>NC_139348.1:33798458-35193458 GCF_055883805.1 Amblyomma maculatum
AGAAATTTACTTTCTCCACTAGTTAGCTGCAGAATATTACATTTGTCTCTGCGAAAATGTAGTAAAATACCTTTACCTATTGCCTTGAAATGTCGCGTTAATGTTCCGCCACTTATGCAATCATTTTCGTGGAAAGAAAAATGTTGGGTACACACCAAGTACACCTGCGGTACATGACCACCGAGAAAATTTCAATTATGCTGTTTTTAGTGGTGCACATCCAGATTGACACTGCAAACCCTTAGTTGTCAAAATGGCGGTACTGAGGCAGTTCATTGGTTCGTCGATGCATAATTCATGGGTCCGACAGCAGGGTAAATCATGACCACTGCGAAATGCGTTTTAAGTTTGACGATGAAAGAAAAAAAGAGTGAATGAAGATCCTAAGTACTGGGGAATACTGCGCTACTTGATAGACAGAGACAACTGAAAGACGACACACGAATGAAGCGCAAAGTGCACTTGTCTCTATCAAGTAGCGCAGTATTCCCCAGTATGATCAACCAACTGGCCCCCGTGTTTGCTTTGTTAAGATCCTAATGATGTTATATTTATTGTTTGCCCGTATCCCTAACGTGAAAGAAAGCAGAGAAACGTTGCGGCTGCCATGTTAATGTGCATGATCTGCGTATAATAAGCGTGGAAACACAGTAAGTATACCATTGTTGTACGGTGGCTTTTCATGCTATGTACAGGGTGTCCCAGCTAAATGCACCCAAGATTTAAAAAAAAGCGGTGGACCCATTCATACCGATTCACAGCTGTTCAGAGCCGCTTATGCTAATCTGCAGTACTTTTTCGTTCACCAAAGGTAAGTAATTAGTAAAGAATAATTAGCTATTTTTAATTTATCATCATAGCACATGACTTTGTACCATTTCATCCAAAATTTGTATCCACCCCTTATGTAATGCCCCTCAAAAGGGGTCTTTAAGGAAATAAAAATGAAATGAAATGAAATGAAATAATTGCCTGGAGAGAAAAAGTGCTAACGCGAAAGTTGGAGATGGCCCTGGAAACGGCCAGCTGCGTTGTTTCAATCCGCTACGACTTACGCATCTCTATATATAGATATTCAAAAAATGTTGTTACGTGAGCGGCCGTTATCTTTAATCATTGGCCAAGTGCGCACATCTAGCTTCCTGGCGGAGAGTACTGCTGAGAAAGGCGGTTGTTGTTACCTGGGACGCTGATCAGGCTTTAAAGCGGCGCTGCTGCCACGAGAAAGTTTTTTCTACTGTGGCAAGTATTGTTTTCGGTTAGAAAAAAAAAACACATTACGTAAGTTGTATCTTGAATGAAACAATGTAGCTAGTCGTTTCTCGAAAAGATCTACAACTTAGCTTTAATTTACCTAATTATTTTACTATTGTGAGCCAATAAATAAAAAAAAAGTAAATATATATATATATATATATATATATATATATATATATATGTATGTATATATATATATATCCCACCATCGGCGCGTTGTTTTTCCTTCCGCTATGCATTCAATGCTCTCTATTCCAATAATCGCCATAAAGATACCATTCTTGTGAATGTCAATAGTGTAAACTAAACAAAAATTAAAACATAATAAAAAAAAAGTTTGCCTTGCACTCCGGACTGTTCGCTTCTTTAAATGCTATATATATATATATATATATATATATATATATATATATATATATATATATATATATATATATATATATATATATATATATATATATATTGTCACGTACACGGTGACTAAGGATACCAATGATAGCAGGGGGTAGCCCAGACACAAGAACACAGCAGCACAGACGCAAACGTGTAAGCGACAATATATATATATATATATATATATATATATATATATATATATATATATATATATATATATATATATATATATATATATATATATATATATCCGATGCGGAAGTGAGTTGAGCCTGCCATTGTAAGTGCCGACAAGCAAGGCTTAACTACGTACTCGTGTGTCCACGAGAAGTCCCACGGGATCAAAGCGAGCGGCTGGTCCTGGTGGTTTCCCGGTCATCGACGTGTCTGATGTGCCCCCAAAGGACAGCCGGGCATGCATACGAGTCACCAATGCTCGTATATACACTCTCTCAGAAGGAAGAAATGATAATAAAGTTCCCTCCTTCACTCTCGCTCATCGCCAGTCTATACCTGTCGCACTGACTCACTGACGGGTGTACTCGTCTTCCCTTACGCCGTTAACGTCAGCGGATTCACCCTCCTTGTGACTTCTGGAAAAACAAAACTCACGAAACATGACACGCTTCATTTGTCACTGGAGAGAATTTTTCTCCCCGCTCCATGCTCTCGCCAAGTACGCAAAGCTAGGGGGCCGCAGCGGTGCTCGCAAAAACGCAGAAGCCGTGGCCACGGGGCGTATATACGCGATAGTCGCCAGTTTATGCAGCGAAGAGTGAGCGTGTGCGCCCGAAGCGAGCAATCGATGCACTTATTTGTTTTCATTTGTGAGATCGGTCTCCCTTTCCTCCAGGTATGGCGCCGAGCCAAGCTGCAAGGAGCGCTACTCGGCCCAGTTGGGACAGCTTTTTCCTCATGCCAGGCATTGTGCGACGCCAAGTAATTGGCGCGGCGGCCACGTATTATGGAGCCCTTACTACGGTAGCACTGAGAGGAAGGGCCTTGACCAGCTGTGCTGTTCGTAATTGTGATGGGTTTCACTGCTCGTTTCCACGCAACTATCCTTTCATAACGAGGGCAAAAAGATTGAGTGTGCAGTTGTATTAGCGCGACAGGAATTGAACAGCTTAGGTTTAAACCCTATGAGGCAGAGAGCCAGTGGGTGAATTAGGAAGTGGTTAACAAAGAATTGTTAGTGAAAACTTTTTGCAATTTTATTTTTATTACGCAAGCTTGCCATAAGGCATATTATGAAAACTCATGTAAAAATTTTTTCGTAAGGAATCGGATAAGGCTCCCGCTCTTATTGTTGTCGGTAAGCCACCTAGAGAAGTCCTCTTCCCTCGTTGCGGTTAGTATTACTTCTTGCAGAATCTGTGTCCTTAATGCCGTTGTCCCAGCACAAGTCCACTGCAGGTGGCGAATATCCACTTATGCAGCTGGTGTGGAACACTTCGGGCATCTGTTGGTTCCGATGTCTGCTTGAGATTCCCATCGGCATGTTACTGACGGGGTAGGGACCGCCACAGCTCTTATCCTTCTAAGAGAGATCTCCTCCAATCTCGTTATGTTATGAGGGAAGGCGAAAGTGCACAGGAAAATGAGGGCACGTGTACTTTTCCTTAAAGAGAATGCTAAGATGGGAATAGCAGAGCGGGCATCAAAAGGGAGCTTGGTGGGGGACGCATTAGTGTGTGGAGCTCAGTGTGTGGGGTGGTCAACTTTTCTCTGCTCAACGTTCTCAGCATCGTCTTGAGTCCAATGTATCTGGATGCGTATTTTTTTTTATTGAATGCGTGGTTTTCCTGGGTTACACAAAGTGTCTTTGCCGCTTTCTTCAGTTGTTTTATGGCGGCTAATTGCAATTGTACTTTCCACAGTATATTGCCTTTACCCTTTTCACACACGGTGCTGTGGGAATCTGCGAGACCACAAAACTGGGCTGTTACGAAAGTGTGGGGATGCCTTGTTTTTTTCCAGTAGGTTAAGTTAATGCAGTAGAATACAGCGAGAAAGAATATTTAAAGGCCCGCTGCTCTCAACCTACACATGTTCCATATTGAGATGTCAAAAGGGGTTTCGCGAGGGACGGTGTGCGCTGAAAGAACGAGCAAATGAATGCATACGACAGGAATCTTGCTCTCTGAAATGTATTGACAGTGTTGAAGCCGAATTTTAATGATTTTATTATTACCAATTATCATTAATACCAATTACCACTTCTGCTGCTTATTATTATTAAAATTTATTAATACCAATTACCACTTAACTCAACAAAACTACTTTTAGCTCAACAATCACGGTTTCTACAGCGGTCGATTCCGTGAAACACAATTAGTTGAACTAACTAAACTGTCATCTGGCTGTGCACGCCTCGTTGCCGGTTGATGAAATTTTCATTGATAAAGTCTTGCGTAAACGTTTAGCATTGAAACTTACCTGCCTTGATATCAATACCAACGTTGTTCAGTGGATTGCATATTAAGTAACTGGCCGTTATCAGTCTGTTATCATAGATGGCTTCAGTTCCTCTCTGGCTCACGTAAAATCTCGTGTGACGCAAGGTACACTGCTTGAACCTATTCTATTTCGCATATATATCAATGACGTCAGAAGTAGCCTTTCCTACACTATACGGATATTTGCAGACGATTGCGTTATATACAGGGCGATAAAAGGACCATCGGACACAGCCTCTCTACAGCAAAATAGCTGAGTAGTAGGAGTGTTGCCAGAAGGAAATTAACGTCGCCATGATAAAATCTATGAGAGTCACCATCAGTTTAAATGCAATAGCCAATGAATATTCAATGAATATTCAATGAACAGCTTAACGGTTGAAACGGTCAGCACACATAAATACTTAACTGTCCACCTAACAAGCAACATAACATGACAATATCACACTGATACTGTCGTTAGCAAGATAGTTAAGTCATTCGGTTTCATTAAACGCAATCTACACCATTTTAACACGCATACAAGACTTCTTGCATACAAAACACTGGTTCGTTCTAAAATAGAATATTCTTCATTGATATGGAATCGTCATCAGATGTATTTAGTCGATAAACTAGAATCCCTGCAAAATAAAGCTGCCCAGTTCATCAGTACAAATTTTGCACAAACATTTGTGTTACCGGAAATAAAAAAACCCTGAGCCTATGTGTTTTGGAAAAATGGAGACTGTTTTTTTATCATGTTCCCATCGATATTATCATGCACCATCGTCGTTCTCTGCCACACATATCAAGTCTGATCAGCTCATTTTTCTACGCCTCGACCACCAGTAAAAACTTCAGCCAATATTCGCTCGTACTAAATTATATCGTTATTCACTGCACATTGTTGCTATTCGTGAAAAGAACAAACTCCCGGAACACATTGCTACGATTAACAGCCAAGATAATTTTGAGCGCAAAATTAAGTCGTCTAAAAAAAAATGATGTGTCGCATTGCCATCAAACCAAATAAATAACTGTAATGTGTACAAGACTGCGAGCACCACACGGGATGAAACTGCAAAAGGAGTTACCCGGTACATGAACCACAGCAACGCGTGAAATAAAATAAGCAATTCCTAAGTAACTTTTTGCCTTTCATCTAGACTGATAAAGAGATAATCGTCGAACGAGTTTGGAACTTGTGCTCATGTTCAAGACTAAAAGCTGTGTAGTGCATCAACGTCATTAAATTGCAAGCAACGTTCACCTTACGAATATCAAATAACTAATCGGCGAAGAAAACGGCTAATGTTTGCAATGATGTCGATGAGAAAAAAGCATATATCTGTAGGTAGCGCTGTTCTGAGTCTAGCCCTTCGAATACCGCACGCAAAACTGGGATTGATATAATCGCTTCCTCTTACTTTTACCATATTCGTTCTGTCTTCTTCCTTTTATAATATGTTCCAGTTAACCGAGGATTACTTCACTTGTCCACATTCCTGTGCAATTTTTTTTTTATAATTTGTCCGACTTTCAGTCCGACTGCCACTTGTCAGTTGATATTCCGGTGGTGGGAAAAACTAATACTTGTAATCCCTCGTGCGCTTCCATTGATTTACGAGTATGACTGTTTATGCGCACGTTGCAGAGGCATCTTTTTACTGTGATGTAACTGTGGGATATTATGATACACTTATGCGCGTGTAGATGGGAATTGTCTAAGTTTTAATGTGTGCGAAAAATTCTATTTTTGTGTTTTTTTTTTGTGCAGCCGCTGCGAGTAATTAAATCTGCCACAAAGAACCAATGGGGTGCGCTTTTAAGTGATTGTGAGACAACTGTGGAATGTTGTATGATGCGTTTAAGAACGCATTGATAGAAAAGGTAGGAACTTCCGACAGGTACCGAATTTCGGCTCGACTGATTAAGGCTGCTTAGAATACCAATAAGGTGTGTTCATGAAATTAGTAGTGCAAAACTTCAAACTAGAGAAGGAATTATAAAGCATCAGGAGAAGATATGCGGGGTTTATTTGTTATTATCGTGCAGGTATACAATATATGAAAAGAGTACGTCCAGTAGTCCTTTCCGAGAAAAGTGTTCAGAATTTCTTGTTATGAGTACAGGTATTGTGTCTTAATATGAATAAATGATATTGAAGCGAACATGCAAATGCAGGAAGCAGCAGTACATAAATGGTTCAAATAGTGAAACAAAACGGTCCCGTAATTCGTGCACGTAAGCAGAAAACCACTCTGACTGCGCCGAAGGCGTGACTGTTGCATAGCCATCGGAGAAGGTTCTCATCTTAAAAGCCATCGTTTTCATACACCCATATCAATTATTAGTTACAAAAAGAAAATAAAATCCAAGCAACCTGGTCCATTCTTTTTTTGCTGGCTCATTTCTGACTCATTCATACCCCGCAAATCGAAAGACTGGAATCGCCTTCTTACTTGCAACCATCACTAATTTTTCATTATTCCAGTCTGCCGTGCGCAATGTCGACCATGCAAATTTTCGTTAGTACATGCTTAACTTTTGCTGTAATTTTTTGTTGTGTTCACCTCCAACTACCGTGTATTTAAACATTTCCGCGAAAGTAGTGTTTACATATTGTTTATCGATACCTTGTTATACATTTTTTGAGTTCGAAATAATACTTGTGCAATATTACGCAATTCTAAACTATGCTGACCTCTTTTATTACCTATATACGCGTATTGCTTCTATACTTTCTTATACTGAGCATATTTGCAGTCTTGTGCTCCACCAACTCCCCTCTGTAATGTTCCTACCTTGAGGGTAACAATAAATAAATAAATAAATAAATAAATAAATAAATAAATAAATAAATAAATAAATAAATAAATAAATAAATAAATAAATAAATAAATAAATAAATAAATAAATAAATAAATAAATAAATAAATAAATAAATAAATAAATAAATAAATAAATAAATAAATAAATAAAGCCGACCATTTTAATTTTAAGCCGAGTGGCATCTCGGAGGCTTTTCACAAAGTCTGCGCGACTGGAGACCCCTATTTTCCCCACCGCCAGGTACGAAGAGCCATTCTAAAATGTTCAATATTCCGCCGCAGGGGCTATATGCTAACGCAATGCTGTTAAGCCTACTCGTCCTTCATGCATTCAATAAACGCGTCCGTTCAGGTTTCACTCTGGTTAGCTTGATCGATCGGACCCCCAAGGCGCACTTCAGTAGCCATTCTGAGCACGCATTAGGAGTGAGGTAGCAACACTTGGAATAACTGCGTAATTGGACGCATCTGTTATAGTGGCGTATTTTTGAGGAAGAAAGCATTCTTTAATTGAACGGATCAGTCATAAAGATATATTATTTTGCGTAGATGTTTTTACATTGTCGTCATCTTTCCGTATCGCCTGCGTTATGCGATCATTTCTTGATGAATGGCGCCGCTCAATACGAATTCTCTGTTTTTGGCACTAGCCATTTCAAATGCCAGCCCAAACGAAAGTCTGGGGACACCGACTTGATCACGACGACGGTAGTAAAAATCGCCAGATTGATGCAACATCAAGTGATATATCGTTGCATACCTTATATCAAGTACAATTGCGGTACGCTACTTAGAGCGCCAAATTATCGTTAATCGATTGTGATTAAAATTGCAGTTAAGTTTATAACGCCAAGTCATATACGGTTGGAAATGTTTCAATAATCGAATAAAAAACAAACACTAAACCACATAAAGCCGAGCTATATCTCTCTACCTCATGCATGGTTAAGCTAGTGTGAAATTTTTTACCTAGGATGAGTTTTGCGTGGCCTGCAGTTTGGAGGAAAGACCAAAGAACGCGTCAATTGCGTTTTGAGGGGGTCTGTAGTGCTTCTTTTAATCAATTCGCTTTGCGAGAGAACTGCTGAAGCTTTGCAAGTTCAGAGGTGTGGCAGAGGTAGGATTTCGCCAACGTTAGAGACGCCACTGCGGACAAGGAACGCCAGCTGATGCGTATAACGATGACGATGACGAGATGACGCGTATGACGAACCCTGGAAAATCAACAGGGCCAACCTGCAAGACGCATTGAGCATGCCAATTCATCGTCGTATGCAAGCGACATCAGCTGCTTGGCGCTTTTTGAACCGCATCTAAAGATGGCAACTATTCCACGTAAAACATTGGGCTGCCCTAACCTGCATAAGAAAAGCGGATATTCAGAATGGCTAAGAGAAGCCCCTTTTTCAACGCGAGGCAAAATTTTCCATGCACACTTACAAGTCCACTGGCTTCTCTGGAACAAAAAGTGAAGACATCAGAAATATTTGCACATGAAAAGAAGAAAATAAATTAAAAAGTAGTTTCGTTACTTTTCGATAGTAATTGTAATGAATTTTCATTGTTTTTGTGAGCAGTAATTAGTAATGCAATTGCCTTACATTTGCGGAGGGTTCAAGAAATTTGTGATATAATTTATTTGTCTACGAAACTAATTGCACGATGTACGTGCTAAAAAACTGACAACTATGGAGAGATAGCGAGAGAGAAGGAGGAGGATATAATTAAAGCCCACGGGCTAGTTAATTGTGCGTACGTTTCCTTAGCCTGCTCTCAAGGATGGCAACAAACGTACAGAAAGATGAAAAAGAGAGAACAGTAGAGCGCTTACATAGCCTATACACAAATAATGGCACAGTAAGCGCGTAACTACACTTTATGCGTCTCCAAGCAGCATTCGCCTTCTGGAGCGCGGGAATGATGATTTAAAGTATGACCGCACTCTTGGCGAGGTAAGTGGACATTAGGAAAACCTCTCCAGTCAAAATTGGTCCGGAAACCTTCACAATTCTGCGCCTGTAACTACATTTCCAACCTCCATTCAATCCTTGAGGTTAGGCTGTTGGCTCCGAGGACGTGGGTTCTAGCTCAGCCGCGGCAACCAGCGTTTCCATGAAGGCGACACAAAAAGACGTCTATCCGCTGTGAATTGTCAGTGCACACTAAAGGTCTTCAGGTTGTCTAAGTTATTTAGGATCTCTACACTACCAAATCCAGATTTTTTTTCTCTTTCACTCCTTCCATCATCCTTGCCTTCACGGCGCAGTTGAGGCGTGCGCTAATAAGCTTGCATTTCCTCATTAGCAATTTTTGTTTTCAGCCAATCGTTAAGGTCAGGGCCCAAATTTCTTTGTCTTGAAAAACTGCGTTTTTCAGCTGGCGCGAAGGCAGGACGTTCGTTACGCAGCTTTTAGCAGAGCAAGTTAGATTTGACCTGGATTAAACCTCGCGCTTGAACAACCTCGATATTTACCAAGTTCATGCACACTGGATACAGAGCCCTTGATAAATATACAGGAAGATGATAATCTGTTTACCATGCGCAGACATGGCAGCCCCGTCTTAGTGGAGTGAGAGTGTTCGCAAAATCGCTCTTCACGACTCCAGCCTAAAACGTTTTCCAACGGCCGGCCTCGCATGACGCAAGAAGGGGCACGCTTGTAACAGCGAGGCTTTTCGAATGCGTCCTTAACCCTGACGTGTTGGTTTCGTAAGACCACAGTCGGGCAAACACAGGGACCCCATCATTTCTTGCTTGAAAACTTTGCGCCGTCCTGGGTCGGCGCTTCCATTAGCGGGCTGCTGCTGCTTCGGAACCCGCACTTTGCGGACACTTCCTCTGCACGTCAGTCTAAACACTCTGTCTCCTAAGAAACCGTGCACTGTTTTAGAAGCTACAACCTACGTTTACCATCAGGAACTGGTGTTGAAAACGCGTTCACACATAATGATTATAGGAAGATTAACAGTCGTTTGGCTCTTGCCATGACCGGTCAGAGCACAGGTGCTGACCAATAACATAGTGTTACTAACCGTGTGAGCAGCGCTAGCAAATCAACCCACGATTAGCTGGCACGCGCTCTACATTAACTAAGCGAGAGAAACATTTAGGCTGGCTAGAGGCGTTTGCACAAAATCTGCGTAGACAATACGGACCAATTTACACAGCGAAGGAACATTCCGTAGACTGTGCTTTCTAAATGGGCTGTCGATCGTGTGAGACCCCGTAATATTTCCACAGGGTTTCTATAGTCCCAGGGAGACTATTTCGGGCAGTTGAAATTATTTTTATGACGTTCTTTACGGACCAACCGGACATAGAAAATTACAGTCAACAGACGGCTCAGTGACATCCCTACAGGTTATAACACCGTCAACAATCAGGAAATGTTCCTAAACAATCGGGCAGATAGATAAACTGGGGTAGCCGAAAGATGGAGTCTGCTATACAGTAACGCAATAACAGAAAGTTGATGAAAGTTGGATTCTCTGTACTTCCCGCTCCGAGCTTTGAAAATTATTTAGGGTTATTTGAAAAACCTCGCTCACACTTGTCTAAATGCACTGTAAACGTAGTTGAGAATTGTATAGTTATTTCGTCGTTATCCCCAGCAACCATAAATTATCTACTGGCTAAGCCTAGCTTGGACAAGCGATTATGGACTGACCGAGGACAGTTGATCGACATTTAACGGCGTACGCTTCGTCAATGCAGCGCTGCACGGCATTAGCGAGGCTTCCTCTCGGCGACGAACGCTGGCAACGCTTCACTCGCTCCGTTGGTGGCGTTCATCAACCTTTCTGTTATGGCGGCGAGGCCGGTCTCGTTGTCACCTTGAAACAAGCCCCTCGTTGTACAGAGGCGGACGGCAGCTTAGTCACGACTGCGCGGCGCCGGAGTTGACGCTGCGCACTTAGAGAGAGAGAGAGAAAAAAAGAGATGAAAAGAAAAATGTACAAAGGACGGGCATTGCCTTGGTGCTAAAGTCATCCTAAAGCGGCAATTCATCTTACTGAAGACACGAAATATACTTTTCTTTCTTCCCCTCTGTATTCAAGTCACACAATTCCCCGCTACCAGACGGAGCGTAAACATACAGTGGAAGCGACAAAAGCATATGACCGCTTTGGACTTGTGAAATGATAAACGTCTATGGAAAGAGTGACACAGTGAAGGTGGCTGGTTAACATGGCTATGCTGCAATAATTTATTGATCAATATAGTTCTTACATGAATTTTAGAAGATGAACCAAATGAGGCTTCCTTTTCTTGAGAAAGTATATTTCACTATAGGTTCATGGCTGGATAGCGTTTAACGTCCCAAGGGGACTAAGTGCTGATGGCCGTCGTAAGGTATGATGGTCCCGGAAATTCTAAGCACACGAGATTCTTTAACGTGCACTAATATCGCACAGCATACGGGTTCCTTGCATTTCGCCTCCATCAAAAAGCGATCTCCGCAGCGGCCATTTGATCCCGCGTCGTTGGATTCAGCACTAGAGCCCCCTAACCACTGAGCCACCGCGGCGGCCCACTTCGCGATAGAGCGACTGGTAATTTCCTCCTGAATCAATACAATGTCAGTTTCTTTCCGTGCCAACAGTCGGCTCGTAATGAGCGAAAAAATCCCGGCAGCCAATAAGAATTCTTCACAGGCGTCCTGACCGGAAAAGCAAGATTGAAGACCATATTTTGTCTGGATGTCTCGAGCATGTTCCGTCGTCTTCACATTCAGTACGCACCGTGGCGTTCTTGACAAGAGTTTCATTATGCATACTCATCCATTCTGAAGCAGAAAAAGGGGAATCACCGGTTCTCCATTTCCCGCTCATCGAGTTCTCACGCTCGCGATCCATCACCAGTTCAACAGATTCCATCCCAACATGCACACCTCAGAGAGAGAGGAAGACGAAGAGAGTGGTTGAATGAAGAGTATATCGCTAAGCGTGGAAAGCTGGGCTAGTTGGTTTCTAGTACAAATGTGAGACATTGTTCCAGCGCGCGAAAAACACATGGACGAACGTAGAAGAGACAACACGAACACATGAATGAAGAGTACCATATTGTGTCGAACTTAGGTGACACAAGACTTTGTACGCACCAAAGCCTGTCTTTCCATTTTGTTATCTTATCGGATACAAGAAGCGAGTACCGGACAGATCTTCTTGTATTCTACGAGGCTATATGCCCTTTTGTTAGTGACATAAGCGACCTCTGAAGTTCACATATTCTACAGCGCCGGCTTTGTGAGGGACAGCAGCCGGCTTGAGAAAGTTTTTCATGCACACAGTTGCACCTGCGCTTGGCGCTCAACAGATGAAGGATTGGCTTGGCAAGGGTGCGCATATATGAGTAAAAAAACAACAACACGCGAGGAAATAAAAAAGACGATATAACGCGTGATACCTTTCTCCCAACGGTAGCATCTCCTGGGCGCCGTCTCCTAGCGACAGATAGGAAACACTTTATGAAAGTGATCATTCCCGGCACATGGATCAGCGCTCCATTCTGGAACATCAAATATGACGGTTCGAATCCACATCATCAGTATTTTCTTGCATTCTTTTTTCTTTATTGATAGTTTGCGACAAACCACTAAATTACTACCAAAAATATTACTGAGCACGTGTTTCATTTTATGTTAAATTGTGGACTGTTTGATTCTAAACAGCCGTAAAAACAGTCGTGGGCACAGCCGCGAGGCGACACCGAATGTTAGGGTACGGCAAAGACGACACAGTGCATTTAATAGCACAGAAATCATTAACCACCTTTCGTGGGTGCCTGTTATGTCCTAATTTGCAATTAGAGAAGCTATTGAGCTGAAATCACAATTTAAATTGATGGCACAAGACCATGGAGGAGAAAGGAAAAGTTGTTGGTTCCGCGTTTCATGAATTAAAAGCCAAGCTCGCCCATTACAAGACAGGCCTGCATGGAAGCTGACAGTACGGCTGCCGCATTTTCTTCTTTGGAAAACAGGTTTGGCCGATTACTAAAGCACTTGCAGCATCTAAGAAAGAGTAAGAGAGGCGCTGTAGTAACACGCGAGAAAAGAAAAGAACAAGACGACAAGGCTTTACTTGGAATCTCTTCATATTCAAACGACAACAAACACGCTTAATCGCAACGAAGGAAATCTACCACCTATATACTCCCGCTGCCTACCTCATAACAGGAAGGATATATAACCTACCTTCAGTTACTTTTATTTCATTGTGAACAAGGCTCCCGTAGCGGGGCCTTAACGTCATTGTTGTTTTAACCATTGGTCGGCGCTCAATGCTTTCCGCCAGAAGCTACTTAAAGGAATATCCCCCCTACCCCTTCTCAAGAATCGGCCGACCAACCTGTTTTCCCGATCAGACTCACAGCCTTTGGCAGGCAAACTGCATTCAAGTAATCTGGAGTGCCTGATCGCTTGATGAATATGTAATCGACTCACTTAATATTACAGTTTCTGTAGTTAATGACATAAAGGGCCGAATGGAGTGAGTGGAGATCACCGCGCAAGGAAGATGTCTCCGAATGCTTGAGGCACCCGCCAAAGTATGCCATCTCTTCCCTCGCGTAATGTGAGGCTTCTTACAATCGCAAGATTAAAACCAGAGCGACGTCTATAGTTAACGTGACAAGTCTAAGCATGATGTACGGACCCGGAGCACGTAATGTCAACCGATTTCTGTGTTGTAAACTTTCGTATCTAAAATTTTTCACATCTGTTTGTCTTAGGAGACAAATTTGGTTTTCAGCGTATGTTACACCCCATGTCTTCAGGTTTCTACATCGAGGTTACGGAACGTAATTTTACATAATACCGAGTTTCACCGCTGTTACCTACGCAGCCTGATGGGTATATGCAGGCGGAATTTGAGTGTATCCCTGCCGCCGTGGCTCAGCGTTCAGGGAGGGCGACTATCTCTTCGTGAGGCCTGAGATCCGGCCCCGGTTTCGATGGAGGCGAAGCACAGAGGCATCCGCGTGCTGCGCGATTTCAGTGCACCTTAAAGATCCTCAGGTGGTCGAAATTACTCCGGAGCGGCGAAATTACTACGGCATCCCTTTACCCTTGGTTGCTTCTGGACGCTAAACCTCATAAACTAACCCAAACATAACGGTTAAAAAACGATTAACGAAGAGCACCATTAATTAAATTTCATGCAATCCACCTTGATGCAAATAACAAAAATTGCAGAAACTGTTGCATACAGTTTCAAGCGGGTGTGTACACGCACAGGGAGTTGTAAGGAAAGATGGTGCGTACTATCGCGCCTTGTACGGTACCTTGGAGGCACGGAAACGAAAGCATGAAGTCACTACACTCCTTCCCTTAAGAGATTCGCATGTGACAACTGGCTTCCATATAATGAGTACCAATTCCTTATAGCTTCTGCCGACAGGAATAAGCGCCTACCGGTTCCCATATTGCGTCGGGCACGCCTATCGATTTCTCTCGAAACGTTCGCCGTACAGTCTGGCTGTACGATAGAAGCGTGCGATATACAGGCAACGCGTCGTCGTCGCCAAGTTCGAAGGACGGCGGGCCGACACGATCTTCTGTATTTCCCGGCGTCCGTCGGAGCACCGAGCGTTAAAGACAAGAAAGTGAACCACAGAAACACACGGCAGTCCGAAGAGGAGGGTGTAGCCAGAAAGTGAGAAAGGGTGACCGACTCCCTCTTCTCTCTGCAGAGACACCAGAGGAATTGGTAGGTGAGGAGGTGTGCGCTGGTGACGTCTGCGGGCCGCGGCGTTGCGGCAAACGTCTCTGCCGCCGGCGACGCTGGCATAAAAGGGCCGGCTGCGGTCGAGGAGGAACAAGCGCATCTCTCGAGCTTCGAACACCGAACACAAGAAGACGTTCGCTCCGTAGATCACTTACCTCCGCGTGGCCACTCGGACTATTTATTATTACCATTGTTCGCACCGGCGTGACCACCGGCGGAATCGCCATGGCCACAGCTTTCTCTTCTGCACTGGTGAGTACTTAACGCGCTGATTTTGGTTGTAAGTTTCGCGCTACTTGTAACGTGCGATTACAATTAGTATATAATAACAATGTAAGTTGACTTCAGCAGAGCTGAGTGGGTGGCACTGAAGGTGTCGAGGAAAGAATCCTGATTAACTTCGACAGATTGAATTAGGAAGCGTTTTTACATCGCTTCCATCGAAAGGAGCCGATTTCACCAAGCTACAGTCCTCAACTGCTTGCTCAGCGGCTCAAACGTCACACTGACGGTTGTACCGCAGCTTGTTTTTTCTTACCGAAACCAAAGTCGTGAGTTAGTTAAGCAAGCAGTACGGTCTATGGGCAGTGCTACTCGTGCATGCTGAAGGAAATTGAATGATTTTCTTTTAAACGCTTGAAGAAATAATTGGAGTTGCGCATTAGCCAGACAATTCCACAGCGCATGCGCTACGAAAGGAGGTCGCAATGCTTTTTACCCGCCCAGTGTTGCTACGCGTTAGTTTCTGGAAGCCTCGAGGCTACTTCACAGTATTAGAGGAGGTTACTCTATTCGCAACAGAAATAACTCGGGAAAACTGCCAAAGATAAGCATCATGAGTCACAGTATTCGACTTCCTTAAAACGAGGAAAAAAAAAAAGCTGTTTTGCTTAGTTATTCCGGCCAAAATCTCTAATATTATTCAAGAAAGCCGTGATTATATGCTACCTCGAGGAAGTGGTCAAAGATGTACAAATTTTGCAGATGAATGCGCATTCAACCACAGTTGCTGTCTAGCGAAATATAAATAGTTATAGCGTTTTTAAATAATACGGCTCTACGAACATACAATTGGCGCCGGTGAACGCAATGATCTTACTGTAGCTGTACGTAATATACTACGATGCTTTATCGCCCACTTCATCAGCAGTGTCCGCAATCGGTGTAGCGGATATGAAGAAATGCAACTAAAAAGAAAACACGTTATAACACCAAAAGAGAATGAGATATGTAAGTATGGGACCTTCGTCAGCTCTACATAGGTATTTAGCAAAGCACGACTGTACGCTAGCCAAAGTCTTAAAGCGATTATAGCATCGACAGGTTTCCTTAAGAATTCTCCTTTAAACGCAATATTTTTGCCGCAAGAGACGGTGTTTTACTCTGACAGTGGCTTCGCTTCATTTTTCTTGAAATGGAAACGTGAGCGCTACACAGCCAATCCACCTCAGTGAAGAATGAGGATAATATCTCCAGCTAAGGCAACCACCATTGCGGGGCCATTTGGAGGACGGTTTATGCTAACTCTCCTGTTTAATATTCCACCCGTCTGGCTTAACTGGTGTTCTGGAGAGAGGCAGTTAAAAGCCGATACTCGGAAGAAAAAAACAAGCCTTCAGTGATGTTTTAGATAAGCGCCGATGATGTTAACCTATCGCTTTACGGACGTAAAAGTCAAAGTATTTTATATGCAGTTTTTGCTAGCTACCATTTAAAGCCCTGATGCTCTTCGAAATTCAAACGGGGACTCCGCTAGACGATTTGGACACGCTTTGACATGCAGGATTGATAGGTCCGCCATTTCCTGCCACTTTGGCCGCCATCCACTTCCATTTAGTGTTTGTATGGTGGTGAAGACAGTTACTATTGACAGCCATAATTCCGCGCTCATGCTTCGAGTAGTGTCGGCATGTCACTTTAGTTCCATGCTGTTTATATATATTGATTAAAATCATTATACCTTTGCATCGTTCCTTCCAACCGCGCGGAAAGTTTGCGCCTTTTAAGGGGAGTTGACAAGAAAACCTCACGATCCGCAGAATGCCATTGAAGTTCGTCGCGTACGTGCGTGTAAACAAAGTGCAAGTTTATTCAACCACAACATCACAATCATAAATGGCTCACGATTATGCAGTTGAGATTCTTGTTAGTCTAAGGCTCGTTTCCAGAGCTGCTTATATTTTTTTTCGTTCGCGCAATGCAACGACCTCATACCATGAAAGCAGCTGAGAAAGTAGAAAAGGGTTAAACAATGAAAGCAATAAAAGAATGTTAAACAGAAAGAAGGACGTATTCCCGCTACCAGGGGCGGAAATCCGGGTCTTAGATAAACAGTTTAACAGGAATCAATTTTTTAAATGCCATGGGCAGGAAACGATCATTAAATAGGGCAAATGATAATGTGGTCAGGCTCGACAATAAAAAAAAAAGAAAACTAACGCGACACGACCTGTCTAGGTAGTTCAGTAGGTTTAGCATTTTAGCGCCAGGCTGCTGCTGTCGATATCGCGGGTTCAATCCTTGGCACTGCTTGCTCATTTTGATAGAGGCGAGATGTAAAAACGCCCGCGTGTGGCGTGAGCGCACCTTAAAGACAATCCCAGGTCGCCTAAATTAATCCGAACCCCTCCATTACGTAATCCCTCGTAGCCCATGCATTTCGCCGAGATGACGAACTCCAGGAGCCGGAACTTGGAGCCTAGAGCCTTCGTAAGTCTGCTCTGCCCGGCTGCTTGGAGTAATCGGACAAAAAGTGGGATTCACTGAACAAATTCTGTTTATCTGGCATCAGTAACATTACAAGTATATCCCGACTCTCAACGCTCGCGAGTTGGGCAGTTCGCCGTGAACTGTTTATTTGAGATAATAGACGGTGACGGTCAAACTGCATCTGTGTCTGCACGATGCATTCTCAAAAGGTAGATCTGATAACCATTTTTATCAAGATCTCATGTGATGTGGGCTCCCTTGCCTGCGCCTGGTGCCATTCCCGCTTTTCATATCCGAAACAAATCTGGCTCCCATTAGAGGCCACAAGCGGGACGCGTGACGCAACGAGCCAGATATGGCGTCCTTATCGGACAATCCGGGATACTATAAGCCTGCGGCTTCTGCTATCTTGACATATTTCCATTTCCCATAAGCACGGCAGAGCTAGAAAATGTATCTCTGCAAGGTTGAGCTGCGATTGTGTGCGTACGTGCTTCAAGGCTACTTTGGTAGAACCCTGTTTTGAAGGCTATACCTGCGCCGTTTAATGATTACCTGCCACATTTAATGATGACTTCCATCTAATACGCAGACACGAAAATGCAGGGAGCGATCTGTTCTGAGGTATAACCTTTCTGTTAAACGAGTGCAAAACACTTGGCACCACCCGAAGCGGAATTGTTTCACACCAAGCACCAGCTGTCACTTTCTACGTAGATCTACGTATATAAAATTTATCATGCATTTTGCACTGCTATTGATTGCAAACCTGTTAGGGACTTATTGGACACAAAGCCCCCTCAGTCGAGCTTCTTTTCTTGAGATATAATTGCTCATATATTTAAGAAGGTTTGGTGTAAAAGCAGTTACTTATCCTCGATGCGGTTGTCTATTTTCTGATTTAATGAAATTTGCATACTACGTTACGTGAGAGATAGCCAGTCTGTATAGCATAACTTCATACTAGTGTCCGCTTTTCCTTGACGGGTGTATGCACAAGGTAAGCATTCGCCTCTAGAAAAAAGGGTTCGAGGCGGCGCAGTCTTGCTTCAA
The DNA here is from genome assembly GCF_055883805.1 of Amblyomma maculatum. NCBI lineage: Eukaryota > Metazoa > Arthropoda > Arachnida > Ixodida > Ixodidae > Amblyomma > Amblyomma maculatum. The sequence continues at coordinate 33,816,874 of NC_139348.1, forward strand.
AGGAATGCAGATAGAAAAGTTTTGCTTCCTCCGCAATCCTTCCGGCCGCAGCAGTGTGCGCTTAGCTTCCGGTGGCCACTACCACGATCCATTAAGCTCGCGGAAGTCCTGCTAGTAACGATGCGGAAAACAAGTGGCCTTGAAACCTTTTCCTGCAGCATTCGTCTCACTTTTCCAATGCCGCATACCCAGGCCAGCCTGTTCTTGCGCGACGATTACCCCTAAACGCCGTGTGCAGCAAGTAGTTTGAACGAGGTGCTTTCCATATTTCCTTGGACTGAGTACTTGAAACGCGTTTCACCTGTGCTTTCATCGCCGTATCCGCGGAAATACTTCCGCGTACGTAATTGCAGTGAGAAGCATCTGTACGCCACTGTGTTCGGTCAAGGACAAATGTGAACGGACGTTGTTCTGTGTTCACGCATCTAAATACCCACAGTAAGACTAAAAGACACCCCAAAATCGTACTTTCGTGCATTCTGAGTTTAAGATGCTGCAGGCGGAATGGATGGAGCCCGTGGACCTAACCCCGACGCCTTTTGTTTCGTGTACGCAGATCCTGTGCACCCTGGCGGCACTGTCTTCCGCGTACGTACTCGTGCAGCACCCACAAGTGGTGTACACCTCGGCGAACCCGCCACCAGTGGTGCCGGTGGACAGGCCACCCATTGTCGCCGGACCCGGACAGCCGTCAGTTGTTTACCACTTCGGACTCGGGGGCGTGAGGTAGGTAGACGCCAAAGTATTATATATATACACACATACATGGCCTAAAGCCATAATACTACCGTCTAAAGTGCTCCAACTCGGATTTATGGAGATTAGACCTGGATATAAACAAATGCTTTGCGCAAACGACAGAAGTGCGGCTCTTGCTGGATAAGCTGGCCGTCACGCTGTTATCGAATGACGCCTTGCTGATGAAACAAGACAGACATCATTACGATCTGAAAGATGCATACGCTTATTTCGATCTTATTATACATCCAAGTGCTGTACACTTTGGTTTGCAGAGCGAATGTTGACAAATGCAGTAATAGATTAATGTTGAGCGAGACATGAAAAGAAATCACCTGCCTCAAATGAGATGTCTCAAGGCAGCGTAGAAGGCCGCAACGTAATCTCAATCTGAGCTTAGTTTCTTAGCTTTTGAAGACGTTGTGGAAAAGTTTCGTATGGTTCAAGAATTTAATAACAGAGCCCGTTGTTTCATTGGCAGGCGATTAAACACATGTAATACATTGCGAACAACTAGCGCTGACAGTATTGGTCCTAGCACAGGTTTGACTGCAGAACATCCATTTAGAACATTGGGAAGGATATTTCCTGTTACTTAGTTACTGACCGTCAGTACTGAGTGAGGAAATCAGCGTGCCTCGATATGAGGTTTGATCTTTTTATTAGCGTCGACCCGGACAAGCAAGCTCATCTGCTATACCACCTAGCTTGGTGGGTTCGTGATAGACGCTTGGCTGTTTCACAGGCGTTCGGCCCTCACGTAATGAGAGTTAATTTTTCATTCCACATGGGAAATGTTGTTTCAACGGCACATTTATTTCTACCATGAGATAAATCAATTTCTGCTCAAACCAGATGTGTAAGTAAATAAGAACCTTTCTGCGCATGACAAAATATGAACATGCTGTGAAGAAGATTGACAGCTCTCACTGCTCCCCTAAGTACGTTACCCGTTTTTCCACTTCCTGAGTTGTCAGGGATATCACTAAGCGAGTTTTGTGCAGATATACAGTGGCCATGCGCAACCAGCCGTAAACTCTCCTTTGCTTCACTGAGGCTACCATGAACACCGCAAAAACCTTGTAAATTTCCATCAATATAGTTCTGGTTCTTTCACTTGTTCTTTACCTTTCTGTGATGGTTATTTTTCGCTTTTACTGTTTTTATATACTTCTATGTATACCTGAACACAGCGTGAACTACTGGTTTTTTCCCTTCGGTGCACAGGATCTAGCCGTCATTGTGAAATTTAAGTGCATTGTTTAAATGACTACACCAGTTTTTTTTTTTTTTTCGAAGATGAAGGTTGGTGAAAACTTTCGCCTACCCATGCACACCACAAGAACAAAGACAAGTTGTGTGCATGGTTCGGTGCAATTTTCACCAAATCTAGTATGCACCAGCTAGCCCAAGAAGCGGCGTTAATGAGGTTAGCAATCCTAATGGAAACTGCTGACATCTCGCAGACCGCAGCTCCAGCCTCCCGTGGTCTTGGTGAGGGTGGTGCCGGTGCTGCCTCCCCAACTGCCTCCACAACTGCCTCCACAACAACCACCATTCATTGAGGAAGTGCCACCAGTATTCAAGAACCCTCCGTCCCCAGACGCTCCTCCGCCAGCCAAGAAGCCGACCGGCAGACGCGGCGGCGGACATGGTTCCAACTGCCCCGAAGTGGACAATAAGAAAGGAATCGCACCTCCACCCACGCGCAAGCCGTCCAAGCGAGGCCGTGGAGCCGAGCCGCGTAAGTCCAGGAAGCCCCCAGAGCCGACAACCCGGCGCCCACAGGGAAAACCTATCCGCCGTATCAACCCCAAGAGCGAACGGCTAACCGCCACCAAAACTGATTAAGCCTTTTTGAGTCACTTGCAAGCAATCGGACCAGAGATTGCTCAGAGACTGCAAAACTGATTTGCCGGCCTGCGACGACTTCCTCGATGTGCATCTTCAGCGCCAGCGTTTATTCCAAAACTGACAAGCTCTTCTACGCTTTTGCGTCCGTAATTCGCGTACGTCTAGGTCAGCAGGTTCGAGACAGCCATCCTCGCAAAATTTTGCGGACAGGCCGGGCTTGCGGCTTTGTTTCCACAGGAAGAGTTGTAGTTATGTTGCACGGTCCTCTCAATGGGGCAGCCTCGTTTCTAAATTATTGAGAAATAATATTTATTCCGTCCACACAAGAAAATTTATGAATATAAATTTCTGAAGACCTGTACGGATGCTTCGAGGAGAGACCTTCATTTTAAGTGGCGCTCTTAGCTATCAGTTTCATGTCTGATTGCCAACGCAAAGAGGAAGCCGCTGACCTGCAATGCCGGGCAAATGCAGGCAGCTCGTTTTAGTCACAACACAAACGTAGTCACAGCACTTCATCTGCTGAAAAACAGCGCAAGCCTAAGCTGCGGGCATTAAACAGCGCCAGTTTTATTCATCGCTACGTCACTCACTGTACCATCTATACGCATCATCGTGCACAAGTGACTTGGGCCTGTATAAATGCAGGAACTAATCGTGTAGGATTGTTCCGACGATCTTCAAACTCCATCAGAAATTATTTATCGACGCTTTTTGTTTGTTTTGTTGAAGTTTGTTTATTTGTAAATAAACAGATGTTTTATTCGCAACGCCATGTGTTTGCTATTCGGGAGCGAAGCTAGGTTCGCCTATGTCTTCTCTGTAGCAGAAAAGCAACTAGGCTGACGCTATGACACTCAGTTTTGCAGTTGGACTAAAACACAGGACCAATAACGTAGCCTCACTTCTTCGGCTGACTGCTACGCACCGTTTGTGGTATTAACAATTAGTGCACCGCTACACATCATACTCAACGTTCATGACCATTCGTAGCTGTATAAAATTATATATCGAATGGGGGAACTGTGCTCTTATTTAGCTTGAAATACTATCCGCAGTAGATATCTTTTGCACAGGTCTTTAAACACACCTGACGAATAGTTATGATCAGTGTAGTGTATATAAAAGCTGCAGCCTGCTTAGGAACAGTTTAAATAGTTATATCTGCATAAATGAAGCTCACAAACTGATAGCAGTGGGAGAAATGATAGCATAGGTGATAAAAAATACACTTTAAGGAATATGGAATGTTAGAAATAAGGCGGTACGTAGCCATGCTAAAAAACGATGCATTACAAATACGGAGACCGAAAACAACATATAATGACTGCAATGGCACTAATAAGTTGGAAGAAATATGAAAGTGTCAGAAATACAAATAAACAGGACAAGAGTACTTGACGAGGCACCTCTAAAATGGTCCATAAAATAATGAGCCGAGACTCCCCCAATCTTGAAGGGCAAACACGTGCAGAAACCCCTCACTACAGATTGTCACAGGCGGAGAACTAACGTAATTGAATAGGGAGGCCTGTCAATTTATAAGCATCCGCAATGTCATACAGGGTAAGCTGAACCGTACGGGAGAGGCAGTGGTCTAATATTGAGGGGGTGGGAAGCAGTTCGTCCCGAGCTTAAAAGCAACGTCAGGCGGCATCCCTAACTTTCGCCGTTGAAGCAGTCCAACAATGCCGCGGAAGCAAAATGGGGCTGAAGGAAGGCAAAATAGCGCTGTAAATAATGAATAAACTCTTTACAAAATTGGCGTTACGTTTACAGTCGGCTGCCTCTGTGTTATTACGTAGCCAACAAAAAAGTCAGTGGAAACTAAGAGAAACATATTGGCGAATATAGAACGTCTATTTGAGTCTAGAGGAAGTCTGTAGTAGAGCATTTGGTGACAAATGCTCGTTGGCAAGTCCGCAGCAGGAGCATATGCGTGGTCCCTGTGGCGGCCTATGCCTCCAGCGGATCCTCGTAGAGGCGCTTGAGCAGCGGGCTCATGGCGCCCCCGCAGGCGCCCAGAGCGTCGTCCATATGCGTGTCCAACACGGCCAGGCACAGGCGTCCGTGGCCGTCCAGCACCATGCGGGCCAGCTTGTGGCGTAGTGCCTCGGGCCCTTCGAAGGCGGCCACCGTGCTTCCGCTGCGCAGGAGGCTGCACTCGCGGCTGCGTGACCGTTGCCGCGTCCAGCCGCACACCTGCGCCGCCAGGGGACGCGAGTGAAGACACTAGCTACAATTTTGCCATAATATTTCATATTGGTTGAAGTGCCGGAGCAGGAGGAATTTCGAGAAAGTGTTTTTGAACGTAATGTTTTCAGGCGTTGTAGAACTGCACAAGAATTTACACATCCGCGGTGCTCCCTCTGCAGGAACGTAATTTTTATTCACTGTCAAAAGGGCTCCCCGTTGGTTTTTTCTGACAGACGTAACTACAAAATCTTAACCCAGGACAAGCTTCAAAAGCAAACTTTTGCTGGTTATTCGAAAATTGGACCCCCTCCCCTTCATCAATATGTTCTGAGCGCTTTTTTATAGCACTTCACGCTTTCGTCACAATTATTGCAAAACAAATCTGTACGAGCGCAGGAAAAATCTTCAAAACATTTTCTACACATTGCAATCTGAAAACTTTCATAACCATATGTTCATAACATCATTTTACAACGCTCCACAGTTGCGTAAAAATTGAAAGCGGCATTCCTGGAAGATTAATGTGCAGGCAATATGAATGTACAGGCGGGAACAAATTTCAACGGGACACTATTCACTTTTCTCATGCGCTGCCTGACTAAAATTGCTAGTTATTGTTTTTGCATGCTGGTATGAACGCTTGACCGCTCCCTCAAGGATGAACAGACTTTTTTCATTTCTGATTTAGGAAAGGGGGTGAATGCACATAGAAAATAGCGTACTCTGTTTACACCTTCCTGTCCGCACCTGTACCTGCGGTAGGCATTACAGAAAAAGTGTTGAGTGATTGATCCCTTGTGCGTGGCACAAGGTAATTTGAATGCAAGAGTCCTAGCCGGCTGATTCGGATATCACCCTTCCTTACAAACGCAATTACCCAGCCGACATGAATCACACAGGAAAGTACTTTATTAGACACATTTGTAAAAAAAAAACCATAAATATGGATTCGACTGCTTCAGGCACAATTTACACCGACATCAGCAATTATTGGGCATAATCCTGTTAAGGAAGCATTCAACATCTCGAAAAAGGATCGCCAAGCAAATTATGTTCAGGTGATATCGCCATCACGTCTTGAAAGGTTTCGCGATTCTGTAAGGCAAGAAACATGTGCAAATGTTTATGCAACTAGCTGTGTCGAAGCGGCCTAAGCCATTTTTTGAGAACTTTAAACACGTCTATCCCTTACACTTTCCTCGCAAGTTAGTAAGAAAGCCACGCAAGACACACAAACGGCGGCTGACATATGAGCTCCCGAAAATGATTAGACACAAAAATGCCTTATATCCTCAGTTCATAAAAACAAAGGATTCAGCATTATTCAGCAAATTCAAATCATACCGTAACAATTATACGTCACTACTAAAAAAATCTAGGATGTTGAACTATCTGCACATTTTCTGCGCGGAAAACATGACCAGATCAGGTGTAATCTGGAAGAAACTCAACTTGCTTTTCCATCCCAATGAGTTTCCAATAGTTGTCGAGCATGACGGGGAACTCCTCTCGGGTTGCGTGCTTTTGACAAATTTTTCGTACAGCAGAGCTCTGACAGCAGTGAAATCACTAGCAGCATGGTTTCAGATGCAGAAGCATATCTGTTAAACAGCACCACTTCCAGTTCAATTTTTATTTCCTTACAGACTACCCAGAAGTTTTTCCATGCATCAATGCCATTAAAATAGCAAATCTAAAGACTCAAATAAAACGAAACTAGTCCTTGTGAAACTTATGCTCTATCTAATTTTGCCCTGTTCTAACACATATTTACAATCTAATACTGTCTAGGGGTATATTTCCAGATATAATTCAGGAAGCCCAAGTGATACCTAAATTTAAACAGGGTGAAAGAAATAAACTTCGAAACATCATCATCAGCCGGACTATACCTACTACAGAGCAAAGGCTTCTCCCATACTCCTTCAAATAACCCTGTCCGGTGCAAGCTGTATCCACTTGACCCCTACGAACTTCTTAGCCTCACCCGCCCACCTAACTTTCTGCCGTCCCCTGCTACGCTTCCTTTCCCTTGGAATCCAGTTTGTTGCCCTCAGCGACCATCGGTTATCCTCTTTTCGCACTACATGTCCTGCCCATGCCCATTTTTTCTTCTTAATGTCCACTAGAATGTCGGTAACTGGAGTTATTTCTCTGATCCACTCTGCACGCTTCATATCGCTTAATGTTACCCCTACCATATTTCATTCCATAGCCTTCTGCGTTGTGCTCAGCTTAAGTGGAACTTTTTCCTTAGCCTCCATATTTCAACGCCATAGGCGAGTGCCGGTAGGATGCAACAGTTATGCACTTTCTTACCTACTTTCCTAGCAATACCGGTAAGCGGCTAGTAATAATCTGCGAATACCTGCCAAACGCACTCTATCTCAATCACATTTTCCTTCCAAGGTCTGAATTTGTGGTTATTACCTGTCCTAAGTAGGCATATTCGCTTACCACGACCAGTGATTCACTACCTATTGTGAATCGCTGTTTCTTTCCGAGGCTGTTGAACATTACCTTAGTCTTCTGCATATTGATTTCCTTGCTGCTATTCCTGTCTAGGTCATCAATCATTCTTTGCAGTTCATTCCCTTATTTACTTGGCAAGGCAATGTCATCAGCGAATTGCAGGTTACTGAGGTATTCTCCATCGACCTTTATTCCTAACTGCTGCCATTCCAAGTATCTGAGTACTTCCTCTAAGAAAGCTGTGAGTGAGATCGTGTCTCCTTACCTAACACTTTTATTTACAGGAATTTTACGACTTTCTGCAGAACTATAGTTGCCGTGCAGCTACTAAATATAATTCCAGTACTTTCACATACTGCTCGTATACACCCTGATTTCGGAATGCCCGTATGACTGCCGAGGTTTCTACTGAGTCAAATGATTTTTCGTAATCAATGAATGCTATGTTTAAGGCCTAGTTATATTCCGAGCATTTTTCTATCACCTGATTGATGGTATGGATATGATCTATAGTAGAGCACCGTTTCCGAAAACCTGCTGGATACTTTGCTTGATTGCAGTCTAGGGTTGTCCTGATTGTATTAGCGATTACCTTAGTAAATACCTTATACGTAACAGACAGTAAGCTGATTGGACTGCAATTTTTATGTCCTTAGCGTGCTCTTTCTCATGAATTAAGATAATGTTAGCTTTCTTCCATGGATCCGATATCGTCGGTGACACTAGGCATTGCGTGTACAGGGTGGTCACTTCTAACGATATCAAACCTCTCCCCTCCGTCCTTCAAGAAATCTGTATTTATCTGATCCTCCCCAGCTGCTATCCCCCTCTTCGTAGTTTCTAAAGCTTTCTTAACCTCGTCTTTCGTCACTGGCGGAACGTCTTACTGCTTTGCACTACTGCACTTCGAAATTATCGCCCATTTTAAATCCTGCCCTTGTTCTCGAAAGGAATAGAAGATTACTGCACATAAGAATAATATTATACCTTAATAGCCATACATTAGTACTTTAAAAACTGGTTTAGACGACACCAGTATGCAGAAATAGCACTCTTCTCTCAGGAAGAAATAATCATTGAGTCTGTTACTAACGAAACGCCAGTAAAACACTAATAAATCTGTCGTGAAAAAACCATATTGCGTACTTTACATCCAAAGCTACTTCTACACTAGGATATTTAAGAAGAAACTTCTCCTTCGCACCGTCTTTGTTAAAGCTACCGTTATATAAAACCTACGTACGCTCCCAGCTAGAATACGCATTGTCGATTTGGGATCCATACCACATAACACTCGCGCAAAATCATTCAGTCCGTTTTATTTTTAACAACTATCACCGCACAGCCAGTGTAACACAAATCAAGACCAGAGTAAATTTACCGTCACTATCAATCCGCAGGAAGATCCCTCGTATATGTTTATTTCACAAATTATATTACCTAATCCAACTATTTCCGCTATGTGGGTCCGTCTGGCTGTGTTTATTTCCTCTCGTCGTGATCATATTCATAAAGTCAGCATACCCCATTGTCAAACATCAACACGTTTACATGCTTTCTTCATTCGGACAAGTAACGAATGGAAGCAAAGCGCGAAAATTCTTTAAATTGTAACGAATCGAATAACCTGCCTTAAGCTTGTACATCCGTAAGAGACTCAACACTCTTTAAAAACGCGATAACTAACCTGGTACTCTAGACGCTACCTCCCGTTCAATTGCTTTTATGAGTTCTTTGGCGTTTGTTTTGGTTTCACTCTTCGCTGTTTGAATACTGTGTTCTTTTTCTGGTTGTTTTTATCATTGTTATTTTCCAATATAGTAAATTTTTTGTCCAATCCCCTCTGAAATTTATATGTATATATACCCTGAGGGTAAAATAAATAAATAGGTATATATGTCGATGTTTCAGAGGCAATCGATTCAGTAAATCAGAGTAACCTCCTTTCTAATTTCTAATTCTTTCTGTGGAAAACTGGGCGCTCTTCTCGAATCGTATACCTACAGGACGCAATACACGCTGATAAATCAATCTAAATCCTGATTATGATAATCTACACTAATCCTTAGTTCTGGAGTACACAAGGAGGTATCCTCGGGCCGCTTTTATTTTCTGTATATATTAACGATATGGTACACTGCACAAACAACGCACAGTTTGTATACTATGCAGGTGATACGTCTGTTTTTGTCACTGGTAGTTCTCAAATTGACATTGAAGCTAAACCTAATAAAGTGCTGGCGGACATTAAAGGCCCGTTCACACTTGCGGCTCGCAGCGGTCGCGCGACCGTTTTGGTCGAAAAGCGATCAGTCGCAAATGGTCGCATCGGTCGAAAAGCGACTGCCGTGGGCCGGTCGGGCACTGCTCGATTTCCAGTTGCGCGACTGTTGGTCGCAAACCGTAAACCAATCAGCGGCTCAGCTGACGTGAACGTAAGTTAGCTTTACTCTATGTGGTGAACAGTCAAGGTAGACACGATGTGGAAAGCAGCCCGCAAGTCGCATTCGCAAGTGTGAACATCGGTTGCTCTCTGGTCGCATGCGACTGCCTTCGGCGCGTCCTTCGCGAGTAGCAAGTGTGAATACACCTTAAGACATGGGTTGAATGAAGATAACCACCTAAATGAGAACAAAAGAAAGATAGTGCTACACCTGACCAAGGGAAAACATTATCCATTCACCCCCAGTATACGCCTAGGCATCGACCCTTTCAGAAATAGTTGACTCGATAAAAAACATTGGCGTAATCTTCTCGGTGCACTTAACATAGAATACACACATAGAACATCTTTGTGCTAAAGTAGCCTCAGCTGTTGGTGTCACATCTCGATTAAGACGCATTCTACCGGAAAATATTATGCTATACATTTCCTTAGTGTCTTCTTTACTGCAATACTGCGTCCTCGTCCGGGGCAAGGCAGATGTCACTTACCTAAGAAACCTGCAACTGTTCCAGAAAAGTGCCTTGTGATGTATAGCTAATAATGTCATACCGCTCTTATTCTCGTCAGTGATTTTTACGCTGTTATATTACCTCGATTTTCGAAATGTATGCCAACAGGCTACTGCTGCCCTACATATCTGTTATAAAATCTGGTAATACCCTCCTCGCGCACCTCGCCAATATGAGAATGAATTATTCCATCCGTCATCGTGAAAGACGTATTGGTCCCACACCACGAGCGAACTATTTTATGCAATCTTTATCACACATAAATATTGTTTAGTTAAATATATTGAAAGAAGCATCATTATTTGATCTGTCTGGTAAATCCAATGCTGAAATTAAATTGCTTTTGTCACACTTGAGTGCGTGATGTGCGTAATATGCTAATATCCATGCGTGTACAGTCATTCGACTGTGTTTTTGTCCGTGTATTGTCTCACTGTAGTTATTTATTTAACTGCTGCATACACGATGAATTCGCTTGTCTTTGTAATACTTGTGTTCTTTTACCTCCGAAACCATACGATAGCCGTACCTGTTAGAAACCAGCTTGCAAGGAGCCTGGACCCACGTCAAGCCATTCTCATGGCTTTTAATTCAGCCTCCTCCTCTCAAAAGAAATAAATAGAATAGAATTGAATTATGACAGGAGAGGCCCAAGTTGGCAGCTGCTGACAAACGTGATGTCTGGAAATCCTACGTTCAGTCAAGCTACCGCCTGCCAGCTCCATTCTAGTGATTTTTTGCTCACAACACCAACGCCGGCCGCCGACGCCGGATTTTCGGTGAACGGGGCCTGTAACGCTATCGAGATAATAAAAAGAATGTAAAGGTTTGAACTGTAGTCTATTAGAATTACAAGTGACGCCTCTGCTTTTTGTTGGCAGGCGACTGAAAAAATGTTCGAGAGTTCGGATTGAATCGACGCCATGCGTGGTTAAGAGGCATCAAGCATGTACAGTTGTGCGCGAAAAGTGGGCAGACCACGTGAATTCAGCGGTTGCTATTTTTCCGCTTAAAACGAAAATTAAGGGCGCCTGATGAAAGTGCTCGGCGAGCAGGCTGCTATGCCAGGGGCGTGGAGAGGGGGAGAAGGAGATGACGTCTTATGCATATGTCGAAAGCAGCCATTGTATTGGCTGAAAACGCTGGCATGGAGCTCGGTTAATTCGCGTAGTTTGTCCACTTTTGTCCACAATTGAAGCGCTGCTATCCTAAATGATCTTGACTTACTCGAGGCTGAGCTTCGTCTGCTCCGGAGAAAACTGTTACGCCCATTACGCATTACGCCGCACGAGGAAGATAAGGATGAGAGGGAAGCGCGAAGACTGGGACTGTAACAAGCATGACTCTGACTGTTCCTGGCATTTATTCATCCCGTCTTTAGTGTAAATATTAAACTCAAACCCTTAAAAAAATAACTTTCATCACGCAGTTGGGAATATTGCCCTTTCATTCGTTACATATCACTGATGCTCTTTCATCACCTGTGCGTCCAAATCTTGGCTTTAATCTGGCATCACAAAGCGGTACAAAATGGAAGTAGTGCAATGTGTGTGGTTGCGAACACACTCTGACCAGACGTTTCGAGTTCCGAACGCGGAATGAATCTATTGGTCCAGTTACTCAAGTCATCAGATCTGTAAGGGTTTGTTTACAACCGTAGCAATTAAATAGCATTAACGTGCAAAGACATTGCAGCTATACACATATTCACACACACATACACACAAAAAACAAGGAAAAGACGAGGGCGTACGTCCGACAACCGCACACGTGCGCGTGACGGCAGACATGCACGAGTAGAGTATGTGTATTTTTGCGCACAACTGAATAGAGACGTATCCTTTACTGCTGGTTAGATATTTGCCTTAAAGTGTGGGTAGATTTTGAGAAATTCCACAATAAACTGGACGCGGCTTGTTCCTAGTTATGCCTCACACTGCGTTAATTCAAGTTGAAGTTGAAAGCTCATTTGAAAATAAAAAAAACAACAACATAAAGGAATATACAGCGACAGGTCCCATGGTACGTACAAGACCGCAGGTGGGACCTCCCATGGTAATAGATTTCGATTGGCAACCTAAAGAATAATATTATTGTCAGGAAAATTGGAATAAAAACACCTGTTTTGATTTAAACCACCATACGAAGGTATACACAGTATTATCTGCGCTCGTTTTAGAGCTAAACGAACAAAATATGAAGCCCATTAACCAGCATATCTCCTTCAGCGGGTGCTCGTTGATGCCATGAAGTCTTTCCTGCCGACTCTGTGAAGCCACGTGACCGCCGTTGCCGGCCATTTCTTTCGTTCAGGAATGCAGAAAAACAATTATCTTGAATATTTCACGTTGCACCCAAATACAAGCATACAAATATGATGTCTTGAAATTTGTTGTTTTGACACTTCCAGTAACACTCGAAACAAGAGGAACTGCGGCACAAGGCTCGCAGTCCATGCGCGCGCTTCGAAGGGATAGGGCGACTTGAGGTCACGTGACCTGCATTAGCCAATTAGCAGGCGGGTGGCGCGCATAAGAAGAATGCGATACACAGAAAATTTCCAGTGACCTTAGTCGCATATAAAGCCCGTCAAACTTCAGTCATATGCCAGCGCATCTGGGGCGCCGGGCCAGTCAGAGCGAGCGCAGCTGTCGTCGCGCGGTAGCTGTAGACTATCATTAAGCATATAACGATATATGATACATATATGTATTTTCCTCCAGATTAAGCTGCCGCTTCTCAAGCAAAGCTTCCCCCTATTTTGTGTGTCAGACTCGACTCGTTCCCTGCGGGCGATCCTCATAGCATAGCATGTGGCAGCACAGAATCCTGGGGTCTTAAACATGATTCACTGTGGCCAATGGCGCACGAATACAGGTGATAAAACAGAACCAGAATATACAGCATATTATTTAGGCGTGTTCATCGACTTGTTGAATGAATTTTCTGTATGTTTACATCTTCAATAAAATAAAAAAATATCGGCATTGCCATGTGCGGACCAGGGCCGCGGATTGCCGAAATTAAAGCGGATGCCTCAACCTGGAGGAATGACAAATGCAATAGTTGACAGTGGAAGCTCACGCGTTATTCGCCCACCAAGTAGCTTCGCGGTTGGAAAAAAATACGCAATCAAAAGGACTGCGTAGTCTTTTGAAACTTATCCTGGGGTGTTTACAATCGCCCCCATACACTCACCCCCACAGGGAGAGAAAATAATAATTATTTATACTTTATTCGACATTCACTGTGGGTGACGGAGGCATGCACGGGTAGCAAGAGTACTGCCCATACTAGAATGGCTTGCCGACCGTGGCCAGGGACAAAATCTCTAGAGGGCCAGAAAGAGGCTTGTTCTCACCTAGAGGAGATTAGCAGTTCTGTATAAGCCATTGATACTGTAACATGCACCTCTAGAACGAATTTCAGGCTTTTCACTAGGGGTATGCTTCGAAGCGGGGAATGTACCTCGAAAAAGGCGGCTCTGCCGGGCGTGGCTGTGTAGAACTGCGGCTCTCCGGGTCCCACGCTGGCGCTGTCTCCATCAGCGTGGTCGGCGGAGTTGTCGGCCAAGCGGTAGGTGAGTGCCGCCAGCGACTGCGTCACGCACAGCTTTCCCCAGTGGCCGTGAAAGAGACGCGCTGCCAGGGAGTCTAGCAGGGCCCGTACGCTGAAGCCCTGGGCCGCCTCGTAGGGGCTAGCGCACCGGGGCCACGGGCTCGACGGACCGTACAGGGAGTGCGCCTGTGCAGGTAGCGGGGTGGCCGAGAGGGCAGATGTGGCGCACTGTTGGCAGCTACGCCAAACATTGGCAACATGGCTGCGCACTGCACCCAGCGCGTTCTTGGCACTATTACACACTACACCCGAGTCCCGATGGTGGTCTGTGCACATTAGACGTGATTCAGTTCCGCATTAATTACACAAACGGTCTTTAGAATGCACCAGCAACGCCATCTGCTATGTGGATTGGGTACTAATACTGCGAATTACAAGCGCATTCGCTATACCCGGAACATTTATTCGCCATATCAGGTATTGCATTGTATTACGTGTACATCTCGACGAGAAGAATTCTTTGAAACCATTCAGATTCCTACGTGACAAACAGGTCGACCGCAATGGCCGCCTGAAGATATTGTAAGTTCGCATATAATTCCTACCGTCACGACACAATGGGCTACTCCCCCTTCTATCTTCTATACGGCCGCGACCTTCCCCTTCCGGTTGACAGCGTACTGCCTCCCACCGTTAATGCCAGCTCCTATGTTCGTGACGCCATATCTCGAGCTGACGCTGCCACTGTTATTTCTTGCCGTGGACTAGCTTCCTCCCAGAATTCCCAAAAACGTCGCCATGATTCTCGTCACCGGGACGTCCACTACGCTCCGGTCTCTTTCGTCTGGCTCTGGGCTCCCGCTCGTAGAAATGGCTGTGTGAGAAGCTCTTGCCACGCTACGCAGGACCCTACCGTGTTTTACGGCCAGTCACTTCCGTAACATACCAGATCCCTCCTGTGCATCCGCCGCAACAGTCCGCTATGCCACGTACCGAGATCGTTCATGTCGCCCGAATGCCTGCAGTATTTCGACATAGCGCGCCCCGGGACTGTGCTTTTCGGGGGAGGGGGGGGGAGGGGTTAAAGGTCCACGGAAACGGCCCCAAGAAACCACCGATAAACGTGTTCAGTGTGTAGAACACATCCTTTTGAGCATTAACGCAAAGTATAACTCCTTGGAACAAAGCCAGCGATTTATTAATTTTTAAAAACTGCGTTTTTTGAAATTCGCGGGCAGAGAGAATGTCGCTCGGCGGTGTCGCATGGAACTATTTCCTAGTACCGTGACGTCACGGGTCGGTTGACTGGCAAGGCTTGCTAGAAGCTGCCATTTGCTGCGGTCACTGCAACCATGACGTCACGGACACACTTCCGGTAGCTGCGAAAATCGTCTGCTTGTGCGCTGCTCGAACTCTGTGCGGGCTGTTACACAGCTCGCCGCCCTTATCGGTTAGGTGGCCATTGCCCATTAAGTGCAACAACCGAAGCGACGCAGGGATCGGCAGAACGAAGCTGCATTTACAAATATCTTACTTATATAACGTGGTTTCAGGAGTATCGGAGTGTCGTCAGACTAGGCGTCAACAGCACGGTCAAGCACCGCATGATGGCAGCACCTCCTCGACCGCCGTAAACACCGCCGCTGTGGCCCCTCCTCCCGCATACCGTTAGCGAACGAGACTGCAGATCGTTAGCACCGATGTCCGAAATAAAGCGTGCTAAAATTTGTTGGCGCCTGGAATACTGAGCCGAATATCAAGTATGAAGCCCTCGTGAGGATCGCTGACCAGCAGCAAATTGCTGGTAAAAGCGATAGCCGTGATACAAGCTAGTTTCTGCTCAAGCCAGCTGCCGCTGGTGCATTTCGGCTGATCCGATCTGCTCGTACTAGCTCTGCGATTAATGCGTCGGCAGAGTTAATCCTATAATTATTTTAATATGGCAGGATCGGAATCACTATAGGGCAGTTTCATAAGTAGACGATTTACGACAGCGTTGATCATGTTCCAAAGCATCGACCGCCGCGGCTTCGAAGCGAAACAATGTAGGCCTAGCGACTACTAGGGACGGTCACGCACGGCGCCGGCGTTCGCCGCGCTCGCACGTTCCACCCTCACGGTAATTGTGTAACGTACCTCAGCCTGCTCGCGGCATCCCGTGCTGCAAGCGTTGCAAACTCGTGTACTTTCATAGCTAAGGCCGCGTATTTTTTGACCTTCTGCTCAGCAACAAGCCGTTCAAACGATGCTGTAGGCAAGACAAGGCTTCAGTACGCAGTCACTGCGCTGTCGGCCGTAATCGAAGACGTCGGGCGGCACCATAATCTATACATCGATCATTAAACGTGATACAGTGGGCAACGGAATAACTTTGTGAAGCAGACCCGCTCGTACGTTTCGCGCACTCGGGCGCCGACGAGTAGCTTCCGTCAACAGACGCCGTCATAACCTCGGTTAACGCCGCAAACCGAGGTCGTCAAGCTCGGTTTGTGGTAACCGCGGTTAGTTGTGCAACCATGGTTTGGTCCGCCGTGTAACATAGGGTAACCACGGGTTCGCGGTTACAGTAAGCGTCGCTGCGCGAACTGGCGAACTCCTCAGGCCTGTGCGAGCGAGGACGGGTTGGCGCGAGTACGCCAGCGAGCGAGCGCGCGGCAACCGCATAAAGAGGGTGCCTTGAGGTAGGTGGCAGACATAAGTGCCTGAAAGAGAAGGGTTGTTACGCATACCCAGCCTACAGATGCAAATTCGCTAGTAATTGAGGCGTAGGTGTATATTGTTACGATGAAATAAGAAGGGGTGTTTATTTACAGTGCTGATGTATCGGAACAAGATGAAGCCTACTAGCGCCCCGAAACCAACGCTTCTTCCTCCTCTTCTGTCACACCATCACCATCCTTCATCGTCGCCATTAGCGTGACATTTCCTCCCTACTCAGACGAAGCCCTCTGGGCGTGTTCATGAGTCGTGCGAGGCTGACACGGCTTCAAGCGGGCAACATGACACAGTTCGGTTTTGGCAGACCGGCGACCCGATGCTGTCAGGCGGGCTATTCCATAAGTTAAATCACTAATGCGTTTGATAACCACATATGGGCCGTCATAATGGGCCAAGAGTTTTTGATGTAGGCCACGGCGCCAAATTGGATGCCATAGCCAGACTAAATCACCTACAGAGTACGCGACCCGCAGGTGACTGGCATCGTATCGCGCTTTAGAACGTTCTTGTGAAGCACCAGACCGTAATCGGGCGATTCTCCGAGCTTCTTCGGCGAGACAGAGGGTCTCAGCTAGGCAGGGGTCTTCACAGCTTGTGAAGGGCAGGGAAGAGCGTGGCGGTCTGACATAGAGCAGGAAATATGGACTGTACCCAGTCGTCTCATGCGTGGCGGTATTAAACGCATACGTGATGAAGGGTAGTATGATGTCCCAATTCTTATGCCCTGCATCCACATACATGGCTAGCATGTTGATAAGCGTTCTGTTGACGCGCTCAGTCAAGCCATTTGTCTGGGGATGGTATGGCGTCGAGTGTCGGAAAGTTACGGCGCATAAACGCATGAGCTCTTCAACAACTTCAGCAGTGAATTGTCGGCCCCGATCAGTGATGACAATTCGTGGCGGCCCGTGTCGTAAGATGACTGAGTGCAGCAAGAAAAGCGACACCTGATGCGCCGTTGCAGATGGAAGAGCGGCGGTTTCACAGTAACGTGTGACATAGTCCACGCAGATTACAATCCAGTGATTTCCATCCACGGACTTCGGAAACGGACCTACAAGGTCAATGCCTACTTGATAAAACGGAGCTGTCGGGGTCTTCACAGGGTGCAGCAAGCCAGATGGAGTTGCAGTTGGACGTTTGTGGCGTTGACATTGCTTGCAACTGGCAACGTATTGTTCAATCGTCGAGCGCATTCTGGGCCAGTAAAATCTTTCTTGAGCACGGTGGAGTGTTCGAACCGATCCCAAACGCCCAGAAGTTGGATCATCATGCATAACACGCAATGCGTCCGTGCACAAGGTCTTGGGAACTACGAGTAGGTATCGCTGGCCGACAGGCGAATAACTTTTTCCATAGGAGGCCATCAAGCACACAAAAACGGCTTGTAGGTACGCTGGCTTGGGCAAAGAGAGGCTGCAGACTGCAATCATTTTGCAGTTCCGTTTTGAAAACATTCGTGTCGGGGAACGCTGGCTCGAGGGTCGATATATAATTATGGAAATCGTCGCTTTCAGGTCCAGTCGTGGCCATTGGCATCCTAGAAAGACAATCTGCGTCTGCATGACGCCTCCCGCTTTTGTACACCACGGCAAAGTCATATTCCTGTAACCGGAGGGCCCAGCGTGCGAGGCGACCACATTGGTCTCGAAGGTTCCGCAGCCAACAGAGTGACTGATGGTCAGTTACGATAGTAAACGAACGTGCGTATACAAATATGAACGGAAACGCTGCACAGCAAAAACTACAGCCAGGCATTCCTGTTCGGCGACTGTGTAGTTTCGCTCCGGCTTGCTCAGGGTACGACTTGCGTACGCGATAACATGCTCTCTTGCATCATGCCGTTGGACAAGGACTGCACCGAGATCGATTCCACTAGCGTCCGTGTGTACTTCTGTCATTGCAGTAGGATCGAAGTGACGTAGGATGGGTTTCGATATTAAAAGAAACTTCAGTTGACGGAATGACGCGTCGCAGTCTGGTGTCCAGTCAAAAGTAGAGTTTTTGTGGAGAAGGCACTTCAATGGGTAAGCAACGTCAGCAAAGCGATGTATAAAGCGTCTAAAATACGAACACAACCCTAGAAAACTGCGCAACTCCTTCACTGTCTGCGGTGGTTTAAAAGACTCAACAGCGGCAGTTTTCTGGGGATCCGGCATTACACCATCACCATTGACAAGGTGTCCTAGCACCAGCGCTTGGCGCTCTCCAAAGCGGCACTTTTTCGAGTTCAGAATTAGGGCGGCGTTGTGCAGACAATTCAAGACACGTACTAGACGGTCATTGTGTTCTTGGGAGGGTGTCCCAAATATGACGACATCGTCCAGATAGCAAAGACAAATGACCCATTTTAAGACGCACAAAACTGTGTCCATAAAGCGTTCAAATGTGGCTGGCGCATTACACAGCCCGAATGGCATAACATTAAACTCAAAGGCCATCTGGCGCTACGAAGGCTGTTTTTTCCTTATCCGCTGGGTCCATTGGAATTTGCCAGTAGCCAGGTCAGAGATCAAGACAAGAAAAATAGGACGCACCAGAGAGGCAGTCGAGGGCATCGTCTATACGAGGAAGAGGATAGACGTCCTTCTTCGTAACAGAATTTAGACGCCGATAATCGACGCAGAATCGCCACGAACCATCTTTCTTGTGTACAAGAATAACAGGGGTAGCCCAGGGACTAGATGACTCCTGTATCACATTCTTCCGTAGCATGTCCTCCACTTGCTCATGAATGACTTTGCGCTCAGATGGGGACACGCGATATGGCTTTTGACGAATGGGACGAGCCGAACCAGTGTCGATGCTATGATGGGTCCGATGTGCAGGACGAGAGGTTGGTCCATCTGTTTGAGAAAAGTCGAACATAGGCGAAAAGGGTATAAGAATATCCACAAGAGTACGGCGTTGAGGTGAGCTGAGATCGGCGCTGATCATGCGGAAGATCGAAGTTTCATCAGCAGGCAGAGGTACGGTGGCACTCGTAGCATCTGTGACCAAAGCAACGACGTGGGGCGCATCGGGTCCACAGGAGGCAAGCTTCAATCCCGTTGGTAAAACTGCGGGCTCGGACGATGGATTGATTGTCCATAACAAGGCACTACCGTGATGCACGGAGATCCTACAGTGAGGGATAATTAATTACATTTTTCTTTAGGCATGCTGAGTGAACTGGGTGCACCAGGGCCTGGAATGAAACCTGCTCAAGAAGTGGAACGGACACGGGGACGAACATGGCTGACAAGGGTGGAACTACTGTGTCTTCGGTAATACTAAAGCTGTTTCTTCATTACGGCCACTTTCAAAAAGAGTCGGCATATGCGAGCCATCAAAATGAACCTCTTGACTTCGGCAGTCCACGGTAGCGCCACAAAACTTCAAGACGTCCATTCCTAAAATGATGTAATGCGTAGAGTGGGGTAAGACTACGAATTCGGCTTGAAAAATTGCACCACCCAAAGACACTTGCGCACTACACCACACAAACAGTGGCCGCAACGCAGTGACCGCACCCAGTGGCTGCCCAGCACCTCCACCAAGTTGTTACGATGTAATTATATATATATATATATATATATATATATATATATATATATATATATATATATATATATAGAAGAAGCGGGTGTCAGTTGAGGTGTCGCCTGGCTCGTGCGCACCATAACATTATATATATATATATATATATATATATATATATATATATATATATATATATATATATATATATATATATATATATATAGAAGAAGCGGGTGTCAGTGCCTGGCTCGTGCGCACCATAACATTTGTGGCGGCAAGAGTGTTACATTTTGGTGGAGAGAACGGTTTCGATCCTGCGGCATCACCTCGCCATTGAGGCGCCCCTGGAGCCTAGTCGTAGACGTCGCCTTGCTAGACTCCCGCCACGGCTCGTTCCCATGCCGCCGCCGACTGAGTCAGGCTCTGTGCCTCTCGATGCTTCATCAGCCGGTCTCCGGCGTTTATGCTCCATACTGGCAGCGCCGGCCATTCGCTGGCGCAGCGGGAGTAGGGGTGGACGACTGGCTCTGCAATTACCAACGGGTGAGCGGCTACAACAGTTGGGACTCAGCCCCTCAGCCCGACAACATCATTGTTTTCCTAACCGCGCAGCCCTTATCTGTTTTGAAAACCACGAGGACACAATTACAATATGAGAGCGCTTTGACACTGATCTTAAACAGTCTTTTGACGACTCTTCAGCGGGCAGGAAACGTGTCGAGCAGACCCCCGCCCATCGTACCCAGCTACCCTGCGAGGCCTGCACTACCTATACCGAAGAGGTCTTCAAATTATGCAAGATCATCGACTCTCGCATGCCGAATGAGGACAATGCTAGCCATCTCTTGAAAGGCATTGCGAATGATGTCTACAACTTTCTCGCCGCCAAACATGATCTCTCGGCTGTCTCCACTGTCTTGTGTCATATCCGCACATTTCAAGCACGGAAGACTCGTGGAGTAACGCCTAAGACTGGAATACTGGCCAATATGACAACTGTCGTCATCGTCAACGTCGACGCGTGCATCTCTCCGCGTACCTTACTTCGACCATACGGCAAATTATTCTGCAGAGATCCTCCGGATCAATTCCGACGGCCGGCTCACCTCATCAGTGTCACCCCACCCATTTTGTCGTGCGAACACGCCTACACGCTGCAATCGCACCCTGAGTTTTCTTCTGTTCACACGGCACACCCCACCTCTTCCAACGAATGGTCGCGGCGACTTTTCGCAAGCTCTATTTCTTCTAGGCATTCTGATCAGCGTAACGACCTTCGCCTACGAAGACCTAGGCGACCACCCAGGTTTACAAGTCAGCACGACACTGGCTATTATCGACACCCTGATATAAAGTTCATTCAGGACCACTCCCTCCTTCGTCCTACTCCCGTCTCTTACCGGTACGGCATCTTGAGCCATATTTCAAGATAAGGCCGCCATCGTCCCATCGCGGCATGACTGAACAACGTCATTCAGTACTGGTTGCCTCCTCCACACGACCAGTTAGTTCCAGCCCGGTGGCGTACGTAGCCACTCCCCGCCTTCCGACCAGAGTTTGACTCCACTGCCCGCTGTCCCCACCTCCAGAAAACTAGGCGCCGCGGCCGATGGAGAGGAGGCCGCCGTGGAACGATCGCTACTCGCAGAAATCATCCCTTTACTATGCAAAAAAATAAGATCCGTGTTTCTGTTGACGGTGTTTCCACAACGGTGTTAGTGGACATAGTGCAACTATTTCGATTATGAGCTTATCGTTTAAAAACTTGCTGTGACCAAAAGTCATGTTTTCTTGGAAAATAAATGCAAATTTTCAAAGCTTTAGGAGGGATTTCTTGCCCCCTGCTGGAGTGTGTAAGTGGCAAGATGTGTCTTGGAGGAGCCATGTTTTCGGCGAAATTCGCCGTAATACCCCACTCCACCCATGATGTAATATTGGTACTGATTTTCTGCGCATGTGTGGCGCAACCGTAAATTGCTACACGGGCGAAATCCGCGATGAAGGCTGCCTTACGCCTGACTTCTTCGACGAACCTCTTACTTGGGATGATGTGTTTTGCGTGTGCGACGATACTCTTGTGCCTGCGAAGTCTATACAGTGCATTCCGGTTTCGTGTTCTTGCCGTGCGACAGGAGCGTTTGATGCGACCATGATGCATACCTATTCGAACTCCGCGCAGACGTCTCTTCTGGTCCTTCATTCTTCGGTGTCGGTAACCTAGGGCCCCTACACGCTATTGTGGACCACCAATTCACGCAGCCAGTTTGTTTAACAACTGGAACGAAGTGTGTATCTTTTAGTGAAGACGGGCCAATATCAGTAACCTTAGTTACGGATGTATCAAAGCAGTATGACGCAGAATACCCAGTGAATGCTGAAATGCGTGGAATTATTGGTTATTCTCTTAATCCCACAGGGCTTTGGAAGTATTCATCCGTTTTTGTCTTCTCAGACTCCAAGTTCACGCTAATTTCTCGGGTCACGCACCAAACATCGCAGTGACACTGGATATGCAGACCTCATTCGCCAAAAACCGTACCGTGTGACACCGTCTGAGCGCAGGGGCATCAATGAGCAAGTTAGTGAAACGCTGAAGCAGGGTGTCGTTCAATAGCGGTGCAGTCCTTGGGCGGCTCCAGTAATTCGTTTGCGAAAGAGAGATGGCACATGGCGGTTTTGCGTCAAAAACCGCCGCCTGAATTCATTCACTAAAAAGGATGAGTGAACCCTCCCCCGCAGGGATGTCGCTATTGACAGCTTGTACTTTGCTTCATACTTTTCATCTGTCGACCTGCGGTGAGATACTGGCCGATCCCAGTATACCCAGAAGATAAGGAGAAGACTGCCTTGAACACTCCCGACGTACTCTTCGTATTTAATATCATGTCCTTCGTTTTGTGCAATGCGCCTACAACATTTTAAAAATTCATGGATTCTATACCAGGTGCAATGAAATGGGTGGTGTGTGTGCGCTATCTGCACAACGTAGTCATCTTCGGCCGGACATTCAAAGAGCACAATGACCGCCTAGTGCCCATGCTGGACTGTTTGCCCCAAGCCGGTCTCGCTCTGAATTTGAAGAAGTGCCGTTTTGGTAAGAGACAGGTACTGACGTTTGGTCACCGCGTCAATGGTGAAGGTGTCCTGCCTGATCCTACGAAGACCGTAGCCATTTTCTCGTTTCAGCAGCTTCGGAATGTGAAGGAGCTCCGCAGTAATTTAGGGCTTCGCTCATATTTCCGACGCTTCGTCTTTTGTTTTAGAGACGTTGCCTACCCGCTCACGCGTGTACTACATAAGATGCTCTATTCCAGTGGACATCTGATGGCGACTTGTATTTCCGACAACTGAACTTCCTCCTAACATCGCATCCTACCTTACGGCACTTCAACCCTTCTGCTCCAACGCAAATGCATACTGGCGCAAGTGGATTAGGCATAGATGCTGACTTCGTTCAGCGCTATGACTATTGCGAACATGTGATTGCTTACGCGAGTCGGTCTATAAGCAACAAAGAACGCAACTACACCATAACCGAGCAGCAGCATCTCGCGGTTGTTTTCGCCATGCAGTGGTTTCGCTGCTACCTGTACGGGCGGCCTTTCATAGTATACCGATCACCATTCGCTATGCTGGTTACTCAATATCCGTGATCCGTCTGGTCGGCCACCAACGGCACGCAGATGCAGACTGCCTCTCACGGTTGCCACTTGCCACGACAGAATGTGACGTGGATAACTTCGATCATTACATCGCTGCTTTATCTACGAGGTTTCCCAATACTCGCGCCTTCCGAACAGAGCAGAACAGCGAGCAGCACCTGGAGACGTTCTTCAATACTTCTCAGGACCGAAACTCGAACAGCTAGTTTTGTGCACGTGATGGCCTGCTATGCAAGAAGGCTTACTCAGACACCGGCCGTTGGTTCCTGCTGGTAGTACCTGAAAGCATCCGTCTTTCTGCTTTACGCGTCGGGACAGCTGAGATCTGCGAGAACTTTGCACCGCACCCAGGAGCAATTCTACTGGCCGCGGACACGCCATACGATTGACAGTACGTGGCTAGCTGCTGTCAGGGCAAGAGTCACAATAGTGCTACTGGTATAGTCCCCGGAATGCTTCACCACGTGGCGCCGTGTAAGGCTTGTTTTATGTCGGAGTCTACCTTTTGTGTCCTTTTCCAAAGTCGCAAAAAGGCAATTTAGTTTGTTGTATGTGTGGGCCATCTTACTCGATACTGTGAGACAGCCGCTCTTCCCGCCGCTGCAGCGTATATAATTCCGTCATCTTGCTACAATGGCCCCCGAGAGTTGTGAAAAGTGACAGAGGCCGTCAGTGTACTGCCGATGTAATTGAATAACTTCTTCGTTTATGTGCATCTGATTTCAGACATTTGACTCCTTAGCACGCTCAAACAAATGGCTTAACAGAACGCACCAGCAGAACTTTCACCAATATGCTGGTAGCGTACGTCGATTCGGACCATAAAATATGGGACCGTGTACTTCCTTTCATCACATACGCTTTCAACACTGCCAGGCATGAGACCACAGGATACCATCCGTTTTTACGCCCTCTCCCATTGACACAACCTCGGTGGCACCATATCCCGATTTTCCACAAACTACGAGTGCTTTAAAGAAAATGGTCGCACTTGCAAACTTTCCTTCAAAGCAGTTCTTATGACTAAATTCGGTGGAGACGAAAACTAAGGCGCCCGTGTGCTGTACGATGTCAGTGCACGTTAAAGAACCCCAGGTGGTCGAAATTTTCGGAGTACTCAACTACGGTGTCTCTCATAGCCTGAGTTGCTTTGGGACGTTAAACCCCACAAACCAAACCAAAGCAAATAATATGATGACCTGGTCTATGTTATAACCTTGTGCATTTCTGTAAGCGCAGCCTGCTAGCATTCATATTGTACCGCGCTCCGATCAATGATCAAAATTATTTCTTGAACCGCTTTCGCACTTTTTGTGATGTAAATCATTTGTCGTTAACGTCATAGCGCCTTGAGTGCGAGCTGAGTTCGACCGCAGCTCGAACAAAGTTGGCATTAGTCATATATTAAATAAAGTCTTCTACTAGACTACCTAAAGATTAGATTAAAGCGGTAAATTACTTAATGCTCGCATGAAGCATCGGAGAAATGTCACGAATCCCATAAAACAAGGTAAAAGCGCCAGCTTTTACAAACAATAGTTCATTTGTTCAGACGAGGAGGTAGCATTTGAAAGAATCTTACTCGGAGGTTACAGCACACTTAATATGCGTGTTTGAAAAAACAAGGTGCCGCATCCAGCCCTGTATTAATAACAAACTTAAAACGAACACTACTGTAATAATTATTAAGCGCGGACTCGCTGCTACATTGGCACGGAGGTTGCAAAGATTTCAGTCGAAAAAATACTGATAATGTTTTCATAGAGGCAAAAGTGCATAACGCCTCGCACACTAGGAAACGATCAGTCTCCCAAAATTGGCAGCTTTGGAATGACGCGTATCCTGGTCTGAGAAAATATCTGATTCCAAATTTCGTTATTCTGTGATTTCTTATAAAGCATTGTCCACACGCATTGGCAATCACATGTTTGTAAAAGGCACCGGCGAAAACTGGCTAAAGGGCTGATAAATGTATCGGATAGGAGGGGACGAAAACAAGTGCCTTGAAATGGTTTGTTTCTTCCACATATGATAAGGCACGTGCTTGCGATGACCCCAAGGTCATTTCGAATCATGTCCGGGAGTCGGACACTATAAAGGTCAACACCCGTGCGCGGCTCTTGGCCGATGGCTCGCGGAAGAAAACACGATACGGTCAAGCATGAACGCGCCGGTTTAAAATTGGCCGCCCTCCAAAGGCACAAGGAGCAAAGTAGTACGCCTGCCGACAGCGTCCTCGAGACTCTATGAGAATCGATTTTTCAGGATTTTCCCCGGGAATCTCGCAACAGTTCCACCCACGTCCTCGTGCTGGACAAAACTACGCCGCTAGCGCCAAAGCTGCACATGAACGGACATGTGCCATCCTGTCAGTCGTCCAATGATTGCTGTAGCCAGATGGCACAGTTAATTTATATACGCAGGAAACAGCGAAAAAAATGCAGCTCCCTCGATACCACGCTATTCGATTCGCTGACTCTGCACCCACAGATAAAAGACATATTGCGAGATTGAGCTATTTCATCCCACGCAAAGGCGCACGATACGTAACTCCTATGTTTAGCAGAGCATTTGGAGGTAACGCGATGGGTACATGCTCGAGCGTGAGTGATAAATGCAGCAGCTAGAAGTACGCGGCGCAACACTCTGCACGCTGGCTCATCCATACATGTATTTATTAGCTTTCAAATCTTGACGGCCACTGTTGAGCGCGGTTTAGTCAAGCACGTCAAGGTAAACTTAAAATTCACGGTGCTCCTTATTCACCGGACCGTGTGGATCGCCGAAAATCAGGCTTCATGAAGAGCTGGAGGTTGCATAGCGCACAGCACCGAAGGAACACAATGCGAGTGCCATGGAACCTAAAGCTGATTACCCACTATTCCGAACCCTGACTCTTCTAATTCATGAAGAGCCTTTGTCAAGAATATGACACAAATTATCAATTTGCATTTTGGGTTAGGCCTTGTGACTAGGCACAGTGTGTCGTATTTAAAAAGTTTCGAGTCTGCATGTTGTCCCACAAGGGTATAATACATGAAACTCCAGTCAGGAGGTAGTTTGTGAGTAACAATTTCAGCGACCTAATAATAAGCTTTTAACACATATTATTGAACTTAATTTATTTCCAGTCGTTACACACAACGTTGTGTGACGTGAAGAGACAACATGATTTGGCAGAGATGGCAGGAGTTGTCCACATCGGCAGCAGTTTCAAATTTGGAGGTGGGAATCGAAACTGAGAGCCTTGTATCCCGACACGCTGCGTATAGGCCAAGCCCGTTTGTATAACTTTGCTAAAGCACAGGTTTGCATCTAACTTATGTCGGATGGTCTTTTACATGATGTGGCAGCTTACGACGTTGTGCCGATAAGCATGGTAGAGTTAAAAGAGACCCACATTAAGTAATGGGATGGACGCGAACGAGGATCCGGGGCTGCAGACCCAAAAGGTAAACAAAACTAAACGAAGATGAAAGCTTAACTACTGCAAAGTATATTAGAACACTTAATTCGCGTTTAGCGTGTATGTAACCACGCAAATCGACAGCCATTGTATGCTGAGCTTGCCTCGATAAATAGTATGATCACCACCATAGCAGCGATGAAGTGGTTTGAGCGTCCGCTTACATGCAACAGGTGCGGCTTTCGAACCCGCCAATGGGTACTGATTGTTTTCGATTGGGAAAACCAGCCTATCACTTGGCGCTAGCAAGGGTTGCCAGGATTGAAAAACCGATCACTGACAACGTTTTGTAGGGTAAAATGACATGTGTCCCATGGCCCTATTTGGCCAACCTTGCCTTTGCGTCTTGAAAATGTATCATCATTCGAAGTGCACGCCTATATTATGCGCCGCTTTTGTCATTGAATAAGGAGCGAGGATTCGTTACTTTCGAAGCTTTTCGATCATCATGAAATAATAAAGAGGCCTCAAAATGACTAAAACACGTTGGATGCACAGCTTTGCCCCTAAATCAGTGCAAACAGGGGAGGGAATAACAGACATAAACGCAAGTAAAAAAACAAAGTGCACGCTCTAGCAGTACGCCTTTCGGCAGCAGACATGCAAAGCACGCACGTTAAAAAAAAAATTTCAAGGGGCGCACTTAAGTCTCCTTACGGGCGGTTTGTGAAAGCACGCAGGGGCGTCTTGCATTCGCTTTGGTTGTCTTGTTATGGCGATTCCGGATTGCATTGTTGGCTATGGCTTATATTAGGACTCTTCCCGATCTCGCAAGTCATTATGCATTAAGACGTTAAGCCAATTAAGACTGTATTCATTATTGGCTTTTTATGCAGATTCTAGACTTTATTCGCGGCTGTGGCTTGGATTTCGGCTACAGGACGGGTTTGACGGGTTTATTAGTACATGAACTTGAATTCTATAGCGCTGAAGAAACACCAAAAGAAGAAAGACACAAAAGCACAGAAGCGCTTTTCCGTTTGTGTCTTTCTTCCTGTGGTGTTTCTCCAGCGCTATAAAATCAGGATTAGGGCTATGACTAATGAGGATATCCATTATGTAATGTCATTAAGACAATACAGTGAAGTAATAAAATCGATTCGGTATACTGCCTTTTTTGGGGTTCTTATGTGAATTGTGTAGGATTGACTTTGGATCTCTCCTTTGGTCATGCATTTCGCGGACAGCCACTACTGATGAGACAAGAAACGGGTTTCGCCTTAACAAAAAAGACAACAATTCCATCACCACGTTACGAGTGAGTGTCTGCTGGTGTCACTGGCAAGTTGAGCAAACATGACCATTCATATGAATTCAGACATTTAAGTGGACTGGCTTGCGCGACAGCGCAGATTATTTTGACCACCCCTCCCCTTACATTTTTTTCGTCAATAAAAATGCCGTTTACTCCGTATATGTAGGTGGAGTC
The DNA here is from genome assembly GCF_055883805.1 of Amblyomma maculatum. Classification (NCBI taxonomy): domain Eukaryota; kingdom Metazoa; phylum Arthropoda; class Arachnida; order Ixodida; family Ixodidae; genus Amblyomma; species Amblyomma maculatum. Next base: position 33,845,444 of record NC_139348.1, read on the forward strand.
AGATTCGAGCGTCCTCGAGTTAGTACTGCTTTAAGTCCCGCACACAATGAGCGCCCGTGCAATACGGCCAAACAACCGTATAGATTCATATGAAATGAAGTGGACAACAGCGAACGGTCTGACCCCGCATGGTCTGGCCCGAACCTGCAGCACAAGGAAGTCGGCGAGCTTGGCGAGGGGCTCGATCTGCGAGCCGATCTCGACGAAGTGCTCCTGCGGCGGCAGAGTTACGGCGAGCAGGAAGTCTCGGGGCGCCGCCGGCCGCCGCAGCCGTGATCGGAGCAGCCGCACCAGGTCGGTGAGGGCCCGAGCGTCGCTCGCGCGGCCGCATCTTCCTCCGGGCGTAGGCCAGTGCAGGTTGACGCCGTCGTAGCCCAACGACACGAGCGTCGCCTGCGAGAACTCAGAAAATGAACAGCATGCTCCCAACTGTCCGAATCTTATTCACTTCTATAAACCCTTCAAGAATGCGCTCCTTGGATGCTGTCATACAGCGCGGCAGCGGTAAAGGGTCCATTCTCCTGAAAATCCGGCGTCCGCTTTCTCAACGAAATATCTTTGGCAGATGGTTGATGGCTGGTGACAAGGTAGTGCAGCCTAGATTGGTCGTTGAGGTTTGTGTCTAGGGGAGACCACATGACATGGCGCAGTTGCCAGACGCTTGTCTGAGAATAGCGCTGGGAACAAGACGAAACGGACTAAAGGACCGTGTTTCTTCTTGTTCACAGCGCTATTATTTAGGTATGCAGTACCAAAAAGCCCTGCACCTTGAACTCGCCAGACGCTATAACACGGGCTACGCCTTTGAGACGAGAGGATGAGATTGGGTCCTTCGATCCCGAGTTATAGAAGCTACATCAAAGGCACGCAGCACGCACGTAATACTTGGTAAATTGAGGCTTTATATCCATGTCTTGTGGTCATTCATGACGTATGGTAGCTCACGACTGCTTGGCAATGAGTATGCGTGGAATGTGAATAGAAAGGTGGCAATATCGAAATGAGTAGATGGCGCAAATGAGGATCGTCACGGCGAGCGAGATAACGGGAGCCATTACCGCTAGTGCGAGATAACATTAAAGGTCCCGTTAGTAAGAAAATCCTGCTTTGCGTTGCAAGCGAAAAATCATGGACATAGCGCGGGAAGGTGGTGGTATAGTTGCCGGATGAAATGCCTGGTGCCGATTGGTTGGCGGTTGCTGTGACGTAACGAGATCCCATATATGGCCGAAGCTTCCAACTCTGTATTCTTGTTCAAGAAGGGAGCGTGAGACGGGAATAAAACCTTTCAGGACCTTCCGGCGACGAGAAGAACACGCCATACCCGTAGGCCACAAATGCTCGCTCGTACAGCATGTTTATAGAAGGGCTTTATGGGTGTCTATATGTCTTACGGTCTTTCACATAGCGGGTTAGCCGACAACTGTCCGGTAATATTCTAATAAAAATTTGCGAAATCTTGAAGAGAAAACTGGAGGAATCAGCTCTTAATTAGCAAACTGCCTGTATACGAACGATGATCAGCAAGTGGAGTCGCAGACAACAGTCATTACCGCTATCAGTGCATATCCTTAAAAGCAGACAATTATTATTCGCCCCCTCCCCCGCTTATTTGTGGGCGAAAAGCTTTTTTCTTCCTTTGTAGACACAGCAGAGCCTGGTAGAATACGGCGCCGAACCGGGAGGGAACACCAAGGCGAACAGATGCGTATTTTGTGCTAACAGGTGGCGCCACTAGGACGGCCGTCATTGCTGGCCTTTGGAACGCACCGGCGCGGGCTGCGGACTGCTGCTGTGCATATTGCGTAAGAATGCCGGCTGACTTTTAAACACCGCAGTTTTGATGCAGGTGTCATCTGTATTGTCGAAGTAATCTGCGAGGAAGTACAGTTAATGACCCTGTGTTTATTGGAGGAAGAACAGACGAGGCTTTCTAACCAAGGTGCACATCATGGCCTAAGCCACCGTTTTTCTCGGAGGTGTATCACTGGTTTATGTTTCTTTCTGGGACAAAAAAAAAACGCCTCTTAGCTGTAGGGAAAGGCTATACCTCACGCACCTTCTCATTTTAGCACCGGCAGTAGACATGGGAATGCGTGAACGACTCTGACATTTTCTCAAGAGTTGTATATGCGTCTTTGCACTGATGCTGCGTTATTTTCGCAGGGTATTAAGAAGTACCTTGACCTGAATTTAATGTCTACCCATTCATAAGAATTGATTGTGCAGAGAGTGAAAGCCAGTGTGGGATGTCAGTGAATCTGCTTACTTAAATTAGACAAGCGTGCACTGCTGCAATAAGTTAATAACTGCTGCTTTTATAAAACTAATGCACGGGTCAATGATGAAATTTATCATGATAAGACTTTTTATATACCCGATTGCACGTACTGCCAATTGTGAGTTCAGAATTCTTGTGCAGTTTCCAGTCACTTGCGCATGAGTGCAGGTGAACGCCGCTGAGCGCCTGATGGGGCCTTCGAGCAGCGCATTAGTTTTTTGAAGCTAGGACATTTACAGGAGGTAATATTGTGTCTTATAAATTGTCTGGGATTACATGCGTGTCCATAGTGAGCAGTAAATATTGTGCACAATACTAAATGTTGAACATTAATAAACCAGATCTGCCAGCACGGTCTGAACATGCGTTCGCCCTTTGCGCAAGAAAATTGAAGAAAAAAAAGGTTTGAAGGGATATTCACTTTGTAATCTATTCAGTTTTAGAGTAAACCATGTTTTCCACAAAACGCGTTAGAGAGAGAATTGACACAAAAAAAGAATAAAGCGAGCCGGTGGCTGACGGGTTTGTCGAAACGTTCAGCCAAAGCAAACAGTCAGAAGGGCGCAGTAAAAGAACATACGTGGTTAAACATTTTGTAGCACCAACACATATCTATGAGCATTCACACGAAGTTTTTAGGCTGTTTACAAGCTTGTTGTCCCCAGCGATAGCGAGTACGTAGGACGGTGCAGTCGGGTGGCATCGCGCCGGAAGCTGTCAAACCATAAGGCCCGAAGGCTGGCGATGGCGCAAGGGTAACATGATCAACAACGGCAGTGCCCATGCGCTCGCGCTGTAAAAGGCCTATATGCCGTGCTCGTGCTGGAGCAGCGCTTACATCAAGTGTATTCCCAGTGTTATTTGGAGGCGACGCTAGAGCCTGGCGCGAAGACGTCTACGCTCAGTCTTTCAGCTGGAATGGCGCGTGCGCATTCGTGGCGGCACGTGAGAGCGAGGCGGCCGGTTCGCGTGTGGGCTTCACGTTGCGATCGCCGGCCAGAAATACACTACGGATGTCGTACGACCAGCTCACACTGAAACCACTAGGCGGTGATTCTAAAGTAGAGCCTCATTCGCTTTGGGACGTTAAACCCCACAAACCAACCTAAAGTAGAGCTGAGCGCGTGCATATGCTAAGCCAGTAATAAACTCATTTCACGCTTGCTTACGCCTTGATCACAGGTGAGGCAGTGATATTTGTATTGGACTGCTATGTGAAAAGAGCATGATGAAGCTGTACGACGAGCTCTCTCCACTTGCTGACATTAGTCTATTCAGTAGGTGCTTTGAGGTCAGGTGATACCTGATGCATCCACATACGCTTGGGTATGCTGGGAGGCGCAAATAAATTAGCTGCGACGTCACGACAATATATCTAACTGTTTTCACGGTCTCCACAAGCATCAGGACTCGCGTGAATATAGAAATAGTATCTGGCGTAGACGGTCAGACATAGCTTTGGAAATGCCCATAAAGTTAACGCTAGTCAAGATTCGTATTAAATTGTGAGCGTGGCGAGCTTTTTTAGATTCCATCCCATAAATCTGATGGTCACCATGAATGCCACTCATGCACAATTGCTCATTGTTGCCTCTGCACTGTGCTACCCCATCCACAAAGAAGGCTAATGCGGTTGCCCTCCGAAGCGGCTCAGATATCAGTATGCATGCAGCACTCAGTTTTGACTTCACCGCTTCCATTGCTGACAAAAGTTCTTTACAGAAATACGGCGATTGAAAACTTAATACTCCATCATTGTGGATCAGCATTTACGGCAAGTGACTATTGAGCCGAGGATCCTGGCTCAGAAAAAAAGACATACGCTGAGCCGTTTTCCACGTGAACGCCTCTCCGACATACGGAAAACCAATTAGTATTGTTGAAGGCTCTTCATTAATTCTCGCAAATGAACGCTAAAAGAAAGCCGGAGGTGAACCATTGGTAACTGAAAGCATGCGTTTCGCCTAAAGCTATGGCTAAAGATACGTCGGACGGACCCAGTAAACTTTCTTCCGGGTATGTCGGACGGATCTGAGATCTATATTTTTACGTTGTGCTTAAATATACGTCGGACGGCCCGATACTTTTTTCACGGGTACGTCGGTTTCCTAAGTACACGTATCAAGTGAGGCATTCCCATGGGTTCGTATTACAACGACGCGTTTCGATCGTAATTACAGAGCAATTCAAGTTGGCACAACTGCACAAGTGTGAGTCGCGCGGTGGCTATCTTTAGCGCCTAGCATTTTTCCCCCGTTGTCTAGTCACTGCCAGAAATTTGCCGATTGGCGCCCGATGCGCGTGCGCTTCGAGTGTCACAATAAACTGGTAATTCTGTTTGTGCAACCTATGTGCGTGAGAAACAGCGTGTCTCTCACTTATATACTGTTTGGTACAAGTCGATGGGCAGCAGCGTAGAAATTCAAATTCACCCTACGATATTTCCATGCAAACAAATGTGGCTTGCGTGTGTACCGAAGTTCGGCGCCGCGTATCTTCCGCTCGTTGTTGACGACGCAGTGGCCGTTCGATCAACTCACGCTAACATCGAGCGTATATATGGGTTTAAACTCCGTGCACGCGAAACCGTGCGCAAAGCTGCAAGTTGAGCACTACTGCCATAAATACCCAAAGAACATAGCTATTCGTACGGAAGCGAATTATTCGTGCTTCCGGCTTTCCGATCGTACACTCTTGTAGTGCTGTGCAGCGCGTGTTTGCCTCGTCAGGCTCGCCGGCGTGCTGGTCATCGCCGCCGCTGTACCAGCGTAGGCCTTTACCAGATTCGCTCTGCTTCTTGCCAAGGCTGTGAGAGAAAATCTTAAGAAAGGATTGAATGAAACGCATCCTATTTCCTCTGCCTGCCTGTAAAGAACTAGCCTAGCATTTCATACAGATTACAACGAACGGACGGGTGTTCTGCAAAATGATGTGCGTGGTGTGTCGGCGCTCGATCTTCAGAAGGTGGTGGATGACCGAAGACAGCACTAGGAATAGCTCGCTTACATGACGAGCACATCGGGGTGACAGTTTAACAGTTGAGGTCCAAACGAAAACTGCTCGATCGCGAATGTGCGTATCTCTGCTAGTGTATCTCGCCTAGCACCATTGCTTGCATGCAACCTCTGCAACAACCCTGAGTGAAGACAATGATCTCCACAATTGCCCAAATGTAACTACGTAAGCATGGGGAACCCTTCTTAACACCCCTCACAAGATCCATGTAGGCTGAGCTGGCTGGGTTTCATGAACTGGTAACAAGCTGAAAGCAGACATAATACGTTTAGGCGCAACTTTAACCACAGACTTTCAACCTTAGGAATTCATTCTTTCTGGTTAACATCCCTGCCTTCCGCCCTCCTTTTCTCCTCCTCCTCCTCCTTAGCCATAGACTCGTATCGACGTCCACCGTACCTTTGCTGAAAATGTAATAAAGACATAGGACGTATGTTTAGACATTCCGTGTGCCTAAATATCCTTCATTCCACAACCAGAGGATGCGGCTGCCTAAAACACCACCGATAAAAGTCGTAAATTTGCAGTTTAATGTACAAAACAAAAGCATAAAAAACGCACATGCCTTCATCATACGTAAAGACGAGACACAAAAATAAAACACCAGTGCCTCAGTCTGCTCATGAACTGCGATTTTGGTTTCTAACTGGCCTGGTGAACGACGCACAAATATCGCGTCAAACCGGGAGAAATGTAGAATTCTCTGGCACAGAAAAAAAAAATGCAGAAGAGATGCGTAGCTAGGCTGGTAAGTGGGTGGACGACAGAACTGAAGGACACTTGCACAGACACGCATACTATTACGCGATATCCGCACCACCCGCAGTCGTTAAGCAGCTCGCCGACAGATGGCACTTGGTGTCGAGGGTTATGTGGACAGTTATGTGGCGTGGACGCGTGTTTCATCGCCCCTCCGACTGCACGTGGCTATCAAGAACGGACAGACTGGAGACAGCGGGAGCTTCCGAAAGCGACAAATAGATGAGTTCGCTCTTTTATTAACTTTATTTAGTTTTCAGCTAGTTAGGTTAGGTGTAGCCTATAGAATAGATTTTAGCTCTTTGTCCTAGCGGCCTGTTTTTCGTGCCCGCAGCTAGGTTTTTCGGCTTCATTCTTTAACTGTTTGTTAGCTTGTTAGCTTTTTAGATAAACATTTTTTCTAGGATATTGGCATTCGCAGACTTTATTTGAACGCGTGTTTGCTAGTCGTTTTTGTGTATTTCCTTTGCAGTCTGTAGGTTCTGAGAACTCGTAGTAGAAATAGTTCAGTTGATATGCTTAAGATAAGCATCCAAAAGAAGGTTAAGTGCACTCAGTGTGAGGCGCAGGTTAATGTCAAGGAAACGCGTTTCGACTCGATAGAGGAAGCGGAAGGCACTGACTTTTTGTGTTTGTGTAGCGTGCCGAGTACGCGCCTAGATAGGTTTGAACTATAGAAAAGGTCGTTCTAGTGTCGCGTGTGGAAGCCTTAGAAAATGAATTAGGTTTATTAAGGGCAGAAAATCAGAAAATGTTGTGACAGCTTCCTCAAATTGCAGAAAAAATGGCCGAGACTGTCCTGGGAAGCAACGAGGACGGACATTCCATTGCGGGCCACGTGGCTGGGACCAGCACTGGCATGGGCGGCAAAAGCGAAGTAGGTGAAGCGGATCTCAACCGACGAAGTTATTGAGAAGTAGCTACAAAGAATTCGAGAAAGAAGGAAGAAGTAAGGAAGAATGGAAAATCCCAGAGAGAAGGACACAGATAACCCAAAGCAGAAGCCAACATTTGGAAGGGAGAGAGACAATGCCCAGATGCTTATCGTCGGGGGTTTCAACATGAGCAGGTGCAGTTGAGATATCATGGAAAGTGTAAAGGGTGATAAGCGAGTATCAGTTGAAACCTTCCCAGGGATGAAAATGAACGCAGTGCTGAAAGACACCAAAAATAAGCTGTCGAAAAATTCCGCAGAGCGCAATATTGACACGTGCATTAGAGGTGAAGAAGAAGGAGCGCAATCGGTAGAAGTAGATGTCTTTGAAGTGTCGGCCTGTTCCTGTTGCCCACGTTCTTGGTTAAGCTCCTGGTTCAGCCCTCGTTCAGCGGTTGCAGTAATTCTTTAGTGTAACAACTGTTACAATATGGTGATAGTAGCCGCGGGGCTGAACCATATGTCTTAAATGATGAGGCGGCAGGTTTAGCTCAGGAAGTTGACGATATCAGGGCGATAGCACAGCAAGCGCAGATCGTTGTGTGCCCAGTACCGGATGTGCTAGGAACTAATGGAAAGCTTGAAAAGGACGTGGAGACAGTTAATCATCACATAGGAAAGGTAAGCCTGGAGAAGTGTTTCGAAGTGGTTGACGTAAACAGGGAGGTGCATAGTGCAGGGTTTGGCCGGGCTTTTCAGCGAGATGGCATCCATTTTACCAGAAGGGTGGCAGCAGAGATAGGCTGGCGCCTGACAGGTAGGGCTGTAGCTTTTTTAGGGGGTCTGCGAGGGCTCCGGGCGCAGGAATAGTTAGAAGTGAAGCAAAGGAAAGCGTAACAACGGAGGCTGAGCCAAAAAAATGGCAAAGAGGAGGTCGAGAAAGAAAAGTGCAAAAAAGAGATTTAACACTAGGATCTGCTACATAAACCTGCAAGAGGGTAAAAAGAAAGCGATGTGGCTAGAGATAGAACAGCAGTTGAAGGATGACGAAATAGGCATGTACGCTCTATGCGACACTCATCTCAGGAATCTAGAATATCCGCCGTTTATAGAAGGCTACGTCTGGGAAGGGCAAAGCAATGCTAGGGTACAACCCCAAAAGCGACCGAATGATTTCACTTCGGATCCAAGGTCACCCTTTCAACATAACAATTATCCAAGTCTATGCACCAACCACTACTGCTGAAGAAGCTGACGTTGAGAAATTTTATGTTTATCTGCAATGCCTTTTAGAATGCACTTCATCATCACACGTCCTTTTTCTCATAAGAGAGTAGAATGCTAAGGTGGGGAGTGAAGAAATATCCGGAATTGCAGGCAAGTTCGGTCTTGGTGAGCCAAATGAAGATGGGCAGAGGCTAGTAGAGTTTTGTCAAGAAAACAACCTGACCATAGCGAATACTCATTTTCAACAGCACAAGAGGCGCCTGTACACATGGACTTCCCCGGACGGTCTGTACAGGAATCAGATTGATTATATTCTTTGCCGGCAGAGATGGAGAAGCGCTATACAAGCAGTAAACACAAGGCCGGGGGCCGATTGTGGCACCGATCATCAGCTTCTTGTTGCCAAATTTAAGCTTCGATTGAGGAAAACGCAGAAAACTAGAAAGCCTTTCAGGTATGAAAGCCTTTCAGCATATGCTGTGGAAGTGAGGGATCGATTTCAAGAATTAGAGATGTGGACTGATGTTCGTGATATATTACAAGAAGTTGCTACTAAGGTAGTTCCAAAGCAAAAGAAATGCAAGAAAGCAAACTGGTTATCTGAAGAAGCTTTGCAAATAGCTGAGGAAAGGAGGATGGCAAAAGTTATGGGGGAAACAGAAAGATACAAGGTTCTCAATGCGGATTTTCAAAAAATAGCAAGGAGAGATAAGAATGTCTTCCTGAAAATACAGTGCCAAGCAGTTGAGGACAACAGCCAATTAAGGAACACAAGAGCTCTGTATAAGACACTCAAAGATATCAAAGGAAGATTCTGTGATAAGCTGGGCGTGATAAAGGACAAACGAGGCAGGGACCTCACTGAAGCCTCAGAGATAAAGAAGAGGTGGTAGGAATACACAGAAGAACTGTACAACAAGGACCCGGATGTGCAAACCCAACATAAGACGGTTGTGATTACTGATCTCGAGCCGGGCATCCTGAAGAGTGCAGTTGAATGGGCCTTAGCTAGCCTTGCTAAGAACAAAGCTAGCGGAATTGATGGCATTCGAGCTGAGTTGCTTCAAAACATCCACCATGACGCTGGTAACGTTCTGTATACATTATGTCAGCAAATTTGGATAACCCTGCAGTGACCACAGGATTGAAGGAGGTCAGTTTACATCCCCATTCCAAAGAAAGGCAGTGTCAAAGATTGTTCCAACTACCGCACGATCGCGCTTATTTCGCATGCTAGCAAGGTGATGTTGAAAATCCTCCAAGGTAGGGTGAAGCAGTATGCGGATCGGAAGCTTCCGGACGTGCAAGATGGGTTTCGCAAGGGCAGAGGAACTAGAGACCAGATTGCCAACCTTCGCTCGATCATGGAAAAGCAAGAGAGTTCCAGAAACCCATCTACTTCTGCTTTATTGATTATGCGAAAGCGTTTGACTGCGTAGATCACAGTAGATTGTGGCAAGCTCTCCAAGAGATGGGAGTTCCAATTCACCTCATCTGTCTTCTCAGGAACCTTTATGAAGGGCAAGAGGCCACAGGCAGAGCTGGGCATTGTCGTACTGATTGGTTTCCGGTTGAGAAAGGAGCGAGACAAGGCTGCATACTGTCGCCCTGCCTATTTAACCTATATGCTGAGTGCATCACGAAGAAGGCCGGTCTGGACGAGTCTTCAGCTGGAGTGAAGATTGCTGGAAAACGCATCAACAACCTTAGATATGCGGATGATACCACTTTAATGGCTGAAAGTGAAGTGGAACTCAAGAGACCTCTGATGCGCGTACAAGAAGAGATTGAGAAGTTTGGGCTTAAACTGAACATTAAAAAGACAAATATCATGGCGTCTTGCCCTATCAAGTCCTGGAGCATCAATGGACAAGAATTGGAAGCTGTGACAGATTTTCTCCTCTTGGGCTCCAAGGTTACCCCGGAAGGAGACTGCAGCCATAAAACTAGGAGACGCCTGCTTCTGGGAAAGAGAGCCATGGCAAGCCTTGGCCGCCTAGTAAAGAGCAGAGACATTAGTCTGCCAACTAAGATCCGTATAACTCGTGCTATGGTATTTCCAGTTGTGATGTATGGATGCGAGAGTTGGACTGGGAAGAAGGCTGACCAACGAAGAATTGACGCGTTTGAATTGTGGTGCTGGCGGATACTCTTGAGAGTTTCTTGGACTGCCAGCAGATCAAATCAGTCGCTATTGTCGACTATAAGCCCTGACTGCTCATTGGAGGGTCAAATTCTAAAGTTAAGGCTCAGCTACTTTGGTCATCTGATGAAAACAGAGAAGTTGCTGGACAAAGGTTTGATGTTGGGAAAGGTTGAGGATCACCGGAGAAGAGGTAAGCAGCAATCGCGACGGTTAGATAGCATCCTCGAGGCGCTGCAGATGAAGTTATGTGATGTTAGGAAGATAGTGAGAGACCGGAAAGCGTGACGTGCAGATGATAGGGTCACGAAGAGTCGGGCACGACTTATCAACTGAACTGAATTGAACTGATGTCTGGGAAGGGGCAACAGAACGAGAACGGAGAAAAAGGGGGGAGGGGTAGGTGTGTTGATACACCAAGGAACAAATTGGAAAAGAATAAAATCATCTTGCAAAGAACATATCTAGGTATCAGGAACAATTGCCGGCTTAAGGATGGCTAGAGGTAGTTTATTTAGAAACAGGACACCAATGCAGGCAGGATGACAGGGATCTCGTTGATTGTCTCAGTGACCATATAAGCCAGTTTGGAGACGGGGCCGATATTACTCTACTGGGGGACATGAACGGCCACATTGAGAATATGGACGGATACACGGATTGGAACGGGAAGCTAATGCTAGATTTCTGTGTGCGACACAACCTAGTTATTCTAGATGGAGAAATAAAATGGGAGGGACAAATCACGTGGGGATTACGGAACAGGCAGACGACCATTGACTATTGCCTAATGTCGCAGGGAATTTATAGCAAGCTCGCAAAAATGGAAATAGCCGAAGAAGGGAGTGTAGTCTGGGAAGTGATCATTAACGTATTAGTCTGCAGATGGCGCCCTTGATGAAAAACGAACTGGAACTTAGACAAAAAGTAAGCGCAAACTTAAACGACGATCAAATAGCGCTGATAGCAGCAGACATAGAGGAAGCAATTGTGAATCAGCCTATTGTGAATGAGCCTATAATATTTACTTTACTTATTGTATAATATTAAATGTGTTTGCGTACAATTTTGTGTTTGTGTGCGTAGTTTTGCCTACAATTATATATTATTTGTATATTGCATCTGTATGTGACAGTGTAATGAACTTTAATCTCTGCAATTATTGAAAAAAATGTTATGCCAAACAGTGTGTCCCTGTTGCCTGGGTGGCCGGAGCATTGTCAAGCTGCTGCTGTGCAGCTTTTTCTCCCGTCCCCCTTTTTAGCCATGTATTCCTTCCTTGGTGAAAATAAAATGTGCGTGAAAAAAAAATTAAAAACCCATAGAAGACTGAGATTATGAACAGGTAGAACTACTCATAAGGAGAAGAAATAAGGAGGCTAAAGTAGCAAACCGCTGGAATGGAAAGAGGAAGCCACAGAGCTGGTGAAATAAGGAAATCAGAGAAGCCATTGAACAACGACGGGCAGCTTCAAGGGAACACCGAGAGGCAAAGAAAGTACAGGTATCTTAAGAGGAAATAAACCAAAAATGAAAATCGTATCGAGAAAAGAAACGATGTGCAGGCCTTCGTCCAAAGTAAAATAAGACAGTCCACCGATCGCTGGATGGCCGAAATACACGATGCCACTAGAGGCGGACCAAGAAAATTCTGGAACCATATAAGCTGGCTAGGTAAAAAAAAAATCAAACAAAGAAGGACCGGAGTCAAGATACCCAGGGAAATTATTTAAAGGGAGACAACGCTGTGAACTACCTTACATCAGTTATAGCCGAGTCATTTAAGAGCGTGGATAGGGTAATCTCCGCAAATCAGCAAACACCACAAGATAGCCGAATAGAAAGCGGCTTAGGACTGACCAATCTAAACTGGAAAAAGGCGGAACAAAATATTCCAAAAAGCACATCTACAGAAATCGAAGAAGTTTCGATCAAGATGCTCGCTGGGTTTAGTAATTTGTTTAAGTAATTTGATGAAGTTTCGATCAAGATGATCGAAACTTCATCAAATTACTTAAACAAATTACTAAACCCAGCGAGCACCATGCGCATTGATAGCCTCATCATAAACGACAAAGACATACATGGAACCGAACTTGCTGACTGTTTTAACGATTTCTTTGTCAAAATAGGTGGAAACATCGGGCATAGCGGATCAACAACGCAAATACCGATAAATCATAACAGCATATTTCTTCAGCCAACCTGCGCTAGCGAAGTCAGTACGGTGTTCCAAAGCCTTAACAATAGTCGTAGCACAGACGCAGATGGTTTAGAGATAAGGTCTATTAAATATGTAATTGATCACATTGCACCTGTGTTAGCCCATATATTTAATTCCGCACTCTCAGCAGGTGTTTTCCCAAAGGACATGCAACTGGCTCGCGTTATCGTAATTCATAAGGGAGGTGACAAAAATAATATAAATAACTACCGTCCAATATCCATTTTACCAATATTTTCTAAACGGCTAGAAAAAACAATTAGTATTCGAATGGATAATTTTTCTCAAAAACACAGTCTGTTGACTGAATGTCAGTTTGGATTCAGGAAAAAGCGTTCCACAGAAAATGCTTTGCTCACCAAAATGAGATCATCTTGTAAAACATAGAAAATAAACTAATAATTTTGGGAATCTATATTGATTTCAGCAAAGCCTTTGATCGTGTTAATCACAATCTGTTAATAGAGAAGACAGAAAAATATGGTTTCCGTGGTAAGTGCACTCGACTAATTCGTTCATACTTATCCTCACGCTCACTGTTCGTTGAAATTAATGACCATAAGTCACAAATACGATCCATACAAAGCGGTGTGCCTCAGGGCAGCATTCTTGGTCCAGTTCTTTTTCTATTTTATATAAATGATATAGTGCTAATAGATAATGTGTCCAAATTTGTCATCTACGCTGATGATTGTAACATATTTTTTAGTGGAAAAAATGTGACGGATATTCTACCTCTCGCAAGCTCAGTTTGTTTTCGGCTGCAGGATTGGACTGAGAAAAACAACCTCTTATTAAATGAATCGAAAACAAAATGTGTTTTGTTCCGCGCACCCAGTACATGTCTAGAAATGCCTGAAACCATCATCATTGGTCCATATATAATTAATCTGTGAAAACATCTGTGAAAACACTTGGCGTTATTTTCTCTGAACACATGCTTTGGAACGACCATGTCGATCATCTTTGCTCAAAAGCGCGAAAGGTAGTTGGCATTCTCAATAGAAATCGACATTTATTTCCTGCCAAAATTAAACAGCTTTTGTATAATTCTTTACTCCATTCCGTGCTCAGTTACTGCGCACTGGTGTGGGGAAACACTAGTGCGCATAATTTAAACAAACTAATCTTACTACAAAAAAAATCTGTTAGGGCGATAGAAAGTGTTCCATTCAACGAGCATACTAAACCTCTATTCTACAAGTACAAAATAATGAAAGCCGATAGCATATACAAGTACAAACTAATAAAAAGTTACAATGTAGCAATGCAGGGCAATTTGGACACATTCCTCTCACTCGCCAATCTCCATAAGCAAGAATACATATACCCTCATCGCCATAAACTACCATGGAAAGTTCCCGTCACGCGCACAGGTTATGGCCGCCAACGCGTTGAATACACACTCCCCCACACACTCAATGACTTTGCGAAGCAAGACATATTCACTACGAAACTTAACAAAAGGGACATAGAGCAGTTATTTATAAAATAGCATTAGTGTAACTAGATGTTTCTTTTTACTTTCGTTTTGTACAGTTCCTAGTACACTGAACAAAAATCTGAAATGTTACAGTGCTGTCATTGTTGTCAGGGTGGTTGGAGCTTTGTCAAGCTGCTATTGTGTAGCTTTTTCTCCCACCTCCTTTTTTCGCCATGTGTTTTTTGTTTCGGTGAAAATAAAAATTGATTGATTGATTGACTGATTAATGAACTTGGTCCAAGAAGTAAGGAAACGTTGTTAAAAGCTTTGGAAACAGTCATAACGAATAAGCAAATTCCGGAAAGCTGGCGGCAGAGTAAACTGAATTTTATTTGAAAAGAGATAGGATGCACATAAAATCCTACAGGCCGATTACCATAACATCTGTTATGTACAGGTTGGCCATGCAGGCGGTGAAATTAAAGGTGCAAGCATGGGTAGAAAATAAGAAGAAACTCGGAGAACTTCAGAACGGCTTTAGAAATGGTGGGGGCTTAGATGATAACCTGTTCGTGCTTACTCAATACAGAAAATATACTATTGTATTTGGCCTTCCTGGAAATAAACGCGGCGTACGACAGCGTAAAGAGGCAACTCCTGTGGAACATATTAAAAGAAGGTATTGGCCATGAGATAACAGAGTTCCTACAGAACAAAATACCGGGATAACAAAGGTAGAAATTGCATGGGAAGGAATAAGAAGTACTGAAGCTGTCAAGGTATGCAAAGGATTAAGACAAGTTGTCCATCACCGCTGCTGTTCTTGATTTATATGATAAATATGGAACGGTGGATACAAGAACTTAACATAGGTTTTATCCTGTCATATAGATTAGACGGATAGATGGTAGAGCAGCGTCTCCCCGGTTTAATGTATGCAAACGATATTGTGCTGTTAGCAGATAGCCAGGAAGACTTGCAAACCCTAGTTAAGTATTGCGGAGACGAAGGGGACGCTCTAGGCTTCAGGTGTAGCGCATTTAAGTCGGGTCTGGTGATTGGCAACGGCTCTACTGATCAGGGTACTAAAATACAAAGCCATGAAATACCCAGAGTGGTCGAATATAAATATCTCGGCGTATGGGTAAACGAAGCATTGGCAGAGATTGAAAAGCATGAGCAATCACTTAAGGCAAAAGGGCGAAGAAATGCTGGGATAATGATGCATAGGTCATTGTGGGGATATAACAGTTATCAGGTGCTGAGGGGTATTTGGAAAGAAATTATGGTTCCCGGGCTTACTTTCGGAAATGCGGTTTTGTGCCTAAAAGCAGAGCTGCAGTCGACATTCAAAATAAATCATAGAGCCGTCGGACGATTAGTACTAGGTGCCCACGGCTAAACCACAAATGAGGCGGTACAGGGAGATATGGGCTGGGCATCTTTCGAAGTACAGGAAGCTCAGAGTAAAATATTATATGAGGAACGCCTGAGGAAATTGGACAGTAACAGATGGTCAGCTAAAGTATTTAAACAACTTTACCCAAAAAGCGTTGACTCACAATGGAAGAAAAGAACCAGGAAGCTAACCAGTAAGTATGCTTGTCATAAGGACGAATAAATAGAGAGCGTTAAGCAACAGGGCAAAAATACACAAGAGAAATATTGGATAAATTCTATGGGAAAGAAAGAGAGTATGGAGCTATACCGGAAGTGGAAAAAGGCAGATCAGGAAGGAAGCTTTCTTTGATAACTCAAAGGCAATGCCCCACGTTTTGAAGCTAGATCAGAGTGCCTTAGAACACGCAGCTACAAAAAGAAATTTAACCATGAAAGAACACGCCTGCATTATGCGGTAAATCGACAGAAATAATTGACCATCTTATACTCGAATATGATGGCATCCATCCGGAAGTCGATGCAGGCGCAGTCACGCTTCTTCCCAAGGCCCTGAGGTTTAGAGATACCAGTGGCCGGGTGTATGAACCTGCGGTGGAAGCTAGCAAGAAACTATTGGAAGATTGATGGCTTAAAAGCAGTAAAGTAACGTAATGTAAGGAATGTAGAAACAAAAATTCAATGATGGTATAGTTACCTGATCTAAAACAATCATCATCATCATCCTGATTATACCCACTGCAGGGCGAAGGCCTCTCCCATATTTCTCCACTTAACCCGGTTCTGTGCTAGCTGCATCCACTTGACCCCTGCGAACTTCTTAATCTCATCCGCCCACCTAACTTTCTGCCGCCCCCTGCTACGCTTTCCTTCCCTTGGAATCAAGTTTGTTACCCTCAGCGACCATCGGTTATCCTATCTTCGCACTACATGTCCTGCCCATGTCCATTTCTTCTTCTTAATTTCCACTAGAATGTCGGTAACTTGAGTTATTTCTCTGACCCCCTCTGCACGCTTTCTATCTCTTAATGTTACCCCTACCATTTTTCGTTCCATAGCCCTCTGGGTTGTCCTCAACTTAAGTAGAACTCTCTTGGTTAGCCTCCACGTTTCAGCCCCATAGGTGAGTACAGGCAAGATGCAACTGTTGTGCACTTTCCTCTTGAGCGATACCGGTAAGCTGCTAGTCATAATCTGCGAGTGCTTGCCAAATGCGCTCCATCCCAATCTTATTCTTCTTGTTATTTCTTTTTCATGGTCCGGATCTGCGGTTACTACCTGTCCTAAGTAGACATATTCGCCTACTACTTCCAGTATTTCTCTACCTAATGTAAACTGCTGTTCTTTCCCGAGGCTGTTGAACATTACCTTAGTCTTCTGCATATTGATTTTCAAGCTTACCTTTCTACTTTTCCTGTCTAGGTCATCAATCATTATTTGCAATGTCATCAGCAAATCGCAGATTACTGAAGTAATCTTCATCTACACTTATCCCTAACTGCTCCCATTCCAAGTCTCTGAATACTTCCTCTAAACAAGCTGTGAATAGTACTGGGGAGATTGTGTCTCCTTGCCTAACACCTTTCTTTATGGGAATTTTGTTACTTTCTTTATGCAGAACTATGGTTGCTGCGCAGCCACTATATATATCTTGCAGCACTTTCACGTACGGCTCGTCTACCCCCTGATTTCCCAATGCCTGCATCACCGCCGAGGTAAAACAATAATAAAGATATAAGAAAAAAAATGAGCATGTAGCAACTGCTACCACCTCGTTTCAAAGGGGACGCTCCTATATTCTATCGATTTATCCATCCATTTAGGAGTGGGGACGAGAGCAAAAACGGGGAAGGAAGGGGG
Source organism: Amblyomma maculatum (assembly GCF_055883805.1). NCBI lineage: Eukaryota > Metazoa > Arthropoda > Arachnida > Ixodida > Ixodidae > Amblyomma > Amblyomma maculatum. The sequence continues at coordinate 33,862,648 of NC_139348.1, forward strand.
TGGGGACATGTTAGCAGGAGTAAGAACTGCACCGTGTTCGTCGCTCTTTTGTCTAGTAAGTTTGTGTTTGCGCTGCTCGTCATGAGATACGTGGTGGCGCTTGACGGCATCCGATGGTGGTGGCGCCCGCTGGTGCATGCAACCATTCAACGATGACATGTAAGGGCGCTTTGCGGCAACCGATCGTGGTGGCGCCCGGTGGGTGGCTTGATGTATGCAACCATTCGGAAATGGCAATTCCGAAGAGCGCTTTTTAAAACTTATATAGCAAACTGACCCTTTATCGTTACATCACCATGTAAGCTTCCTTCGCGCACTTCCTTTTAACTCCACAAATGATATAACACCAAAGAGCTGATTCTATTGTTTTAGAAAAAATGGTTCCAGCACAGTTATAGACACGTACATTTACAGTGTTTTTTATTTTTGGTTATATGTTCCAGCATGTTGCATGCGCTTGTGCTGCTCAGGAGCCCTGGTAGCAGACATTGTAATGCGGAAACCTAACACTCCGTTAAGCCAAACAGACATTGCATACTCACTATGTGGTCGGAAGTGGATGTCTTGGTGCCTGTACAGACATCAATATAACGCGCGCAACATAATATTGCCGACTGATCCGGTATTATGTTGTGATTTGTGCAGCGAGTCAGACAACTCCGACATATAGCCCAATCACCGTTCCTGCTGTCTTATGCTGGCTTCGAAGGCACTTTAGAACCATAAAAACAAATGTGTCAGCAATGGATATTTCGCTTGGAGAACGAAGTTCATCGGGCGAGCCGAAAGAAATTTAGTAGGCCTCCAATTACATGTTCTTATCTCGTCGTCTTTTTGAGATGAAAGCAGAGGCGGATATATGTACGCAAAACCGGAGTTACCTGTCTCATGCGCTTGACCCAGCGGCCCGTTTTTCTCGAGCCCAACCTCTGGGCAACACCGGACAGAACGCTTGATTACTGCGAGGAGTAATCCACGGAGCGAACCACGGAGCGAACCGCTATGGATGATGCGGCAGTAAGCGAAGGCGCGCAAATATGGCTGTTCGTAATAAAATTTTGACAATTGGGCGCAGCCAATTATTACAACTTTCGTAACCATTTCGGTAACTATGACCGATTAAAAGTCTTGCGGCCAAACACAATTCGTTAGGTTCAAATTATGCACCGCATACAACCACTACAAACTACCTCCGTGGACAGCGCAATGAATCAAACCATACACAAATCAGCGCTGAATGACGAGGCGAAAGCAGAGCAGCAAAAACTGAAGCGCCGCAGAATGTATTAGTGGTATTATTATGTACTAATTGAATCTTTTTTTTTGCATTGTGTGTCATCGTCATCATCATCATCAGCCTGACTATACCCATTGCAGGGCGAAGGCCTTTCCCATATTTCTCCAATTAGCCCTGTTCTGTGCTAACTGCATCCACTTGACCCCTGCTGTATGTGTGTATGTAGTAATAATACTCCTCAAACCTGAGCGAAAGTTTGGGCTTCGAGCGTTATAGCAAAAGAGATCCTAAAACGTCATTGCTCTCACATCACACCTCCCCGTGACGTATTGGACTTCTGTTTCGACACGAAGCCGCGTGCGAAAAGCAAACTGGGAGACGGCCATCCACTAGGAAAGGTGCGTACGCTTTTTCCTTCGGGATTCCCGGCCGTGGCCGGGGAACCACCTTGGGTTGTGAACGCGCGCCTTGTATACTTGCTCGAGTCCAGCAGGCCCGAAAGAAGTCCGACACTCACCTCCGCGGTACTGAAGCTTCCGAGTCGAGAGAGCATGATATTGCACGGTTCTCTGCCACTGCCGGCGGCTACGCACGTTGAGCCATCGAAGTATGATCTGTATCGTCGAGATATGCTCAGCGCAGCCCCTACCCTCCATCATCATGTTTCATGGGATCTTGGACCATTTGGTTCGCCGTGCTCCCTTAGCTCCGCCGCGAGAGCGTGAGTAGATTTTGCCTTGCGCGCACGGTGCCGCGGCCCCGTTCTCGGGGCTGCAGCTGGGCTATGGGTTACGACGAGTTCTGGGAGTTCGTGCAGCGTTCGTGGTAGAGCTTTCTGTGCATTAAACATTTGTGCTTACAACTTGTGCTCTTGCTTGCTTCTGAGTGGAAGCGCAAGCACGCAGTGCATGCCGACTGTGCCCTCGGCTTGCTCTGGTCGGAACTCACGGTATGTGGGTGAGGGGCCACCCAAAGTTAACGGGACACCATTTCAAAAGTAACTACATGAAATAAAAACTGCTTTCACTAGTGAGACATCTAATATGCCTGAAATGTATTGGGATGTATGAACCATTTAGTTTGAAAATAAACACTGCATCAAAACTTCTTGAGACCGTAGTCATAATACACTTGGCAGCCCAATGCGGCTGGTACAGAAACAAGCACACAAGTACGATAAGAAGTTTGAAAAAAAAAATGCATAAAGGTGCATCCTATGCCACAAGGGATAAATAAAATAGGGGCAGGTGAGGTAAACTATGTGCATACAACTGAAAGACCCCATAACGAAGGCAATTTTTTGTTTTACAATAAATTGATTAGTTAAGCTATTTCACTAATTTAGTAAATATTAACTTAGGATATAAATTGTATTTTCAAAGTTGGAGGATACATTCAGAAACCCCGATTCTATTAATCGCAATAAAGATAATATCACCTGAAATTTTTTCCGAGCTGTAGCTCGGAACAAAGCGCGCAAAATACAAAAGAAAATCACGTGACTAGGGCCGTCCCGCGTCACGACTGTGCTGCTGTCAGTAGTGTTTCTAGTAAATGAAATTACCTGCTGTGTGGCTTCACGACCTCCTTGCAGAGGCTGATGGCCCGACGGCTTCTTTGCCAGCTAGTGGGATTGTGCAGGTTGCAGCGAGCGTGCCATCGCCAACATATATAAGCCTACCGCCACAAAGAGGCCAGCGAGTCACGGCCGCAATGGATTTAGTTCGCTCAAAATATGATTGAGAGCACCACAATCGCGGCATGCAAATGCGTTTCTCACGTGTCTTTTTATTTTCTTCATTTCACGAGATTTATTTGGTGCACGAAAAAAATGCACTTATAGGCTTTCTTCACCGTCCAAATAGAATTGGGTCTCTGAAGGTGCTCTCAAACTTTGACAATTATATTCTCGCTGTAAAGTCAATGGTAACAATATAAAAAAATAACTTGATTAAATAATTAATTTCAAAACAAGCAAAGCCTGCGGAGTGCAAGATGATGAAAGTTTATAGTTAGCGTCCCTGGCCTACCCCAAATATTTTATATTTGCGTCCTTGGACAAAGTTAGCTATGACATCATACATGAAAGCTTTCCACAGAATAGCGAAAATTTGCGACGATTCCTCTAAGCGGCATATTTTTGTATCATCGGGCTGTAATAGCTGAAAAAAATAAACATCCGAGTTCCAGCGAGGTCAAAGTTCAGGTTAGTTGTATTCCTAACGAGTGAAATAAGCGGCTAATTGAAGAATAATACTGCTGAATCTTATGCTCCAATTTGGAGGAAGCACATTCGACGTGTAACTTGTGGAAGCGCATCCGCCTCGCATTCAGGAGGTACCAGGTTCGATCCCCGGTGCCGCCGGGCACCCACCGGGTTTCAATGGTTATAAGCCTTCCCCCTGACTGATGCTCGGCTTTTTCGGGTGAGATGCTTGGGGAAGGGGTTATAGGTCTGAAATAGTTGCGCCGATGGGACAGTGGTCCGTACAGCCATCGGACAACAATAAGCCCGCCTCGTGCGGCAAAAGCCCATTATGTGGCCCCCCGTTTTTTTCTTGTACTCGCGACCTTTACAGGCCTCAGTGTTCGAAACTTTTCGCCACTGAATGGCGAAGGCCACTCCCATATTCCTCCAGTTAACCCGGTCCTATGCTAGCTGCATTTACTTGATCCCAGTGAACTTCTTAACCTCATCCGCCCATTTTACTTTCTGCTGCTACGCTTTCCTTACCTTAGAATCCAATTTGTTACCATAAGCGACTATCGGTTATCCTCTCTTCGCGCTATATGCCCTGCCCATGCCCATTTCTTCTTGATTTCCACTGGAATGTCTTTAACTGGAGTTATTTGACCCAATCTGCACGCATCCTGTTTCTTAAAGATGCACCTACCATTTTGTGTTCTATACCCTTCACTTGATCACTTTGGCCAGGCCAGTGACCCAATAAATTTTCATATGTTAATAGTTCATCATGTTTGTTATTCAACTCTTTAAATGTTGGCTGCAAACCCCAAGTGTGGTGCGTAAAGCTGTAGAGAATTTTCAGAAATCTATGACCAATATTTTTTATTTGCATTGCTGCCGTACAGTTCTCAATCGTGTAATAGATGAACAAGGTCGGCTGCAGTATGACGGTGGCCATAGAGAAATGATCGACAGGGACCGCGACGATGCATGCAGGTGGCCGAGCGTTCCTTCTCTTAAGCGGAATGAATAAGTTCTTTTACTTTATTTCGACGTGTTGAAACCATTATCGCTTCCACAACGCTTGGTCAGCAGCACGCATTCGCCCTTATGCGGAACGAGTTGGAGGCCCAAATACCCACAACAAGCATTAACTTCCTATCACTTCCCGTGACCATAGCCACACTGCAGCCGACATAGTTCATTCACCGCACGCTTGAGAGCAGCACAATAGCAGAACGCAAGCGTTATGTCACGTGGCTTTTACGTATTTTGCAGGCTTTCATTGGAACACGGATTAAAGGAAGACATATCGTGCCGAAAACAGTCAAAAGCTTTCTAAAGGCGCTTCTTAACTTTGAGTATAACAATTAGATCGTGCAGTCAATATTTAGGCAGTTCAGTACTTAGACTTAATAAGGGGAAAAGAAGGAATAGCTTTAGTGTAAGCCAGTCCCAGCACCGCGTATTCGGTTCGATCTGTGCACAAATGTTAGCTTAAGTTTCAAATTGCGTAGGACAACCATTATTTAAGTGTGCCTACTCTTGAATATTGCACAAAACGATGAGGCTAACCTGGACCCGGCGATGTGAATATGTAGTCTCCATGCAATATTAACATGAGCGAACCGGTTTCTTCCAATTGAAGGATGTTCAAATGACGTGTCAACGTATTAATACACAGCAAGACACCATGAATTTTTCATTGAAGCTATCGAAGTTTAAGATATTTATTCTCAGCCAAAGTGAATGGTGACGCCTGTATACTCTCCAAAGTTCTCCAAAAATATATATAAACTACTGTGCTGCCATCAGCACCCATAATGGTTTTAGATGACAAAGTATTATGTGGCAGCTCAATATTGAGCAGAGAAAATGAAACTGGACCTAGAATTATGTGGCATTCTTATTAGAACTGTTGACGTGAAGATGAAATATTACTTTATGAGAGCACACTAGGTATTATCTCTCTTACAATAGCGCTCAAGCGGCACAATTGAAGTCGCATTTTAATTTACTGTAAGGCACACATGTTATACTCGTGCTATGGTCTTTCCAGTTGTGATGTATGGATGCCAGAGTTGGACTGTGAAAAAGGCTGACCGCCGAAGAATTGACGCGTTTGAATTGTGGTGCTGGCGAAGACTCTTGAGAGTTCCTTGGACTGCCAGAAGATCAAATCAGTCAATATTGTCGACCATAAACCCTGACTGCTCATTGGAGGGTCAAATTCTAAAGTTAAAGCTCAGCTACTTTGGTCATCTGATGAGAAGAGAGGAGTCGCTGGAGAAAGATTTGATGTTGGGAAAGGTTGAGGGTCGCCGGATAAGGGGTAGGCAGCGAACGCGATGGTTAGATGGCATCCTCGAGGCACTGCAGATTAAGTTATATATGTGATGTTAGGAAGATAGTGAGAGACCGGAAAGCGTGGCGTGACATGGTCAATAGGGTCACGAAGAGTCGGACACGACTGAACGACTGAACTGAACTGACTGACACATGTTATGCGCGGTGTCTGAAGAAGGTATGCAAAATGATGCAAAAGGAGAAGTCATAAAGATGGGGCTCCCTCTTGTAAGCGCGGAAGAATTCGTTCACTGCGAAAGAAACTAGTTGCAAATTAAACGCACGCGAGGGCGCAGCAGGCGCGATACGGTATCAAGATGCGCCAACTTCGTACATGAAATGGCTGGAGTAGACTGTACACTCTATCTGGAGTGGAATAAATTCACTGTTACTGAGTGCGAGTGTCCTTGCCGTCCTCTGTCGTTTGCGCCCGCCGCCTAGAAATGCGCAAATGCGCTATACAAGCTGGCATCTTTTTTTTTTTTTGACCCAGTGGTCATCGAATAAAGGCAAAGAAGGAAATGCACATATGGGCACAGTCGCCCCGCGATAAAAGCGAATTTATATACCACTCACGACTGAAAGCAAATAATGCATCATTGTTGAATTATTGGCGGCAAAAACTAGACCATTGTCTGTTGTTTTTTTTTTTTTCATTCCATCTCGATTAACTTAAAATACATCGAAGAATACTGCTTCCATAAGTGATGACTCGGCTTAAATGTTGCGAAAAGTTCACGTAATCTTGGCCATTCCGCTAAGCAGCCATTAGGACCGTCTCATTTGCGGACCTTCTGCCTTCACCCAGTAAATATTCAATAAAAACTGCCGGTAGTTAATTGGATGCGCAGGGGACAGGTAGAAAAGTGAGGAAATTGCGGGAAATTGAGGAATGGTAGCCGTAGTTGGCTATAGACAAGCAAGCCTATAGGCGACAGACAACAAAGTCTAGGAGACGGTTGTGATCCCACGTTACTCAAGTACTCAATTTTAAAACTGCCGTATCCTACATTAAAACAACTGTTAAGCGGGGATCCAGGCACTGGTAGTGGGCACTGGTAGCGAGTAAGACCGGAGCGGGGGTGGCTCAGCTTGTAGACAGCTTGTCCGCAAAAAGCACTTCCTCTTTCTCGGCGATCTGTCCACCTGATTGGAACTTCCTCTTTACAATCTTGCCCCCGCAGAAAAGAGGAGCCATCCTGGCGTCTCAAGAAGACGAAAGGATAGCGGGATCGTAATAGGGTTTCAAACGGTCCACGTGAACAATCTCACGCCCACGGCGACGAAGGTCGGTGGAAGCGGCTAGCGGTTCAACTAGGTAATTGACCGGAGACGTCTGTTGGAGCACTAGATATGGTCCGTAGTATTTGGTAGTAAACTTGCTGGTCAGACCTGGTGGTGTCCATGGAACCCAGAGCCATACGTGAGCACCGAGAGGGAATTGATTCACAGGGTGGTGGCTGCCGTCGCTGTGCGCTTTCTTCTGGGCTTGCTTGTCCAAATAAGCGAGCGAGCCAGCTTGCGACATTCTTCAGCGAGCCTGGCAGCTGCTGAAAGTGATGTGTACTCTGACATATCAGGACGGTAGGGGAGGATGGTATCGAATGGAGACGAAGGTTCACGCCCCTACAGCAGAAAAAATGGTGAGAATCCGGTAGTTGCTTGAATGGCGGTGTTATAGGCATCGGTTATAAATGGGAGAATCTTGTCCCAATCGGAGAGATCGGAGGCGATGTACTTGGACATCATGTCACCCAGTGTGCGGTTGAAGCGCTCTGTGAGGCCGTTGGTTTGAGGGTGGTACGCGCTGGCTGTCCGGTGGATGGTCTGACATTCATGTAGGAGCGCTTCGACAACCTAGGATAGGAAAGACTTTCCTCGATCACTTAGAAGTTCACGAGGGGCCCCGTGCCGCAGAATGAAATCATGAAGAAGAAAGGACGCGATGTTGGGTCCGGTGGCATCCTGAAGTGCTGCTGCTTCCACATAGCGAGTAAGGTGATCGACGGCCACGATGATCCAACGATTCCTTGCAGGTGTATATGGCAGAGGTCCATACAAATCGATGCCAACACGATCGAATGGTCGGTACGGGCACGAAAGATGCTGTAGCGGAGCCGGCTGATGGAGAGGAGAAGGCTTGCGACGCTGTCAATCGATGCATGAACGCAGATACTTATTGACGAAGGTGTACATACCCCGCACCTCCACCAAGTGTTAAGCGGGGATACAGGCACTGGTAGTGGGCACTGGTAGCGAGTAAGACCGCAGCGGGGGTGGCTCAGCTTGTAGACAGCTTGTCCGCAAAAGGCACTTCCTCTTTCTCGGCGATCTGTCCGCCTGATTTGAACTTCCTCTTTACACAACTTTTTTTTCCAGAATGTACAGAAATACAGACCGATTTCACCCAGGTGGTGAGCAACAGCGAATCGCGTGCTAATGATACATTTAACTCGAGCCAGGTTAAGGGTTTGGCTAGGCCTATCCAATAGAAATAATATATTCTATGAATACATCGATGAGCAATGGTATGAACATATGCGAATGCTTTTATAAGTATTTTGCGATATCATTTACTTCGCAAAGTGCCCCGATAGCTTAAAGAGTCTTCCTGAGACGCCATGCCCACCTAGCAGTACATAAAATTACTTCTACTATCACATCATTAAACCAGAGTCCCTCATAGCCTCAGTCTCTTTAGGACGTTCAACTCCATAAATCGAAGCAAACATTATTGAACCATGACGAAAGTAAAAGAAATGATGATCTTAAGAAAGAGGGATTTTCATATAAATAATTCCCATTTAAATTCTTATTTCAAGGAACCTCCCCTAGATGGTTATAAGGCAGGAATGTGAGAGTTCTTTAGGTAGCAACAAGAAGTGCTTTTACAAATAGCTTCCTAACACTTTATTCCCTGATTTAGAAATCTATGCAAAACGAAACATTCTCGACAGCAGCAGGCCGACCAACTAAACAAAAAGAATGTCTTCTAAGAGTACAAGAAAAAACAACAATTATGTGCTATTTTAAGGCTATGTTGTATTTCTTCAAAATAATTTGGGAAATGTTGATTGCTAAGATTTACTAAATGGAAATGTCAGTTTTCTCGAAATGCCATACCATTATTCTTTCATTCTATTTTGAGCATGGCTGAGAAATGGCAACAACACTGGTTTTTGCTTCTGAAAGTTGACTTGAACCGGAAGGCGTGGAGCCTATTACACAGTGCGGGGGCAGGAAGTACGATGAAGCGAGTACGAGCACGGAATACCAGACTGAGCAGGCCCTGAAACCACAATGAAACCTATTGGGATAAAAGAACAGCCTCGTCCGATGTGGTTAGACCGTAAATGCTACTATTCTACTGACTCCACTCTGCCGCGAAATATAGCAGTCGCAAACCACAATTCTAGAATATTAAGCCCGCTGTAATTTACCGCTCGTGTCAATGATGCGAATAGAGATAGCGCTTCTAAATTTCATATTCGTGTCGATGATGTGGTCCTACTTCTAAAGGAAGAAACTTTTCAGAACTGGCAATGAGGCAACTTTTGCTTCTTGATCAACTGCATGTCTGCAAGCACAAACTCACGAGACATTGTTCCTTTGCGGCCAAAAGGAGGCATCTTCAGCATGAGGCTTGTCTTGAAACTACGTTAAACAAATGAAAAATTTTCGCACAGCTTAGTATGCGTTATGAGCAACATTTCATGGTAGCAGCAGGATGAAATGTAGCAGCAGGCAGGAGACCTGATGGAAAAGCTTTTAAAAACAGCTGGATCAGTGATGTGTATTATATTTATTTCTGACGGAACGCACGAAACTATTAGTTCAGAATCGATGCTTGGTTGGTTGATTGGTTTGTGGGGTTTAACGTCCCAAAGCGACTCAGGCTGTGAGAGACGCCGTAGTGGAGGACTCCGGAAATTTCGACCACCTGGGGTTCTTTAACGTGCACTGACATCGCACAGCACACGGACGCCTAGCTTTTCGATGCATTGCTTTTGTCAGAGCTGAAGTATATATAGTCACCCGGCGTGGCGCCCCGCAAAAACGACTCGGAGACCCATTTCATGGATTCGAATGTAACGCTTGCGACTATTTTGTAAGGCATTTTGCTACTAATTAAAAAAAAAAATTGCATTCATTCGCCAACCTTTAGGCGAGAAAGGACACCACCTTTCCGAGATAAGCACAGGCTTCAAGAGCACTCGTCTGCTATGACAGATAGTTGCTCCCTTACAAACAACCTGGACACCTAAATTTACTTGCGTTGGAAGCTGCAAAGCTTCAAATGTTCGATTTTTTTCTTCGTATGGACTTTGCCCGAAGGTTCAGACGCCAGTTAGCGCATTTAGATACAATCATGTTATTAAACTTAGATGCAACATTTTATTATACGTTTTTTGTCAGTGACTTTGATAAGAAATGTAATTGTTACACCTTTGCTTTGTGAGGAAGCGCTGACCTCAATAAACCTAATATAGCTGTTTGTTTGTCATAGCACAGCATTTTTATGTCGGATTAAAGTTTGGTTCTATTTCACAATGATAGAGTGACAGCGAAAGCCGCATTCACACGCAGACTCCCTCCCATTGGTCTCTGCCCGCTAAACAAATACGGAACAAATACCTAGCTAACTACTCAATCTGCCAACCTCAATATTTTCATATCGTGCCATATAGGTCTGTACTATAACATATAACATTTATGAAAAGTTTAAAGATCAAGGTGCTCAACGTCCTTAAAATGTTCTCCTTAAACTGCTTCGAACACTTTGAAGAAATTATGGTTTGATTTAGTTCGTGCACTTTAATGTCCCAAAACGACTTAGGCTATGAGGGACGCCGCAGTGGAGGGCTCCGGAGTAATTCCCACCCCCTGGGTTTCCTTAACGTGCACACTGACATTGCACAGCACACGGACGGTACTCCGTTTCGCCTCCATCGACACGCAGCCGCAGAGGCCGGGATTCGATCCCCCTCCCTTGGGCACAGTATAGTCGAGCGCCCTAACCACTGCACCACCGCATGGGACCTTTGAAGAAATGAGTCGACGAGTTTGTGCATTTCTATGCGGGAGTGTCCCTAGGAAGTAAAAAATGAACCCGCAGATGGTTAGCCCTCCGGGTGTGAACAATGCCTCGCTTCCACTCTTTACCGGCTGCAATCGCAGTCAAGCAGTCTAATGAGTGGCCGCAAAGCAGGAATGTAGCCATCTATGACCTCTCACAAGTGAGTCAAACTGCTAGCCCTCAGGTGAATTTCTACGGCCTTCTCAATCGCCGCGGAAGCAATGGGATCTTTCGTCCTTGAGTCATGTTCTCCGCCCCCCATATGGGCACGACGACCTCATTCCTTGTTCCCCGCCTGTTCTTGGGGCGTCGAGTGATTTTTCCGTGGTTTCGAGCTGTCACTCGCGGATTTTTTATTGTTGGCAGTACCGAAATGAAAAAGAAAAGACAAAAGCTTATTACGTTCGCTGCATGTCTCCAGCGTATCGCATACGTGAGCGAAATTATAAACCAAATTTTGGCCGTTAGAACGATAACAACGTGAAATCACAATTAATCGTCAAAACGTATGGTAAGCATGTGATATATATTGCGTATTTAAAGCAAAATGTAGTGAATTGATGCATCCCTTGAAGATGACTGGCGAGTGCTAAAATTAAAAGCTTGGTTAATGCATGGTAGGCACCTCATAGGATTTAATGCTTCAAAACGACTCAGGATACGAGGGGCGCCGTATTGGAAGGCTCCGGACATTTACATCATCTGGGATTCTATAACGCGCACCGACTAATAGTACAAAGCTGGATTGCGTTTCTTCACCATAGAAGTACGGTCGTCGTGGCCGGAATCGCACCAGAAACTAAAAACGTTTCATTTTCGAGGTCGCAGATATTGCCCCGTAGAGCCGCCTAGAACGTCTGTCGTCAGCAAAGTTCGGCTTTCTTGACCCAGAGGGCGTTCCTAACTAAATAATCATAATCATATTGAATGGAAAACCGCGCAAGAGACAAACCTCAAAGAAATCTCGTTGACCACGACCGTGACTGCGAATCGTGTTATCCTTCACTGCACTATTGTGATATCCTGTATATGCACCCGGCCCACTTAACGCGTGAGATAATGGAGGCCTACCCCATGAGGAAAAAAAGGTTATGCGTTAGTAAGCCATCCATTTCTCTACATAAAAGCGAGATTGCGTGCCTTCCTCCCACGTAGCAACGCTTGTTTCTGCTTGTCCACTTCTTGATAGGGTGGTTACTTTTTTCCTATATTGTGTTCCCTCTTTGAATAAACTTTCAGTTGTGAGTCAGCGCTCGTCCTGCGTTTCTCTGCTTTGGTATTTGTCTCTTGCACTGTCCATTCAATATGTTCCACCGACTCGCCCGTTTGGCTATAGTGTTGAGTCATCATCAGCCGGTTTACAGCCACTGCAGGGCGAAATCCTCTCCCATTTTCCTCTAGTTAACCTCGTCCTGTGCTAAGTGCATGCACTTGCGCCCTGCGAACTTTTTAAAGTCATCCTCCAACCTGACTTTTTGCGGCCCCTCTACGCTTTCCTTCCATTGGAATCCAAATTGATACCTTTAGCGACCATCAATTATCCTCTCTTCGCACTACATGCCCTGCCCATGCGAAATTGGTACTTTCCAACCTCTTTCCACTTTCACTCCCATCTACCTCCCTTCCCTTACGGCGCGGTTCAGGTGTCCACAGAGCAAGTGTGACAGATACTGCGCCTTTCCCTTCCTGTGAACCAACCAACCGACCGACCGACCGACCGACCGACCGACCGACCGACCGACCGACCGACCGACCGACCGACCGACCGACCGACCGACCGACCGACCGACCGACCGACCGACCGACCGACCGACCGACCGACCGACCGACCGACCGACCGACCGACCGACCGACCGACCGACCGACCGACCGACCGACCGACCGACCGACCGACCGACCGACCGACCGACCGACCGACCGACCGACCGACCGACCGACCGACCGACCGACCAACCAACCAACCAACCAACCAACCAACCAACCAACCAACCAACCAACCTACGCGGCGCAGTCATGAGCTTGGCATCGAGGCTGTTGTCGGCGGCGCTTTCGAAGCACAATATAATTCATGGTACCTGATTCATTCTCGACACAGAGCTGCCCCACACTTCAGGGACATAAGCAGGACTTGGGCAGAAAATTTCATCAACTTTGTTGCAGCACTTTCTAGCAGCAGGTAGTACTTACTTGCAATACTGAGAATAAATGTGAAAAAATATGATTACATTTGAATAATTATGTTTTTGTTGTTGTTGCCATTCTGCCATGTGCGTCAGTCACGAGACGACATATATAACACAGCCTTTCAGCCGACTGGTGTGTTCTATACTTAAAGCAGGTTCAAGTTGAAGAGTTCACTGAATTGTACACTAGAATTTTGAAATAATGAATTTCTATTCTTTGCTTAAAATTTGTCAAGTGCCATGATTTCTCGTTATTGCCGCTTTTGCTTTAAATTAAAATGACCAGCTAAAATTTCAGCACCATTAAGCGGTTTAAGAATCCCCACTCCATGAAGTTTGCCATGGATGTTGGTGGCATTTATGGAGGCGCTGTATGGCCGTAGCTGTTGCATCTTGCGAACCCGGAGGAATCAGTAAGAATACGTATTGAATCAGTTCTGGTGCAAGGCACTCCCGACAAGGCTCCCCAAATCGCGAGGAGTTCTGCATGAAGAGGGGTACCCTGAGGTAGGTTGCAGGCATAAGCGCCTGAAAGGGAAGGGTCGTCAATGCATACCCAGCCCATAGATGCAAATTCGCTTGTAATCGAAGCGGTGTATATGTCAGTCGTATCAGGGATTCGCTCTTGTCGATGATGGGCAGCGAGAAGCTCCCGGGGAATGACAAAATCGCGGTTTATAGGTCGGCGATGGAGGCGTGTGACCACTGGCATCTCCCAAGGGTGTTTTCGTTACTCTGTTCATCCCAGGCCAGCAGGCGACGCCCTTGGACAGTGTTCTCTAGACGTATTAGATGACGCGTCTGTGACTCGGAAACGATGGTAGCGAGCGGATGTCCACATTTACTCCCCATCCCCCTTGCTGCATCCTTACTCGACCATGGGCGGGCAACACACCCCTTCTCTTGCCCTTATGCACTATACACGGACCAATCTTCGTAGCCTCAGTCAGCATCGCATGCGGGTGGCCACACCAGACCAACTTTTTACGCGAGAAACCCACCTCACCCGAAGTCAAGAAGTTTTTTTGAATAAGCTCATCGCCCATGCGGCTTACACACCACGTATTATGGCCAGCGGCCGTCAGTGTACAGAGGAAATGATAACGTGCCCCCACTGTACGACTCTAACGCGCGGCGCATATCTCATCTACTCTGGGATTGCCCTGCATTTTCTACTGGACGCTTCGAGATAGGGCCCTACCGCCTGAACTACCGTTCCCTTCTAGAAATTGATGCTAACATAGATAATATTTGCCAAGTATGGCTGCTTTAGTGGCCTGGTCAGAGCAATATGATTTGAGTGACGACCTTTGCAAACAATGATGATTCTGCCTGCTCCCCTTTATCCCCATCCATGGCCATGAGCTTTCCTATTCAATAAAGAACGTTCAATCAAGCAATCGGTTAACTCCTGCCAAATGGTACACTCAATAACGTATACCTTTGTTTTCGTGGAAATGTGCTGACGTCAGTGCATCAGAAGGCTCAAGCACCGTGGCTCAAGCGGCTGAGCCTTTCCACCGTGGGCTGAGCCCATCGCGTGGGTCATCATCTGCGTTTAATGCCTCATAGATGGCAAATAACAGGCGCTGATTGTGTGGTCTCCGTATAAACCACAGGGTTGAACAAATGAAAGCTCTCGGTGTCTAACCCGGTCAAACCAGGTTCATTGAACATAAGATCGGTTTAGTTCTGTTTAGCGATGACTATGCAATAGTGTAGCTGTAGTGTGCTAATCAATAGATATCCAACCATATATTGCCCGCTGTATGTATAATATAAGAATGCCAATTAATTATTTTAATTATTCAATACTTAACAATTCTATCAGACTACACTTATTAGCTGGGCTATGAACTGGAACACTCGTGTTCGAACGCGACGGCAGTGACCGCATTTGGATGAAGGCGAAATGCAAAAGTTTCTGCGTGCTCTGCGGGGCAAGTGAGCGTTCAAAATCCCCAGGTGCTCAAAATTATTGAGCAGCCCTCCACTACAGTAACTCTCTCGCCTTCCTTTCACTACGGCGCAATCAGGCGTCCACCCAAAATTGTGACAGATATTGCCCCTTTCTTTTCTATAAACACATTTACAACTTAAATTTTGGTTTACGCGGGAAAGACGCAATATCATCTGACCTCTAGCGGCCTTAAAGGTTAAAATTAAGATAGGCAACGAGTTTACGAGCTTGTGCTTCTAGAGAGCTTACGCTCTAGTACCAGGACTTGATATGCGCGAAGCGGGGAGCCGGCACTGTTTATCCTTGAGTGCGATCGGCTGTAGTAGAAGCACGGATGGATGGATGAATTTAAGAACGTCTCCTTTGAAACGTGGTGATAGCAGTTTCTATCAGGCCCGGTTTTGTCCCTTATCTTGCATGCTGTGGAGCATGCAGAGGAGCGGTAAGCCACCCAACCAAGATGCTCAAACGAGTGGAAACAGACCTTCTTGGAGGTCTGTAAAAATAAGCACGCGTTCTCTTCGAATCTGGCTTTGATGTATGTCGAGAACCTCAAGAACGTTCCATCTGCTCTCCTATCCCGTTGTAGAGACTCTGGCGACCAACAGAGGACAGAGACCGCTCGCTGCTACGTACAACTAGGTAGCAACACCATTCTAAGCTGATGGTGAAGCGCCTCCTTTATGACCTATAATTTCGCCGAAGCAACTGAAAAAATAGCAGGCCGGCCTTTGTAATTGTACATAAAGGCAGGAGTGCGGCAAAGTTCTTGGTTGAGATCATAACGGGTGGATGCTTCATTGGCATTCGGCTCACGGCCGCTCCGTTCGACAAATCAATTCATAATGCCTGTACGGGCTTAGATATTACTTCGTTAGATGCCGGGCAGGCAAGGAAAAGACGGCGTTGTGTAAACAGAAATAAGCGACGACTTCCTTTTCTCTTGTCGAACCAAGGCCGACCGCTGAGAAAGAAACAGCCGAAAGTATATTTACAATTTTGAAGTGAAAACATTTCTTCGCTATGTTCACAGATTTCTGTCCGTAGGCCGCGTCCGCAGACCGCGTCAGCAAAATCGTGTCCCCAGCAGTGTGTAATTGAGAAGTGTTAGATGTTAATGAGTGGTGTCAATCGATAGAGGGTGACGTAATGTGCTCGAAAAAATAATTAACCAGTAGGTTAATTAGGTAAATAATTAGAGACAAAAATGAAAAAGTAAAGGCGAAAAGGGTCTCATTAGCCAATGGCTTGGCGCCACATTTGATTGTATCAAATACTAAAATAGTAATGAAATCAGTCCACTATGGTGACGTCAAAGATGTGACGTCACTTAACCTGAAGCCGAGCCAAAAAAAGGGCATAGGAAGGGATTGGCACGCAACGTGAATGTACAAAAGACTAAAGTAGGTAATTAAGGCAGTCAATTAGGGTGACGTCAAGGATGTGATGTCACCCAACCGGAAGTAGAGCCGAAAAAGAGCACAGGAAGGGATTGGCGCGCAATTTGAAAGTACCGAAGACTAAAATGGGTAAACAAAAAGTGAATTAATGTGACGTCAAGAATGTGACGTCACGCAACCGGAAGTAGAGCCGAAAAAGGGCATAGGAAGGCATTTGTGCGCAATTTGAAAGTACCAAACACTAATATGTGTAAATAAGTAGTGAATTAAGCAACTAGAAGCAACCAATAGCAGCATCCGTGCTTTCGCATTGCTTCGATGCCGATTATGCAGTGCTCTTTAATTTTTTTCTCCTGCTTGCTCTTCGTACGACAATGACAGTTTTAGACCACATGAGCCCATAATTAGGGGACGTGGATGAAAAAGGGAAGCTTCGTAGTGCTGCGTCAAGAACTATGGGACACCAACCCGCCCAAGCATCCAAATTACCATATCAACCCTCTGATTTGCCTCCTATGTTATTATAAGTTGTCATCAGCAAGGTGATGATCTATAAAAGATGATATTGCCGCATGCCTCTCTGAAAAGAGGACAAAGAAGAACAGAGGACAAAGAGGACGAAACTGAGTGTAGCGCGTGAAACTGTTCCGATCAGTGATCGCTGCCTTGTACTCGTTACATTTTCTGGTGGAGCAGCCGGGTACGATTTCCCTTTTTGCTGAGTGCAACCCCTCAAGGGCAACCGAGAGCCACCACGGATTTGACACCGGTCCATCGCAGTTGCAGCCGCCGCCTTCGAGATCAGTCGCCAGAGTTCAGGCCTCTTTCCTGCACGCCTGTGGCCAACATGCATAGATCCAACACGAACATTGCTGCTAACGGAGAGTCTTCACCCCATTTCGTCGTCCTCCAGTCTCGAACGCCACCGTCCTTCCATTGCGAGCTTTATGAGGACGCTGAAGACTGGCTGGACCAATTCGAACGGGTCGCCAATTACAACGGCTGGGATGAGCAAAGGAAGCTCTATAATGTATACTTTGCTCTCGAAGATTCAGCGCGGATGTGGTTCGTGAACCACGAAACGACACTATCAACATGGGACCTCTTTCGTCGCCAGCTGTTGGCGACCTACACCGCCAACGACCGAAGAGAGCGTGCGGAGTCGGCGCTGAAATCTCGTATCCAAGCCCCAAACGAGAGCATTGGAATGTTCTACGAGGACATGATCCGCCTTTTTAGGCGTTCTGATCCAAATATGTCAGAGGAGACGAAAGTGCGCCACCTAATGCGCGGGGTGAAGCAAGAACTATTTGCTGGGCTTGTGCGCAATCCACCTGGCACGGCATCAGAGTTTCTAGCGGAGGCCACCACGATAGAACAAACACTTCGACACAGGGCTCAGCACTATAACCGTAACGTGTCCGCCATGTCACCGGTGGTCTACGGTTCCGGCTTCAACGGTTCTGATGATGCCTTAAGGGAGCTCATTCGATCTGTGGTCAGGGAAGAGCTGAGACATATTCAGCTACAGGGTCTAACATCGTCGTCGAGGCTCCCATCACTCGCGGAGGTCGTTCGCGAAGAAGTGAGGCAAGCCGTCGTCCCGGAACCGTCTGTGCCTGGTGTGCAGCCACCGCCACCGAGTGTGCCAACGTACGCGGCCGTGCTTCAGCAACATAACCACGGTGATCCTCCAAGAGGGAACCCCACTGTGCCACATCCAAACCAGCACCCCAGTGGGTACGGCTCTCCCAGAGCCAGAGTGAACCCCCCTACTCTTGATCCAAGCCGACGCCATTCTCCTCTTCTAGCCGAAGCACGATTTCGAAGGACTGACGTCTGGCGTACCCCTGATAATCAGCCCCTTTGTTACCACTGTGGTGAGGCCGCTCACATGTTAAGGTTCTGTCCGTACCGCCGCACCGGACTTCGTGGCTTCCATCTGCGTGCATGATGTCCTCGGAGTGGTGAACGACCACCCGAAATCGAGGAGTACCTGTCGACGTATACGAATCCTCCGGACGTCCCACAATACGGGTCCCGCGTCATTACCTCTTCCCGGTATCGTTCTCCAAGTCCACGGCCCTCTACATACCGCACTAGCCGCTCGACGAACCCCCGCTCCCCGAGGCTTCGGGAAAACTAGGAACAGCGACCTGCGGAGGTGAGGCCGCTGACGAGCGAAGTGCTGAACATCCTCCATCAAGCTTAGTACAAGATAACGCCTATCAGACGGCGACTTGTAACAATGATCCTGAGTGCGCAGTTTCGGACATACCGGTTTCTATCGATGATTGTCTCATTACAGCTTTAGTTGATACGGGGGCGGACTATTCAGTTATGAGCAGTGGGTTAGCCAGGAAATTGAAGAAAGTTTTAACCGAGTGGACTGGGCCTCAGATCCGCACTGCAGGGGGACACCTTATTACCCCGGCTGGAAGATGCGTTGCGAGAGTTGCAATTGACGGATTTGTTTATGTTTGCGACTTCGTTGTACTTACCCACTGTTCGCGAGACGTCATACTCGGCTTGGACTTCTTACAGGCTAATGGTGCGATAATTAATTTGCAAGAATCACGAGTGACATTTTCGCCGAGCCAAGCCATTGCGAGATCTAGCGTCGACGGTTCATCAACGTCCGCCTTACGTATTAAAGCTGCTGACGTTACGGTCCCGCCGCGGTGCAGCATTATGGTCTTGGTAGAAAGCGACTCACCATGCGACCGAGACGTACTGGCAGAGACGAACGTGGGTTTGCTTCTTGAGAAAGGGGTCTTGCTCTGCAAGAGGACTTGTTCGCTTACGGGACGGTTGTGCGAAGTTCTGGATTACGAATTTCGGGACCGAGTTTCAGCACATTGCGAAAGGAACGGCCATCGCGTATGTTGCCGACTTTATTGAGCCAAGGAACATCTGTACTCTGGCGCCGCCGTCGCCAGCCAGATGTAATGCACCCGACATTCTATCAACTGTGGACATTAATGCCAATCTGTCGGTGGTTGAGCGGCGGCAACTCCTAGACCTCCTTCATGAATTTGCTGGATGCTTCGCAAAACGTCTTCGAAAGTTGGGCGTACCCCAGTAGCCAAACACCGCATTATGGTTGTCGCGGAGACCAAGCCGATTTCCCAACACCCATACCGAGTGTCATCAACGGAACGAAAGGCTATTCGAAGACAGGTGCAGAAAATGCTTACCGATGACGTGGTACAGCCGTCTACCAGCCCCTGGGCTTCGCCTGTAGTGTTGGTGAAGAAAAAAGACAACACCTTGCGTTTTTGCGTCGATTATCGTAAGTTAAATCAGGTAACGAAACAGGACGTATACCCGCTCCCACGTATCGACGACGCATTGGACCGGTTATGCAATGCCAAATATTTCTCGTCACTTGACCTCAAGAATGGCTACTGGCAGATAGAAGTGGACGAAAGGGACAGAGAGAAAACAGCGTTCGTCACCCCCGACGGCCTTTATGAATTTAAAGTGCTTCCTTTCGGTCTCTGTTCTGCACCAGCAACTTTCCAGCGAATGATGGACACCGTTCTCTCTGGACTGAAGTGGCAAACGTGCTTAGTGTATCTCGACGATGTCGTCATTTTCGCGGCTAGTTTTGAGGAGCACCTTGACCGACTGCGAATGGTACTACAGGCACTACGTTCAGCCCAACTGACGATAAAACCACAGAAATGCCATTTCGGATTCCAGGAGCTCCGCTTTCTTGGCCATGTTATTTGTTCTGAGGGCGTGAAACCAGATCCCGACAAGACTGCTGCTGTGAAAAATTTTCCGCGCCCAACCGACAAAAAGTCCATTAGGATTTTGGGGCTTTGTGCCTATTACAGGCGTTTCGTACAGAATTTTTCAGTGATTGCCGAGCCTCTTACGCGTCTTACCCGAGACAATGTTCCTTTTGCGTGGCAAGAAGATCAAGAGGATGCTTTCAACGAGTTGCGCCGGCGACTGCAGGCCGCCCCGATACTTGCCCATTTTGACGAAAACGCCGCAACGGATATCCATACCGATGCCAGTAATGTTGGACTCGTTGCCGTTCTGATTCAGTGGCAAAATGGCACTGAGAAAGTTATCGCTTACACAAGTCGCTCTCTTTCAAAAGCAGAGACGAACTACTCAACCACGGAAAAGGAATGTCTCGTGGTAGTTTGGGCCATAACTAAGTTCCGACCCTATATTTACGGCCGACCTTTTAGGGCTGTGAGCGACCACCATTCGTTATGCTGGCTAGACAGTCCCCTCTGGACGGCTTGCAAGGTGGAGCCTCCGTCTCCAAGAATACGACATTACGGTTGTATACAAGAGCGGCCGTAAGCACAGCGACGCCGATTGCTTGTCTCGTGCACCAGTTGATGCTGCCCCTCCCGACCGAGAAGACGATGACTTTCCTTTTCTTGTTGTCGTCACGACCACCGACATGGCCCAGCGTCAACGGGCTGACCCCGGTTTACGCCCACTTATTGAGCATCTCGAAGGCCTTGATGTAGCTGCCCCACGTGCTTTCGCACGGGGTTTAACCTCCTACAGCATTCGAAATCGCGTCCTATGTAAGAGAAACTTTCAGCACAACAAGGAAACCTTTCTTCTCGTTGTGCCGTCCGACCTCAGGCCAGAAATCTTGCACGCATGCCACGGTGAGCCTTCGGCTGGTCATTTAGGAGTCACGCGAACATTAGCACGCATTCGACAAAAGTACTATTGGCCTAAGTTGCTACCTTCAGTCCAGCACTACGTGAGAACATGCCGAGATTGCCAGCGGCGAAAGACACCTCCGCTGAAGCCTGCAGGGTTCCTTCAGCCGATACCTCCGCCAACAGCCCCTTTCCAGCAAGTGGGCATGGATCTTCTGGGCCCTTTCCCAACGTCCGCATCAGGGCACAGATGGATAGTAGTGGCGAAGGACTACTTAACGCGATACGCCGAGACACAGGCACTTTCCCGTGCAACTGGTGCAGAAGTAGCCCAGTTTTTTCTTAAGACCATCGTACTGCGGCACGGTGCCCCATCGGTTATTATCACTGACCGCGGTACAGCCTTTACGGCTGAACTAATGCAGGCTCTCTTCAGTCTTACCCGCACAAGTCATCGTAGGACTACTGCTTACCATCCGCAAGCAAACGGACTGACTGAACGCCTCAATAGAACGCTTGCAGACATGATTTCCATGTACGTCGACGTTGAGCATCGCACGTGGGATGAAGTCCTTCCGTATGCAACTTTTGCATACAATACGGCTGAACAGGAGACGACGCGTCTTGCGCCATTCCAGCTAGTCTACTGTCGTCCCGTCACCACAATGTTGGACGTTATGCTACCAATAAGTCATGGCGACGATGTCACCAACGCCTATGCAGACGTCGACATATTTCTACAGCGGGCCGAAGAAGCGCGCCAGCTCGCACGATGCCGTATTCAACAACAATAACATCGCGATGCCAGTCGGTACAACCTCCGACACCAAGACGTTCACTACCAACCTGGCGACGGCGCACAGGTGTCCACACCAACCTGGTGTGGACACCTGTGCGCCGTCGAGGACTCTCCGAGAAACTACTTCGCCGTTACTTTGGGCCATACAAGGTCATTCGGCGTCTTAGTAACGTGACTTACGAAGTTGTTGCTCGGGGCCAACGACCTTCAACACGGCGGCACTCAAGTGCTGAAACTGTTCATGTAGTGTGGATGAAACCGTATTATGAGAGGCAGTGATCTTTTGCGCGTGTGCAGCTTTGTGTTCCCTGCTTCTCCTGTGTGCATAATCTGAAGACACTCTCAGCGTCGAGTCGCCGCTTTCGAAGAGGGGGGGTAATGCCGCATGCCTCTCTGAAAAGAGGACAAAGAAGAACAGAGGACAAAGAGGACGAAACTGAGTGTAGCGCGTGAAACTGTTCCGATCAGTGATCGCTGCCTTGTACTCGTTACAATATTTTTGTAGTGAAAAATATTCCTAGAACCTCAATCCCATCCGAAAGAGACAGCCTTCCAGGTGTGTGCAGCATAGCTGTCCCGAAGAAGTTAATTGTGTTGTTCTTTGGTCGTGTATTAAAGAAACTACAATTGCGTACCATACGCAAAGCTCCTTGGGATGTGCTGAGTTACCAAGAATAATATAAGGGAGAGGTTAAGGATGCGAATATATGGCAGCTTACATATGTTCTCTAGCGACGATAAAATCAGGGTTCCGATGATTTATTTATGTGTTTATTTATGTGCTGAGGAGGGACTAAGTCGGAATAGGGGCATTGAAAAGGCATGGAAATAAAGAGTGGAAACGGACAACAAAAGAAGACATGGAGAGAGGAATGGGGAAAATAGGTGTCCGAAAGAAGATGATGGCTTTGGGAAAAGAGGGACCGCAGGACTATGATTAGAATGAGAGCCCATAACGACAGCTGGGTAATTTAGGCAGAAAGGCGTTAGCCACCTTGAGCGCAATAAACATGGACAGAGACAAAAACCAGGCGCAATGCAATTTTGATTATTGCACACTACAACAGTAGACTTGAAATACAAAATTAGTTCCAAAAGAGTATCAACTGACACGCCCCATCTTTCTGTGAAATAAACGTCGTCATTACCTGTGTGATGCACTCTGACACTTCATTAAATCCTTATGGGGTACGAAATAGCATAGATCCTCAATATCTACACTGAACATTATGACAACTACCCGGATTATTGTCACTAAGTAATTTCACCATCTAGTCACAGTTATAGTTAGTGTGGCACCTGTCCTGGGTAATATATTTTGGGCTATGTAGCTAGAGCAATTAATGAAAATTTCCATGGCCTTTTTCAAGAAATATTTTGTTATGTAGATGGCTACCTGCTAATTTTTCAGACGCTTGAATTTAACGACGAATATCAGGAAATGGATAATTTATTCAGGCGAAATGCGATATGCTTGAAATACATTAAGGAAATTCCCAAAGATTGGATGGAGAATACAACTCTTGGACCTATGTTTGTAAGGCCTTGCCGACCATTTGTACTGGCAAAGTAAACTCGAGAACTGTGAAAGCTTTATTAGACACTACCACTATGCTTTACTAAGTCAGGCCACTCAAAGGTAGTTAACAATGGCATGGTGGCGGCATGGGTTACGTCAATGGTATAAAAATCATGTGCTCACAAGGCTACTGTTAGTTTGACGGAGCAGTGATTAGAATGAAAAAGAGCGGTTACGATGGCCACCTTATTACTTGAGCAAGAGACAAAAATAAAGGGCATGATAAAAAAAAAGGTTATGACGAAGTAATATAACCCAAGTGATTATAGGTGGCAGTTGTGCCAAATGCTCACAAATCGTCCCACAGTTCAAAGAAAGCAGGGAGCAATTCTGATGTAAAGGTTGATTTCTCTGCACCTGAGTAGTAAATTGAGTAGTATTTGTGTACAGCGGCAGAGACCTGAGACTAGTTCAGGAGATCAGTATGGTGGCTGCCGTGTTAAACATCGTCCCAAGTTTCTTTCATGCAAAGTTGGTGTTGTGTATGAGTTGGCGCTCTCTTTCGGTGCCGTGTATATTGGCCAGACAGGTGAAGCATCACCAAAATACTTCAACAACACTCGAATATTCGGCTTCATCGATCGCCCTTGCAAAACATCGTCTTTCTTGTGGATGTAACCTTTGTTTTGACAGTAAAATAATTTCATTACGTCGTAAAGATTACCTAGCAAAAGAAATGATGGAAGCTTGTTTTATACAGAAGCATGGTGATACCTGCATCAGTCGTCCGTATGTGGTTGTGTCGCCGAAGGAATTACGAGTCCTTAAGCACTGCTTATGTTGGCCGATGGATTGAAGATGTTAACTCCGTGCAGATTTGTTGTGCAGACGTTTGAGTTGTTGACAGATGAGTGTTGTTGTTTTAAACATGTGATTGTTATTTTGCAGCGTGTATGCCAGGTATTTGCTTCTTGAAATGTTTTATTTAATTTTTGTAATCCTTTGTGACATTAGTGTTGTTTTGGTTTTCTACATATTTTGTTTCACAGTGTGTATTTTCTTTCCTGGAGATAAGACAAATTTAAGTGCGCGCTTGCTGTGTCAATATATTCTATCTGCGTGTCTGTTTTAATCCGTCAATGTTATATATATGCATTCCTACCAACCATCCCGGCTATCTGTGTAGAAAGAGCAAACGTTCTCCAGAATAAAATCTCCTTTTCATTCTTTTGCATACATCCTTGTGCATGCTACGCTTCTGTAATACGACGTGACAATACCAAGAGCAAATCTCGTTCTTTAGGCTCAAAAGATTTGGTTTAACGAAATAAGCGTTAGGGCGGAGTTTGTTTGTTTGTTTTGTTAGATTTAACGTCCCGAAGCGATTCAGGCTAGGAGAGGTAGGGTGGCACCTTTCCTCGGTAATATATTTTCGGCTATGTAGATAGAGCAATTAATGAAAATTCCCATGACCTTTTTTAAGAAATATTTTGTTATGTGGATGGTTGTTGTGTGTTGTGTGTTGTGTTTTATGGCGCATAAGCATCTAAGGCTATCATGCGCCAAACACATGATGAGATCTGCTGTCCATGCAGCAGATGGTAATATGGTAATTAAAACTCATAATTTGTTAAGAAGGTTGGCATCTTTTAAGAACATAATAACGCATGATATATTAACAAGAGCATTTTCTCCTATGAGTAAGCTAGGGTGAAGAGGAATATATTCTTAATAAAATATTGGAAAATGCTTCTTTCTTAGTTCTTCTAGCTTTGTACAGGAATATAAAATGTGATTAATTGTGATAGTTTCTCCGCAAAGGTCGCATGTTGGTATTTCCTCTTTTCTAAGAATATAACCATGTGTAAGGTTTGTATGTCCAATACGGAGGCGACATAAAATGACTTCAGTGAATCGTTCTTGGTGTGTGCATGACTTCCATTCAGATATGACAGGTTTTACTAGGTGTAGCTTATTATTTTCTTCATTATTCCATTTAGACTGCCATCTATCTCTTAGCTTAGACTGCATTAGCTTGACTGCTTCTTTGTAGGGAACGTGCACTTTCTTCATTTCTATATGTCGAGCTTGTGCAGCGCATATATCAGCGCTTTCATTTCCATCAATTCCTATGTGACTTGGAACCCAACAAAGCTTTACAGTATGTCCCTGGGTTGTGGCTGTTTTTATGCTGTGTATGATGTCACCAATAAGCGATTTGCCTGCATTTTTATGATTGTATGCTGTTAGTATGCTCAAAGAATCAGTGTAAATGACACTATTCTCTATGTTTTCAATTTTAATTTTTTCTAGGGCCATGAGGACTGCATAACACTCGGCAGTGAAAATGGATGCACACTGTGGTAGCCGTACTGTTCTATTCCAATACTTTTGGACCACTGCGCTTCCGACGTATTGTGCAGATTTTGAACCATCTATATAGAATGCCACATATTGTCTGTACTTTTCACTTAGGGCTAAAAATTCCTGCAATATGTGTTCATGTGGTGTTTGGTTTTTCTGGAATTGGTTTAATGTGAAGTCACATACAGACGGCAGGCAGTACCATGGTGGAAGTGGATCAGGTTTTCGGGTAATATTAGGTAATGAGTCCATTAGGTCTAAAACTTGACATTTCTCTTCAAAGCGGAGCAGAAGTGGTTTTATTTTTTGAGGTTTGTTTATGAACAGTGTTCGAGACTGGCATTTTGTAACTATTGGGTAACAGATATGGTTTGGCAGTGAACGGATCTTTAAAATGTATGAGCATGTGAGCATGTTTCTTCGGCTTGTAAGAGATGGTTCATTGGTTTCTACATATAAGCTGTTTATGGGGGATGTCCTGTATGCACCAGTTGAAATACGCAAGCCTGAATTGTGTACAGAGTCCAGTCGTTTTAAATATGACGGCCTTGCAGATCCATATATTATGCAGCCATAATCTAAACATGAGCGAACCACAGAGCGGTAAATTTTTAAAAGACATGTTCTGTCAGATCCCCAGTGTTTATGTGAAAGGACTTTCAATATATTGAGAGATTTCGAAGCTTTCTTTTTTAGGTTGTTTATGTGGGGAAGGAATGAAAGCTTTCTGTCAAAAGTTAGCCCTAGAAATTTATGTTCGTGCTTTACAGGTAGCTTAACATCATTAAGGTGGATGGTGGGATCAATGTGCAGTCCTCTTCTGAGAGAGAACAAAACAACTACCGACTTTTGAGTAGAAAACCTGAAGCCATTCTTATCTGCCCACGTTGTCAGTCTATTTACTGTGAACTGTATTTGCCTCTCACATGTTGACACATTGGAGGATGTACATGCAATCTGAAGGTCGTCTACGTAGACAGAGTACATAACGGATTTTGGGATTATTTTTGCTATACTGTTAATTTTTACTATAAACAGAGTAGTACTTAAAATACATCCTTGAGGCACACCATTTTCTTGTATGAAGGTTTTAGAAAGGGTAGAACCGAGACGTACTTTAAATGAGCGTTGAGAGAGAAAGTCGCTTATACATTTTAGCATCCTGCCGCGAATGCCAAGCTCTCCCAAATCACGCAGGATCCCAAACCTCCACGTGGTGTCCTAGGCTTTTTGGAGGTCAAAAAATACGGCAAGGCAATGCTGTTTATGGATAAAGGCTTCTCGGATAGTATTTTCCAGTCGGACAAGGTGATCAATAGTTGAACATGTTTTTTTGTAGCCGCACTGATGAGTATCAAGAAGTTTCCGGGATTCAAGAACAAACATGAGCCTTGTATTTACAATGCTTTCAAAAGCTTTTGCAAGGCAGCTCGTCAGGGCTATTGCCCTATAACTGCCTGGGGAGTCCGGGGGCTTCCCAGGCTTTAAGAGAGGTACTATAACGGCTGTCTTCCAGGCTTCTGGTATTGTTCCAGATATCCATATTTTATTAAAAAATTTCAATAATGCATCTACTGACAATGGAGTCAAATGAGCAAGCATTTCATAATGTATTTCATCTGGTCCTGGTGCAGTTTTTTTGCCGGCATTTAATACTCTAGTTATCTCTTCAAGTGTAATTAAACAGTTAAACGGTTCATTTGTGCCTCCAGCTATTGGGAGTCTTTGTTTTTCAGCTGCTGTTTTATACTTTATAAAGGAATGTGTATAGTGTGCCGAACTAGAGATTGTAGCGAAATGTTCCCCCAATATGTTTGCTTGTTCTTCTACACTCGTTTGTGTACCAGGAGTTGTTAAAAGTGGAATCGTGAAAGGATAGTATTTGCCGTCTAGTTTATTAACCTGCTCCCACATTTTTTTAGATGTGGTTGAGCTATTTATAGATGACACATAATTTTGCCATGAGGCTTTTTCAGCTTCGCGGCGAATGCACCGTGCTTTAGCCCTGGCCTTTTTAAAAGTTATAAGGTGCTCATGTGTGGGATATCTCCGGAATATTCCCCAAGCTTTATTTTGTTTTCTTTTTGCCTCTTTGCACTCTTGTGTATACCACACTTTATGGTTTTGCTGTACATTTCCCGAGGACTGTGGAATAGCTAGGTGTGCTGCAGCAATAATACAAGCTGTAATCTCTTCATTCAGCTCATTTATGCTGAGATTTTCTGAAAATACTTTTATGAGGTCAGCTTTGGACTGGAAAAGTGTCCAATCTGCCAGGTGAAGTTTCCATCGCCGTGGTTTGGTTAGAGTGATGAATGGTGAGGATGTTAGACTTATTATGACAGGTAAATGATCACTACCATATGGGTTGTCGAGAACGTCCCATTTAAAATCGGTGAAAATTGATGGTGAACAAAATGATAAATCTAAGCAGCTCATTTTTCCTGAGCTTGGGGAGCAATATGTTTGTTTACCTGTATTCAGGAGGCAGACGTTGTTGCACAGCAAAAAATCTTCTAAAATACGTCCTCTACTGTCTGTTTGCTCACTCCCCCAAAAGGAGGAGTGTGCATTAAAATCTCCAACTAAAATATATGGTTCAGGTAACTGTTGTAAAAGTTCCTCTAAATTGTGAAGGGTAACAATGGCATGAGGTTGAAGGTAGACAGAACATATTGTGATTGTTTTATAATGAACAACAGTAACTGCAACAGCTTCGAAATTAGTTTTGAGATGGACTTCTCGCGTTGCAATACTGCTCTGCACAACAATAGCAACGCCTCCGGAGAGGCGACCTGCTTGTTCTCTGTCACATCGAAACACTTTGTGCTTTTTTAAAATTTTTTTTTGTTGAGGTCCCAGATTGGTCTCTTGTAGGCATAGGACCACAGGGGACAGTGAATTTAAAAGGTCTGTTATATCATTGTAGTTTCTTAAAAGTCCTCTACAGTTCCAGTGGACTAAGAACGCCATTTTATATGAGGGAGGTAGAGAGACTAAGTTTTTTCTGGCCCGGTGATTCGGGCCTTTTCTTTTCTAGTTCGCTCCAAGGAGCTCCGTCGCCTGTCAGATGTTGACGGCCCCGGACGGTCGTCGTTTGTTGTGTCCATTGCGTCCTCGGACGTGCTGGACGATTGTGCAGACTGCACAGACACATTTGTGGTAGATCTCGCCGTTACTGGAGAGACCTTGGGGCCAGCTGACCTAGAGGCCCGCGCAGCCTGCTTTGGGGGTGGTGGAGCAGCCCCAGCTACTTCCACCGGGGACGTAGAGGTCCCTGCCTTAGGTGCACCGTGTGTCACCGGGGCAGGTTCCAAGGACTGCTGTGACGCCGTCCCCTTTTGCGTCACAACAGAATAAGTTGGGGTGTGAGTGGACGTGAGTTTCTTACGTGCTTCCCTGTAAGTGAGGTTTTCTTTGACATTTAGTGTGATGATATCTTTCTCTTGTTTCCATGTTGGACAGGTTCGTGAGTAAGCAGCGTGGCTGCCCTCACAGTTGATGCAAAGATGCGTTTCGGATTCACAGTTCTCAGCGGGATGATCGTGCGAGGCACACTTCGCACATGTAAGTTGGCCTCGGCAAGTCTGTGAGCCGTGGCTATACCTTTGGCATTTGAAACAGCGGCGCGGGTTAGGTATGTATGGTTTCAGTTTTATCTTCGTGTACCCTACCTCCACAGCCTCGGGCAGTGTGCTCGATTCGAAGGTAAGGACTAAGTGCCTGGTCGGTATCTCTTTGTTATCCCGTCTGATTTTAATTCTGAACACATTGATGACATTTTGTTCTCTTAGTCCTTCAAGGAGTTCTTCTTCACTTAGGTACTTTAGGTCGTCATCTGAAATGACTCCCCTCACCATGTTTAGAGAGCGGTGTTTGGTGACATTAACTGGGCATTCCCCAAAGCTGGTTACTGTTGGGAGTTTTTCATTCTGATGATGGTACATAATTTCCAAGAGAAGGTCGCCATTTGGAAGTTTTTTGACATTGTATCCTTGGCCTATTGCTTCAGTCAATGTCTTGGTCACGACAAAAGGAGATTTTGCCTAGCTGTTTTTTGAGGGTCTTCACTGTGCACCACGTGGAAGCGTGGGAATCTGTTTGCATTCTTTAGAAAGAAGTTTGCTGTTTCATCGGTCCGTCCCCTTTTTCGGGAACGATCATTGGAGAGCAAAGAAGAAGCCATACAGTAAGTTTTTGTTCAGCCGGGGTGGCGGCCACCCACCATGGAGCCCAACGAGGGGACGGGACAGGAACTCGCAAAGCAGTCCTGCCCACGCCAGCCATACACCCCGACTATAACCAAATATGGCATAACGCAGGGTGGTTAGCCACACAAGGTTAACCCTCGCCGCCTGGAAGTAGGAAGAAACGAAGAAGGTAAGAGAAGACAGGACAGTTGTAAGAGAGGGAATAGGAAAGTGAAAGATGGAGGGGAGGACAGGAAAAGGCGACTGCCGATTTCCCCTGGGTGGGTCAGCCCGGAGGTGCCGTCTGTGGGAAGCGTGGGCCAAAGTGGTGTGTTGCCTCTGCCGAGGGGCCTTAAAGGTCCAAACACTCGGCATCGGCTCAACCACCAGGATCCCCTTTTCCCCAGACACGGCGATGCCACGCACGGCTAAGCGTGGGTGCTCGGGGTCCGTGGTGTCGCACAGTACACGCAAACATCTGCTTTAACAGATGCCCCCTGCGGGGTGTTATGTAGATGGTTACCTGGTAATTTGAATTTACCTGGTAACAGTAAAGGGCTCCGGAAATTTCGACCACTTGGGGTTAACGTGCAGTGACATAGCAAGGGCGGAGGGCTAGTGATGAATTGTAGAGTTTATTTGCTGACATGAGAGTGAAATGTTTGGCTGCGCACCCATGCTCGCCTTCTCCACGCTGTTTGTTACTGTGGTGGTAGTTGCGGTAAATCGTCATGATAGCAAGCCATTACACAACGGGAAATGTCGCATTTTGATATCGCAAATGTCTCCCGCTAAAGTAATTATATTTCCTGCTATCATAGCCGTATTAGAATTAAACAAATTCAGGCTGCGTTTTCTCCAACGTTTTCGATATGAGTACGCATAAGAGTGGAAACATATTCTGCTCAAGCAGCTTTTGAACGCTTTCTAAAACGGTATCATTTATATACATTTTCAAAACTATGTATTATATAGCTTGGTTTCTTTTTATGTTATTTTGAAAGGTTACCGAATGTCAGATGAAAACAAAAGGCTTGCCAAAGCGTGAGAAATGCTGAAGCTGACGTAAGGAGAAACACGTCCACTTGTTCTACGTTGTAAACACTAGACCTGCGTCTGATGTTTATGCATTAAACTTCGAAGCTGCACCTTTGAATCTGTGCAATTCCCTGCAAAGAGGATGTTAAGCGTTTCCCCACCCAGCACACACATTCCTGGTAAGAGAGTGTGTGCTAAGGAAAACGCAACTGATAAATCTTCTTTTCATTCTAGGCTACGTTGGAACCTTGCTAATTCATTTCAAGGAAATATTTTCGGACTTCTAGACATCTTCAGCTTAAAAGCGCTGTAGCACGCTTGGTAAACTACAGCTTGTCGAAAAGAACACGGGTAGTGGGGCTCCCTATATGCTATTGGAGGTAAAAGTTTCCAGGACACGACAAAAACAAATTTGGCGTACAAGCACCAAAGTTTGAGCGATCCATTGATTTAATTAGCTGATGTCCAACATGAAAGTCCCTTTATGTACGTACACGCAAGGCGCACGTAGATCACAGAACGCGGAAGGAAACAGTGCATTCCACTTCTTTCTTATGGACATTATGAGAAATGGCACATACAGGTCAATCCAGAAGGACTTGTTTCTTCTGAATAGACTAACAGGCAGAGATAACGGGCTCTCTGCGGGGAGCATTAGGCAGCGAAAAGTGTTAACGCGATAGTGCTAAAGGCACCGTTCTCGGGCAAATCCCGCGCCGGCATTGACGGCACTGTGATAATGTGTTAACCTACGTCAACGTGCTGGAGGCACTGGACACATGTCATGAGAAAAAGTTTAGTTCACCTTCGGGACATTCTTGATTGCCAAAATATAGTACCTAAATAGTATGACAGGATCGGTTCTGCAGACAATCGCGAGTTGTGAGCGAACAGTCAGGGCCATGGCTCTGGCAGGTGGCATCTGACTTGGCTGGACACTGATTGGTTGTTGGCTTGTGCGACGTCACGCGACCACGTGACGTGGATGAAAGGGACCGAATTGCCAACTAGGGGTTTCCCCTTTCAGATGGGAGACTGAGATGAGAATGCAGAACCCTTACATTCTGAGTAAGACATTTTACTCATAGACCACGCAGGAGTGTTCATACTTCTTAGTTAAAGCGGGACTTTATATCTACGTACGTTGAGCGGACTTTCACATATGCTGAAGAGCACGTGTGGGGCATTGAGCAACACATTAAGAGATCAGGAATTAGGCGAGTTGCAGAGTCCATGTTTGCTAACTAGGATCCGCAAGGAGTGTTGGCAAACGGGAGCTTTTAACATTGTTACGTCGTACACTTAAAGGCAGAGGTTAAGATTCCTCGAAATGTTTACTCATTGTGGCCTTTCACAGTACAGCTGTCTGTCGGCCACCTTGCATGTTAGGAATGCAGGCAGTTTACACAAGCGAGTGCGCATGCCGCTTTCCATTTCCAAAAAGAATGGACGAATGTGATCTAGGGAGGAGACCTGCCTGCTAATTTTACGAAAGTATGCATTACGAAAATCAAAATTAAATATTTTAGCATATGATGCATATTAAAGTTGGAGTTTTCTTTCAATTACATCTGTTTACAGACGTTGATGATATCACAATTGCCAGTTGCTCCTAGTTAGCAACTAGCCATGCATTAGTGTAAAAATTGAAGGGCTGTATGTTTTCTTGCCTTTATCAGTGATTATGAGTCAAGAGCTAACTTTCGTCTTGTACGAGGCGCGAACACTGAGGAAGCAATACAAGGCTCGGAAGCAGCTCTGCTCGGTAGCCGAGTGGCACATGTGAAGAAGTATGGGTAAATTGAACCACTAATCACTTGCTTGGGTGCTCCAGAAATGCTGCCCCTTTCTCCATTGGTGCAGCGAAGGCGAGACGGGCCACTAACGAAAGGCCTGAACACGCATCTGTTTTGCCCACTATGTAAGTAGGCAAAAGAGCCCGAAGCATTTATTGTCTTGTGTGGAGGGGGGAGAAATCGGTGCCTTTCCCAGGTTATGATGCCATTTATAATTATTTCTTTACCTTCACTCCATGCTCTTCCTCACTGCTAGCAAAAATAATGGTTATAGAAAAGAATCTACAAACGATGAGCAAAACTATATATGAATGCCTTGCCCTTCATTCCACACTCCGCTATTACCCTCAACACATTTTCCCCTATTAGTTCAAGAGCAAAATGGCTACTGGAAACAACAATAGAGCCAAGATGACAAAGCCTACATATACTAGCGCGATTAGCTACTGGACGTAGTTAACTGTTTACCAATTGCAAGAAACCGAGGCCAGTAATTCCAGGCGAGTACACCCAAAGTTTCACAAGAGTTTCACAATTAGTGAAAATAATCGGAAACGTTTCTAAGAACGTATAATCTGAGTTGAACATAACAAACCGCATATTACACTCGCTTTTCTGCGAAATGTTTTAAATCAGTTTTGCTTGTTTCTTGTCGCCTGTTTTGAGATTCTTCGGAGAGCTACGTGAGGGCGCGTAACCATTGCAAAATACTACTTTGTGATCCCCTGCTCTAATTCGATTTTCGCTACTGTGAAGTCTGTTTACATAGCTTTGACAGCCATTGTGACAGTAAGAATAGAAGTATTTCGCGACTAAAGCTTAACGTCGGAACATACCTGTCAAATACTGCAGCAGAGCGGAAGGTTGAAGATGAGAAGCAGTATATTGAGCCTCAGTGGGAACAATTGCATTTATTCATTGAATCTTGAGACAAGATTATTTATTCTCCGTAAGACTGCATGCGTATGAGCCGAATAAGTAAAACATGCGGCTATGTAGAACATGCGGCGCAACTTTATGTTTGCGCTGTAAAAAATGGAGATACCCATGAAAACAAAGTGGCTCAACATGAAGCATACATGGGAAAGCAGCAGGACGTTTCATAGAAGCCTGCTAAAACAGTCAACAAAACCAGCATGGAAGCAATGTTCCCTAATTACCATATTTGAAAAATCTGCAAAGCCTTTTCACTCTTGGTTTATTACGAAAACCTGCTTAAAGCCGCAGGTTCTATTGGTTCCACTAAGAAATGTAATTCTAAAATATAGGCCTTCACCCAATACTACTACGGAGATTGGCGATAAGTAGTGAGATGAGCCATGACACTGAAAACGCCCATATAAAGCGATGCCCGGACTTGGACACCTTATATATTGCCACTAACGAATTCAATGCGATAACAGATAACGCACAGGGCCCCATTTTCACTATAGCGCGAATGTCTGAACGTGACAGAAGACCTTGGTGTCGACGAAAGGCACCACTACATGAACGGAAATCATTTCGGCGTTTGAAGGAGCTGTAGATTGTAACTGCTTGCAGATGGAGTGGATTGTGTCCGTTGCGAATGTAAGCATTCTATCAATGCTCTGGAACAAGAATGGTCTTGTAAACACTGCGAAAGAAGCATCTGGGGCCTGGGGTCACCAAAGAGTTTGTGACAGTTCATTGTACCATGCCCAAAGAAACACCATGTAGTAAAGCACCAGAAAAATATTAAACGGCTGTGTTTCGCACCGTGAACTTCATTTGTTCAAGAGTGCTCAACCTCAGTCAGTTCCCCTTGCTACTACCAGAGGTAAATACAATCAGAAGGAGATCCTATACCAGGCGGACGTGCGATGTTTTGCCCGCGGAAATGCGCCGAAGAGATTTTATTTTCGCATCAAAGCGGTTATCGACAGCTTCTTAAAGGAGAAATATGAACCATTTGCTTGATGTTCAAAAAAGTGATTACTTTCACCTGGATGAGTTCTTAAAAGCTTTTTCCCTGCAGATGTATTCTTCATGAGGACACTTTGGAATGTTCGTCCCCTTCCAAGGTGCCTCAGCAGCGAACCTGCTTTAGGCATCCAGTCCGCATTGTAGGTTTTCCTGCTGCTGCCGCTCTTTAATTTCTTTTGCATGCCACAGGATCACCGGTTCCAGGCTCAAATATAATAATTGAGGCTGCGATTTGGGCGAGTTGGTACTGATTCATGTTGAAAACAGGCGGGGAAAAGTGACGAATGAAGAAAGAGAAATATACACACTAACGAAACATTTTTTCAGTCCTTGCCCAACTTTCTCCTCCCCCAACCTCCCCCCTCCCAAGCTTTTCTTCTTCGGAAGCATCTGAATCATTAAATGAATCAGAAGGAGTACCCGGGTTCGAACCCGACCTCGGCGGCTGCGTTTCGATGGAGGCGAAACGAAGAGGCGTCCGTGTGCTGTGCGATGTCAACGCACATTAAAGATCCCCAGGTGGTCGAAATTACGCCGTATCCCTCCACTACGGCTCCTCTTTCTCTCTCTTTCCACTTTCACTCCCACCTTCCTCCCTTCCCTTACGGCGTGGTTGCGGTGTCCACAGAAAACAAGTGAGACAGTTACCTCGCCTTTCCCTTCCAATAAATAAATCAGTTAATCAGTTAAAGCGTATTTAAACCCCTGCCAGTGATGACCGCGCTTACGAACTGAGGCTCCCCCCTCTACCCTTGCTCAGTGCGCTTTTATACCATATTATCCATCTTATTTCTCTCGCTCTGCCTTGGGTTATACAATCGGGGAACATGAACGAGTTGACAACAGCTGCCAGCTCGAGCAGCTGTTTTGAGGGCCATGAGTCAGACACACAAATAAGCCGTGAAGGCACGTTCACACGTGTTAGTCAAAGCGGAGCGTTATGACCTTCCGTCAATTACTGAAACAAGAAAATTGAGGTATTAGTCATTAAGAAGAAATGGGCATGGGCAGGACATGTAGTGCGAAGAGAGGATAACCGATGGTGGCTTAGGGTAACAAACTGGATTCCAAGGGAAGGAAAGCGTAGGTTAAGACGTTCGCAGGGGTGAAGTGGATGCAGCCAGCGCAGAACCGCGTAAATTTGAGAAATATGGGAGAGGCCTTCGCCCTGCCGTGGGTATAGTCAGGCTGATGATGATGGTGATGATGATTAGTCATGAAGCAAAGCGCATGTACTTCAATGAGAAGGGGAACGGGCTCAATGCTGCCGCATCGCACATACCCTTCAAGACGGGAGCCTAAGTGTTCATTCATGTATAATTTGATTTCACGCAAACGCTAATCATCACAGATCAAGCATCTTGCCTGAGCTTGTTTCTACAGTCAATCTGATTGGCTAAGTTGTTTCCAGAGGTCACGACCACGTGGCACCGCGGGTAATTCAAACTTAGTCCGATATAATGTCTCCAACCCGCGAGCCTGCCCCTCGGGTCTTTCAAATTCGTCAGCCAGCAAAGAGACTGATGGAGCCTATTGTTACCGGGAAACGCGGGACCAAAGTGATGTGCTCACTGGCAAAGACGACGACCGAGGAACGCGGGCACGACGAAGCGTTGAGAAAGAGGACGACGCTGACAGAGTGAATACTGCACGGCTACTGAAGTCTTAGCGTCGAGTTCAGCCCATTGCAGTGTCGTTACATTAAGTACATCCCCGTAAACTATAATTAGTGACAGACCATGCCCTCTTGCAAAGCTTTCCCATTAGATAAGAAACCATCGGAGTTTATTCGAAACGGTCGGTTACGAATCTGGGGGGTCGGATACAGTAATGGAGCATTGAAATCGCTGAGCCATCGCAGTGGGTGCTTTCGTTCGTTACAACACGATTTACTTAGGGTATAACCTCCGCCATTTGACGCGGCAGCTCCCAGATGGCGCCACTAGTAATTGAATTCGTAGCTTCCGTGATCAAGCTCGCCGTTACACAGGAGGTAATCGTGGTGGTCATAGTTCAGCCTGCTTAATTTGATGCGGCGGCTCCCAGCTTGCGTTACGTGTACAGCTGAAACTACAGCGCGCCAGGCCCATATCTAAGGAAAGTTATCAGGTAAGTGCGTAAAAAAAAGCAATTACGTCAAGTTAAAACACCACAAAAAACGCCTGTGATTTCGCACCATAAGAAGATAAACTCTGCCACATTTTTTGCAAACAGTTTGCACCGTTATATGCATTGAAATCGAAGCATCCTGAGTGCCTTCCTGGCTCATGCTTAAGGTTTTGATGGTCTGTCTTGTTGAAATTATTAATATTCTGAGAGGAAGGAAGCCGCCACAGCACATACGTGGATCGAGGGACTCACCTTGAGGTCGGCTGCCAGCGCGTCTCTCATGACGCTGTCGGAGGCGAGCCGCGACCAGTTGGCGTTGTCCGTCTCTTCTCCCCCGACGGTGAACAGCAGTTTCGTGCCGTAGCCACCCCGGCGGGCCACGCGGGCCAGCTCAGGCATGCCGAACTGCCTGCATGCAGATGTCCCAAAGATGCCACAGCATGCCGCATATAACATGATGCACCGTCTTGTGCCAGCGGCAAGTTTTAAGGAACGCCCCCGAACACTGAAAACCCAGCTTTTGTGGTGACCTTAAATTTGTGGACAATTGGAGGAGTACGCCAGAGGCCTTCGCCCTGCAGTGAGTATAGTCAAGCTGATGACGATGATGATGATGTCAGATATCACATCCACTATACCGATTCGCCGCTAGTAGCGTACCCTGGTCGGAATAATTTCATTTGTCATTGTAAGGAAACAATGCACTGCAATGCGTAAACA
Organism: Amblyomma maculatum; assembly: GCF_055883805.1. Taxonomy (NCBI): domain Eukaryota; kingdom Metazoa; phylum Arthropoda; class Arachnida; order Ixodida; family Ixodidae; genus Amblyomma; species Amblyomma maculatum. Next base: position 33,900,161 of record NC_139348.1, read on the forward strand.
CATATACAGGGAAGAGAACATACTCCTGAGCTAGCTCGTGTCATCGGTCAATGCTTCGCCCGTCGTCGATTATACGTTAGTTTAAAAAGATCGAAAAGGTACTTGTGAAAGCGTCGCATTCCAATGGGCTGTGGAATATGATTTACCAAATGTTGCTTGTGAGCAACAGATAAAATAGAGTTCAACGACAGGAAGAGTGGAGCCTGCTCTTGTCTTTGTAGAGACCATTTTGGTGTCCATCGCAAATCAATGGCGCATACAAAAAGCTAAATGTTTAGCGCTTATTTAGGTGCATATAGCGTGTGGTGGCTACTGCTAGAACTAGCTTTTGTTCTGTGTGATTTACGAGGCTAGCGGCGGCATTAGCACCATCGCATGTGATGTTTTAGAAGCGTACAGAGCAGGGGGGAACGTAAGTCTTTATCAAACGTTTTCCGGTAGGACGGTTTGCTTTCCAGCCGTTTAGATTGATACTTAGGAGACTTAACTGGTTAAAAGGTACAAGGTACTCGAAGGGCGACATTCTGGCCTTAGACTTTTGTGAGCTTTATGACAGCAGTAACAGCAGTAAGTGAACCTCAATAAACTTACTTGCAAGAAAGGCCTTAATACCAGAAGACATTTGAGTGAGTTTAAGCCGCGCCTATGGTAAAACATTCAACGAGGATTCAATGACAAGACTCGCGGAGAGCTCGAAGACCTCACCACGTCACGATCAACAGACTAGGCTAGCTGTCTGTTTCATAAGCGATGCGACGTTGGTAGTGTCCGCGCTTTTCGTAATTTCCCTTCAGTGTAGTGCTACAAGTATGTCTCATCATTTTATAATCATATTGCCGCGAAACCTTCAAAACTGTATTTGTTCTTTTTTTAACAGACGCCGGCATACGGCCTTATCACTCTGATTCTGGATCGCGTATCAGTTCCATATTCTTTGTTTGTTAATGCTCGATGTCGCGAGTTGCACCTTTATCAGTTTCGTTGTCTCGAAGGTTTCGGCCACTCATGTGTCTTTCTACAATGCTCCAGATTGGGCTGGTAGCAGTTTGCAACGTTATCTAGATTGTTCTGAGCAGCCTTTAAATTGAGCGTTGAGGAGTGCGACGGGCATTCTTGGATCGACGATCGACGAGCACGTTTGTTGCTATCGCCGCACCGAGTTGCTTAGTTCTTTTGCGGGCGCAATTAAGTCAGCCCAATAAAGAGTTCAGTGCAATCATCGACTCTTCATTTGTGTCATCGACCTTGTCACCACCACGTGACTATATTGTGCGCTAATGTTTTTACATACCGGCGTAAAAACACTCTACGCGGCACTCCTCCCGATGTTGATCAGTGCCACTCGTCAGATCCTTCACATATTCTTTCCAAAGTGCTCTACCATTGGCGTTCTCACTGAACATTTCGCTGACGCTTTTTCGCTTCAAGTCGCATATCGAGTACAGTGTTGCAGGTACCGCTGCCGGAGTACCGGGAGCCCACCAAAAGGCTCCTTGCACGCGATAACTCATCCCGACTAGAAGCGTACCAGGTGACATCTGGCGCCTTTAAGCTGTGATGTCGGGTGTTGAAAAAAGCATAAGGGGATGAAGGAGCAAGATATATGCCGAGTAGTACAAGCCTTATTGATCAGTTTCATGACGTACTCTCCACCCTACTGCAATCTCAAGGTAAGACAGGTGGACGCAGTTAATTTCTACCCATAGAACTGTTTACAAAGTAGCTCCAGGGATTCCCAGATACACGAAAACTGAAATGTTACTCGGACTGGGCATATACAACTCACTGGAAGAGTTCATTAATGCACATACGGAGGCGCAAATATTAACGTTTTCAACCTTTCGTGTCCGGGTATTAAGGGTTCAGGTCCACACGACGACATGAATATATACAACATAGCTAAACAACAACGGCACGAGGGCCGAAATTTACTGGCTTCACGCACTGTCTTCGTACAGCGACGTCCAGGGAGACTCCGCCACGCCCGCTCCAGGCGCACAGCACTGCACGTGACGATTCTCACGACGGGTCTCGCTCGACCACCGGCCGAGCATCTTTTATGGAGCCCAGAAAGCCGTTGGTCTTCAAAGTGTCCAATGCAGACGTTGTAGTTGGCCACTGGCCAAGAGACCCAATAACGAGCGCCCTGGGTTCCCGCCGCGGTGCGAGGAGGCGGGAGAGGAGGGTGCGCCTCTGTGGCGCCGACGGTCATCGAGGCGCCAGAATGTCTGGCATCGGCTCAGACAAGCCCAGGCAAGCCCGACGCCGAAGCTTCTCCGAAATGCGCCGGTGACTTGCGGAGCAGCACTTGGCTTGTAAGCGGGCGTCAGGCGCTCGCCAGTACCAGGTACCGCTCGCTGCAGTGGCCGCGGGAACCGCGCCTGGAATCTTGATCATAACAATTCGTCCGCCACCCGAAGATTATCTTGTAAGGGGTGACACCTCCTCGGTGTGCCCTGGAGAGGCCGTATAAGCTGGGCTGGTCTCCTGTCCTGTCCAGAGGGAGATGTCTGCAGGCCGAGGGTCTTCGCATCAGTGATGAGGTCCCTCCCCCTCCCCAACTCGGCAAGACAAGAGCACCGCCCCCTCCTCCCGAGCCGTGCCACGCAACTTAACAGCACACATTAAACTATGCCGCATTTAGGACAGAGTGCTTTGTTCTTGCGCCATTCCACAACATAGCAACAAATTACCCTTAATGATGAAGCACAGGTGACATATGCTTCCCCTCTACATAAGCGTTCATTTTTAAGCGCACCCGTCGGACTTGCAGCCTGCATCTTCGTGCTTCCTTTTCCCACAGACGCAGTGCGGCTCCGTTCGCTGGCTGGTAGGTTGCTCCCAGGCACTTTTTTAGGGCAGCGTTGACTCTCGCCATTTCTTCGCCGGCAGGATGTTTGAACTCGGAGAGAGTCATCGCTCGCTTGTTCAGCCTCTATTGCATCACCGTCCACCCTCGTCAGCTTGGGGAAGCGGTACAAATGGGAAGGCGATACAGCGGATTTCAGATTACTCACTCGATTCACTCGGCGGGGAAGCAGGCATCTCATTTTCCAAAGCAGCTGTCGCAATATTAACGTGAGCATTCCAGGGAACATGTGCTTCAGCTTCAACTGAACGTTTCAAATTCTTCGCGGTCTTTTCAGTCGGCGGGGCAGAACGCACCTCGTTCTTGAAAGCTGATATCGAAGCGTCTAGAGCATTTTTTTCACAGTGTGCACGGTATTCAGCTTCACATGAACGTTCTGACTGGTCCGCGAATCGAATTCTGTACTAGGCGGGCAAGAACACACCTCGTTCTTGAAAGTAATTGTCGCTGCACCTACGCGAGCATTTCGTTCGCATAGAGCATGTTGTTCGGCTTCGAACGAATGTGCCGTCTCACCCGCGATCTTCCGAACGCTCAAGAGCGTGTACGGAGCGGTCCATGTAACTAGGTCCCCTCTTCAGCAGAAGCTCTGAACGGTTACAATACCCGTGTTACACGGCCGTTCAGTTGAGCGTCAGTTGAACGCCGTAACGGCCGTGGGAACGGAATGGTGGTGGCTGCGATCACATGGCACTTTCCATGTTTCCAGCGCCGTCATCCTTGCGTACACGAGCGCATTGTGTTTCTGCGCTCGCAGTTCGGTAAGGTGAAATTGCCACAAGTTTACAAGTTAATGCGTCAGTGACGCTGTCCAGGCAAAGCGTTCTTGCGCTGGAGCGCTCGCCTGAAGCGGAGACCCGTTGCTGCTGTAGGCTGCCATCTTGCCTACTTCACGACGAAGAGGACAGAAACGGCGGCGCAACGGAGACCGGCCAGCACCGTTGGTGTCAATCGCCGTTGGATTTCCAACGGCGCTCGCGCTGCCGTGTAACTCCGCCTAACGGCCGTTAAGGCCAACTGCCGTTTTCCTTAACGGCTATTAGCGTGCTCGTGTAACAGGGGTATAAAAGAGGTAAGGCAACTGCTCCGACAGGGCGACCGACACAGCCGCCTCTGTATGCAGTACGGATCTTCAATTGTGACGCGCGCGACCGGCAGAGAAACGCTGTCCCTCCGCGTCACTTGTCTCATCCGCATTCACCCGCCGGTGAAATCCTGAGATGAAACAAGTGGAGGGTGTACCGCATCCACCGTGGTGGCGGAGTCGCGCAGAACCTGACACCGCTTCCCATTCAGGGTGAGTCCGCTCGTGTATGGCTCCAAGAGGCTCATGTTCTCTGCGTCAAAGATGGCGAGCGAAAAACCACCCTTTCCTCGGAAACAGGCTTCCGGTTTCCTTCTCTCAAATGTTTCGGCGCGTTCCTTCTCCCTCGTTTCTTCTTCAGCGTCGTTTCTTACGACTGCACCGTTTTCGTGCTCCTCCGCGCTTGTTTGTACCTCTGTACATTCATTCCGGGATAGGCGCTTCAAAACGTCCTTGTGGGGCTCTGCGACTACCTGCAAGCTTTCCCTACCTGCATGGCGCCTGATCTTGAACTCTTCTGCGAGCTCAGCGGCGTGCTCCAAGCTTTTCTTTCTGGGCCTGTCTTGCACCCACATCCGCATTTCACCATTCAAGCTGTTGTAAAACTGCTAGAGGCACATTTCTTCTACTACTTTGTCCTGGTCGTCATAGACCACAGCGGCTTTGAGTCATTCGATCAAATTTGCTTTTAGGCTGTAAGCAGACTGTGAAGGCCTTTACCCTGCTTTCCTGAAACGTCGAAGGAAGGCATCGGCCGAGAGGCGGTGCTTCTTAAGCAAATTTGCATTTACTTTCTCATAATCGCCCACTTCCTCATAAGCCCACCAAGCACTCGGCCGCTTCGCAAAGTGAAACTGTGAGGTGCTAGGGCGAGGTGGAAACGAAGAATCTGGTGTTTCTCACAAATGCGCTCAAAATTGACCAGAACCAGCCTGATAGCCTCGCCCATTTGGATAGCTCGGTCTGCGTTTCAGTTTAGGCAGCTTGGATGTCTGAGGGCTCGCAACCGCGGCTCGTTCTCTTCCGCTATTTCTGCCTGCGCTTCCTCCCTTCCAAACGCTCGCTTACTAGCTCCATTTCATTTTTCCTTTCACGTTCCTCCAGTTCTTCTTTTCTTTTTCTTTCTTCCATTTCCTCTTTCTCTTTCCGCTTTATGCCTTCCCAACATTCCACGATATCCTCATCAAAGCCACCGCTTTCTATAGCGCTGATAATGTGCTGCATGTTCCTCCCTTTGCCAGAATCAAGGCCTAATTCCTCACATGCCAAGATTAGGTCCATAATTCGCAGCTTTGGCCAGTCCATGACTGCAACATTTGTGACCGCAAGTCTCTCAGGAGTACTTTGGTGCAAACAAGGTTCAAATCTGAACAGGCTCCTACAACCAACTTTCCTTACCAGAAAGAACACCTTACGCTAAGCCTGGCAAACTAAAGCAGAGAAGGTGATACACTCACCAAACTGGAGCAAGAATATTGCGCTGACCCTCCCACTGCTGCCACCAGCTGTCATGTTTCTGGCCCGTGTCGGGGTATTAAGGCTCCATGAGCCTTGACCTTCGGCAAACGGTGAAGATTGGACTTGATGCTCCGGTCCAAGCATTCTTCCCATCTTCGCATTCATTGTAATGTCCAGCGTTTCATGTCCCAGTCCTGTGTCTGTGTTCATTGTCACGTCATGTATTGGATTTCTAGCAATCGATCGGGACGATCGCTCGGTGGCCCCGGGTAATGCTACGAAGATGACGAAGCGGGCAGTGGAGCGGGGCGGAGCGCTCGCGCCAGGCCCGCTGGCCATTAAAGCATATTTCATCGTCACGCCATCACGTCGTTCTGTTTCTGTTGTGTCGCCATGTGTCACCCGTTAATAATTAGGGGGTATTATTAACGATGCGCCCTTAACGGTGCGCACACTCCCAGACACCCTTAGGGTGAACGGGGGTAGCTGTTCCGATCGCGAAGGAGATGCCCTCGACTTGCGTGGCAAGCTCAGCCGGAATTCAACTACCTTGCAGTGACAGAAGGGGGTGGCCGTTTAGTGTCCAGCTGTCGCCGGTTCAAGCCACAGTAAGGGTTGGAGTCAGAAGTAACAAACAAAACAATTTATGCAGAGCAAGAGACGATACGAAGGAATACACGAGAACACATGAAATGCACAGACGAGAGGTTCACAGAATAACAAACGCTAAGCATGCAACTACAGAGGGATTCAATAACACAGAGGCTTTACAACGGATCAAACACGAGAGAGACACATAAACAAACACCAAATTGTTCACCGGGCACTGTTGCAGCCCGACGCCTCAGGAGTCACGATGTGGCCGCCATACAAGACGAGCGCCGCTCCCTTGCAGGTCCGTGGCCTTGCCAGCAGGGGGTGATCCCCGGGAGTCCAGCCGAAGCACAAGCGAACACGTCGCAAACACTGACTGACTGACTGCACAAGCGGCGCGGTCTCTTTAAATAGGGCGCGCCGCGTCGGTCTGTTAACACGCGCCGAAGCTAGCGCGCACACACACTTAGTTTCGCTCGTTAGAGCGCTCCTTTCTCTCGTCGAGCCGCGCGTCATCATTGGCTAGGTCCCATAGACGGTTCTGAAGTTTTCTGGCATATTCCCACTTGATGAGTCCGCGTGATCGCCGGGTGATGGGAAAGAGGGCGGCGGCTACGCGTACAAAGCTACGCGCTCTCTCGCGCGGGGAAGGAGGCTTTTCTCGAGCTTTCCATGCGACGCCTTGCCGGCCTCGCGCCTTGCCGGCTTAATAAAATGTGCGCCGATTTCGTGACGCCATGTTACATCTCTTGTCATGCCACCACGTAACAGCATGATAATAGAGATACATGCAACTAGCAGAGCGAACCTTGCTCAAAGAATCAAAGATAGGTACAAAGCGACCTGGCTGCAGACTGTGCACATGCAGCCAAAGCAAAGGAAGGCAAATACTTCACCACCATTGTTGTTGAGACACCCGAACTGGGTGTTGCCACTACGGAACCGGAAGGGGTATCAACATTATGTTCTGGCATTTCCACCAATCAGATGGCTCGAGGTCACGTGAGATAGCGACACTTTGATAACGACGCAAACTCGGAATATGGGCCCAGGTTGTTTGCAGCACGACAGTTGTCTCAGCAACAGAGGCCGAAGGAGCAATACAATAATTAGCGAATTAGCGAAGATTGCAATCCGCAATTACAACAAAGGTCTTATCTGCTCTGCAGCGGCAGGAGCAATCAAAAACTGCCAGAGAGTAAGCCGAGTAGAAACTATTTGATTCACTGCACACGATGAAAATGGGAGAAATGAGAAGGCGAACAGATATGCAGGCATTCTAGCACGCCGGGAGGGATAGGAAAGTTTCTTGGAGTCCCCTGTGAACAAAACTACCACAGTAATATGCGTTGTGGGGCTAGTTGGTTCATACTCAGATAGATTTATGCGCACAAAAAGACGACACAAAAAGACAAGGGAGACAGGACAGAGCGCAACTTTCAACTGTTTTATTCCGGAAATGTACACGACATTTATACCAAAAAAATATCATTGCATAATCATCAGTGCCACGTGCGAGCCCAGGAAAAGCACAAAGGAGGGCACAGGTCACTCACCTCGTATCTAATTTATCTAAAAAGACAAATTCTTTATCATACATTGTCACAGATGGTGCGCTTATACATGAACTTCCGCTTTTTCATGGTAGGCCTCAACCAATTCTCGCGCAAGCGTGTCAGTGCTCCTGCACAAGATGCCGGTGCCTTGTAGCGTTGCATCACACAGTTTTTCTGCTTTCTGTCTTTGGTCATTATCTTTTCCACACTCACTGATGTGCGCCGGCAGGTGCAAACCGGTGCCGTTCCTCAAAGACAAATTGTGCTGCCTTAACCGGTCATTAACACATCGGCCCGACTGCCCAATGTACAACTTCCCACACTTCAACGGAATCCTGTACACCACCCCTTTTTCACACTTCACAAACTAATTAACATGTTTGCAGTCTGAGTTACGGCTACCATCTTGCGAAACCAGACGACACAAAGAAGAGAGTTTCCTTGGGACTGAAAAAACCACAGGTACCTTACTTGTTAGCCACGCGTTTGAGGTTATGAGCCACTTTATGCTGATATGGAATGACTACCGGTTTCACTTTCCTCTGTGCTACTGCAATCGTTGTCTGGTTCTTATTTCTTTCTTGTTTAATCTTCTTGAGAAGAGCTTCAGCCACTGAACTCACTATTATCTGGGGAAAGCCTGCCTGTTTCAGCTTCGCTATCTGATCGTGAAAGCTTTCCTGCGCCCTGTGACAACAGGACTTCCTTAGGGATGACTCAAGGCACATCAAAGCGATAGCGCGTTTAATCGTTTTTGATTGCTTTGAATCAAAAGGCAACAGTTTATTTTGTGGACGTGGTCGGTACTTCCAGCAAAAGCATCCGTCCTTAAGGGTTATATTCAAGTCTAAAAATTGCGAACGGCTGTCATTGGAGAGTTCACAAGTAAAATTCAATCCTTTGGAGAGTCGTCTAAAATTAGAAAGAACGTCATCCACGATTTGTGGATAGGTTAAAGGTGAGTGTTTCTTCAAAACAATGAAAAAAATCGTCTACATATCTAAAAATTTTTGGAGTGCTATCGTTTTCAAGCGCCTCGGCCAATGATCTGTCCACACCTGCTAGAAAAATGTTGCAAAGCACAGGTGCCACGCACGACCCGATACAGATCCCATTTCTTTGTACATAATCATACCCTTTAAAAGAAACAGTGTTGGAACTAAGGTAATACTCCAGGAGTACAAGGAAGTTGTTAACCGACATACCAGCGCTGTTTTGAAAAGACACCACTCCGTTCATTTCTATGCACAACCTGACGGCATCCAACAGCTCGCGCTGCGCAATAGAATAGAACAGGTCAACAACATCTATAGAAAAGATGTGTCCTGCAGAGTTTGTTTCGTGCAAAAATTCAACAACCTCAAGACTATTCTTAATGGCAAACGGATCGTCTACTACAAGTCTGTTAAGTTCCTTTAGCAGGAACCTTGCAACGCTACAAGGCACCGGCATCTTGTGCAGGAGCACTGACACGCTTGCGCGAGAATTGGCTGAGGCCTACCATATTAGAAAAAGCGGAAGTTCATGTATAAGCGCACCATCTGTGACAATGTATGATAGATAAATTAGATAAGAGGTAAGTGACCTGTGTCCTCCTTTGTGCTTTTCCTGGGCTCGCACGTGGCACTGATGATTATGCAATGATAATTTTTTTGGTATAAATGTCGTGTACATTTCCGGAATAAAACAGTTGAAAGTTGCGCTCCGTCCAGTCTCCCTTGTCTTTTTGTGCGCATAAAACCTATCTGAGTATGAACCAACTAGCCCCACAACGCATATTACTGGAATACCTTTCTTCGACAGTGGGCCCTTTTTTGAGTGTTTCGCCACATCTTCCCCAAGATTCGAGCCTTGTTGCTCATATTTCCTTGACTGCGTGCCGTGCGAGGTTACTCTGATTCTGCATAAGGAAGGGACTGGTGCCTCCTGACATCTCAGGTTTGTTTGGCCTTGCCAAACCTTCCCTCGGCCATGTGAAGAGAGTGTGCCGGATCTTGAGGTCAGAGCTATGGAGACAAATTCGTCTGTTCAAGGATTGGCTTCGTTTACTTTGCTTTTCCCGAGACGCCGAGCATATCGCCGCCAGTAAGCTTCAATCTATGATGAAGCTAGCCGCCCAGTCGACGGAATTTTTGTGGATACAAACTCTCACAGTGATAACAAAGGGAAGTAAAGAAAGCATGGATGACAGTTCTGCTCTTCAGGTTCTTGACAACATCCACATTCCGGAGGACATCGCTAGCGTCCTCAGGAAAGGACCAAAGTACAGCTTTGAGCCGGAAATTAAAGGCCATGAGCTCCTGGCACTGACGAGAATTTTCCGCAAGGCCGACCCGGAGGACAAGGAAAGGTGTCTTCTGGAATGAGTCGACTCTCTCATCAGGACCGTGCCTTCTAGGGGGCCCCGCGTCAAGACGCCAACAAGAAAAATTGTGCGCTTCTTTAAGGACAACGACCTGCTACTCGTTCAGGCGGATAAGGGAGGGGGCTTTGTCGCCATGCTGTCGGGAACGTACAACAAGAAAGCCTCGGAGGCCATCCACAGGAATTTTGAGAAGACAGAACTAAAACTAGCAAAGGTAAAAAGCGGAGCCATTGTGTTATGCGAGAACCTCGGTCTACAGAAGTTAGCAGTAGTATTCAGAATACCAAATGTAATAGCTTGCAAGTTTTGTTTCACTGCCAAAACCCACAAAGAAAGTGTTCCGTTTAGATGCATAGTTAGCGAAAGGGGTGCCTGGCAGAACCTTCTTAGCCGGTTCCTGCTAAAGGAACTTAACAGAGTGGTAGTAGACGATCCGTTTGCCATTAAGAATAGTCTTGAGGTTGTTGAATTTTTGCACGAAACAAACTCTGCAGGACACATCTTTTCTATAGATGTTGCTGACCTGTTCTATTCTATTGCGCAGAGCGAGCTGTTGGATGCCGTCAGGTTGTGCACAGAAATGAACGGAGTGGTGTCTTTTCAAAACAGCGCTGGTAGGTCGGTTGACAACTTCCTTGTACTCCTGGAGTATTACCTTAGTTCCACCACTGTATCTTTTAAAGGGTATGATTATGTACAAAGAAATGGGATCTGTATCGGGTCGTGCGTGGCACCTGTGCTTTGCAACATTTTTCTAGCAGGTGTGGACAGATCATTGGCCGAGGCGCTTGAAAACGGTAGCACTCTAAAGATTTTTAGATATGTAGACGATTCTTTCATTGTTTTGAAGAAACACTCACCTTTAACCTGTCCACAAATCGTGGAGCAAGTTCTTTCTAATTTTAGACGACTCTCCAAAGGATTGAATTTTACTTGTGAACTAGCCAATGACAGCCGTTTGCAATTTTTAGACTTGAATATAACCCTTAAGGACGGATGCTTTTGCTGGAAGTACCAACCACGTCCACAAAAGAAACTGTTGCCTTTTGATTCCAAGCAATCAAAAACGATTAAACGTGCTATCGCTTTGGTGTGCCTTGAGTCATCCCTAAAGAAGTCCTGTTGTCACATGGCGCAGGAAAGCTTTCACGATCAGATCGCGAAGCTGAAACAGGCAGGCTTTCCCCAGATAATAGTGAGTTCAGTGGCTGAAGCTCTTCTCAAGAAGATTAAACAAGAAAGAAATAAGAACCAGACAACGATTGCAGTTGCACAGAGGAAAGTGAAACCGGTAGTCATTCCATATCAGCATAAAGTGGCTCATAACCTCAAACGCGTGGCTAACAAGTTTAAGGTACCCGTGGTTTTTTCGGCACCAAGGAAACTCTCTTCTTTGTGTCGTCTGGTTTCGCAAGATGGTAGCCGTAACTCAGACTGCAAAATCAAACATGTTAATAAGTTTGTGAAGTGTGAAAAAGGGGTGGTGTACAGGATTCCGTTGAAGTGTGGGAAGGTGTACATTGGGCAGTCGGGCCGATGTGTTAATGACCGGTTAAGGGAACACAACTTGTCTTTGAGGAACGGTACCGGTTTGCACCTGCCGGCGCACATCAGTGAGTGTGGAAAAGATAATGACCAACAACAGAAAGCAGAAAAACTGTGATGCAACGCTACAAGGCACCGGCAACTTGTGCAGGAGCACTGACACGCTTGCGCGAGAATTGGCTGAGGCCTACCATGAAAAAGCGGAAGTTCATGTATAAGCGCACCATCTGTGACAATGTATGATAAAGAATTTGTCTTTTTAGATAAATTAGATAAGAGGTGAGTGACCTGTGCCCTCCTTTGTGCTTTTCCTGGGCTCGCACGTGGCACTGATGATTATGCAATGATAATTTTTTTGGTATAAATGTCGTGTACATTTCCGGAATAAAACAGTTGAAAGTTGCGCTCCGTCCTGTCTCTCTTGTCTGTTTGTGTAGTCTTTTGTGCGCATAAAACCTATCTGAAAACTACCACATGCAAGGAAAATACCAATGATATTGGTCAGGCTCGGAAACTAACTTTCTCCTCACCGAGACTTTACCAGAAAATAGACCATAAACCTAAGTAGAGCCCAAACAGGGACAGTCATGACCCCCATTTTTTATCGAAAATTACCAAAGAGCCAATCGATCCTAACTGCTTACACTGTGGACGGAAATCAATAGAGGAACACTTCCTGTAGTACTGAACGGAAAGTCCCCAGCAAAAAGCACTTCTACCAGCACATTTACAAGGGGCCTGGCTTAGACTCCTGAGGCAGCCGGACAAGAACAAAGAAGCAAAACTTGCGGACTAGGCGGGAGGGCTCGGCCTTTGTTTCGGCCACTGATGCCATCCTATTGATTTTCTTGATCAATAGAGCTTCTCCAATCAAATCCAGCCTATCAAGGCGGCTGTGTGGGCAGGCGGCTCTCGGTGTTTTGGTAACGCTAACCGTAATACGTGCAAGGTACGCCAAGCCGTATATTACTAACTCTGTCCTCGCCCTACCATTAGCCGCAAGCACTGGTCTGATCGATTACTATACTCCCGGACAATTTTGCTTGACTTTGTATCTAACCCTACAGAGCCGAAACGCATCAGCTCACGGCACAGCCGAATGTAGTCCCTTCATTAAGTTAGGCAATCTAGCTCTGGAATATACATTCTGGAAATATTCATTTTATTGTCACGTGGTGGTGACAAGGTCGATGACGCAAATGAAGAGTCCGTGATTGCACTGAAGAAACTTTTATTGGGCTGACTTGCACCCGCAAAAGAACTAAGCAACTCGGCGGCGGCGATAGCAACAATCATGACCGTCGATCATCGAATAAAGAATGCCTGTCGCACTCGTGAACGCTACATATAAAGTATGCTCAGAACAATCTAGATAACGTCGCAAACTGCTATTAGCACATCCTGGAACATTGTAGAAACATACGAGAGTGATCGCAATCTTCGAGACAGATATCGGCGCATCGTTCGCGACAAAGAAAATGATAACGCGTCGTATCGCGACAACGAGCATGAACAAAGACGGGGTACAGAATTGATAAGCACGCCAGTATCACAATGATAAGGCCGTATGCCAGCGGCTGTCGAACAGGAATAAAATAAAGATTTAAACAGTTCGCGGCATTGCTGCCCCCATAAAAAACATCGCCTCGATGTTTCAAAATAAACAGACATGAATTAATATAACCATTGCAAACCAAACATGAATAGCCTTTAGCGCACATATATGGCTTAAGGCGTACAACATGCACAATTTCTGGATGCACGTGGCGCCGCTGCGATGCTGCCACGCCGTCGGGAATGACCTCGTAGTTCAATTGTCCTAGTCGGCGAAGCACCTTGTAGGGGCCGAAGTATCGGCGTAACAGCTTTTCGCTCAGTCCGCGGCGGCGAATAGGTGTCCAAACCCAGACTTGATCTCCCGGCTTGTACTCAGCATCGCGTCGTCGTAAGTTGTAACGTTGGGCGTCGCTTCTTTGCTGATCTTTAATGCGCATTTGGGCGAGTCTTTGGGCTTCCTCTGCACTTTGAAGGTAGGCGGTGACGTCCAGGTTCTCCTCATCGGTTACCTGTGGCAGCATTGCGTCAAGCGTCGTCGTGGGTTCCCTGCCGTACACAAGGCTGAACGGAGTCGACCTGGTTGTCACCTGGAAGGCGCTATTACGACGTAGGGTAGAATGCCGTCCCATGTCTTGTGTTCGGCATCGACGTATATTGCAATCATATCCGCAATAGTTTTCTTGAGACGCTGCGTAAGTCCATTTGTCTATGGATGGTACGCAGTAGTTCGTCGATGACTTCTATGACTATTCTAGGACGGCTTGCGTCAGCTCTGCCATATATGCCGTTCCCCTGTCCGTGATGAGCACTGCGGGGGCGCCGTGTCGTAAAAGATTTTGTTCAACAAAAACCTTTGCGAGTTCTGCCGCAGTATTTTGGGCAGTGCCTTTGCTTCGGCGTAGCGGATAAGGTAGTCGGTGGCCACAATGATCCACTTGTTACACGCAGATGAAGACTGAAAGGGGCCAAGAGGATCCATCCCAATTTGTTGAAAGGGCAGGGTTGGGGGCGGTATCGGGTTCAGTAGCTCAACTGGCCTGATCGGCGGCGTCTTGCGTCGCTGGCACTCACGGCGCATTTTCACGTAATGGGAAACATCGGCAAGCAGTCGCGGCCAGTAGTACTTCTTCTGTATTCGATGCAACGTGCGCGCAAAACCGACCTGCCCTGCTGCTGGCTCGTCGTGCAACGCATGAATTTCCTGCCTGGGGCTTTTAGTCACGACAAGAAGCTGCGCTGTCTTGTTGGGAGCGAAGTTCTTCTACGATGACGTCATTGCTTACGGTGAACGACGATAGCTGACGCCTAAACACAACAGGAAGAGAAGCGGTCTTGCCTTCCAAGTAATCTGCTAGGTCTTTCAGCTGAGGATCTGATCGCTGTTGTGCAAAGCTGCTGGCGCTTACTGGTCCCAGAAAGGCATCGTCGTCATCATATCCTTCGGGGGAGCGTCGACAGGAGCACGGGATAAGCAGACTGCGTCTAAAAGCTTGCGGCCCGGCTTACAGACTACAGCCACGTCAAATTCTTGAAGTCTTACGCTCCATCGCGCAAGGCGGCCGGCGGGGTCTTTCAAATTATCCAGCCAGTAGAGGGCGTGGCGGTCGCTTACCACCTTGAATGGTCGACCGTATAGGAAGCGTGCAGAGTGGGCCAGAGAAATAACGAGAGTTACTGACATTCTAGTGGAAATTAAGAAGAAGAAATGGGCATAGGCAGGACATGTAGTGCGAAGAGAGGATAACCGAAGGTCGCTCAGGGCAGCAAACTGGATTCCAAGGGAAGGAAAGCGTATCAGGGGGCGGCAGGTAGTTAGGTGGGCGGATGAGGTTAAGAAGTTCGCAGGGGTCAAATGGATGCAGCTAGCGCAGAACCGGGTTAATTTGAGAAAAAATTTGGAGGACGCTTAAGCTCCGCCTTCAAGAGTAGAACGCGATAGCGTTATTGCACCTCGTTCGCACCGCCCACTCATTCGCTCGGTATGCTCTTAAGGGGAGAAGCGGGTGAGCGAAGACAGTGATCTAAAGAATAGAAAGACGCTTGATTCTACAACCCGTGACAGTGCACGGCGAAACGTCAGCGGCGAGTGGCGCGCCACGTGTCGGGGCAGCGCCGCACATTGCGAGGAGGGGTTCTTCTGTGTTTGCCACAAGATGGCTCTGCATGTGCGCAGAGCGCAGAAGAAATGTAGCGGGAACGTACTTCGCTACTCGTGTAACTGCGACTTCTGTAAGTAACATGCTCATAATTACCGATATACACCGCAGTATAACGTTCTACGGCACGTTTCTAAGGCAACACCGCATTCAGTAGAAGCGCTTTTGTACCGTTTTCAAGCATCGAACTCATGGCTGAGTGGTAGCGTCTCCGTCTCACACTCCGGAGACCCTGGTTCGATTCCCACCCAGCCCATCTTGGAAGTTGCTTTTTATTTATGAAGTGCATGCCGGGATTTATCGCTCACGGCCAACGCCGCCGACGACACCGGCTTTTCTGCGACTCGAGCTCCTTAACGCTATCGCGTTAATATGGGAGAGGCTTCGGCCTGTAGTGGGTATAGTCAGGCTGCTGATGATGATGATAGGTAATAACGGGACTTAGAAATGACCCATATGATCGCGAGGCACTCCTTCTCGGTCGTCGAGTAATTGACTTCGGCTTTAGTGGGGGACTTGCTAGCGTAGGCGATTACCTTCTCCAGTCCGGCACTCCTCTGGACGAGGATGGCTCCTAGGCCCATACTGCTCGTGACGGTATGAATTTCAGTCACGGCGTTTTCATCAAAGTGGCCAAAGACAGGAGGGGACTGCAGGCGGCGCTTAAGTTCGTCGAAGGCGCTTCCCATTTAAAGGTACGCCAGCCCTTTTAAGCTGCGTCAACGGTTCGGCGATAAGCGAGAAAGGTCTGACAGATCGTCGATAATAAGCGCACACCCCAAGGAACCTGCGCACAGCTTTCTTATCGGCAGGCGGTGGAAATTGTGCGATTGCAGCTGTTTTCTCCGGATCTGGGCGAACACCATCCTTGTTAACGATGTGACCTATACTCGGGGACAACTTTCTGTGGCAATGGAGACAACGAGGGCGGGGATTTTCTAACTGTATTACTACGCCATATAGTTCCAAGTACCTGGCTTCGGCTGCGGTTTCAGCAGCGCGCGCGACGTACGCTGTCAAAAGCAGACGAGCGATACGAACGCGCGCAGAAATGGGCGGAGAAAAGCGGCCGACGAATCCCACCCGGACCCGCCTACGCTCTTGCGCTTTACGAGATTGTCGACAGGCCGCGCAGCCATCGACATGAACGCTGTCTGTTAAACTCTCACTGTACTGGCTAGTACTGTAGTTTAAGCCTGATACAATAATAAGCTTAATATTTCCGTAATGGTTTAACATTCCAGAGCATCCACTGCGAAATTTCTGGAGGCACTATATGCTTGTGCGGAGTGAAGAAGAAGAAGAATAATGTTTATTTAACATCTTGAGGATGTTGGGTGCGCCGGCAAAAAGCCAGTAGAAAGGCTTGACGAGGCCGACGCACCCTACAGAGGCATTGCAGTGGTACATTGCATAATATCACTTTTAGAAACAAAACATAAAACAATCGATTTCTCATTGTCTATACATTCGTTCAGACTGTTTATTTAATTCATGCGGGAGAGTGTAGCTCAGCATTTGGTAACCACCGTTTGTTCGGATCTTAGGTACAAGCCATTTGGGTGTCGTTCGTGTAGTGTATATTGACTCTTTGCGTTGCAATCCTGACAGCTCTATCACCAGGCAGTTGTTATTGTGAACATCGATTTCATACCGCCGCAAGAGCAAAGTTTCGTATAATTGTGGCAAGCGGATCACTCGAAGTTCATTGAAAATTGGTTGAGTGTGTCCAAGTCGAGGAGCATTCATAACATTTCGAACGGCTTTCTTTTGAAGGAGGTACAAGCGATTAATATTAGTAAACGTCGTGGTACCCCACACCAAAAAGCAGTACCTAACAACAGAAGAAAACAAAGCATTATACAGTATTTCCTTAATACACTTTGGCATAAAATATTTCAATTGACACAAGATACCGACAACTTTTGACAGCTTGTTCACCACCATATCAACATGGTCATTCCAACTCAAATTCTCGTTGAAAATAACGCCCAACTTTTTACCGCCGAGACCGTTTGGATGCATGATGCACCGATCTTTAAACACAGTGGTGGCATATTTGTCAACTTGTTTCAAGGCTTGAAGAGCACAGCTTTGGTTTTTTCAGTGTTTATGTTTAAAAGATTATTTTGAGACCATTCTAGAAGCGACTGTAGTCATATTGAGGCTTGTTTCTGAAGATCTACCAATTGGGCAGCTTTGAAAAATAAACTGGTGTCGTCAGCATAGATAACAAAAGTTGGTAGATTACTGATACGGACGCCGTCATTGATGTAAAGAAGAAACAGCAACGGTCCCAAGATACTACCTTGCGGAACACCAGAAACCACGTGCTTGACATCTGATAAGTTATTGTTTATTTTTACTTGTTGCGATCGAGAACTTAAATAGGACTGTAATATATAAAAAAACTGTCCGCGGAAACCGTAGTGTTCGAGTTTAGCGAACATTATTTTGTGATTGATGCGATCGAATGCTTTTGAAAAATCAACGAATATGCCAAGAGTTAGAAGTTTGTGCTCAAAAGACTAAATTTAGCTCTTTTTGTGTTAGCAATGCAGTTTCTGTTGAAAAATTCTTTTTAAACCAAGCTGACTCGGCGTTATTATGTTGTATTTGTCACAAAAACGTAATATTTGTGTGAACAAGATCTTTTTCAAAACACTTTGAGAAGACAGGTAGAATAGATATGGGACGATAATTTGACAGAATATTCCGGTCTCCACCTTTGTGAATGACTGTGACTCTGGCAAACTGCATTCTCTTAGGAAATACTGCATGTTCAATACAGCAGTTAAAAATATATTCCAACACTGGACTGATTACATCAGCTACATGTTTGACTGGGCAAGTTTTGAGGTCGTCGATATCAGGTGACTTGCTGTTTCGTAAAGCCAGGATACAATTTTAGGTTTCGTTAGCACTGGTTGGAGACAAGAATGCACTGGAAACAACCCGCGGGTCAATGCACTTCACGTTACGAGAACTGTTATTCCCGGAAACGGCTTGAGACACAAAGTAATTATTGAACTCATCGGCTAGTTGTTTCCCACTCACTCTTTCATTGTTCAACAATTCAAGTGATCTAGTAGCAGTTGTAACTCGATTTAAAACTCTATCTTTTGCCACACGAGATCGCTCCTTTTTAATAAATCTTGGTTTAATAGTTTTGCCATGTATTCTTTTTTCGCCTGACGAAGAAAAGACGTAACTTTGTTCCGGTATGCTTTGAATTGTACAAGATCACCCGGTGACCTGGTTAGGATAAAGCGATTGTACGGGTCTGTTTTTGTTTTTATCATCTTGAGGCATTCAGCGGTTATCCATGGTTTGCGAGCTCTGCGGGGTTTTTTGGATGTTGCAAGAGGAAAACATTGTTCGTAAATAGATTTAAATATGGCAATAAAAGTATTGTAAGCCTCTTCTGGGTCCTCTTTGTTTCGCACAATATTCCAGTTAACATTTAATAATACTGCCCCAAAATGATTCATTGTGTCATGATTAATTCGTCGAAAGGTAGTAAATGGGAAAATACGATTTTTAGGACAGGAGACACTCTCAATAAGCATGTATATTGGAAGATGGTCACTTATGTGGCCATTTATTATTCCAGAAGTCAGACCATCAGCTGAGGAGTTAGTAAAAAACACATCGATTGCTGTTGCTGCTTGTAATTGCGTAGGGACATTTATGACGTTATTAAAGCCGTTGCACTGTAGTATTGACTCTACCTCTACTTTATTAGCTGAATGTGAAAAAAAATCTATGTTTATATCGCCCCCCAAGAAAGTGTTAAGATTGTTCTCTGTGATCAATTGGAGGTATTCGTCAAGGAAGCAGGCAAAATTCGAGAAGTTGCTTTTTGGAGGGCGGTACAATACAGAAAAGATGTTTTTACCACTTTGCAAAGAGAGTATTTCATAGTCCTCATTAGTTGCAGTAAAATCTCTAAAAACGCTGCATTTGATATGTCTGTCTATCGCTATCATAACGCCCCCACCTCGTCTATCAACGCGATTTTGTACATACGTGTTATAATTTGGCAATTCTAAGGCTTCGTCACTGCCTTGATACCATGTTTCAGTCACCATCACTATGTTGAAACGGAAGTTAAGTGCAGAAAGGAATGATTCAAACTCTTCACCTTTGTTACGCAATGACTGTGCATTAACGTGAAAGAAGGACATGCTTTTCTTTTCCTGAATACACGAAGGGTTTAGAATAGGTGGCATGAAGAACTGAGGCTTTGTTTGGCTGAAAAGGGAAGGAGGCGGGTTCATTTAGGGTGCGCAAAGTGCATTACTCCCCCTGGCCCCTAAGTAGTTCAACAAGTTTACTTTCCTTTGAGATGACTATCGCTGATAAGCCGTGAGATATCCTCACCAGTAGTTTGCCATTTCGGTGCCAGACATATTTGAAGTCATGTTGTT
This sequence comes from Amblyomma maculatum, assembly GCF_055883805.1. Lineage (NCBI taxonomy): Eukaryota > Metazoa > Arthropoda > Arachnida > Ixodida > Ixodidae > Amblyomma > Amblyomma maculatum. The sequence goes on from NC_139348.1 coordinate 33,919,775, forward strand.
TTGCCCATTCCTTCGCGTGTTTCAGCAGTTCGCGGTTCTTTTTCGTCAGGTTTTCAAGCACGTGCACTGTACCATCTTCCATTTTTTTCCTGTTTGCCCACCACAAATCCCGGGTTTTGTGCTTTGCGAATCGGCAGATAATAGTAGGAATGGTATCGGGTTTTGAAGGCATACGATGTATGGCATCCACATCGTCACAGGAGAGTGGCGGGAGCTGAGTCTTAGCAGCAATGGCATTAATTTTTCCTAGAAGGTCCTCTTTGGTGAGCTGGTACGTTTCGGCTCCGTAGCTTCCACCACATTGCCACAGAAAGTTGTCCACGAATATAGGAACCGCAGTTGCTCGTAGGCGAAGTGGCACTTCTCTGGTTTTAACGTTAGTCTCGATGATTTGATGGCTTCCAACACTGTCTGCAGCCGTTTCAGGTGGTCTTCGAAGTTTGACGAGAAGACAACGGCGTCGTTCAAGCATTCCAAACAAATCCGCCACTTTAATCCAGCCAGAACTGTGTCCATTACTCGTTGAAACGTGACTGCTGCGGAGTAGAGGCCAAATGGCATCACCTTAAACTCGAATAGGCCGTCCGGTGTGATGAATGCGGTCTTCTCGCGATCTTTCTCGTCGACCTCAATTTGCCAGTAGTTGCTCTTCAGGTCCATCGATGAGAAGTACCTTGCATTGCAGAGCCGGTCCAGTGTGTCATCGATGCGAAGGAGAGAGTATGCATCGTTCTTCGTTATGCTATTTAGGCGGCGGTAATCGAAGCAGAAACGAAGTGTCCCCTCTTTCTTCTTCACCAAACGGCGTTCTTAGAAGGTTAAAGCGCATGTTGCTTAATAGGACGAAACTTGTAATCTACCATGCTCTGTTTGAATCTCATGTTAAATACTGTCATCTGGTCTGGGGTACAAGAACAAACTAATATTCGGAAGGTTTCAATATTGTCACGTGGTGGTGACAAGGTCGATGAGACAAATGAAGAGTGGGTGATTGCACTGAAGAAACTTTATTGGGCTGGCTTGCGCCCGCAGCAGAACTAAGCAACTCGACGGCGGCGATAGCAACAAACGTGCTCGTCCATCGCCGAACAAAGAATGCCGTCGCACTCGTCAACGCTCAATTTAAAGGCTGCTCAGAACAATCTAGATAACGTCGCAAACTGCTACGACACAACCTGGAACATTGTAGAAACATACGCGAGTGATCGGAATCTTGGAGACAGATCTCGGCGCATCGTTCGCGACAAAGAAAACGATAACACGTCGTATCGCGACAACGAGCATGAACAAATACGGGATACAGAATTGATAAGCGCGCCGGAATCACAATGATAAGGCCGCATGCCAGCGTCTGTCGAAGTGGAACGAATAAAGATTTAAACAGTTATTATTATTACATCACGAATGTACTACAGCACAGGCCAGCACAATATTAGTGCAGCGCATTTTCAAATCAGTAAATTAAGCTGTGCAGACTAAGGATCCTGGATGTAGGCTCCCTAGTGGAATTTAGTGATGATGGTTATATTGGTTCTCAGCGAGCTAGGACATGTTAACAGAAGACAAATGTGAAAACAGACAGTACGAACAGAGCGCGAACTCAAAACCACCACCTGGCCCTTATGATAGCACTGCTTTATGATGATGATGATGATAATTGGGGTCATTTCCTTCGTATCGGGAGATAACTGAGTTCCTCGGACCAAACCAAGTACCAAAAATAAAAGATTCGCTTTAAACACGCACACACATTGTGGCACAAACACACATACACACCCACTATAGCAGACACTGAGTGCGAGCTTTTCTAGGGACCCACGAGGCAAGGTCGTTTGGCGGTCATCACCAAGTCATCTGCCACCACTGCTGTAGCCGAGTGCTCGGAATGGAAACACTGCGACATTATTCCTTTAATTGGCGATTTTGTCGCCCGCCTCGAAGCCCAATCCGCGCAAGAGGGTGACGTCGTTGGTGTCTCGAGGGGCAACCCATCAGTGAAGCACCAAGTGTTATAGGAGCTCCTCATGTTTCCCGCAGGCTTTGCAAGTAGCCGCTTGTGCCTCGGCGGAAGCATCAAAGCACCTCCCGTACACGAGTGTACACAGAGCTCCGGCATGCGCCTCGAAAAGCAGGGAACTACCCCGCTGTAGTCGTACAGAGGTTCTGGTGCAATTGCTTACTTAATAGGTGCGTTACATCCGGAGCGTAGTTTTGATCTCCATAGCGGATGGCCAGGTACTGATCTCCGCAGCTTGCACCCGGTTCCGCACCAAGCGTCCGCTCTTTTGTTCGGCTTGCTCCTTGTTTCCTTTGATGGAATTTTCGAAGAAAGCGAATTTGCAACGCAGCCGCTTGCGATTTCTTTTACTGGTGGCCTCTCGTGCTTCGAACGACGACCAACTGAGATCACCTTGGATTGCCTCAATGACAAATCGCGCTTAGTGACTTGGTAGGGCCAGTCCGAAAATCTCGTGTTGTCCTCGCTCCAGCCAAGCACGCGTGGAGCCCGACATTCATACCACAGAATTCGTGAAATCGGGGCTTGAATGTGCATTGTGTTCCACAAGTCGTGGACTATCACCTGGCGGCCGTACTCACATAGGTACCGTTTGCGCAAAATAAAGCACGCTCGCTGGGAGGAACGTCACAAGTGTTTTTCTTGGAATGAATACGCCTCCCGTGGCAATGATGTTGACGCCGAGTTATCTTGTAGGTGAGGGTGTGCGGTAAGGATTCTCCGCTTGGCAAATGCAGCACAGATAGTTGGTGTTGGGGCCCGCGAAGTACAGCACAGCTGATTTCTTTGCATTGAAGCTTAGCCCCCGTTTCCTGAGATGTTCGGAAGAGATGGATACAAGTTCCTGTAGCTGTGCTTCATTCACGGCTAGAACAATGCCATCCGAAAACACCAGGCCCGGTAGTGTCCAGGCCTCTGGGATGCCATTCTGTAAGTATGGTACGGTAAATCCGACGCCAGAGCGGACCAAGTGGTGTTCGAGCTCTGCTGTGTAGAGCATGTAGAAGATTCGCGACATTGGGCATCCTTGATTCAATCCTACCGGTACGGGAAGAGGCTCAGAGTTGGCATCAGCGAACTATCCCACCACAGTGGTGTCGCTATAAATTCGGAGTTGTCCTATCCACCCTGCTGGCAACCCGATAGCAGCCATTCGACGAGTAATGACCGATGACTATGATGCCATACCATGGTGACATCATCATGATGTCACATCCGGCCATGTCTAATAACCGGAAGTTATAATGACGTCACATCCGGTCATGACTGGTGAAACGGTCGCCAGGAGATTCACGCATTTACGAAGCTGACCCCGCCGGGCGTTCGATCCAGGCGTCCGTGCGGCGCCTTTCGTTTGGCGCTTCCTCGAACGCCGCGCTGCAGAGCATATAGAAATAGACGCAGTACAGCAGGCATAGAGCCAGTAGCAGGCCCGTGCGTTTTGACTTCCTTCTTTTTACAGTCGCAACAAACAACAGCAGGCATCAGCGGTACTTAAAATTGGCTGACAGCAAAGAAAAGGCGCAGTATATGTCACAAATATGCGCGGACACTTTAACCAAGCTGTGAAGAAAAGGAGAAAGGTGGCAGTGAAAAAGTTTGGTGCCGTAGTGGAAGGCTTCGGACGATCACAAAGCTTCTTTCATGACAGTCAAGAACAGTTGGTAGAGTGTTTCTTGAAAGAATATATGTGAAAAATTTTAAACAAAGTTGGCTGTAACTGTACAAGTCGTGCTTGAAATGTTTGCCTCAATTTATCGTAAAAGGTGAAACAGCTAATAAACTACGCTTAACTTTCGCATAAGGAAGTAACATAATTGTCGTCAATTTTTTTTTTTGTTAGTCCATACTTCTGTTTTCACATGGACAAGGAGTTGCCCCTCCCTCTTCAGACGAAGGTACTCTTGCAAGCCCGCTGACAGTCGTCTGCGGGGAGTTGTTTGAACGCTTTGCGATGCAGGCGATTAGCCGTACGCCGCATTGCAACTGCAGACCTCTCCGTCCCACCCTGTTTGCGCCGCTTTCGTCCCCGGACTGTGGCACGAACTTCATACTGGCTCATGATGCCCAGCAGCTTTTCGAAGTACTCGGTGAGCATCGTGGCCTCCCTGCGCGCGGTGCTGTTTTCAAATCAACTGGCCACAGTTTCACAGGAGCTGATTGGAAGATAGCATGCTTCCGGATTCCGCTATCATATCGTAGGACGGCATAAGGTGTTTGACATGGACCGTCGAATGCGGTTGTGGTCGCTACCGACACTGAACCAGCCATCTTCATTAATGTGCACCTGCGTAATGCTGGCTGCCAGTTTAGGTGACGAAAGCGCATAGTCTTTGGTTGACCGGCTGTTTAGTGAACTCCCCGTGAACCATTCTTCGCAGTCGACCCGGAGGTTGGCAATTTCCAGGCCGTGTCTGGGGGGCCAGTCGATCATGATAGGAATGCAAACTAAAGCCCCTCTATCTGGAAAGTAGCGAATACGTACGACCTTTGCCGCAGTTGCCCTCGCTCGGCGCTTTCCTCCTCGCTTTCCTACGCTCCCCTCTCCAGAGAGAGAGTGGGGGCGATTTTTCTGCTTTGTTGTAGGCTGCCGGGTGCCGGAATACCCCTCACGTGGCCAACGCGTCACCATACGTCATCAGCGCGCGCAAAATATTGCTTTGCTTGTTTTTTTATTTTCTCGCTGCCGCCATTAGACTGCCTCGTGATGCCGTTTCCCGTAGCCTGCGCGGGTACAGTTTCGTGACGCGATGCCGTGCTGCTGCGCGTTTCAGTGCTCAAGTAAAGCCGAAAAAGGATTGACTGTTTTCCATTCCACGAGGGAAACGTGGTGAGCTGCGCACAGAAAAATTGCTGCACAGCATAAAAAGGAAAGACTTCGCCCCGACGAAAAGGAGTATTTTGCACGTGGTACTGTGTCCCGCGATATTTCTGCATGGCTCGTGGTGCGTTTGTCAAATTTAAAGGACCGAAATATTTTTCTCATCTCTCACTTGCTTAGCTTCTTATATGACGCATTTAACCGTATGACAGTTTCAGAAAATTTGATGTCCACGGTGAATTAAGCGGTAGGTTGAGAAAAGTGAACTAAGGTGAACCTGGAAGCGGCGTTGGCAAAGTACAAGTTTTGTTCGTGCCTATAATGCAGATCTAAATTAACTTTAATAAGAGGGCACATCTTTTTTCCTTCTTGTGTCTTTTTTTTAAGAAAGTGGCCTTTCTGCCGAAAGTATTCGTACATGGCATTGAATATTGTTGTTAATCAGTAGACATGTTTTTGTTGCTAAAAATCATACATTTAAAGCATTTTGAGCAACGCGTTTCTGTTTCGGTGTTTGTGCATTTGCCTATTCTTTTACGCAGCCACCATGTATACATGCAGGTGCGTCTTACGCTTGCCAGATTCGATATGTTTGCCATCAGGCATAGTGAAAAGGGAGCGGGCAGTAGGAGGAAGCTAGAAGAAAGAGTGTAAATTTGCCGATAAGCAATTATTATTTTGCCTGTCATCTTAATTAATCTGTAAATACCTCAAAATTTGTGGTAACTGCCTTGATCTTTCGAAGATATTCTGGCGCATATGTGATGCTTATTTCATCGAAATTAAAATTAGATTGAACCAAGTGTGAAAAATGTTTGTATAAAACTTATTTGCATGCGCGTCGTTTTCATATTTTTTTCATTTTGTTAAGGGTTCTTGGCATCTTCCAACTGTTTAATAGTGGTTTTCTGTGCATTTTTTTTATTTGGAAATGTGTGCTTTGAATCTAATGTGCCTGGCAATGTCTTACGACTATTTCCAAAGCTACCTGTGCTGTTTCCGTAAAAGCAAAGATGCTACTTGGGACTGTGTTCTAATGTGCAACAGTGTTTTTTCCTACATTTCTCCTGTATTTGAAACTGCGTATTTTGTATGCGCCACATCTTACGACCTTTAAAAAAAAACAGTATTGTGCCAATAAAATGAGACGCTATTTTGCCTGAGTTACTTTGCGGAATAATTGATTTTGAGAAAAAATAAAAGCCACTTTTCGAACATACGCTGCCTCTGATTAGCAGCCGTAGGAATAATGCTTCATCGTTTTCTTACAGTCTGCATTTTGGAAATGAAAGCATACAACAATCGATACTTTTGTTTATACGTCAGAATTAGCCGGTTTGCCGTTCACGCAGAAAGATGCAGAAGATTCTGAAAGGGCCATCGGCCCTCATTCAATGTCATCTATCTGTCACCCAAGGCAGATGACACCATAATCGCCTGCTCAATTCATTTCCCGTTCTTTGATGTTTCAGAGCACCCGAGCGTGATGCAGAGTGCAAACATTTCTTGGCGTTTTCAGCTTGTCCTCTCCTTCCTTATTTGTTGTTACGAGCAACATGTGCCGCTAAAACCAAACATAACATTTCCAAATTGATTATAATATACCTGTACCAAGCAGGTTTTAAAAGAACGTTCTAAAGACCAGCACAACGAGCCCCCGTCATTCACTACCATTCACCCTTCCGCGGCGCCCCTCAAGCGCAGGCAGGTTCAGCGTGCCATGCGCAGCGCTCCTGCCAGTAGGAGAGTGAAATCAGAGGAGAATTGAGGATGAAAGCAGCCGAAAGGAGGAGAGTGTTGCTACTTTCCAAGATAGAGAGGTTTTAATGCAAACTGAATAACCTAGCTAATAGAATCTGGACAACCTTAGACTGCAATCAAGCAAAGGATCAAGCGGGATTTCTGAAACGGTACTCTACTATCGATTATATCCATACCATCAACCAGGTGATGGAAAAATGCTCGGAATATAACCAGCACTTATACATAGCATTCATTGATTACAAAAAAGCATTTGACTCAGTTGAAACCTCGGCGGTGATGCAGGTATTGTGAAATCAGGGGGTAGATGAGCCGTACGTGACAGTGCTGGAAACTATGTATAGTGGCTGCACAGCAACCATAGTTTTGCGTAAAGTAAGTAACAAAATTTCCAAATAAGAAAGGTGATAGGCAAGGAGACACAATCTCCCCAGTACTATTCAAAGTTTGCTTAGATAACTATTCAGAGACTTGGAATGGAACGCCTCTTCGCGAAACGAAGAGGCGTCCGTGTGCTGTGCGATGTCAGCGCACGTTAAACATCCCCAGGTGGTCCAAATTACTCCGTAGCCCTCCAATACGGCTCCTCTTTCTCTCTATCCACTTTCTCTCCCACCTTCATCCCTTCCCTTACGGCGCGGTTCAGGTGTCCACAGCTACAAGTGTGACGGATACTGCGCCTTTCTCTTCCTGTGAATCAATCAATCAATCAATCAATCAATCAATCAATCAATCAATCAATCAATCAATCAATGGGAGCAGTTAGGGATAAGGGTAAATGGAGAATACCTCAGTAATCTGCGATTTGCTGATGACATTGCCTTGCTAAGTAACTCGGGGGATGAACTGCAAATAATGATTGATGACCTAGACAGAAAAAGTAGAAAGGTAGGCTTAAAAATCAATATGCAGAATACTAAGGTAATGTTCAACAGCCTCGGGAAGGAACAGCAGTTTACATTAGGTAGGGAAGCCCTGGAAGTAGTAGGCGAATATGTCTACTTAGGGCAAGTAGTAACCGCTGATCCGGACCATGAAAAGGAAATAAGAATAAGATTAGGATGGAGCGCATTTGGTAAGCACTCGCAGATTATGACTAGCAGCTTACCGGTATCGCTCAAGAGGAAAGTATATAACAGTTGCATCTTGCCTGTACTCACCTATAGGGCTGAACCGTGGAGGCTAACCAAGAGGGTTCTACTTAAGTTGAACACAGCTCAGAGGGCTATGGAACGAAAAATGGTAGGGGTAACAATAAAAGATAGGAAGCGTGCAGAGTGGGTTAGAGGAAAACCTCAAGTTACTGACATTCTAGTGGAAATTAAGAAGAAGAAATGGGCATGGGCAGGACATGTAGTGCGAAGAGAGGATAACCGATGGTCGCTTAGGGTAACGAACTGGATTCCTGCGTCGCTTGCGGCTCGAAATTTCAAGTGAAGGCTGAACTGAAACTGAAACCGTAACTGAGGCCAGATATGCCAAAACTACATGGTGTAATAACACCGTGACGAAAGATTCTCCTCCTAGGCTTGTCTGCACGGCCAAAAATGTTGTCCGGGATTATGTGGTGACAGCCGCAGCACACCAGTGATCATAAGTTCAAAAACTGCCTCAAGGTAAAGTTTGCAAACAGCTGCCGCTAGTGTGCTTTCACGTGACATCTGTGGCGGTGCCACAAAAATCCCATATGTCTCCTGAGTGCTCTTGTCGCGGTTATTAAAGATAGCATGAAAGGTAGTTACTAAGGCTAGAAAACAAACACTAACGATTGGTATTGCATCGCTTGTTCCCACAACGCTAACGTTTTGAAGATAAAAGCACTAACATTGAGGTTATCAGCGAACCAAAATAATTCTCCAGCTCTCATCTCAGCTAGAAACCAACACGCCGACGAGAAAAAATAAAACAAGAAATGATCCCGAATGCGTAATTGGCTTGCGAACGATGAGAGGCCGCAGCCAGATGGCTCAGTTTACGTCGAAAGGGCGACGTCTCACCACAGGACCAAAGCCGTTCCAGCTTTGCACGAGTGGTGAACGTCGCCCCATCTGGTTCGCAGTGGCCACGAGGCGTGATTTCAAAACATATTTCTATATTCCACGTTCCATGCAAAGCTTCGATATTTTACTGGAGCACTCGGGAACGCCGGCTTTAAAGACCTGTTTTATTAAAACATCAGACATCTTTTCAGGATCCCCGGAAAGATGTCGTAGCCTTATGGCCCTATAATCACTGAGAACAAATTGTGCGTACAATCGTTGTTTTTTTTTTAGAATGACCTTTTAGGGCATTGTGTGTTTAGAGGCTCACGGAATTATGGTGATGTTCGGGCTGATGCCGAGAAGCTCGAGAACTGTTCTGCGCACATGTCTTAGTCATCCTCTAGATATCCCAATATAGAGGGAAGGGTCCTATTCATTTCGTGAACAGAACAGGAGGCCTTTGTAAAAATGCGGGTCGTGGGGCCATATAACGGTCATCTTGCAAATAAAACGTACAGCAACTAGGAAAAACAAAGCGGCCGAAGAATAGGAGATGGTCTCTGAGAGGGGCCTGACGAGTACAGGGGTGGAACGGTGACGCTTGCGAGCATTCTAACAGAGATAAGGGTGACGCTCGAGACCAAAACGCGACACCTGGTGTGATTCAGGCCAGGCTAAAGCTGCAAATGGTCCTCTGTCCTAGTGTTTACGAAGAACATCTGAAGACCCACTAATGTCTTAGCTTTTTTGAAGCGAAAGCTTCACTACGGGGTAGTGCAGCTCCCTCGGGGAGCAGTCCTCCTGGCCTTGACCAGTCTCCCACGGACCTCCTCGCTCATGTGCATCCGACGCGCCGACTTCGTGGCGGTATCCTAGGGTCCCCCAGCGCTTCTGAAGCGGTCGCTCCCGCTGGGTTTGCCAGCACTCCAGTGGGCCTTGTGCTCACGGACCTGTGCTCGCGGAGCCGTCTGTGTCTGTGTTACTCATCGCGGCGGTCTCCTTGTCGCAGCCCTTCGGACTCTTGCTCGCGTCTTCCGCGCCTCCATACCCCTTCCCGAACCTTCCCTTCATCCCATACCCCTCGTCGCCAAAAGTGCTGCCGAAGCTACAGGCCGGCATAAGTGATGATCAGTATCCCCCCCCCCCCTCCCCTCCACTATAACATAGTGACCAGAGAGAGATCTCGGGCCGCCGTCAACGACCGTGAAGTCTTAACCTCGGGAGTAGCTAAAGGTCAAACCACAAGAAAGCATTCCGGAGCCTGAAAGGAGACATTGCCGTCGTTGCCCGAGTAGAGTTGGTCCCAGCTGCGAGGCTAGCGGGGTAGCACTTGTGGAAGATTGTGTCCGACTAGAGCTGAGCCCTGCTGGGAGGCTAGGCCCGCCGATGCGTTAGGGAGGCTAGTCGTCGCTCCTCATTCTGCAAGCGCGCGGCAGGAAGGTAGGTGAGGGGGCCACTGGTGCAGCGGCTTAATGGCAGGGGAGATAATAGGCGGCTGCAGCTGCTATTCATGACTGTGGGTGCGTTGTTCCGGATCTGCGGCAGCAAGGCGAAGATGATGCACTTGAATAAAGACTGTATAGATATTCATAAATGCATAATCTTTAATCCACATTTCAGGTGCATAAACAGCGACAGGGACTGCGACATCATCGCGAAAAGGCTTGCACCTCGCGCGCTTTACTTCGTGCCTCAAGGGCACCGAGAAAGAGAGAGAGCTAAACAGACCGAGAGAGCAGGTATCGTACCACCTCCAGCGAAGTCCGTGGTTGCGGTCACAAGCTATCGCTATCAACCAGGGTTAACCAAAGCTAAACCACGGCTAGATTTTCTTCTGTTGTGGGTTCTCTTGATTACGGGGTTGTGATACTTTTGTAAAAAAAACACCACTCTCAAAGTGGAACATATCCGGTGTTGTTCCGGACGAAAGACAACCGGATTCTACCTGAGCAGAACGTCAAGCTTCTCTTGCTAACGGCCCTCTGCCAGCCACAGCGTTGCTGCGCAAGCTAGCGGCGCATTCCTAGGAAGCATCGGCAAGCATCATGTTGAAACACACTTGTGAAATCTCAGACAGCCTGGCGCCTCCCCTAGCGGTAGAACGCCTTCGCGCCGCTTAAGATTTGCGGTGGTCGATCAGCGCGCTCGCTGATTGGACTTTTCGGCAGCAGTGAAGTGCTTCCTCTGGATTGGATAATTTGAATAGCAATTGTTTCTCATGCTATATATGCGGGAGCACTGCCACTGAAGAGCGAAGCTTTCACGAGTGTCCGTCGAGTGCAGTGGTGCTCGCGAGGAGGGGACGCATTGTAGGCTTCCCAGCCGTCCCTGTGCAAGAATAGTCACGTATGGCTAGTAGTCTACGGCATCTGTGCCAACCTTGTACTGTAAATATTGCCCTGTAAATAGAGTATATAGTCGCTTTTGTTCCTCTCTTTGAGCTTACTCGGTGTAATCGCTACCGCCAAAGGAGCAGGCAGCTTGCGATCACGAAATGGGTGACCAGAGGTACGGGCCCAATCCCTTCGACAATACCGGTGAGCATCGTTTAGGAGGATTTTGCGCGTGCGGCCCCGCCACCCAGAAAACTATAGACGCAATTATAAAAGATTCTGATGTGGCTCAGATGTTTCATTCCACGGCATTAACTCCATTGTGCGACAGTGACAATGCATTCAAAACAGAATAAAAGGAACTGTTGGCGTCGAGGCCGCCATAAGTCCCGTGCTTTGCTGCCTAGGCCAGAGATACGTGAGAAATCTGCCGAATATTTGCACGTTATCTTCATAGTCGAGTTCGTTCAGGTTGATGTTCGTTTCTGATGCTTGGAGCCCGCTGTGTAGAGATGAGAAGTTGGCTGCAGTAGGGTGGCCGCCACTAGCATATTACAGTAGCATGACGGAGATACTATTTTTTAATGCGCTTGATCCAAATGAAGACGGGGATGATGAAATCTGCACCAAGCTCTGATGCTGTGCAACGGATTCCAATATCTAAATCAGACACATGTGGTCGTAAAGAAGAAAAATCCCCACGTACCTGTCGAAGCCCGGGTTCCGGTAGGCGAGCCGGCCGTCATGCAGTGCGAACGGCGCGTGGTAGACGGCGTGGGTGCAGTAACGCAGTGCCATCTGTCTCGGGAAGTAGGAGTGTGGCGGCGGTAGCCGATGGGCTCGCCGGTCATAGAAACAGAGCACAGCCCGCGACCCATTGCGCACCAGCCGTGGTGAAAGGAACTGTAGCCCGCTCTCATTCCACGACTTCTCGCGTTCCTGAAAGAGGGTGCGCAAGATGTGTAAATGCTCTGAACTGACGTCATAATGCCCGTCATATTGGAAAACATTGTGCGCCTGAATTAGAGTATTTTTCAAATCAATTGTTTGCAGGGGTAGGCAGCGAACGCGATGGTTAGATGGCATCCTCGAGGCGCTGCAGATTAAGTTGTGTGATGTTAGGAAGATAGTGAGAGACCGGAGAGCGTGGCGTGACATGGTCCATAGGGTCAAGAAGAGTCGGACATGACTGAACGACTGAACTGAACTGATTATTTGCAATTCACACTATGGATGCTTTCTCAAAGCTATGTGCGGTAATCCGCCATGTGGCCCACGCAGTCACGTAAGGCACTGATGCCCACGGTGGCCAGCACATGGAACAGAATGAGTACGGCGAAATATGCGCATTTTACGGCCTCCCTTAGTACTATTTAAATCCAATGAGCTTAAAAAAACCTCTACGCCTGCGGATGCCATGGGGTTACGTGTGAGCCTTCCTTTTAATCTAGGACGCGATGGCCGTTAGTTTTGCATAATGATGTAAATGATGTATTTTCTAATGCGTAGCAAAATCTTACTTTTAAAATTTGTCCTGTGCTCGCCCAGAGCAGATGAGACTGCCATAGAAAGCTATTGGGATGAGTTTTGACTGTATATAGAATAGTACATGCAAGCATCCCGAGGGTTCACCCTCGCCTAAATTGGTTGCTGGGCCGCACTTGTACACTAAAAAAGTACGAAACAGCTTCCATGCGAATAATGTCCTTTTTTACTCTTCGAAGTACGATCAGCTAGCCGGAAGCATCGGGAAGAAGCTGGGGTGAAAACTGAACAAAGCCTTTTCCCTAACTTGATTATTCGTTGTTTCCTCGGACCATTTTCTCCAGAACGCTAACCGTGAGTACCTTTAGCTATTAGTACCGCCATTGGAGCAGTTTCCGCTAGTGAAATACGCCAAAGCGTTAAGGACACTTCGTTGAACAGACGCAGAAGACAACTGCACCACGTGTTGTTCCAAGTACGTTTCTGTAGCTACGCCTGCCGGTACTCTGTCGGTTCTTATTCGGCATCAAAACATCCTTTCATTTTTGCTAAAAAGGCAGCTAAGGCTGAAATAATACTGAAACAGCGTGAAGGATATCATACAGCGGAAGATGTGGCGTCTAATTGCTGGCGTTGTGAACGAGAAATCTTTGCGGCAAATACGATTACCACCGCATCATTGTAAACAAAACTCAGCACTAAATGTGCATTTTCGAGCCTTGAACTCGCACCTTACGGAAAGATCGCATTGAGATACTGATGCAGCCTTTCTGTACGGTGTGAGTTATAGACAGGGAATGCACCTTCAAAGTTGCGGTTGGGTTTACCATATCATCACCATCATCCAGACTATATCCACCGCAAGGCGGCCTCTTCCATATTCTTTTAATTAACCCGGTCCTGTGCTAGCTGCTACCACTTAGCCAAATTCTTAACCTCACCCGCCTACCCAACCTTCTGCCGCCGCCTGCTAGGCTTTCCTTCCCTTGGAACCCAATTTGTTACCCTAAGCGTCCGTCTGTTATCCTCTCTTCGCACTACATGTCCTGCCCATGTCCATTTCTTTTTCTTAATTTCCACTAGAATGTCGGTAACTTGAGTTATTTCTCTGACCCACTCTGCACGCTTCCTATCGCTAATGTTACCCCTACCAGTTTTCGTTCCACAGCCATCTGAATTGCCCTCAACGTAAGTAAAAACCTTTTCCTTAGCCTCCTTGTTTCAGCCCCGTAGGTGAGCACAGGTCAGATGCAGCTGTTGTATACTTTGCGCTTGAGCAATACTGCTAAGCTGCTAATCATAATCTAAGAATGCTTGCCAAATGTGCTCCGTCCCAATCTTATTCTCCTAGCTACTTCTATTTTATGGTCTGGATCTGGGGTTACTACCTATTCTAAGTACATATCCGCCTACCACATCTAGTGCTTCGCTACATATTGTAAATCGCTGTTTCTTTCCGAGGCTGTTGAACAATACCTTAGTCTTCTGCAAATTGATTTCCAAGCCTAACTTAGCACTATTTCTGTCTAGGTCATCAATCATTCTTTGTATTTGATCCCCTGAGTTATTTAGCAAGGCAGTGCATCAGCGAATCGCAGATTACTGAGCTATTCTCCATTTACCCTTATCCCTAACTGCTCCCATTCCAAGTCTCTGAATACTTCCTCTAAGCAAGCTGTGAATAGTACAGGGGAGATTGTCTCTCCTTGCCTAACACCTTTCTTTATGGGAATTTTGTTACTTTCTTTATGCAGAACTATGGTTGCTGTGCAGCCACTATATATATCTTCCAGCACTTTCACGTACGGCTCGTCTACCCCCTGATTTCGCAATGCCTGCATCACCGCCGAGGTTTCAACTGAGTCAAATGCTTTTTCGTAATCAATGAACGCTATGTATAAGGGCTGGTTATACTCCAAGCAGTTTTCTCTCACCTGGTTAATGGTATGGACATTATCGATGATAGAGTACCCTTTCCAAAATCCTGCTTGATCTTTTGCTAGATTAAAGTCTGACTTCCCTGATTATGTTAGCGATTACCTTAGTAAACGCCTTATGTGTAACAGATAGTAAACTTACTAGGCTGTAATGTTTCAACTCCTTAGCGTTCACTTTCTTATGAATTAAGGTAATGCTATAGGTTTCTTCCATGTTCCTTGTGCCGTCGATGACACCACAGATGTGTATACATGGTGGTCAGTATTCCTAGCACAACCCCCCCCCCCCCCCCCACTCCCCAGCGTTATTCGACACATCTATAGCTGCCTGATCCTCCACAGTTGCCCCCCCCCCACACACACACACTTTTCATAGTTTCTTAACTAAGTCCTCCGTCACTGGCGGAACGTCTGACTGCTTTTCACGACTGCCTATTTCCCTATTGTTCTAGTTACTTTGGCTACTGTATAGATTAGAATAGAACTCCTCGGCTATATTGAATTTCCTGTCCATATTTCTGATGGGCATTGCCCACCTTGTCCCTTAGTACTTCATCTGTTTTTTGCCTATACCCAATTTTTTCACCACTTCAAGGCTGCCCCTGTTCTTTAGAACATGCACAATGTTCCTCATCTTATACTTGCTTATGTCGGCCACTTTATGCTTATTGATTAGCTGTGATATCCCCGCCAGTTCAATCTTGACTGTTTGGTTGAAAGCTTTCAGACCTTAGCCTTTCTTAATCAAACCTTTACGCAACTCATAAAAGAACCCACTAGAAAAATAGATACTGTTTCAAACACTCTTGATCTAGTTCTTACAACGCAACCTTCATTCGTTTCCAAAATTATTACCTACCATGTCTCAGCAAACATACGCTCATAACCTTTGAAATTAACACTTCTCCGAAAAATGTAAAGGAAACAACAACAATTTATAATTACAATATGGCTGACTTTGGCACCATAAACGGTGAGCTCTGCATATTTCTGGAAACTTTCTTGGAATATTTTAACAACCGCAGCGTTCAATCCGATTGGGACTTGTTTATAGCAAAAATTAAAGATTAACAGCTAGGCACATACCAACACGCAACGCTCCTTGGTACAACGCAAATATCAAACGGTTGTCTAACAAGAAAAAAAGCCTGTATAAACTCGCAAAAAATTCCTCGAACACAACCGCTGGATCGCTTATATAACAGTTTCGCACGAGTATATAACAGCTCTAGAACAGGCAAAGAATACATTTTTACAAGTTACTCTTCCATCAATGCTATATACGGACGTACGAAAGTTTTGGCGCACGATTAACCCAAGCGATAGTAATAGCATAACTCTTGTTGACAATACTTGCCCTAGCATCCCCCCCGAACTGCAGGCATCTGTGTTAAACGATGTTTTCACATCCAGTCTTTATATCTGCACTAATCCCCCTCCCCCAAGTACAGAGTCACTCGGTTATATGCCCATGTATTCTGTTACAATTGACCTTGATGGTGTTGTGAAATTGATTAACTCTCTAAAACTATCCACTGCTCCGGGTTGCGATTTAATCAACGCCAAGTTCTTAAAGTATACCAGTGATTATTCTTCCATCATACTAACAAACATTTTCCAGCAATCTCTTGAACAGAGTTCGCTGCCAGCCGCATGGAAGGTCGGGAAGGTGATTCCACTGCACAAATCAGGTAACAAGCATTCTCCACTAAACTACCGGCCAATCTCGCTCACCAGCATTCCTTGTAAAGTTCTTGAACACATCCTGTTTTCTCACATAGCTAATTTTTTAGAATCAAACCCTTTCCTCTCGCGATTTCAACACGGTTTCCGCTAGTCATACTCATGCGAATCTCAACTTGTACCTTTCACTAACATGCTGCATGTCAATATTGATCGTAGTTCACTAGCCGACTGCGTATTCATTGATTTCTCCAAAGCATTCGATAAAGTGTGCCATACCTTACTACTGTACAAACCACAGAAACTTAATCTCGACTCAAAGATGCTCACCTGTCTTGAAGCATTGCTTACTAACCGTCAACAGTTCGTTTAAGTTAACGACCTCACCTCGGATCCGAGTTTTTTTTTTTATTTACAGTACACCCTGCAGCGCCGAAGCATTATAGCAGGGGAGTGGGTACAACGTTAAAGTGACAAAAAAAAATCACATGAGAGAAATAACAAAAAAAGCGGGGCGGGGGGGTAGACAAAGGAGTAATGAATTAAAAAGAAATACAAGAGGAACAACAGTGCATTCGGTCAACAATAATAGTTTGAAGGAACAGTAAAATCACAAATCATTGATTAGCCGTAAAAATACATCTCGGTCTGCACTCACATCAGCTGGCAACCTGTTCCGTTCAGAAATAGTACGTGGAAAAAATGAGTACTTTTTGTAGTTAGTTTTACACGCCATTTCTCGTATTTTAAAACTGTGGTCTGTCCTATTAGAAATATAGTGGGCTGTTTTGAGGTACTTTTCCTTATCAATGCCTGTTGTGTCGGTGTATATTGAGTACAGAAGTTTGAGCCTTTGCTTCTGGCGCCTTATCTGTAGCGGTTCGAGTTCTATGTGTTTCTTTATCTGTGTTATGCTGGCATGTCTGGAATATTGCCTTGATATAAATCTGGCTGCGCGGTTTTGTATACCTTCTAATTTATCAATCAGGTACCGCTGATGCGGATCCCATACTGCAGACGCATATTCCAGTTGAGGCCTTACCAGTGACTTGTAGGCAGTACTTTTAAGAATCTGAGGAGCAGTTCCAAGGGTCCGTATGAGTAGGTTGAGCATTTTCCCAGCTTTTTTGACGGTCATATCAATATGATTTGCAAAGGACAGATCAGCAGTTAGTAGGACTCCTAGATATTTTTCTTTTGCCGTGCTGAGAGTGGTATCACCTAGTTTGTAGGTAGGTTCATTAGGAATCCTAGACTTAGTAAATGTTACCTGGTAACATTTGTTGGTGTTCAGGCCAAGTTGCCAGGTTTGGCACCAGGAGGCTATGCTGTTCAGGTCCTGCTGCAGGGCATCTACATCTTGTACATTTCGGATTGGTCTATAAACAACGCAATCATCTGCGAATAATCTTATTTGTGAAGATATGTTTGAAGGGATATCATTGATATAGATTAGGAAGAGTAGCGGTCCCAGCACCGAGCCCTGCGGCACCCCGGAAGTAACTTCAACAAAGCTAGAATTTTCGCCTCCAATTACCACGCATTGCATTCTGTCACTCAGGTAGTCTTCGATTACTTTCACAACTTTATCATCCAGGTTAAGAGTTCTAATTTTGTACTTTAGTAGTTCATGTGAGACGGAATCAAATGCTTTGCGATAGTCGAGAAAAACTGCATCGGTACGGAACCTTTTTTCAGCAGTATCCGCTAGCTCATGAAAAAGTTCAACCAGCTGAGTGGTGCAGGACACGCCTTTGCGGAAACCATGCTGGTTGGGAAAGAAAAAGCTGCTTTGTTCTAAGTGTCTAATTATATTGCTGTATAGTAAGTGCTCGAACACTTTACAACATACGGAGCACAGTGAGATTGGTCTATAGTTGTTCACAGAGAATTTGGAACCGCTTTTAAAAACTGGTACGACATAAGCTTTTTTCCAGTCTTTGGGTATTAGGCTGCATTCGAGTGTTTTGCGAAAAATTACTTGTAAGTACTGAGATATACTGAAAGAACAGGCTTTGAGTACTCTAGGAGAGATTCCATCTGGACCAGTTGCTTTGGTTTCGTCAATGGAGTTTAGGCACTTCCTGATACCCTCAACTGTGATTGTTATTGAAGGCATTACGTTTTGCACTCTAGAAGTAGTGCCGGGAAAAGTATCTATTTTGTTCTTTTTTAGAAATACTGATTTAAAGTAGTTATTAAAACAGTCAGCTTTAGCGTTATTATCAGATATCTGGTTTCCATCGTAAAGAATACTCGGAATATCTGTTCTCTCCTTGCGTGTCTTTCTTAGGTAGCTCCAAAATGCCTTGGGATTACTGTTAATAGATTCGGCGAGTCCGGAGAAGTAAATCTCCTTGGCGGAAGCTATAGCTGCTGTATAGGCTGTATGCAGTTCCTTTAGATGGCGCCCAAGTTCGCTTGAAGGATTCTTTTTGTATTTTTGGTAAGCACGGGTCCTTTGTTTTATCTTCCGTTTGACCTCGTAAGTCATCCAGGGTTTGTCTACTTTAGGTTTGTAAGAGATTTGTTTGAAAGGAACGTGTTTTTCGATCAGTGATGACAGCACTGTTTTAAAAGAAGTCCACAGAAGTTCTGCGCTCTCAGGCGAATGTTCTGTAAAAGCCTGAAAAGCTGCCTCTAAACCCAGACTGATTTCATTATAATTCGCCCTGGAATAGTCATAAACCTTCCGTGCTTCATGGGTAGGAGGGATAAGGTGTGGCAGAGTGAGCATTGCGGTTACAATTTTATGATCACTGATTCCAGGTAAAACACAAACGTCATGAACAACATTCGGGTCATTGCAAAATAATAAGTCTAGGGTGTTATTTCCACGCGTAGGGTTCACAACGTATTGCTCAAACCCATACTTAGAAATCATATCAATAAATGCTGTACAAGTTCCGTCTGAATGCATGCTGTCACCCCAGTTCAAGTTTGGAAAGTTGAAATCTCCTGCTAACACAATACGTTCATCTGGAAGCGAAGCCAACGTGTCATCAAGGGAAGAGATAACTTGCGGTCGAGCGCTTGGTGGGCGGTACACGACGCCAAACGCTATCGTTCATTTATCAGGAGTGGTGAGCCTGCACCAGACTGATTCGTGATCATTGATTTCCATGTCAATTGCAGTACAATGCAAGAATTCTTTTGCCAAGATATACACTCCACCGCCTCTCGAATTCCTGTCTTTTCTAAATACCTGGTATGCCGAAGGAAATACTTCGCTGTCTCTTACTGAGTCGTCTAGCCAGGATTCTGTTGCAAAAACGATGTACGGATTAAACATCTGGAGCAGGCCATAGAATTCATCAATTTTATTCTTAATGCTTTGACAGTTTATTAAGAGAACAGGGCACTTCGAATGTTTAGGTTTCCCGATGCTTAAGAGTGGTCATTTTTTATCTAGTTTAGTTACCTCTTGGGTAAGATCGTCCCACACGAAAACTTCTCCATTTATGATAAGTTTGTCGTATGTTAGGGCCACTTTGTCTTTACCGTTAAGTTTTCTTGGCTTACCAACAGCCCATAGCTTTTGCCGAATTTCTCTGACACGCCGAGAGTAGTCCCTTGAGATTGCAAAGTTCGACCCTTTTAGTTTATTGCCATTGCTTAGGACCGATTCGATGTCCTTATATGATGCAAAATTTACAATAATCGGTCGTTTACGCTCAGAAGTGTGTTTGCCTATCCTGTGGGCCCTCTGGATTTCCCCTATTGTTACCTTTAACGTGTCCTGGCAGAGCGCCCTAACAAGGTTCTCAGAAGTTTCCCAGCTTTCACGTGGCTCAGCATCTTCAAAGCCGTGGAAAATTAAATTCATTCTTCTGCTATTATTTTCTAAGTAGTCTATTTTTTGGCTGTCACATCGACTTTTTCAGAATGACTTTGAATTCTGCATTCCGCTGTTGCAGTCTCATGTTCTTTACTTTCAAGAACGGCCATCCTTGACTCGAGCGATTCTATGCGTATTCTGAAATCACTCACTAGATTTTCCAGCTTAGTTTGTCTTTCCACAATATCACTTAGTCTGTTAAGGATTGCTGTCTGACCCTCTTGCAGACTGTGAAGAATAGTAGCCGTTTCGGCGCCAGGACCGGGGTTTTGTTCAATGTCGCCAGACAATAACAACAATTTGGCGAAGAACGCCTTCACTGACAGGACTAGTTCACACATCCTTTGTGGGAAAGGCAGCAGCAGCAAAAAGCGATCATCGCTTCTATAGCAAGGAAAGTCGAGCCTTACCTGCAGTATGCAAAAATGCCTGATTAGAAGCATGTTCACGCTGTCGCCGCTGCCTTTCCCACTAAAGGCGAATTGGTACAGATGAGGCCTTTTATACTTGAAATCTTGAAGGTCATGTGATGTTCCTGAGGACACGTGGTGTCGGTTATTACGCCAGTGATCCTGCACGTTGTAGCGAAGATCTGGCAGGCGGTAGTTCTGGTCAGTCCATCGGTAGCTATCTTGAAGGGGGTGTGTCCTTGTCTCCCAGAGCATGCTGTTGACACAGTCACC
Source organism: Amblyomma maculatum (assembly GCF_055883805.1). Taxonomy (NCBI): domain Eukaryota; kingdom Metazoa; phylum Arthropoda; class Arachnida; order Ixodida; family Ixodidae; genus Amblyomma; species Amblyomma maculatum. The sequence goes on from NC_139348.1 coordinate 33,940,315, forward strand.
GATGACAGAAAGCAGCAACTGCAGTATGCAAAAATGCCTGATTAGAAGCATGTTCACGCTGTCGCCGCTGCCTTTCCCACTGAAGGCGAATTGGTACAGATGAGGCCTTTTATACTTGAAATCTTGAAGGTCATGTGATGTTCCTGAGGACACGTGGTGTCGGTTATTACGCCAGTGATCCTGCACGTTGTAGCGAAGATCTGGCAGGCGGTAGTTCTGGTCAGTCCATCGGTAGCTATCTTGAAGGGGGTGTGTCCTTGTCTCCCAGAGCATGCTGTTGACACAGTCACCGATGACAGAAAGCAGCAACTGCAGTATGCAAAAATGCCTGATTAGAAGCATGTTCACGCTGTCGCCGCTGCCTTTCCCACTGAAGGCGAATTGGTACAGATGAGGCCTTTTATACTTGAAATCTTGAAGGTCATGTGATGTTCCTGAGGACACGTGGTGTCGGTTATTACGCCAGTGATCCTGCACGTTGTAGCGAAGATCTGGCAGGCGGTAGTTCTGGTCAGTCCATCGGTAGCTATCTGGAAGGGGGTGTGTCCTTGTCTCCCAGAGCATGCTGTTGACACAGTCACCGATGACAGAAAGCAGCAACTGCAGTATGCAAAAATGCCTGATTAGAAGCATGTTCACGCTGTCGCCGCTGCCTTTCCCACTCATGGTCCACTCTGGTGTCCCTCAAGGCTCCGTACTCGGTCCGTTTCTTTTCCCTATTTATATTAAAGATCTACCTTCCCACATTTTGTCTAACATTCACCTATTCGCCGACGACTTCGTAATATTTAGGGAAATAAAATGCGAAAGCGAGGTACTAAACACTTCAATCTGACCTCGATTTCATCTCAACCTGGTGTAAATCTTGGCTAATGGACCTCGATGTTAAGTGCAAATTTATGCGTGTGTGTAGAGTGACTACTAATTTGCTATGCTATCACCTTAACGGCATGCTTGTAGACTCAGAATTCTTGTATAAATACCTCGGTGTTCACATTACTAGAAACCTTACCTGGACTGTTCGTGTTACCCATGGTATTAACAACGCCAGCAAAACACTTGGATATCTTCGTCGTAACTTTCGCAAAGCACCTTCTTCTCTTAAACTTCTACTTTACATGACACTCGTATTACCTAAACTAGAGTATGCAACTATAATATGAGATCCTTACTAGCAAAACTTAACGCACTCATTGGAAATAATCCAAAATATTTCTGTACGGTTTATCCTCCCTAATTATCACAGAACGGCAAGCGTATCCAGCATGAAAGCCAGCCTCGGTGTGCCATCCCTCGCGTCTCGTCGCAAATCACCTCATCTTCGTCTTTTTCATACAATGTTTCATCATTCTCACTTGCACGAAGAACTTATTTCACCCCCACAGTACGTTTCAGCCCAGATGGATCACGCCCACAAAGTTGGAGTACCATTCTGCAGAACAAAACCCTTCTTTTATTCCTTTTTACCCCGTTCATCCGACAAGTGGAATCAAATCACTGGCACTAATAACCACCGTTTATTTCAAGAATGCCTCAGCTAAAAATGTATAACCAGCAACATTTTGTAAACCTATGCTCATATTGTTATGTTTTGTTTTTAATTACATTGTATAACCACTCCCCTCTGTAATGCCATATGGCCCTGAAGGTATTTTAAATAAATAAATAAAATAAATAAATCTTTCGTCTCCTTAGACAGTTTGCCGGTATCCTCTCTAACTACCCTACCACCTACTTCTACTAGGAACTCAGTAATGATATTTCTGAAGGTATTGTTCCCTCCTTCGACGCTAAGGACGTACTCCTAAGTTAAAGATGAATATCTGTTTTGTAGCGAGAACCTGAATTTGTCTGCCCTTCCCCTCAACTATAATGCATTGATAGGCTCCTTACGTACTAAACTGTTTCATTCCCTCTTTTGATTTAGACTAACTCGAGACAGTCCATTGTACCGTTCTGATTACCTCTACATCCTGCATAATGCCGGGTCAGAACACAGTATAAAGTCAATTTCATTTCTGGGCTCGCCGTTAGGGCTTTTCCATGTCCACTTCCTGCTCCTCTATCCGCAATAGCATAAGTTGCACATGTTTCTCCAAACACATTCCCCCCTTATCACTTGTTACTTGAGTTTGTCCTCGAACCTTTTTTTTTGCATGTCATAATGGTTCCCTGTACAGTTATTATTATGTGTCTTTGTACTTCTTCCCCCTTCATTTTTACAGAAAGTTTTAAAAATTGTCCCCCTTAGATATATTCCTTATCAGGGCCCTTTGCAAAGCCTGTCTCTTTGTAAGGTGTATCTGCACCAAACCTGCTTAAAAGGTGACTAATCATCTACCCGGTATTCAAGTTTTTCCTGGTACGGTCGCTTTTACTTCTTTTGCAGGCCACAGGATTCGTGCTTCCCGGCTGAGAAATACATACTGAAGAAACTTTTTTTTCACCTCATGACCTACTTTCTTCTACCCCACTTTCTGCTCCCCAGCTTTTCTTCTTCGGAAGCAAAAGCATATTCAAACCCATGCCAGGAATGATCGCTTTGCCCAGACGAAGATAAGTCCACTTGTCGAAACGTTGGCTCGATCTGCGAACTGAGGCGTACCCCATGTACCCTTGTTCAGTGCTCTTCGTACTATGTAAACCATCTTCTTCCTCTCGTTCTGCCTGGATCTCTTCATTTTCAAGCTCAACTAGTAAATCTCCCCTGCTATTCCTAGAACCAATGCCATAGTCATCTACTGCCTGTTCTCTAGCCTGCTTTTCTCTGCCTTACCCTATTAGTGAAATATTCTTAGTTTTTAATTTCCCCATTGCGAAATCTACATCTTCGCAGAAGCTTTCGAGTGCCTGGTCATCATGGCTACATGCAGGCGCACAGACTTGTACAACCTGCAGTCTATACCGCTTTGTAAGCTTAATTAGAACGTCTGCATGCCATCCTCTCATTAATGGTATAGAGGGCCTCATATATATATATATATATTGTACTGTGATAGTCATCGCCATCGACATGCACCTGTGCGTTGTGCGACGAAGACAAAGAAGAAGTACGCTGGGCTCGCCGTTGCAAGGTCCTGTCCTCACAGCTCTCCATCTGAGCGTCAATAAACGCCCTATTACAATTGGCGGAGGTGCCGGAAGCGATCCCACCCAAACTGGAACTGCGAAGCCGTACACTACCCTCTACGACCGCCATGCAAGACACTTCGACGCTGCCGGCCGTTCCACCCACGATCATGTGTGTTGGCGTCGTGCGCCAGCGTGACCCTTGCCTGTTCAGCGGCACGGCCGATCAAGATGTCGACGACTGGCTGTCATCCTATGAAAGAGTAAGCACCTACAACAAGTGGGATGACTCATACAAGCTCAGTAACGTCATATTCTATCTGACGGACGTGGCGAACCTCTGGTTTCGCAACCATGAGGCTGACCTGTCATCTTGGTCGACATTTAAAAAGAATTTCGCGGAAGTGTTCGGCCGCCCGGCAGTGCGTAAGCTTCGTGCCGAACAACGTTTACACGATCGTGTTCAGCGCGCTGATGAGACCTTTACCAGCTACATAGAAGACGTCGTTGATCTCTGCAAACGAGTCGACCCGGCCATGCCGGAAGCAAACAAAATCCGCTACATCCTCGAGGGCATTTCTGAGGACGCCTTCCAGATGCTGGTAGCGAAAGATCCCACCAGCGTTAGTGAACTCGTGAAGCTTTGCCAGAGCTACGACGAGCTCCGCAAGCGGCGCGCTTCTAGGCGCCGCTCCAGTGTGTGCGACGAAGGCGTATCCGCATTAGCCCTGGGTGGTTCGCCAACTTCTGAAGGGAGCCCGCTGAATCAAAAGATTTTATTCGTGAAGAGGTCGCACGTCAAATCTCACTCCTTCCCCATTTTCAAGACTCGGGCCGCCTCGTTCCTGAACTGGCTCCATCTTTGGCCCCTGCTATACGCCGTGTCGTGCAAGAACACGTCGCTGATGCCTTGCCGTCCAACCCCGTGGTGCCGCCTGTGACGGCCCCTCTCACGTATGCCCAAGTAACGGCTAGGCCACCACCTTCGCCCACGTCTGGCTCCTATGTGCAGGTCCCTGCCTACCGTTCACCGCCGCATGCTGAGCCTTCGTTTCAAGCCCCACCCTCAAGGTTCCGCCCACATCCTATGAAACCTTGGCGTACTACGGACAACCTTCCGATTTGCTATGCCTGCGGTCGGCCGGGCCATGTTGCGCGCCTTTGTCGCCAGCGCCTCCAACCTTCACAGCCTGACATTCGATTTTACCCGTACGATACCGACTCACGCTCGCAAATGATTCCGCCCGGTTCTCAATTTGTCCCACAAGATCGCCAAACCTATACCACTCGTCGATCACATTCTCCTCGGCGCCGATCGCTTTCTCCAATGCTGCGACGTTCTACCAGCACCGTTGAGGGAAACTAACAGTCGCAGTTCCGGGGGCAAGAACTGCGCTTGTTTCGAATTCCTCAAGTCCTCCATGCCGTCCCGCTAATGTTATCAAAGTTTCTGTAGAAGGCGCCACAGTTCTCGCTCTCGTCGATACCGGTGCAGCCGTCTCCGTCATCAGTGAAGCGCTCTGCCGTCAAATTCGCAAAGTGACCACTCCGATTTCCGACTTTTCGCTCCGCACCGCCTCATCACAGCACATTCACCTCTCCGCATCTTGCACAGCCCGTGTGCTCATTCAAGACGTCTTGTACCCCATCGAGTTTATTGTTCTGCCGAACTGCTCGCATGATATCATCCTCGGATACGATTTTCTATCGACTCATCAAGCCGTTATTGACTGTGCTCGTGCACAAATTGCCTTCGCCCCCCTCTGTGATGCCCCCTTCTGTGATACCCCTCCCCGCACTGCAAAACTTCTCGTCGCCCATGACACCGACATTCCTCCGTTCTCTGCTGCCCTCGTACCACTGTCTTGTGAGTGGGTAACTCCTTTGACTGCGATTTTTACACCTTCCGAAGCCACCTCCCGTCATCCCTGCCTCCTTTTTCCGTTCGCAGTTCTCGAAATTCAAGACGGCAAGAGTGCACTTTACGCCTCGAACCCATTTTCTTGCCCAGCAGTCCTGCTCCGTGGCGAATGCATTGGACGTCTTGAAGAGCTTGATCCCAGTCATATCACCACTCTTTCTGACTCAACCCCCTCCTTCGACGTTAGTCTGTGCTCTTGCGATGTTGCGACCGCTTCGACGCCCTCCGACGTTTTCCAACATGCTATTGATGCTGATCTTCCACTTGCGCAACGTGATCAACTTGTCGCCCTCTTGCAGAACTTCGCTTCTTCATTCGACTTTCCTCAAACTGACTTGGGCCGCACGTCTGTCGTAGAGCACACCATCGACACCGGTAAAACTGCACCTTTGCGCCAGCGCCCCTATCGCGTGTCGGCTTCGGAGCGCCAAGTAATTGCTGATCATGTGGACGACATGCTCCGTCGGGGTGTCATTCGGCCATCCCACAGTCCCCGGGCGTCTCCAGTTGTGTTGGTACCTAAGAAATATGGCTCCTTCCGGTTTTGTGCCGACTACCGCCGGCTCAACAAGATCACGCGCAAGGACGTCTATCCTCTGCCACACATCGATGACGCACTAGACTGCTTGCAGGGCGCCGAGTTTTTCTCCTCGTTGGATTTACGATCTGGCTACTGGCAGGTGCCAATGGCTGACGCTGACCGCTCTAAAACTGCCTTCATCACACCAGATGGATTATATGAATTCAACGTCATGCCCTTTGGGCTTTGCAACGCCCCGGCCACATTTGAACGCCTCATGGACACTGTGCTTCGTGGATTCAAGTGGCGAACCTGTCTTTGCTATCTTGATGATATCGTAGTCTTTTCTACCGATTTTCAATCCCACCTGCTCCGACTGAAGGACGTTCTCACTTGTCTCGCTACCGCCGGCCTCCAACTGAATCTGAAGAAGTGCCGCTTTGCTGCTCGCCGACTAACAATTCTAGGTCATGTCGTTTCTAAGGATGGTATTCTTCCCGATCCCACCAAACTTCGTGCAGTTGCCGAATTCCCACGCCCAAAATCACTGAAGCAGCTACGAAGTTTCATTGGCCTATGCTCCTACTTTCGCCGCTTCATCTTAAATTTCGCCTCTATTATTGCTCCTCTCATCCAGCTCCTCTCCGGCAGCTCCGACCTCTGCGCATGGACACCTGCTTGTGATGACGCCTTCAACACTTTACGCCGTCTTTTAGTTTCGCCTCCCATCCTCCGCCACTTCGACCCGAATGCGCCAACTGAGATTCACACTGACGCTAGCGGTATTGGGATAGGCGCCGTTCTCACCCAACGCAAACCTGGTATCCGAGACTATGTGGTGGCGTACGCAAGCCGCACCTTGACCAAGGCAGAGTCCAATTATTCTGTTACGGAAAGAGAATGCTTGGCCATTATTTGGGCCATCGGCAAATTCCGTCCGTATGTCTATGGCCGACCATTTTATGTGGTCACTGATCATCACGCTCTGTGCTGGCTGGCGTCCCTCAAGGACCCGTCCGGCCGCCTTGCTCGCTGGGCTCTTCGCCTCCAAGAGTATGACATTCGTGTCATATATCGCTCAGGCCTCAAGCATACTGACGCGGACGCTCTTTCGCGCTCACCGCTGCCTCCCTCTTCGTTGCCTGATGAGATCTGCGCCTACGATTTGTCTTCGCTTGCCACTATTGACATGGCCACGGAACAGCGGCGCGACCCGTGGATATCTACACTTCTGGACTTTCTTTCAAGTCACTCTCCAGGTCGTCTGTCTCGGGCGCTTGCCCGCCAAGCTCACCATTTTTCAATTCGTGACGGGCTGCTCTATCGCCGCAATTATCTTCACGACGGAAGGAAGTGGCTTTTAGTCATCCCCCGTCATCTCCGCGCCGAAATCTGTGCTGCTTTCCATACTGATCCCCAGTGCGCCCACGGCGGAGTGTTGAAAACCTACACGCGCTTGCGCCTACGCTTCTTCTGGCGTGGAATGTACCGCTTTGTCCGTCCGCTCCTGCCAGTCTTGCCAACGCCGAAAAACTCCTCTCAAGTCCTCTGCTTCGTTGCAGCCGTTGCCCTGTCCTGCCCGTCCGTTTGATCGTGTCGGCATAAATCTATACGGTCCCCTTCCTACAACTTCAGCTGGCAACCGCTGGATTATCGTGGCAGTGGATCATCTAACCCGCTACACTGAGACATCATCATTGCCCTCTGCTTCCGCACGCGACGTGGCTGCCTTTATTCTGAAAAACCTGGTTCTTCGCCATGGTGCCCCTCGCGAACTGCTCAGCGACCGCGGACGCGTTTTCTTATCAGACGCTCTTGAGGCTCTCCTGAAAGAATGCCGCATCATACACCGCACCGCTACCTCGTACCACCCTCAGACGAATGGACTGACAGAACGTTTTAACCGCACTCTCGGTGACATGCTGGCTATGTACGTGAACACCGACCATTCCAATTGGGACCAAGTTCTACCGTTTGTTACTTACGCATATAACACCGCGACACAGGCCACTACTGGATTCTCTCCATTCTTTCTCCTTTACGGGCGCGAGCCACCCTGTACTATGGACACACTTTTTCCCTACCGCCCTGACGTTTCCGAATCTTCCCCGCTATCCGATGCCGTCACGTACGCAGAAGAATGCCGTCAGCTCGCCCGCTCTCTCACAACAGAAAATCAGTGGCAACAAAAATACCTCCGTGATACCGGCGAAGCTTCGTCATATCTCCCGGACACACTGGTGTGGCTCTGGGTGCCCTCCACAACCCCTGGCCTTTCAAAGAAGTTTCTTGCTCGCTACCACGGGCCATATAGGGTCCTCCAGCAAACATCTGCAGTCAACTACGTAGTTGAGCCCGTCACGCCCTCTGCGGACTTGCGTCGCCGTGGTCGTGAAACAGTTCACGTGAACCGATTGAAGCCATTCTATGACCCCGCTGTGCTTTCCGCGCCATAAGTCGCCAGGATGGCTCCTTTTTTTTACCCGGGGGAAAATGTACTGTGATAGTCATCGCCATCGACATGCACCTGTGCGTTGTGCGACGAAGACAAAGAAGAAGTACGCTGGGCTCGCCGTTGCAAGGTCCTGTCCTCACAGCTCTCCATCTGAGCGTCAATAAACGCCCTATTACAATATATATATTGTGAAGAGGAAGAAGTGCACAAGGAACATGCCAGTCAGTGGCATCGTGATCGCTGCGCGTGCTGGATCTGACTGTGTTCGCTGCCGCTGTGTTCGCCGCACTCAGTCCTGCTGATCAAGTCCTGTTGGTCTACTGAATAAACCCCCCATTCTTACATTTGGTGGAGGTGCCGGTCAAGATCTATCCTCTCGCCCTGGAACTCCGCAGCTGTGCATTACCCTCTCCTGCGATGCCTGAGGACGTCAACCACCAAGCCGTACAAGTTGGCTCGGCCATCATCTGTCCTGGCTCCCTCCGCCAGCGAGACCCCGCCATCTTCAGCGGCACTGACGACCACGATGTCGAGGACTGGCTCACATCCTATGAACGAGTGAGCGTTTACAACAAATGGGACACGGAAACAAAGTTAAGCAACGTCATTTTCTATCTCACCGGCGTAGCAAACTTATGGTTTCGAAACCATGAAGCGGACATTCCATCATGGTCCGCGTTTAAAGCTAGCTTCTCTGAAGTTTTCGGCCGACCAGCTGTGAGGAAACTCCGCGCTGAACAGCGCTTGCGTACGCGGTCTCAGCAAGTTGGCGAAAATTTCACGAGCTATATCGAGGACGTCGTCGACTTGTGCAAGCGCGTTAACCCACACATGTCAGAGGCCGAGAAGATCAAGCACATTCTGCAAGGCATCGATGACGATGCCTTTCAGATGCTGTCGGCTCGAGATATCCGCACCGTCGCGGAAGTGGTTACACTGTGTCAAAGTTATGATGAACTGCGGAAACAAAGGGCCATAACTCGCGCGAACACCATGCACTCGGAGTCCCTTGCTGGCCTGACAGATGCAGGCGAACATTCTACTCTCCTGCCACAAATTAAGAGCTTCATTCGGGAAGAAGTTGCTCGACAGCTCTCCCTTATATCCTGCCATCAAGAACCTTCCTCGCACCTAGCTCCCAGTTTGCGGCACATTATTCAAGAACAGGTAGCTGAATCTCTTCCTCCAGCCCCTCAACCCATGCCTGTTACAGCGCCGTTAACATATGCGGCTGTTGCGGCCCGACCGCCACCTACATATGCTCCACCGCCACCTGCCTACGTTCAGCCGCCTCCTGCGCCTGCGCGAGAACCTGCGCAGTTTATGCGACCGGCTCCAAGACCACGTAATCCCTGGCGCACGACGGATAACCGGCCAATTTGTTACACTTGCGGGCTTGCTGGACACATTTCTCGTTATTGCCGCAACCATCTCCCGGTGTCGGCACCACCTACTCATGGTCCTGCATACTGGTCTCCGACGCCTCAGTATTCCTCGCCTACTGAGCCTCCAGCCCGCCCTCATTTCTCCACAGACCGCTCAGCCATGTACGACCGCCGTTCACCGTCGCCGCGATGCCGCTATATCTCTCCGATGCGACGTCGACAGAACGCTTCACATGAGGAAAACTAGAGGCCGCAGTTCCTGAGGCGAGAACTGCGACCCAGTCGAACTTCCCAAGTCCTCATCTGTCGCCGACAAACCTAATTGAAGTTTTCGTCGAGGGTGTTGCTGTCATGGCTCTAATTGACACTGGTGCTGCGATTTCGGTAATGGACGCAAAACTATGTCGCACTTTAAAGAAAGTGAAGACGCCAATTGCGGGACTTTCGTTGCGAACGGCCAGCGCTCAGCATATCAAGCCTTTAGCAGCGTGCACAGCTCGAGTAGTTATCCAGAATTCCCTTTATACGATTGAGTTCGTCGTGCTGCCAAGTTGCTCGCACGCTGTAATTTTAGGCTGGGATTTCTTGTCGCGCCATGCTGCTATTATTGCTTGTGCTCGAGCTGAAGTGGGGTTCTCGACTATGCCCGATGCCTTACCAGACGCTGATCAATCAAATTCCAGTGCTAAAGCCCTCGTCGCCGAAGATATCGACCTTCCTCCCTGCTCTTCAGCGCTTGTTCGTGTCGCTTGTGCATCTATTAGCGATGACACCGTTCTCTTCACACCAGCCCATACTTTCCTGCGCCGCAAGTGTCTTCCATTGCCCTACGCAGTGCTCGCTATTTCCGCTGGCCTTTCCATGTTGTGGGTCTCTAACCCATTTAACTCCCCTACTGCTTTGCGCCATGGCGAATGCCTCGAAAGTATCCAGCCAATCGCATCCCTTCTGATCTCTGAGGAACCTGACGACGCCCCGCACTGTGCCGTGACTGCGCTCAGCCCCCCTTCACCTGCGCCCGCTCCCCCCTCTACAGACTTGTTCCTCCGTTCCATCGATGCCGATCTTCCTCCAAAGCAGCGCACTCAGCTTTTGAACCTACTACATCACTTTCGCTCCTCCTTCGACTCTCATCAAAGTTCTTTGGGTCAAACTTCTACAGTCACTCATCGCATCGACACCGGCACCCACGCACCACTACGACAGCGCCCCTATCGTGTGTCTGCAACCGAACGCCAGGCTATTGAAGAGCAAGTCGACCTAATGATCCAGAATGGCGTGATTCAACCCTCAAGCAGCCCTTGGGCCTCACCTGTTGTCCTTGTAAAAAAGAAAGATGGTTCTATCCGCTTCTGTGTCGATTATCGCCGCCTTAATAAGATTACGCGATAGGACGTCTATCCTCTCCCACGCATCGACGACGCTCTCGATTGTTTGCAAGGCGCCGAACTCTTTTCTTCCCTAGATTTACGTTCCGGGTACTGGCAAGTCCCCTTGGAAGCGGCTGATCGCCCCAAAACCGCCTTTGTAACTACCGACGGCTTGTACGAATTCACAGTTATGCCGTTTGGCCTTTGTAATGCTCCGGCAACATTTGAGCGGATGATGGACGCCATTTTGCGTGGCCTAAAGTGGAAGACATGCCTCTGCTACCTCGATGATATTGTCGTCTTTTCTCGTGACTTTGACACACACCTCTACCGTCTGAAGCACATTTTGACGTGCCTATCTGATGCCGGACTGCAGCTGAATTTGAAAAAATGTCGTTTTGCCGCCCGCCAGCTCACCATTCTCGGCCACGTTGTTTCCAAAGAAGGTGTATCTCCAGACCCTGCCAAACTTCGTGCCGTAACAGCCTTTCCCAAACCGACTTCCATCAAAGATCTACGTAGCTTCCTCGGGCTGTGCTCTTACTTTCGCCGCTTTATTAGGAATTTTGCTTCCATTGCTGCTCCCTTGACAGAACTTCTGTCCGGCAGTTCCGACCTTTCGTCGTGGTCACCAGCGTGCGACGATGCCTTCAATGCTTTACGACACATCCTCACGGCACCGCCTGTCCTACGTCACTTCGACCCCACAGCGCCTACTGAGGTCCACACAGACGCCAGTGGTATTGGTCTCGGCGCTGTGCTCGCTCAGCGCAAAGCAGGTCATACTGAATATGTGGTCGCCTATGCTAGCCGTACACTCACGAAGGCTGAATCCAATTACTCTGTCACTGAAAAAGAATGCTTAGCGATTATTTGGGCTCTTACTAAATTCCGCCCTTACCTCTATGGTCGCCCTTTTGACGTAGTGACGGACCACCATGCGCTTTGCTGGCTTTCCTCACTGAAAGACCCGTCCGGCAGACTGGCAAGATGGGCTCTTCGCCTTGAGGAATATGATGTCCGCGTTGTTCACCGCTCTGGCCGCAAACATCACGACGCCGATGCACTTTCCCGCTGCCCCCTTACAGCTGAGGTCGCGACCCTTTCCCCTTCCGACGATTCCCCGCCATCGCTTCACATCAATGACATGCCGTCAGCGCAGCGGCAAGATCCTTGGATAAACTCTATCCTCGATTTTATCTCCAATCCTACAGCTGCTTCTCCATCGCGTGCTCTCCGCCGCCATGCTTCCCACTTCGCCATTCGTGATAACCTCCTCTACCGCCGCAACTACTGTGCGGATGGCCGCAAGTGGTTGCTAGTTATCCCCCGGCAGCTACGTTCGCAAATTTGTGACTATTTCCACGCTGACCCACAATCCGGTCACGCGGGCGTCTTCAAGACATACACTCGTCTCCGGCTGCGTTACTACTGGCGGGGTATGTACACCTTTGTACTCAAGTACGTTCGCTCATGCCTCACCTGTCAACGTCGCAAGCCATCTCCTCAACGTTCTGCTGGAGAGTTGCTGCCGTTACCCAGCCCACCACGTCCTTTCGACCGCGTCGGCATTGATTTGTACGGGCCGCTTCCCTACACTGCGGCCGGCAACCGCTGGGCTATCGTAGCCGTTGATCATCTGACGAGGTATGCAGAAACCGCCGCACTTCCGTCTGCCACAGCGTCAGAAGTAGCTTCCTTCATTTTGCAGCGATTTGTTCTTCGCCATGGCGCACCTCGAGAGCTGCTCAGCGACCGAGGACGCGTTTTCTTGAGTGACGTTGGGAAAGCCTTGCTCACCAAGTGCAACATTATTCATAGAACCACCTCCGCCTATCATCCCCAGACTAATGGCCTCACTGAGCGTTTCAATCGTACCCTTGGCGACATGCTCTCTATGTACGTCTCCTCCAACCACTCAAACTGGGACCTCGTCCTTCCGTATGTCACGTACGCATACAATACCGCAACGCAGTCTACTACTGGCTTCTCTCCTTTTTTTCTCCTCTACGGCCGTCACCCCTCTGCTACAATCGACACCATACTCCCGTATCAGCCAGACATATCAGAGTATACACCTGCGTCTCAAGCAGCCCAGCATGCGGAAGACTGTCGACAAATCGCCCGCGCATTCACGGCTAACACCCAGTACCGCCATAAATCCAACCATGACAGCCAACACTCGACACCGCACTTCTCGTCTGGCGCTCTTGTATGGCTATGGATACCTTCCAGCGCCCCTGGACTATCTTCAAAATTTCTGGCTAAATACCATGGCCCATACCGTGTTCTGGAGCGCACCTCTCCGGTTAATTACGTGGTGGAACCTGTTACGCCGTCCCACGATCTACGCCGGCGCGGACGCGAGATTGTTCACGTCCAGCGCCTCAAACCCTATTACGACCCTGCCGTCTTGCTCACGCCGTAAGTCGCCAGGATGTCTCCTCTTCGTCCCGAGCGTAATTGTGAAGAGGAAGAAGTGCACAAGGAACATGCCAGTCAGCGGCATCGTGATCGCTGCGCGTGCTGGATCTGACTGTGTTCGCTGCCGCTGTGTTCGCCGCACTCAGTCCTGCTGATCAAGTCCTGTTGGTCTACTGAATAAACCCCCCATTCTTACAATATATATATATATATATATATATATATATATATATATATATATATATATATATATATATATATATATATATATATATATATATATATATATATATATATATATATATATATATATATATATATATATATATATATATATATATCCTTATTGACAAGGAATCCTACTTATAGTTCCCGTCTCTCCGGTAAACCTCGATAACACAGTACATCTCCTCCCTTCAGTATCGTACATGCCTCATTTGGCCGTAACCTCTCTGATGCCTATAACATCCCATTTCATACCCTCTAATTCCTCTAACAATACTGCTTAACTAGCCTCACTAGCTAGGGTCCTAGCGTGAAACTTTGCCAGTGTCAGTTTCTAATGGCGGCCTGTCCGGAGCTAGATATTTTTAGCACCCTTTGCTGCGTTGAAGGTCTGACCGACGCCGTGATCAGTTGCTTCACAGCCGCTGGGGACTGAGCGACGGGGGCATGTTACGGTATTCACAGGAGGTTGAGGCCAATTACTACACCAGGGTGCCCAAATCCTGTTCTGGCGAGGAGTGCGTTTCAGGAAGTGTTCTCCGGAATCAGGTCACAGCGCAAACTTTTTTATGCATATTAATAAATATAACAGCCCGAAACACGAAGACGAAAGATGAGAATAACACACCACAAGCTCTTTTTTCAGCGCTTGAGGTGTGTTATTCTCCTTCGTCTTCGTATTTCGCGCTGTTATATTGTTACCGACGATTTCAAGAAGAAGAAGCGGGCAGTGGCGCGGACAGGAGCGCTCGCGCTAGTTCAGTTCAGTCGTTCAGTCGTGTCAGACTCTTCGTGATCCTATGGACCATATCACGCCACGCTTTCCGGTCTCTCACTATCTGCCTAACATCACATAACTTCATCTGCAGCGTCTCGAGGATGCCACCTAACCATCGCGTTCGCTGCCTACCCCTTCTCCGGTAACCCTCAACCTTTCCCAACATCAAATCTTTCTCCAGCGACTCCTATCTTCTCATCAGATGACCAAAGTAGCTGAGCTTTAACTTTAGAATTTGACCCTCCAATGAGCAGTCAGGGTTTATGGTCGACAATATCGACTGATTTGATCTGGCCGTCCAAGGAGCTCTCAAGAGTCTCCGCCAGCACCACAATTCAAACGCGTCAATTCTTCGGCGGTCAGCCTTCATCACAGTCCAACTCTCGCATCCATACATCACAATTGGAAAGACATTCATTAAATTAACAATTCATTAAACGTCATCTAGCATCACCAACGGTCATGCTCTGTCGTCTTTCTTCATCGGCGTGCCACCCCGTAACATTTGGTTGGAGGTGCGAGGTACTTCATCCCCTCATCCTGGTTTGGAGCTTCGGTGCCCTGCGACGTCTTTCGCCGTCGGCTGAAGTCAGGAGGCATCGCATGGTTGTTGCCGAGCCTGCAGAACCCAGCAAGACCTTGCCGTTCCTCCGCCCCATCCCCTTGCCCCGACCACAAGACATGACGAAGGAGAGACTGACCCGAGACGCCACGCATGACCACAAGACACAAGGAGAGCCCCGAACGACCATATGTGACCCCACTCGCCAGGTATGCCGACGAAAGACCCCACGACCCAAGACACCGCTACCCTTGAAGACATCCTCCCCTGCCTATGCCATGCGGTGCGTGCCTTGGCCTCCGCCATCGAGTCATGGCAACATGTGACCCGAGAGTGTCTTGGGACAAGGTTCATCAGGTATCATCGTGTCGGCAACCCGTTCTATTCTTCCTTCTTGCTCTTCTTCTTCAAGCATCCAGACACGCCCTTCATCATGCCATGGAATCATCAACATTAGTAAACGTCCTCGTCCACGATCGGGATGATCGCTCGGTGCCTCCGGGTCATGCTACGGACAATTCAAGGAAGAAGAAGCGGGCAGTGGTGCGGACAGGAGCGCTCGCGCTAGGTCCGGCAACAATTCATTAAACGTCATCTACCATCGCCATCGGTCACGTTTTGTCGTCTTTCTTCATCGGCTTGCCGCCCCGTAACCTTTGTTGGAGTATAGCCGAAGGTATTGCTGACAATGCTTTCTACTTCCTCTTGTGCAAGGACTGTTCTACTGTGGACTCTGTTCTCCAGGTGTGCCGACGCTTCGGGCAGGTTAAAAGAAACGCATATGCCACCGTTTTGACTGCCTGTCGAACACAGCTGCTAGCTCGTCCTGTACTGACCTGCCTACTACTATCCGTCAGCCTTCCAATCAGTCTAACTTGACCCGTATCGGGCGCCGCGAACTCGAGGCCATGGCTTCCACTGTTTCCTCATCGCAGCTGACGGACAACACCCTGCCTACGGTATCCTTCATCGAGGGTGTTGTTCGCCAGGAGGTTGCTGATATGGGCATCTCTACTGGCCATTCCCGGACACCATCGACTCGCACTCAGCCCCTGCTGTGAACGCGGCTGCCTCTTACCCCAGCTTTATGCCTCGACACCGCTACCGCAATCCTAGTGCCTGGTGTACCGCTGACGATCGTCTAATCTGCTTCACTTGTTCTCGTGTTGGTCATATCTCCCGTCACTGCCGCAACCGCTGGTACTTGCCGTCACGCTCATTCCGCTATGTCAATCACAGTGGAGTCGCTGCACCGCGCCGTTCCTCGCCCCAACCTGACCCGCCCCGTGCTGATCACGTTCCACCTGTTCGTGTTTCCAGCCGATCGCCGTCCCCGCAAACCCGACGTTCCCGCTCTCCTCTTCCTCGTCGTAATGCAGCTCCCACAAGTGACGCTGCATTCGCAACCTGGACTGAAGCTCTACGATCTAACCTCATCGAAGTGTTTGTGGATGGTGTTCCTGTCTCTGCCCTTATTGACACTGGTGCCCAACTCTCTCTTCTCCGTCTAACTTCTTCCGCGCATCGACGATACACTTGGTTGCTTACATGGAGCCAGCTAATTTTCCTCCATCGACCTTCACTCTGGCTACTGGCAAATCTCCGTCGATGAACGAGACCGCGAGAAAAACGGCATTTATCACTCCTGACGGCCTCTAAAGTCATGCCTGTTGGCGTATGTAACGCCCCTGCAACTTTCGAACAGCTAATTGACTCGTTGATGCGCAGAGACGACGCAGTGGACGACTTGTCTGTGCTATTTCGACAGCCTCATTGTTTTTTCTCGTCCACTTTTGACAGCTACCTTTTTCGCATTTCTACCCTTCTCGAGCTATTGCGCCGCGCCGGCCTTCAACTCAACTCCAAGAAATACAGTTTTGGCCATCGGAAAATCAAAGTTCTTCGCCACTTAGTGAATGCTGCTGGTGTTCAGCCTGACCCGGATAAGATTGGCGCCGTTCGTACTTTTCCCACGCCACATTCATCTAGTGATATTGAAAGTTTTCTCGTCTTGTGTTCGTATTTCCGTCGTTTCGTCCCGAACTTTGCGGCCCTTGCTCGCCCTCTCACCGCCCAACTGAAAAAAGATGCACCTTTTTCTTGGGGCCCTGACCAAGCTGCAGCTTTTTCCGAACTTATCGCTGCCCTCACCAATCCACCTGTCTTGGCCCATTTCAACCCTTCGGCCCCTGTCCAACTCCGCACTGACACAAGTGACCACGGAATTGGAGCTATCCTCGCTCAGCGACACCATGGCCACATCAGAGTGATTGCGTATACCAGCCGCCTACTATCTAGGGCAGAAAAAAATACTCTATCATAGAGAGAAAGTGCGTAGCTCTTGTTTGGGCTATTGCGAAATTCCGCCCTTATTTGTTTCGGCGACCCTTAACTGTTATCACGGACCACCATGCCTTGTGCTGGCTTTCTTCACTCAAAAACCTTACTGGACGTTTGGGACGCTGGGCGTTAAAGTTGCAAGAATAAATCTTTTTCGTGGTCTATATGTATGGTCGGCTTCACCAAGATGCAGACTGCTTGTCTCGCCACCTTGTCGATCCTCCCAGCTCTACGGCCAGTGACATTGGCGCATGCATCCTGCCTTTATCGGCCTTTCCCCACATAGCCGACGAACAGCGCTTGGACTCCGCTCTCCGGTCTATCATCGACCGTCTGACTACCGGCCAGTCTCATCCTGACCTCGCCGTGTTCGTACTCCAAGGGCACGCACTACACCGCCGCAATATGCGACCTGATGGTGCTGAGCTCTTGCTCGGCGTTCCTAAACATCTGGGCTCCACCATTCTGGAACAATTTCATGATGCTCCCACCACTGGACATCTTGGCGTGTCGCGCACATATGACAGCGTGCGCCGACGGTTTTACTGGTCGGGTCTCTATCGCTCAGGTCAGCATTATGCGGCCGCATGTGAGCTGTGCCAGCGTCGGAAAAAAACCATCTGTTTGCCATCTGGACATCTGCAGCCAATCTTCATCCCGACTGACCGGTTCTTTCGTGTTGGTGTTGATTTGCTTGGACCCTTCCCGGTCTCTGCCTCGGGCAACAAATTAATCGCCGTAGTGACTACCCGCGCAATCCTTACTAGCTACGCTACAGACGTCGCGGATTTCCTCCTGCATGACGTGATACTACAACACGGTGCCCCTCGTGAACTACTCAGGGAGCATGGTCACTGCTTCCTCTCCAGAGTGGATGACGAGCTACTTCGTGTGTGCACCATTCGCCACAAATTTACCACCGCCTATCATCCTCAGGCCAACGGACTCACAGAACGTCTCAACCGTATGCCCACAGATTTGTTATCAAGGTATGTCTCCGGCGACCAGCCTACTGGTGCGTGATTTCTACTCGCTACAATATTTATAACTAAGTAATACTAACTGGCGCGCTTAGCTATTTTGTTGTCTATGCAATTCCATCATAACGCGGATATTTGATTTTTATATTTTTTTAATCCGGTGGGGAATTGCGCGGCACTGGGATTCGAACCATAGTCCTCTTGCACGCAAGGCGGTTCTACCTGTATGGCACCGCTGCAATATAACAGACACATATAGTCGTCCTCCCCCGTGCCTTGCTGTAATTTGCAGCTGACACAGATCTGCATTTCTACATGCAACATGTGCAATGCCTACATCTCTACAAACACTACTCATTGTGTCAAAATATTTCTGACTGATGCTCCGTCTCAACTTGTGGGCAATGATCTTATCGTCGCCTGTAAAGTCAACTTTCCCTCGCGTCAAGTTACTCTAGCTATCATGAGACGACGCCGCCGTAGGTAGGTAACATTTACTATCGAGAGATGTCACCAGCATCATGAAAACTCGAGCGCAACCTACGGCTCCGTCACGGCGCTCGCGAGAATTGGCGGGGCTTGGATAGGGTGGCTAGAATATGAGGTGTGAAGACCATGTCACCACTACTATTGCCAAGGGAGGCCCCGCTGCACTTTCCTGCCGCTTGGGGAAAATTGGAGGGCCTCTCAGGGGTGCTATGGGCTTCCTTTGGCGACGCAGTGTGTGAGTGGTTGTCATCTTTCCTTGACATGCTCCAAAGAATGCCGTCATGTGAAGAAAATACATATAAAGATGGTGTTTTCTGACAGGTTGCGACAACGTGTCTACCAGTCGTGCAGAGAAACTCCGTAGCAAGAGAATTCTGCGATTGGTGACACGAATTTCGGGACAGTTAGGAGACGCGTGTCTGCGGTTCTCACAAGCGGATACTTTGAGTACGTATGAAAAAAAAAATCGTAAGACCGGATGCGACACGTGTGCTGTGAGGGAAGCTATAGTGGAGAGCTCAGGTTTTATTGAAATTACTCGACCTTCCTAATGGGAGCCGAAATCACGCAGTACACGGATATTATGCATTCTGTCTAACGATCCAGAATACACCTTTGCGACACTTCCGGACGTGTGTTAGCTTTTTGAGTCATTCTATCGCTGGGGTTGTCGTTGCATTCAAGCCAAGAAAGTTTTCATGTAGAAGAGGCTATGCTGAGGTTTTTTATTTTTTAGGTTAATAATACTTAGACCCTATCCATTTCGCAAATGGGAATTAAGCTTTTGTGCCATTGGATGTTCCGGCTTATTGTCGGAAGAGCACCAACTTTCACGTTAGGGCTCTTCCGAAAATATTTTTCTTCTTAAGTACCTTACAAAGAGTTAGTTGAAAAAAAGGAAACGAAGAATGGAACCACACCCACCCATGTCTGCGAAAAATAGCCGCAGATTGAAACCCTGTAGAGAAGGAGAAGAAGTGCACTCCTAAGTTTGACAGTGTTAGGATTTTATATCGCCACAAAGAGAAGATAACGAGAGAGATAGTGGAATCATATTTTATTTAAACGGACAATAAGTGTGTCAGCAAGACTTCTCTTGCTCTTTCAAGCAAAGAGGTGTCTTTTTTAAGTGATTTTTTTAAGTAATTTTTTTATGCAGCAGGTGAACCCAGGGGTTGTTTCATGTGATTGTTTCGTTTTCTTCATGCTTGTTTCTTTCTGGGCCTTGGAGTAAAGGGCTTAGGCTTAGTTGTGAGTCAGCGCTTGTACCGTGGCTTTCTTGTATCTTGTCCTTTGTCTTCGTGTTCCCGCTGTTTATATTAATAATGACTAAGTACCAACTCGCACACCAAAGTATCTTGTTAAACCTGTAGAGTGAGCTCATCAATCAGTTTCAGATCACTCCTGATGATAATATGGGCAGAACGATGGATGAAGAACATGAGAAGCATTTTATTTTTAATTTTCAGCTAAGATTGAAAAACTAGTTGTGTCAAATGTTCCAGCACGAAGTAGTGCCGTACCAAACAGCTGAGTTTCATGAAAGCCAAATGCCCCCTAGCAGTTACCTGCCTGTACGTATAGCTGTGTTTGAAATCGAGGAACAACGCATACCAAGCTGTGTTATCTTCCTCGTTGGTTAACGTCACTTTCAGCATGCCAGTGAATCTTAACCTGCGAACCCCTTTTTCTAATGCTTCATTTTATTGAATTTCAAGGAATTATTTGATTATTTACACAATTATCCTCAATAGCATCATCAAGAAATATATTGGGCTTTCATTTCGAACATTTGACATTCATTTTCATGTATTTTGATTGATCATATGTCATTTACGCACAGTAAATTTATAACCACGCTTTGGCGCATTTCGAGAGCAGGGAAACCGCATTTTCGTTTTCTTCTTTTTTCGTATATTTATTTTATCAATTATTTGCAATGCTTTCATTACCTTTTCGTCGCATATCCCACTCAAAACAAACCACAAAAAACTATGATACAATTTTAACGGAGCTCCTGATTATTTCTGACAGGCCGGGCCGACAACTACAGTTGAACCTGAATGTAACAAACCTCTATGTAACAAATTCCTGAATTTAACGAAGATTTTATTTTCCCCACTGCCACACCCATAGAAGCCAATGTATTTTATTTTTAACCTCTTTGTAACGAAGGTGTTGAGGCGGTCAACCTTGATGTAACGAGCTCGCGAAGCGGATCAGTCATTATTTTTTGAGCTTTTACTGAAAATATGGCCCAAGAAATGCAATAATTTAGTTAATATTAAGGGTGAGGCAAGGCTGCATACTGTCGCCCTGCCTATTTAACCTATATGCAGAGTGCATCATGAGAAAGGCCGGTCTGGACGAGTCTTCAGCTGGAGTGAAGATTGCTGGAAAACGTATCAACAACCTTAGATATGCGGATGATACCACTTTAATGGCAGAAAGTGAAGTGGAACTCAAGAGACTTCTGATGCGCGTACAAGAAGAGAGTGAGAAGTTTGGGCTTAAACTGAACATTAAAAAGACGAAGATCATGGCGTCTTGCCCTATCAAGTCCTGGAGCATCAATGGACAAGAAGTGGAAGCTGTGACAGATTTTCTGTTCTTGGGCGCCAAGATTACCTTGGAAGGAGACTGCAGGCATGAAATTAGGAGACGCCTGCTTCTGGGAAAGAGAGCAATGGTTAGCCTTGACCGCCTAGTAAAGAGCAGAGACATTAGTCTGCCAACCAAGATCCGTATAACCCGTGCTATGGTCTTTCCAGTTGTGATGTATGGATGCGATAGTTGGACTGTGAAAAAGGCTGACCGCCGAAGAATTGACGCGTTTGAATTGTGGTGCTGGCGAAGACTCTTAAGAGTTCCTTGGACTGCCAGAAGATCAAATCAGTCCATATTGTCGACCATAAACCCTGACTGCTCATTGGAGGGTCAAATTCTAAAGTTAAAGCTCAGCTACTTTGGTCATCTGATGAGAAGAGAGGAGTCGCTGGAGAAAGATTTGATGTTGGGAAAGGTTGAGGGTTGCCGGAGAAGGGGTAGGCAGTGAACGCGATGGTTAGATGGCATTCTCGAGGCATTGCAGATGAAGCTATGTGATGTTAAGAAGATAGTGAGAGACCGGAAAGCGTGGCGTGACATGGTCCATAGGGTCACGAAGAGTCGGACACGACTGAACGCCTGAACTGAATAACTCTAAGAAGCCAGCAGCTACGTGAACACCTGTTATAGCAGAAATCAAGCAAAAATGGCGATGATGATAGTCTTACTTTCTAGCGCCGCTTCGTGGCTAACGCAGCAGCCTCCTCAGACGTTGCTAGTGTAGTGCAACACCAGGTGAAACTAGTGGCTGCAGTTGTTTTCCTAAAACCACATCTACAGGAATAGATGGTATTCCGATCAAGCTGATTAATGAACTCGGTCCAAAAAGTAAGGAAACGTTGTTAAAAGCTCTGGAAACAGTCATAACGAATAAGCAAATTCCGGACAGCTAGCGGCAGAGTAAAATGAATTTGATTTATAAAGGGAAAGGAGACAGGATGCACATAAAATCCTACAGGCCGATTACCATAACATCTGTTATGTACAGGTTGGCCATGCAGGCGGTGAAATTAAAGGTGGAAGCATGAGTAGAGAGTAACAAGATACTCGGAGAACTTCAGAACGGCTTTAGAAATGGTAGGCGCTTAGATGATAGCCTGTTCGTGCTTACCCAATGCATCGAAATATCTAGAGTGGAAAATAGACCTTTGTATTTGACCTTCCTGGACATAAACGGGGCGTACGACAACGTAAGCAGGGAACTCCTGTGGAACATATTAAAAGAAGAAGGTATCGGTTATGAGATAATAGAGTTCCTACAGGAAATATACCGGGATAACAAAGTAGAAATTACATGGGAAGGGATAAGAAGTACGGAAGATGTCAAAGTATGCAAAGGATTAAGACAAGGCTGTCCTCTACCACCGGTGCTGTTCATGCTTTATATGATAAACCTGGAACGGAGGATACAATACAGTAACCTAGGTTTTAACCTGTCATATAGATTAAGTGGAAAGGCGGTAGAGCAGCGCCTCCCCGGTTTGATGTATGCAGACGATATTGTGCTGCTAGCTGAGAGTCTGGAAGAATTGCAAACTCTAGTTAAGTATTGCGGAGACGAAGGGGACGCTCTAGGCTTCAGTTTCAGCGCTGTTAAGTCGGGTCTGATGATTTTCAACGGCTCAACTTATCAGAGTCTTAATATAAAAGGCCATGAAATACCTAGAGTAGCAGAATATAAATATCTGGGGGTATGGGTAAACGAAGGATTGGCATACATTGGAAAGCATGAGCAATCACTTAAGGCAAAAGGGCGAAGGAATGCCGGGATAATGAAGCATAAGGCATTGTGGGGATACAATAGGTATGAGGTTTTGAGGAGTATTTGGAAAGGAATTATGGTGCCCGGACTTACTTTCGGAAATGCGGTTTTGTGCCTAAAATCAGAGATACAGTCAACATTAGAAATAAATCAGAGATCCGTTGGACGATTAGCCTAGGTGGCCCCGGCAAAACTACAAATGAGGCGGTGCTGGGAGATATGGGCTGGGCATCTTTCGAAGTACGGGAAGCTCAGAGTAAAATATTATATGAGGAACGCCTGAGGATATTGGACAGTAACAGATGGGTAGCTAAAGTATTTAAATACCTGTACTTATAAAGCGTTGACTCACAATGGAGGAAAAGAACTAGGAAACAAACTAGTAAGTATGCTAGTCACAAGGACGGAGAAATAAAGAGCATGAAGCTACAGGTGATAAACACAGGAGGTAAAAATTGGATAAATTCGATGGAAAAGCAACAGAGTGTGGAATTATACCGATAGTGGAAAATGCAGATCAGGAAGGAAGATTTCTTTTATAACTCAAGAGGCAGTTCCCTACTTTTTGAAGCTAGATCAGGATGCCTTAGAACACGCAGCTACAAAAAGAAATTTAACAATCGCGATGACGCATGTGCTGTATGTGGAAAATCCAGTGAAACAATTGACCATATTATACTCGAATGTAATGGTATCCACCCGGAAGTTGATGCAGGCGCAATCACTGTTCCTGAAGCTCTGGGGTTTAGAGATAACAGTGGCCGGGTGAATAAACAGGCGGTGGAAACTAGTAAAAGACGACTGGTAGACTGGTGGCTTAAAAGCAGAGAAGTGACATAAGTTAGTATTGTAGGAACAAAAATTTAACACATAGAATGATGGTTTAGTTAACCATTCTAAATCAATAATTAAGATATAGGGAGAAAAATGAGCGTGATAGCTACTGCTACCACCCCGTTTCAAAGGGGACGCTCCTATATTCCATCCATCCATCGATTTCTTTGTAGGTACTGTACGTGCCAGTAGCACATGCAATTTGTGCGCACGTTGTGCATTCGCCATCTTGTCAGTGGTTCTGCGTCTCGTGCACGTCTCGTGTGTTTGCGGATTTGCGGTTTTGGTTCGCCCGACGTGTTTCGGAAGGTCTAGGCCAGCCTTTCTGCCTGTAATGGTGGGGCTCCGCTTGTATCTGCGGCGTCAATTCGTCGTGATGATTTCAACGGCCAGAAAACGAAAAGTTTTGTCATTTCAAGACAAACTTGCCATTTTGAATGCGGTCTCCACGGGCGAGATAAAGAAGGACGTCGCCGCTCATTTCAACATCCCAGCGAGCACCCAGTCAACCATTTTGAGTGTGGAAGAGAAGATTAGAAGTGCTGTGGAGTCGGGAACAACGGCTAAGAAAAGATTGAAACTGTCAACATATGATGCTGTGGACAAGGCAGTGTTCACATGGTTTTTGGACACGCGAGCCAGGAATGTGCCCATAAGTGGAGCGATATTACAATAGAAGGCGAAGGATTTTGCGCGAATATGGGGCCATGATGACTTCAAAGGAAGCAGCGGGTGGCTACAAGGTTTCAAGAGCCGACACATTGTCATCAGGAAAGTCATCTGCGGCGAATCTGCCTCTGCAGACAGCGATGCTGTTGCTTCGTGAATAGCTGACACGCTTCCTGGAATACTGAGTCGCTTCGAAGCGGCTCAGTATTCCAATGCCGACGAGATGGCTCTTTTATCAGATGCTTCAGGGCCGCACGCTAGCACTTAAAGGAGATGACTGCCGCGGCGGAAAGCAGAGCAAACTCCTCGTAATAGTTCTACTGGGCCCCCATCTCGACGGCACTGACAAGCGAGTCCCGCTAGTTGTGGGAAAAAGTGCCCGTCCCAGGTGCTTTAAGGGGATGAAGCGTATGCCTGTGAAATACACGGCGAACACTAAAGCGTGGTTGACTCGGGCAATATTTTCTGAATGGCTGAAAGACTTCAACCAGGATGTCAAGCGGCAATGCCGTCAAGTTTGCCTACTTCTGGACAATTGCGCTGCACACCATGTTGAAGGCCTGCAGCTGTCTCACATAGAACTTCACTACTTCCCGGCTAATTGCACGTCGCTAATACAGCCGCTGGACAAAGGAATAATCAACAGTTTTGAATGCTGTTACCGGCGCCGACTGATACAGAAGCTTCTTCTGAACATCCGTCTGGAACGGGAGCTGAAGATCGATATTTATCAGTCAGTTGAAATGCTTGCTGCCTCCTGGCAAGAAGTCAGGACAGAAGTTATTAAAAAGTGCTTTATGAAGGCAGGGCTTACAAAAAACGCACAGACTGGTGCCGACGACTGGGAAGAAGAGACTCCAGCATCATGCGATGTGGCCGAAGCGTGGGATGAGCTACGCAGCAAAGGTGGTGTCCCCGACGACGTCGACCTGGGAGACTTTTTTGTTTTCCGACACCGCCGCCGTAGCTACGGAATAAATGAATTATGAGGCACTCGCCGAAAGCGTGCAAAAACCCGATGACTATGATGAAGATTCCTGTTAGCCAGATCCGTGTGACGTGCCCACCGCGAAGGAGGTGATGAGCGCAATCGACGTATTGCGCCGTTTCGTCGGCTCGCGCGACGACGAAGGAGCTTTACATGATTTAGCCTCATTGGAGCGACGTGTTGCGCCTTCGCTCGCGCGGAAAAAAAGCAGAGATTACGCAGTTTTTTACTGTAAAATAAATGCCTGAATGGTGAGTTCACCTTTACTGATATCTGAAGCCTTTCGGTTTCGTTTCTGCATCATTCGTGTGAGCTACTAATATTTCCAGCGCAACAACGACGACACACAGATCAAGAAACGACAGGACATGCGCTGTGAGCCTTCATACAAAACCTGCATGTAACGAAAACCTACATGTAACGAAAAATTGCGAACGTTTGTCAACTTGGTTATAACCAGGTTCAACTGTAATAGTACTATGCCGACAACTTTTCGACTCACAGAGCTATATAAGCTATCGCGTAACAAATACGCTACTACCTGGAAAAAAAAGATACTCTTCCGCGTCTCGCCACAGAATCTCGCCCACCACCTACAGATATGAATGCGCATTTTGCAACGTACCAAACACCCTACAACATAGGGTGTGCGGATGCAAGGGACCAAATGGCACTGTAACCACCATGGCCATAACCGAAAATCAGTGAGAGACTCAGCTGTCAAGCCCCAGCCTGGAGGATCAGCGTAGTCTCGTCAGCCGGACTCGGGAGATGGCTCGGGTTCACGGCGTCCTGGACTGAGAAGGCTGCCCACCTAGGGCTGAATATTTCACGCCTGCTCATAATAAGTGTTTGTCTCTCTCTCTTCTGAGTCTGGTGTTCCCGTGGGAAACTGTCAACGCGATCAAATCATTCCGGCCAGCACCAGGTGGAGCGGTGCTGAAGCCGCGAGAGCCAACGGCGCCCCTCCAGCAGCGCCGCTGCGCTGTAGGAACGCGTTTAGGGGCCAGCTTTCAGCAGCTGGTTTTCACGCCTTTCTAGCCACCCCAACTTGGGTATCGGGGCCAGATCGTATCACTGGCAAACTTCGTTTTAATTTCAACGATTCAGCCCTCGAGGCTTTGACTTATACTTCAGCACTCATTGTTGGGCAGAAGGAACTCTTCCTGACTCGTGGAGGACTGCTGAAATACGCATTATTCCAAAGCCCAAGAAGCCCCTCTCAGTTGAGCACCTCCGCCCTATTTTTTTACATCGTGCTTGGGGAAACTGAGCGTGTTATTAATACCCGTCTCACCTGATACGTGGAAAATTAAGGCATGCTTCCGCACTTAGTTTGCCTTCCGCGCTCACCACTCTACACAATATATCCTAATCCAAATACAATAGCAAGTCCTCTTGCACCCAAATCGACATCAAGTTCGCGTCATCCTGGCTTTAGATCTACGCGGTGCCTTCGATACTGTTACCCATGAATCATTCTTTTCAGCTTGAACTCCACGAACAGTGGTTCTCATACGTACGACTACGCACGAGATTTTCTAACCAATAGGAAAGCCACCCTTAATGTGGACGGCACTACTTCAAGACTGGGCCCCAGGGGCACACCTCAAGGTGCCACACTTTCACCACTACTTTTCAATGTCATCTTGAAGGACCTTTCCAAGAAACGCAACAGCTCCCGAAAGTTCAACATTCCATCTATGCAGATATTGCCATTTGGACTGCCCGTGGTAATGAAGGCGAAATTCTGGACAACCTCCAAGCTGTTACAGACCTGGTGTCAGTGCCCATGCCCCTTTTTGTGGCCTTGCCTGTACCCCTGAGAAATCGGAACCTTTTGTCGTTGACCACCGGCGACACCCCCCTCACACTGCCACCTCTCCCATTGAGGTCGTCCTTGATGGCCAATTAATAGAAGTAAAGCCGGAGATCAAGGTCCTTGGCCTTGTTATTCCAGACGGCTGCTCCCATTCCTCTACTCTCAATCATTTAATCAACACTACCAAATTACACGAATGCTTCAACGGGTTAAACATCGAAACTATGGCAGTAGGAAGTGAGACGCCATGCAGCTGGTCAACGCATTTATTATAGCCCACATTACCTACGGCACGCCATATCTTCCCCTTCAAAAACAGCTGAACCGGTTGAACACTTTTATGTGAAAAACGGTCAAGATAGCTCTCGGGCTTCTCCAGTACACATCTACCGACAGCTTACTCCAACTTGGCATACATAACACCATTGAAGATTTGCATGAAGCAGATCGCCTGGCACAATTTGTCCACTTAGTGGCCTCGTCCACTGGAAGACATGTCCTTCAAACTCTCAATATTGCTCCGCGCTATACTACCCAAATCCGCAAAGATTTGCCACACAATCCGCCAAGCAGTAACCGTCAAACCTCTCTCCCAAGCACATGCATATAGAATATCAAGCCTGCCGACAGGAAAGAGCCACCCACATCTCTCGAATATGTGAAAGCCAACCCGATACTCAATACATCAATACATAGAGGCTGCTTGCCCGGTTAACGATCACATGACCACTACTGTGACAACTACAACGGGTAGTATCCTCAACTGTGCCTCTTTTCGCACCACTGCACCGAGTATTGCGGAAGAAGCAGCCATCGCTCTGGCCGTCATCACTAATGCACAAATTACCATCATGTCAGATTACCGCACGGCCTTTCGTAACTATCTTCGCGGACACATCGATGCCGCCAGCCTTCGGATCCTCCTTGCTAACCTTCCGCCAATGATCAGTGTGGTCTGGATTTCGGGACACCACTCGGTGCCCGGCAATGAAGCTGCCCATCGACACGCTCCCGCGCTCCTTCCCGGAGCCTCACCTCTCCATGATCACACGTATGCCTCCCCGTGTCATATACACAGAACTGCTTGAACACTGCAGGCTGTCTCGCCGTACCACCACCCCCTTCGCTCACCCTGTCTTCCCAAGATGCAGCAACTTTGCGCCACCTACAAACTAATACCTTTCTTTTACCATCTCTCCTAAACCTCTGGTACCCGTCCCTTTATTCAGCTGACTGCCTCCATTGCGGTGAGCGGGCAAAGCTGTACCATATGGTTTGCGCGTGCCAAGTTACCCCTTCTCTTTGTCCACTCCCTCGTCCCTGCATAGAAGATTGGGAGTCCGCCCTGCAGGGCCCCTGCCCCGGACGCCCGCAATGGCTGGCTCGCCGTGCTGTTACTGCAGCCTCGGCCAACGGCACTCTGAACTGAGGGTCCCCCAATAACTGAACAAAATAAATGTTTTGTCCTCCTCCACACTCGCAGGTGACTCGAAGCCTCGCAGGAACGTTTCAGCCTGCGCATCCTTTCCAGCCTTGGAGTTTACCCCGCACCATAGTGTGTGCAAACACGCCCCCGAAACCTCGCTGGTAAGCCGGGTGACCGAGATTCATTATTGTGTTTTTATTGCTAGTTGGGGTTGTTGTAACTGTATTAATAAATGCCTCTTTGTGTTCAGCACATACGGTTCTTTTGTTTCCAAGATCACGGTGCGCTGTGGTTGGCGTGCGCGAGCGATCACCGGGTGGGGTAGGTGGTTTGGACAGTCAGCCGCGATTAAGCGGGGAAGCGCATTAATCCTCGCCGCAGTGGTCCAGTGTAAGATGCCTAACTACTGTGATGGACAACCCGGGTTCGATCCCGATCGCCGGCAGCTTCGTTTCGATCGAGGCGAAATGAAGTGGCGTCCGTGTACTAGGGGGTAGTGGTGAAAGACATTTATTGGCTCAAAAGAGCATTCACAGGGAGGTATGATTGGACCAACCTTTAAGAGGCCAGTCCTCAAAAGCACTAGATGTGGTTACCAGTACGGAACTCCAGTGGCGTCGGCCGCTGCCCGGGTGGGCTCCGAGTGGGGTTGGGATGAGGGATGAGGGGGAATAGGAAGGTTGGAGAGGCAGGCCCACACCATGTGGTAAAAGTTCGAAAACTTCTCCGCATAGTGCAGACAGCTGGGCTCCTGCTCACATGGGCCTTCAGGGAAATGAGGCAGCTGACGACGCCGTTCGCGCACTCTCTCGCCGGGCATTTCCCTCCGACCCCGATGATCAGGAACTCGAATTCACTCCAGCTTATTCTTTAAAGATATTGTTTTACAATATAAATCTGGACATGACATTTATCCCCGCCCGTGTAAAAGCCTCTCAAAAGCGGAGGAGCGGCTTCTGCTCCGCTTTATACAAATACTTTGCTGAGCCCGAGAGCTCTCAGCCACTTCGACTATTCTTTCTCCGTGTACTGTGCAAAGTTAATGTTGTTGTCATTGTGGCTGTAGAAAGAAGGAAAAGAAAATGCCGGGCTGCTACTAGCTCTGTTGCTGAGCCACCTGATTGATTGATTTATAGGAAGGGAAAGGCGCGGTAACTGCCTCACTTGTTCTCTGAGGACACCTCAACCGCGCCGTAAGGGAAGGGAGGAAGATGGGAGTGAAAGTGAAAAGAGAGAAAGAGGAGCCGTAGTGGAGGGCTACGGAGTAATTTCGGCCACCTGGGGATCTTTAACGTGCGCTTACATCGCACAGCACACGGACGCCTCTTTGTTTCGCCTCCATGCTGAGCCACCTCTGCTGCCTCGTGCGGATAGGAGAGAAAGTATAGAAAAGAGAAAAAGAAGAAGGAGAGAAAGACGCGCGCCGCAACAGCCGTCGTCCATCACCTAAGCTGTGGCAATGACGGCTTTCAACAGATAAAAATTCGGTGGCTGGCTAGCCCCCCCGCAAGCAGCGTTGACCTACCGTCCCAGCCCCGTAGGGCCAGGAATAGCCAACCTTCACCACCTCCCCGTCATTAAAGATTCCCAGGTGGTCGAAATTGCTCCGGAGCCCTCCAACACGGCTCCTCTTTCTCTCTATCAACTTTCATTCCGCCCTTCTCTCTTTCCCTTACAGCTCGGTTCAAGTGACCGCAAAATAGACCCCGCCGGTGTGGCGCAGTGGTAAGACGCCCGACTACTGTGCCGGAGTTCCCGGGTTCGAACCCGAGATCGGCGGCTGCGTTTCGATGGAGGCGAAACGAAGAGGCGTCCGTGTGCTGTGCGAAGTCAGCGCACGTTAAAGATCCCCAGGTGGTCGAAATTACACCGTAGCCCTCCACTACGGCTCCTCTTTCCACTTTCACTCCCCTCTTCCTCCCTTCCCTTATGGCGCGGTTGCGGTGTCCACAGAAAACAAGTGAGACAGGAAACGAAGAGGCGTCCGTGGGCTGTACGATGTCAGCGCACGTTAAAGATCCCCAGGTGGTCGAAATTACTCCGTAGCCTTTCACTACGGCTCCTCTTTCTCTCTTTCCACTTTCTCTCCCACCCTCCTCACTTCCCTTACGGCGCTGTTGCCCCGTCGGGGTGGTGCAGTGGTGAGACGCCCGACAACTGTGCCCGAGTACCCGGGTTCGAACCCGACCTCGGCGGCGGCGTTTCGATGGAGGCGAAACGAAGAGGCGTCCGTGTACTGTGCGATGTCAGCGCACGGTAAAGATCCCCAGGTGGTCGAAATTACTCCGTAGCCCTCCACTACGGCTCCTCTCTCTCTCTTTCCACTTTCACTCCCATCTTCCTCTCTTCCCATACGGTGCGGTTGCGGTGTCTACGGAGTAATTTCGACCACCTGGGGATACTCCGTAGCCCTCCACTACAGCTCCTCTCTCCCTCTCTTTCCACTTTCACTCCCATCTTCCTCCCTTCCCTTACGGCGCGGTAGCGGTGTTCGCTCTGCCGGGGTGGGGCAGTGGTAAGACGCCCGACTAATGTGCCGGAGTACCCGGGTTCGAACCCGACCTCGGCGGCTGCGTTTCAATGGAGGCGAAACGAAGAGGCGTCTGTGTGCTGTGCGATGTCAGCGCACGTTAAAGATCCCCAGGTGGTCGAAATTACTCCGTAGCCCTCCACTACGGCTCCTCTTTCTATCTTTCCTCTTTCACTCCCACCTTCCTCCCTTCCCTTACGGCGCGGTTGAGGTGTCCACAGAAAACAAGTGATACAGTTACCGCGCCTTTGCCTTCCTATAAATAAATCAGTCAAATCAGTTGCGGTGTCCACAGAAAACAAGTGAGACAGTTACCGCGCCTTTCCCTTCCTACAAATAAATCAGTTTTTTTACGGCGCTGTTGAGGTGTCTACAGAAAACAAGTGAGACAGTTACCACGCCTTTACCTTCCTGTAAACCAATCAGACCGCAAAGTAAGTGACAGATAAGGCGCCTTTCCCTTCCTGGGAACAAATTATGCTCCAACTTGACCTTGATGCTGTTTGAAGGTGATCAGAAGCAAACAGTGATCTTGGCTTTACCTTGCGTAGTGAGCCCATCAGAAGCATGTCTGGCAGCTGGCCCGTGACTAGTACGGGCGCTTACTGGTCGGCGGGTTGTGTGACGTCCCGAGACTATACGGCATGACGGAGGTAGCTATCTTATATATCTGCTGGCGATGTCAGCGCACGTTAAAAATCCCCAGGTGGTCGAAATTACTCCGTAGCCCTCCACTACGGCTCCTCTTTCTTTCTTTCGTCTTTCACTCCCACCTTCCTCCCTGCCCTTACGGCGCGGTTGCGGTGTCCACAGAAAACAAGTGAGACAGTTACCGCGCCTTTCCCTTCCTATAAATAAATCAGTTTTTTTAGCTATCTTATCAGCTGCTCCATTGGTTGAGAGTATGTCAAGCGAATCAAACACTCCACGACTCTTGGGCTCGACTCAAACACGATACTTAATCGTAAGCCTTGCGGGCACGTGTGTACGCCTTCGTTCAAGTGAGAGGAGGGGCCTTAAATATGGGCAGGTTGTTTTTTCACCCCTTATGGTGGCTTACGAACTACATAACAGGGGCAACGGGAGTAGCAGAGCATGTTCACGAACGAGCATCCGCAAGTGCTGCAGCAGATGGGGCATAGCTTAAGTCTCCCTTGCTATTTTCGTTAGTTATACCCGTCTGATTTAGGTTCGTCGCATTGGTGGCGCCGTCGAGCAATACGGGTGTGCGCAGTTTGATTTTCCTGGTGTAAACATGTTTTCATTTGGCATATGCTGGTGTAAAAGTGCACGTTTTGGGTTTTATGGTGTCTAAGCACGTGAGAGAACACAGTGCGTCAAACACAGTGTTGAGTAACCGGCGCATGATGTTTAGCAGAGATAGCCACACAGGTGTTATCAGAATATTTGGTGCATATTATTATCAATTCTACAGAGCCGATTAGCTTCAAGCACGGGTGGGAACAAATAACGAAATAAAACACTACAATATACAAAGGCAACTACATACGCCGAAACATGATGCCATCATGCACTTGGTACATTATACACATGCATATGTAAGACTCATTGCAAAGCTCACGCACTCATATAATTCCGTTTGTGCGTTATTAAAGACGAATTCACTCTACATTATCATTGCAGTTGCGACGAAGACCGCAGATGCCAAAATCTGAATTTTACATTTCGCCTTTTTAGCGTTTCGCACTTTCAGCGAAAATTATTGGCACGTGTATTTATAGCCACGACGCCCCAGTTGCGCGTGCATACGTGTAAAACTATAAGAGCAAACCGATTTCTGAGCCCCGATCAAAGCTCGCTGCATATCAAACGTGGGGCGTCAGATACTGGTTGAAAAGTGACGGTAACATAAACGTAATCATTCTCTCGTTGTGAAGTGATAATCCATCAAACTAGATCAAGGTGAATTTTTTACAGAGTTATATTTCAGGACTCCCTATAGCTTATGCTCTTTCCTGACCTCTCACGAGGATCCCTCCATGCTTCCTCAACTCAAGAAGATGTTGAAAGAAGTCTCAAAATTTCAAAACATCCTTCCGCTACTTGCATAAGGAAGCTGAGAGAGCGACGAGGAGTTGCTTGCACCCTGAGTTTCGAACCGGCACCAAACCCAAATTCTCAGCCGGAACCGGAACCGAAGCGACCTGATTTTTTTAATGCGAACCTTAACAAATTGCAAGAACCGCACAGAAACGTGCTGTCAGATTGATTTAAATGTACCATGGCATTCTCATGCGGTTCCTTACTTTAAGTTATATGATATTTGGTCTGTTGATATATTGCACCCGTTGAAAGTATTATGTGCATAAAAGAATGCAGTTTAAACAAATAATCAACTGTTGCTTGCAGCCTTTAATCTACATCAGTGCACACCAGAGTACAATACACGATGTCTTTTACCCTGGCTTCTACCCTTTTGCCGTACATCATATCGTAAGCAGTCCTTACCCTATAACTTAGGAAATTAACATATTGGCAGCAAATAATATATGCATAGAAGACATCTAAAAAAATAAGTTATCCGTCATGTGCAGTTTCGAGTCAGTTGCGGAATAATTGTTACATTGGTTTGTTGCATTTCAATTTATGTTGTTTGTATTATGTGCATTTCTTTTGTTGTGTACGCAATCAGCGTTATACTGTTGCACTTTTTCTGTCTGTGTTGACGGGGATGTTAAGTTACCCTTAAGCTTGATGTTCGCGAAACACACTGCTGCCCATGTACTCTTGGGGCACTGGGTGCTACCTCAAGCTGCATCATGCAGCCTTTTTCCCAGTGTCCTCTCTTGCCACTGTAATGTGTGTGGAAAAATAAACTTTAATTCAATTCAAACCGTTACGAACGGGTTAGCGGTACAGTTCTGGCCCACGTTTGCCAGAAACCCCATTAATGTTACTTCAATCACTGCTTGCAAAGCGCTCTTCTCGTTTATTTGCAAAGCGCCATTGCACACTGCAAACATCACTCCTTAATGAAATATCGTTCCTTGCAGAAAGATGAAAATGACAAAGGAAAATATATTGCTACATACATAGCACCAATCTCTGGTGTCGGGCTATTGTTTCATTCTAAACACGGGTGGCCATAGCACAGGATTGATGGATAAATGGATGGATGGATGGACGGACGGATGGATAAATGGATGGATGGATGGACGGACGGACGGATGGATGGATGGATGGATGGATGGATGGATGGATGGATGGATGGATGGATGGATGGATGGATGGATGGATGGATGGACGGACGGACGGACGGACGGACGGATGGATGGACGGACGGGTGGATGGATGGATGGATGGATCGACGGATGGGTCGATGGATCGATGGATGAATGGATGGATGGATGGATGGATGGACGGACGGACGGACGGACGGATGGATGGATGGATGGATGGATGGATGGACGGACGGACGGACGGACGGACGGACGGACGGATGGATGGATGGATGGATCGACGGATGGATCGATGGACCCATGGATGAATGGATGGATGGATGGATGGATGGATCGACGGATGGATCGATGGATCCATGGATGAATGGATGGATGGATGGAATATAGGAGCGTCCCCTTTGAAACAGGGTGGTAGCAGTCGCATCATGCTTGTGTTTCCCCTATATCTTAATTATTGTTTTAGATCAGTTAACAATACCATCATTCTATTTATTAAATTTTTGTTTCTACATTACTAACATTATGTTACACTGCTCATGGAGAAATAGCGCCGCTCATGGAGAAGGTTGCCAAATTCGAGAGCCTAGCTCCCTAGGAAGCGAAATAACAGCACATTTCTCTTACGTTGAGTTACGTATTTAGATAAATAAATATATAACCACGTAATCTCAAAAACGAAATGACGAATCCGTTAAAATGTCAAGTGAAGCACTTCATTTTCCTGTCGCTCGACGAAGTCGCAATGAGTCACATAGCACGTGTATAGGAGCCGTATCCGATGCGACGTCAGCAGATGCAGTTTGGTTGACCGAGACTTCTGAATAGTAAGACTACGTTGATGATTGGAAGGCAGCCTTGGGTATCAATTTAACGGCCTGTTCTTGAGTTGTATCTGAGTCTGGCACAAATAAGATTCCGTAAGTCGATTTCTTATTTCGTATTTTCTTCGTTGTGTCCTTAGCTTTAACTGTTTGCTTTTATTTCCCTTGGTGAGCTTAACTATGCCAGAAGCGAAGCTCCGATGTTAAAGATATTCCTCCCTTCCCTCGAAGATGTCCCTTCATGTCAATGTGTAGTTACTCCCTTATTATAATTCTGCTCCACCTTGAGGGTATTCCCCTAAATATTCGATCAACATTTCCCACTAATTGATCCATTCGCTCTAGTTCAGCCATCTGATCTGCTGACCATCCTGGTTAGCTCAGTTGGTAGAGCGAGTGCCCGAAAAAGTGGTGGTCCCGGGTTCTTTCCCCGGAACAGGAATGGAACGAGACCGCTTACAACACAGAGTCCCTGGAACTGTCCCTGTTGGTAGGTTTTTTCTGAACCCGTTTGAACCTGTTCGCGCAGGTCGAACCGGCTCGAACCGAACGGAATGTGTCTTCGGAGCCGAACTCGAACCCGAAAGGCGTAAACCCGAAGCTGAACCGTACCCGAAAAAAATTTCATTTCGACGCAATGCTTTTACCTGTCTGATTTCGAGAATATACACCTAATTTTCAAATCTACAGCGACGTCTTTATGCTTGGAGAATGAAGAGGACGAATGAAGAGACTGCACGAGGTCAAAGAGGAAGTGTGCTCAAACGCTGAGCCTTCATTTTATGATGCTTTGATGGTCTGCAATTTGCAAATTGGTCTCAACTGCAAACAAACAGGTATGCATCTACAATAGTTTTGTAAAATGGGGGCTTATTGCGAGGAAGTGGAACACAATGGGCAATGACGACAACGGTGCGTGACCTGAAAGGTCTAACCTCGACAATACACACAAAACGATAGCAATGCCACTCACTAGAACGTTCAGAAGTTCATCTTCCCAAGGATGTTTTTTTTATTGTTACAATGGCTCCCGGGAACAGGAGCCATCCTGGCGAGTTACGGCGCAGGCAAGATGGTAGGGTTATAATAGGGTTTAAGGCGCTGGACGTGAACGATCTCGCGTCCTTGCCGGCGAAGATCAGGAGACGGCGTCAGAGGTACCACTACGTAATTAACAGGCGAGAGGCGTTCCACTACTGGGTAGGGGCCATGAGTTTTGGCAAGAAGACTCGTGAGAGTCCCAGAGTGCTGGATGGAATCCAGAGCCACACGATAATCCTTGAGGAGAAGTGCGGGGTCGTTGGTGGTTGTCGTGGGGCGTTTTGGCGGTATTGGGTGTCAGTGGGGAGGTAGCGGGCGATTCGGCGACACTGTTCTGCGTGTCGGGAAGCCTGCGAATCTGTAGCATACTCAGATGCGTCAGGTCGGTATGGAAGAATGGTATCTATTGGAGCAGAAGGGCGATGGCTGTAAAGATGATAGAATGGAGAGAAGCCGGTAGTCGACCGCTTTGTGGCATTGTAGGCGTACACGACATACAGAAGAACAAGATCCCAATTTGAGTGGTGAAATGAGATAGATAGACATCATATCGCCACAATTACGGTTAAATTGTTCCGTGAGGCCGTTGGTCTGTGGTTGATGCGCGGTGCTGGTTCGATTAATTATGTTGCACTCTGGGCTCTGGCGGCGTCCGATAAGGAAACGCGTCCTCTATCCCTGAGCAGTACGCGAAGTGTGCCGGGGCGATGGACGAAACGCTGCAAAATGAAGAAGGCTACGTCGGACGCAGAAGAGGATGAAAGGGTGGCTGTTTCTGCATACATCTTCATGGTATCAACTGCGACGGCGGCCCAATGGTTACCGGCGGCAGTGCACGGAAAGACTATGTAAATCAAGGACTACGCGGCCGAAGGGCCGCGGTAGGAAATGTAGCGGCTGGCTGCAAGAGTCTTTCGGAACGGTCAGCAGGGGGCTTGTGATCTTGACAGGCCAGGCACGAGTGGATGTTCTTAAGAACGAAGCTGTACATTTCAAGCCAGCAGTAACGCAGCCGCATTCGGTCAAGCAGGAGTCTTGAAGACTCCTGCGTGACCGCATATCGGGTAAGCGTGGAAGTTATCACAGACTTGCGAGCATAGGTGGCGAGGAATAACTATAATCAATTACAGTAATCAGCGCTGTAGTTGCGGCTATAAAGGATATTGTTACAAATGGTGATGTAGGAAGTCTGGCGATGGACAGCACGTGATGGAAACGTACGCCGGCGTAGGGTCAGTGAGAAAATCAGGCAGAGACGCAATTCAAAGGTCTATGCAGCGATGTCGGAATGTCTCTGATGTGAAGTGATGGCGGGGAGTCTTAGAATGATGCGAGGCTGGCGACCTCAACTGGAAGGTACCAGCGAGAAAGGGCATTATAATCTTGCGGCTTGCTTCCGGTGTGGTAGACGACGCTGACGTCATATTCCTGCACACGAAGAGCCCTTCTTAAAAGGCCACCGGAGGGTCTTTCTGCGAGGATAGCCAGCACAGCCCGTGGTTGTCCATGACGACGTCAGAAGGACGAACTTAGAGATAAGGGCGGAGTTTGGTAAGAGCCGAAATGATAGCCGAACACTCTTTTTTAGTTACTGAGTAATTGTGTTACAGTTACGTTAACCTATCATGGAGGGCGCCATGGGTTGTGCCTAGCTGTGTACAACTGCCTGGAATAATCTATAAAAGGGGGCTTCTTCGTTCGGCTACTGGCGTCGTGCTTGTTGACTGGCTGCATGTTCTGCTCCTGCCAGCCGGCGATACAACAAATTGGACTACGTCTTATTAGGGTGCGGCTTGCATAGACGACAACAAAGCCAGGTTTGCGTTCCGCAAGTACAACGCCGTGACCAACACCACTGACGTCGGTGTGGAGCTCGCTAGGGGACATCAGTTCCAAATGAGGCAGCTTGGGCAGCGCAGTGCGGATGCGGCGCAAGGTATAAAACGCGATGTCGCATGTGGGTGGCCACTGCGAGAAGTCAAGTCGGAACTGCAAGATAGAACTTGTGTTAAATGGGCAGTAACTGACGCAAAGTTTCGGATAAAATACATAAGTAGGAGCACAGACCTATGAAGCTGCGCAGGTCTTTGATAATAGTAGGCTTGGGAAAGGCAGCGAGAGCACTAAGTTGGCTGGGTCTGGTGAAGCCTTCCTCAGAAACTATGCGCTTAAGATTGGTTAGCGACTGCAAAGAGACATTTCTTTCAGTTTATTTGCAAGCTGGCATCAGAAAGGCAGGTAAAGACGTGTTTCACGCGGTAGAGGTGGGTGTTGAAATCTGTAGAAAGATAACGATGTCGTCGAGGTAACAGAAGTATGTCTTCCATATTAGTCTCCTAAAAATTGTATCCATCAATAAAGCTTGCTGCTGGGCTAGTTGGTGACATATACGTAGAATAAAAAAGGTATCACAATAAGGATGACCGCAGAAGAAAAACACCACACACACGAACGGTACTAACTGTTCCTCAAGCTGAACTTGTAGTTGCCATGAAGGAGTAAACAAATTGCCGGACTCTCCTTTCAGTACTCAGCAGATGTGTTACTCGACAATGTTTTAAAGCTTCTGGAATTTCATTTGAGTGCCACTTTATCGTACTTGACAAGCAGCCTTCTCTGGAATGCATTAGCATTTGTATAGTGTCTTGTGTGGCGCCTATGATATGCGACTTTTTTATTTAGCATATATTGATCGCTTTTTGGATCAAATTTTTAGTGGAGGCCTGTTTTAAAGGTTGTTAGATACGTTGATCTTTTAACTTAGTCTACATTGAACGTTCGACAAATTTTACAGATGTTTAAAGACTATGGTAAAGGCCTGTATTTTAACCATGAACTTTCGCAGAATGGCGTTATGCACTTTTTAAACCCGAAGCTGAGGTTACGTAAGGAAACCACCTACTGGGCTTGTTTCCCACGTGCCAAGAAAGAACTCTTGCCTTACGACTCCTCTCATTCAAAGACTGTGAAGAAAATCCATGTTATCGCTCTGCTTGGAATCTGCGCTTCTTAATTCATGTTCGCAAGAAATGCAAGATAGCTGTGACAATCATATTAGGCTGGAGGCTACCCCTGCTCGGTCTTAACGGCAGTTGCAGAAATCCTCCTAAACAAACTTGGACGCCGAGAAACGATGGCTGATACTCAACGCGTGAGAGCCAAATCCGAGCTGATGCCTTACGTTCGTGAGGTTTCCCGTAACACAAAAAAAAGTGGCCAGCAGGCATAATGCGCCTCTTGTTTTCTCGGCGCCAGATAGGTTGGCTAAACTGTGCCCTTTATTATCAATCTTGTCAGAGCCTTTACCCTCGCCCGAGTAAAGGTCTATCTAAGACGGAGGAGCGGCTTCTACGCCGTCTTTATACCAACACTCTGCTGGGCCCGGCAGCACTAAAACATTTTAATCCTTCCTTCACAGGCAGTTGTCCGCACTGTGCGGAGAAGTCTTCGGACATCTACCACATGGTGTGGGCTTGCCCATCTAACCCAGCTGTTCCTCCTCACCCCAACCCCACTCGGGAGGACAGGGAGGCGACCCTGCTCGGCTGCTATGACCTGCAGGCCCAAAAGGCCTTGGTTGAGCGCGCCCGGGCAGCGGCCGATGCCACTGGGGTCCTGTACTAGAGACCCCACCCAGTATTTGTAAGGGCTGGATGTTCATAGATCCCGCGGATGCATACATTCACCCCTTTTGGACCAGTAAACGTTTGTCACCACCACCACCTCCCGCATCTGCCGGGAGGTTGAGTTCGGTGGCAAGAAGTGACATGAAGAAGCCTTCGTCAAATATGCCTTGGGAGTGGTCTACATAATTCTCCTGTCCTGCGGAAAATGCTATATAGGGCAGACTGGGCGCTGTCTTAATGACCGTTTAGGTGTATGCTCTAAACATAGAACAAGACAAGCTCGCGAATTAGATTTCGGATGTTCTGACGTGCAATTACCAGCCTCCTTTAAATAAGCAAATATTCTGGTCAGAAGTTCATGCACGAAAGCCAGAGATTTGCTGCAGATTTTCTACATCTACAAAAAAAGCGACTCATTTTGTCAGCGACGAATCAATAAGTTTGTACTCCTTCCGGCCCGCATTTTAGAGCGTTATCTTAAGCTGAGCTCCGTCTTTTACGCGCGTGCCCGTTTTCTTTAGGTTGTCTTCGGTGTCTTGTTTCTTGACGCTGTTTCAGGGTTGATATTCTTGTTACCTGTTTTTTCGTCGAGTGTCGATATGAATTCAGATTTATATTTCTGTTAACAAGGCTATCGTCGCCCTAATTTTGTTTGGTTTTAGTTTGGTTTGTGGGGTTTAACGTCCATCGCCATTTTGTGTTCATATGCGATGTGAAACTGGATATATTGTTAACTGTTGTGGGAAACAAAACCAGTTGTTAGTGGCATTCGTGCTTGTGGTGTTTCTCTTCTGTGGTCTTCCTCATTGCGCCAACTTTTTATTTTAAGTAAATGTCCATCATTGTCTAAAATGTTGTTGGAGCATTAACTAAACAATTCGTGTAAGCCGTCGTGGGTTACAAAGGTGGTTTTAGGCGATCGGCCGCTTTCATGGGGACCTGTCAATACTGGAACGTGGATAGAAGGAAGAGTTCGGTCCCTCGCAAAACAGTTCAGAGCGTCATTTATGCTGGCAAGAGGGTAGCCGTCCCTACGCGCAAACCTATTAAGGCGGCGGTAATCTACACAAAATCGGATAGAGCAATATTTCGTCGTGACGAATACAACAGCAATAGAATGGAGAGTTTAGCAGGTTGGTGCGACATTCTAAATTAGAGACAGCGCAATCGACGAAGGACAGGCGGGTAGACAGGAAAAGCGCTATGAACACTTGGTGTTTCCTTTAATGAATTCATGTTATGGGAAGTCCACATCGGGCAGCTGCAGGTTAAACTGGCTAGGG
This sequence comes from Amblyomma maculatum, assembly GCF_055883805.1. Taxonomy (NCBI): domain Eukaryota; kingdom Metazoa; phylum Arthropoda; class Arachnida; order Ixodida; family Ixodidae; genus Amblyomma; species Amblyomma maculatum. Next base: position 33,981,442 of record NC_139348.1, read on the forward strand.
TTGTCGGCGTACGTAGAAGGTTAAAGTTCATATGTTGCCTAATATGACGAAACTTGTAATCTACCATGCTATCTTTGAATCTCATGTTAAATACTGTCATCTGGTGTGGGTTACAACGACGCAAACTAATATTCAGAAGGTTTCAATATTGTCACGTGATGGTGACAAGGTCGATGACACAAATGAACAGTTTTGGAGTGCAGGGAAGAAACTCTTTATTGGGCTGACTTGCGCCCGCAAAAGAACTAAGCAACTCGGCGGCGGCGATAGCAACAAACGTGCTCGTCGATCGTCGAACAAAGAATGCCCGTCACACTCGTCAACCCTCAATTTAAAGGCTACTGAGAACAATCTAGATAACGTCGCAAACTGCTACTAGCACAACCTGGAACATTGTAGAAACATACGCGAGTGATCGGAATCTTCGAGACAGATCTCGTGGTATCGTTCGCGACAAAGAAAATGATAAATGATAACGCGTCGTATCGCGACAACGAGCCTGAACAAACACGGGATACAGAATTGATAAGCGCGCCAGAATCAATGACAAGGCCGAATGCCAGCGGCTGTCGAACAGGAACAAATAAAGATTCAAACAGTTCACTGCAATATTGCAAAAAAATGCAGTGAGAGCAGTAGCAGGTGCTTCATATTTAGCACGTACAAGTTCCTTATTTTCATAATACCGCATTATGAATGTAATGGTCATTCATCAATATCGTGGGATTCAGCTATATAAATCCCAGGCACCGTAATATTACATTTCTAAGTCACCTTGCTAATCTACAGGAATATACTCTTCTTCCAAACACAAGACACTATGAATACTGGTGTGTACCTTGCCCACGCACAAACTACAGACTCCAAACATTAAGATATGTATTGCCGTCCTTCGTAAAGCGATACACTTTCACAAATCAATCCCTTCACTCAGTTTCATATTGCAGTACCAGAAATATGTTCCTACTGTAAGGGTACGTTCAAGCTCAGGTCGGTGTTTCGGTCGACCGTTTAACTAGCGCGTCAGTCCCTTGCGTCTTCTTTTTTCTGCCGTCTTCTTTTTAGCACGCGCCTTTCGACATACACTCGTCGTCTTTGTCACCGTCGACAGTCACGGAGCGTTGGTGTGACACTACAATTATCCCCGGGAGAAAAAGGAGGCATCCTGCCGACTCATATGGCGTCGACACAACAGGCGGGTCGTAACAGGGCTTGAGGCGGTCAACGTGCACTGTTTCACGCCCGCGGCGACGCATATCCGGTGTCGGTGCAAGCGGTTCTATAACGTAGTTTATCGGAGAGGTCTGGCAAATAACCCGATATGGACCATGGTATTTGGAAGCAAGTTTGGTAGAGAGGCCGGAGGGGGTGGCAGGAACCCAAAGCCTCACGAGGGAGTCTGTGGTGTATGAAGGAGCTGGACAAGACGGTGCGCGAATGAACTGATGGTGACCTTGGTTCTAGGTTGTAAATGATCGGGCCAACTGGCGACATTCTTCTGCATATGCTGCCGCTTGAGAGACCGTGGTCGCTTCGGAGGTGTCAGGGCGATAAGGAAGTATCGTGTCCATAGTTGAGGTGGGTTCACGGCCGTATAGAAGGAAAAAAGGGGACAAGCCGGTCGTGCTTTGTATGGCAGTGTTATAAGCGTATGTGACGAATGGGAGAAGCCGGTCCCAGTTTGAGTGGTCGGACGCGACATACATGGCCTGCATGTCACTCAAGGTGCGGTTAAAACGTTCCGTCAAGCTATTTGTCTGCGGATAGTAGGCCGAGGTAGAACGGTGGACAATGCGGCATTGCTGAAGGGCTTGAATGGTCTCGGAAAGAAAAACACGGCCACGGTCACTGAGTAATTCTTTAGGTGAACCATGGCGCAGAACGAGATGGTGCAGGTCGAAAGACGCAACGTCTAGCGCCGACGCAGAAGGTAAAGAAGATGTTTCTGCGTGGCGGGTAAGGTGTTCAACAGCCACGATAACCCAACAGTTACCAGCTGGAGTGACTGGTAGTGGCCCGTAAATATAAATACCCACACGGTCGAATGGCCGGCTGGGGCAGGGCAAGGGCTGCATCGGAACGGTGGAGTGGTGTGGAGGGGTTTTGCGGCGTTGACATTCGTGGCATGCGCGGACGTAATGACGCACGAAGCGGTACATACCCTTCCAGTAATAGCAGAGGCGAAGACGAGTGTAAGTTTTTAACACTCCGGAGTGGGCACACTGAGGATCGGCGTGAAAAGCGGCGCATATTTCCGAACGGAGGTGCCGAGGAATGACAAGGAGCCACTTGCGTCCGTCAGAAAGGTAATTTCGGCGGTAAAGCATGCCGTCGCGGATGGCAAAATGACGAGCTTGGCGGCGAACCGTTCGTGAAGCTGGGCGCAGAGGTGTAAATAGAAGTGTAAGAAGAGAAGAGATCCAAGCGTCTTGCCTTTGTTCATTGGGCATGTCGACAACCGGGGTGACGCAGTGGTTCCGACTACTGTTCCCAAGGACGCGGGATCGAATCCCGGCCTCGGCGGCAACTTTTCGATGGAGGCGAAAACCAAGGCGTCCGTGTGCTGTGCAATGTCAGTGTACGTTAAAGAACCCCAGGTGGTCGAAATTTCCGGAGTCCTCCACTGCGGCGTCTCTCATAGCCTGAGTTGCTTTGGGACGTTAAACCCCACAAACCAAACCAATTTCTAGTGAAGATGCGTCACCTATGGTGGTAGCTGTCGAGTCAGAGCCGGATTGAAGAGGTGACCTAGACAAGGCGTCGGCTTCAGAATGCTTACGGCCAGACCGGTAGGTGACCTGAATGTCGTACTCTTGTAAGCGGAGGGCCCAACGAGCAAGACGGCCTGATGGGTCTTTAAGGGTGGACAACCAGCAGAGTGCGTGATGGCCCATAACAGAAAAGGGACGACCGTAGAGATATGGGCGGAACTTCCCAATGACCCAAATGATGGCCAAGCACTCGTTTTCGGTTTCAGAATAAGTTTTTTCGGCCTTTGTTAAGGTGCGGCTGGCATAAGCAACAACGTACTCTGGGTTGCCGGGCTTTCGTTGTGCAAGGACAGCGCCGAGACCTACACCGCTGGCACGAGTGCATAGAAATGAAGAGAATGTGACCGTAAGTAATACTAAGAAACCATGCGAGATGAAGCTGCTATGTTTTTGATTTTGTGCGTAATTGTGCAGAAACTATACTGCGTTCCATAGGAAAATATTGTATACATTTTTATTCCATGTCTGCTCTTTGTGTTTTTGCTGTTATCCGCAATCGCCGTGTCGAACCACTGCGGGAGCTTTGTCAAGCCAATTGCGCGGCTTTTATTTCGTTTCTCCTCAGCCATTGTAAATGACTGAAATCAACTGAACTGAAATGAACGGCTCCCTTAATTGGTGTAGCACGTATACATGTACAAAGTATTCGAAAAACCAAGTGTGCATGTTCGCAGATAAAAATCGCAGTGGCTTAACTCTGCTATGCCTGGATATGATATACGTAGCCTAAAGCGTAAAGCACCAGCGGCAGTGTGCTCCTGGAAATTCATTCTTCCGGGCCTCTCTCGCAGCCGCTCTGCAAAGGCGTCTTGTCGTGAGGGATACATCGCGCGTCGCTTGTCGAAAACAACCAGCATTTAATTGAACGCATTAAAGTCCACCGGCGTTCTCTAATCCGTCCATGCGGCTTACACGCCACGTATTATGGCCCGCTGGCGTCAGTATACGGAGAAAATGATTACGTGCCCCCACTGTACGACTCTAACCTGCGGCGGCATATCTCATTTACTTTGGGATTGCCCTGCTTTTTCTACTGGATGCCCCGAGATCGAACCCTACCGCCTGAACTACCGTTCCCTTCTAGAAACTGATGCTAACACACAGATGATATTTGCCAAGTATGGCTCGCTTAGTGGCCTGGTTAGAGCAATGTGATTCGAGTGACGATTTAAACAATGAAGATTATGTCTACTCCCCTTTATCCCCATCCATGGCCATGAGCCTTCCCATTCAATAAGGGACATTCCATCCATCCATCCGTCTACAGGAAAGGAAAGGCGCAGTAACAGTCACTCGCTGAATCTCGCTGTCACTCTCATCCAGCGAGCTCGTGTGGCGGCCCAGACCAATGGAGCCCCGGAATAATGGACTTCACCTAGTATTATAAGGGGCAAGACCCATTGAGGGTGGCTCTCCAAGCAACCTCTCCTTTTGCGATAAATGCTTTCCACCACCACCACAGTAAAGCGCTGGGCTAGGGATCCAAGGGATGGAGGTTCTATTCCTCGGTGGAAGACACTGTTTCATAATTGATTTTTTAGTATCGATTCAATGATGATAGGACATACTCTTCTGGTTTAGTCGCTTCGAATTTGGCGGCTCTCGCGCATGCCCATAACGGGCGGCCAAGACTCACGCGAATCTCGACTCTGGCTCCCGTAGTTTAGCTATACGCTATAAAACATTATTAGTCAGCTACAAGATATGACTGGTGGGGTGATGACTGGTGGGATGCTAATGCTGGTGTCAGAATTCTTCTGAATTCATGTTCAGGTTTCCATTCAGAAGTGTGAGAAATAATGCACCCTTCATTTCCCCTAGACCAATTTACAATTGCACAATTGAGATGGCTACAGCTGACGACATAATACTAGCAATCCCGGCAATTTACTACAGTGATCACATGCCTGTGTTCGCAATCGTTACGGTGTGAAAATACTGCATAAAGTGAGCATTGAAACCAGCAATGTTTTACACCATCAGAGATAGTTCAGCAGCATTGAACCCTCTAGGTTTTTTGTTTTTTATTGCGAAAGCGATTCGCGGCTGATGAGTGGCGTATGTGTACAAATATTTTAGACAAATGTCGGTTGAAATGGTTTGGTTTCTATGGTTTAAATTCCAAAACGATGGAGGAGAAGCGTAGTAGCGTCCGTGTGCTGTGCGCTGTCACCGCATGAGGTAGCGGAGGTGGCTCAGCCCAGAGCCAGAAACAGGCCCGTGCATTTTCTTTTCCTTCTTCCTACAGCCACAACAACAACAACGTTAAAGAGACCCACGTGGTTGAAATTACTCCGAAGCTCTCCACTGTTGCTCCTTTTCTCTTTTCCCACGTTTACTCCCGCCTTCCATCTTTCCCTTACGTTGCGGTTAAGGTACAGTGCCTAGCCACTGTAGTTAAGGTGTGCACAGGACAAGTGTGAGAGTTCATGATGTGAAAATAGTGCGAAGAACGCACGGATAGAAAGAACGACGCAGACAAGTCCTGCGTCGCTTTCTGTCCGGGTGTTCTTCGCGCTATTTTTACATCATGAACGTTCACCAACTCGCCCAGATTTCTGATTTGCAAGTGTGAGAGGCCCTACGCTTTTCCTGTCCTGTGAACCAATTATTATTATTAACAAAACCAGCAGTCCATTGAACACATCAAGGTTCACCGGCGCTCTTTCATGTCTTGCGCATGCGATGCCGGCAGACGCTTTCTTGCCCCACTCGGCCAGCTCTACACAGCGGTGCGCGTATCCGCACTGCGGAAACGACCTCCTCTTTTCCACGACGGCGCGCGCCAAGGAGGTTATATAGAACTACTGGAGTGGCGGTCCCCCATGGACGCCGGTGCGAGCGGGCGAAGCCGGCCGAGCCAGCGGCGGCCATGTTGCAAGGGGCGAAAAGCACGCGGCGCCGGCCAGTGAAAGCCCCTAGCGCGCGTTTCACGAGCGCTTGCGCGCATGTGAATGTAAGAAAATCTTAATGAAATCATCTCGTTGTCCAAATCCATTATATAGACTGCCAATTTCTTGTTTCATGCGTCTTACATTGTGATAAGAGTAGATGTAATCCGGGCCGAGCTATCATAATGTTCTCCAGATTTTTTCGCTGCTTCTTGGACCAAAAAACACTCTTGCGCTGCGGTGCACATAGCACATCCGTAAACTGAGTTTCAAAGTTAGAGCACACAGTTGACGAACACTGTTTCGGGATGAGAATATGCCCTTAAATCTGCATGCATTGCGGCACGTATGCTTCGCCGACGGTATGAAAATTTTCTGTCCAAATGAGCGGCATTCGTTGCCTGCTTTACCAATGGTGAATCAAGTAAGTCTATTACTTTAATGATATTAATGGCTTTTGAAACCTATAACACGGCGACTTCTAGAACTAGTGCGACATCTTTCAAACTCTTTTGGGTAGCACTGTGAGAAAAAATGACAGACCTTTAATAAAAATATTTCAAGCTGCAAAAGTGTTATGATATGCTACAGCAATTATGAAGTGCGGGAAAGAAACGAATTATCGTGTCTTCATTCAGACATTACTGCTATTAGCTAACCGAGGTGATGCACGTGCCAACACTAGATGTTAGCTTCATTCAAGCGGTAAAAAAATAAAAAATATCGGGGCCTCTTAGCACTTCTTACGTGCTGTGAATCTGTACACATTGAGACAGTTTCGCTTTTATCACGCGTTTATTTTAACCGAGTGAGACCCGCGTTAGCTCGGTTTTACATCGTTTTGCGTAGTTTGCAATTTGATTTTGAATTCTACTCGTAGAGACCTTTTAAACGATATATGACTTGATTTTGTAGCCTAAAGTTCAATTGTTAATGAAATCACCTAATTAAAGCTCATTAGCTAATACCAGCAAATGGTATAGTGCAATATCTCGTTCTCGATACAAGCTATTTAATGGTATATGACTTGATGCTGTAGCGGAAAGTTGAATTTATACCAAAGAACTAATTTATTTATTTTTATTTATTTTATTTTATTATTGATAGCAATTAAGGCACAATACGTCTAGTGCAATTATAATCGACATAAGCTATTCAACAACATAAAACTTGATGCTCTCACACTCGAGATAATCAACACAGCAGCACATATTTAGGACCACCCACCCTGTATTTTGAGATTTCATTTCTATCTGTTGTCGGCGGATTGTGACAGATACCGCGCCATTTATTTCCTGTAAACCAGTCTGAAATTCCGCTATTTCTGCTGTACCGCGTCTGCGTCTGTATGCAGTCTGTTGCTGAATGCGAGGAAGCGCCAATGAAAGCCGAAGCACGGACGTTTGGATAGGACGCCCAGTGTTGTTGCTGTAGGAAGAAGGAAAAAATGCACTGGCCTGCTACTGGCTCTGTAGCTGAGGTGGTGTTGAGCTGAACCACCTCCGCTGCCTCGTACAGACAGAAACTGATTCATTTATAGGAAGGGAAAGGCGCAGTAACTTTCTCACTTGTTTTCTGTGGACACCTCAAGCGCACTGTAAGGGAACGAAGGAAGGGGGGGGGGGGGGGGTGAAAGTAGAAAGAGAGAAAGAGGAGCCGTAGTGGAGGGCTGCGGAGTAATTTCGACCACCTGGGGAACTTTAACGTGCGCTGACATCGCACAGCACACTGACGCCTCTTCGTTTCGCCTCCATTGAAACGCAGCCGCCGAGGTCGGATTCGAACCCGGGCACTCCTGCACAGTAGGCAGGCAGAAAATATGGGACTGGGACAGGTGGGTCACCGCCGCTTACGGCGGCGGCTTGCCTGCCCCCGAAATTTTATCTGTTGTAGGCCGCCATTGCACCCACCACCGCTTCGGTGGTGGACGACTGCTGTTGTTGCGGCGCGCGTCTTTCTCTCCCTCTTCCTTTTCTTTCTTCTCTATTTCCCCCGCAGATGGAAGAGGAAATAGAGAAGAAAAGAATGAGGGAGAGAAAGACGCGCGTCGCAACAACAGCCGTCGTCCACCATCGAAGCGGTGGCGAGTGCAATGGCGGCCTACAACAAATAAAAATTCGGTGGCAGCCGGGGTGGTGCAGTGGTAAGACGCCCGACTACTGTGCCGGAGCACCCGGGTTCGATCCCAACCTCGGCGGCTGCGTTTCGATGGAGGCGAAACGAAGAGGCGTCCGTTTGCTATGCGATGTCAGCGCACGTTAAAGATCCCCAGGTGGTCCAAATTATCCGCAGCCCTCCACTACGGCACCTCCTTCTCTCTTTCCACTTTCTCTCCCACCTTCCTCCCTTCCCTTACGGCGCGGTTTAGGTGTCCACAGCTACAAGTGTGACAGATACTGCACCTTTCTCTTCCTGTGAACCAATCAATCAATCAAGCCCCCGCCGCAAGCGGCGGTGACCCACCTGTCCCAGCCCCATTAGGAGGCGTTGCATTAGGACGCCCAGTGGAGTCAGTTTTGCATAGCTTGAATCGCCTGGTGATGTCATCGGTTATGACAGCACGTGACATCACGATGGAACGTGATGTCAAGATAACGGCATTTCTAGACATGGCGTCATTCCTGTCAAGATGACGTCATGTAGGACCGGACGTGACGTCATGACCGATGTCACGCGCCCATTGTTTCTAAGTCAGCGCGGTACGAAGTCCGCGCGGCGCCACATCGAAAGTTCGACGACTTTCGAAAAACACCTCCTTCCCCACGCGAAGAGAGCGCGTGGCCTTGTACAGGCATCACCCTCTTTCTCATCACCTGGCAGCGACGGTGACTCACCAGGCCGGAAGATGCGAGTCTTCTCTGGAAGCTTCGGCCGCGCCTAACCAATGACGACGCGCGGCTCGGCGGGAAGGAAAGGGTACGTTCCAACAAGCGAAGCTAAGTATTTGCGCGTTAGCTTTGGCGCGCTGGTACAGACAGACGCGACGCGCGCTATTTATTGAAGTCGCGTCACTTGTTTGAGTCAGTCAGTGTGTGAGCTAGTATTGCGATGTGTTCACAAGCGCTACTACTCGAATCCCGCGGTTCATCCGCTGCTACCAAACCCACAGATCTGCGAGGGAGCGGCGCTCGTCTTATATGGCGGCCACCTCGTCTCTCCATAAGTCGGTCTGCAACAGTGCCCGGTGAACAATTTGGTGTTTGTTTATTTGACTCTCCCGTGTATTGTTATGTTTGGTTTGGTTCGGTTTGTGGGGTTTAACGTCCGAAAGCGACTAAGCCTATGAGAGACGCCGTAGTAGAGGACTCTGGAAATTTCGACCACCTGGGGTTTTCTTTAAAGTGCACTGACTTCGCACAGCACACGGGCGCCTTGCTTATCGCCTCCATCTAAAAGCGGCCTCCGAGGCCGGGATTCGATCCCACGTCCTTGGGAACAGTAGTGGACTGCCGTAACCACTGCGCCACCCCGGCGGGGTGCTGTAAAGCCTCTTTGTTATTGAATGACTTTTTAGTTACATGCTTCCTGTGAACCTCTCGTTTGTGCATTTTCGTCAGTATTACTCTGTATTGTGTCTTGCTGTATATAAAGTTTGTTTTTGTTACTTTACTCTAATCCTTAATCTGGCTTAATCGGCGAAAGCCGGGCACCAAACGGCCATCCCCTTCTGTCACTACAACGTAGTTCAATTCCGGCTGAACTTGCAACGAAGGTCGAGGGCATCTTCTTTGCGACTGGAACTGCTACCCTCACTCACTCTAAGGGTATCTGGGGGTGTGCCCACCATTAGTGGCACATCGTTAAAAACCTATAATTATTAACGGTGACAACCGAATGTGTCGTCATAATGACGTCTGTTATGGTTATGGACATGCACAAATGTCACTATGACATCACGTCCGGTGGTGCTGACGTAATCATTGCGCACGATAGACGCAACAACCATGGGCTTGAACAGCTTTGGTGTTAAAGGAGAACTTCCAGGGAGGGCTCACTAAACACACCCTAGTAGGGCATGTTTTAATACCGACCGAAGGAATGTTGTCTGCCCTCAAGGCACCCTCAATGAGGTCAGGAGTGTCAGAATTTGGTCCTCAATCTCGCTTTATATTGGACAATGTGGGCTTTTCTTATTGAAATGGCTCCGCCACATCGCGAGGCGAAGGCGAGCCGATACAGAAGGTAAAGAAGCAGTGTCGCTCCGCTGACAGCCGAGAGCGCCGGTGATGCAAACGTTAAAGGATCGGTTAAATGTCTCTTAAGAGGAGAACGGCGAAAGCGTACACCTCGTCTTCTTACATTTGCATCTCATCTTTTCCATTCAGTTGCGGCCAATTCTAGTCGTCGTTTGACATATTGGTCGTTTCGCAATCATGATGAGTCATGCCTAGTCAGTGCAATAATTATCACTTCCCACTAAGTATTTTTACTCGTTTCATTTTATCTCCGGTCATGCAAGTCGTTTTTTGTCGTATTTGTCATTTTATAGTCCCCCACGATGAGTAATACCTAGCCATTACAATCATTATCCCTCATAGGTAAGCAGTTTTACTCGTTTCAAGTCAGTTGCAGTCATTCATATCGTTGTTTGATATATTGGTCGTTGCGTAGTAATAGTCACTAAGCATTTTTGCTCACTTCCGATCAGTTGCGGGCATTTCATGTCGTCGCTTGAAATATTGATTGTTTCGTAGTAATGATGGGTCATGCTTAGTAACTGAAGTCATTAGTACTCATAGCTCATCATTTTTACTCGTTTCAAGTCAGTTCTGATAATTGAAGTCGTTGTTCATCATATTGGTCGTTTTCTAGCCATGCTGAGTCATACCTAGTCATTTGAATCATTATCAATAATCGGTAAGCATTTTGACTCATTTCAAGCCAGTTGCAGTGTCGTGGTAATCATGACTGATGCCGTCACTGTTGTCATATATGTGAAGCGACAACTTGCATGACTGATCTTTATCAGTAATCGGTAAGCATTTTCACTTATTTCAAGCCAGTTGCAGTGCCGTGGTAATCATGAGTTATACCGTCACTGTGGTCATATATATGAAGCGACAACTTGAATGACTATAAATGGCTTGAAACCAGTAAAGTGCTTACCGATGAATGATGATTACAGTGACTAGGTATGACTCATAATGACTCACAAAACGATCAATATGCCAAACAGCGAGGGCTTTTTCTCCGTGCCCCTAAGCATCATAAGACGCTTGAATAAACTGAAACTGATATGCTATGAATGACAGAAACTGTAGCATTTTTGCTCATTTTGCGGCAATTTCATGTCGTCATTTGACATATTAGTCGTTTCGTAGACATGATTGGTCATGCATAGTCACTGTAGTCACTGCAACTCATAGCTAAGCATTTTTACTCATTTCCAATTAGTTGCAGTCATCACAAGTCGTTGTTTGACATACTAGTCGTTTCGTAATAATTAGCAGTCATAATGAGTCATGCCTAGTCATTCTACTCATTTCCATTTAATTGCGGCTATTTCAAGTCGTCTTTGACATATTGGTTGCTTCCTAGTGATGAGTCATTCCAAGTATTTGTAGTCATAACCCCTCATAGCAAAAAAGCATTTTTACTCATTTAGAATCAGTTGCGGGCATTATAAGTCATTCAGACATTAAATATCCCTATTAGTCATTAGCTTTAGTCATTAACTCTATCGGTGTCTATAATTTATTCATCTTTCATCGCTTTAATTCTTGATATTCCTCCTCACTCGTCCGCTATTTGCGAATGGCCCGTCAGCGCACAGATGCGACGCACATCACGCGCACAGCTCCCGCGCTCCGATTTTCGCTCCAATGAGGCCAGACAGAAGGCTTTCGCCTTTAAAGGGGAGAGCCGTCATTCCCGACAACATCACCATGGGAGGTTTCAAAGTAGGTAGAGTATCTTAATTTTGATAGCCATAACAGTCTTGCCCCCCCCCCCCCCCCCCCCCCACGAGCTCGGTACACACCTGCACGAGCTGCTTCCGGCAGTAGGGGTCTTCGCTCCGGTCCATGGGCGGCTCGGTGTCGGCGACGGCTGTCGCTGCGTCTGGGAACAGGTGGGCGTCGTACGGAGGCTGCGCGTGCTCATCGTCGCGGAGCCTCGAGCGGACGCCGGCGGTCAGCAGCAACAGCGGCCCCGTAGAGGAAGGCGCCAGCTGGGCCACCGCCGCTGGACCCAGTAGGAACGACGCCGCCACCACGATGGACGCGCATGCCATGCCGGTGTAGAGCCACAGGGGAGAGCACTGTGCTCATGAGCGGTTTGACGTCACTCTAGGGTCTGAGCATGCAGCCTCCCCAGAGCACGAGCTACTTGCCTCACAGGGACCCCGTCATCACGCGGCGCCCGCTCAAAGGAATGAAATACATAATAGAATCCGGTCAAAATTTCACTAGGTTTTAAGACAAAGTGACGGTCATTTCTACGCACAATCTCTGCGTTTTCAGAAACGACAACTACGGGAAATTAAGGTAAAGGCTCGTGACAGAACAAGTGTCGAAAAAAAAATTCACAGTGGCTTAGCTGTAGGAGATTGCGAATTCAAGAGAGGCGAAGTGTCTCCAAAGGGAGACGACACCTCCTGTTAGACTACATAGCACCTATTGGGAGAAGCGCGAAACGCCCGTCGTGGCTACGAGCCATGCTACGCTGAAGAGCCGATTTGGTAGCTCAGCTCTCGTGCTGGTATGACGTCAGTAGTGACGTCGTGTAAAGCGTAACTACCGAACCACGCTACGCTGAAGGCTCGAAACCTGGCGTAGTATTGCTTTCGGACTAAAAATACGCGGGAGTTGTCTCATATGTATGACGCGAGGGCAGACCCCCAAAATTCAATTTGAGACACCGTTTCATAACCACCCGAAAGCTGGTGCGTAGTGGCGGTTCTGGAGAGCAGCGTTGTTCCTACCCTCTTTCTGAGCGCAGTCACCCTGGGGCCCCAGAGCGGTACTACGTAGGCGTTCACGAAGCGCTGGGCGCGGGAACGGTGCCGCCGGTAGAACCTCGCCTCGTAGAAGCCGCCACCTCCGCCTGCGGTGCTGGCAGTGCCGCTAACACTGACGCCGCTGGCCGAGTTGCTGCCTTCACCGGCGATGGTGAGGGCCAGCTTGGCACACTGCTGCGGCAGTTGGTCGTGATGCCCCTGCGGCCTGTGCAGGGCCGCCGGCGGTTGCTGCTCGCCTTCCTCAGATATGTCCAGTCGGCAGCCGCAGTCCGAGCTACTGTAATCCGAGGGCCACGGTGAAGACGCCTCGGGAGACGTGGGCTGCATCTTATCGGTCATCCTGGTCTGCGTTGTTCATGGACGGGTAGGTCGCGAGCGCTGCACGAGTCTTCTTCTTCTTCCTTGGTAACTGGCACATACCCGCTAAGGGGGATTGGCCAGAGTTCAGTGTGGACAGCCAAATTTACTGCAGATAAGAGATCAGTGTAAAAAATTAATTATCAATTATAGGATTTGAAAACAGAGTTGAATGCAAGCAAAAAAAAAACAGCATTTTTTGAAGTTTGTAATTTTGGAGAACAATTAGCAAGGGAATCTATTCGCAACTGTGGTGTTGGTTGGTTGGTTTGTGGAGTGTAACGTCCCAAAGCGACTCAGGCTATGAGAGACGCCGTAGTGGAGGACTCTGGAAATTTAGACCACCTGAGGGTCGAAATTTCCGGAGTCCTCCACTATTTTTGTTAATATTGTGAGCCTTCCAAGGATCTTCTTTCATTTGTACATACCATAATCTTTTTCTTTCTTTTGTACATACCATCGTCATCGTCCCGCGGCGCCGGCTCCAGCACGCGCCTGGGTTCACCATCAGATTAAAACGCTGACACGGCGTACCTTGCCTTGCCGCCACGACTTTGGCGTCTCGACCTGGCCTTCTTTCACAGTATTGACGAACGGGCTCAAGAAGGGAATTATCTTCTTCGTCTCACACCTATGCACACGGCACAATTTCACAAAAATGCTCAGTCAGCCCCAGTACCACCCTCAACCATTGCTGTCAGTGAATCTGATTCGCTCATGTTTCTAATAATTTATTTCTCTATCTAAGAAATTGTAATTACCGGCTGGTCATGGCGAAGCCTCCTTGTGGGTATGCGCCGTTTTTATGAGGGCAGCAACAACAACATACAATGGGTCAAGGTTAAGTCCAGCACAAGACCTTAATGCGTGGGGCAGAGATGCACTTATAATTTATAGCTTACGAAGTCAGAATTAGTGTTAGTGGAAAATTTTCGAAAACAAAATTGAAGGTGGCAGGAAATATAGGGAAGAAACTAAAATAAAGAATGCAAATAAAACCTTTAGGTAAAGCTAATACAGAGAAGAGCTAGCAAAAGTATCTTCCGATCTCCAACTGCCACATTGAGTTTAGGGCACGCCCTTTGACAGTTGCACCACTTATTGCCATGCCATTGTAACACAATTCTCGAACTCACCTCTTGAAATTCTCGAATTTGTCTTTCAGGTGATGCTTTCTTAATTGACGTAACGGTTTTGAGTTTGCATTATAGTAGCCAGAATTGTGATCAACCAAGCAAACACACCACATGAAACAGACTGCCATGACTGAATTTCTGAATTTTATCCCAACAATTTCAAGTCTAAACTCGAGCCATGGAGGCAGTAAAGATGATGAAGGTACTCCTGAGCCGAGGCATCGGAAACACGAAAGATATCCCTTAATTCAGCAAGACTTGGTGTTAGTATCCCCATCCGTACCGACACGCATTAGAGGCAAGGATATTACCTGCCTGACATAAATGGCTGATGTGAGTAAAACACTCGTCCTCTGAGACTAGCAGTCCCATTGACATAAACCTCTGAGTGAACCTGAAAGATTTACTCATCCCCGACCCGCCACTAAATGCAACACGCACAGAACCTGAACGTTAAAGCGACTATTTTGTTGCGAAAGCACAAATTCACGAGGTTTGAGAGGCTCACCGATTCGGGTCGTCAACAAACTGGAACGATTTGGAAGCGCCTGCTCTGGTGGGTCATTCCATGCGAAACATCTCAGGCCCCAAACCTGACCGCCGCCAATTCCTCTGAAGAAGTTGGGTGTTTTGGCAATTGTGCGAAAGGTCTTTCGTCATAGTATATTTCTCGAAAACGACTTTCCGCTGACGTATCCGCGATACGAATTCCCCCCCAAAAAGCAAAAGGTAGCGCCAGAAAAAAATTGAAATCAAGCGTGATACAATTACGTAATATTTTGTGTTATTTCGCGTTGTTTTTAATTTTACCTCATGAATGGAATAATTTAAGAACTTCTAGTGTTTGTCTTGGCCCACTAAAGACGCAATAAATCAGATGTATTGGAATTCTTTTACATTACCGTCACTAATGTTTCAGTCGAAAGAATTATTACATGCTATGGCAGGTTGGTGTAGTTTATGTTAAAATAAATTTAATGTTGTTGAACGAAACAGTTCTTAAAGGGAGAATTAAAGCCGTATTGGTTTCTAACACCGTAAAAGAGTGACACTGTTGTGTATTCAGGCCTTTATTAGAAATCAAGGCTCTGAGATAAAAACATTTGGAATGGCTCAGTATAGACAGTAATATCTTAGCTTATATAAAAGAAGTTTCATGCGGGTAAATTTTGCTTGAGAGGAGGTGGGGTAAAACTTTATGAAGGGAGAAAGGGATGGGAAATGGCGAGCAGGTTCGTCCTTTGTCCAGAGAAAAATAGCTTTTTTGAGTCCAGCCACGGTATTTGGATTTGCAGTACTTTGACTTCACCGCAGAAGACTTACGTGTCACCTTCATTTTTGGGGTTCGCCTATTGGCACGAGCCCTTGGGCCCTTTATGTTTTCGCTGCTGGAACCGCCTTATCAATTTGCATATGTACCACACAGAAAGATCAAATAAACACTCAAGGTTTCCGAGATGCGGCTTTTATTATTTTCTCTGACGCGCATGGTCGCCCAGATATATCGCGAATGATTCATTCTACGCGCGTCTGTTTACACCGTGTTTTCGGTTGTGCTAGTCACTTCGTCTTTAAACTGAGTGTTGTCGATTGCAGCGTTCATGCCCAGTTTGACAACCGCTGAGCACTCTTTATTAGTACCACGTGATATTTGGCGGAGATGCGGAACTCAGATAGCGTGACCATGCTCCTGAAGACAGCGAGTCGACGAGACACGGCCTCTCATTTTCGTTGAACATCGGGAGCCCCCAGCCTTTCACTGCAAGCCTGATGCAGACGCGCAAGAATGGCTTGACTTTTTCGACCGCGTGGCGAGATCAACGCGCGGAACGACGTTCGACACTTGAGACAAGTATACTTCGCACATCAAGAATCTGGCCGAACCTGGTTTTGGAATCATGAGACTTTTCTGAAGAACTCGGAAACACTTCATATAGATCTTCTGACAGCATTGACAAGTATCGTCCGAGAAGAAAGAGCGGTAAGGATCCAAGCCAAGATCCGGCTCCAAAATGAGTAGATCTTCAATTATGCTAAAGAAATGGAGCACCTAATTTGCAGTGCGAATCCTGAAATAATTGAAGAAAGTGAGCCTTATGATGTGAGAAGAGAAAAAATTTCTTTTCGCTGGCCTCGCGAGATATCCACTGAAATAAAACTGATTGCTGGGCTAGTTAGTGCATAGTCACATAAAGGAAAATGTTAATAGCGCAGCAAAAAGACACTGACAAATAGGAACCTGTGTCCTATTTGTGTTCATTAGTGCCTATTTGTGAGTGTCTTTTTCTTGCGCTATTAAACTTTTCCTTTATGTGACTATTCACTCAAAACCTTTGCATAATTTGAAAGAGAAGTGTCCTCCATAGAACGGACCTAGAAGCCAGGACTCTCACTCTGCATAACAACAAATGGGATGTTTTCAATGACTACAGCAATAGCGATCATAAATATATTTTATTGTAGCTTTGTGATGAACAAGGACCCAGTGAACATAAATACGCACAATTAGGAGAAGTTATTGTTTTTTGGAGTTCGTAGCGGGAGACAGATGGATTAACGAAACAGCAAAGGCCTGCAATAATTTCAAAGTTATCTAGATATTATAGTTAAACACGTTTGCGATGAAATTACTGTTTAATAAACCTATTCTAAATACCAAACAATAACCCTACAGAAATAAACTAAGGTGGACATCAGAAGTGGAAATAGAAAGAAAAAAGATCAGTACTAATAGATGCCGCCAGAGAGCAAACGATAACTTAAATGGTATGTGCCGCAGATTATATAAAAAGCGGTACGTAAATATGGCTACAATCTCAGTGCCGATAAAGGACAATGATGGAAACAACCATGTAGAACTATAAAAGACCGCAATCCTTTCACTTTGCCATATAAGCTGGCAGTAAATACGGTTAAAAAGCAACAACAATTCCAAATATTAAACAAGTGAAGGACATACTTCAAGTTAGGAGCAGGAGTTTGTAGAATATATTGTTACGAGCGAGGTTTTATTGGCCGGAGTACGTACGTCGAAAACCACCCGAGTCCACATACGAGTCCCAGCACGAGCCGCTTCTTCGTCATCTTCACCTTCCCCTACTTTTATTTATGTTCGTATCGCTTTCCCTTAAGCAGCGCCCCGCCGGGGTGGTGCAGTGGTAAGACGCCGACTACTGTGGCGGAGTTCCCGGGTTCGAACCCGACCACGGCGGCTGCGTTTCGATGGAGGCGAAACGAAGTGGCGTCCGTGTGCTGTACGATGTCAGCGCATGTTAAAGATCCCCAGGTGGTCGAAATTACTCCGCAGCCCTCCACTACGGCTCCCCTTTCTCTCTATCCACTTTCACTCCCACCTTCATCCCTTCCCTTACGGCGCGGTTCAGGTGTCCACAGAGCAAGTGTGACAGATACTGCGCCTTTCCCTTCCTATGAACCAACCAACCCTTAAGCAGCCGAAGCCAGCTGGGTGGTGGTGGTAATAACTTTATTAAAACAGAGGAGTTTGGGGCATGCATGCCCCTGGGCCCCCGCACGGCCCCACTACACTCAAACGTTCATGTTTCTATGGTTCATGACGTCGGCAGCCCAGTCTGTGGCGATCTTCTGCCGAACCGGGTCCTCAGAGTGCAGCAGGGTCTCCCAGTCCTCCCAGGTGGTAAGGTGCTCTAGACCCCGCGGGGGAGGATCCGCCGGGCATTGGAACAGGATGTGGGCGAGGGTGGCGTTGGGGTTATTACAAAGGGTACAGGAGGGATTGGTGAGGGTGTGGTGGTGGCGAGACGCACTATAAGGAGACGGGAGGGTGCGCGTTTGTAGTCGTCGCCAGAGCGTCTGGTGGTAGTTGTCTAAAGATGGGTGAGGTGGGGGATAGAGTAGTCGCTCGGCCCGATAGGCCTGCGTTAGCTCACTGAAGGAGTGCATGCGATCACGCGTGAATCCCGGATCGGAAGCCGCCGGCGCCCGGTTTAAATAACCTCGGGCTAACGCATTGGCGGCCTCGTTACCGGGATTCCCGGAGTGCGCAGGCACCCATATCAGCTCCACATAGCGGGGTGGGTTAGTGGCGGGCGAGTTCAGTATGCTGAATGCAGAAATGTGAACTCTACCACGCGCAAAATTTAGTAGAGCAGTTTTCGAGTCGGAAATTATGTAGCGTGCTTCCGTGTGTGCAAGCGCGTAGGCGATGGCTGCTTCCTCGGCTGCCTCCGAGGAGGTGACCGAGGGGAGGGGGACAGTAGCAACAGGCGGCAGGAAGGAATTTGTGACGGCCAATACCGCTCCCTCATTCGTGCATGCGGCGTCCACCCATACGGCGTCCGTTTCGGAGCCGTAGTATTTGTGGAGCGCCGCTGCTCGGGCTCGGCGGCGTTGCTCGTTATACTGGGGGTGCATGTTGCGAGGGAGAGGCTTGATGAGAAGGTCTTGGTGGAGGGGGCGAGGTATGGGAAGGAGGGTAGGGTCATTCGCTGGGACACGAATGTCTAAAGTCTCCAGGATATGGCGACCGGTGGAGGTCTTGGTGAGACGCAAGTATTGGGCTTGGCGATGGGCCTCCATAAGCTCCCCAACTGTGTTGTGGAGGCCAAGCTGTAGAAGGCGTTCTGTGGAAGTATTAATTGGGAGATGTAGGGCCGTCTTGAACGCCGTGCGCAACATGACGTCCAAGGCGTCTGTTTCCTGCCTGTTGAGTCGTAGATAGGGGACTGTGTATAAAAAACGGCTGAGGACGAAGGCGTGAATTAGACGACATAGGTCGTTCTCCTTCATGCCTCTGTGATGGCCCGAAACTCGTCGGATGAGGTGCGATATCGCGCCTGTCACCCGCTTTAGTTTCTTGAGAGTTAATGTGTTTTTGCCGTTGTTCTGGATGTGAAGTCCCAGAACCCGGAGCGTATTCACCTCTGAGACGGGACGGCCATCGACTTCGATAACAATCGGTGCGGTGGGGCATCCGCGGGTCGTGGGTCGAAGTATAAGTAGCTCAGACTTCTCTGGGGAGCATGAGTGTCCGATGCTCTGGGCGTGTTCTTGTGTGAGGGATGCGGCGCTTTGCAAGGTACCCTCTATGTCGCCATCACTACCGTGTGTGGTCCACAGTGTGATGTCGTCCGCATAAAGGGTATGTCTAAGATGAGGTATCGTGGACAGTTTCCGGGCGAGTGGAATGAGCGTGGCGTTGAATAGGAAAGGAGAGAGGACGGAGCCCTGTGGAGTACCGACGCTCCTGAGGGTGTAGGGTTGGGAGGTAAGGGGGCCGAAATGAACCTCAGCCATGCGGTCCGTTAAAAAAGCCCGGACATAAGTGTACATCCGTACACCTATGTTCAGAGGAGAAAGAGCAGTCATGATCGCCTGATGTTCGACGCGATCAAAAGCTTTGGACAGATCCAAAGCCAGGACTGCCTTTGTGTGGCCCGGGACAGCCGGGTCGAAGATGTCGTGGGTGAGCTGCAGCATGGCGTCCTGAGCGGAGAGATGGGGGCGGAATCCCACCATGCTGTGTGGGTAAAGGTCGTTGTCCGCCATGTGAAGTGTCAATCTCGCAAGTGCCACGTGCTCGAAAAGTTTCCCGAGACACGAGGTGAGCGAGATTGGTCGCAGGTTTTCTAGTTTAAGAGGCTTGTTCGGTTTTGGTATAAATATTACCTTGGCGTGTCGCCAGGACTGGGGGAGGGTGCCCTCCGACCAGCATTTGTTGAAGTAATCTGTAATCTGTGTGATTGATTTGTCATCAAGATTGCGGAGTATAGAATTGGAGATTTTGTCCAGTCCCGATGCTGAATTTGTGCGGAGTGTCAGAAGGGCCGCTCTTACCTCCGTTTCCGAAATATCAGCGTCTAATTCCGGGTTAGGTTTTCCTGAGTAGGGGGGCATGGAGTCGGATGTGCCGGGTGAGGTGTATGTTCGCTGAAGTGTGTCAATGAGAGCGTCCGGGTCGCTATTGTGTGTGTGTAAGAGGCGTGTAACATGGTGTTGTGTAGCGGATTTGGACTGTGTTGGATCTATGAGATGTCTCAGAAGTTGCCAAGCTCGCTTGGTGGACAGTTTTCCGGCGAGTCCGTCGCAAACTTGCCTCCAATTACACCGGCAGACCTCCTCTGCGTGTTGTTGTATCTGCGTCTGCAGTCCGGCCAGTCGCTTTTTAAGCGTTCTATTTAACTTGTTGCGTTTCCAACGCTCGAGTAAGCTGTGGTACGCCTCCCAGAGGTGGGCGAGGCGGGAATCTAGAGTGGGGGTGTCTTGTGTGGTTGTAATTAGCCGGGTATTGTGTTGGACATCGGTCATAAGTGATTCTACCCACTCGTCGATGTCCGTGATAGTGTGTTTGTGTCGTCCTTCCGCAATGCGCGGATGGCATCCCAGTTCACCAGTTTGTGGGTGATATGTGTGTGGCGGGATTGTTTAAAGGGGAGCGAGATGTTAATGATGTAGTGATCGCTTCCCAGTGTGTGTTGTGTTCTTGCCCAGGTGACGCCACCGAGGAAGCGACTTAGCGTCAGGTCCGGACTGGTGTCCATGCTGACGCTGGTGCCGATCCGCGTGGGTGTGTGGAAATTGTTGTGTGTAGTTAGGCGCAGCTCCTGGACTAAGGACCAGAGACATCGACCACGGCCCGTAGTGTAACTGTACCCCCAGTCGGTGTGTTGGCAGTTGAAGTCCCCTCCGATGAGGAGAGGGTGCTTGCCAGCGAGTCGGTGGAGGTTCCGCAAGAGCGTCACCAGGGAAGACATTGGATGAGATGGGGGGTGGTATATATTGGCAATGAAGATGGAGGGCACTGTGTATGGGTGATGCATTATTTCCGTGATAACGCTGGGTGTCTCTGACGTAATAGTGTGTGTTTGGTGGGTGATTGAACGGTGAATAAGAGTGGACACCCTGGGTTTGTCTGTGGTATCTGAGTGGTGGGGCATAAAACTAGACAGTGATGCTCTAGTGGCCGTATCCTGGAGAAGAATGATTTGGGGCGGCGGGGTGAGGATGGGAATGAGTAATTGGAAAGGCTCACGCTTGCCCCGGAAGCCGCGGCAATTCCACTGGAGAATGGGTAAATTAAGTTGCTGCCCCGCCATAGTGGAGAGATTGGGAGCCAAGTGTACTAGGCGTTGAAGAGGGTGGTGGTTGCGAGGGATGAAGAGGAGGTAGTTGGAGATTGATGTGCTTCAGGATAACGGTTTGTGTGTGCTCTAAGGTTTGAATTCGGGTGTCTATGCTGGTCATTCTCATGTCGAGTGTATGAACCAAGCGTGTGAACATCGAGTCAATTTTGTTCTCGAGTTGGGTGAAGAGGGAGTCGGTTTTGGAATCTATCCGGGCTTCTAAAGCCTTTAGCTTTGATTCAAATTTTGCCTCAACTTGCTCAAGAGCATCATGTGTGACAGGTGAGGGTTCTGACGTACGTTTCTTTTTGGGCGGTGGTTGCGTGGCTGGGGATGTTGGAGAAAAGGCGGGAGGTACAGCTTGGGAAGGGAGGGTGGATGAGGAGGGTTGGTGTGGGGTCTGTATAAGGGAGGAAAGGCGGCTTACCTCTTCCCGCAGGGCCCTGAGCTCCTTGTCGCGTGATTCTTCCTGATGTGGCTGGGTTGGCGGGGTTTGTTTAGAGATGCCTTCAGCTGCTCGGTCGGCCCATGATATCATTTGTGGGTCCTTTGCGCGTTCTCCTTTGCGAAGCGACGTGGATCGAGTGGCGTTGAGTGCTATCTTCCGAGTAGCGTCTCCGGGCGGCTTGTCCTTACGAGAGAGGTGTTGAGCTGCAGGGTTGGTTGCAGGTCTTCGCCCTTTAGCCTTGCATCTCCCCGTACCCGTCATGTGCGCTTCTCCGCATAAAATACATTCCGGAGTGCAGGAAGGGATAGTCTCCTTGGGATGTGGTTTCCCACACCTCGGGCAGTTATTCGTACGTGGCAGCGTGCACACATCTGTCCTGTGGCCTGGCTGTCTGCAGTTGATACAAGCGTCCATGTGGCCTCTGTAAGGGGTGCGTGCACCTGTGGAGTCCCCCGCCGTAAAGAACTGTGCGAGGAACCGGTCCTTCTCTAAAAGTAATTAATATTGATCGAGTGGCACCCATGCGTCGAGCGTCCACTATTGGGGCACGGGGATTGCTGTTCACGAGATCCTCCAGTAGCTCCCTGGGGGTTTCATTCCAGTAAGCGTTCGAGATTACTCTTCTCACCGCGCCGTCCGGGGGAGCGATGTAGGCTGCTACGGCGTAGTCGGTGTCTTGGTAATTAATTTTGGTTATTTGTACCAGCATAAGTGCGTCGTTCTGGTGTGGCGTGCTCATTGTACACGTGTTATTGGTGGGATGAACACGCAGCTGGGTGCGGGTGGGCTCCTCGAGTGAAGCGGTGGCGTTCAAGATTGAGACGCGCAGCTGTCGTGGCGGTACTGAGGTGAGGTGAAGCCCTCCACGGGATCGGAAAATCACCTTGTAATCTTCAATCGGTAGTGGCGGCTGCTGTCGTGACCTTTGTGCGGCAGCGCGGGCGGCGCGCAGCTGCTCGGATGCCTGGGCCTTGTTAGTATTTGGGGTGGAAGATGATGCCGCTCTAGCGTCTGTGGTAGGCTTGTCTGCCTGATCGGTCTGCATAGCGGAGATCTGGTGAATCTGCTGTTGCTCCTGGGTGCGGGCGGGAACGCTGAGGATGTGAGTCCAGTCCCGCGGATTGAAGTCCCGAGGGTCAATAGCTTCGCCTGGCACTTGCACCTTCATGATGGCTTTGTACTTGGAGGTCGCGTTCGGAGTAGGCCTAGCTCCCAGCGGAGCGAGGCCTAGCTCGGGCGACGCGGTGGCTCAAGGCGAAATGGGCCGTGGGGGCCCGAAAACTGGCCAGATCGGGCCGAAAATTGGTATGGGCGTGGCGCTCACCTTCACAGGGCTCTTGTTGGTGAAAAATAGGCCACTGGTTCGGGCTACTGGCGAATTTCGCCGTCTTCGCACGGAGCCGACGTGAAGCGCGTCCGCACTCCACGCAAGGCGGAACCGGAATCCGAAGCCAGCTGGGCGACTTACACAGCGTCGCGTGAACGGTAGGGCTTCAAACAACATGCGCGACTTCCCTTTTTGAAGAATGACGACCACTTGTGGTGAGACGCGATGCTCTAATTGAGCTCGCTGAGTTGGGAAAGGGCGACAAACAGTCCATCGTAGTGTCGCAGCAGCATTTGGGACAGGCCCCGCTTCGAGATAAAAAAAAGGTGATTGCTTTATAGGAAGGGAAAGGCGCGGTAACTGTCTCACATGTTTTCTGGGGACACCTGAACCAGGCCGCGGAAAGTCAGGGCCACTTCCGTCCCGTCTAATTCTCCCAAGCGGGGGCGAAAGGAGGAAAGAAAAAGCTGGGAGGAGGACTTCTCCCTCGCGCCTAAATTTTTCCCTCGCACTGACGGCGCCGCCGACTGCGCTGCGTGGCTTGCTTCGTCCTCGCGTGAACCGCTGCAGCCGTTACGACTCCGCTGGTTTTGAATTAGAACCGTCGTCTGCGTCGGTCGTCGGCGTAGCCTAGCGCTGTGAATTCTCTGCGTGTTGGCTTATCGGCCAAAGTCGCGATTTTTCGTCGCGGTTCTTTTACTCTGTGCATCTCATTCCTGCTGGCTCTTCGCCCCTTCGCGAGACGAGAGACTTGTCTGCGTGCACCTCCAGTTCCGTGGACCCATCTCGTCTGCTGATTGTGCTGGCCATTACAGTCGGCGATATTCACTGTGTTTCGTGTTGTTGAACTTGTTACCTTCATGTACTGTGGAGAGACGTGCGTTTCGAAGAAGACAGTTCTTCCAAGAAGGGTAGTGTAAATTTTTAATCATGCATTTTGGTTATGTATAGCACAGTGACATGTGATTACTTGCTTAAAATACCAACCACTAGGTAACTAGAACGCAGGTATTTGCTCTTGTTTCTACATTGCTTTGATGGTATGGAATGCGTAGGATGAATATGTGCATCATTTATTTAATTTCATATCAACTGTACACATGCTGACAGAAGCAGTGCCGGCCAACTGGGTTCTTTTGTAGTGATAAAGAAAGCATGCAAGATTACAATGTTAGCGCAGAACACATAACACTACTGTAAACTGTTAGCTATGTAAAGTGCGTGTGTGTGAGGGATACCTTGTCGCATCTTTTCATTTTCTGTTTCACGTGCACTTAATAAAAATGGGAAACGATATCTGCTGTTCTCTCTGCTATTTCTTGCTGCGGTCGGGTACGCTCGCTCGCGAGCGCCTGCGCCCTCGAGAGCGCTATCTTGTGGTTTTTCTTTCCATCACACTGTTCCTGCCGCGAGCCGGTCGCACCGCGGCAGAACGATGATGCGGTAGAAAATCCACGGGCAGAGCGTTTTCCCGGGCACGGGCGCATGCGAGCGCGCGACCCGCGCTGCTTGAAGCAACCTACCGACACCCCCTTCAGCGCACCGTTTTTTTGGACCAGTCCGCTATACGGCCTCCCCCGTCAAGTCCATTTTTTACGCGCCCCCTCCCGCTATAATCCTATAATGGGGAGTTTGGCGCTAGCGTCTGTAATTCGTGGCCGCTGGGAGGTATAGGGAGTTTCACACCCCTGCCTGAACCACGCCGTAAGGGAAGGAAGAAATGTGGGAGTGAAAGTGGAAAGAGAGAAAGAGGAGCCGTAGTGGAGGGCTACGGTGTAATTTCGACCACCTGGGAATCTTTGGTTTGGTTTTGTTTGGTTTTGTGGGGTTTAACGTCCCAAAGCAACTTAGGCAATGAGAGACGCCGTAGTGGAGGACTCCGGAAATTTCGACCACCTGGGGTTCTTTAACGTGCACTGACATCGCACAGCACACGAGCGCCTTGCTTTTCGCCTCCACCGAAAAGCTGCCACCGAGGCCGGGATTCGATCCCGCGTCCTTGGGAACAGTAGTCGTGCGCTGACGCACAGCACATGGACGCCTCTTCGTTTCGCCTCCTTCGAAACGCAGCCGCCGAGATCGGGTTCGAACCCGGGTACTCCCCGCTTCGTGATAGGCCGCCACAGAAAGACCAAATCTCCAGGCTGGTAAGGTACGTGACGGGATGGGCATCGTACAGTGCTTTCGAGCGATCCTGAGAGACTACGATGCGAAGGCTGTAAGCCGGCGGGATTCTACGGCAAAGAGAGTTGTCTCGCCTACCGAGGGATATTCATACCTGTTAGCAGAAGATGGGAGGATGGTGTCCGAGGTATATCGCATTTGCTTAAGCATGTAGTCTCATGAAGGGCGGTATGAAAAGCGAAGTTGATTAACAAGGACGCTGTCCCCGTTCTTGTAATTTGAATCGACATATATAGAGAGCATGTTTGTGAGCATATGGTTGGTGCGTTCAGTTAGACCATTGGTTAAGGGATGTTAAGGTGATGAATGCCGAAAATGGCAAGAACACAAACGCAGCATCTCATCCGCGACGTCGATGGTAAACAGGCGACCATGGTCGATAATAACTCGTGGTGGTCCGTGGCGGAGATGTTCGTCCCTAGCATAAAGCAGGAGACAGGAGACGGGCTGTTGCGAAGGGCTGAAGCTGCCCCGCTTGTGGGATGTTTGTAGTCCAGACAATGGGTGTAGCTGGTGACGTACTGCTCAGTAGGTTGTCATATTTGCGGCCAATAGAAGCCTTCCTGGGAGCGGAGGAGCGTTCTCGCAGTTGCAAGATGCCCGGATCTAGGGTTTTTGAGCACGGCCTGCAAAATAGGATGGTATAGGCTCTTCGGAACAACAAGGTGGAAGCGGGGGCCCGTTGAGGAATTGCATTCTTCCTGAGTAGGCGATACCGCATACAAAATTGGTGTGCACCGGAGCGAACTTCAGCCGCAGCGAAGAGAGGCTCCAATGTGGGATCATTTGCTGTTCTTCAATAAATGTGGGAATGTCAGGAAAAGCCGGTGACCCCGGCGCGACGAAGTTCTCTAATTCATCGGCGTCAGATCACGTCGTAGGGGCTTTGTTCCGTAATATCAGCACAGGCGATGGTATATCTTCCAGCAGCGAACGTCCAGCGACCTCACCCCCATCGGTAGGGCCGACATGTTTTCCAGCGACGGTGAGTGGCGCAGTAGTACTTGCGAGCGGGCTAGTTGGCTATACGACTCCGACGACCTCCGGCGATGCATGGTTATACACAAACAGAACACGCACACAAGAAAATTAACCCAAGACGCTCACACCGATGATGAGCTCGCTACCAAATGCCTGTTATTTGTGATATGAAGAAGAATGCATCACAAAAAACGTAGGGTTACAATAAGAAGAAGAAATAAACAAAAGATTCAGAAAAAATGCGAAAAAATTCAGAATAAAATTTTAATGAAAATAGGACAAAAATAATGCAAATTGCGTCTAACTTCTTGTCACTTTGTCCGAACGAAGCAGTATCACCACCTTGCTGTTGAGCGTCACCGACGGAATACTCACGCATTCCCCTTCTTCACCCGAAATCATCTTGAATGCTTCGATAATCTGTCTTTTAAAACTGGCTTTCGCGCCTGCCAGCACCTTGGTTTAGGTGAACCTTGGTACACAATGAGGGGTACCCATTGTGTATCAAGGTGCTGGCAGGCACAAGAGACATATATTATGGTGAGTGTATTCTATACCCCCCAAAAAAACATAAAATAATTTGCCTCTGCCCGTGCAGGCGCAAGAGACATAAGGTAAAATGGAGTCCAAAGTCAGACTCCGCCCGCACCACTAATGAAAGTTCCGCAATTAGAAAAATAAATGAATAGGTCAATAAGACAAAACTTTTCATTTGAAGTTATTAAATAAAAGGGGGAGGTGCTATTAAAGCGACCCACAGCCGAGGAAGCGGGCCCGGGAAGACCCCACATACCTCCCCTGGGAAGTAGCGGAAGGGATGGGTTGTAGGGTAATGGGAAATAGGAATTAGGATAGGGTTATGGGAAGTTGGAGGGGAATGTGGGCAGCGTGGGATTTGACTGTCAGACAATTCGAGTCGAGCTCCCATATGGGCCTCCGTAGAGGGCGAGCACTCGCTCTTAGCCGAATATGCGGCCCTCGGCCATTGGATCATTCCACCACCGCAATGCGTTTGCCGGGTCTCCGGCTTCTGAGACAGGTTCCCTACTTGAAGCCGCTTTTGAGGTTCCCCGTCCCCCTAGCTCGGTTCCCCCACCCCGACTGTAGTTGAAGTACTGAGAGATAGATTTCGCAACGTTCATGCCTACTTCAAGGTACTCCGCAAGTGGCCAGACTTTAATCTGGCGCACACTGATGGATACTATTTCACGGTTTTCGCTCGGCAGGGCATGTTGGAAGGTACATTTCATCGGCGTCCTTGGAACAGAGGAAACGCTTTAATCCCATCCAATGCTTATGTCCGCTCTAGCCTCTCCCTTATTTCTCTAATTAGCCCGGTTCCGTGCTAGCTGCATCCACGTGACCCCTGCGAACTTCTCAACCCCATCCGCCCACCTAACTTTCTGCCGCCCCCTGCTACGCTTTCTTTCTCTTGGAATCCAGTTTATTACCCTAAGCGACCATCGGTTATCCTCTCTTCGCACATGTCCTGCCCATGTCCATTTCTTCTTGATTTCCGCTAGAATGTCGGTAACTTGAGTTATTTGTCGGACCCACTCTGCACGCTTCCTATCTCTTAATGTTACCCCTACCATTTTTCGTTCCATCGCCCTCTGGGTCGTCCTCACCTTATGTAGAATCCTCTTGGTTAGCCTCCACGTTTCAGCCCCATAGGTGAGTACAGGTAAGATGCAACTGTTGTATACTTTCCTATTGAGCGATACCCGTAAGCTGCTAGTCATAATCTGCGAGTGCTTGCAAAATGCGCTCCATCCCAATCCCAATCTTATTCTTCTTGTTATTTCCTTTTCATGGTCGTAAGTAGACATATACGCCTACTAGTTCCAGTAGTTCGCTACCTAATGTAAACTGCTGTTCCTTCCCGAGGCTGTTGAACATTACCTTGTCTTCTGCATATTGATTTTTAAGCCTACCGTTCTACTTTTCCTGTCTAGGTCATCAATCATTATTTGCAGTTTGTCCCCCGAGTTGCTTAGCAAGGCAATGTCATCAGCAAATCGCAGATTACTGAGGTATTCTCCATCTACTCTTATTCCTAACTGCTCCCATTCCAAGTCTCTGAATACTTCTTCTAAGCAAGCTGTGAATAGTACTGAGGAGATCTTGGCTCCTTGCCTAACGCCTTTCTTTATGGAAATTTTTTTACTTTCTTTATGCAAAACTATGCTTGCTGTGCAGCCACTATATATATCTTCCAGCCCTTTCACGTACGGCTCGTCTACCCCCTGATTTCGTAATGCCTGTATCACCGCCGAGGTTTCAACTGAGTCAAATGCTTTTTCGTAATCAATGACTGCTATGTATAAGGGCTGGTTATATTCCAAGCATTTTTCTATCACCTGGTTGATGGTATGAATATGATCGATAGTAGAGTACTGTTTCCGGAAATCCTTGGAGTCCTATGTGTCGATAGGGGCACTGGCGATACAGATGACCTGGTTCCCCACAATAAAAGCACAGGGGCCGGCGATTTGGGGCGCGCCACAGGTCCGCCTTCTGCTGGGGTAGTCGTCGGTTGTTGGTGTACGGCTCTGTGGGCGCGGAATACACTCAGCCTTGATCGTGTGACTGTAATATCGTCGAAGCAGGCGCAGGGCGTCTCAAGATGTCTGCATAAGTTTGACGATGGTACTCCGTGGGAAACGGTGGCGGGTAAACAGATGGTACCGAAGGCCTCAATGCTTGAAGCTCTCCGCGGACAATGCTAGCGACAGAACCTACCATCGACTGGGGAGCACCGAAAAGCGTCTGGATCTCCGCGTAAAACTGAGCGGACGATGTCGGGAAAATTCGAGGTGGCCCCGAAGGCCGAAAGCGGCTCCGCAACAGAAGTGGCGAGGACCGACCTGTCGTATGCTAGACCGCTGCTGGATAATCCTCTGCATTGTGACAGCTTCTGCAAGAAACTCGGCAACCGTTCTAGGCGGATCCAAAAAACAGCGCGAACAAACGGGGACGAAAGGAAGATTCCAAAGGAACAAACGCTGTTCCTGTGGTTTCTTCCTTTCGTCCCCGTTTGTTCACGCTGTTTTTTTGGATGATGTATCACCAACTCGCCCGCTAACTATCCTGTTCTAGGCGGAGTACGCACGAGGCCAGCGAACAGTTGCTATTTAACGCCGCACATGAGGTGGCGCACCTTTTTATCTTCAGGCATGGCTAGGTCAGATCGTCGGAAGAGCCGGAGCTTATCTTCTACGTACGTGGTTACAGTCCCATTCGGCATCTGCATATCAGAAGGCAAAGCTCTTTCTGCGCATTCTCGCCAATCCGCGTTGGTGTAGGTCTCAAAAATGCATCGGCAGAACTCGTGCCATGATGTTAGGGCGTCATCTTTGTTTTTGTACCAAAACGAGCTCAATCTTCCAGGATGAAGAAGATGTTTCTAAGCTTGGCAGCGTCGTCTCACTGATTAAACGAGATGACCCGTTCAAACTGGAGAAGCCAGTCTTCGACGTCTTCATTATGACTGCCGTGGAAGGGCTGAGGCAATCGTGGGTTCTGCAGTGTGTAGTAACCGGGAGCTTGCATGGCAGGTCGAGGGGCGGCTTTGGTGCTGAACTCCAACGGCCCGTGCTCAGGGGACAGGCCTTGATTCCTTCGGCTAGGACGCTGCACAGGGGTGTCGACTGGCACAGGAGTTGAGTCGTGGGCGTGCGGAGGTGTGCGGAGGTGTGCGGGACAAGTACTGGGAGCGATATCCGGGTGCCGCCACCAAAATATGTCACGTAAAGTAGATCTAGACTTCGCCAAAAAGACTGGTGAGGCTTTATGAGCAAGCAGCGTTCCGCTGACAGCACGTGAACCCACTTCAAAGTCTCTTTCTTTCAGGCGCCACCTGAGAACGCGAGGAACACCAGGTGACAATGTTATTTTGTATGACCACACGTCTGCTGAGGACCAATGAGAACCATCATCGCATGTTGTAGACGATTTGACAAAACCTTTGCGAACCTTTTGCAGTCCACATTTGCCAACGTGACTGGTCTGTAGCCATACAGTGAGTGCAACGTTTCTTTATCCGTGCTCTTTGGAATTAAGACTTTGTGATTCTCAGCAAAGGACTAATACAAAGCGAAGAAATTGTTACGTATATGCCACTAAACAGGACGACGATGGACTACACAGGAATAGACTACGAAGCTGAAGAAACGGTTGGTGCTTGCCTGAACCCCTACGTCTCTCATCACCTGTTGTGGTCTCCTTTTTGTTGTACTAGCCTTCTGCCACGTATCATCTTGGTGGAGGTGAATCAAGATCCCCGTACGCGCCGATCAGCCCATTTACTCTGCCAAAAGCTGGATTTGCGAAGCGGCCGCCACCTACCTGGGATCACAACCCCGTTTCAAACAGCCACGATGACAGCCCTGTGTGGGTATGTGCCATCAAATTAGAGGAGAACAACAACGACCTCTGAAGCAGCCCCTACCACCGTGGGAACATTACCTCAGTCAGTTGTTTTAACGAAAATTCACCACCCACCCATCTTTAATGGCGACGACAGCCCAGACGTTGACGATTCGCTAGATGAATATGAGCGCTGCAGCCGGACGCCACCATCATGCTCGCTAACATCATTTATTTCGCGGGAACAGCTCGAACATGGTTTCAAAACAACAAACAAGAGCTCGTTACCTGGAATATCTGCAAGCGAAAGCTTATGGGCTTGTTCGGGAAACCAATTGGACGCGCTCTGGCTGCAAAAACGGAACTTTCTTCTCGTGTTCAATCCCCCATGGAGTCCTACCTCGCCTACATTCAGGACGTGCTTGCGTTGTGTCGCAAGATCAACACCTTCATGCCGGAAAGTGACAAGGTAGGGCATATCCTCAAGGGTATCACAGAGGATGCGTTCCACATCCTATTCTGCATGGATTGCTCTACCGTCGACTCGGTGCTTCGAGTCTGCCGAAAATTTGATCAGGCTAAACAAAGACGTCTCGTACATCGCTTTGAGCGTCTTCCGAACACGACGGCTACCTCATCCGGCGATGACTTCGCCCCTTTGCACCAGCCCTCCCATCCCACGACCGTGATTCGGATCGTCTGGAGAGAACTCGAGGCCCTAACTCCTGCACCACTCCCATCTCCGCTGCCCGACACCGTGGCCATGATACAGGCCGTTGTCCGCCAGAAACTTGCAAACGTCGGTCTCTCCTCTAGGTCCATGCCGCCCCCGCCACCATCGTACCCTGTTCATTTAGTGGCTGCTACAACCACCAGCACAGCCTCCCCACGTCGCTACCTTGGTCACAATCCTGCAGAGTGGCGCACCTCCGACGACAGGCCAATCTGCTTCATTTGCTGTCGAGCCGGCCACACTTCGCGGTATTGCCGTAGCCGTACCTTCCCCACCCCTCGCTCCTACTACAACGCTGACCGTCGATATTACTATGGACCTCGACGCTTTGCTGCCCCACCAGAGGAGCCCGGCCCGCTTATGATCGGCCTGGACACTTTCCTCCTCAACCAGATGAGCCTCGCACCAAAACCGTCCCAACTGCTCGTCGCTAAAGCCGATCTCCATCTCCCCGGACTCGTAGATTCCGTTCACCGGTAACTCGTCGCGGCTCCACCCCATCATGCGCCGGCACCTACTCAGTAAACTAGCAAATGCAGCGCCCGGGAGTGACGCTGCATTACCGACCCGGACTGCCAACTCGGTTCTGAACCCCGCACCTAGACGTATACTTTCATTGATATTCTTGTGGATGGAGTCCCAATTTCTGCACTTATTGACACTGGCGCCCCCATTTCTGTCCTCAGTTCCTGGCTCCGCCGACGCCTCAAGAAAGTCCTCACACCCGCCACCTCATCTACCATTCGTGTTGCGGATGGCAACACAGCTACTGCGATTGGTATGTGTAACGCACGCATTGGCATTGCCGGCCGCAACATCCCTGTGTCTCATTGACTGTTCTTCTGAACTGCTTCATCTAGACCTGCCGTTTTTCTCGATGAACAAGCTCATGCAAATTCAACGCTCCGTCTTCGCTCCGCTGAATTTACTCGCCTGCCACCTGAAGCCCCTGTGTTTATGCTGATGACGCCTTTTCCCTCGATTTCTGATGGCGACTACGTTGTTTTCCTCTTAACCTATGTGACTCTGCACCGTATCATAACCCTCCCTTAAAATATCGTGCATGTAGCGAATAACCACACTCATCTTCCAGTCCTGAACTTCAGCTTTTTTGTACAAGTTTTTCCTGAGGGCATTTCTGTCGCAGAACTGACCCCGTTGTCAGAATTTATTGTGTGCACTTTTACCTGACCCTACTGCGGGAGTATCGACACGGCATGCGCCATCCCCGCCTCCGGAGGCCCGCATATCAGGAATGGTAGCTCCTGACTTAAGTCCTGATCGTATTCAAGCACTTACCAGCCTTCTAAGCTCATACAGGGACATTTTCGATTTTGGTAACCGAACCTTGGGACAAACGTCCCTCGTTATTCACCCTATCGATACCGGAGACGCCAGCCCAATTCACAGAAGACCTTATCGAGTCGCCATTTCTGAACGTCGCGTTATACAAGATGAAGTAAGCAAGATGTTGGCAAGAAACATTATAGAGCCCTCGAGCAGCCCCTGGGCGTCACCAGTCTTGCTTGTTAAAAAGAAGGAAAATACCTGGAGGTTCTGCGTTGATTACCGACACCTCAACAAAGTTACAAAGAAGGACGTTTACCCACTTTCCAGGATAGATGATGCCCTCGACTGCTTACACGGTGCCAGTTATTTCTCTTCGATTGATCTTCGTTCCGGTTATTAGCAGATCGCGGTTCACGAACGGGACCAAGCGAAGAACGCCTTCGTCACTCCCGATGGCCTGTACCAATTCAAGTTGATACCTTTTGGCCTGTGTAATGCGCCCGCTACATTCGAGCATATGATGGACTCTCTTCTACATGGTTTTAAATGGACGGCGTGCTTATGTTATCCCGATGACGTCATTGTCTTCGACCTTCGAGAGCCATATTCACCGCCTTGATGCCATTCTTGTAATCATCCGAAGAGCTGGCCTTCAGTTGGATTCAAAGAAGTGTTACTTCGGCCGACGTCAACTCAAGGTACTCGGACACTTGGTCGATGCCCGCGGCGTTCAACCCGACCCTTACAACATTCGTGCTGTAAGTGCATTTCCTACAACCCGCTGTACCAGTGACGTTCGCAGTTTTCTTGGCCTTTGCTCGTATTTTCGGCGGTTTGTCCCCAACTTTGTGGAGACGGCTCGTCCACTCACCCTAATTCTGAAGAACGACGTTCTGTTTTGCTGGGGCCCAGAACAATCTCGAGCCTTTTCTGTGCTAATTGCAGCCCTCACCAACCCGGTCGTCCTGGCACACTTCAACCCCTCAGCACCAACGGAGGTACGCAACGACGCCATTGGTCACGGTATAGGTGCCATTCTCGCCCAGAAGCAGACGGGTCGCACTCACGTCATTGCTTGTGCGAATCGCCTCCTTTCAGCGGCTGAGCAAAATCACTCCATCACAGACCGTGAGTGTTTAGCACTTGTGTGGGTCATTGCAAAGTTTCGCCCTTACTTGTTTGGCCGCCCGTTCTCTGTCATCACCGACCACCACGCCTTATGTTGGCTTTCTTCGCTGAAGGACCCTACTGGTCGTCTCGGGCGTTGGGCGCTACGTCTCCAGGAATACAGTTTTTCTGTCGTCCACAGGTCCGGCCGGCTACACACTGATGCCGATTGCCTGTCCCGAAATCCGGTAGATCCGCCGCCTGAAAGCGAGTGTGACGATGACCCCTGTGAGTTGTCGATCTCTGACCTTTCAAACATTCGTCATGAGCAGCGCTTAGATCTCAAGCTTTGCGGCATTACCAACCACTTCAGCACTTTTCACCCAGACTCTACCGTTGCTTTGTATGTGCTCCACAACGGCACTTTATATAGGCGCAATATGTGACCAGACGGCGCTGAGCTTCTGCTCGTAGTCCCCGACCACCTGCGTGCCACCGTTCTTCAGCAGCTGCACGACGCGCTCACTGCGGGTCATCTTTCGTATTTCGTACGTACGACAGCGTCCGCCAGTGCTTCTTTTGGCCAGACCTCTACCGCTCTGTTCGTCGTTACGTGGCTTCTTGTGACAGGTTTCAGCGACGGCAAAAGCCCTCAGTTGTGCCTGCTGGATCCCTACAGCCTATAGACATCCCAATATACCCATTTCCCCGAGTTGGCGTTGATCTTCTCGGGTCTTTTCCTCTGTCTGCTTCGGGGAATAAATGGATTGCTGTGGCATCGGGCTATATTTATTTTATTTATTCAAGTTACTCACAGGCCCCTTCAAAATGGGAGCATTGTGTGAGTGGGGCAGTACACACATGAAGTTGTAAACAGAGCAAAAACAACAATTTGAGAGAAGCGTTATACAATAGTTAGCAAAAAGTACTGAGTAGAATACACTTAAAAATTTTCCCCGCTGTTTGTCCCTCCTTTTAAGATAAAAACACAAGTTATACATTGGTTATTATTATACATTGTAGAATAACTAAACAACGTTCAAAATGTGTCAATAGGGAAAGGAACACAATCCGGCACTGTGTTTAAAAGAGCATAATTTTGTTCATATTAGACAGTAGAAAAAGTGATTGTCCGTAAGAGCCCATAAAAGCATGACATTAGGTTAGGATCGTGGTTATCAAATCTCGAAACGTGGCAGGATTTCTGGTTTTAGTAACATGGTCAGGAAGGCTGTTTCAATGATTTATGGCACGCGGAAGGGCAGACATGTTAAACGTTTTAGTACGACCAAAAATACGCGCAAAGCTGCAATGATTGTGACTACGATGTGATGTACGAGATGGCCGTGATAAAGGTAATGCGTGGCTGTGAGGACAGGAAACCATTTTATGAAATAAGCAAAGAAGTGCTACTGTACGACGTGATTCTAAAGACGCAAGTGATAGCGATAACTTGATGTTAGTGACGCTGGAATGACGGTTATAATCACGAGCGATGAAGCGTGCAGCACGGTTCTGTATAGATTCAAGACTGTGTGTTAGATGCTTTTGGTGAGGTGACCAAATGGGCGAAGCAAATTCAAGCTGTGGGCGGACAAACGTCTGGTAAGCTAGTTTTCGAGTGTCAAATGGCGCATCATGAAAATTACGTTTTAAGTACCGAGCGTTCATGAAGCCTTAGCTGTTATTTTATTAATGTGTGTCGACCAAGAAAGGTTTGGAGTTAAGTAAATACCGAGATATTTGTATGAAGGCACTGCAGTGATTTGGTTGCTGTTGAGGGAGTAGGTGAAAAAGGAATTTGATAGTTTGCGGCTGAAAGTCATTAATTTACAATTGTCAGTGTTAACCGTCATTTGCCACATAGAGCACCATAGAGCACTACGGGCTACGCCGTTCCACGAGCGATACCCACCATCTGTGCAACTAACGTGCCAGCGTTTCTCCTTCACGACGTTATCCTGCTCCACGGTGCACCTCGTCAGCCGCTCACTGACTGTGGTCACTGCTTTCTTGCTCGAGTAGTCGAAGACCTTCTGCGATACTGCTCCATTAAGCACTACTTCACCACCGCTTACCATCTACAAACGAACGGCCCCACCGAACGCCTCAATCGCACACTCACGGATATGCTCTCAATGTATGTATCGGCTGATCACCGTGACTGGGATATTACCTTACCGTCTGTGACCTTTGCGTATAATTCATCCCGTCATGATTCAATGGGCTACTCGCCCTTCTATCTTCTGTTCGGCCGTGACCCCTCTCTTCCGTTTGACAGCGTACTGCCTCCCACCGCTAATGCAAGTTCCTATGTTCGTGACGCCATATCCCGAGCTGACGCCACCCGTGTTATTGCTCGCCGCCGACTGGCTTCCTCCCAAAACTCTCAAAAACGCCGCCATGATTCTCGTCATAGGGATGTCCACTACTCTCCGGACTCTCTTGTCTTGCTCTCCACTCCCGCTTGTAGAATGGGGCTCTGTGAGAAGCTCTTGCCGCGCTACACAGGCCCCTACTGTGTTTTACGGCCAGTGACTTCCGTGACATACGATGTCACCCCTGTGCACGTACACCGACAGGACGATATGCCCCGTGCAGAAATCGTTCTTGTCGCTCGCATGAAGCCGTACCATTCCAGCTGTAGTTCCTCGACATAGTACGCACCGAGACTGGGCTTTCCGTGCCGGGGTCGTGTTACGTATGGGCCACTAAAGAGGACGACGATGGACTACACAGTGATAGGTGATGAAGAGAAGAAACGGTTGGTGCTTGCCTGAACACCTACGTCTCTCATCACCTGTCGTGGTTTCCCCTGTTGTGGTACTAGCCTTCTGGCACGTATCAATCAATATGCAGCAGGACAGGGCTCAGCAAAGATTTAATAGTTTTATAAAACTCGCATGAGATGCAATCAGGGCCAGGTGTTTTGGAGAGAAGCCTGTTGTATTTCTCCCAACGTGACAAGGTAATTGACCACAGCCCAGTCAATATCTGATATGGTCGTTATAAGAGCTGTGAAGTTAGCTGGAAGGTCCTAATTAAAAATAGCAGAAGCATCATTGAACAGTGCCGTGTAATAGCTCACAAGCACAGACCGTATCACACGTTTTCGTTACAAGTGTGCCATTGCTCATCATGTCGGGTATCAGCATGGCGGTTGCATGACAGTGTTTGGCAAGTAGAGGTTGTCTCATATGGTTTTCACAGTGCAAAGTACGATTTGTACGCGATCTAACTGGGGCCCCTCGGTCTCTTTCAACGTATTGCTTTTTTAGGTCACACTTTACACTAGCAATTTCGTCTAAATATAATCCAGGTGCCTCACACTCCAATTCATAGAGGCTATAAAAACTCTTATGCAGTGTTCTTTCGTGAAACTTCCTGTAAAAAGACCTAACAGATCACATTTCAATAACTATTGCTCGCACATCCTGTTCAAACCGCTCCCAAGCAGCAAAGATTGGTATGACACCGGTCGAACACACTTGCAGTTGTGAGCGTATTCGAAAGGCAAACTCCTGGTCATTTAAAAGCGAAGAATTTATACTTCGAAAGCTCCCACTACCGCCTAAATATTGAGCAGAATGTTCTCCCAAGCCGAACAACCACCATACAATGATATGAAAAATGGAACCACTACAGTTTGGCACGACAGATCACCGGAAACCAAGCGAGGAAGAAATATAAACCCTACTTAGGCGCGCGTGGGCCCTCCCCTGAATATGCGTGAGTAGTGCAGTTGCACAACATGAGGCCACTGTATCAATCAGTCCTGCGTCATCTATGAGATGCGGCAACACTTCACCACTTCTGTTTCTGTGTGCACAAGACACGGAACGATCATTCAGGTGACATACACAATTAAAGTCTCACATTAGCAAATCATTCCTACACAATATAGAAGTGTAGCCATGCCTTTAAACATACCGACATGCTCAGCTGCACAATTGGACGCATAAATATTGATAAGTGTCCATTGCTTCCTGTAAAGTGAAAAATCACAGCTAATTAGCCGGGCTTCATAGTCGTCACAGTAAGATAACGCAAAATAAGTGAGAGCCTTTCGCAAAAAAAAAGAAGCAACCCGCCGACAAACCAAGAGCCTGCGTCACAATAACATTGTAATCAGACAAAAGGGGCCCTAGTGCCCTCTCTGTATATTCCTAACTCTCAATCTTCGTTTCCTGGATGGCGACAAAATCAAGCCGCCTGCTGCTGAAAAGTGGGCGAAGTTGCACTTTCTACAAATGAGTCCTAAAGCCTCACAAATTTACCGTTGAAAGCACCAGCTCCTCAGAGGTCTCCATAGTGACCACACAAGTGCTAACTAGACTTCCATTTGCCTGTCCGGAAACGGCGACGTCGCCTCCAGACGTCCGCGATGACTGCGGGAGAGCGAACGTTGGCACTTCCTCTTGTGTTGCGACGTGCGCCGGCGGCGGCGATGCTTCACGCCTACCGGATCACCATCGTCACTTGAGTCGGATGCGCAATGTGCCTGACGCTTATGAAGATACTCTTCAACAAAGGGACAGCCTCAGTTGCAGGTAAAGTGGCCTGGCCTGCAAGCTCTTCCTCAGCATTGATATCAGGGGCTGGAGCAGCATCTTTGGTAGGATTAGCGCAGGTGGCAGGCTCCCCACCATGTGCAGGATTTGGAGTCTCACACCGAGGCAGCGTCTTACGTTCTTCCAATTTTTCCTCACACTCCTTGGAGCCACCCTGAGGAACAACCGATGTTCTAGCTGTGGAAGACGTATCCACATTACCGGTTGAAAGGACACCAACCTCATCAAGCACTTTCGTGGCGTCCATTATACGTATGCTCTTGTAGACCGTCGTTGGGGGCCGCACACGATACCTCAGCTTATCCGCATAAGTAACGACGCAATCTTCTGCGGAGTGACCGAAGCGTCGGCAGTCCTCACAGCGCGGCGTACGGCAGTGCCTACGAATGTGGCCTACACGGTTGCATCGGAGGCATAGCGGAGGTCTGCCTGGTATTAAGACAAGGCTCTGTATACCGCATATAGTCAGCAGATGTGGGACGCCTGCAATACTGACTCTTTCATCGAGAGGCACAACAAAATCAAGGTTAAGTGTTCTCAAATCATCCATTTCCGCCACTTTCCAGCTTTTCGTCGAAATCGAAGTTGCCTTCCCGTACGCCTGTAGTGCCTCACGTATGAAGGTGTCTTCCAAGCGCTCGGGAAGCCACAGAAACTGCGTCGCTCTCCCTTAGGATAGGATAGGAAAGACATTTATTGCTCTAGAAAGGTCTTGTGCTAATAGCTGACGAGAAAGAAGAGGTCCATCTTCCTTCTTCTCACAGGGTCGGTGCCCCTATTTAAGGGCTTCACTGTGCTTCGCTGCTCGCTAGGCGTGCTGGATGAGACCTTGTTGGTAACCCAGAGCGCCGCTGGAGAGCCGGCTCTCCCACTGTTCCGCACTCGGGTCTTTACGAA
Organism: Amblyomma maculatum; assembly: GCF_055883805.1. Taxonomy (NCBI): domain Eukaryota; kingdom Metazoa; phylum Arthropoda; class Arachnida; order Ixodida; family Ixodidae; genus Amblyomma; species Amblyomma maculatum. The sequence goes on from NC_139348.1 coordinate 34,020,561, forward strand.
AGCTATCGTTCTTACTGCATTCTCACTCTATTACTAGCGCTATTATTTTCAATCTCGAACAGAAGCTTCAATTTCACCACTTTTGGTTCTGGGTTCACGACGGCACAGTAACGGCCCTTAACAATAATATCATCTCAATCCACCAGCTTCTCTTTCGATTATGTCGAATTTCAGTTACCGTTCATACATAAGACATTTGAAGCTGCCGAAATGAACTAATTTTCTTGAAGTACACAACATTCCGAAGGAGTCACTGAAGTCTTGGGCCGGGTACGGGCGCCCGTGGTAACGAAACACACATCATAATTCTCCTTGTCTACTGTGAGGATGATAGTAGCACAATGAATTTAGTTGATAATGACAATAAGAGCGAGCAGGGTGCACCATGTTCACCGGCAACGCTCAGCCTTTCGCATTTCTGCAGTGGATTTTCCACTGTGCTCTCGTAAGTTTTAAATAAAGTCTATGATTTAGCACAATGTTATCAAGGAGAAGAAATAGAATGTAATATGAATGAGTATTCAGAAAAAGTGCATCTAGTCTTCACAGACCAAGAAATTGATCTAATATTACATCACTTACAAATGCTATAGCTAAGGCGCCAGACGGTCTACAAACGACATTCGTTTATTAAATGTGTTGCAGCAACAAAAAGGTGTTTTTCAGCATTTGCAGCCCTTGCTATCGACTGGGTTGTTTCCAAGAAATTTGTAGGCTTTCAAAAGTGGTAAGAATGCCAACAATAAAGGAGAAATTCAAGATTATAATTTTTGGCTCATAGTGATACATATTAAACTTGGTAGGATACCGGAGAAGCTACGAAACAGCAATATATATTTCTTTCTGGTTAAAAACAATCTGCAACCAAAAACCCAATTGGGGTCGAAACACAAAACCACAGCTACCATGAGATTTGCTTTTCTTGAAAGAAAATATTGAACAGCAAATGTTCTTATTGTATCATTAGACACAACAAATGCACTTAATTATATAAATAGAAAACTCATAGCCACGCTACTTACAAAAGAAAAAAGTACTCCTTAACATATGCGCATGGGCATTGAAACCTTATGCTTGCTCGTGAAACGTTTTCTTTCCTATGTAGTGAAGCAGCGCAACGGCACAAGGCCAGAGGAAGAAAGGGACAAACACAGCGCTGTGTTTGTCCCTTTCATCATCTGGCCTTGTGCCATTGCGCTGCTTCAACACATATGTCAGACCAACTCGCCCACCAGTTCTTATTGTTTTCTTTCCTGTAATGAGAGGACGGGATCCGGCGAAGATGTTGAACACAGGCCTCAGTTGGTCAGCAGCTCCAGTCCGGGTCGCCGCAGCCAGCCGCCTCGCGAGCACGGCATCGACCTACGAGCACCGGAGTACAACAGCCCCCGAGCCTTTTCACGGAGTGTGGAATGGGGGGGGGGGGGGAAAGTGGGGACTAGATTGACATGCCTCCACAATGTAAGATAAAGAGCAACGACTCTCTCCATTGTGTGGGAATTTGGGTTTCACGTTAGGGTTGCAACAAGCAGCCTGGGCCGGACCCCAGAAAGTGCCGGTCTGCAGCTCTCGTAGACCGCGTTCGTCGGCCTTCAGCAGCCTCTTCGCCGTAGGTGGATACCTTTGATGTCAAGCTTTGCAAACCGCAGCAGCGATCGGCCTAGCTCGTCATCGTGGGATCGGACGGTTCGTGCCCGGAAAAGTGCGGGAGCAGAGGTGATTGCCGCTTTGTTCCCTAGTAGTCTCTGATGGGCCGGCGCCCGCATGATGCGCCAAGGCTGCAGTTCCACTTCGTGGACCACATTGTAAAGCAAGCGGTGAGCCAGTGTGGCCACCTCACCTCGCAGATAACTTTCACATAAAAACCTCGAGTCGGTCAAGACAGTTCGGCACTGGGGGTCAGAAACCACGAGGGCAATTTTGACTTCCGGCCCGATGAGCACTCTCGGCTCGGAAAGAGATCTATGTACCTATGCGTTGCGGTGCACCTCCGCCACTGTGCAGTGGCCTGAACCGGTCGGACTAGCCACATCGGCGTAGTAGACCCCTGGTTTGGGGCCGTATTTAGAGTGCAGCGCGCACGCTCGAGTTAAACGACGGCCTTCGTGGAGGTCCGGATTCATATCGCGTGGGACGGAGTCCACCTTCCCCCCCCCCCCCACCTCCCCTTGTGTCGCCGACCATCGGGAATATGGCGAGTTGCAGTCTCCGGCACAAAAGGTGGCGAGATTTTAAGGCGCTTAGCAGACGTTGTCCTGGCCCAATGTGTGCCAAGCGTGTGTACCTGCAAATGTATGCGTCTCCCGCAACTCCCGGAAGATGCAAAACACCCCCAGACCAAGAAGTCGGTCTGTGAAAGTTATGATTAGGAAGTCCAATTACCGCTCCACCACTTTCCTTATGATTACGTCGAGTTGTCGCACATAGGCTGCGCTGAGGTTTGGATGAGGGGTAGAATATATGATGCGGCTGGTAACGTGTGCCTGCGTAAGACGGAGCGTGTCGCATCCCCGGTGACCCCCGAGCCAGTTCGATACTCGCCGCAGCATGCGGCCCACCATGTGGTGCGCTTGTGCTTGGCGATTTTAGTGTCCGCTTTGAGCCAACGGGGAATATAGAGGCCCAAGACCCGGACTTTACCCACCTCATGCACAGGTTCCCCGTGCAGGGAGGTATGCAATAGAACAATGAAATGTGATTCTTTATACTGCTCTTTACAATAGAAACTCGAGAAAGGATCCCCACAGTGGTCACCGCTTAGCCCGCTCCTCTGCAATGCAATAACTGCAGATCCATTAAAACTATGTACACCAACACAATTCGATATTCAAGCATTTGCGGAAAATATTAGTCAACGGTATGTCTAGAAGAGAGTTAGAACGAAAAAGTCAACTCGCAATAAACTGTGTCTCACAGTTGGAAGAATAACAAGAATGAATTTCAAACTCTAACAAATGTCAGTTTTTACTTCTTGAAAAATCGTACCAGAAAACACCCCTGCAAGTTAAAATGAATGAAAAAAAACCTTAAGCCATGTAAACAACTGAAAATATTAGGTTTTTTCATTTTTTATGAACAATTACCTTTCAAACCTCGCTCAAATTATATTCAAGAAAAATTGAAAATATGACCTCAATGTTGACAAAATTTACTAGTGCCAATTGGGGCACAACACCTGAACCTTTAAGACAACTGTATTTCAGATACTTGCAAAGAGAAATTATGGGTGATTGTCCCACGTTGTACTCATCACATTCTTATATACTAAGGAAATTAAAAGCAGTTCAACGCATTTCTCTTTTGAAAAAAACGCACATCATATAGAACAACCATCTAATTAACTCTCTGTGTCTTGTGCAATATTCCTCCTTTCTATCTAATCATTGGAAAAGAAAGCCTATTCGATATTTTACTTCACAACTGCGTCTTCAAGCGGGAAGGACGAGAAGTTGCAGCAAAGTTTTTACTAAGGTGGACAGCTGGACTGCGCATCCAGCTAAAGAAAGCAGCACCTCGTATAAAAAGAAGGTTGTTCACTCTGACTTACAAATATATACAGGCGGATTAGAATCTGGAAACACAGTGCGAGCAGCAATTGTATTCTCCAGCCAACGTGAGGATGTTATCCACTGAGCAAAATTTACACTTTCCACATATAGCAATAAGGTTAACCAGAAACAATAGCAATTAAAGAAGCAATACATTATATAAAAAAAGCAATCAGGCAAAACACTCAGATTTTAACAGTTTATCGACTTTAGAGGGATTACGTAACCCCCAAAAAAGTAATTCTATTAACAAGAACATTAGAGGTGAACTTTTAATTGAAGGCGCTAGTTGCAGAATCTCTCCTACTTATGTCAAGGCTCGTTAGGGAATAAGACATTACTGACGAATTAGACAATAAAGCAAGAATTCAAAGCCTATTTAACCAACATGCAATAACAAAACAGTTTACTAAGAGATACAAAGAATCGGTAAATAATTTGAATCTAGTACAGCAACACAGAAAGCTCAGAATCATGGTTATCAGTTGATTGCAAATATTTCAAACATACCTAAATCCTTCCGAACAAACTATCTGTCTTCGGAAGCAATAAGTGGTCACGGACGTCTTCCTTCTTACCTGAAAACATTTTGCATACAAGAAAGCGAAGAATGCACTTGTACGAAAACCCCAAATACCATTTCATCATTATCTATAATAACGAAGCTGTGTTAGGGAACAAATTATTCTCCTTTAAAATATAACACTAGGAGATGCGAGAAGACATAGGCCCGATTTGGTTAAATACACTAAATCGTATGAAATTATTGAAGGAATTGTCCAGACCATAAATGAATTGTATCTAGTAATTAATTTGCTGGCGTGGAATCTCGTCGCTGGATGGGAGGGAGAGGCACCAGTGGATATTGGGAAGATCAACCGAAGGCAGTCATTACGAGGCTGACAACACAGCACTCTCAAGACCACAAGGTGGACAACACAGGATTTTATTCCAATTGGCAACGTGCCCCCCCGCTCCCGAAGGGATGGGTGGTCTTATTAATCTGCTGCGATTTGGTTGACACCTTGTAGTATTTTGCTGTGCAAGTTTCTTTTCTAACGATCCCCATGGGTTCAGCATAAACAAAGAAGCCAACAGTGAAGTCAGTTTACGAACTTCACGTGCTCTTGTCAGGTTGAGAGCGACATTTTTCCCTAAGTGCGAATCAATTAATTATTCTACTTCCTAAAATGGGCCCTCAAAGCACTCCTCGGTATCAACTCTCCCCTCGGGTCGAGCTAACTCCGTTCCGGCAACTGTTCTCACCCACTGGACATATATGGCGGATGAATATGCGTAACCCCGAGGCAGGCGTGTTTTCTTGGTCAGTAAAATACAAAAATCTAAGTCACAAAACTTTAAAAATGTATTGTCTCACCAACTTTGTTCCATTGTAGTTATAACGTCCAAAATAGCACTGAGTAATGACTAACGAATAAAAACCCCTTGTCAAACAAGTTGGAAGGCAACCTAGATATAAAGAAAGAGAGGGTATAAAGATGTACAAACAAGATGAAAAAAATTTATCACTGTCTTCAAACATTCAAACACCTTCATACCTTCGATTTACACCCCCCCCCCCCCCCCCCCCCCCCCCCCCCACAATTTTCTGTTTTCGGCCGTTTTGCTGTTGTTTATTTTCAGCGATACTGGTTTAAGCCCGTTATAATTTTGGCGCTGGGGGCAGGGCAACGTTATTCGTATTTCGTTTTTACTTGCCTAGGCTAACTTCAGTACAGCCGCCTGCGTCACAAGTCAGCGCAGCTGCCCTGATAATGGCGAATACTAATAATGATTTACGGGACCATATCCCTCAAGTCGCTCGTGAAAAATGGCGCCGACGCCTGCGATCTCCAACGCAGCCTCAGTTGCCATCGGTGAAGAAGTACAGGGAGCATTGGAAATATGCTTCCTCAAGCGGCGGCTCTGACGAAATAAGCAACAGCGAGGAACTATGCTCCTGCGTTACGCCGACCTGCTTGTCGACGAGACCCTTCAAGTCTCCCCGTAGCGAACAGGCTGTTCTTGAACGCTGCCACTTAGCCCCCGTCCGCGAAGCCTACGAGCGATCCTCAGGCTGCACGAAGTGCGGCACCTGGGGGACTGCGAACAACCACCAACTATGCTTTCATAGTGGTGAGGTACGTTCCATTCTACGCCACTGCCCGTACAGACTCATCGGCCTTTGCAAGTTTCGCATTCAAGGTCCAGTGACTCCGCCCCGTCGAACAACCATAACTCCTGCTGAGAGGGGGGGGGGGAGAGGGCTACAATACATACCCTCAGTACACAACGAAGCTGAGACTGGACACCGAAGCCAACGTACAGTGCAAGGAAGGGCACGAACAAGTGACTTTGAATTGACGATCGACGGTCGCTCGGTTACTGCCTTAGTTGACATAGCAGTTCACAAGTCAGTCATCAGTACGCTGTTCGCCGCCCAACTCAAGAAGTAACCAACGCCTGAGATTACCCGCTGACTCGCACCGCCAGTAATAACCTTAATTATTACTCTTCTGAGGCGATACACTGCAAGAGTAACTGTAAATGGCAGTACTTATCTAACCAGCTTCGTTGTCCTGCAGCAGTGCTCACGCCGCATGATTCTTGGTGTAAATGGTCTGAACAAACATCGGGTGATTATCGACCTTCGATCTAAGCTGCACCTCCTGTGACAACTCGACGCATCGCGTTGGTCTAAGCGTCATTGATGAAAAACTGACCGCACCGCCTCGACGAAGCGTGGTCGTATCCGTGGGTACCGAAGATATCGAAACCACCGGCGGTGTCGTCAAGGGAAACATCCAGTTGCAACTGGATAGAGGACTCGTCACTGCTAGAGGTATCGCCCATTTCTGGAATGGACAAGCTCAGATGCTGGTAACGAACTTCACTTAAAATTACTGCCATCTCAAGAAAGGTACAATGGTCGCTGACCACAATGAATTAGCAGCCATCTGAGACGTCTTCACCTTTCCGGACATCCCGAAGAAGACCAACCTGATCAAGACCATCATCTAGGGAGCTTGGATATTTATTCGAAAGAGAGTGTTCCCAGCTTAGGTCCTAGCACTGTTTGGAGGATGCCGACCATCACCTGGACACGGGCGTAGAGTGTGCAACACTCTACGCTCCGAATATCAACGACTCTATAAGTTCTCAAAGGATCTTCTCTGGCTACGGCTACAGGATTCGTGTCAGCCAGTGAATGCATCGGCACAGTGGCGTCAGTTTTGAGCGATCATCGACATAACCACAGAATTTCTGTGGCAACGTGTGCCTCTAGTTCTTCGGCTTTGTGTTCCGGAAAACGCCACTCAGCAAACACAGTCCACAAGGTGGGTGATGTGACTGTTCCAAAGGACATTCAACACGTCCGCAACCTCGTTCCAAAGTTCACCACAAAACGAAGAAAGGCCCCTACAGAATTGCTAAAGTTGGTCAGGCAAGGCACTGAAGCACAAGTGGGGCACTCAAGCAGCGCGGTGTATCTCCGAAGGCGTTGACGTACTGTCTCGGTACAGAACACCGGTAGGTGCAACACCAGTGGCAAAGACAGTTCATTATTTGAAAGATAATAGCGGTTATTATACCAGCAGATAAAGAGCGTGGTTTCTGTGTCATGAGTAGAGATGTATATTTTCAGAAGGCCTCTGATGCTGTGCATAACAGTTTTGATGCTTGCAAAACGCTGTCCCTGCAGAAAGTTAAGACTAAGGCAAAACAGTTGTGTGAAAAGCTTGACCTTGAAAAACTGGCACAGTCTGTGGACAAAGCTGAAAAACGTTGGTTAGAAATAGTTTTACTGCAAAACTCATAAAGTGGGCTGTCCTTTTGTAGTAATTGTTTCTGAACGAGGGTCATGGCAACAAGCTGTGGCAAGGTTCATACTTGATAAGTTGAAGGTGCTACATATAGACGATCCATTTAGGGTAAAAAATTGTGATGAAGTTATTGACTTTTTGAAAAGCAATACTAGCCAATACATGCTAGCTCTCTCGGTATATATTAAGGATTTTTATTATTCTATACCCAAGGATTGCCTTCTGTCCAGTGTACAAGATTTTATTGATAAGCATAGTGCAGTTTACTTTTCAAACGCCTGTGGCATATCTGTAGACAACTTTATTGAGCTACTATCTATGTATCTGGGATCCACGCACGCGCAGTGGAACAATTCAGTTATCATTCAAAAGGAAGGGATATGCATCGGTTCTTGCTAAGCACCAGTTCTCAGTGACATCTTTTTATCAGCACGCGACAAAGTACTCCGGGACTACTTTCAAAGCACTAACGTTTTAAAGGTGTTCGGATTCGTAGATGATTATATTGTTTTCATTGACTGTGACAAGGAATATTTTTCCGCAAGTGTGAACAAGCATCTTCTTAACTTTTCTGAATGCCTTAAACCAGTAGTGCTGACATATGAATTACCGGAGAATGATTTCATTAAGTTCTCAGATCTAAAGTTACATTTTTCGGATAGTCATACCTGCTGGATCCTTGAGCCCAGAGGCAGCACGCTCCCATTCTGCACATTCTAAGTTGGTAAAAAGAGGAATTGTGCTATCCTGTTTGAACAGCGCTCTCAAAGCATCCTGCCCACATAAGATGGCAGACAGTTTCGCGAATCAGGTTCAACCCTCTCAAGTGCAGGATACCAGCCTTCACTGCTGGAGTCAGTTGACGAAAGCCTCTTCAAAGTGTTGAGTGGACTAGCAAAAGGACGGATGAAAGAGGCAGTGAGCCAGAAGGTGGCTGTTATTTCGTATTTTCATGGAATCTCACACAGCCTGAAGAAACTCGGCAAAGCGGTTGACTTGCTGGTCATTTTCTCTACTCCTGAGAAACTTTCTAGGATCTGCAGGAAAGCACTGAGAGCGGGGCAAAACCCTGCTCTAAGCGACACCAAAAGCGCTTTGTTGAGCGCACACAAGGCTGGATCAACTCCATACCGCTCGCCTACGGGAAGCGTTGCCAAACTGGGAGGTGCCTTAACGAGAGGCTGAGTGAACATGCTAGAAATGTGAAACGAATGAGGGAGTAATTTGATAAATCACATTCGATATTATTGTGACTGTAGTCCTACTTTAAAACATTTTGTTTTAAAAAGAGCCACGTCCCAACTTAGAAGGGGGATTATAGAGGCTCTTGAAATTAAAAATTCTGGTACTTCATGTGTTAGCACACCCTCCCTATTGCAGACAAAAAAAATAAATCGAATATTGAAGACGTCAGTAGCGATGTAAAGGGCAGATTCACCCCCGGACAGATGAGGCAGCCAGAGATATGACAGGCTTTCTTGTGGGATACCTTTTTATTTTCTTTTTATTGTTGGAAAACTGCTCTATTTAAACGGGTGATTCCTGCAATAAAATCTCAGTTGTTAGTATCTCTGTGTCCTGTCTTGTTTTGAGTGTTTCTGTCGTGCTGTCTTCCCGCGCTTAGCCTCCAGCAAAATCCACTTTAGTTATCAATCCTGTCCTTGTCTTTACTCTCTCGTTGTTGTTCTCCGTCGCAGCGCTCGTAATTTGCAATCATGTACCAACTAGCTCAACTTTCCGTATTACTGCAATTTATCAATCCTGCACCACCGCAAAGCAGGCAAACCATATGCGGACCATTCTTCCGAATACAGTCAGTGTGTTTCGACAGCATTGAAAGTGTAACTAATTGCACTGGTACATCGCCGCATCACCACGGAAAAATACGAACAACCAAGCCATCCGGAATGCAGTGCGAAGAGCCCCGGGCGGAACCACTCGTTCTTGCGAAACAAAAATTGCACGCTTCACTGCCGCGCCGATTACCGCTGCTTGAACAGCATAGCCTCCCGCCGACAAGAAGGCTGTGCGCAGGTTTCACGGGGCTATGCGCTTACTACCGGCGATTTTCAGGAACATTTCGCGCATCATCCAGCCGTTGACGCAACTTAGAAAGGCTGACGTACCTCTGCTTGAAGCCAGTTTGTGCGAGAGCAGAGTCGAGAGATAAGGAATGATGCTGAGACGGCTATCCTCGCAGCGTTTTAATCTATTTTGTACGTTAAATATGCTCACGTTTCAGAGACCAGTACTCGAGGGCTTAGGGACGCAAGATCTGCTTGGAGGAAACGAAAATTATAGATATATAATATAGACTCCCGTATGTCACACAAGATCACCACTGGTGAAGTGATCCCTATGAGACAGAAGCCCTACTGAGTATCACCAGTCGAGCGCAGAACAATTAACGAACAAGTCCAGGACATGTTGAAGAAAGGTGTCATACGGGAGTCTTACTGTCCTTGGGCAGCCCCTGTCATCTCGGTGAAGAAGGAGGACAACTCGTGGAGATTTTGTGTGGACTATCGTCGGTTAAACGCAGTTACAAAAAAGGACGTTTATCATCTTCCACGTATTGACGATGCCTTAGATTGTCTTCAGTCTGCCTCCTATTTCTCGTCAGTAGATCTTCGGTCTGACTATTGGCAGATCCCGATGCATCCGTCGCACTGAGAAAAGACAGCCTTTGTGACATCTGACGGACTTTATGAATTTAACGTGATGCTATTTGGACTGTGAAATGCACCAGCGACATTCGAAAGATTTATGAACACAATTCTGCGTGGTTTAAAATGGGAGGTATGCATGTGCTACCTAGATGATGTCATCATCTATGGAAGGACATTTCGGGAGCCTAATCAGCGACTTAGTCTTGTGCTGGACTGTATCCGAAACGCCGGACTGAATTTGAACTCAAAAGTGTCACTTCGGTGAACGGCAGACCTTGGTGCTTGATTGTTTAGTGGATCAGGAGGGTATTCGTCCCGACCCCCAAAAGATTTCTGCTGTACGAGACTTTGCAAAACCTCAAAACGTGAAGCAGTTGAGAAGCTTTCTGGGGCTATGTTTATATTTCCGCCGTTTCATTAAAGTATTCGCCCAAATTGCCCATCCGCTCACTTCCGCCTGAAAAACGATGCTCCGTTTGTTTGGTCCTTGGAATGCGAGTCATTGTTCCGACAGCTGAAGTTTCTGCTCACATCTAGTCCTGTGTTAAGCCATTTCTATCTAGCTGCTACCACCTCGGTTCTCACCGGTGCGAGCTGCGTGGGCGTTGGTGCGGTTCTCATCCAGCTCCAGAACGGTGCCCAGCATGTCATCGCATATGCAAGCCGCACTTTAACGAAAGCAGAACGCAACGACACAGTGACAGAAATGGAATGCCTCGCCGTCATCTTCGCCGTTACCAAGTTCCGCCCATATTTGTACGGCCGTCACTTCAACGTAATTACCGACCATCACTCCCTGTGTTGGCTTGTTGGCCTGCGCGACCGCTCCGGTCGATTAGCCCGCTGGGCATTAGAGAGATTCTGTATCCTATAAAAGTGGTCGCCGCCACATCAATGCTGACTGTTTGTCTCGATTTCCTCTTCCATGCACGGCAGTCGGTGAAGATGATCTGGACGACTGCCTGGCGCCTGTGAGCGAAACATTACCAGACCTCGTAAAGTGCCTGCAAGAGCAAAGTCAAGACTATGAACTTACTCCGTTGTTTGATAAGGCGCGCAATTCTGCATCTACACCTTTTAATATTCAAGATAGTCTACTCCTCAAAAAGAACTACTCAACTAATGGTGCCCGTCTTCTGCTTGTTGTCCCGGCTTCTCTGTCCTACATGCGATGCGTGACGACATTACTGCAGGTCATCTGGTTTTGCGCGCACTCTCGCGAGGGTCCGACAACGATTTTATTGGCCAAGGTTGTACACGACAACGAAGCGCTATGTAGCAAGTTGTATCCTTTGCCAACGTCTCAAACGAAGCACCACGCCACCTGCTGGCCTTCTTCAACCTGTCAAGCCCCTAGGTCACCTTTCGAGAAAGTTGCTGATTGATCTGATTGGTCCTTTCCCCAAATCGTCTGACGGCCCGTCGCTGGATTATCGTAGATATTGACTATTTGATCCGGTATGTGGAGATGTCTGCTCTCGTTTCTGCCAAAGCAACCGATGTGTTGAACTTTTTATTACACCAAATCGTACTTCGCCACGACGCCCCCGAGTGATCATCAGTGATCGCGGTCGTCAGTTCACTGCAGATATCGTGGAAGACCTTTTACGGCTCTGTGACTCCGAATACCGTCATTCTACTCCCTACCACCCTCAGACAAACGGCCTTACCGAGCGTCTAAACCAGACTCTCCTTAAACATGATGTCAATGTACGTAACATCAAATCACAAGAACTGGACGCCGTCTTGCCATTTCTAACTGCTTATAACACAGCTAAGCATGAAGTGACCGGATATTCTCTTTTTTTTCCTTCTTTACGCGCGTTCACCATCAACCTTCCTGGACACCATTCTTCCATTCTCGGTGCACGGTGACACATCCGTGTCGCAACATATTTGTCTTGCTGAAGAAGCGCGTCGTGCTGCTCGTTTGCGAACTATCGCCTCCCAAGACCACACGAAGGTTCGGTATGATGCGGCTTATGCTGCAGTAACTTATAGACCCGGAGATTTGGTTTGGATTTGGACGCCATTGCGACGCCACGGACTGTACCAGAAGTTCTTGTGGCAAAACGCCGGACATTCGTTGTTGTATAAGTCGTTTAAGTGAAGTAACTTACGTTATCGCTAAAGTAACATCGACAAATCGGTGCTCACGGACGACCCAGCAGGCTCATGTGGCACGACTGAAACGCTGCTATTCCCAATCTCGTTGACTCGCTCGAGGACGAGCTTCATCTGTCCCTGGGGAAACTGTTACGTCCATTACGCTGCGCCGCGCGCTGTTGCGCATGTGCAAGACAAGGACAAAGTGGACGGTTGCGCTTGTGAAAAAGAAGAACGAGGTGGTGGCGCGTAGACTCGTTCGGGGACAAGCTTTACTGAGACTGTACGTAGCTTTCATTTATTCCCCGAATATCCTGTAAATATTAAACCCATTTCTCCCCGTAACAATACATTTTTGACGTGGCTTCATCAAAAGAAAGGACGAAACATATCTCCTTGAAGCTCTGTAACAATGGGGGAAATCGTTCTTTATTGGCAGGGTAAAATTTCTTCACCACTTCACTCGTAAAGCGCAATGGAGACTGCATGCGTCAGGTCTGCTAATATGCTAATACGTGCAAGCTTGCCAAGCTCGTATCATTAAGGGAGTAAATCACAAAAGGGTGAAAATGCCTGTACCAGAAATAACATAATGACGCAAACCATTCAAATCTTTATTTGTTATTGTTTCTATAGCTGCTGGCATGCTGCCTGATCACTCTGAATCTGGAACGGAAATCAGTTCTGTACTATTTATTTGTTCTTGCTCGTTGTCGCGAGACGCAGCTTTATCAGTTTTTTTGTCGCCAAAGATGAACCGAGATGTGTCTCAAAGATTCCGGCCACTCGCGTGTGTTTCTGCTATGTTCCAGGTTGTGCTAGTCATTGCTTGCGGCATTTTCTAGATGTTTCTTCGCCGCCTTTAAGATGAACATTATTTGTTGAATGACCAGCGAGTACGTTTGTTGTTATTGTCGCCGCCGATTCGCTTAGTTATTTTGCGGGCAGAAAGTCAACCCAATAAAGAGTTTCTTTAGTGCACTCCCAGACTCATTTGTTCTCATCGGCCTTATCACCACCACGTCACATAAATAAAATTAGAAGAGCACCGAAGAGCGCAGTCATAATTGCTCACAGTTCATTTACTTCCGATTAGCTACGATTTCAACGCTTCACGCTCAAAGTCTAAAATACTGAAACACTCAGAAAGACTTGCAAAGAAATAGAAATCAGTGCTCAGAGAGTCCAACTTTGTATGACACCAACGTTAAGCGTTGAATAGTTCAACGTGAGGTGATAAGAAAGCAGAAAGCTAAGGATCACAAGCATGATAAAAACTCGAGATTAAGTAGTAGGCGATAATAATGTGCTATAAAGGGCAGTAATCAATTTACTACGCAATATTATTTTAGCAGTGACATGGAAATTAAATTCTCCTACCTTCCCGTTAGACAAAAATATATAAAAAGTTACCCACCGACTGCCATTGCACAACGCTCATACCGATGATGTTCAATTAGTATCTTGGCCTGGGCTAGTTCATAACTATCACGAAATAAACACCGCGAAGAAACAGGCCACAGGAAGAAGACACATACAAGACGGGACAGCGGCAGTCCCGTCTTGTATGTGTCTACTTCCTGTGCCCTGTTTTTTCGCGCTGTGTTTATTTCGTATTACCGATGTTTTGTTGACTTGTCCAAACGCGCCAAGCGCTCAATTAAAATTTGATGCGGCGAACTGACGATATTATCTCACTTGCATTGTATTTGCATTGATATGAAATGACAGAGCCAAACGTTTATTGCGTAAAGACTACGGGTGCCTATGCCAACCATAACAGCTGGCACTTTTGTATTATGCACTAAAGGTAGGTACACTTCGGCAGTTCAAAAGGGTGGAAATTTGGGCTGGTTGGTGCATGATCTGAGGCTAGAAACAGCGCTAACGGAGACGAAGCAGATAGAGGGACACGACGCTATCACTCATGTTTTATTGCACGTTCGTCGGTTAAAGACCTCTCGTTCGCGCAAAAAGGAAGAAGGAAAGAAAAAGAGGTAAGGCGGGATAGACAAGATAAACACGTGGCATGAGATTATGCATTCATGAACACATAAATAATTTCGCTGTCGCGAAGTGCTATGGAAGGGATGTGACGCACTCTTCTCCCTTTTGCCGAATGTTGATGGCTTCATCCATTTATATCGTCCGTTGGTCTAAGTAGGTAGATATGATTGTTGTGTTGCCAAGTTGGGAGTACATTAATGCTCTCGGCAATGTTTTTCCAGTTCACTGCTGATGGTGCCTTTCAAAGATCTTTTATGCTCTGGGAGCCGTTCATTTAAACAGCGCCCTGTTTGGCCGATGTAGGTGTGCCCGCATGACAATGCATCGGGTCTTCGCTCGCCCCCATTCTGAATGATTTGTTTCTGGCGCGTATTGACAGAAGTCTTATCACTGCTATTCAAGTGACAAGCATCAATAAGGTGTTCCGTTGTGCAGACGACTATCTAATTCTTTATAAAGAGGACGAGACAGCACGACAGCAACAGCACGTTGGCCAAATCATTGACGTTTTCGATAAAGAACTAAAAGGACTAGAAATAACGAGCGAACTCCCAGAAAACAACGTTCTGCGATTCCTTGATTTGAGGCTAACCTTTTTAGACAGTCATGTATGTTGGCGATATGGACCACGAAGCAAAAAGGGACAGCTTCCTTACACCTCAACCCACTCCAAGATCATCAAACGGGGAATAGTGAAAGCAGCAATAAAAGCCGCATTGACAAGATTCTGCTACTATGATGTACAAGCTAGTTTAGACGCCCTGAATTGTCGGCCGAAAGCAGCAGGTTACCCGACGCAGCTACTGTTCAGTGTCGCAGAAGGAGTACTGCAACAATGTAGAGGCAGGAAAAAGATCAAGGTATCATCACAAGAAAGGAAGCCGTATGCAGTAATTCCGTACGTTCATGGTTTTTCACACAACCGCAACACGATAGGCGAAAACGTTGGAGTAAAAGTGCTAATATCAGCACCTAACAAGTTAAAGAGCATGTGCGCCAAGGTCAACCGTGAGTGAACGGGAAGGAAGCAGTGCCAAAGAAGCACAAGAGCATGCATGTGAAATGTACTAAAAATGTACTCTATCAAATACCATTGTCATGCGGGTGCACCAACATCGGTCAAGCAGGGCGGTGTTTAAATGAACGGCTCCAAGAGCATAAAAGGTATTTGAAAGGCGCCATCAGCAGTGAACTGGCAAGACATTGCCGAGTGCAATAATGTGCTCCCCAACTTGGTAACACGACAATCATATCTACCTGCTTAGACCAACGGACGAGAGAAATTGAAGAAGCCATCAACATTCGGCAAAAGGGTGAAGAGTGCGCCAGCATCCCTTCCATAGCACTTCGCGACAGCGAAATTAATTATCTGTGCATGAACGCATAACCTCATGCCACGTGGTTATCTTGTCTATCCCGCCTTCCCTCTTTTTCTTTCCTTCTTTCTTTTTGCACGTACGAGAGTTATTTAACCGACGAATGTGCAATAAAACATGGTTGATATTCAGCGTCGTGTCCCTCTCTCTGCTTTGTCTCTGTTAGCGCTGTTTTTAGCCTCACTTCAGCAGTGCCTGCCGCTGTTGGCGGTTATGAACTGCAAAAAAAAAAAAATCATTCCTCCCGTCGAATAAAATATGCTCGCATAAAGTCACCTAGATTAAAAGCCAAGAGGTTTAAGTGCATATCGAGACATCCCAAGCGTTTTTATTTCCAAGGGCGTAATTCCGAATAAAGAAATGAACAAGTCGAAAATGTCATTTTTTTTCGCAGTGTAGAACATATCGCTAAAGAAAAGGCTTCGTTGAATAAACCCAGATTATATTTAACCAGAGCTCTCTATAAAGAGAACTGTGTAAAGAGAGAAAAGTAACAAAATTTCCATAAATAAATATGCTAGGCAAGGACACACGATCGCCCCAGTACTATTCACAGCTTGCTCAAAGGAAGTATTCAGATACTTAGAATGGAAGCATTTAAGGTTAAGAGTTGATGGAGTCTACCTCAGTAATCTGTGATTTTCTGACGACATTGCCTTGCTAAGTAGCTCATCAGGGGATGAGCTGCAAAGAATGATTGATGACGTAGAGAGGAATAGCGAAAAAATCAATATGCAGAAGACTAAGCTAACTTTCAGCAGCTTCGGGAAGGAACAGTAGTTCCCAGTAGGTAGCGAAGCACGAGGAGGGGGGGGGGGAGGCGACTATGTCTACTTAGGACAGGTAGTAACAGCTAATTCAGACCACGAAATAAATAACTATAAGAAAAAGATTGGGATGGTACGCCTTTGAAAAGTTTTTGCAGATTATGACTAGCAGCTTACCGGTATCGTTCAAGAGGAAAGTGTACAACAATTGCATCAAACCTGTATTCGCCTAGGACTGAAACGTGGAGGCTATCGAAAAAGGTTCTACTTAAGTTGAGGATAACACAGAGAGGTACGCAATGAAAAATAATAGGTATAATTTTCAGAGATAGGAAGTGCGCAGATTTGGTTAGAGAACTAACTCAAGGTAATGACATTCTAGAGGAAATCAAGAAGAAGAGATTGGCATTGGCAGGGCATGTAGTGTGTAGAGAGGACAACTGATGGTCGCTTATGGCAACAAATTGTTTTCCAAGGGAAGGAAAGCGTACCAGAGGGCAGCAGAAAGTTAGGTGGGCGGATGAGGTTAAGAAGTTCGCAGGAGTCAAGTGGGTGCAGCAAGCACAGGACAGGGTTAATTGGAAGAGTATGATAGAGGCCTTCCTCCTGTAGTGGGTATAGTCCGGCTAATGATGATATTTAACATTTACTACAGCAAACAAAAACTCATAGAACAATTTGTAGTTAAAAGGTGGTCGAGGTTAATCCAAAGAAATTCCAGCACGCTACATTGTTTTCTTGCAACATAATTAGCTGTGGTTTAGCTTGTGGTTAAAACTGCAGTTACGGGACAGCTGCGTCTGCATGCCTACGCTTAGGTTCGGCTTGAAAGTAAAGGCATGACTTTTGCTCATCGTTGTTTATGGCTTCAGCTTCATTGGGACGCAGGCCACTCAAGACCATATACTGTGGGAATGCGCCAGCAATCCCCCTCTAAAGACATTCTTGCCAGCTCCCTGAGCGCAGGATGGGGACAAGCTGTTGGGCAGCCCAGGAAAAACTACTCACCTGACCCTCGTCACGCGAGCTCAAGAGGTCGCCCCCGACTGGAGGCCACCCTAGACTTACCCCAGCCTAAAATAATTCCTTTCATTTTGTGGCAATAAAAGTTGTTACCACCTATGCCATAGGCAGCCCTTTTGACCACTAAATTGCGATGAAGCGAAAGCGTCTGTTGCGCGGTGATCCGAAGCCGCGCTAACATCGCACAGCACACGGACGCCTCTTCGTTTCGCCTCTATCGAAACGCAGCCGCCGTAGTCGGGTTCGAACCCGGGAGCTCCGGCACAGTAGTCGGGCGTCTTACCACTGCACCACCCCGGCGGGGCGAAGCAGACTCAGTCATGACTCAGTGTAGCAGACATCAGCAGAGAGAGAATCCCACCTTCCTACTATTCCTTACGGCTCGGTTAAGGTGTCCGCGGAGAATTGTGGCAGACACTGCGCCTTTTCTTTTCTCTCTCTGCTGATGCCTGCTGCACTGAGTCATGACTGAGTCTGCTTCGCCCCGCCGGGGTGGTGCAGTGGTAAGACGCCCGACTACTGTGCCGGAGCTCCCGGGTTCGAACCCGACTACGGCGGCTGCGTTTCGATAGAGGCGAAACGAAGAGGCGTCCGTGTGCTGTGCGATGTTAGCGCGCGTTAAATATCCCCAAGTGGTCTAAATTACTCCGTAGCCCTCCACTACGGCTCCTCTTTCTCTCTTTCTAGTTTCACTCCCACCTTCCTCCCTTCCCTTACGGCGCGGTTGAGGAGTCCACAGAAAACAAGTGAGACAGTTACCGCGCCTTTCCCTTCCTATAAATCAGTTTGAGTCTGCTTCTGTATGCTGTGTGGTGCGGCGTTCGAGGAAACGCCAAATGGATGGCGTCGCACGGACGCCTGGATCGAACGCCCGGCGCGGTCAACTTCGTTAGGGGGCTTCGATACTATCGAGGCACCTGAAACTTCTTAAATGCGCAACACCTCCTATAGACCAACACCGTACACCGTGTTTACAAATAAAGGGGGCGCTCTCAGCGTTGCAGCCGACTGGGGGTGAAAAATAGGGTTAGCGCCCATAAGAATATATGGAACCGAAATATTTCTAAGCAGTTTTTTAATTTCACGAGACACCTATGATAGCCTTATTCGGTGAAGAGTAACCATGAACATCCTAGAATAGATCATGAAAGTATGAAATCTCATCACAGAGGCGAAGTATTTTTAAAACACCGCGAAACGTATGGGGGTGCGAGTTGGGAGGGCGACCCATAAAAGCACAAGTAAACGCAACTTACCGCAACATTTTTCTCGTTTCAAAGAGCACCAGAAGTGGTGGCCGGTCGTTAAACATTGGCCAGCGCTTTGAAGAAGTAAGCTGCGTCATTGCGGAGGCGGTCTACTTTTAAAACTCCCCGAATAATTTGTGTTGTGAATCCAGACACCCCCTAAATGCTCATGCAGCGAATCACGTAGTTTTGTTTACAGTCTGATATGCTGCCGCATGGAGTAAATTAGCTTGATAATACTGTCCGTCAAGTGATACATCCTAGACAGAATTACATTTAAAAGGCAGTTAAACGCCGTACGACAATACGGACCGAACGAGAGTCGCGCATTGCAGCAGACGACAGCGCAGCTGGCGATACCCACCGCGGCCACCTTCAGCTCCGGAGCGTCTGCTAGCGACAGCGCCGGTGGTGCATTGCCGTCTGCAACTGTGCGCGGTCCGTTTATGTAAATGGTTCCGCAAGTCGTCACACGTGCAGTACTTGCAATGGAATGTAGTGTGCCATGCAGCATGATGTCGGGACGTGATACAAGACGTTCAGAAAAAAATGAGAAGGGTTCAACGCTGCTGAATCAAGTAAAATGTTGTGGTAAGTTGTATTTACAGGTGTTTCTATTGGTCGCCCTCCCCAACTCGCACCCGCATACGTTTCGCGGTATTTTAAAAATACCTCGCCTCGTTAATGAGATTACATACTTTCGTGATCTGTTCTAGGATGTTCATGGTTGCTCTGTACCGAATAACGTGATCATAGGTGCGCCGTGAAATTAGAAAATTGCTTTGACATTTTTCGGGTCCATGTATTCCTATGGGCGCGAAGCCTAGTTTTCACCACCAACCGGCCCAGCCTGGCGACAGAAGCGCCGCCGCATCGTGCCTACGTCACAGATCGCCTGGTGACACCATCACCAGTCGTGACGTCATGGCCGGAGGATGTCACTTCTAGTTACTAGACATGACCGGATGGGGCCTCATGATGACGTTGCATCCGGAATGACGCGGTTGATGACGTCATGTGATGATGTCATCTCTGTAATTAGACCAGGGCCACCGAAATTGCAAAACATCAGACCCATTTCCCTAACCTCATGCATTGGAAAGCTTATAGAACGCGTAATTCAAACAAGGCTAACGAATTTCATGGAGAAAAAAATTACCGACGATTACGTTACCTCCTAATGCGAAATTTGAGAGCAGCAAATAACCTGTTTCACCTTTTCGATAGATTGAGGCCAATCCGCCGCCACCGATCTGGCTCTGATTGCCACCGCACAGGGGTTGCATTGGAGGAGGAGCGAAGAAAGGAATTAAGTTCGAGTCGGCGCTTTGACAACCGGAGACTCGCAGGAAGAGGGGGGAGGGGTCGGCGTGTACACCCAGCGGCAAACGATGGGGCAGAAGCGCGCGCAGCAAGCGGACAACGCGATAAAGGGAGGAGGGAAGAGATAGCACCGACTGACTGATGCTGCTGACGCCGATAGTGAGTCAACCCCAGCTGCGGAGTTGGTTTCACGGACAACGCCGCCGATGCCGACGCAAACAATATGATACCCTCGCTTCCGCAGCGCCAAGAACCAGGTCTAGCCGTGGGAAGGTGGTCACGTATTCGTCGACGTGCCGGGGCCTACGTGAAATAACCGGCGCGTCGGCAACTGAAGAGCACCCTATCCGCCACACAGGAACAGGGCCCCCCCCCCCCCCCCCTGTTCCTCTTTGTGCATGGCGGCGACGGTGTTCTATGCATTTACGTTATCTTGACTCTCTAGCGGCGTCAGCGGCCTCCAGCGGTATCAGTCGGTCGCTGCTAGCGCTGGGGGGATGAAAGGGGGGCGGAGCTGGTTACGAGGCCGACGCCGACGCGAAACCCAGGAACGGACGCCAAAGAGCTGCGCTCTAAAACGACCTGTGGCCGCATGAGATAGTCGGGTTCCGACCGGGCCTGTGCACGCAGGACGTGATGCTCCGTTTACAACACATCATTGACTCGAAATGCAGAGACGCAACGGTAATTTTAGCACTAGACCTAACAAAAGCATTTGACAACGAAAAGCACCAGGAAATTCTCGCGTACTGCAAAAATTAGAAGTCAGCGAGAGGACATATAATTAAATACAGGATTTTCTGAAAAACAGGACGTTGAACTAAAGTTTCGGGACCTAGAATCCCCCAATGTTTACCTGGGTAGTAAAGGAACACCGCAAGGCTCAATGCTCTCCCCTTTTCTCTTTAACGTGATGATCAGAGGCCTTCCCGCTGCTCTTAAGGTGATAAAAGATCTAAAGTTCAGCTTGTACGCAGACGACGTTAATCTATGGATGAACAATTGCAGCGACGGCAGCATAGAGGAACGCCTATAGGCGGCAGCGGACACCGTTGTGTCCTACGCGGCCGTTGTGTCCTCTCGTGCTCCCTGCAAAAATCAGAACTTTTCATATATAACCCAAAATCAATGAGGTGCAAGGGCGAATTTAACTTCGAAATTAAGGTCGACGCAAAACTATACAAAAAGTCCAGAAAATCGGAATCCTCAGACTTTTTATTCAAGAGGACGTATATAACACCGGAAAGATTAAAAAACTCCCTTCCTACGCGACGCAAGTAACAGGGATATTTAGAAGGATTGCATTCAAAGGCAGAGGCCTCAAAGAGAGAAGCCTCTTGAGACTGATGCAGATGTACATAAGCCGAATATGCTATGCCTCAACATCAGGACCAATGAAAAAGATAAGATAGTTGCGTTCGTCAGGCGTTGCGTCAAGAGGGCGCTGGGTCTACCCATTTCCTCGTCTACGGAACGACTGATAGAAATGTGAGTGCATAATAGCTCGACGGAACTTGCTGAAGCGGTGAGAATTGTCCCACATGAGAGATTAAGTAGGAAGAGCACGGCTCGAACCATCTTAGAATGGGTGGGTCGAAAAACGGATAGGGGCACAGCCGATAATGTTGCCCTACCACCACAATGTCGCGAGAACATCCTTGTCCGTCCTCTCCTCTGCAGCATGCACCCAGAATACCACAATTAGAGAAGGGAAAAGAGAGCAGAAGCACTGGTTAAAATAGCAATCGAATTGGCAGTAAAAGAAGTCGCCTACGTAGACGCTGCAAGCGGCCAATCGGGGGCGGCAGTCGCCGCGGTAGTCGATGGTAGTGGCGCACCAGCCGTCTCCGCCACCATCCGGAGCACAAAGATGACTTTCACACTTTCACTTCTTGAACCTCCAGACGTCGTAGCAGAGCCCGTAGTAGCATCGTAGCATATCCATGGCGGAAGTGGCATATCTAGTGCTGCAAACGCTGTGTAGACTGTAGAGATCTTTTTCTTTCTTTTTTTTCTCCCCCATACGCGCATACACATAGAGAGCGCGGTGGGAACCGGCTGTCTGTGCACTGTCACTAATCTGACGTTAATCTCGCGCACCAGTAGTCTCCGCCACCATCCGGAGCACAAAAATAGACATGGCTGAAGAGGTCGCAACAGCGCTCGCTTGTGTCAGAACGAAGGCTAGATTGATCTTTAGCGACAGTACAACTGCTCTGTGGAATATCGGAAAAAGTTGGGTCTCGCAAGAGGCCGCCCGAATTCAATCAGCTGCAATTAAAATCGATAGCAAAATCACCCTAATTTGGGTTCCAGTACACACGTCTGCCCCCGCAACAAGGCGGCCAATAATTTAGCCCGAGATCTCTACTTTCGGGCAAACGCGGAGCCGCCCGAATACCAGGAGATGGAGGAACGTTTGCAAACCTATAAAGAGATAATCGAAAATTATAGATTAGGAAGACGTCTGATGCCGCCACCGGATCCTAGCTTAAATAATAAAGAGGCCATAGCCTGGCGGCGATTACAAGCCGGAAATTTCCCTAACCCTGTCTGGTTGTTTCCCACCCAGATAGATGAGAGGAAAAATGATGAGTCTAAAGCCTGCGAAACGAGGGGGACCCTCGACCATATAAGTATCTGGGCGCTAAGGACAACATAATAAGTAGAGAAGCCTGGGAGATCCTACTGCGAAGTGAAGTCCCCGCTGACCAGCAAAGAGCCGTCCGCCTGGCGGCTGAGGCCACGAATAACAATGTATATTCGCCAGTCCTTAGTCGCGGAGGTTCCAGCCCCCGTTCCGAAGGCCTGCGTGCGAGGAGCGGAGTAGGGGACCTCCTAACTTGGCGGAAAATAAAGCTTTAGTCATCATCATTAGCCATGACAAAGTTAGTCATGACTAATGATTAATTAGTATCGCGGATGCCAGCGACACACCCAGCGTCAAAAAGCCAATTCCAGCACATAGTATGCAATTCCAGCAACATAGTATGCACGTTTTGTCCATCGAGCCAGAAACACATTCTCTGCACCTGAAACACGCGACGAGAGAGGCGGGAAGGGAGGCCAGGGATCAAGTGAACAGTTCGTCTTCTCGTTCCTCCTCTTTTTAGTCCTTTTCAGGCAAGGACTAAACATTAATCTTCCAAATTTACACATAGCATGTTTCTCGCCGCAGTTGCTCCTCTCGTCGAGTAACGGCCCGATTTGAGGACGAAAGTGAGCGTTACTCTCCACTTCAGCCGGTTTTTTTCTTAGAGTGTACCAGTTAGTGACTAGTTTAATACTAACTGGTGACTAGTTAGTAATTATTCATAAATACTACTATTACTAGTTAATATGGGACATCACTGATGACGTCATCAGCTGCTTCGATCGACGTGACCCCTAGCTTCTTAAAGGTCATGGCTTAGTAACGTCATTCCGCACATGCCCACAGCTGGCGGAGCGGTGGTGCCACGACTCACCGCGCAGCCAATCTGATCTCGCAAAGCGGCTGGCGTAGTGTAGCTATCGCTGAAAAAAAAAAACGTTTGTGAAAACGGCGCAAATTTAGACAGGACAGACGCTAACCTGCAAATTTAATTTTTTAAATATATTATAGCCGATCATCGCAATCAGTCGGTAAGCATGCGCAAAGCGCACACTCAGGATAACTCTAGGTGGAAAAAAAATTAATGTGCCTAGAATTATCATAACTGCGTTCTTTGCTATGCTTATCGACTGATAGTGGCGATCGGCTCCTATATATTGCCACCCGGTGTCCCCATGTTCTAGCTGCGCCTGGAAGAAAAGGACACTGAAGTTGACTCTCGTGCTGTGCGCCGAATGTTTGCCTGCTGGTACAGCTTCGTCCCGTCGTTTTAGTCGAGTCTAGCCCTGTTGTCCGTGACATATTTTGGTGGAGGTGCTGGGTGTCGATCCCAGTATATGTCCCGAACTCCTCCGCATACCCAGGATTCAGGTCCTGTGCCAATCGACACTCCTGTTCACCGCGCTAGCCGGAGGAACCTAGGCCTACCACCTGAGCACGGTCCGTTGGAATTCACCACCGCAGCCACCCCTCGACCTGTCATGCAAACTCCAACGTATTACACTCTACAGAACCTGCGACTGCCTAAGGCTTTCCAGGGCTGTCAGACGGAAGACGTCGAAGACTGGCTCGCCCAGTTTGAACGGGTCGCCGCATTTAATCAGTGGGACGACACCGCAAAGCTCAGAAACGTCTTCTTTAGCCTGAAAGATGGCGCTCGTACTTGGTAGGAGAATCGCGAAGGCGCCCTAACATCGTGGCGCGAGTTCTGCCGCTGCATCCTGGACACCTACACCAGCCCGGATCGCCAAGAACGAGCAGAAAGAGCTTTACGCTCTCGCATACAGATGCCGAACGAGACCATAACCATGTACGTGGAGGACATGACTAGGCTGTTCCGACGATCTGACCCGGCCATGCCCGAAGAGAAAAAGGTACGCCATCTCATGCACGGCGTTAAGGAACAACTGTTCGCTGGGCTCGTGCGCAATCCGCCGAGCACAGTTGCCGAGTTTCTTTCGGAAGCAATCACGATGGAAAGGATGCTCCAGCAGCGGTCTACGACCTACGACAGGCCGGTAATCGCCGCTTCGCTCACGGAGCCGCATTCGACCTTCGGGGCTAGTCCGGATCTTCTTCGCGACATCATCCGCTCCATTTTGCGAGGCATTCCTTTTCTGTAGTGGAATAATTTGTTTCAGCGCGGGAGAGCGTGCGGCTGGCATATGCAAGGACCCTTTCCACGCCAGCTTGGTGTTGAACGAGTACAGCGCCAAGGCCGATGTTGCTGGCGTCGGTGTGGACTTCGGTGGCAGCGTCTTCATCAAAGTGCGCAAGAACAGGGGTAGTTTGCAGTCGTCTGCGCAGCTCCGCAAAAGCCTCCTGTTGCTCGGCGGCCCACACGAACTGTGTATCATCCCGCGTGAGGCGGGTCAGGGGTGCGGCTATCTTGGAAAAGTCGGCGATGAAGCGGCGGTAGTACGCACACAAACCCAGGAAACGTTTTAAACTCCTCTTCGTGGCAGGAACGGGAAATTTGGCGACAGCGGCAGTTTTGTCGGGGTCTGGCCTAACGCCTGCGGCACTCACAAGATGACCGAGAAACTTCAACTCTTTGTAGCCAAAGTGGCACTTCTCGGGCTTGAGCGTCAAGTCAGCTGACCGGATGGCATCTAACACTGCGCGAAGGCGTTCGAGGTGTTCTTCAAAGGTTTCAGAGAACACGACAACGTCGTCGAGATAAACTAAACAGATTTGCCATTTGAGGCCGGCGAGAACGGTGTCCATCATGCGCTGAAAAGTAGCCGGCGCTGTACATAGGCCGAATGGCAGCACTTTAAACTCATACAGTCCATCTGGAGTGAGAAAAGCTGTTTTTTCGCGGTCCCGCTCATCGACCTCAATCTGCCAGTACCCGCTCTTCAAGTCAATGGAGGAGAAGTACTGGGCGCGACGAAGCTTGTCAAGCGAATCGTCGATACGGGGCAGCGGGTAGACGTCTTTTTTAGTGATGTCGTTCAACTTTCGATAATCAACACAGAAGCGAAGGGTGCCATCTTTTTTTTTTTTCACCAGCACGACAGGGGAAGACCACGGACTGTTGGAGGGTTGGATGACACCATCACGAAGCATCTCCTGAACCTGTGTCTGGATCGCTTCACGTTCCGTCGTTGAGATGCGGTACGGCTGCTGGCGTATAGGGCGGGCATCGTCGGGAGTAATTATACGGTGCTTCACAAGAGGCGTTTGCCGAATTTTCGATGAAGTCGCGAAACAAGCACTGTATTTTAGAAGGCGAGAACGCAGGTCGTGCTGCTGTGTTTCCGAGAGATCTGTACTAATATCCAGACGCTCAAGGGATGAGCACACATTTTCAACTTCTCCGAACGTAAAACATTCAGAAACATCCGCTAAGGCGTCGGCGAATGCGATTGTGGTAGCGCGGAAAAGATGGCGGGGTTCGTTTGTGAAGTTAGTCCCCAGGAGCTCAGATCGGCCGTTACGCAGATGGATGAGACTCCGCGACGAGGTGATGCCGTGGGTGAGCAAAAGGGACTGGTTGCCCTCAGCGACCGCCGTTCCGTCACGTAGTTCATCGCAGTTAACAGTCACAAAAACACTGGGACGTGGCGGAATATAAACGCTCTCGGCAGAAATTCGAAGAGGGGCACGGCTTTGGCGGTCTGCGGTGTCAGTATCATCAGCTTTCTCGGTCGAAAAGGTCACGGTACGCTTCCGGAGATCGATAATGGCCCCATACTCTCGGAGAAAATCGAAACCAAGGATACAGTCGCGGGAGCAGTCAGGTATCACAAGGCAGCTGACAACAAACGTGGAGTTGCGAATTTGGACTCTCGCCGTGCACTGACCGCTCGGAGTTACGACATGTCCGCCAGCGGTTCGAATCTGCGTGCCAGACCATGGCGTCATCACTTTTTTTAGAAGCACCGCCAGCTTCCCGCTTAAAATCGAAAAGTCAGCACCAGTGTCTACCAATGCGCTAACCTTATAGCCGTCGAGGAGCACGGGTATATCGAGCGAGAGTCTATCACGTGTACGAATTGTCGTCGGGGCCATCAAGTCGCGGTCGCTCACAGGTCGCGTTGTCGGGGGGTCTTCGTCGTGTCGATTTGAAGCGGCCTCACCCCCTGATGTCGCTGTCTTTAGTTTTCCCGGCTAGGACTAGGCGACCGTCGCTGCGCCATTCTGGAGGAGCTGGGCTGCGAGGATGATCGGCGTGGAGACGGAGATCGTGACGGTCGTCGAAAAGTTGGCGCCATGCGCTGCTGGGGTACGTATTCCTCAATATCCCGGGGTCGTTGGCCTAAAGGAGGGTTACGCATGTCGATGGGGAAACCCTTCAGTCCAAGTTGACGATATGGGCACTGTCGATACAGGTGACCAGGTTCTCCGCAGTGGAAGCACAGGCGCTGCCGATTTGGGGCACGCCACAGGTCTGCCTTTCGCTGGGGTGGTCGGCGGTTGTCGATGTACGGCTCGGGGTGGGCTGAATACAGTGAGCCTTGGTCGGGTGACAGTAATTGTGTGGAATCAGTTTGGGGACGTCGCAAGATGTCCGCATACGTTGGTCGAGAGGACTCGCTGGAAAAGGATGGCGGGTTAGCAGATGGTACCGAAGGCCGAAGTACCTGCTGGAGTTCTTCGCGTACAATATTCTACGACTTCAGACGGCATCCTTAGCGCTAAAAATACACACGCACACGAAAGAAAAGGAAGGACACGGGACAGGCGCTTCACGCGTCCTTCCTTTTCTTTCGTGTGCGTGTGTATATTTAGCGCTAAGAATTGCCGTCTGTAGCTGAAAACTATCTAGCCCATCTAAAAGTTCTGTTAAATATTCTACGATGTGCTTTTTTTTTCTAAAATAATAATTGAAGTTAGTGTCTGTGCCCTATACATTTGTGTCGTCTGTGTCTATATATACGCTACGTTTTAAGAAATTATTTCTTCGTGGCTTATACCAAACATTTACATTTTTCTAACTTAGTGAGCAAAGAAAAACCACAAAGTGCCTATATATTTTCATTCATTAAGTCACATGAAACAACAATGCAGTGAAATGTCCTATATGTACTTTTATCTTGTTTCACGCATGACGTAAAGCATGATTTAGGACAACCTTCGGTTCTGCACACAAAATTCTAGTGGCGCTTACGTCGAACAAGTTTTCTCAGGAAAAATACTGCGATAAACCACCTTTCGCACATTATTAGGACACGGCCATTTTTTTGTTATTTTTTGCAGAGGAATTCGTGGTGTCGCCTCTTTAGTCTGGGACGTTTCGCATGGAATGACCTTATTAAGATGGTAGGCTGAGATCTTAGTCCAGACGCCGGGGTGGCGCAGTGGTTACTACGCTCGACTACTGTTCCCAAGGACGCGGGATCGAATCCCGGCCTCGGCGGCAGCTTTTCGGTGGAGGCAAAAAGCAAGGCATCCGTGTGCTGTGCGATGTCAGCGCACGTTAAAGAACCCCAGGTGGTCGAAATTTCCGGAGTCCTCCACTACGGCGTCTCTCATAGCCTGAGTTGCTTTGGGACGTTAAACCCCACAAACCAAACAACCAACCTCCCAAGGACCTTGAATATCGAGTTAGAAGGCACGTATAGGTCGCACAGTGCCGTTCGTCGGGCATGATTTAAATGGGCTTTATGTTGCTCAGGCAAATGCGGGCAATGTAAACCATGGTGGGCCAAGCACATGGGAACCTACCCAAGCGTCATGATCTTCCTCATAAAGCTGACGTGATTTTCATGAATAAGTCAGATGTCTGCCAAAATCAGGCAATGCAGCGGGAAAATACAGCTGACAACACATACGCTTATGCAGCCAGAACGAAGAGTGGGAAGTTCGGTGGTTCTCCTCCATAAAAGCTGATGCAACACTTGGCTCAAGACCCGACAAACACCTTCTCTCGATGTCACCTTAAGACACTGGAACGTTACAAGAAGATAAGAGAAATGCAAGAAAGCAGAAGCACCGAACAAGATATTACATGCCTACTTATTCCGATGCTGTTTCCCACCACAAATGCTATTTACCGCTCCAACCACACGTAACAATGTGTACCAGAAGAAGCTGTTCTTGCAATGAAGCCGTCAGTGTCGGCCCTCTAGGCTCCGCAGGGGCGTAGTATCACACATCAGCAATAATGGCTTCGGCAGCGACAGCTTCACCAAAGCTGACCATCCGCTACATTTTTCGCATATTGCCAGTGGAACACTCGCGGTTTACATTCTAAACTTAGATTTTCAGCAGCTTAAGTGAGCAAACGGCCACGTCGCAGCTTACTAGATCTTAGTGCGATGGCAACGTTCGGCTCGGCACGGGCAGTCACGGCTTCGTACAGCACATGCGCTGCCTCACTCTCCCCCTCTCCCACTTTATAATCACTGTTTAAAAGCGGTGACCGGTTATCAATAAACGTTCGGAGGGGGTCCTACGGGGCTGGGAAAGCAAACGGCGGGGGCTCGCCTGCCACCGGCAGCTGTACCAGTACTAGGTCGTCATTGCACTCGCCACCGAGGCCTCGGTGGCGGATGACGGCTGTTGCGACGCGCGTCTTTCTCTCTTCCTCTTTTTTTTTATTGCGTTAGCAATAGACCCCTTTCATAAGTGTTAAGTCAGCGTCACCTCTATGCTGCTTTCCCCTCTAATGCGGAACAGCAATGTATTGAAACATTATATTATGGCCATAATTCATATCATTTATGCATCAGAACATATTCGCATAATTGCTCTATTACCACTACATGCATCTGTGTAGAAGCAACATGCGATTTCAGATCTATATCGCCGTTTTTCTGGCGGCCAGTGACGCCATGTTTGGGGAAAGAAGCAGCATGGGAAAGCCAACTTAACGATTTTTGCAAGGGGTCCATACTGCGCCAGGTTTCAGCCCGTCGCGTCGTCCCGGGAAGGGTCACGTTTGACCTTGAGCCGCAGCCGAGCCAAATACGGCTTTATCCAAGCAGGGTCCTGGCAGGCTGATTCTGACATAACCGTTCCATGCGAAACGAGAGACCCAAGTATTGCTAACGCAACTCAACCCGGTTTAACTAGAGGTAAACCACAGCCAATGCTTTTGCTTCCTGTCTCTAGCGGTTATTCTGTCTCTTGGCGCTTCAATGTTGCGACCTATAGAGGGGAATGCTTGCTTTGCCATAACGTTATCTATCATAACTGGTTGTTATAACCGTTTGTCTATTATTTTCGTCATTTCTTTTGTTATTCCTAATTATGTTTTTCTTTTTTTAATCGCACAAATTTAAAGCTCAGTAACCATCTCTTTCAGTGAGTCTGATTTGCTCAAATTTGTAGTCTCAGTTCTGTAGCATGGGATATAAGAAAATGTATTCACTGCCTGGTCAAGGGCAATCGCCCTTGTGTGTAGGCGTCATTTTTATGAGGACAAAAACAACAACGAATCTAAGTGCAATCCTGAAAAAGTTTTAACACGTGTCGATTACAACTGCATAGCTTGCCGCATTGGCTACAAAAATTTGAGGAAACGCCGCGTATACTAGATATCTCCATAAAAAGCATTTTTTAATCTGCGATGATAATGTGCCATACAAAACCATATACATTGATCTTTCGAGGGCACAATTGTCAGCATGCATGAACTAGCACTTCATTTGGTATCCACCAAATATGAAAAAAGCAGTACAATGCAGTAAGCACTCAACTACAGACCAATACGAGGACGCACTGTTGTCAAATGATAAATGACTTCTATTCTTCCCTCCACCTCTACTCATCCGTCAAATTATTTCGAATCAGAAGCCTATCGTGACAACAGCTGACTTGTGCTTTGCGCACGTACAATAATGCATTAAGCTTATATTTTCTATTTCATCCAGTTCAAAACGTCTTTTGCGCTAAGGGTGCCAATCACGTGGATCTCGTGCGAGGAAGAAAACGTCTGTGCCGAGGGCCCATCTTCAGCTGCGTCGTGAACTGCTTCAGCCCGCTTCGCTTAGTGCACACCGGAAGCACGGGGCCTGCCTCTGAACTTGTGAGTGGACATATGCACTGTAGTTAGCGCAGTTAGAGCAGCTATTAGGCGCCCGTTCCTGGCCTGAGCGGCGTCGGCTATGACGTGACCCTGATCTCATTTGGCACTTTGCAAACTTGAGGCTCAGATTCGGCTCTACTGGGGGAAGAAGATTTGAAAGCAGCCATCGTCTTCCCGTAACACTGACGTCTCCGTGAATGATATCATTGGGATCCATAGGAACCCCTTAACGCTCTGGCCTGCCACGTTTACAGTCGAAGCTTAAGTGTACCTAGGATCGGGTGCCTTGTGTGTCAGGTTGCGTGTTAAGCATTGTGAGCTACGGCAGACTTTGTATACGGCACTGCCGTGGTGCCTGGAGAGTGAAGTTTGTAGCGGTGGAAAAGGGGAATGTAGAATGCGAAATCTGACTAGAAGAATAGGTAGCGGGTGTTATACTACCGGCTTCTCTTCGGCGGCCAAGGCAGGAGTGGTCACAAGAAGCAAAAAACGAACACTAGTGTTTTTCGCATAGATTTTGTAAACTGAACATTGATCCTGAATCAAAGGAAAGACTGAAAATGAGCGTAGAAATAATCTAAGCAACACGCCTGCTAGTTACCGTCTGAGGACAGCAGAAAGAATGAACAAGGGGAAATAAAAAGTACGCAAATAGACGCTGGTTTAATGAACATGAAACAAAAATACAATCATAGCGTCATGTACCGTAATGTTACAGGTCATTTTACAGGTACCTTTTTCTGAGATAAATCCGTCCAAAATTTTCTCTGTCCAACTTTGAGAAAGTTGGGCTTATGGATATCAAAAAATTATAATTTAGACAATGTAACCTTTGAGTGCAGTTTACTGCGCAGGACGCGAAGCCTAACTTAAGCTTTGTCACTGCCTAAGAGTGACGGACGTTTAATGCGTTGTTTCGAATGAAGGATACCAAGCGTGATCCATGGGTTTTGTTTTGTCTGCTTTGTATGTTCTCTTGGAACGTATATTTCAATGCATCCATATACTATGCTCTTCAAGAAAAGCCATGACTGGTTCACACTCACAGGGCTCTGCAACTGCTTGTTTTTGAGCAAAAAGTGTCGAAGCGTTGTTTCAGGAAGTCAAGAATGCTTACGCATATACGGTGTTTATCAAGTTGTAGAATGTTTTTGACGTCTTTCGGGTCTCAGAGCGCATCATGGGGCTCGTTAAAAGCAGTTTCATGTCTATGGTAGCTGATGAGTAGGTCAGTTGACTAATGTTTACGCAAATTAAAACGAGGGCAAGAATCGAACTGATGCTGGGAGTCAACCCATACGAAGAGTTTTCCATTGATTTTAACTTTATCACAAAAAAATATAAATAACCTTATCAACCTAGTCCCGATATTTTTTCGTACTCGTTCATAGTTTTTCCGTATGGCTTGACTCGAGGTGAAAAGTGTCCTCCGAGATACTGTATTTTGTGCTGGTGAGGTTGCTGCAAGTTATGCTTTTTTTTTCGTTTCCCATAATTTAAGTAGCACAAAGCGACATGAGAATGTCATTAGAAACAAAATGTTGTAACGACTCCTGTTTTTCATCGCCGCAGTCATTAGTACCATAAATATATTGTTGCCCCTGCTTCGATTCCTTAAATCGTCTATATTTAATAGAAGGTGGTCGACTTGTCCTTGCAACCCGTCCGCCTTTGTAATGTAGACGAAAAAGTGATATAAGACCAAAGCCTTAGATTACGAATCAGGCATGCATCTTCTAGACCACGCAGGAACGTTTGGACAGCTTGGTTCAATGCTTTGCGATTGCATCGGCTGGTCTTTCACGTACAGTGAGGCAGCTTACGATAGTATACCATCCATGTTTAAGATAGTGCTTGATGTAATATAGGGACATAAATTAAAACAAAAACTGTGAGTTTAGCGACTAGCCAAGGGCATGATCAGTGATGCAATTCGAAAAGGGGATCCACAGACGGAGCGATTAACAGGATGGCATCATGACCTTAAAGGTGGAGCTTAAGGAAGGCGCAAAATATCCACAGTGAAACGTTTGCGAAGTATTCTAACACGCCCATACGACGCTCGAGGTGAGTTCGTGAGAAGACAGCGGCGGTGCCGACAGGTGTCATGAAAGCACCTCCTGCATAACAATCCAGAAATGGGCAAGGACTGACTGCCATATGGCCGAGGGACAATGTCCAGTAGGCTCGAGCTGCCGATATATTGAAATACGTCTGTATCTGTATTCTCTCTCTGAAATGTCTCAGAAATTCATTACCTCAGCCTAGTTCAAAGCTGATATACCTGAAGAGGAGCGCTCAAATTCCGCAATTCAGAGTATCGTAATATCACGATGAGCGACCAAATTTTTTAGCCGTTTTTTGTTTAGTCCTTACCTGCCGGCTATGGCGTTTTCTTCCTCTGGCAAAGGCTCTTCCCCCTGGTCGGCTAGTCGATATATGGAGCCTATCTCTCTCTAAAAATGTCGGTTCCTTTAGCCCAGACGGGCGCTGTCCAAGAAGAGCTCTGTTTCTTCGCATTTTTCGGCGATTTGGAGGCGGGGTGTTTTCTTATAATGAGCGTTATATGCAGGTCAGATACTGTTCAATGCTTGCATGAATAGCTGGCCTGGCCGGAGTTCAGCATTTTGGCTGTCCAGGCTTTTGTCCACTCTCCTACCGCACATATGAAAGGCATGCTGGTGGCTTTCCTGCAAAACGTTTCCCTACACCTGAGTTGGAAATGCTTATTTCCTTTTGTTATAGCGTCCGTATCCCGACCCGCTAGGCTAGCAGACAACTCACGAGTGCAAATGTTCCTTATTTAAGCAGGTTAAACCTTCCCTTCAGTGGTTCGACCTGCCTGGACATATCTATTTATATTTGAGCGTTTGGCCCCTCATCCGCTGCAATGTCGCTTGCGCTTCGGCCACAGCGCGACTTCCTGCAGATCCACCCTGCGGTGTTGTTCCCAGGGTGGTCCTCTCCCCGCAGCAGTGTGTGTTTCAGATGTGCTGAGCTGCTGTCTTTGCACGACTCCTTTGATTACAGCTGTCCCACTCGTTCCAGTGCGTCTGTGCTGCTTGAAATAATTGAAACTAACTGTCGCTCAGTTCAGAGGCGGCTGCAGTATTAAGGGAGAAAAACTTTGGGTTTGATGCTGTGACTGCTCACCAATAGCTCCTTTAGAGATTCCTGTTTCTTCGGCTGTGGCTGCTGCAAATGGGAAGCCAATTTCAGCTTTAATAGACTTTTTTTTTTCCCTTCTCATTGAGATATTTTCGTAGATGTTCGTGGCTAGGTTTTTTCTTGCAGATTCTCACAGACATGCCCCCTTTAGTCCATTCTATGTTCCTGATCTCCAACATGAAAACTCCTTCGAAAAAAGAAGCCTCTGTTACTGCCGTTACTAGCACTTCTCAATGATCCGACATCCTGATCGACTACACGTGAATTTCTAAACTAATGGCAGCTTGCAGTATGTGCAGTAGCCTCCCTGTTGAAGACTGGATGAATCGGCGTTCAAAACTCGACCGAATAACAATTCGAAGCGTGAACCTCATGTGCGCGATGTGTTGATATCAGCTATAGAGTGCATCTTTATGATTAGACTGGAATTCAGATTAAACTTCCATTGGCACTGTCTCCTCTCATGCTCTCTATTTCGCCCTGTCACACTCAAAAACAACGACCAAGCAGTTGGCGATCACTATCCCTTTGGTTTGGTCTGTGGGTTTGAACATCCCAAAGCGACTAAGCTTATGAGAGACGCCGTAGTGGAGGACTCCGCAAATTTCGACCACCTGGGGTTCTTTAACGTGCATTGACATCGCACAGCACACGGGCGCCTTACATATCGCCTCCATCGAAAAGCGGCCGCCGAGGCCGGGATCCGATCCCGCGTCCTTGGGAACAGTAGTCCGGCGCCATAACCACTGCGCCACTCCGGCGGGTTTCACTATCTATTTCCTTCCATTAACCCGCGATGCAAATAGATGTACACTAGATAAAGCAATATTGCTTGCTGTTAAATTAAGAGCTGTTGCCACTTACACACATCACCACCGAGCTTCTTGCACTTCTTTAGCGTCCGTTTTAATTTCCTACTAAAAAGTACGTCGCATTTCCTCGTGTTGCAGCTCCCATAGAACGAGTTTTTCTTTGTTTCAACATGCACCACATTGTACACGGCTCCGAACATTTAATTCGGCTAGCCACCCAAATGCGATAATTAAAAATGTATTAGTAGGTTTTTATAGAAGGAGGAATTAGAGGAGTTTTTTAACGAACTCTGTTCGTCGTTGTCCTGGATATACATTGTGACTATTTTCAGGAATTTTATAGTGTTCACTGAAACACCCGGGTCAACCCTCGCTGCCTTGTTGTCTCGCATTACTTTAGCATTTCTGACTATAGTTCACATTAGCAAATAATTTTGGACACATGCTTATTATTTCCTATTAATTATGCTATATCAGTTTGGTTTGTAGGCTTGGGCAAACCAAAATGACTGAGACTATGCGGGAGGATGAACTCGAGGGCTCTGGAAATTTTGGCCACCTGGGCTTATTTAACGTGCACTGAAATCATGGAGAACACGGGTGCCTTGCTTTTCGCCTTCATCGAATCCGGGTTCCAACCATCGTCCTTTGGGTCAGCAGTTGAGCGCTCTAAACATTGAGTCACCGCTACGAGTGTTGTGCGCTATATTCTTGAGGTGATCTGCGAGTTTATTGTTACCCATGATGCCACTCTTGGCCTCAACATGTGGGAATATAACGAAAAGAAGACCAGGAATTAATGAAGGAGAAGAAGCAGGGAAAAGAGATCTCACTCGGTTTTGTAGAGGGAAATGGAAAGATAAGTGTATAAGGAAGAATAATAAAGGGGAACAATGAATGAATAAAATAAGGAAAAAAAAAGAAATGACCGGGAGAGGCGGATCTGACCGTGTACTTAAAATGGCCGTAGCGTAGGTTTGCTTTTCGTAATGTGATAGCATTGCTAGCGCCATTACGCGGAAATCCATCTCGCGTTGTCTACGTCCGATGGAACGCTTAAATATGGCCGTGAGTGGGTACATCACTTCAGTTCAATTGCTCTATTTTTCAGTAGATTCTGGTGTCTCATTCGGGCTGAAATCTGTCATGCCAGCTTGACAATGGCCAGGGTTCTGATACGCTACAATGCATGACATAGCATACACGGTACTGCACAATATACATACAACATGATAACGAAATACATAATTCAGAGTACAGATCTATACATGTGAATTATATTTTTAACAAGGACATGTATACATGTATACAAGAAGAGAAGCTATGAGGGCTAGTTTATTGAATATTTAAAAAAATGGCACGCTAAAATATGACCAAACATACGAGAAAACTGGGCAGTCAACGTACACAGCACATGTTACATGTATACAAGTTTAAATAAGACATAGACGGTAGTGATGCAGGCATTGCAAAATGAGCGTGTAGACGGGCCGTGTGTGAAAGTACTGGAAGATATCTATAGTGGCTGCACAGCAACGATAGTTCTGCATAGAGAAAGTAACAAAATTCCTCTAAAGAATCGTCTTAGGCAAGGAGACACGATCTCCCCAGTACTATTCGAAACTTGCTTAGAGGAAGTGTTCAGAGACTTGGAATGGGAGCAGTTAGGGATAAGGGTAGATGGAGAATACCTCACTAATCTGCGATTCGCTAATGACATTGTCTTGCTAAGCAACTCAGGGGATGAACTGCAAAGAATGATTGATGACCTAGACAGAAAAAGCAGAAAGGTTTAGGCTTGAAGTCAATCTGCCGAAGACTAAGGTAATGTATACCAGCCTCGAAAAGGAATAGAGCTTTACGTTAGCTAGCGAAGCACTGGAAGTAGTAGGCGAATTGTCTACTTGGGGCAGTTAGTAGCCACAGATCAGGACCATTAGAGGGAAATAACAAGGAGAATAAGATTGGGATGGAGCGCATTTGGCAAGTGTTGGCAGGTTATGACTAGCAGCTTACCTGTATCATTCAAGAGGAATGTATACAACAGTTGCATCTTACCTGTATACTCACCTAAGGGGCTGTAACGTGGAAGCTAATTCAAAGAGGGTTCTACTTAAGTTGAGGGCAACGCAGAGGGCAATGGAACAAAAAATGATAGGGGTAACGTTAAGAGATAGGAGATGTGCAGAGTGCGTCAGAGAAATAACTCAAGTTACCGACATTCTAGCGGAAATTAAGAAGAAATGGACATGGACAGGACATGTAATGCGCAGAGAGGATAACCGATGGTCGCTTAGGGTAAAACACTGGAGTCTAAGGGATGGAAAGCGTAGCAGGGGGAGGCAGAGGGTTAGGTGGGCAGATGAGGTTAAGAAGTTCGCAGGGGTCATGTGGATACCGTTAACACAGAACCGGATTAATTGGAGGAATATGGAAAGGTCATCGCCCTACAGTGGTATCGTCCGGCCGTATATGATAGTGATGCAATAATTCGAAATTTTAAAAAAGAAAAGCAATGTCACGTGTGTAACACAAGGTAGAAAAATAATGTTATAAAAAAAAACACCATAACTGCATTTCCGTACTCAAGTGGTGTTAGCAGTGAAACATCAAGGTATCAGGAAATAAATATCAACCACTTAGAGGCAAAAATACTGGTGCAATCAGTTAAAGGAGAGGTTGCTAAATCGGATTATATTTATTGAGAATTAGCTTAAGATTATGTTTCAAAGAATGCGCGGGAACGTGGAATCAGCCTAAATCAGTACTGCCGGTGGAAGCAAATATTTTGGCCTTGTTGTATGGATGCGGTCGAAGGAAAAACTGATTGAAAGTAGGTGAAAATAAAATGCGCACAACATAAGAGCCTTGCTTGTTTTGTATCGGCACTATATTGCATTAAGGAAATATTCCTCTCTTAGAGAAAAATGGTCAGTATTTACCATAACCACAGAACCTCTTTTTTGCAAAGTGTGAATTTTCTTAATGTCGGTTTTAGTTGTCGTTAACCACATCAAAATGCAATAGTTAACATATGAGAGGCAAAGTTTCGTATGCACTGGAAGCTTTGCGCAGATGTCGGCGATGTGTGAATCCCATGTTAATGTTTTGGGAAACGTCACTCCAAGCATCTTATCTACTCTTACGACCTAATTTGTTTTCCATTGCAATGAAGACTGGCCGGCAGCTTAAAATCTCGATTGAAAAAATGATTATATTCGCTTTCGACAGAACAATCTGCAGTCGTTTAGTCTTTGACCATAATGTTTCAAGAATGTCATTACAAAATGTCGCAGGACCGTTTTCTCTGTGTCAGATAAGGGAATGCTACTGTCATAGATATAAATAATAAGTTAGCCAGCAAATTAGTCATCGCAATGCCTTTAATATGTATAATAAAAAGAAAGCTCTAAAATACTGCACTCCGGAACTTGGGTTACAATAGACACAGAAGAGGACTATTTTCCAATGTGTGCGCACTGACTTCTGTCGAGAAGGTATGATCGTATAAGTTTTAAAGATGTCTCTGAACTTCCGTGTTTACATAAGAGGATGTCATGACTGAATGAATCAAAAGCCCTTAAGAATTCAATAAATTAATAGACCAAGAGTAAGCACCTTATTGTCAATATTTTTAAGGTCTTGATTCTCTACGACGCTCTTCAAAGCACCTCTTCCTGAACATATATACTAGCGATCACAAAAAAGCCTCATCTCTTCAAAAATAATAATGTTCGTGACAATATTTTTTGAGTGCCTTTGATAATATTGGTATATCCCACATTGGCTTGTAAATTTAGTGTCATTTCTGTCGTTGCCTTAGTGTACGACAGTTATTCTTCATTTTTTCATTGCATTAGCAAATTCGCCCTCCTCGATGATTAAGTTTAATACACGCATGATAACAGGAACAATGAACTATAAGGCACACTCTACAAGTTTGATTTGCAAAATGCTGATTTCAATTTGCTTTGGCATTTTGGCAGTCGTGAAGCAATATGTATAGCATAAGAAGGTTCTTGCACAGCTTCTGCCCTCCCGTGTTTATCACGTTCCACGTGATGCTCGTGCTAAACAGAAAGTTCCACGTCGCCGCAATGGATGGGTGGCTCTGGTGAACACTATAACGTAGGGTGCCTCGATGTAGCGCACCGCCGCACAGGGTGGAGACACCGTCTTCATGTTGGGCAAGCGCAGATACGGCGGGCTATGGAGCGTCGGCCGGATTTCTTGTTCAGCACGCGCTTGCGCAAGCAGACTCAGCTGTATAACATTTTTACATATACACTCGTAGTCCTGAGCGAATTTTTGCTCGAAGAAAAAAATAAATGTGAAAACTACTGCTTGCTAGCATGCGTCGTTCTCAGAGGAAATGATCACACTGTAGATGGTAAGCATTTACTCTTTCACAGTCTCGGGTGTTCAATGCGGTTATTTTGACGACTGGCTGTTTTATAAAGCGCTGCATTATGTACTGTCAGACATGAATTTATGAGGTGCATAATATTCAGTTGCGTCTATTGCTACAGATCAACAACCATGTCTACGTTCCAGTCAGCCGTATATCAAAAATTATTTGTATCGAAATGGCCCATCGTAAACAGTAGAACAGACGCAGCAGAAAGCGATGAGTAAATCAGCTTTTGACATGGGCTGCACACAGCATTTTATTCCAAAACAATCCTCATCAAGACTTGGAAGCTAGGAGACACCTCTTAATCAAGGTTGGCGCCAGCTACAGTTTTGCTGCCGTAACCATCATTCGATTTTTCTGGCTGACTTAGCCAACTCAAGTAAATACGGTTTGTGACGATGCGCAGGCGCATCGTCACAAACCGCTCTAACAGTCTGTTCATCAGCTTTGGGTGTTGCGCGCAATCAACCAT
This sequence comes from Amblyomma maculatum, assembly GCF_055883805.1. Lineage (NCBI taxonomy): Eukaryota > Metazoa > Arthropoda > Arachnida > Ixodida > Ixodidae > Amblyomma > Amblyomma maculatum. The sequence continues at coordinate 34,059,888 of NC_139348.1, forward strand.
TGGAGTCAGTACGGTTCGTTCGATAAGGCATTCAAACAATGTCGGGACAACCGTTGACTTCAGGAGCCACCGTTCATACACTCTGTTACCCTCAAACTGGCGCTGAAAAGAGATAGGCGCCGAAAGAGTCATTTTGGGTCTTTTGTAGTGTGCACGCAAATTAATGAAATAATAAAAACATTATGGAAGCAATGCGATGTTTACATGTACGATCGCGCAATTTTTTCATGGATGCCAAACAAGCGACAGCACTAGTTAGGGTTTCAGGCGGTCAAATTTTGCTTCACCTAAATTTGGCTTAACCTCAGAGGAGTACTTGCGGGGATAACAGGGTGTGCACATCGCCTCGTGATGCGTAATTAATTATACAGGGAAGGAAAGCTGCATTCGGGATGAACGTTTGTACGGCGCAAGCACCTTCCTTCCTTCCTTGACCGCTTTCATAAGAGGATGCCGCTACACCTTCCAGTTCATGAGAGAAATTTCTTTGGGACTTGTCGAGCTGCCAATGATATACTTAAAACGAATTAATTTTCATGAGAACCAAACTTTTTCTATTTTTGTGAATCGCAAAAACCTCGAGAAAACTGCTCCCATGTATAATTTGAAGAAAAAAAAACATCTTCAGAGGACCTATTATCTCTGTTTCGCGAAATGTTGTACTAGCGATAAGCCCACTTGCCAAATTCCAGCGTGGCCAACTCACGGGGAGGATTTCTTTTTTTTTTTTTTTGCAACCAAAATAATTGTTAAAGACTGCGTTTCACTTCCCACTCTGTCGCGAGGTGACATGCCATCCGTCGCTTTCCATTGTAATACTTCCCGAAAAGGAGAGAGGGAATGGCCCTTAGTGCTTGAATCTGAAGCCTCGGCGGTCGCCACGAGCTTTCAAGATCGAGTGTAAAGGGGAGCGATCGAAAAGGCGCAATGGTGCATTCTCTGACAAATACCAGGCTCGACCTCCTCCACATGTTCTTGGTGCGGCTATGAACACAGAAAGGCAGATCCTCAGTAACAGATATCATTGCATGGCACTCCGCGAATGATACTAAAGTCGAGTGTCACTCACTGAAAGTTACACTACATTTTTTCGAGTAATTACAATGTAGCAGACGCAGTTGTCCATATATTTAACTTATACGCCCTCACGCACGCTGAAAATTTAAAATTTGCACTCAAAAAACACAGCGCGATACTCCCGATGCCAGGCAATGCGATGCTTCGACCTGTTTCAATGTTGAAAAAGGCAGACCAAAATGTGTTGCGCACAATGCTGAATTGGGAAGCCAAAAACCACGTAAAGCTCTTGCTTACAAGCAGATGGGTGAAGCGGCGTGAGATAACGTAATTCCAAACGGAAGAGGGTAACTGCGTTCGGCGAGTATAAAAATACCTTGTAAAACGCTTCGGTATAAACAGAAACAGACAGCAAAAAGACGACATGCGCACATACGCAAGCGCTTGTGTGTATGTGTGTGTGTTGGTCACCTTTCTAGTGGTCTGTGTCTGCGCTATACATGGCAAAATTACTTTTGAAAAGGAATTAAATTACATTACAAATTACTTTGCTGAATAGCAGAAAAATAATTAAATTACACCACTCATTACTGCTCCCAAAAAGTAGTGAAATTACATTACAAATACTTCTAGGGAGTAATTAAATTACTTTATAAATCACTTCCTAGTTTCCATCCATGGAAAAACTAAGTACAGCTAGTAAACAGAACAGCAACTTGTTCTCCAGACGCGAAGCACGTACATTCTTCTCTTTTCCCGCCAAATTCCATCCCAGAGAGCTATTCCTTTCCTCTTTCCTACAGCACTTGTCATTACAAAAACAAGACAACAGCTAAAAAAGAAAACCAAAAAAGCAAAAGCAGAAGCTTGGTCGAACGATGGCGAAATGCCCAGCGAACCCAGCGTCTTGATTGCCCTGAGCTGTCTCCGCCATTTGAATGCCTGAAGAAACTAGGTTATTTATTGCTTCCGCAGTCTCAAGAATCGACGTCGGCACCTTGTACGCACTTCTCAGTAATGCTCTAGCCACGATGGCTCAAGCCATGGATCCTTCCACTTGTCTCTCCCAACCCCAGATCTCCCTCGCCCCGTGGTGACGAGTGTAACCAAGCACCACTGTGCCCTTGCCGAGGCAACAGGGAGCGCCACTGCGCCGCGCTGCCAAATAGTTTTCAAGTCTGGCCTTCTTGCACCATCTGTACCTTCGGCATTTCCTTAGCGCCTTGTATTCTGCTGCTTGGAGAATGGTTGCCATGGAATAGCCGCATTAACTGATCCTAGCTGCTACACACGAGGTCTTAGACGCACTGTTCTGTTCAATTCTGTCTCTTTTTGCCGATCCGTTACGCTGGCTTCGGCTTGCCGCATGTCGTTCCTGCTTTCGCGCACTCTACTTTTTTGTCTATTTTTTGAAGGAGTAGTGGCGTACTTTAGTAAAAGTAATTTCTGAACGCATTAATTACTTTTGCTGCGAAATTACTGCCAAAAAGTAATTCATTACATTACTAAATTACCGAACCAAAAAAGTAATTCATTTCATTGCAAATTACCGAAAAAAGTAATTAAATTACAGTAATTTCATTTCTACACAATCGAAATGCACCTACTCGCTCAAAAGAAATTTTATGGATGCATAAAAGCAGCACAGGTATTATGGCTTCCTCGCAGATCTTCGCGTTGCCATTCGCCGTCCAGTCTTCACGCTTCACTTTCGCCTCCCATACATTTCTCCTTCTCTCATATCGTGGAAAACGAAAACAACTGGCTGTTCTTTTTTCACCGAGCCAGCACACAATGGAACACAACAGCCTGGCATGCTGGGTTTCGCGACTGAGCTCAGTACTATCACCCAGCACCCAGCGCACAGCAGAATCGCTGCGGACACTCCGCAGCTTGGAGGAAGGAAACAACTAAGGAGAGGCCATTGCCATTCCCAATGCAGTGGAGAAAGTGTGGTGGAAGTGAGGTCAAAATTTAGGGTTAGCCAAGTCGGGCCTTTAGCAACGGCATCGCTGTTGCTATGAAAACTCGGGCCACTAGCAACAGCGTTGCTAAGGGCCCGAGGTTCGTGAACTTCACGGAGAAAGAAAAGGCGGAGGGTAAAGGAGGAGGAGAGACGTTGGAGCATCCGGTCGCGGCGCGGCCTCACCGGCTTCAAAAAAGTGACATCTCCGCGACGCTCAAGTACCTAGGGCCCTTAGCAACGATGTTGCTAGTGGCCCGAGTTTTCATAGCAACAGCGTCACCGTTGCTAATGGCCCGACTTGGCTAACCCTAAATTTTTACGTCACTTTCGCCACACCTTCTCCAATGGAATGGCAAGGGCCTCTCCTAAGTTGTTTCCTTCCTCCATGCTGCGCCGCAACGGCACGAAGCGACTTGCCCCAAGATGGCGAGCACGGAGAAAGCGGCGGCGCTGGTATCGAGGCACCCTACTCTCAAGTGAAACCCGTCAAAGGAAAGTAGTGCCAACCACTTCCCTTCTCCTCTGTTCCACTTTGCCTCGCGATGGGGCCTAGACGGTGGTGCCGTCTATGACAGACATCCCGAAGGAGACGACGGCTGACGCGCTACCGGAGGAAAAACGCGGAAAACTTTGTTGAAGCCCTGTGCCGATGTTTTTGAAGCGAAATTTTATTCATCTGGCCTTATAAGAATTGCGCAAGAAAACATGTTAAAAGGGCCATAATTTGAGGCGTAAAGCATCTTCAAATTCAGTGCGCGTTGTTGAAGCACGACGCATGCCAGCGGTAGGCACAAACACGCGCGTAATATCGCAAAACTACCAGTTTCATGTTTTCACTACATGGCAGTATGTAAATTTGGTTGGGACGACTTATTTGCATGCCTGTTGTGCAAGCTGAATTTTTCTCCCCCGGCGCATGAAAGGTTAACTTTCCTCTGCCAGCAATGCCTACAGCAGCTGGACCGCTACTGCTCTGTGACTTCTACAGGCTTTTCTCGCAGCGCAAGATATCGCTTATTTATTTACATTGCAAAAGATTAGACTTTGATAACAAGGACCACGGCCGGTCTCGAGGGAGAGCGCGCGCTCTTTCTTACGGCCTTCTCAATCGCCGCGGGAACAGTGGGAACTTTTCTCCTTGAGTTGCGCTCTCCGCCGCCGCAAGGGGCGCGACCTGCTCACTGTTCGCTCCGCGTCTGCTTCAGCGGCGGCGGATGGCTTTTGCCTGGTTTCGCGCTGTCGCTCGCGAGATGCTGCAGCGGCATGTCGTCAACGTACTACACACGTGAACGGATATAAAAACACTGTCGTTCAGCAAACGTTCGACAAGCATGGCATACATTGCGGCATGGTAGCTACTTTTGTCCATTATAATCCGAATTTTTCCCAAGCCTGTACAAGAATAGGAACAAAAAAAAACTGAATGAGCAGTGATCACGTCGAAGCTGAACATGGCAGCAACTCGTCTGCAACAGCAAAACAGTCTTTCAGCGCTAGATGCGAAACCATTCATATAGCACCGAAGATGAAAATAATTTTATAAAAATGTAATGTAAATTGCAAAATGCTTGCATGATATAACGTATTAGTATAACAGTCAAAGTACACGTTGCAGGGTTGAGTTTTAAATGTTATTACAATTCATATATTAGCCAATGTGTGGTATTATAAACATTTAATTTTGCAAATAAACATTGATTTAATGATATTTTTACATGATATTAAGCTTATTACGAAAACAATAAAAAATTGTTTGATATTCATGACACCACTTGTGCTCGAAGTGGAAAAAAGAGGCCAATAAATGATGAAGGTGATACTCGATGCAGTGACTTACAAATGAGTTCATCTGCTATATCGAAAGTATGCAAGAAACTTCTAAAGCGCTAAAGGACACTCTCACTGAAGACTCATTTCAAGCCTTATATAGCGGCCCATTGAGGCTCTCTTCGGGAAAGTAAGGTTAATATGCGGAAGGGAATGACATATGCTAGATGCGAGGGCCGTAACAGCTAGCGGCACATGACTACATTGTCAAGACGGGCGTTTCATCTGAGAGCAAACTCAAGTCACTGAAGGAAGTGATGGCATCTCCTACCATTCCATTTCTCACTGTCACATATTCCGGTTTACCTTACGTCGCTGGATATATCGTTTAGTTAATCAACTTCGGGTGTGACGCTTGCGCTATTCTTCTTGAAACTAGCGAAAGAAGCTGCCCCATGTAGTACGCTTTTCTACGAGGACAATATTCTAGTGGACTGCATTATCCGAAACCAGAGCTTGTTGCCCTATTGGACAAGCTTTTTTTTTTTTCGAAAAAGCTGCCGTGCACCTACTACACACAAATGTTCTCGAAGTACTTAAGATCCTGATGCAGTCAGCATTTCAGTATTCAACACCAAGTTGCCCGAAAGGAATTGACAACAGCTATGTTATTAGGTCCGCTTCCTTGATATTTGAAAAATTTCTCAGAATTCTTCTTCTCAATTAAATACACCAGGAAAGTGACAGAAAAGACCGAGAGGCCAACTTCTTATGCGCACAAGCTGTTCAGGAAGATTTTGAGACTGAATTTTCTTGACGCAGGTCGCATTTTGATGAATTGATTAATATAATGTGCAATGTGTAGCTTTGAAGGACAATTTTTTTATTGTTATCCGTTCTTTTCGATTCTGCTTAACTGTTTATGCCCATTTCCTTGATTAAAAGTAGTCGCGAGACTATATATACATCTTCGGTCTTTCAACCGACTGATATGTTTTGAACGAAGCTAGAACAGCCCACTCCACTCGACAAGTGAAATTTTTACTATATCAGTAAATTTTTGTTCTTTACTCTGTATCTGAGACGCGCCATGAAGTTTTGCCGGTGCCTCTTCTGATCTAAACGAAAACGGTGGCGGTTGACAGAATCTCCACCCAACAGTTCACCATGTACTCACGTCAGGTCGCGCTACACCTAATTAAAACATTCAAAGGCACATTGCATAGCCTGGTAAATTTATTTTTGTGCAAAACTTAGGGGTAAAAAATGTTGAAGTGTACCCGAAGCTCCATTCTACCGTGCACGTCCGCACTGACGAAGGAGTGCGCGCGTGAGTGGATTGTTGGCTGTATTTTATTCCTCGTACACGATAAATGTTCGATGTTGATGACGGACTTTGTATAAACCATAAGGGGCGAAATATCAGGACCTGCCGGTTGCAACTGACGCGGGCGAAGCTAAAAGCGAGCGCGCGTTTCCCTTGCGCGTGAACGGCTGTAGCGGAGGAGCAGCAGTGGGGCGGTGGCGACCCCACCCAGGCGCGGCGGGCAGTGGAGAGGCCGTAAGAGAAGAGAAGCGCTCTCTACCTCGAGACCGGCCGTGCAAGGACGATCTTTGCAAGAAAAAAACTAGGCGGAAGTTCAAAAAGTATGATCTCCCCATTCGCACCAGTAATGCTTGTTGAAGTGCTAATTTATATCTGTACATCGCGTACACTTGCATTCTTTCCCAATGTACATTTTCGTCGAGAAGCAGCATCCCGATAATTAAAACACCATTTTGGAATAATTAGAGGCAAGTAATTGTTTTAATGAAAGGAGAAATCACGCGCTCAATATTTATCGCGCTAACCACCAAGGCACCTGGAAGCACAGCGTGTATTTGAAACATTGCCATCTGGAACGTACAATTCAAGACAAGTGGCAATGAATGTCAAAACCTGATGATAGGCTTGAGGTACAAAATAAACCAGAGCTAACTAATAGATTTATCATTATTTATAGTTTGTAAAAAAGACAAATGAGAAAGATGAGAAATCGAAGCAAGTGAGTTAATAAAATATTACTTTTAATAGCGAAGATTAGTGTAGATGCTCAAATTTTCATAAGTGGCAGATTGTTTTGCCCATGCAAGCCGCAAACAGTGCCAAAATAGCTACCTGGACAGCAAATGACCCAGGAAATGAAACCAGAAGCAAAAAAAAATGAATACTGCATTGCAAAAACAAATACATGACTGCTGTGCGCGCTGCTTCAACTGCGACTCCATCCGCACATAATAAAAAAAAAACGATAAATTTACCATGGCAAGCTATTACAGTGAGAGAAATCATCTTATGAAATACAACATAAGCGCATATGGCGCGTACGAAACCCATTTGCTTAATCAGGTGCATTCTAAATTAATGTGTTTGTAAAAAAAAAACAAAAAAAAGTGAAAGGAAAGCTTCAGAAGTTTTAGATTACATCAAAGCTATAATTCCATACCAGGGGCCTGTGGTAGTGAACAATATTTCTCTGTTACGATAAAGCCATACACACAACGTGCGAGCAGCCGCTCATCCCTCCTATTCAAAGTCGCGTCACGAAGCAGTGGGATAGAACGAAATGCTATATGCCCACGTACTATATATGATCAAAGTGCCCGTGAAATACCCCAGGTGACTTAAATAATCTGGAGCCGTCCAGTACAGCCTCCCTACAAAAAACAAAACTTTTGCCTTTGCCTTGTCAGTTTCGGCAACCGAAGGCGCAGCAGCAGCACGGCATCGTGATGAAGCTTGCACGTGCAGCAGTTTCGTCGTGCTGGTGCGAAAACGGCGGCCAGGGTGCGCCGGAAAAGAAAAAATATACAAAAGCGCCACGCGCGATTACACACGACACGCCCTGGCGAATGGGAAAGCGGAGGAGGCTAGGGAGGCAGCAAGGAGGAAACTCCGAAGTGAGCGGGGGGGGGGGGGGGGGGGGGGGTGCGTAAAGCTCTAATAATGGCAGTACTTTTCGAAGGATACGGGGATTTTACTCTCAAGTTTCGGTTGAAGGTGTTACAGGCGACATTAGGGCCCAAACAAGTGGAAGGTTAGCCGTAGATGTAGCTGATTTGGTAAGAGCACCGAACGCGATATTCGGAGGTCGTGGGTTCACTTCCCACCATCGGCGCGCTGTTTTTCCTTCTAGTTTGATTTCTTTATCTTTTTGTACTAAATTAATTGCAGCACTTATTCAGGTCAATAACAAAATCATGAATAAAAAAAATCCCCTCTGCTTTCCATGGCTTCGCCGACTTATTTTCCCATTACTATTGTGAACTTGCATGTATGTCCTTGAGAATTCGACCTCTGTTCCAGAGTGACAAACAATAAAGAAGCTAAAATGTCCACCGTTTATACAAAAATTGGGGCACAGCCGTCCACCGCGCAGCGTTGCAGGATGCCGTATCATTTTGCTTCTCATTTAGCATGATTTGAACCGACTACATATTCTCCGTCACAATATTAAGGGACGTTGAATGGCAAAGCTACATCCCAAGGCACCTAACGGTCCTCGCTCTCGTCTATCGCAGGCATCCCCGTATCCTCACCCCTGTCTGGCACGTGCCCGGCCTAGGTAGGAACTGGCATCAGGTGCCGTTTCGACTGCTCGCCTCACCGATTCATTCTAAGGTAAGCATCTTGCTAGCCCCTGGGATCGCTGTGAGCGCAGTTTCGCGTTTCATGATCAATTTGTACAATTTTGTTTGCTTGCTCTCTCTTGCCAGCTTTTTCGTTGCCTTGACGAGACCTGTGAACTACCTCTAGCATGGCTACTAGCTCGATTAACGGTTGGTAGTGACAGCGCTATGAAATGCAAGGAACACAGAATAATACACCCGAACGTTTACTTTCAGTTGACTTTACTTCATGCGATAAGTAGAATTTTATACTCTTGAAAGTCACCAGTGAATCCTTACAAGCTATTTCAAGGCGTGTGATGTTGGTCAAAAAATGTTGCCCCGACACCTCTGCGGCCGAACTCCCTTGGGCACCCTTCCTCATTGAGGCCCCGTTCACGCCTGTACCTGATTACATCGTCGGGCAATGTTACCAGTGTATATTGACCATAATGGACCTTTCTACGAGATATCTGGCAGCAATCGCCATGAGTGCACTCTGTTGAAACAAAACAGGCTGCCGAAAGCCTGCTGGAAAGGTTTTTTGTAGTCAAGATTCCTTGCGAAATGGCCTGCGACCACAGCTCCTACATCATTTATGCGTTCATGGAGAAATTCATCCTCCTACTCTCTCGCCAGAGCGTATGCCGGCCACACTGCCAGTCGTGATCTAAGAACACTTGCCAAATTCGCTACATCGCATTCTTATCCTTCAAGCATCGCCATGGTGGTTCAGTGGTTACGGTGTTGAACTGCTAAACAGCTGGACGGTGCATTAAACACCGGCTTAGGTATATACTTTTCGATGGAGGCAAAAAGCCAGGTCCCCTCGATATGGTCGATATTTTTGCATTCCTCTACTACTGCGTCCCTCTTTGGGACGTTAAACCCCATTAAACAAAGCTCAACCAAACCGTACTCTGTATATTGGTTTGTGGTCCTGATCTCCAGTCACAATACCTGTGTTAAGAAGCCGTATTCTTTACCATCTCCAGCGACTCGCTATCTAATACAAAGTACAGTTCCTTTCCGAGGCTGTTAGACATTACTTTGCTCTACTTAATGCCAATTTTGGCCCTATCGTTCTACGTTTTTGTCTGTACCAACAACCGACTCTGCTAGGCAGTATCAGCGAATTGTATGTTACTGAGGTATGCTCTATTAACACTCATCCCTAAATGCTCCGAATTCAGCGCTCTGAATCATTCATATAAGCAAATGGTGAATAGTACTGGAGAGAGCGTGTCAGCGTTCCGAGAACACTTCCTTCTGGGGGGATTTCATTGCTTTGTATGGTGGACTACGGTTGCTGTGCAGCCACTATATCTTTCAGTACTTTCGCATACGGCTCTTCCATGCAATGATTCCGCAGTGCCTGCATGGCTACTGAGGTTTAGATTCCGTGGAAACCTTTCTTGCTATCTAACTAAGGTTATATATAGAGGTTGGTTTTATTCCGAGAATTTTTCTGTACTACCTGCTTGATAGTGTGGACATGATCTGTATGAACAGTAAAACGTCCCCAGAGTAAATTTCTCCGGAAAAAAACGTCACCGAACAAAAAATCCTTTTTTGCTAAGTAGAAAAGAAAAAGTCCCCAAATGATTGACGTAAAATGTGTCATAACGTCAATTTTTCGCCTGGCCAGGGGCTCGGCTTCTCAGGGATAAATTTCTTCGAAAAAAAAAAGATGTTTGGCATAGCATCATAAATGTAACCTTTCATCATAGATATAACCATTCTATAGGGGCTGGTCCTCTGGATGCCTGGATGAGTAACCGCTAACGACAGAAAGCGCTACGGAAGCACCTTCGCAGATATTTCAGCAACAAAGGTCTACCGTTCTGGTGACAACGGTCTGCATTACCGGTGGTGGCAAAGTGCCGGTGGTGATAGGGAAAATAGAATTTCCACCCTGAAGCACCGTTCCCTGCGTCCGCCGACGAAGATTGTGGTCAGAGCGCAAACAAAACAATGTGCATGACGCCGCTGTCGGAGCAACATATAATGCTAGGTGTAGGTAAAAACGTCCCCGTAAAAGCGGTACCTGGAAGGAAAGGCCCCTGAGGAAGCGGCTTTTGAGTAGAAAAGGTCCTCACGACGAAATGTTTTCCGTAGAATATAGCCTTCTAAAGCTCACTTGGCAAAAAAAAACAACAACTGTGTATTGCATTCTGTGCTGACTTTGATAATAGACGTAGGCATTCTATAGGGTCTGGCTCCTCTGGATGCTTGATTAGTAGCATGGAGTAACAGATAACAAGAGAAAGCGCTACTGAAACACCCTCGCATATCTGTCAGTGACGAGGGTTAAACGTTCTGGTGGCCACGGTCAGCATTGCCAGTAGTGATAGGGACCCTGAAGCACAATTCCCAGCGAACGCCGCCGATGCCGGCAGTCAGCGCGTAAACAAGACAAATACGAGGCCGCCCTCTGAGTACCAGATCATGCCACCATCATGGAGTGTAGGTCAATCCATGAAAGAGCACACTTCTTCTACAAGTCGACACTTCAGTGTGACGTTGTTAAGCGCAGAATAATCCAGATACGCACTTGCCCTTAGTCACTTTTTTCCGCTGCCATCATCTTTTTGTTGTTGTTGTGAACGCCCCGCATGAGCATACATCATTGCAACTCGCCACGTCTTTATAGCACAATGAGATGCCTATACCTAAAGCATAATACAAGATACGTATACATCAACCTCGAGAAGCATTATTGTAAGGAGGTTATTGCATGAAAAGCATAGGTAAAATGCAGTATAACAAAACAGGTCATGGTGAAGAAAACAGTAACAGCTCTAATAGTGCATAAAAAAGAAAGGTATAAGCTACTCCTTTGGAGCGCGCTGCCACCCACAAGGACAGTAAGTATCAAAGGCATACGGAATTTTATAAGGCAGCCTGGAAGTTGAGACTTGCGAATAATACATTCGGCACCATATTCCAGTTGTTTATTGTTTTGAGAAAAATGAGTATTGCCGAATATTAATTTGGCAGTATTATCTTCTAATTTTCGTGGTATTGCCCATTCTCCTTGAAACATACTGATAATCTTTTAAGTAGGTGGTTTTATCGATTCTGGCTATTTAGTGCTAATGTGGTACTTGTGCGACTTGGTGTTCCATAGTTCCTCCCACCGCTCAACGAATGTGGATGAGATACAAACAAAACACACACGCGCACGCTGACTTACGCATCAATATATTCAAAGAAGCTTATCATTAATAACGTTTTACCTACTAGCAGAAAGAAACCTGATTTCCTTGTCAGATAAAAGAACCAAAGGTGCGCACATTGTTTATAAGCACTTCTTGTTTTCGTCGATATGGAGAATCTCTAACGCAATCAAGGAGTCTAGAAGGGATTCCTAAATACGATAGTTTAGATGGAAGTGAAGAATTCGAAATCACATCGAAGACCTTACGTTTGAACACAGCTGTCTGTACCTACTGCAATATCATGAATGAACTCGGTGACCTAAGTCGCGCAAGACCGAGCAGAATGAAAACCATGCTGATGACGAGTGAAGAATTTATCACTAACAAGCTTCATAGGACACGAATAAATGATATGGTCGAATGGTTTTCAAGGAACCGATGTTATTTTCATTGGTCAAAAGTGATATATGTTTCAACGGTCATCCTCTTTACGCATGGGTGTTATATTAAAAGGTTCCCAGTAACTGAACAGTTTTTGACGCTTTCAGTTCAGTTCAGTCGTTCAGTCGTGTCCGACTCTTCGTGACCCTATGGACCATGTCACGCCATGCTTTCCGGTCTCTCACTATCTTCCTAACATCACATAACTTCATCTGCAGTGCCTCGAGGATCCCATCTAACCATCGCCTTCGCCGCCTACCCATTCTCTGGCTAACATCAAATCTTTCTTCAGCGACTCCTCTCTTCTCATCAGATGACCAAAGTAGCTTAGCTTTAACTTTAGAATTTGACCCTCCAATGAGCAGTCAGGATTTATGGTCGACAATATCAACTGATTTGATCTCCTGGCAGTCCAAGGAACTCTCAAGAATCTCCGCCAGCACCACAATTCAAATGCGTCAATTCTTCGGCGGTCAGCCTTTCTCACAGTCCAACTCTCGCATCCATACATCACAACTGGAAAGACCATAGCACGAGTTATACGGATCTTGGTTGGCAGACTAGTGTATCTGCTCTTTACTAGGCGGTCGAGGCTAACCATTGCTCTCTTTCCCAGAAGCAGGCGTCTCCTAATTTCATGGCTGCAGTCTCCTTCCGAGGAAATCTTGAAGCCCAAGAAGAGAAAATCTGTCACAGCTTCCACTTCTTGTCCCTTGATGCTCCAGGACTTGATAGGGCAAGACGCCATGATCTTTGTCTTTGTAATGTTCATTTTAAGCCCAAACTTCTCCCTCTCTTCTTATACGCGCATCAGAAGTCTCTTGAGTTCCACTTCACTTTCTGCCATTAAAGTGGTATCATCCGCATATCTAAGGTTGTTGATACGTTTTCCAGCAATCTTCACTCCAGCTGAAGACACGTCCAGACCGGCCTTCCTCATGATGCACTCTGCATATAGGTTAAATAGGCAGGGCGACAGTATGCAGCCTTGCCTCACTCCTTTCTCAATCGAAAACCAACCAGTAAAACCATGGCCAGTTTGACGCTTTAGCGATTTATTAAACATTAATTGTTACAATCAGAGGAGCTAGTTCAGCCGCATATTGCTTCAACATAATGTTTGGAACACCTGATCCCACGGGACACCTTATCTGACCACGGTCTTTCAAGACCGGGGTCTGAATGAGGATTTAGACTCGACAACGTGTACCTTTACTCCCATCTCTTGTAGTAAGATGACCCGCCAATGTGGCGCAAGCGGTTACGGTGCTTAACTATTCTGCCCAAAGATAAAGGATCCAATCCTGTCCTCGGCGGCCGCTTTTCGCTGAAGGCGTAAAGGTACGCGCCCACGTGTTGTGCAAATTCAGTGCAAGTTAAATAACCTTAGGGGGTCGAAAAATGCGGAGCCCTCCAATAATAGGTCTCTCATAGCCTCAGTCATTTTGGCCCATTAAACCTCGCAAATTAAACTAAATTGTTAGTATATCATGTATATCTTGCCAACGAGGGAAGTCTGTCAGCCTGGATTATGTTCTGATTGATCACTGACAAATACTGATTTAAAGTACACATTAAAACAGTTTCCGCCTTAGTCACACCTCCTTCTGCTATTTTATCATTTTGCATTAGAGATCGCACACCAACGTTGCATTTCTTGGATTTTCTCATATGCTTCGAAATGTCTTTCGGGTTAGCACTAATCATTTCAGCTAAAGAAGATGAACATGACTGTTTAGCGTTTTTAAATTGCTTCCTAAGTAAACTCGCGAGAACATTTAGCCTAGTAAATAAGGACTAGGTCTTTTATTTACGATACTCTTCCTAAAACTTCGTCCTTCTCCCAATAGACGAAAGTCAGTCGCTAGTCATCCATGGTTTATCAGCCTGCTTTGCACCTAAGAGTCTTAGGAGGTACGTAGGATGTGACCAGATGCTTTTCTGTATATATGCCTCACAAGCTCTCTAACACGTTTTGCTATATGTAAGCAAAAAGTGTAATTAAGAAATTAACGCATTTTTATGGCTTCGTAATTTCCTATTTCGTACAAAAATATTTTCCTTGGACACGCTCGAAGAAATACTAATTGCTTTACAAACAGTAGTGGAACGAGAATCGGCACTCAGCCGCCATGCGCGTCCCGGTCCTTTCTACATACTATAGTGAACTAGTTCACTTACTCTACGTTATGCATCGTCAGGAAAAGACTTCAGAAATTGTTATATTGTGGTCGAGTCAAGATATAGCACTATTACCAATGATAGCCTGTAGGACACCTGCTGTACTGGCAAAGTCATGAGTCTTGTTCCTGAGACTCGGACAGTTCATAAGAATGCTAGATCATGTGCCGAATTTTTCCCCGTAGGGAAACGGCAGATGATTGGTATTCAAAAATTTCGTGACGTAAATCTTTCGCGCTGTCAAAAATATTGGCTTTCGCATCAATGATTAGTTTGTTGTACTTTAGTGCGCACTTGGGCTTTTTTTTTTCGGACTTATGTATTTAGCTTGCTCTTCGAGTCATGCACAATGTGGGAATTGTATTCGCTCAAAGAACACTCAGTACCTTTAAATTTCGGTACAACTGACATAATCGGCTGTTTATACATTATTGAATTAAATTTAATTGACTGGCCTCCTTTTAATCTTTTGTGCTTGTTCAATTGCAGAGAGAGCAACTGTAACGCCAAGTGTTCAACACACTGCTATGGCGTTAGCCCCTGAAGTCTTCCAGGATCCTTTTTTATGTGTAAGGAATACCCAAAAAGAGCAAATTATTTCTGTGGGACCGGGTTTCAGTGTCATTCTGCTTTGTAAGTGCAGAATGTACGGCGCTTTCCAGCTCGCTGCTTTGGCGTTTCAATTTATTGCTATATAGTTCACTAGAAGTTTTACATTTTTTATATTTTTATATTTTCCCTATTTTTTAAGGCAAATTTTCGTATTTCTGAAGACAACATTCCTGTTCGGATATCCAGTAATTTCTGTACTCGAAGATTTCAGTTCCTTAAGGTATTACCTTGCACCTCTAAAGCTTATGGCAGACTCTTCGTAGCTTCGGAAATTTCCCTATTCACTTCAGGAGGTCCAGGCGGCGTGTTCGACCCCCTCCAAAATAAATAACGTACTTTCAAAAACTCACATAAGCTTCTTGGCATGATACCAACACACCAGCAGTGAGAGAAGGAAGTGGTTTCAAAGATAGTATGGGCTGCGGTGCCGTTTTCAAGGCACACTGTACTTTTTGTAGTAGTAAAATCCACCGACCTGCAGGAACAGCACCCGTAAATGGGCAGCCTTGTCAGTATCGGACCCTGCTGAACGCGTGCGCCACAGCTGGTTAAGTATCCAGCAGTCATGTGAGGAGCCTTTCCTATCTCCTGTGATGAGATTGACGATTACTGTTCGTGCGCTTGTCGAGTCCAGATAGCGGCGCGTAGCCACATCATTATATCCCCTATTTGGCATGCGCCACGATGATCGCCTCCTTGAAGGAAGGAAAACCTTTATTTAGCCCTTTATTATTTTGGCGGTTTTTTGGACGTCTTCAGAGATGTCTGGTTGTTGTATCCACAAGAGTCTTCTCCGTCAACCTCGTCCACTTTTCCTTTTCCTTTTCCTCGTTACACGGTCCTCGTCCAGGACCGTGTACCACATACCATGTTCGGCTTTATAGCAAAACTCCGACGCAGGACGTGCTCTTCCAAATACAAGATGTGCTCCGCAACGTACCCCGAACGGGTGAAAATGTCATATTGGCCCTCGATATCAAAGGAGCATTTGATAACGTCAGTCACGAAGTGATCCTTAGAGGCCTAGACGACCTGAACTGCGGGCGCACAATCCACAGGTACGTCAAATCCTTCCTTTCAGATAGAACTGCCACCATTGGCACGGCAGACTTTCGATCGAACAAAATTCAGGCACCAAACAAAGGAACACCCCAAGTGTCAGTCATCACACATATCCTCTTCCTTATAGCTATGATAGGTCTAGCACGAAAACTAGAGAAGATCGAAGGCATCAGGCACGCCATGTATGCAAACGACATAACAGTCTGGACGAACACCGGTTCCCTCGGGGAGAAGGGAGAAAAACTACAGGAAGCGGCCTCCTGTGTACAGAAATATCTCGGAGAAAGAAGACTCGCATGCTCGACTGAGAAATTGTAACTGCTTCGAGTGTGGAAAGGCAAACAAAACCTGACCGTCCCAACCAGTGAGGACCTGAAACTCAACATCTACCTGGAAGGAATGCCCATCCCGGAAAAGACAACAATAAGAATATTGGGTATATGGATTCAATCCAACCATCGCAGTAGTAACACTTTTACCATGCTCAAAGCCACAACGCAGCAAGTGACACGCATGATCGCCCGCAAAACCAGCGGGTGGCATAACATGCGCGAAGAGGACACAATAAAATTAGTTAGAAACCTAGTAGTGAGCCGAATTAAGTACAGATACCCTACAAGTGCCTCAACAAGGGCGAAAAACAAAAAGCGGACGCACTGCTACGTAAAGCGTATAAGACGGCGCTCCGGTTACCGCGCAACACGTCGACAAAAAAAGTCATGGCGCTTGGATTGCAAAACACCTTCGAAGAGCTACGCGAGGCGCAGCGTGAGTCGCAAAAACTCAGGCTGCTGCAGACAACGACTGTTGTTGTTGTTGTTGTAGTGGTTATTTATTGTATGTACAAAAGGAAAGAAAAGATGTTTGCCAGCCCCGGTATCTGCTATCTTATATCTGAAGCACCTGAACTGGGGCGGCGGAAATAAAGGGATAGCGAGGAGAAGGTAGAGGAAATCAAAGAGGTGAGTGATAGGGAGAAAGAAAAGAGTAGGTAAAAATAAAAGAAATATATACACTATGGTACAGACAACGACTGGAAGAGCGCTATTACAGAGACCCGGATACCGCGAGCAGATGCGAGAAATAGCCAGGACGGGAACGATCCCCGACGAACTTCGCAAGTCCATCAAGGTAGCTCCAATCCCGAGAAACATGGATCCTAACCTTCACCAAGGTAGAAGAGAAGCAAGGACTGAATTTATTCCAAAATCATATGCTCCTTAAGACATGACCATGTATGCAAACGCGTTCAGTACACAACAAAATTGCAGTTGCCACGGTGGTCGATTCGTCTCTACGCGAACTGACCAGCGCCTGTATGCTACACTGCACGATAACAGAGGCCGAGGAAGTAGTCGTTGCTCTAGCGGTGGCAGAGGGATATAGAACCGGGCGTCGCTAACGATACTCACGGACTGCTTAAACAGACTGTCGAATTTACATGAATGGTAGGATAGGTCGTCACGCGCTCCGCCTCCTTGATACAGCGTCGAAAATAAAGAAGCGCCATTAGCCGGCTCATTCACGCTGAATGCGTCATGTCCCGGGCCTGAAACTGGATAAGGCGGCGCAGCCATGTCGATTGTAAATATTAGTTTACAGAAAAGGAAAGGCATCTGTCACACTTGTTCTGTGGACACCTAACAGCGCCTTAAAGGAGCGGTTAGTTCACAGTTGGTTCACAGGAAGGGAATGGCGCAGTATTTGTCACACTTGCTCTGTGGACACCTGAACCGCGCAGTAAGGGAAGGGAGGAAGGTGGGAGTGAAAGTGGAAAAAGAGAAAGGGGAGCCGTAGTGGAGGGCTACGGAGTAATTTCGACCACCTAGGGATCTTAACGCGCGCTGACATCGCACAGCACACGGACGCCTCTTCGTTTCGCCTCCATCGAAACGCAGCCGCCGAGGTCGGGTTCCAACCCGGGTACTCCGTCACAGTAGTCGGGCGTCTTACCACTGCACCACCCCGGCGGGGCATGGGCTGGGACTGGCAGGTCACTGCCGCTTAATTGTGGTGGCGCCTAGCCTTCCACCGTATTTGTGTCTGTTGTAGGCCGTCATTGCACCCGCCACCGCTTAGGTAGTGGACGACGGCTGTTGCGGCGCACGTCTTTCTCTCCCTCTTCTTTTTCTTTATTCCATATTTTCTCACTTCTGTCCGCACGAGGCAGCTGATGTGGCTCAGCTACAGAGTCAGTAGCAGGCCCGTGCGTTTTCTTTTCCTTCTCCCTACAACCAAAACAACAACAACGGACCAGTCACCCGTCGCAAGGCACATTCAAAGATGTAACCATATTCAGTGTAACCATATCCTCAACAAAGCTGATCATCTTGAAAACTTGTAGGCGTCACTCAAACTTTGCTATAGACAGATATCTCCAACCATGAAATCGCCCCTCCAAACTATTCAGTAATTCGTAAATATAGACACAAAGATTGACACGTGGTTGCGGTGTAGCATTACTGATAAAAAGTACATTTCTTTCGTCGTACTGCCAGTAGTAGAGGATGCTGAGGCCATATTGTGCAAGGTATCAACAAACGGTGGTCATATTTTTGTAGGATCTGTTTATCGAAGCCCTTCATCGGGGCGCGAGTGCATAATTTTTATTTATGAGTTCATGAGCCACATGAACCACATTCGCAGTAGAAATTCACGTGCGATACTCATGGGGGATTTTAACCTACCTGAAATGAACCGGACTAACATGTATCCCTCATCCCCTGCTTCTCATGAGAGAGTCGACTTAATTCCGAGTTTCAGCCTTCGCCAAACAATGGCACGTCCAACGCGGATACTCTCATCCCCTGCTTCTCATGAGAGAGTCGACTTAATTCTGAGTTTCAGCCTTCGCCAAACAATGGCACGTCCAACGCGGATACTCTCATCCCCTGCTTCTCATGAGAGAGTCGACTGAATTCTGAGTTTCTGCCTTCGCCAAACAATGGCACGTCCAACGCGGATGCTCTCATCCCCTGCTTCTCATGAGAGAGTCGACTTAATTCTGAGTTTCTGCCTTCGCCAAACAATGGCACGTCCAACGCGGATGCTCTCATCCCCTGCTTCTCATGAGAGAGTCGACTTAATTCTGAGTTTCTGCCTTCGCCAAACAATGGCACGTCCAACGCGGATGCTCTCATCCCCTGCTTCTCATGAGAGAGTCGACTTAATTCTGAGTTTCAGCCTTCGCCAAACAATGGCACGTCCGACGCGGATACTCTCATCCCCTGCTTCTCATGAGAGAGTCGACTTAGTTCTGAGTTTCAGCCTTCTCCAAACAATGGCACGTCCAACGCGGATACTCTCATCCCCTGCTTCTCATGAGAGAGTCGACTTAGTTCTGAGTTTCAGCCTTCTCCAAACAATGGCACGCCCAACGCGGATACTCTCATCCCCTGCTTCTCATGAGAGAGTCGACTTAATTCTGAGTTTCAGCCTTCGCCAAACAATGGCACGTCCAACGCGGATACTCTCATCGCCTGCTTCTCATGAGAGAGTTGACTTAATTCTGAGTTTCAGCCTTCGCCAAACAATGGCACGTCCAACGCGGATACTCTCATCCCCTGCTTCTCATGAGAGAGTCGACTTAATTCTGAGTTTCAGCCTTCGCCAAACAATGGCACGTCCAACGCGGATACTCTCATCCCCTGCTTCTCATGAGAGAGTCGACTTAGTTCTGAGTTTCAGCCTTCTCCAAACAATGGCACGCCCAACGCGGATACTCTCATCCCCTGCTTCTCATGAGAGAGTCGACTTAATTCTGAGTTTCTTCTCCAAACAATAGCACGTCCAACGCGGATACTCTCATCCCCTGCTTCTCATGAGAGAGTCGACTTAGTTCTGAGTTTCAGCCTTCTCCAAACAATGGCACGTCCTACGCGGATACTCTCATCCCCTGCTTCTCATGAGAGAGTCGACTTAGTTCTGAGTTTCAGCCTTCTCCAAACAATGGCACGTCCAACGCGGATAATCTCATCCCCTGCTTCTCATGAGAGAGTCGACTTAGTTCTGAGTTTCAGCCTTCTCCAAACAATGGCACGTCCAACGCGGATACTCTCATCTCCTGCTTCTCATGAGAGAGTCGACTTAATTCTGAGTTTCAGCCTTCTCCAAACAATAGCACGTCCAACGCGGATACTCTCATCCCCTGCTTCTCAGAGAGAGTCGACTTAGTTCTGAGTTTCAGCTTTCTCCAAACAATGGCACGCCCAACGCGGATACTCTCATCCCCTGCTTCTCATGAGAGAGTCGACTTAATTCTGAGTTTCAGCCTTCGCCAAACAATGGCACGTCCAACGCGGATACATCGAAAGGTATGCTTGATCTAATATTTCTGAGTGAAAACGTTCCCTTGGAAATGACACAGAATATCATCTCCGGCCATGACATTCCGATTTGTATTCTACCCCTGGGAATTACCGACAGGCCTCGAACTTCCTTAACAACAATACCACCTTTAACAGAGCTGACGATTCAAGCATCCTTACCTGACTCCTTTTCCACATTTTAGTCTAGTACATATATACTGATATTAACGCTCTTAGGCTCACGTTTAAAAAGAATAACTCGCTACATATCTCATTTTGTCCCCCTGTTAACGAAAAGGCCTGCAACAAAAAATCCCTGGATTACCTGTGAAACCATTCAAGCAAAACGTCGTGTTAAAAGCCTTGTCAAAAAGAACAACAGTTCAGAACCAATCTAAACTAACAAACCTTATTTCAGACTTTAAACAAAAAGGAAAAAAAGCTAAACAACACTACTTCCTGGCTGCACTTCTAGAATTCCTCACCAATAACCCGCAACGATTCTGGAAACATTTTGACGGGGATTAAAGCGATGCCGCTCATCTACCAGTCGAGGAGAGGGTTATAACGGCAAATGCACATAATGATTTCTTTCGTTCAGTGTTTACTGTCAATAATTGCTGTATAACCGATATAAAAACTTAGATGTGCCAAACATTGATCCTCTTGTAAATACCGACACTGGCATTGTTAATCTTCTAATTGGGCTAGAAGATAAAAAACATCCGGTCCCGATGGAATTCTAAATGATTTTTTCAAACGATTCGCCGAACCATGCAGCAAGTTCCTAGGTCTTATCTATCGTAAATCCCTTAGTACCTGCAAACTGCCAGATGACTGGAAAATAGCGAAGGTATTGCCTATTCATAAATCAAGCAGCACTTCTTTAGTATCGAATTTTAGGCCGATATCGATGACTAGCGCTAAAGAGGAAACTATATAACAGTTGCATCTTACCTGTACTCACCTATGGCGCTGAAACGTGGAGGCTAAGCAAGAGAGTTCTACTTAAGTTGAGGACAACCCGGAGGGCTATGGAACGAAAAATGGTAGGGGTAACATTAAGATATAGGAAGCGTGCAGAGTGGGCCAGAGAAATAAAAGTTACCGACATTCTAGTGGAAATTAAGAAGAAGAAATGAGCATGGGCAGGACATGTAAGGCGAAGAGAGGATAACCGATGGTCGCTTAGGGTAACAAACTGGATTCCAATGGAAGGAAAGAGTAGCAGGGGGAGGCAGAAAGTTAGGTGGGCGGATGAGGTTAAGAAGTTCGCAGGGGTAAAGTGGATGCAGCTAGCACAGAACCGGGTTAAGTGGAGCAATATGGGAGAGGCCTTCGCCCTGCAGTGGGTATCGTCAGGCTGATGAGGATGATGATGACTAGCACTGCACGTAAATTTCTAGAACATACAATTTCAGAACGCCTAACTGAATTCTTAGAACGTTTTAACTCATTATCACGTTATCAGCATGGGTTTCGCCGCGGCTTATCAATTAATGGAAGAAGTCCACGACCCCGCTCTAAGTATTGATAATTGCAGCCAGACTGACATCACTCATCTTTGTAAACAAGTACAAATATCTAGGTGTCACACTGGCTACAAATCTTAGATGAAGCGAACACATCAGTAACGTTACTGCTACAGCATTGCGCACCGTATTTTTTCTTTAGAGATGTCTTCGCCTTGCCCCTGCACAAACTAAACTTTTACCTTATAAGACTTTAATTAGGCCAGTACTAGAATATGCTAACACCACTTGGTTTCCCCAGTCTCTTACTAACATATCGAGGCTTTAAAGAATACAGCGTCAAGCACTAAGATTCATTCATAACAAATACAAGCGAACGGATTCACAAACCGAACTAGCTGTAATATCCGGCCTCGAAACGCTATTAGTAAGAGCAGAGTTCGCGCGATTGAAATTCCTATATCAGCTACTACATAACGCCTTTAACATCGACTTATCACAGTATGTTTCATTATCACATAAGCGACACTTGAGAAATCATCACGCGTTCACGCTAACCGAATTTTCACGTCAAGCGATGCAATGAAACATTATTTCTTCCCACCCGCAACAAGCGAATGGAATCGCCTGCACTCATCCGTTACTAACGCTGATTCATTTTCAAGTTCTTGTTCCAAGCTAGAGGCCACGGTTTGAACAGAAATTATTCGGTTACGAATTTCGCCTTCTTTTTTTTTGTTCCCTTGTTTGAACCAGTCGACAGCCTATTATCCCATTGATTCCTGTTTTGAACTTGTATGTGTTGTTTAAGTGTGAGTTGTTTGTGCGAATTTAATAACAAATTTTTAGTTTTTTTGTGCTGTAAGAATTGCCTAATACTGTATATCTGTAGAGCTGCTTTGACTCTTTCCATTATCACTTGCTCGATATTATGAATGCATGCCCACCTTCTATGGTCGCAACTAGAAACTGGCAGTATTGCAAATAAATAAATAAGCTTTCAGATCGTGAATCATTGTGCAGAATATATTCTTTTGAAATTTACTCCCAATATTATCATATAAAATAAAATTCTGATTACGAGCGAAAATTGCCATTTCCTCTCGCATCTCTCTAGTGGTGTTTCATTGCTGACGAAAGCGAGAGCGAAGTACTCAGGGGATGTGTGTACAGCGTGAATTTCTTGCACTATCCGAGTGACTTAATATACAAGGTCATTCGCATCATTATAACCGCACGATTTGCCATCGACTAGCAGTTTTTCTTGCCGAGGTTTGTCTTTTTATGCTATCCCCTCATCTGTTCTTGGATGCAGACTGTGGTGGGGAGAAGTCCTCACGGAGAGCAAAGTCCCTGTCTTTTAACAAATGACACTTATCAAGTACCGATTCTTTGTGCTGAAGTGTTGCAAATTCGACTGATTGGCCGCATTTTTCTTTCGGTAAACCATTCTATCCCGTGTGCACAGTTAGTTTTCCGGTAATGACGCGGAAAAATTGTTTCACACTCGCAATGCCTTTCATGTTCAACTTCTGTTTTTCCGTAATAAACATGACTGCCACATCAGGAACGGTCTTCCGAATCATATAGTTGACAGGGTGGTGCCCAGGCTTCCGACTTAAAGCGGCTAAATTTATCGCGCTGCTCGAAGTAACCAGCCCGTCATTTCTAAACACCTGAAGGCTTTCTTTCCACAGCTTCTAATGTCTTTATATCTAACATAGCTTAAAAAGCACTTTATGCTCGTCTTTCAGCTTAGTCATCGTTTCGGCGACAGATGTTTTCTTGCCTCCACCCTGATGGGAATTTCTTTCAATTCTAATTTTCTAATACTTACTAATGTATTAGACGTATTTTCTATTCCTTTGTTTCGGGAAGATATAACTGAATGGCAAGCTCTAATAGCACGTAAGGCGCTTAAAAATAAGCGAAAAACAAAACTAGCTAATGTGCAATAGGAATTTCGCTCTATCTGATACACTCTATTGCGGTTTCATTGCATTTCTTGCAGGTCAGTGCAAGCCGAAAGCACTATCACCCTAATGGGGGCGTTGTTCTCACTTCATCAAGAGGAGGCATCCCTTCTCGGTGCTATAGAAATGAGCAGGAGTCTTTCTGACATTGTCTACGGTATCCCCTGCATTGACAATAAAGAGAACTCCGTGTGCCAATTACTGGCACACATGGATCCGTGCAACCGGCTCCTCAGGCGTGAGGGCCTGCAGTTGCGTGAAGAGCTTGAGGACAACCTGGGCGACGTCCGGCTAGTCTTTTCACCCTTGATGAAGATCGCCTATAGCCACGAAACGAAGAAGGAACATTCGGCAGTGGCGATTAAACTCCTGGTGTGGCTGCTCACACACCACCGATGCATCGTCCATGTCGAGGTAACCAGCACTCTGATCAAGAGCGAGGCGTTCAGACAGGCCCTAAGGAGCAGTGCATCCATTAAAAGGCTTCACATGTATGGTGTTGACGATATTCCGAGTGACATAGTCGCCACGTTCCCGAATAGAATTGAGAATCTAGTCCTCGTGGCCTCGAATAACTACACGCCCTTGCACAGGCCTTCGAAGATCTTCGGGCTCAATCGATGTGGTGCAGCACTCACCAGCCTTGACGTGACCCGACTACCGCTGACATATTCGAGTGCCGAAAGTTTAATCACGCTCCTTAAAGAAAACAGCACCGTTACTAACCTTGCTGTAGGTCACAGCGTCTTCAGACTCGACAGTTTCACTGAGTATTTGGCTGAGGGAAGCGCGTCCCTCGAGGTCCTTACTCTCACCTCGGATTGTGCTTTTCCTGAGCGGATTCTGACGGCACTTTCAAATGTTATCTCCGCAATGACGGCACTGCAGCAGCTTACTCTGGTCGCTGACATCAGTCACACAGAGGGGGTTCAATTTATCGCTGATGTGATCGCCAGGAATCGGAGTATACGACAAATGAAGGTGAAAAGGACTCCTTTTGCCAAGGAGTATTATGATTTAGAGAACCATGTGGAGGTGATGCCACCCAGCCTCCCAGACTTCAAACAGAACTCTGTGCTCGAGAAACTCACATTAGATTCTATTGGCTTTGCAGATTCGGACTGCCGCATACTGATATATGCGCTGGCTGACGTAGTATCCCTTGCCGAGCTTAAGTTTCTCTGCCTTCCGTCGTGGGTCGACCTGGGAGAACTGTGCTGCGCGGTTTACGAGTGCGACATAGCGCATAAGGTGTTCATCGAGGAATATGAACTGAGCCCCAGCAATCTATCTATGTTTGCCGACTACTCGGAAGTCAAGACGGTATCCATAATTCAGCAAAATTTCCCACGTCAAGAACTTCTTTGCACAGCAATAACCGTTCTGAACAATTGCAGCCAAATCACAGCGGTTGACCTCGTCCTCAATCAGGAGATATTATTCGACGATAGTGTTTGTTATGACTTGATCTCTTTTGTTGCTGAAGCTACAAACCTAAGAAAATTACACCTGTCGTCTGCAATCTTCTCGTACGAGGAAAGAGAAGCCATTTTTCCTATAGCCCAATCAGAGCTTATCACGGCCATTGCATCAAACCCTAACCTTAGGTTCGTCTATCTCACGTGCACTATGCCAACTGAAAGTGACTGTCAATTACTCGCGATAGCTGCACTGGAGAGTACAAGTTTGCACCACTTGACACTGCAGTCGCATGTCGAAAGCGGGGAACGCTTCTTACGATACCTAGCGCCAGCTGTAGCAACTAATTACAACTTGCTCCGAGTCAATGTGGCCGTTTCGGAAAAGGCTGAAAGAGAGCGAAATCCTGTCGAGGAAGTTACGAGGCGTAACGATAACCTGCTTACCCGGGCGGCTCGATTTGTGCTCGGAGAAGACGTGGGATATTGTGCGCGCGCTCTGGAGTTTATGTCCGAGCACCTGGTACTTGTGGAGACAGTCCAACAGGCATCGGCTTTTGGGAAAGATGAGGCCAAGGAGATGATCAAGCGAGCGCTGTCCAGCATTGTAGACCTAAACGATTTCATGAGAGCCGCCGGCGTCATCAAACGCAGGGTGGAGTGCTACGCAGGACACAACGGCCAAATGCAACTGGATGAACTGGATCATTACAGCTGGCTCCACGTGAGGAAATATCTTAAGGTTGCGGACATCGTGGAACCATCCTTCATGCTTCCGTGGGACAAGAATGAAGCAGGCAGCAGCTGAACTCTTTGCTGCGTTTTTTTTTTTTTTGAAGGTGCACCGAGAGAGGAAAACAAATTATCTCCCTTCTGCGTGTGGCCTATATGCCTCTCCATTGGGTAGAAGCGCAAAGTACCAAAAAATATAAGAATTATTCCTACGGACTAATGAAACCTGGCATACTCTAGGCCGAGAGTAGTGCATGGTATCCAATAAAATTGAGCGCTACCAAAATTTAGTCCCTCTTTTGGACTAAAATCAGTCATCGATAGAAATAGCTACATCAGTTAAGTATAGTGGTAATATTGCCGTGGGAAGTCGTAGGCTTGCCTAATGAACACATAGCCGCGAATCTCTGTCCTTTGTTCGCGCTTTATGCTGCCAGGATACGTCGAATGATTGCATGCATGCGCCATTTTTCCAACATAGCTTTAGGCGGTCTTGCTTTTAGCAGAGTTATCTCGATTTATTTATTGTAATTAAATAGAGGGCTACTGAGAGCAGCGGGAATTCTGTAGTAGGTCAGCCAGCGAGCACACTTGTTGCTATCGCCGCCACCAAGTTGCTTAGTTGTATTCGGGCTCAATCTGCTTAGTAAAAAGCTATTTTCAGCTTTATCCCTGTCTTTTTCTTTGTTGTCTACAGCGTTGTCACCACTAGGCAACAATATTATTGAATGTGTATTTGTCATTGCCACCTCAGACTACTAATTTACAACACACTATGTCCGTGAAACCATTTCTACTGTTATCTGGAAAGATCCATTTCATCTCTTTCAATTATTGCCTCCAATCGCAGAGTCTGATGTATTTATTCTATCACTAAACTTATATGGGCGAAAAGCACTCGCTCCAGGGATCGCATAAAGTTTCAAAGTGTACGAAGTATGTCTTTCTAAATTTTTAGTTATCAGTTTTTCCATGATGGATGGGAAATTATATAAAATAAAACCACTATATAGGCAAGTGTAACGATTCGCCGCAGTCATGTGTGACAGCCGACACTGCCGCAGCGTAATGCAGCGAACGCAAGAGCATCAGTCAAAGCTGCGAGCGTTTCGGCCATTTCAGCGCCGTATAATCGGCCGCCCAACGCTTCCTCCCGCGGGCATGCTCCGACGTGTTCAATATAAACGTGTCATCATGTGTGTGCGTGCGTGTGTGTGCAAACGCTGGCCAAACGATGGCACTCGAGGGAGAGAGCGTCAATCTCACCCGTTAACAGGAGTTGGAGGATGTTCTTCCGTGCCGCCGTGACTGAGTCAGCAGAGCTTACTCTGACATGAATTCTTCTCCCTCTCCATCTGATCTGCCGAGCGTATAAAAAGTAGCAGCTGTTCCCGCTGCGGGAGAGAGAGACTACGCAGGGATGACGCCGAGACGCCTGCGTTGTGAGCGTATCAGTTTTCTCTCCGGGCATGCTTCTCTGCCCGTTTCTACGAGATGCTGTATTAAACGTTATTTTGTTAGTCGACGCCATCGTCTTTGCCGGAACCGCAGATTCCTTCCACCGAGCCGCAAGACCAACGCTACCGATGGGGCCTCGAGCCATATCTAATAACCGGTATGCAGTGTTGGGATGTCCCAGGCGTGACCCGTGCAACAAGCAGCTCAACGAGAAGCCGCGAGCAGTGCAACGAGCCCTGTGTGATGAATGGTTGCCTACAGCAGAACGACTGCGTTGGATTCTTGGCTGCGAGGTTTTATGAGTGGGGGACTTTCTGCTACCGAGTTTTGCCAGGCTTTTGTTAGTGTAGAAAACAGAGCTGGTAATTGTGTTGTCGTTGTTGCTGGGTTAATTTGCAGCAAGGCAATAGTGGGCAGTAGAGAAGGCAGCACTCGGAACCGAAATTGCTGGAGCTTGCGAAAGGGTTGGGTCTGAATATGCCGGACAAACTCGGAAAACCAGAAGTGCTAAAAGCCATTCTTACTTTGGAAGCTGAAGATGAGGAGCTTTCGGGATGCCTTGAGATCATTGAAGAACGGGAAGTCAAGAGAAAGAGGAACATGAACATCGGGAACGTCGCGAGAAAGAGCAGCTTGAACGTGAGGAAGGACGAGAGAGGAGCGAGAGCATCAATACGCTTAGGAAGTGAAATGTAGGAGGGTTGAAATCTGGGTCAGTTGGTACATAGTCAAAGAATAAAAACCAGCCAAGGGACGAGGACGAAGAAAGACGATGTCTTCGTCCTCGTCCCTTGGCTGGTTTTTATTCTTTGACTAAGTGAAATGTGTCGAATTAGAGACGGAACGCGCTCGTATTGCAATTAGGGCTTACGGTGCAGGAGAATGGGAATCGTTCAAAATGAGTGACCTGATTCGGCCATTCGAGCTTGGATAGAAAATTGGTTTGTTCATGGTTAACATCGAACGAACATGCGAGAAGCAAGGGGTTTCTCAGGAAACCTGGTCACAGCGCTTGCTCGCTTCGTTACCCGGTGAGGCGGCAGACGTAATAGCTCGCTTGACAAAAGAGGAAGCAGGGGATTACGACAAAGTGAAATTGAGTCTGCTAAAAAGTACAGGATCTCAGCAGAAGCAATCTGTCAGAAGTTTCGGGAATGTGAGAAAAGCCAAAGTGAGTCGTATACAGAGTTTTCCTACAAGCTTGTGTCAAACACGTATGAGTGAGTCAAAGAAGAAAAAGCGAATGGTGACCATGATTAGGTCGCGCAGTGTTTCGGGCTGGAAGAGTTTTACAGTCAGTTACCAGATAATGTGCGGTACTGCATCTTGGATAGGCCAGACGTTAGTACGGTGGAGCTGGCTGAAGAGTTCGTGACGCGTCGGGCGCATGAAGCTAAGGATAGTCAAAAGGGGGAATTCGGTTTGAGAGGCCGAAGTTCACGCCATTTAGAACAATGTGGAGAACAAACGTGGTGCGGATGCGAGTGAAAGCAGTCCGGCCGAACATGGTAGCCGAACGCAAGAAGAGGTTCGCCTGCCACCGAATTTGTATCCGTTGTAGGCCGTCATTGTACCCGCTACCGCTTCGGTTGTGGACGACGGCGCGCGTCTTCCTTTCCCTCTTCCTTTTCTCTATTTTCTCGTCTGTCTGCACGAGGCAGCGAAGGTGGCTCAGCTCCAGAGCCAGTAGCAGGCCCATGCTTCCTTTCCTTCTTCCTTCAGCCACAACATTTTCTCTGCTGCTGCTATGCTCTCTGATGTCATGCGCAGCGCCCCCGTTGCATCTGTCCGGTTTCCGCGCATGCGCACTAAAACTGATTGATTGACTTATGGGAAGGGAAAGGCGCGGCAACTGTTCACTTGTTTTCTGTGCACCCCTTGGTTGGTTCACAGGAAGGGAAAGGCGCAGTATCTGTCACACTTGCTCTGTGGACACCTGAACCGCGCCGTAACTGAAGGGAGGAAGGTGGGAGTGAAAGTGGAAAGAGAGAAAGGGGAGCCGTAGTGGAGGGCTACGGAGTAATTTCGACCACCTGGAGATCTTTAACGTGCGCTGACATCGCACGGCACACGGACGCCACTTCGTTTCGCCGCCATCGAAACTCTGTGCACACCTCAACCGTGCCGTAAGGGAAGGAAGAAAGGTGGGACTGAAAGTGGAAAGAGAGAAAGAGGTGCCGTAGTAGACGTGGTGGTGGTGGCAGTTATTTATTGTATATACAAAAGAAAAGAAAAAATGTTTGCCTGTCCCGGCATCTGCTATCCGATATCTGAAGCACCTGAACTGGGCCGGCGGAAATAAAGGGATAGCGAGGAAAAGGTAGAGGAAATGAAAGAGGTGAGCGATAGGGAGAAAGAAAAGGATAGGTAAAAATAAAAGAAATATATACACTATGGTACAGTATAGAGAAATTTGCTTGAGGCCCACCCGAAAATGTCTTAGGTCACTGAGCACTCGGCACATCGGGCGGGCCTCCGCAATAGCTCTGCGGCCAGGCAACTGTTCACAACGCACGCACTGGCACACCGTACAAACCACTCACGGCTGTTGCGGGCGATCGGCCGTTATTGTGCGAAATAGCACACGCGGAGCGTTCAGTCACAGCGCGGACTATCTGGCGAGGTGAAATAGGCGGGTCATCAAGCCCGCCTGTTCGATATACTCACACAGGCTCATGTGTGTTCGCTCGCGACGCGCGCACTGCCCGGCGGCCATAGGAGCACAACTACGCTCTCCGGAATTACCACCTGCGCTCTGTAAGCCGCCAGCAACTCACGTCTTGGTTCGACTAGCGTGGCGCAGTGCAGTAGATGTTCGAGAGTTTCTACAGCGCCACAGCCGTCACACGTCACTAGTGGCAAGTCCGTGGCGCATCCGTTGTTCCCCAGGCCGCACATATCCAATGCCTGCACGGAGGATCATTGCGCGTTGAAGCCGAATCAGCGAGCGACCTCTGACACTGTGAATGCGCTCACCTCTTGCGATGCGTGGGTCGGGGTGCTGCGTCCGGAGGTCATCGTCGATTACCGCACGCACGTCCTCCAAAGCGAGTTGCTTGTCGCTAGGAGGGAGTTCATGTGCTGCGGTCGCGAGCTCGTCGGCACGTTCGTTGCCCTCTATGCCGCAGTGCCCGGGGATCCCCTGTGCCCGTATAGCGAAGCCGCGCTCCGCCAAGCGCTCGAGACGCGCGCGAATCTGACACAGCAGCGGAGTTTTCCGGCTGGTTCGAAGGCGGCTGAGGGCAGCTTGGGAGTCACACAGCACGGCACACCTGGGTGGCGACGGAGTCAGTTCAAGCAGTAGATCCAGCCCTAGTCGTAGGCCCAGCAGCTCCACAGTGGTGGAAGAACCCAGTAATGACAGGTGCAGCTGTCTGTGCAGTTGCAGGGCGGGGATGGTAGCCGCCGCTGCTAGCGAGCAACTATCTCTGGCCACGGAGCCATCGGTGTAAACGAGGAGGTGGTGTTGGAGTTCCTCGTAGATGACGGCTCTGGTCAGCTGCTGCACTGCACAGAGCGGTGTGGTGCGTTTCCCCGCGATTCCGACAATCTCTCGCTGAACCTCCGTAGCAGCGGGCCACGGCGAGGAGAGGTCGTACGGGGGCGTTGCATTGATGAGCTGCTCGTACTCGAGCAGCGCCGCTCCCATGCGCGAGAGGCGATGATGTCGCAACCGATGTAATAACGGGCCGCCGTCCTCTGCGCGCTCTAGGCAATCGATGTGTCGGAGCGCCCGCCGCGTGGCCTGAAGTTGTAAAGGCCACGCACCTGCCTCGGCCAAAGTAGCTGCGCAATGAGAGTTCTGAGGAAGGCCGAGGCAAATGCGGAGCGCTTTGCGATGCTCGCGACCTCCAGCTTCTTCCAGCATGGTTTGCTCAGTGACGAGCGGTAGCGCGTAGAGTATTGCCCCCACAGATGCGGAGTTGTACAGCCGTAGCGCAGCTTGCTGGGAGATGCCCTGGCCTCGAGCAGTCAGCCTGTGTACGGCGGCGGTGGTTCTCATCTGCAGGCAGGCCTTGATCGCCGCGGGTCGAAAGGAAAGGCGCTGTTCTATGCCCAACCGCAGGTACCGCACCGAACGTCGCCACGGCAGGAGGGTCCCGTCCAGTGTGAGCGGCGGTGGTCGACTGCGCGAGCTCGGAACACAGGCCATTGCGACGGACTTGTCCGCGCTGAGCGAGAGACCTAGGCCGTGCGAACAGTCTCTCACCGCCGTCAGAGCTGCCTGCAGGCACGCGCGCACCTGTGCTGTCTCGCCCGGTGGTCCCAGGCACCACAGAGCAATGTCATCTGCGTATATGAAGATGTACACATGATGCCGGCAGCCTGCAAGCAGGCATCCCGGCACCACCGACATCGCCACATTGAACAGAAAAGGTGACAGGACAGAGACCTGCGGCACGCCTTGCCCGACCGGGCGAGGCGCCGAGAGAGCATCCCCAACACGAACGCGCATGGGAGCGCGCCTGGAAAAGGCTCCGAACATATTGTAGCAAGCGTCCGCCCACGCCAGCCTTCTCAAGCGTCGCGAGAATGGGAGCGTGGCAGATGTTATCAAACGTGCTCGACACGTACAGCAGTAGAAGCAACGCAACCTGCCTCACTGCCTTCGCATGCTCGAGCGCGCTGACAACATCGGAGATGGAATCCGCAGCGCACCGCATTCCGCGAAAGCCCGTCTGGCGCTCATCAAACAAATCCGCCGCCGCAGCCTGCTCGTTAAGGCGATGTAAAGCCATGTGTTCCATGAGCTTACCAGCTGCAGATGATAGCGACACTGGACGGTATCCCGCGAGCTGGGTTGGTGGGCGTCCTGGCTTAAGGATGGGGCAGACGACTGCCGTGCGCCAGTCCTCCGGGTAGGTCCCATGTTCCCACGCTTGGTTGATCTGCTGCAGGAGAACCAGCCGTTGATCTGCGTCCAGGTTGCGCAGCATCTGGTATGTCACCCCATCCGGCCCTGGCGCCGAGCGACGATGGCAGCGCTGTAGCGCATTGTTGAGCTCCGTCACTGTGAAGGGGGCATCACAAGGGCCATATTGGGGTAGGAGCGCTGGCGCTGTCTCCGAGGCTCACAGGTGAAGTTTTGCCTGCCTGCGTTCGGGGGGCTTTGCGCCGCAAAGCGGTCCGCGAACCGCTCGGCTGGCTCCTCGTATCTACGGCCGCTCGAGATGGCGAGCGGCTGCGGGTTCGCTTGTGGCGTTGTGATGCGTTGCAGGATGGTAAAAAGCAACCGCGAGCTACAATCCTCCTCCGGAGTAATTTCAACCACCTGGGGATCTTTAACGCGCGTTTACATTGCACAGCACACGGACGCCTCTGCGCACTAGTGAAAATGCTGTTGTTGTATACCACGGAGGCTCACCGCCGCTGTCTAGCAACTACCTCCTCGCCATCTAGCTTGTACGCGTATGACCGGAGCATTTCCACTAAAAAGACCACGGCAGCTGCGTTTCGATGGAGGCGAAACGAAGTGGCGTCCGTGTGCTGTGCGATGTCAGCGCACGTTAAAGATCCCCAGGTGGTCGAAATTACTCCGTAGCCCTCCACTACGGCTCTTCTTTCTCTCTTTCCACTTTCACTCCCATCTTCCTCCCTTCCCTTACGGCGCGGTTCAGGTGTCCACAGAGCAAGTGTGACAGATACTGCACCTTTCCCTTCCTGCGAACCAACTAATTTCCACTAAAGATCCCCAGGTGGTCGAAATTACTCCCTAGCCCTCCACTACGGCTCCTCTTTCTCTCTTTCCACTTTCACTCCCACCTTCCTCGCTTCCCTTACGGCGCGGTTGAGGTGTCCACAGAAAACAAGTGAGACAGTTACAACGCCTTTCCCTTCCTATAAATCAATCAGACATTTCCACTAGTGCCCCGCCGGGGTGGTGCAGTGGTAAGACGCCCGACTACTGTGCCGGAGTACCCGGGCTCGAACCCGAAATCGGCGGCTGCGTTTCGATGGAGGCGAAACGAAGAGGCGTCCGTGTGCTGTGCAATGTCAGCGCATGTTAATGATCCCCAGGTGGTCGAAATTACTCCGTAGCCCTCCACTATGGCTCCTCTTCCTCTCTTTCCACTTTCACTTCCGCCTTTCTCCCTTCCCTTACGGCGCGGTTGAGGGGTCCACAGAAAACAAGTGAGGCAGTTACCGCGCCTTTCCCTTCCTATAAATGAATCAGAATTTCCACTAGAGCGCCCCGCCAGGCTGGTGCAGTGGGAAGACGCCCGACTACTGTTCCGGAGTACCCGGTTTCGAACCCGACTTCGGCGGCTGCGTTTCGATGGAGGCGAAACGAAGAGGCGTCCGTGTGCTGTGCGATGTCAGCGCACGTTAAAGATCCCCAGGTGGTCACAATTACTCCGAAGACCTCCACTACGGCTCCTCTTTCTCTCTTTCCACTTTCACTTCCACCTTCCTTCATTCCCTTATGGTGCGGGTCAGGTGTCTACAGAAAGAAGTGTGATAGATACGGCGCCTTTCCCTTCCTGTGAACCAATTATAATTATCCACTAGTGCGAATGCGCGGAAACCAGTAGTGAAAACCAACAGGTGCGCTGCGCCTCACATCAGAGCGCATTGCAGCAGCAGAGAGGTAAGAGGCGAAGGGTGGTTGATCCTGGCCCTGTAGGGGCTGGAACAGGTATGTCACCGCCGCTTGCATCAGGGGTAGCTGCCACCGAATTTTTATCTGTTGTAGGCCGCCATTGCACCCGCCACCGCTTCGGTGGTGGACGACGGCTGTTGTTGCGGCACCCGTACAACCGTCTTACCTCCCTCTTCTTTTTCTTCTCTATTTTCTCTTCTGTCCGCACAAGGCATTGATTGATTGATTGAAAACATCTTTATTTATTCAGTATTCTCAGAACATGTGGGTGGGCCGCCTAGTCCGGTAGTCCATTGGCTGCTGCTGCTGCGCTGGCCCTCCCCACCAGCCAGTGCTGACGGTCAGGATCATCGCTGAGCAGAATAGCCTCCCACTGCTCCTCCGAGGGGTTGGGAATGGGGTCAACTAAGGGATTAAATTGGCATGCCCACACCATATGGTAGAGGTTAGCTACCTCTCCACAGTGTGGGCACTGCGGAGAGTATAGTGTAGGGTACCACAGGTGTAATTTAGCTGGTGTCGGGTATGTGTTGGTTTGTAGTCTCCTAAGGATGTTCTCTTCTAACTTATTGAGGGATTTGTGTGGTGTTGGGTACTCCTTTCTGGCTCTTCTGTATGGCGCGAGATTGTCAGCATACACTGCTAAACCTATCAGGTCACGGCACCCTTTATGGTCATCAGGGGGAGACGCCCGGTATAGAAGAGCTCGGGCATGCCTGTGAGCGGCTTCGTTTCCTCCTGGTAGTTCCAGGTGACCGGGAAACCAGATGATTGATGCTTGGTTGGGTGGGTGCTTAGTTAGCAATGACAACCCTGACTTATGAATTAATCCGTAATTGAAGTTGCGACAGGCGTTTTGAGAATCAGTGAGCACAACGGCGTTGGGGTTAGATGCTACAGCTAATGCAATAGCTGCCTCCTCTGCGTGAGTGGGGTTAGATGTTTTCACCGAGGCGCAGTTCACCATCGACCCCGCAGGCGTTGAGACTACGATAGTCATGACTCCATTGTGTGGTCCTGCTGCATCCACGTAAAGGGTGTTAGTCTGCTTGTCCCATTTCTTCTGCAGGGCTTCCCCTCTTGCTATCCTCCTCTCGATGTTATATTCGGGATGCATATTCCGCGGAATGGGGTATACGTTGATGCGTCTTCTCACATCGCGTGGGACCTCTTCCCTTTGGTCAATTGTATAGGGCTGATTAACATGGATCTTCTCGAGCAGTTCTCTGCCGGGTGTTGTAAGTGCGAGCCTATTGAGTTGTGAGAGCCATTGTGCTTCCCACATCTCTTCGAGGGTATTATGTACTCCTAGAGCCATGAGCTTGGCCGTTGGCGTGGAGTTCGGTAGCCCCAGGGCCGTCTTGTAGGCTTTCCTGATGAGTGTCTCCAACTTTTCAATTTCCGACCTGGAGAGGTTAAGGAATGCCGTCCCGTACATTATCCGCGAGATCACGAAAGCTTGCACCAAGCGGATGGTGTCCCTTTCCTTCATGCCATGGTGTTTATTTCGGATACGATGTATCATCCGGAGGATTTGCTCGGTGGATGTTGTAAGCTTCTTCATTGTGGTGGTGTTCTGTCGCCCCTGCGGGATATACTGCCCTAGGATCTTGATCTCCATGGGTTTCTGTACTGGGTGGCTCTCTATATACACCGAGATGTTCTGTGCTAGGGGTGTCCTCGGGTTCTTCAGAATTAGCAACTCGGACTTTTCCGGCGCACACTGGAGGCCTCTCTCCCTGGCGTACCGGGCCACCGTGTCCGCTGCTGCTTGAAGACGCTCCTCGATCTCGGCGTCACTCCCCGAGTTGCACCAGACAGTGATATCATCCGCATACAATGTGTGTTTGATGCCGGGAATTTCGGAAAGAAGGCCTGGTAGATCTTTCATAGCTAAGTTGAACAAGAGGGGTGACAGTACCGCTCCTTGCGGAGTTCCCCTCGGGCCTAGAGTGATGAGATCTGATTTTATTCCACCGAAGTTTATAGTGGCTTGCCTGGCTGATAAGATGTTTTTGATATAGTTGTAGGTTCTTGCGCCACAGTTGGTATCGGCGAGGCTTTGCAGGATATTTTTATGTAGAACGTTATCGAACGCTCCTTTCAAATCAAGTGCCAGGATGGCCCTTGTCTGTGACTTGGGAGGTGTCTCAAGGAGGTCTTTGTACAGGTACAACAGGGCGTCCTGTGTTGATAGGTGTGGGCGAAAGCCGAATTGAGTGTTAGGTAGGAGGTTGTTATCTTCTAAGTATCTACTCAGTCTCGTGTTGATGACCCTCTCTATGAGTTTCCCCAAACACGAGGTCAGCGATATCGGTCTTAGATTATCCAGTTTAAGGGGTTTGTTCGGTTTCGGAATGAACCGAACCTCGGCTGTCTTCCAGGATATTGGTAACGTTCCTGTAGCCCAATGCTGCTCGTTGAAGCATTCCACCAGCGAGGTGATGGTGTCATCGCTGAGGTTAAATAAGAGCTTCGCTGTTATCTGATCTGGACCTGGATCTGCATTTTTTCTCATGGCCGCGATTTCTGCTTTTATTTCTTCTTTCGTGAGTGGGATGTCCAGCTCGGGATTCGGCAGCCCAGAATACTCCGGCTGTTCCACGACTTGGTCAGTGCACAGATACCTGGTCTTGAGCTTTTCCATCAACTCTGTGTCCGTACCCGGGGTGGCGTGTACGATCTTCGTGAGCCTGTCTTTAGTGGCCGACTTGCTGCTGCTGGGGTCGATTAGGACACGTAGGAGCTTCCAAGTCTTTGACACCCCTAGCTTCCCCTGAATACCATCACAGAGCGAATTCCAGTTCTGTCTGGCTAAGGATATGGCATAGGATTCTGCCTTTTTGTTTATCTCCTCTATTTTTTTCTTGAGTTGGCGGTTAAGCCGCTGTCTGCGCCATCTCTTTGTCAATGAGTGCCTCGCTTCCCATAAATGTAGAAGGTGCGTATCGACCGCTGGGCAGTCCTCTGTCGTACAGACCTCTTTTGTAAAGGCTTTCAAAGTGTGCACCTCATCTTTAACCCATTCCTCTAGGTCGGTAATAGGGTTTGCAGGAGATGTCTGGGCCTTTCTCCACCTGTCCCAGTTCGTAACTCTTGCGATACCTATTTTGCGCTTGCACGCATTTGTGCTTATCTCCAGAGAGAGTATGAAGTGATCGCTTCCCAGGTGCTGTTCGGTATTCTTCCAAATGGCGCTTTGTATGTTCTTGGTGAACGTCAGGTCAGGACACGTATCTCTACTGACACTGTTTCCCAGCCTCGTAGGGTAAGTGGGATCGGTGAGGGTCGATAACCCTTCTTGCGTCACTACTTCTTCCAGTTTTCTGCCTTTTGGTGTCGCTGCCGGGTAGCCCCATGAAGGGTGTGGTGCGTTGAAGTCGCCCCCAATCACGCAGGGGGAATGGCCCACTGAGGTCAGAAATTTCTTTATGAGGGAACCCAATTTTGCGTGCCTGTCTTTAGGAGGGCTGTATACATTCAATACGTGCATGCTTGCCGCTCCTCTTTGGAGAGGAAGAATAGTTATATAGCAGTGCGCAATATCCGGCTCGAAAGGGTCGTGCAATATGGCAGTGTATAATTTGTGCACTAACGTGGCAGTTAACTGGTCGTGCTGGTAAGTGACATAGTCTTGGAGTTTAATAGGTATTAGGTGGGGTTCTTGAATTAGGATAGCTGCCGGTGGGTCAGACTCCTGAGATATAAGTAGATTTAGAGCAGCCTGCTTTCTCCTGTATCCCCGGCAGTTCCACTGCCAGATCTTTACTCTGGGTTTCGCTGGCATGTTGAATCCGTATCGGATGGCTCGTCCACTTGCATTGTACGAGCGAATTTCGACTTATGTCTTTTATACGCATGTTCCTTCCGAAGTGCAGAAATTGCCGTCTCCGTGTATCGTCGGTTGTTTGCAATCTGCTCTCGAATTTCTTGGAATTGGGCGTTCACGTAAATTGGAAAAGCTTGAAACTCCTCCTTGAAGGACCTCAGTTCTTGGATAATTTGTTGATAGACCTCGCCTAAGGCGGGCTGGGAGCTAGGTACTACCTGCTGTTTTTGGTTTTGAGGAGTCGGCTGAGTTACCGGGGTTATTGCGCTAGTAGTAGCTCGCTTAAGCTCTTGGTTTTGGATTGTTAAAGCACTGACTTGTTTTTTCAGACTTTCTATCTCTTTTTTGAGTGCTGCCAACTCCGTGTTATTCTGAGGGGAGGACGAGGGGAGGGAGGCCACTCTGCAAAGCTCACCTTCGAATCTGAAAGCTGACCCGAGGACGTCTTCTTCGGCACCCCGGTGGTCTTGATGAGGTTCTCTTTCCCTTGTTCTTTACCCGCCTCCACGTGACTAGCGTTCTGGGTGGAGCCTGTCGCCCGGCGTCTTGAGCTGGAACGGCCGCGGGAGGCGGAACGAGAGCGGGAGACTGATGACGACGCTCCTCTGTGTCGCTGTGCAGGCTGCTTCTTCTGCCTTGGCCTGCTCCTATCTTCTTCATCTTCAAGTTTCGTTGTTGATGCCGCGTTTGATGACGCGGCACTAGCGTTCTTGTTCAGCGGTCTCTGGAATTTCTCCTTGCAGTCTCTTGCATAAGTCTTGTGCGGGCCCTTGCACAGCGCGCAAACGGGTGTGCACTCGTGCGTCTCATATGGACTCGGCGTTCCACAGGTTTGGCAAGCAGCCCCCTTGGGTTTCGGGCAGACATCTATCTGCTTGGTGACCTGGCGTTCCACAGTTGATACAAGCCGCCCTTGTTTTCCGGTAGATGTAGCAGCGGCGCTCTGACCACCCGTAGTTGACCGTGAAGGGAACCTTCTGCCCGGCGAAGACGATGACTGCCGACGTAGTCTTGCCCAGAGGGCGCGCTCCCAGGATGGAATGGCTGGGTGAGGACACGTCTTGGAAGATAGAGTCATCACTCACTTCAGGCTTGATATTATGTATGACACCCCTGCAGACATCATCTGGCAAGGCAACATAAGCGGTGACCGTTATACTCTTGCCGTCGAGGTGCAGACAATTAAGCTTGGCGAGGCGGAACGCGTCTTCCTCACAGTGAGTACACACCATTATAATGTTCTGCTGGCTAACAACGCGCAGCGTTGGCTTTTCTTGTAGAGGGGTGTTGAGGGCTGCTTGTGTCCCTAATTCGAGATCGTAGGAGCGTGGAGCCACAGATTGCAGATCCACCGTGGTTTTAGGTCGGATGATGACTTTGTATGGAAAATTCCTGAGACTCGGTAGACGCGGAGGTCTCGGTGCAGGAGGCTCTCGGTGTTCTTTGTTCCCCTGCTCTTTCTTGGGAGGCGTGGATTTAGCTTGCGCCGCTCTGTCGTTGCGCCGGGACCATATGTTCCAGCCATGGCTGTTGTCTTCCTTCGGGAGATCCTGCGGGGGCATCAGCTGCTGCTGGGATGTTGGTACAAGAGTGAAGTCCATCTCCGTCGGGTCGTAGCCTCTTAGAGAATTCATCGTGGTCGTGGTAGTCATCAATGAAGCGGGAGCACTCACTGGCGAGCGTCGTTAGACCCGCGTTGCGCGAACGCTATGCCGCGCATCCGCGGGCGCACCGGCGTCTCCGCGGCGGTAAGGCACCCCAACCCCTTGGCCGTTAGGGTTAGCGCTCTTCACGGGGTAGCGAGAAGTCAGACAGCCGAAAATGTGGCACTCACAGGCTCACTGGTGGTATCAGGCGATGTCAGGTGTTGAAGGCAACCCGTGGATGCTAAATATATGGTGATCCAGTATTCTAATCCGCCGCAATCGAAGATTGTCAGCGGAGCCCATGAATCGCACGTCCGCTCCCAGTGGTGGAGGAACGCCCGCACAAGGCAAATGCCCCGACCCCGCCTGGGTGATGCAGTGGTAAGACGCCCGACTACTGTGCGAGAGTACCCAGGTTCGAACCCGACCTCGGTGGCTGCGTTTCGATTATAGTGAACTAGAATACTTTTAGTGGCGCGAGCGACGACGCTCGGGCACGCCGAGTTTCATTAACGCCGCCAGATGGCGCCACTGCAACATCTATTAGTCGACTTTTCAATGCTTTCTTGCAATAGTGCGACATAGTACCGATGCTTTTGTGCGCCTATTCAGTAAAAGTAGTGATTTTTTCCCTATGATGACATTTGTGGACCTCCACCCATGATAGAAGGCGTTTCATTCGACATTATTCGGGTTTTCGCCGTTGCACTAGGGTGAAAGCGCTCTTATTTCGCTGGCGTCTGCTACAGCTCATGCGGGACGAGGTATCGCGCACTGTAAAACGTTACGGCACATTTATTTGTACGGGACGGGTATTTTTCTGAGCCCTGCAGAGCCCGCTTTATTACACAGCTAACTAAACTGTCAGCAGCAGACTGGTAGCAGAGTGGCCAGGCATCGTGCGCACGTACGGGTTCTCGCATCTCTCCAACCACGCCGCAGTATCTCTCCTTTAGCCAATAATAATGATTATATTACACTGCGCTATTCGGTATCCACTGGTAACCAGGAATGCTCATTTTAGCTTGATATCTGCTTAGCGTTAGGTAATTTGTCAACTGGTAAAGTGAGGAGCAGCTTCAGGCTGTTACATTTTTTTTTGACAAAGTGGTCATGAAAAATAAAAAGAAATCCTACGCTTTGAAACGAATCATCCAGCGATATTCTGTGGCGTCACCATTATTCTCTGTTCATAGTAACAATATCTGTTATAAATCGTCGCTGTAAGCCAGGTGCTAATTAAAATCCTTTCGTCATCTCATATGCATAACATATATGCCAAAAATCCATACATGAGGAGGGCAGGGCAGTTTTGTTTAGGTACTTCACAAGGCTTCTCCACTGCTATTTTATTTTATTTGAGTGCATGGGACAAAAGCCATCAACAATGAGTTATTTTGTGAATTTATTGACTACACAAACAGTCCTAAGAGCATCCATCTGCTCATCTTCAGGTGATTGGAAGCTTGACATTGCGCTGGTTAATGCATTTTGTGAAAAAGTGCATGCGGGTACATAAGCAGTGATTTCAGCTGTACCAATTTGACAGGGGTCAGAGCACCCAAGTTAGCAGGTTTGCTTGCCAGTAGCATATACTGAGTACAAGTTGTCTGCTTGAATTTAGACTGAAGCAGGTTGTAAACACATTCTAAAGGTCAGCCACAAACTGGTATCACTTGAAGGGTACAAAAGGCCTCTGTTGTCCTTAAAATTAGTAAAATTAGCCAAGTTTAATATATGTGACATCTTTTTCTTTTCAGAAAAAGATTAAAGCCTTTCTCACAGTTAGTTCGAGGTAGGATTTGAGGTAGGATAGAGAGACCACAACTGTATACAGTTGCCAGCCAACTGGCTCACCCCAGTTGTCACCCGTTAATAATTAGGGGAGTATTATTAACGATGCGCCCTTAACGGTGCGCACACTCCCAGACACCCTTAGAGTGAGTGGGGGTGGCTGTTCCGGTCGCAAAGGAGATGCCCTCGACTTGCGTGGCAAGCTCAGCCGGAATTCAACTACCTTGTAGTGACAGAAGTGGGTGGTCGTTTGGTGCCCAGCGGTCGCCGGTTCAAACCAGAGTAAGGATCGGAGTCAGAAGTAACAAACCCAACACAATTTATGCACGGCAAGAGACGATACAAAGAAATACACAAGATCACTTCAAACACAACAGACGAGAGGTTTACAGAATACAAACGCTAAGCATGCAACTACAGAATGATTCAATAACAGAGAGGCTTTACAACAGATCAAACACGAGAGAGTTACATAAACAGACACCAAATTGTTCACCGGGCACTGTTGCAGTCCGACGCCTCAAGAGTCACGATGTGACCGCCATACGAGACGAGCGCCGCTCCCTTGAAAGTCCGTGGGCTTGCCAGCAGCGGGTGATCCCCGGGAGTCCAGCCGAAGCACAGGCGAGCACGTCGCAAAACACTGACGAACTGACTGACTGACTGACTGACTCAACAAGCGGCGCGGTCGGTTTAAATAGGGCGCGCCGCGTCTGTTTGTTAACACGCGCCAAAGCTAGCGCGCACACACACTTAGCTTCGCTGGTTATAGCGCTCTCTTCTCCCGTTGAGCCGCGCGTCGTCATTGGCCAGGTCCCATTGAAAGTTCTCGAAAGGCCTGGCACATTCCAGGCCGATGAACCACCGTCCTCCTCGGGCAATGGGAAAGAGGGTCACGGCAACGCGTACAAAGCTACGCGCTCTCCCGCGCGGGGAAGGGGGCTTTTCTCTCCATGCCTTCCACGCGACGCCGTGCGGGCCTCGCGCCGTACCGGCTTGATAAAAATCTGCGCCGATTTCGTGACACTGCCCCTCCCTTAAAGAATATTGTCCCACAATATTCACAACAACCACGAACATCGCGCGCACATGCATGCGCTCACATTTAAAGAATATTGTCCCACAATATTCACAACAACCACGAACATCGCGCGCACATGCATGCGCTCACAAGTATATGGGGCAAATGTCCACATCACACACATTGCACAAATTTCACAACAGCCATAACACATTACAAAATTCACACATCAATGCCATGATGTTCACAAACATAGCACCACGCTGTCGTCAGATACACATACGAATCAACAACACACCGCTTTTCAAATGCGAAGCGCACAAACCTAAATTTGCGAGCGTAATTACAACCCGCGATCAGTGCGTGACACGCTTCTGTCCGCCAGGGATTCTGCCTTCGCTCTAGTCTCTCGCATTTGAGACGCTTCTATGTTCTCCGATCGGGCTCCTGAAAATTCCCTGAGGCAGGACTTATCCTCTTGCGAATCACACAACCAATGCGTGCCGATAATTGCCCCTACAACCAGTAGCGCCGACGGATACACGGGAACCTGTGCCAATGCGCACAGACCAACAAAAAGAATCACTGTAATAGTGTTCCTTCCTAGGCACCGGTATTCCTTCCGCTGAAGGTGAAATATTCCAAGTAATGTCCCCATAAGCAGGAGAAACACTTGGGCTACTTGCATCAACGACGGCCTAGGCATTCCTGGCTTAATTTCCTGAGTCGTCTCTTTCTTTTCACTTTCCTCCTGAGAGGCTTCCTTTTGTTTATTCTTGTCTCGAGGCTTTTCTTCCGGCTTCTCATGGCC
Organism: Amblyomma maculatum; assembly: GCF_055883805.1. Classification (NCBI taxonomy): domain Eukaryota; kingdom Metazoa; phylum Arthropoda; class Arachnida; order Ixodida; family Ixodidae; genus Amblyomma; species Amblyomma maculatum. Next base: position 34,102,805 of record NC_139348.1, read on the forward strand.
TTGCTTTCCTCGCCTTGCCTTTTTCTTTTTAGATTCACTGCAGCGCACAGGCGCGGGACTTTGATCAGGATCCTCGGGAAAGGTTGCACCCATGATATTTCCCAACCCCAAATCGTAGATAGGGCGCTCCATGCACAGGGCTGTCAGTTTTCCAGAATAATATGGCGTCTGCACTTCCAATTTTGCCTCAGGGAGTAATTGAATTGAGCCGTCAATCAGCCTCACAGGGCATTTCTCACCAGTCAGATCATTCTCATGAATCAAACTGCGTTTAATAATTACGGCACTCCTACCTGTATCTCGTAGCACAGAAACTGATTTTCCTTTTATCTTTCCCCTCGAAACCGGCATCCGATTCCGGAGTGAAAGTGGATAGAGAGAAAGGGGGGCCGTAGTGGAGGGCTACGGAGTAATTTCGATCCCCAGGTGGTCGAAATTACTCCGTAGCCCTCCACTCCGGCCCCCCTTTCTCTCTATCCACTTTCACTCCCACTTTCCTCCCTTCCCTTACGGCGCGGTTCAGGTGTCCACAGAGCAAGTGTGACAGATACTGCGCCTTTCCCTTCCTATGAACCAACCAACCAACCGCAGCTCCAGGTTGCGCGTGTAATACAGCGTTCACCACCCGGATTTTCTTGTCCTTCCGATTAACCACTATCTATGCTTCCTCCTCCTCTTGGCCGTGCACCACGCGGACTTTCTTGCCGTTCTTAAGCTCAACAAAGCCATCGGCATCTTCTTCCTCCAGGCGATATTCCGACTCTGACGGAGTCCTCGCGCATGCCGCCTGCGGTGCTGCCTTGTCAGCGTCGGGACACGACATTGCTTTGTGGCCCTTCTGTCCGCATTTCCAACACGAGGATGGATTGTTGGTTGCGAGTTTGCGGCAGTTAGGTGCGATGTGGCCTAGTTGTCCGCAGAGATAACACCTCGGGGTTGACTTCACGCTAAGTTGAGTATGACGGAATTCGGGCTAGCGAGGGGTTTCAGAATTTACAATTTTGCTGAAATTTTCGCCTCCCTGGGCTTCCAAATACTGGTCTGCGAGATCCATCATTTCATCCAATGTATGTGCCTTTCTTTCTTTAAAATAAAGCGACAAACCAGGGTGACAGCTGCCCAGGAATTGCTCCTTAATTAGGAGCTCGCGAAGTGCGCCATACTCTAGTTTAATTTTTGAGAGTTCAGTCCAGCGGTCAAAATAATGGCTCAATCGCGCAACATACTGTGTTGCTGTTTCACCGTCCATAGGTTTTCCAGTCCTGAACTTCTCACGAAACCCATCCGTCGTAAATCTAAACCTTTTAAGTAATGCAGCTTTCACTTTGTTATAGCTGCCTGCATCCTCAGGAGGAAGTCTTCCAAATGCACTTAATGCTTCGCCGCTAAGGCAAATGCTCAAGATGGTAGCACATTCACTGTCTGTCCAATTTGCATTTATGGCGATCCTCTCGAAACGCAAGAGGAACGCGTCGAGATCGTCTCTTCTCTCGTCGTATTTCGGAATCAATTTACTTGCGTCTATCCGCAAGCTGCTATGTCCTTCACTGGAGCTATGCACTTCAGCTAAACCATTGTTGTTCCCTGAGTTTTGGAGCTGAAGTTTCATAGTAAGTAATTCCTTTTCTCGCTGAAATTCCCCTTCATGCTCCTTTAAGCCTTCTCTCTTTCTTCCTCGGCTTCCTTTTGAGCCCTCTCTCGTTCCTCCTCGGCTTCCTTTCGAGCCCTCTCTCGTTCCTTTTCTTCTCTCTCTCTTTCTTCTTTTTCTCTCTGGCTCACCCATTTGCGCAGTTCGGCACCGGACAACCCCAGCTGGGTGCCAGCCTCAATCAACTCTTTCAGATTCATCTCTGGAACGCGAACTGTTTGGGTGTAGCCTTAAGTCTGCTTAGCGAACCTCGCCTAAACGCTTCCGCGCGGCACAACCTCTCGCTATCGCTCTGCTGCTACACAGTTTACGACCTCTTCGTAAACTCTTCTAACTCGTTCTCCGTCCTTGAGCTTGAATGCACCAAACGTCCTGTCGCGGACGCCAGAATAATTGTCACCCGTTAATAATTAGGGGAGTATTATTAACGATGCGCCCTTAACGGTGCGCACACTCCCAGACACCCTTAGAGTGAGTGGGGGTAGCTGTTCCGGTCTCAAAGGAGATGCCCTCGACTTGCGTGGGAAGCTCAGCCGGAATTCAACTACCTTGTAGTGACAGAAGGGGGTGGTCGTTTGGTGCCCAGCGGTCGCCGGTTCAAACCAGAGTAAGGATCGGAGTCAGAAGTAACAAACAAAACACAATTTATGCACAGCAAGAGACGATACAAAGGAATACACAAGGTCACTTGAAATACAACAGACGAGAGGTTTACAGAATACAAACGCTAAGCATGCAACTACAGAATGATTCAATAACAGAGAGGCTTTACAACAGATCAAACACGAGAGAGTTACATAAACAGACACCAAATTGTTCACCGGGCACTGTTGCAGTCCGACGCCTCAAGAGTCACGATGTGACCGCCATACGAGACGAGCGCCGCTCCCTTGAAAGTCCGTGGGCTTGCCAGCAGCGGGTGATCCCTGGGAGTCCAGCCGAAGCACAGGCGAGCACGTCGCAAAACACTGACGAACTGACTGACTGACTCAACAAGCGGCGCGGTCGCTTTAAATAGGGCGGGCCGCGTCTGTTTGTTAACACGCGCCAAAGCTAGCGCGCACACACACTTAGCTTCGCTGGTTATAGCGCTCTCTTCTCCCGTTGAGCCGCGCGTCGTCATTGGCCAGGTCCCATTGAAAGTTCTCGAAAGGCCTGGCACATTCCAGGCCGATGAACCACCGTCCTCCTCGGGCAATGGGAAAGAGGGTCACGGCAACGCGTACAAAGCTACGCGCTCTCCCGCGCGGGGAAGGGGGCTTTTCTCTCCATGCCTTCCACGCGACGGCGGTGGACGACGGCTTTTGTTGCTGCGCGCGCCTTTCTGTCCCTCTTCTGTTTCTTCTCTATTTTCTCTTCTGTCCGCACGAGGCAGCGGAGGTGGTTCAGCGACAGAGCCAGTAGCAGGCCCGTGCATATTCTTTTCATTCTTCCTACAGCCGCAACAACAACAAAAAAAACTGGTTGATTTATAGCAAGGGATAGGCGCGGTAACTGTCTCACTTATTTTCTATGGACACCTCAACCGTGCCGTAGAAGATGGGGGAAGGTGGCAGTGAAAGTGGAAAGAGAAAGAGGAGCCGTAGTGGAGAGCTACGGAGTAATTTCGACCACCTGGGGATCTTTAACGTGCGCTGACATCGCACAGCACACGGATGCCTCTTCGTTTCACCTCCATCGAAGCGCAGCCGCCGAGGTCGGGTTCGAACCCGGGTGCTCCAGCACAGTAGCCGCAACAACAGAAGAGAGGAAGTAGAGAAGAGAGAAAAAGAAGAGGGAGGGAAAGACGCGCGCCGCAACAGCCGTCGTCCACCACCTAAGAAATGGCGGGTGCAATGACGGCCTACAACAGATGGCCTACTACATGATGCTACTATATTCCATTCCTGTATATACAAAATATGAAAAATGAAAAAGAAACCTGAATTTAAAAGCGGTATCAATGGAGATATTGCGGTAATTGTCGCACCTTTCGCTCGTATCACTTAGTTCAAGTCATAGTTAAACCCCAACGTTTTAGCCGTAACCAGCTGTCCAAGCGCACGGCAGTTAGCGCATTTCACCGCCTCACGACATATACCCCTTTATCGACTACACTGGAATTGCTGTAGCCTTGCTTCAAAAAATTTCCACATAATTGTTGCTTCCCTCGCTCGAGGTGCCTTTGAAGCGATAGCTTCACTACACGAGGTAAAGCCAAAGTAGCCGAGGTCACCATGTGTTTCCGATGACCTTCAAACTGCTTCGAGGTCAAGTTGGAAGTAACGTGATGACCAGTTTGGGTAGCTATGTTCCGAACATACTAAATAAAAACAACGTACTAAGCAAAATGCACACTACCATATACGCGGATAAATGTTCCTATTGCGATGAAAAACCCACACTACACACATCACATGGGCCTGTAAAAACATAGACGTGGTTCCCAAAATTCGAAACCCGAGTGCGGAGCAATGGGAGACTGCTGTCTAGCGACCACTGTGAAGACCAGCAAGGTCTGGTACAGCGAGCTCAACGGGCGGCAGTAGCCAGCGGAGCCCTGGACTGAGGGCAACCGACCATTGCATAGAAGTGGACGAGGTCGGCTGAGATAACTATTATGGATGCAACAAGCAGACATCTCTGAAGATGTCCCAAAAGCCGCCAAAATAATAAGAGCTAAAAAATTAGAGCACTGCAGAATCTGCATTGGAATAATGCGAAAGCACGGATACTGCTGTTGGTTGCTTCTGGTTGCTTCTAGTTGCTCAATTCGCTTCTTATTTGCCCATTTTAGTCTTTGGTACTTTCAAATTGCGCGCCAATCCCTTGCTATGCCCTTTTTCGGCTCTATTTCTGGTTGCAGGACGTCACATCCTTGACGTCATATCCCCTAAGAAACCCATTTCTCTCTTTCCGCTTTCAATCCCACATTCCTGCCTTCCCTTACGCGCGGTCCTCTTTCTCTCTTTCCGCTTTCACTCTCACCTTCCTCCGTTCTTTTACGGCGTGGTTGAGGTGTCCGCCGGGGTGGTGCAGTGGTAAGACGACCGACTACTGTGCTAGAGTACCCGGGTTCGAACCCGACTTTGGCGGCTGCGTTTCGATGGAGGCGAAACGAAGAGGCGTCCGTGTGCTGTGCGATGTCAGCGCACGTTAAAGATCCCCAGGTGGTCAGAATTACTCCGTAGCCCTCCACTACGGCTCCTCTTTCTCTCTTTCCACTTTCACTCCCACCTTTCTCTCTTCCCTTACGGTGCGGATGAGGTGTCCACAGAAAAAAGTGAGACAGTTACCGCGCCTTTCCCTTCATATAAATAAATCGGTTCACAGAAAACAAGTGAGACATTTACTGCGCCTTTCCCTTCCTATAAATAAATCATTCAATCAGGTGTTCCCATGACAAGTGTGGCAGATACAGCACCTTTCCTTTCCTGTGAACCAGTTATTATAATTAATTTCCTAATTAACCTATTTGGCCGAGTTACTTTGCGGCAACGACAATACGTCACCCTCTATAGATTGATACCACTCATTAACCTCTACCACTTCTCAATTACAACTGCTGCAGACACGATTTTGCGGACACGTTCTGCGGACGCGGTTGCGGACACGGTCTGCGGAGAGAAATCTGCGAACATAGCGAAGTAATTGTTTCGCATTAATAAAGATTTTCTTTCCTTCCTTCCTTCCCAGCAAGGATCAAGGTAAAAGGTCAACTCACGTGGGCAGTTTAACGCGGGAGCCGCTGCGTTGCGAGACATGATCGCTGGCATTAATCTCGATATATGTAAAGGCGCGCCTCGGCCACAGCTACGCTTCATATTAGGTTAGCCCAGCTACAACACAGCCAATTTTTTCGAAACAGCTAGTAGTAGCAGCAGTAGTAGTAGTAAAAGACTTCATTCAGGCGCAACACTTAGGCGCCTAATACATCGATGGCCTGCTGGACGAGCAGGCGCTGTTCTTCTTCACCCTTAGCACCAAGCCAGTCCGCCCAGGTCCAAATAGTATGGGAGGAGGTGGGAAAGAATCCCGATTGCGATGCAACCGGACATGAAAATAGGCAGTGTGAAAGGTTGGCATAAGGGGAAGGGCAGTTGGGGCATGATGGATCACGACGGAATTTGTAGAGATATTGCCGTGCAGGGATTATGAGTGTGTTCAACTGTATTTGCCGAAGGATATGAGCCTCCCGAATGGAAAGATTAGGATGAGGGTCGGGGTAGAGCTTGCAGTCTAAGTGAGCAGCATTGTAATATTCGCTGATGGTGGCACGAAGAGACAGTCTCGACCCGTCCTCCAAAGATCTTAGCCAGGGGATGAACGGTGCCCGATTACCAGTTTCACGGGCGAGCTGGTTCGCCAGCTCATTGCCGTCAATCCCCGAGTGTCCAGGAATCCATCGGAGGAAGACGGGGCAGGCTGCTTGGCAACAAGTGCAACCTCGAGCTCCGTGGACAGATGACGTGTTAGACTTTTAGATTGAATGGCACGGATAGCAGCCTGGGAGTTGGTGTATATAATATGCTGAGGCACAGGTGGAGAGAATGGAAACATTGAATGGCATGAATGATAGAGAGGACCTCAAGCGAGATAATATCTGGAGGGTGGAGAAATGGGCCGCTAGTGTGTGTGACAGGGGTAGATAGACTAGGATGAAAGAGGACCTGGCTTCCGGAGCCGCGAGGAGCCACATAAGAGGCATCCGTGTAAGCGACTCCATGGGTATTGAAGGGCGGACTATGATGAGAGGCAGCAGCATGTCGGCGGCCAGCATGCAGGGCCGGCGACATATTAGCTGGAAGAGGAAGTATACGGAGGTCTGTGGCCTCTAGAGGGGAAGGAGTTGGCAGTGGGACTGACTGGATAGGGGAAATGTTAGCCTGGTTTAGAAGCCAGCGTCCATGAACTGTGCCGGAGAGGTGAGCTATCTGTCGGTCACGGTGAAGGGAAAGGAGACTACGAAGAGGATGAAAAAGCCCGGTGGCATTAGGCTTATCGGTGGAAGTGGCACGGCCGCTCGATGGAGCGCAGTGGGTGCGGCCTGCTGCGTCGCGCCGCCGTCAATGGGCAAGCGCGTCCTTGGGGAGTTTACAGTTGCGCCCGCTATTTCTGCTGAGGGCGCCACTGTTTGGGGACACGTCGCCGCCGGGGTCGCCGGCTCTGAGCGCGCTGCTTGCTTCCGTTCTGGGCGAATTCGCCTCGCGTCTGCGTCGCAAACGCAAACATTTTGTGTGCGCTTGTGCAAGCACGTTAACGTTGAGACTGGATGCGTTTGTTTTTTAAGGCGAAAGCCGTTCTAGGCTCATGGAGCGAAAATCTATGCGCAGAAGCTGTGCCTGTTATCTGTGCGTCGCATCTGTGCACTGGTGTTCCAGTCGCAAAAGCGGACGTGCAATGAGGGAGATTAAGAATGAAAATGATTGATGGTGATAGGTAATCAACAAAAGTTATAGACATTGATAGAGGTAATGACTAATGACTAATAAGGGTTGATAATGACTAAAATGATTTGTAATGAGCAGTATCTCTACGACATGTATTGACCACAATTGATTAGAAATGAGTAAAAGTGCTTAGCGATGTGTGGTAATGACTATAATAGCTAGGCATGTCTCATCATTACTGTTAATGACTACGAAATGACCAATATGTGAAACGACATGTAATGACCACTGCTGATTCTAAATGAGTAACCGGCTTAGTTATGAGTGATAAGGGCTACAATGACTACGCAGGCAGACTCATCATGACTGAGAAATGACCAATGTATCAAACGACGACTTGAAATGACGAACTGTCACAAACGATGAGAGGCAAATGATAAGAGAAGGGTAGGCTTTCGCCGTCGTGCGCTTAAGAGACATCTAAGAGGCCCTTTAGGTTTATCTGCTGAGCTCGCTTCAGGCAAAGACAGCAGCGAGGAGTGAAAATGCACTCGCTTCCTCTGAAATGAAAGCGGCGCTGAGGTTAAAAAGTTCAGATGCTGAAGCATAATTCCCTATCAGCTGCCATTGAATTTGCTACAAGGGACAGCAGATTGGACTTGTTGGTGATTAATTATAGGTTAACCGTGCAAACAACGTGACGGGAACACAGGAGAAGAAGACGGCCCAACCGCGGTAGTTGTGTCGTCCGCTTTTCCTGTATTCCCGTCACGTTGTTTAACCTATTTAGTCACCAGGGAGCTGGCCAGTGAACTAGGAATTTTAACGATGTGTTATGAAGCAAATAAACACGATGAGGTAGCACCAGAAGCTTTTCTCGCAGGTTATGTTGCGAGGACATATCAGAAAAAGCTACGAAGGGTTTTTTTTATATAAGCATGCAATTTGTTCTAAATTTTGCCGCGCTAGTCTGAGTGGTCTTGCAAGTAAAGGAGCCTGTGCATACAACATTTGTTTATACTGTTGAGACTGTTTGAGCCGATGCGATAAAATGAAAAGCCATGGTCCACAGAAAATCCGGCGCCCGCTCTGTCGGCGAACAGTCGGAGAAAAACTTCTCTGGTAAGAGGCACTTTAGTTGGTGATATGGCCAGACGCCTTTGGCGCAATGAGAACACATGACATGTTCAATGGGGCAGGAGCTGCCAAACCAGAGAGAGTCCATAAGATGTAAGGATAAAATGTTAATTATTGAAAGCGGGACCCTTAAATGCCAAGTCAGGCACACTATACTCCTATAGGGCACGTTCGTACGGATTCGGTAAAGAGGGGCTTTATATAGCTATGTGTAGGGTGCTATTTCATATAATGCGGTGGCTTAAGGCAGTATTCTAATGATATGTGACAGAGGCAGCAATTACGGGATGCGGTGAATAAGCAGGTAGCAAAGTGCGGGCACTCTAACGAGGCTCCTCAAGGAGACTTAAGAACCCCAAGTTTTGTCTATGACTACCAGGTTGTTGCTTAAATTATGGGATATTTGGTAATGGTTTTGAGGCGACATGTCAGTCGAGCAAGAGCCTGTTGCAGGAAATATAGTCAACTGGACCAGTTACAGGTTAATGAAAACCAAGGACAATGCAGGCTTGATGTACCCCGCAAAGGAAGTAATCAAGCTTTTTCAGCTTACGAGCACCTTCATTAACCGGATGATGAAGTCTAAAGAGGTTCGGTGAAGTATAAGCAAGGTGTGTAAACTTTTGGTTTCATCACTGTTTTCTCATTGTACACAGTACCTGCAGCTAATCTATAAAAACAATGATCGTGCCCATGCTAAGGCGCTATGCAAGATATCGTTAAGCTGCTGCCCCCACTGATAGCGAGCTGGGCTGGAAATGTCAACTCAACAGTGGAGCGATCTGTATGGTTATGGCATAAACCTCTCCCAAGAAAAGCTTTCCGTCTGCGATTGGTAATTTTCTTCCTTTTTTGTGTGGCCATTAAATAAGCGTACTCGGCTGCTCGCTGAATCTCGGCTGCAGTTGCGCTTTGATGCGTGAACATTCTTGTGATCAAAGCTAAGAGTTTCACAACAGCAGCGCTCGATGCGCGTTCTTCCATTGAAAATTACGAACCAGCAAAATTGTATGGGTTTGCGAGCAGCCAATAAAGATAGTAATAAAAACTTTCGGCGCATATACGTAGCACCTTGAGGCAGACCGGCTCTATCAAGCGTGCTTACTTTTTCCGGTCATGCAAAATGCGGGAAGCCATGACAGATAGCGTTCTGGCGTACAAAGTTTAAGGTCTCCAACTGAGTAGAATATCCCAGGTTATCATCTAGATTACCCCTAATAAACATCTTGATATTTTCACCGTAAAATTTGTCACAATGAGATAGAAAGGTTGGTTACATGCCGCATTTTCACAGAGGTTGCTCATAGTAGGACATTTTTTTATTGGCTAGCGCTGGCAGCTTAGAACAGGTTGACATCAATTTGTGTATAAAAGCTGCATGCAGGAATGAGTAAATGGTATGAAAATGACACACGGAATTCGCGACATAGTTAAGTGGTTATGCGTTAGGCTACCATGGCTGCTGAACAGCTTCGAATTGTTCAAAGCCGGGTCCCATTTTAATGTGACGAACAACTGGATTCGATGAAACATCACGGTAATGCGAGCTCTTCATTCGAGTGGCCTTGAACCACCGTGACTATAAGTTTTTCGGGGTACACTCCAGTATACATCCTTGCCGAGCAAGCGCTAAGTGCTGACATGGTCACACTAGACATGACAGTATATACTAATTCTTGTTGCCAAACTGTATGAAGCGGAACTCTTATATCCTTAAAATAAAACGCTTCTACCACGCCGACGCCTCCCTCAAAGCGCAACCAGGCGCAGCTCTCCGCGCGCGGCTGTCCCCGAACGGTGGCGCCGCGGTGGTGGCGACTGGAAGTAGGCGCCTCCCGCCGGTTTCGAGCGACGTAGCAGGCCGATCGAGCGGCCGTGGAAGTGGTTATGGGAAGACAAAGAGCAGCTTTATAAAGGCCGTGAAGAGCTGTTGCAAATATGTCTACCTGGCCCTGCGTGAATGAAAGATATGGTGTAAAGATATGGTATAAGAGCCAGCGTCTGAGCCAGTCGACAGGCCTGAGCTTCCCTCAGGCCAGAGGACCGTCTCACAACTCGGCGAAGTAAATGGGTGACGGGCTGACAGGTAGCAACAGCCGCATGGAGAGCCCGGACATTTTTGGCGGCATGCAGAGGCATGCCAAGAACGCGGCATTGAGAAACTTTGGGGATTGGGGAGCCGCCCAAGGTAAAGGATATCAGTGAGTTGTGAGCTCGCTGATAAGCAGAGTGAGTCAAACATAGGTGTTCTGACTTCTCGGGCGCGGGAGACAGGCCTGCATGGTCAAGAAAGGAAGAAAATATATCCAATCCCTGCTGAATGGTGTCTTGAACGTGACCAGGAGATCCGCGCGAGCACCACAGAGTGATGTCTTCGAAGTAAAAAAGTGCTGAAGATCTGGAATAGACGACAACTGAACCGCGAGAGGAGCCATAAAGATATTAAAAAGGGTGGGTGAAAGAACGGCACCCTGCGGGGTTCCACGGGTGAGACGCTGTGGTGTAGAAGTGAAGTTCAATGCTCGGAAACGGGCCTCGGGATTAAAAAGAAAAGCTCGATTGTAGTTATCCATCCGGGAGCCGCAGCCGGTGCTGGAAAGGCAGGTACGAATATGGTCATGGGAAACGCAATAGAATGCTTTGCGGACATCGACTGTGACCAGGCGTGAAGCTGAGAGCTACCACAGGCTAAGAAAGTATTGTGAGCCTTCTGTGGACCTTCTTTCATTTGTCCATGCCATCATCATCTTCTTTCATTTGTACATACCATCATCTTCGTCCCGCGGCGCCGGCTCCTGCGCGTGCCTGGGTTCGTGATCGGATTAAAACGCTAGACAAGGCTTGGCTGTCCTTGCCGCCACGACCTCGCCGTCTTGACCTAGCCTTCTTCCACAAGTGGTGGAGGTGAGAATTGATCCCCTTGCTGTTTTGTGCCCTGCCTCTCGCTGGAGCTACGTTCCGGTCGCTGTTTACCGCCTGCCACCATCGTTATGTCTACCGAGAGCACCCACGAATCGGCAGGACCCTCTACCTCGGCTGCACCACCCCCTCCGACTGTGCCCGCACGACAACGCGACCCGCCGCTGTTCGCTGGTCCTCGCGACGAAGACGTCGATGACTGGCTGGACATCTATGAACGCTGCAGTAACTACAACCGGCGGGACGATGCTCTAAAATTTCTGAATGTTTCTTTCTGCCTCATTGAGGTCGCCAGAACCTGGCTTATTAACCGCGATCCCCACACCACTAACTGGACAACATTCAAGTAGCAGTTCCGCCAATATTTCGCGGACCCTGCAGTTTGGACTGAGGTCGCGAAGAACAAGCTCGCCTCTCGCCTCCAAGGTGCCGATGAGTCGTACGCGTCTTACATAGAGGCCATACTTGCACTCTGCCGGCGTGTTAGTCCCACCATGCCGGAACCTGAACGCGTACACCACACCTTAAAAGGAATTAATTATGTGGCTTATAATACCCTGATTGCCCAGAATCCGTCTACTGTTGACGCCATTATTGCGACCTGCCAACGCATCGACCAGCTGCAGTCCTCCCGATTACAGCCCGGCATTGCTACTGGCCCGACCTATGCTGACCTGGATCTACGGGCGCTGATTCGAGCCATCATCCGGGAGAAGCTCCAAGCCCTCAAGCCTGTCTGTCGACACGGGTGCGATCATTCTTCCGTACCTTCTAATGACGCCGGTCTCCGCAACATCATTAAAGATGAGCTGGCAACAATCACGCGACCTATGGCGTCCGACCCTCCTGCACCCCGCCTGGCATCGACTTACGCGCACGTCGCAGCATCACCCCCTTCTTTTGTTCCGCCGCCCCAACTGGCATCGCCCTACAACCACATCAACGCCGTGACGACGGCTCAGCCTACGCCACCCTATTACGCACCCTGGCGCCCCTCTCGCCCAGTGTGCTACTACTGTGGAATACGAGGACATATATCCCGCTTCTGCCGTCGACGTATTCAGAACGAGCGGCGTGGTTATGACGCCTTCGAAAGTGACGTACCCTCATATTATCAGCGACGACCTATTTCCAGCCCACCTCGAAGATCATCCCCACCTCCAAAATCCTCGTCTGAGCCTCGTGGAACCCATGCATCCCGACGTCGGTCTCTATCCCCATACCGCCGCTCAGTTTCCCCTCTCCGACCCGCAACAACTCTCCCTGTCCGCCATCCGGAAAACTAAGCGTTGCAGTTTCCGGAGGTCAAACTGCATTGCGAACTTACCAAAAGTCCTCCAGATCGCCCGTATAATGTGATTTCTGTTTACGCTGAAGGATTACCGGTCGAAGCATTGATTGATACAGGGGCTGCAATTTCTGTCATTCACGCTGATTTGTGCTACCGTTTGCGAAAAGTTACGACACCATATGATGGGCCTGAACTCCGTGGAGCCAATGACGTCCCTTTGCGCCCTTTAGCAAAGTGCACCGTACGAGTTGTTATTGACGGCGTCCGCCATCATGTGCAGTTTGCTGTGCTCTCACCATGTGCGCATCTGATGATTTTTGGGTGGGATTTTTTGTCAACCGCTTCGGCGTTAATTTCTTGTGGTGACCATGTTATCCATATGACAGACAGCGATTTTTCATCTGAAGTTTCTGAACGACATCATCCCCTCGTTGCCGCCGCTGATACTGTTCTGCCTCCTCAGTGCGAAAAACTGCTTACCGTTGTTTCTGACCACATCGCTGACGGGGACGTACTCATCGCACCATCTTATCGTCATCTTGCACGCGGTATCGCCTTCCCGTCTAGTCTTGTGAGGTTCTGCAACGGCTCAGCGACAGTAGCGGCCACTAACACTTCACGTGAATCCCTCGTGCTCCGAAAAGGAACTTCTCTCCCCTGCATGGTGGATGTTCAATCTTTGTCCTTGATGGTGCTTACCGCCCATCAGCCTCAGCACCGTGTTTCGACAGACGTCTCACTTTCTGTTCTCACAAAGACTATTAATCCTAACCTCACGCTGAACCAACGCCAAGAACTGCTGACATTGCTTCGACAACACCAAGCCATTTTTGATGCCACTTCCCCACCACTGTGATGGACTAGTGTTGCGCACCATCGCATCATTACTGAAGGTAAATCTATCGTTCGCCGACGGCCTTATCGGATTTCCCTCTCAGAACGAAAAATAATTGAAGAAAATGTAAATGATATGCCCCATCGCAATATTATTCGTCCCTCGACAAGTCCGTGGTCCTCCCCAGTAGTGTTAGTTAAAAAAAAGGACGGCTCGGTAGGCTTTTGTGTTGATTACCGCGCACTCAACAAAGTTACCCGCAAAGATGTATTCCCAATGCTAAGAATTGATGACGCCCTTGACTCTCTCCAAGGCGCCGAATATTTCTCGACTTTGGACCTCCGCTCAGGTTATTGGCAAATACCTATGCACGAGGACGATAAAGAAAAAACCGCCTTCGCAACTCCCCATGGCCTTTACGAATTTAATGTTATGCCTTTCGGACTTTGTAACGCACCAGCGACATTTGAAAGGATGATCGATACTGTGCTTCGTGGCCTAAAATGGAGAACCTGTTTATGTTACTTGGGTGATATTGTCATCTTTTCGTCAACTTTTAACGACCATCTCACGCGCCTGAATGAGGTCCTGACGTGTCTCGCTTCAGCGGGCCTTCAGCTCAACACCACGAAGTGCCACTTTGCACAGAAGGAAATTAAAATATTGGGTCATCTAGTCAGCCATGACGGCATTCGTCCAGACCCTGAAAAAATTATCGCGGTCTTGAAATTTGCTCCTCCACAACGGACTACAGAATTGCGCAGTTTTCTCGGCCTGGCGTCTTATTTCCGGCGTTTTATAAAGCATTTCGCAAATATTGCTGCTCCACTTCATCAACTACTTAAAGCACGCAGCCCTTTCTTGTGGACTGAACAGTGCGAAGCTGCTTTTAATAACCTGAAGCACGCCCTCACTTCAGACCCTGTTCTTGGCCACCTCAGTGACAGCGCTCCAACCATCCTACACGCTGATGCCAGTGGTCTCGGTCTTGGCGCTGTACTTCTGCAGCGCGATGCAACTTCGCGTGAGAAAGTGATTGCCTTCGCCAGTCGGACTATGACTCCAGCTGAGAAAAACTACACTATTACTGAACAGGAGTGCCTTGCCGTCGTCTGGGCTGTCCAAAAGTTTCGCCCTTTCCTATACGGTCGGCACTTCACAGTTGTGACCGATCACCATGCTCTTTGCTGGTTGTCTTCGCTCAAACATTTGACAGGCCGACTTGGCCGTTGGATTCTACGCCTGCAAGAATACAATTTCGACGTCACTTATAAATCGGGTCGCCAATACCAAGACGCCGACGCTCTTTCTCGCTGTCCACTTTCGGAATCGGCTTGCTGTTTTTCTTCCCAATGCATTTCCACCTATGACCACAGCCGACCATCTCTTTCCCCGACGTATATCACAACAGTTTCATTTGACGACTTTGAGAACAAACACGCTCTCCGCTCACAGCAATTAGCCGATGCCTACTGCCGTCCCATTATCGACCGCCTTATTGGCGCTTCGGACCCACCCAATGCTCGGCTTCGCCGACAACTTCGCAATTTCAAGCTCGAAGATGGCATCCTACTCCGCTTCGTGTATTGCCCTGATGGAACTCGCTGGATTTCAGTCGTGCAGCGTGCGCTTCGCCCACGTATACTGGCGGCTGTTCACGATGACGCTACTGCAGGTCACCTTGGTGTTGACAAAACCTACGACCGCCTGAAAAAACGATTCTTTTGGCCTGGCCTATCTTCCAGCGTTGCCAAATACGTCGGAACCTGCCTTCTATGCCAACGTCGCAAACGGCCGACTTCTTCACCCGCTGGCCTTCTACAACCTGTTCCCTGTCCCGCCACGCCATTCGACGTAGTCGGCATCGATTTATATGGTCCCCTACCTTTTTACGATGGGGGTAACCATTGAATTATAACAGCTGTCGACCACCTTACACGCTACGCTGAGACAGCACCTGTACCGACCGGTTCCGCTCAAGAAGTAGCAAATTTCTTTTTGCGATCAATTGTATTGCTTCATGGATCTCCTCGGGTGCTCCTAAGTGACCGCGGGACGGCCTTCTTATCGACAGTCGTTGCCGAAGTTCTTTACGCGTCATTTACCCTTCATAAGACAACCTCGAGCTACCATCCCCAGAATAACGGGCTGACTGAGCGATTTCACCGCACGTTATCGGATATAATCTCCATGTACATCACACCGGATCATCGAAATTAGGACACTATTATACCATTCGTCACTTACGCCTATAACACAGCAGTACAGCGGACTACCGGTTATTCTCCATTTTTCCTCGTTTATGGCCGTCCTCCCACTACAATTCTCGACGCTTCTTTCTTCTCTACGCCCGACTACTCCACATCAGTACCTACCCAGTTCTTATCTCGTGTGGCCAGATGCCGTCACCTTGCCCGCCCCAACACAGCAGCGTGCCAGGAAGACCGCAAGAGTCGCTACGATTCTACGCATCGCGTGGTCTCTTATCGTCCCGGTGACGAAGTACTGCTTTATACTCCACTGCGCACCCCTGGCCTTAGTGACAAATTCCACCACCGCTACCTTGGTCCCTACAAGATCATCAGCCAAGCTTCTCCAGTTAACTACAAAGTCACGCCTGGTGATCCCCAGCCGATCGACGCCACCGTGGAACTGAAACTGTTCATGTTTCTCGCTTGAAACCGTTTGTGCGCCGTGGTACATCGGTTAGTTAGGAGCGGCCAGGCTGGCCGCTTCCGATCCCCCGACAGATTGTGTGAGCCTTCTGTGGACCTTATTTCATTGGTCCATGCCATCATCATCTTCTTTCATTTGTACATACCATCATCATCGTCCCGCGGCGCCGGCTCCGGTGTGTGCCTGGGTTCGTGATCGGATTAAAACGCTAGGCAAGGCTTGGCTGTCCTTGTCGCCACTACCTCGCCGTCTTGACCTAGCCTTCTTCCACAGTATGCTGAAGTATAAGGAAAATGTCCTGCGCAGATACGCAGAAACGAAAAGCAATGAGGATATGAGGGAAGCAGTTTGACACCTCCAAATGCCTATTAAGCCTAGTGAGCGCCATTCTTTCCATCCTCTTGCCGACACAGGAGGTCAGAGAAATGGGCGGAGATTTGAAAAGGCTGGAGGCTTACCAGGTGTAGGACTGAGAGAAATAAGTGAGGAAGTCCAGGACGATGGCAGAGAGCCTTCTTCCCAGGCGGTGTTATAGAAATTGAGAAGATGCTCTTTTGCATTATCTTGAAGATTGCGAAGCGCGGAGTGATTCCATCTTCATCTGGAGATGACCGAGTGGCGTTAGCAAGAAGTGCAGCTTCAAACTCGCGCAGTGTAAAAGGGGTATCGAGGTCATTGCTTGCACAGCCTGTGTATTCAGGGTAACAGGGGGACAAAGGGGGTGGGAGATAAAGATCTACAAGAGTTTCAAAAACCTCATTAGGGAGACTTTGTGGCTAGGGCTTTAGCAAGAGTCGGAGCAGAGGCAGGGGGCAGGGGTGGCACCAAGGAGGGTTCGAAAAAGAGTCCAGGTTTATTTTTTATGGAGCGCCGTGTCAAGATTGTTGCATAGAATATTCCAATGAGAATCCTCAAGCGTAGCACAGTATGCCATGATATCATTTCGCAACTTTAAAGCGTGGTCTGCAGTTGGATGTTGCGGGGTTGAAGTCTGGCTGTTCGGAGAAGATTTTTGCGACGCTTCCATAGCCTGATGAGATGGGGGTCGGGGTCAGAAGTGGGATATGCAGCGACCTCCGTGCGAGTAGAGGATGAAGCCGCTTATAGAAGGGCATTAGTCCACTCCTCATAGGACGTGAGGGAGGCAGAGGGGAGGAAACAGCGAAAGGCCTGCCAGTCAGTATGTCGAATACGCTGCTTGCTGGTGGTTATCCGAAGAGGGACGGAGATGAAAATAATATAGTGGTCACTAAGAAGGGTATCGGCAGTGGCTGACCACTGAGGTGATTTAGGACCAGAACAGTAAGTGAGGTCAGGAGTTGTGTGGCGTTGGGAGAATGTGCCCGCCCTAGTGGGTACTCCGGGGGTGTTGAGGAGAGTGAGGTGAGTTTGCTGGGCCATGAAAAGGAGTAGGCGGCAGGCACGAAAGGTCTGCGGATAACCGCATTGTGTGTGCGGGGCATTGAAATCGCCGCAGAGAAGTATAGCCGTAAGAGAGGGCAATGTGTTAAGAAATTTACCTAGGGCCGGGAAATGTTTGGCGTGAGTGGGTTGGGGGGGATTGTAGAAGGACAAAAGTGCCAGGCTGAGGTGAGCCTGAGGAAGACAGTAGAGGGTGCCCACTAGGTAGGATTGGAGCAATGAGAGAATGTCAAGGGCTGCTACAGAGAGGTCACGGCGAACGTAGATAGAAGAGAGGGGGTTAGCAGGTATAGAGTGAAATGCCTGGTAGCCAGGGACATTAGCGGAGCAGCGAGTGTCCTTGAAGAGATGGAAGTGGGGCAGAGAGGGGAGAGTAAGAAGATACTGGTACGGAAAGTTGAGCTAGTTGGTACATGATTGCAAATTACGAGCGCTGCGACGGAGAACAACAACGAGAGAGTAATGATAAGGACAGGCGCTACTATCAACTGAACGTTTATTCGAAGAACACAGATTAAATACTCGCAGAAGACAACCAAAGGCGCTTCACAGATTTTTTCTAGGTATCTAGATATACAATCTCACATTCTTGGATGCTTACAGATGGTGAGCTCACGCACGTGTCACTGTTCTTATGGATGTGATATGACTCTGACAGTTCTCTAGTCATTTGATCTTTGTGTCTAAACTTAATCTTGGTTTTGTTAAAAAGCGGTAGGCATTTTTTCCTACTAGGCACATTCGACCCACTAGGTTTATTCAAATGACAGTCCCTGTGCTGAAGGGCCAAATTGGATGAGGGTGCACTATTCAAAGAAGTGTTATGCTGGCGCAGGAGCGTATTAATACATTTGCCGGTTTGCCCTATACAATTTTTCCCACATTTAAAATGTACTTCATACACAACCCCTTCTTCACATGCGACAAAGCGCGAATCATGGTCCACTTGGCACGCACCTTTTCTTGTTCTACTTTTTTGTTTCTGATCTCTAGCCCTTCTGTCAACAACCGCACAAATTTTGCCCAGCTTATTAGGAACCGAAAATAACACTTTAACTCCATATCTACTGCCGATTTGCTTAAGCCTGTGGGATAACCGATGGATATACGGGATCACTGCACACTTCTTTCTATCGCAATTGATATGGACTTGTGTATCTTCTCTACCAAAAGCCTTAATCTTTTTTATGATTTTATAAAATCATATATACGCGCCTGCGCCAGCATAACACTTCTTTGAATAGTGCCCCCTCATCCAATTTGGCCCTTCATCACAGGGACTGTCATTTGAATAAACCTAGTGGGTCAAATGTGCCTAGTAGGAAGAAATGCCTACCGCTTTTTAACAAAACCAAGATTAAGTTTAGACACAAAGATCAAATGACTAGAGAACTGTCAGAGTCATATCACATCCATAAGAACAGTGACACGTGCGTGAGCTCACCATCTGTAAGCATCCAAGAATGTGAGATTGTATATCTAGATACCTAGGAAAAATCTGTGAAGCGCCTTTGGTTGTCTTCTGCGAGTATTTAATCTGTGTTCTTCGAATAAACGTTCAGTTGATAGTAGCGCCTGTCCTTGTCATTACTCTCTCGTTGTTGTTCTCCGTCGCAGCGCTCGTAATTTGCAAGATACTGGTGTAATGGAGTGCGGTTAGTATTGAGATTGCGACAGTTCCACTGAATTATATTGAGGCCCTCCATGTTGACATCTAATTTGATTGCGCTGTGGCGTGTCATCGCACTTGTTTGGGGGAGGTGGAAGAGAATCCGTGATGGTTTGCAGTGCTCTGAAAGGTGGAGATCAAATTAAGGATGCGTTCGAATTGAACATTGACATGAGTATTGAGGCTATTGAATTCGGCATCAATTTGGGTGATAGCTTCCTCATGCTGTTGGAGGCGGCGCTCAAGCTCAGACTGGTATTTGAGGCAGTCAGCGACATTATCTATGCTTGCGAATTTGGAATCTATTGTAGTGAGTAGCTGATCCATGCGAGCCTCAAGAGCATCTAGTCGGCGATTGATGCTGTTGAGATCTTGTTTGAAGGGGCGAATGGCCCCTTCCAAACTAGCCACATGGATGGAGCTCGAGGGTATGAAAGCGTTCTTCAATAAAGGATGGTGGACGGGGCGAGTGGGAAACGAGTGATTGTGGTGATAATTGGAGAGAGTACCGAGGCTTGGGAATCGGACGCGTCGGAGATTGACAAGATGGAGAGCACCCGAGCTGAAGCTGGGAAGGTGCCTGTTTTACTGCTGCATAGGAACCGGGAGGGGAATAGAACACATGCTCTGCAAGAGGAGGATTCACATCATTTATAGGGGGCTGCGGAGGAGCCGGCTGAGTGGCCTGGCGAAGGTTAATAATAATAATTAAAATGGTTCACAGGAAGCGAAAGGCGCAGTATCTGTCACACTTGTAGCTGTGGACACCTGACCGCGCCGCAAGGGATGGGAGGAAGGTGGGAGTGAAAGTGGATAGAGAGAAAGAGGAGCCGTAGTGGAGGGCTACGGAGTAATTTTGACCACGTGGGGATCTTTAACGTGCGCTGACATCGCAAAGCACACGGACGCCGCTTCGGTTCGCCTCCATCGAAACGCAGCCGCCGAGGTCGGGATCGAACCAGTTGACACGCTGTTGGTAGGCGTTCTTGGCACGCTCCTTGTTTTTCTGCATATAGTAGGGACACATAGGGGCGAAAATAGCTCATTTGTCTGGCAGTGTCGACACCAGGGCTGCATGCACTCGTGGGCAGAGGGCGACGGGGAGATGGGTGAAGTGCACTTGGGGCAGTTAGCAGTGGCACTAGAGCACTGATGTGCGCGGTGGCCAATCTCGAGACAGCATGTACATGCAGGAAAGCGGGGTTTGTGAGTGCGGCATCGAAATGCTGCTCGACGAAAGTAAAAAGTGCGGGGGATGACAGTACCATCAAATGCAATTAGTTCTGTTTCGGCGGACGCCATCATGCGCGCGGTTATGATATCGGCTGTGTATGTCTCCAGGTCCCTCACGAGATCGGCGGTCGAAAGGCCGCGTTCGACACCATGAATGACACCGAGGCAGAAAAGAGGAGGTTTGACTGGGTAGGGACGGACTTTACGAGCTTACCGGAGAGGTTGATGTGGGTGGTATGCAATAGAAGGTTGGCAGTGAGGTCAGAGTGCGTTTTCAGAATTTAGGATTGAAGGTTACCCGAGAGTGTGTCCTCCATAGGGGAAGCGTGCCTTGTCAAGTGATTGTTAAAGAGGTCCCTTATTGTCTGAATGGAGTTCTCCTCAAGGCTTCTGAGTTTTTGTACATGATCGGCTCTTGGAGCAGATGTAACATAGAGCTGCAGCATGGCTGCTCTGACTCTTTACTTGTGATGTCTTCGTCAAGTTCAGAATATGGGTTTTAAGAAACTAGCACCACACTGGTTGTTGTTTTTGTCCTCATAAAACATTTAGAGGGTACTTTGCACCACTAAAGTGCAATGAGGCGAAAGCCATTATAGCGCGGTGGATCGCAGCCCTCCACTACGGCAACTCTGTCTGCCTCTCTTCTTTCAGTCCAACCTTCCTCCCTTCCTTTATGGCATGGTACATGTGTCCGCAGAGAATCGTGACAGATACTGCGCCTTTTCTATCCTGTAAATCAATATCAAACATCGCTGATGCCTGCTGTACTAACGCCTCCTGGACATCTAGTCTGCCTGTTTGCAGTGTGGTGCGGCGTTCGAAGAAGGGGCCAACGAAAGGCGCCGCACGGAAGCCTGGCTTGGACGCCCGGCGCCTACCAGCTTCGTATATGCATGGATGGATGGATGACAACTTTTATTGTCCACCTTAAATAGAGGCCTCTTACTCTACACCCCCGGCACGCAGGACTAGGGAATGGGGGCTGGAGCCTCCGCGACTAAAGGCTAACAAAGAGATTTTGTCTCTTCGCGGCCTCGGCTCCCAGCTAGACGGCATGTTGCTGCCGAGCGGGGTCTTCGCTCCGCAGCAAGGCTTCCCGGCTCTCTGCTATTGATATTTTCCTCGACTCCAGGGGAGTCGACACATTCCCATATAATGTGGTCGAGAGTACCCCTCTCCTCACATGCTTTACAAAGATCGTTTTCCTGTTCCCCTGGTAGTATATGAAAGGCCAATACTGGGTTAACGAAATTTCCAGCTTGAAGTCGCCGCCATGCGGTCGCCTCTCTATTAGTGTCTTATCCGGTGGTGGCAGTAGTTTCTGTTTAATCTATAATTCTCAACGATTTTACAATATGTTTGCGCGCGTTCATCTAGGTTCTGGCAATCCGGCCGCTTACCCGGAAGTAAGCTCGGGCTAACTCGTGTGCCGCTTCATTGCCAGGAACCGACGCGTGCGCTAGGGTCAATATTAGATTGACTTTGCGGGTCAACTCTTTGCCGGCCAGGATCCTCGCTGCTTGGTTGGTTGGTTGGTTAACAGGAAGGCAAAGGCGCAGTATCTGTCACACTTGCTCTATGGACACCTGAACCGCGCCGTAAGGGAAGGGGGGAGTGGGAGTGAAAGTGGAAAGAGAGAAGGGGAGCCGTAGTGGAGGGCTACGGAGTAATTTCGACCACCTGGGGATCTTTAACGTGCGCTGACATCGCACAGCGCACGTTAAAGATCCTCAATGCTTCCGGCGAGATTCTGCCTTTCATGAAATTGCCGATAGCAGTTGTACTATCGCCGACTATAAATTTCGCTTCCGTTCCAATGCAAGCGAGTGCTAAGCAACTTCTTCGGCCGTCTCTATGTTGCGGCTGCGAATAATGGCTGCCGACTTGGGGCTCCTAGTCCGTTGACTAGGAGCCCCACTAGCACTAGCCTTCCCACTAGCAGCGTCCACGTAAGCAACCTCGTTGGGATCCATTTTTCCTAAGCGTTTTGTTAGCGCTTTGGCTCTCTTATTCCTCCTCTCGGTATTATGCTCCGGATGAATAATCCTCGGGAGTGGAGGTATCACTATTTTCTCCCTACATTTAGGGGGGATGTTAGTTTTAGGGGCAGCCCGCGGTCAGACTGTAAGCCTGCCATCTGCAAGATGGCTCTACCAATGGTGGTGCTGCCAAGTATATCTAGCTGAGACATGCGAACCACGGCCGCTCAATGGAAGCGCGCCTCCACTGAGCGGCAGTGTGCGAACTGACTGCGTATTCTTCCCAGTTATTATGCACCAGGCGTTTCTCCGTAGAGGTGTACATCGGGAGTCCTAGGGCTCTCTTGACAAATCTTCGGTTGAGAGAGTCTAATTTCCTCTTTTCATCCGCTCTAAGATTTAGGAAGGGTTTAGCGTAGCACACTCGGCTAAAGATGTAAGCCTGTACTAGCTTCAATAGGCTTCTCTCCTTAAGGCCTCTGCTCCTAAGGGAGATTATCGATGCCTAGAACTTGGGACGCGTAGTCGTCTAGCTTTTTTATGACGCCATCATTGTATCCGTGTTCTTGTATAAAGAAGCCCAGGATCCTGACTTGTTCTACTTTAGGAACGGTTTTACCCTCGACTTTAATTTCAAATTTTGAGTCTGTGTTTCTCCTAAGGGATCTAGAATTGTAGACGAATAGTTCCGATTTTGGCGGTGAGCACGTGAGGCCCCTATCGGCGGCGTAGGCAACCACCGTGTTCGCTACCTCCTGCAAACGCTCTTCTATGCTCGCGTCGTTCCCCTGGTTATTCCAGAGGTTTACGTCATCCGCGTATATGCTGAAATTTAGACCCTCAATTATTGTGAGGGCCGTGCGGAGTTCTGTCATGGCCACGTTGAAGAGGAAAGGCGATAGGACAGAAACTGGAGGCGTGCCCATGCTCCCCAACTCAACTGCGGGGGACTGGATGTCTCAGAACTTTATACAGACGTTTCTGTCTGTCAGAAAGTCCTTTACGTAATTGTAAGTTTTCATGCCTACACCTGTGTCAACTAAGCCCTAGAGTATAGCCACGTGCTTGACGTTATCGAACGCCTTTATCAAGTCTAGCCCCTAGATCACTTAAGAATCTTTTGACTTTGCGTCCAAGATATCATGTTTTAATCTGAGCATCACGTCCTGTGTGCTCAGTCCATGCCGGAAGCCGATCATTTCTTGAAGCCATAAGTCATTTTTTTCCATGTACTTTGTGAGCCTAGCCTGCACAACTAGCTCTATGAAGTTTCCCTAAATATGAAGTTAGGGAGATTGGCCTGAGATTTTCAAGTTTGGAGGGCTTGCCTGACTTTGGGATTAGTACAACGTTCGCCTGGTTCCATTGCTGGGTTAGTTTCCCGTTGGTCCAAACTTCCTTCATGTACTCTGTAAGAGCGATGATGAAGTAATCATCTAAATTCCTGGGGATCTTGTTTGTGATACCATCGGGGCCCGCGGCAGATTTAGTTTTTAGGCTTAAAAGTTCTGCCCTTACTTCAGCCTCCGTAATGGGAGCATCGAGTATCTCGTTCGCCGCTCCCGTGTACACCGGGAGGGCGCAGGAGGTGGTGTCTCCAATTTTGTACATTTGCTTTAATTTATCCATAAAATTGGCATCTGTGCCTTTGTACGCGTGTCTAGCTTTAGCCAACCTGATGCCCGACTGGGTTTTGAACTTTGTTGGATCTAGTAAGTGGCGTGGCAGGATCATACCCCTGTCCATTTCATTGCACCTGTCGCACCAATTTCGTTCGCATAATTTAATCGCGTAATTCTCGATTTCTTTGTTGTGTCTCGCCAGCCTTCTGCGAAGGTTCTTGTTGCTATTTTGGTTTTGAAGCCTACGTTTTTTACGTGGTTTTTCAGCCTGCGTGTTTCGCCTTCCACATGTGGAGCAGTTTGCTGTCGGCAATTTCTGGGGCGTCGTCGCCCTCTAGCGTTTTCGTTGCCTTTCCAACATGTCGCTTGAGGACTTCTGCCTATTCCTCAATATCTGTAATTTTCCACCCGGCCTTCGTTTTGTCTCTAAATTTCTCAAAAGCTAGCCCATTCCGTAACCTTTGGTTGATGGTTCCTGCTCGACTTTACGCCTTTTGTAAGGGTAGAGCCAGGATAAAGTGATCGCTTTCGAAGTTCTGTTTCATGTTTTGGCAGTTTAAATCTACTGCGTTTTTAGAGAAGGTTAGGTCTGAGGAGGTGTCTGCGCTGACGCTATTCCCCACCCTCGACGGACAGCTGGGGTCCGTGTGAAGGGTTAGTCCTGGCTCGTGCGCATCTTCCCATAACTGTCTGCCTTTCACGTCTTGTTTAGCGTACCCCCCTCCTTGTGTGCCGCGTTAAAATCTCCTGCTATTAGTATGGAGCTCATTCCAGCCGCCTTGCTTTGCGAAAGAGGGCTCTGAAGCGCACTTTCCGCTGTCGTGGGGTGGAATATAAATTTAGGAGGAAAATGCTGGATACCTCCCTTCTCCCTGTTAAAAGTTCTAGCAAGATTGCCTCTATGTCTTTAGAATTTACATCGTGCTCTATGGCTGCAACGTTTTTCTTAATTAGCGTAGCGTCGCGGCATTTCGCTTTTTTATCACTAATGTATGACTGATACCCCGCTAGTTTAACTTCCTTGCCCGCCTCTTGAAAAGCAATGGCTATCGATTTTTCATCTATGAGCTTAAGGTATTGCTGCACAAGAGCTCGCTTGCGTCGTTTCGCCTCCATTGAAACGCAGCCGCCGAGGTCGGGGTCGAACCCGGGTACTCCGGCACAGTAGTCGGGCGTCTTACCACTGCACCACCCCGGCGGGGCGGCTGTAGGAAGAAGGAGAAGAAAACGCACGGGTCTGCTACTGGCTCGTAGCTGAACCACCTCCGCTGCCTCGTGCGGACAGAAGAAAGAAAGTAGAGAAGAAAGAAAAAGAAGAGAAAGACGCGCGCCGCAACAGCCGTCGTCTACCACCTAAGCGGTGACGGATGCAATGACAGCCTACAATTAAATTAAATTAAATTGGTTCACAGGAAGGGAAAGGCGCAGTAACTGTCACACTTGCTCTGTGGACACCAGAACCGCGCCGTAAGGGAAGGGAGGAGGGTGGGAATTAAAGTGGAAAGAGAGAAAGAGGGGCCGTAGTGGAGGGCTACGGAGTAATTTCGACCACCTGGGGATCTTTAACGTGAGCTGACATCGCACAGCACACGACGCCTCTTCGTTTCGCCTCCATCGAAACGCAGCCGCCGCGGTCGGGTTCGAACCCGGGAACTCCGGCACAGTAGTCGGGCGTCTTACCACTGCACCACCCCGGCGGGGCATGACAGCCTACAACAGACACCAAAAGACAGCCTACAACAGATAAACATTTGGTGGCTGGCTAGCCCCGGCCACCAGCGGCGTTGACCTACCATCCCAGCCCCGTAGGGCCAGGGACAGCTACCCTTCACCATCACCCTTCCCCTCGAACCAGCATTTCATTGAATGCAGGCGTTGTATAATTCGTTTACAGGAAAGGAAAGGCGCAGTATCTGTCACTCGCGGAATCCCGCTATCCTCAGGGTAGACAAGGGGAATTATGAAGAGCGTTGCGTGGTGCTGTTGGTAAAAAGCGCTGGACCGCTGGTGGTGGAAACGTTTATTGGTTAATTGGAGTTTGGGAGCCACGGAGTGGCCCCGCTACATGGTCGGCGTCCCTAGTCCGGGACACCGCATGACGAGGCCCCGTCTCACGCCCATTCCACCAGAGCCCGTTGAGACTCCAGTGAGGAGCAGTTGAGGAGGGCAGTCTCCCATGCCTCTCGGAAGGGGAAGGGGGGAGGTGAGGATTTCGAGTACATGCCCACACCATGTGGAAGACATCACAAGTCTCTCCACAGAGCGGGCATCGCCCATCCGTGTTAGGATCATAATGCTTTAAGGGCCTGTCACACTAGCACATGACGCCGATTTTGTCTTCCAACAGCGCGTCTTCCTGATGTCTGCGTCTGTCAGACTGCGCCGACGGAAACAGTCGGCCGACAGTCGGTGTCGGCGGCGCGTCGCTCGCAAGACGGCTGTCGGCCGACGGTCGCCCAACTCCTATGTCACACTAGCCAGACAACGTGCGAAACTTCCCCACCGACTAGGCCCTCTCATTCTCACCCTCTTCTCGTGTCATGATACGTTCCTTTTCTTTATCCTTTTATTTTTTTCTACCATGATAATTTCTCCTTTCTGTAGCTACTCTCCATCTTATTT
This sequence comes from Amblyomma maculatum, assembly GCF_055883805.1. Taxonomy (NCBI): domain Eukaryota; kingdom Metazoa; phylum Arthropoda; class Arachnida; order Ixodida; family Ixodidae; genus Amblyomma; species Amblyomma maculatum. The sequence goes on from NC_139348.1 coordinate 34,129,230, forward strand.
TTCTTGGTTTATTCTCGGAACTACTAAATTAAGGAACGCTTAATTTTAATTCTATTTCATATATTCGACCATACCAAAACAAGCGCCTCAACAGTCGTGATTATGTGTCGAGACTGAATTGTGCCCAGTATTTTACGGCTCTGGTTGCCGGATCAGAACGTCAGTGTTCAAAAAATAAAAGCTGTCCACGGTGATAAGAGGCAGTGTATATTGCCGCAATGTTATCGTACTGGCGCCGCCATGTGGCGAGCTCGGGAGAATGGCACGCGCTTGTCTTCTTCGCTCTCGGTGCTCGCCCGCCAGTCGGTTCCGTGCCTGATCTTGCCGGTGCTTTTACTTAGTCCTAGTAAACCTGCTGAACCAGTTTCACTGGCTTTTGTGACATTTTTGGTGGAGGTGCGGGGTAGATCCCATGTACGAAGAGCCTCTGGCTGCCCCCTACGCCCATCTAAACACCGTGGACACGACACCTGTGCACAAGGCGAGCAGTCGCTTGAGAGGCTTAGCACCCGAGTGTGGTCCTCTTGTTTCCCCACCGCGAACCACGATGACTACAGCGGCAATTCAAACCACCACTCAGCTTCCCGTGAGTGCCCAGCAGCTGATCTGCCATACTCCACGTATGCCCACGCCGTTTCATGGCGACAAGTTCGAAGACGTTGAGTACTGGCTGACCAGCTACGACCGGGTCGATGCGTGGGACGAGGAGCGAAAATTGCACAATGTTTATTTCGCACTAGAAGACGCCGCCAAGATGTGGTTCGAAAACCATGAGGCTACCATTTCCACCTGGCAGGATTTCCGGCGGCAGCTGCTCGCAACATTCGGCAACGATACAAGAAAAGAGATGGCCGAACTCGCTCTACAGTCCCGAGCACAGCGGCCTAATGAAAGCGTCGCCATGTTTGTGGAAGAAATGACTCGCCTTTTCAACCGGGCAGATCCGTCCATGTCGGAGGTAAAGAAGGTGCGCTACCTTATGCAAGGCGTCAAGGAGCAGCTGTTCGTTGGCCTTGTACGTGACCCTCCACGTACTGTTGCTGATTTTACGAAAGAAGCAACAAGCATCGAGCGTGCCTTGAATCAGCGATTTGTACATTTTGATCGCTCTGCGAACATCGCTGCCGTAGACTTCCGCTTGCCAATGGCCGGAAACGACAGGGAAGCCCTTCGCGAACTTATCCGAAGCATCGTGCGCGAAGAGCTGCAAAAGCTGCCCTCTCTCGAGCAACATCCACGTGTTGGGGGCATCTCGGATATTGTGCGCGAAGAGCTCCGCCAAGCAGTACCATCAGTACCGTCGCCCCAGCCGCCTGCGCCACAGATCATGAGGTACAGCGACGTGTTGCGTACCCCTGCGCCTGAACCATTGGCACCCTGCAACCCTGCTCCTCCCGCTCGTCCTCCACCCCAATATTCAGTTTCGACTGGTGTGCCTGAAGCTCGACCACCCGTTCGCAAAGCACACGCGTGGCGCACGCCGAACAATCTGCCTTTGTGCTTTCACTGCGGCGAAGCCGGTCACGTTCTGCGCCACTGCCCGTACCGTCGGATGGGCTTGCGCGGATTTTCCCCGGATGCCCCTCGGCCGCGCTATGGCGAACGACCTCGGGACATCGACCAATACCTCAGCGACCACGTCCCACCTGCGTCCCTCCAGCGACGCCAGTCCAGGTCACCACCGCCGAGACAGTTTTCCACCAGCCGCCATTCTTTCCTCAGGCAGTCCCCAAGTCCGCACCGGGAAAACTGAAGACAGCGACCCTCGGGGGTAGGGCCGCCGTCGATGGACACTACGACCAACATCCTCCGCTCACCGATTCGATCACACAGACCGACCTCCGACCCTTCGCTCCGACGAACAATCCGACCACTTTTCGACGATCGCCGAAGCTTTCCTCCGACGCCCCCAATCGACGCACTGCACCCCCAACGAGTCCGACGACCTCCCGACGATCACAGAAGCTTACCTACGACGCCGTAATTCGACGTAACGAACGACCCGTCAGCCCGACGATCCCTGACACGCCGCACTTTGTCGACGGTGAGCTGCATTCCGCCGAGATACCGATCGTCGTTGATAACCACAACACGACTGCCCTTGTAGATACCGGCGCTGATTTTTTGCGTTATGAGTCATGGCCTTGCTACCATTCTGCGAAAAGTCCTGACTCCTTGGCACGGAGCCCCAATAAGGACAGCCGGAGGGTATGTGGTAACGCCGCTCGGAGTGTGCACCGCTCGTGTCGAGATTCACCACGTAACTTTCTCGTCACATGGCGGCGCCAGTACGATAACATTGCGGCAATAATAAAAGCTGAAAGAAAAAAGAATAAATTTCTACCCTGGGACCGAACACACGACCTCCTGTTTGATAGCCAGCTGCGCTAACCACTGCACCACAAAAGCTAGGCCTAACCGGTGCTTTCAGAGGTTGAGATAGCTGATATGCTGTCTAGCAGTGTGAAAGTCGAGAAGGCAGTAGGAGCGTTTACCGCTTGACTGACTGTCCAGCTTGCTGAGAGCAAACTGCAGATAGTTTGAATCATGCCGTGTTGTGCAATAACAGATAAAACGTTCGGCGGATTTCACAGGGCTGGCCGCGGGACCACGACTGCTGTTGGTTCTGTTGTACAGTGTAAACGCAAGTTCTGTGCTTTTTGCGCACACAATTCTTGAAACACATTGAATTATGGAATAAGAATTTATTGCGTGATGCGTAACATAGCGTTGAAATAGGCTTGCTTGTGAAGAAGCGACGCAGCGACTAGACGTTATGACTGTAAACACAACGATCGAAGTGCGTAGGAGGATCGGCAGCTCTAGGCTGGCTTCAGGAAAATAATCGCTTCTTTTGATAATTTCTTTGTCACGCACTGTGTTCATTTTGCACTATTCTGTGCTGTTCGAAAAAGATTGCTCACGGTCCCAACGCGCGCCGCAAATATATGTGCCCCGACTTCACTGCCGTTGATATTCCACGCGCATTCGGCGGCCCCGAGTATACTTTGGCGGCTCACGCTCGCGTTTTGGTCAGGGATTAGGCGTTGATTCTACTTTTTTACGTATATTAGTGCTGAAAGATATTCGCCGTCGACGTGGTGTATAGAGTCGGCTTTGCATTTGGAGAAAGTTTTTGCTCGGCGGCCGATCTCGGAAAGACTCGGTCACCGACAGTCGGCCGACTGGTTTTGTTGGTGTCCCCGGCCTCAAAGCCTGTCGCACTGGGATTACATTTGGTTTTCGGTCGTGTTGGTGTCGTCGTTGGCCTAGTGTGACAGCTTGGTCGGCCGCAGACACGGTCAGCCGACGAGTTCGCCGACCGTCGGTGTCGTTGTCGGGTCTGCGTCGGCGTCGTGTCGTGCTAGTGTGACAGGCCCTTTAGGATTGCAGGACAGAGTAGAGTGCCTGTTTGCAGGCGCCTTAAAGTTCGTTCCTCCGCCTTACTCAGCCCCTTTGCAGGAGCCGGGAAAAGGCGGTGGTTGTCGCTATAATACTTTATGATTTCTTTGAACCGATGAAGCGGCTGGTTTGTCTCGGAGTCAGAAGAGCTTTGATGAGGAGCCCGGTGAGTAAGCGCTCGGGCAGCCGCGTCAGCGGTTTCGTTACCTCGTAAGCCCTGGTGGCCAGGAGCCCAAATTATTTTCTTTGACGTTGGAGCTGTGGCAGTCCGCCTTAGAATTCGACTCGCTAAGGGGGAAATCTCCCTTTCTAAGTAATGAACACACGCTTTTCGGGAGTCAGTTATGATCATCCTTGAATTCGGGTCCGCGGCAGCAAGCGCTATCGCTACTTCCTCGGCTGGGGATCCAAGGGATGGAGGTTCGATTCCAGGTGGAGACAAGGTTCATTAATTTATTTTTCTAACTCTCTGTTTCGAAAGCGTGACACCTCTGCTGACAACCTTCTGCTTCATGATCTTAATTAAGAACATTTACCTTAATTGATCAATTAAAAATTTGATATTCTTGCGAAGAGGATCGCCAGTGGCGCGATGGTAGTCCTCGCCCTAGGCCAGCTAATAAAATCATCCTCCACCTTGCAGCCATGTTGTGCAGTCTTCTCGTTTGTCGCACATAACAAAATAATTAGCATCATGAAAAATACGTCAAAGAGGGTGTTAAAGGTGTAAACATGCTCACAATGAAAATGCATTTCTTTAAGATGCAGGTGAAGAAAACTTGAAACATTTAAGCCATTGAAAAAGAAAAATCGCAAGGAGGGCGTTGAAAGCTATAAAAATATTCAAAAATAAAGGCAATGCTTGATGACGAGAATAAAAATTTACAGTATGTAACTGATCAAGTAGTTATCGAAGTAAATAAAAATGAAAAATGCCTTCGAAGGTGTCAAACCGCTTGCGAATGTTTTGTGATGCTATGTATCACCCTATAAAGTCTTTTTTTAAGTTAAAAAAATATTTTAAAAATGACAATATTGGAAAAGTGATAGACATCGTCCGTGAGTGCGAAATGCTTACTCGTTATACCCTCTGCGACGGAGCTTAACTGTCCCGTAATTTTAACCATTGACTTAAAAATTTTGAAGAAAAATGCTGCATTTGATTATAGTCTTTTCGTAGTTCAAGTTTCGCGATATTTGCGCTCGCCAGCTTTCAGTTTGAAGATAACCCACCTTCTTGCAATTTTTGGACTTTTTAAAATACTTTATTTAAATAAATCAATTACACACTAAATCTTCATAGCTCAAGCCTGCAAGCATTGCCTTTTCATCATTTCGACATTTTCGAACAGTCTACTAAATTTCACTGGGGGCCCTCCAAGACGGTGATGCGAAAGGCGATGATATACTGATAGCGACGTTGGCACTTGATGAGATGAATGATGAGATCAACAGAAGTTTATACAGAAAACTACAGTATGTATACAGCAAGATTGAGTAACATGGATCTGGCTCGCTTGGCCTAGCCGAAGATGACGAGCTAAGGCATAGCTCAGAACCCCCGACTGGGCATTGGGGCTCAATCCCTCGTGATCCAGCCACATTTGAATAATAGCCAATTGCAGAAAGCATCACCCCGATTGGCTGCTTGCTGCTTACCACCCTCTTCCGACTTTCCTAGAGCTATCAACTCTTTCCCGGGACACATATCCAAGCAAAGAGCAACAAAAGCCAAAGCATACCAATGGCAGTGACCCCAGCGACCACATTAGCGTGCCGGATCCGGGTCTTCGCCCCACAACCTTAACTTGTACGCAGGCCCCTCTCTTACAGAGAGAGGGAACAAAGAACCAAGTACCTCACCCTTTCAACGCTTCCCTTCGTAACACCGTATCGCCTACGTGTTTGCACTGTGCACCTGCTGATTCATATGATGACGGTGAGGGTGCGGTGGCCGACCCTTTATAGCGGGTCGCTGGTTTAACTTCACAAAGCTACAGGCGTGGCCAAAAAAAGGAAAAGTACGCAAAACATCACTGCAGTTGCGGCCGCGTCACAGGGATGTTGCTCCCAGCTGCTCGCCACCAAAACTCCAACCTTCTTTTCGCTGCCTCCATCGCATCCACCAAGGCTGCCTCTCCTCTTGCAAGCCTAAAGCCGAGTGGTATAGGTAGTGACATTGTACAGGTAGGCGGAGAGATAGCTGGACACTCGAGTACCCCGTAGTCTGCTGACTCTTTTGCCACCCCGCAGAGGGCGCATGCAGTCGTGAGGCCAGCCATAAATCTCGCTCACCACCTAAGTGTACGTAACGCTCCCGAGCGTGCCTCTGCCAGCAAACCATTGCCGCGCGAATTATCACACCACAGCTTCTTTGGGATGGTCTCCTTCTCCGCCCGGTACAGGTCCAGTGAGACTTTTTCACTGCAAGACTTCTTCCATTTCTCCGTATTGATCAGCTGTACCTGGATCTAAGTCTTCTGCTCTGCTCTGCAGTTCAACCCAGACGCTTTAGTAGCCAACGATACCGTCGGGAGCCGGAATCTCTGATGAAGTGTTCGTGTCTCGGCACGTCCACCTTGTTGTTCGGCTGGCGAAGATAGTGTGAATGAGTGTCTGACCGGCCACATTCGACTCGGGGAGACAGAACAAGCGGTTCTCGAACCCCGCCTTCGCCACTGTTTCCCGGGCTGTGAATGACGACCAACCCGCGTCGCCCTAAAAGGTTTCAATAGGGACGTGTTTGGGTATCCCGAGTGCCATTCGGCCAGCCACTCTCTAGAGCCTCTCCAAAAATTCTCTCGTATCCGCCGAGAGGCAAAGCAGGGCATTTGCGTAGATCAGGCCCGGGACCGCCACCATCTTCCAGAGTGCCCTTGTGGCTCGTTACGGTTATAGGTCCACAAGGCCAGTTGATCTAACATGCCTCTCGTGTGAGCGGCCTTCGCTCTGAGGAACCTCTCATGTGCCGTTAAATAATCAGCTCTCGCACTCAGTCGGACGCCAAGGTACATGGTCACGTTGGTTTTTGACACTGCGTTGCCCTGGAGATCCCACACTCGATCTCGTAGGTGGTTGTGATGCCCCGCACCATAGCCACACACTTGGTTGAGCTAAAGCGCAGACTAAGCCGTCTCATTTCCACACCGCATATGCCCAGCAACCGCTGCAACTCCTCGGCTGATCTTGCCAACAGTGCGAAATCGTCGGCGTATACTAAGGCTGGAATCCGGTGACTACTTGAGCTGCTTCCTCACTATGCTCCAAGGCGTAGCCACATCCCGACTCTGCCAGCCTCTGTGTCACCCCACTCACATATAGCATGAACAGTAGTGGGAAGAGCGGGCATCCTTGCCGCAGGCCTTGATGCGTCCCCATGGGCGCCGTCACCATATTGTTCTACTCCACCACTGCTGATGGAGCTACATAAACGGCCTGGAGGAGTTCGATATCTTGTGCCGCCAGCCTCATTTCCTGCCGCATGATCCACATGAGGTTCCATTTTACAGTCATATGCTTTTGCTATGTCCACATAAAGGGGTGAACTGTACCTCGTAGCCATTTCTATACACTGTGTAAGGACGAATAGATTGTCCTCTATCCGGCGACCGGTGCGGAAACCCCTTTGCAGCTCGCCCAGGACTCCTTGTTTCTTTGTCCACTTGTGGAGCCTGGCCTTGATGACCTCCATTGACACCCTGTACAGTACTGGGCAGCGGTGGCGTAGCGGTAGAACATCCGCCTCGCATGCAAGAGGACCGGGGTTCAAATCCCGGTGCCGCGCAATTCTCCACCGGATGAAAAAAAAAAAAATCCGCGTGTCGATGGAATTGCATATACAGGTTTGGGGTGCGACCTGATGCCGGTGAACACCTCTGGCAACGCACTCCCTCACCAGAACAAGAGTTGGCCACCCTGGTGCAGTAATTGGCCACAACCTCCTATGATAAGCTCCATAAAACCCCGGCCCTCAGTCACCAGCGGCTGCGGAACAACTGACCACGGCGGCGGTCAGACCTGTGACGCAGCAGGGGGTGCTAAGAAAGCCTGGCTCCGCTGGACAGGCCGCCATTGGAAACTGACCCTGGCAACGTTTAATGCTAGAACTCTAGCTAGTGAAGCTAGTTTAGCAGTGCTGTTAGAGGAACTAGAGGGCATGAAATGGGATGTCATAGGGCTTAGTGAGGTTAGGAGGCCGAATGAGGCATATACTGTACTGAAGGATGGGCATGTACTGTGTTATCGAGGTTTACCAGAAAGGCAACAACTAGGAGTAGGTTTCCTTGTCAATAAGTATATAGCGGGTAATATAGATGAATTCTATAGTATTAATGAGAGGGTTGCAGGCATCGTAATTAGGCTTAATAAGCGGTATAAACTGAAGGTTGTACAGGCCTATGCACCTACATGTAGTTATAATGACCAGGCAGTTGAAAGCTTCTATGAAGATGTAGAATCGGCAATGCGAAAAGTAAAGACGCAGTATACTGTACTAATGGGCGACTTCAATGCCAAGGTAGGGAAAAAACAGGCAGGAGACAAGGCAGTAGGTGACTATGGCATTAGTTCTAGGAATAGCAGAGGGGAGTTACTAGTTGAGTTTGCAGAGCGCAATAACTTACGAATCATGAATACCTCCTTCAGCAAACGGAAGAACCGAAAATGGACATGGAAAAGTCCTAACGGAGAGACTAAAAATGAAATCGACTTCATAATGTGTTCAACCCCCGCCATTGTGCAGGATGTAGAGGTAATCGGGAAAGTTCGATGTAGTGACCACAGGATGGTGAGGTCCCGAATTAACCTAAATCTGAAGAAGGAACGCAATAGATTAGTAAGAAAGAAACCCATCAACGAATTAGCGGTGAGGGGGAGGGCAGAAGAGCTCAGGATCTCGCTACAGAATAGGTATTCAGCTCTAACTGAGGATGGCGACATTACCCTAGAGGCAAGGAACAATAATTTCAGAGATATCATTACTGAGTGCGCGGTAGAAGTAGGTGGTAGGATAGTTAGAGAGGATACCGGTAAGCTGTCTAAGGAGACGAAAGATTTGATTAAGAAACGGCAGAGTATGAAAGCTTCCAATCCAACAGACCAGATCGAATTGGCCGAGATATCAAAGCTAATCAATAAGCGCAAGGTGGCCGATATAAGGAAGTATAACATGGAGAAAATTGAGCATGCTGTAAAGAACGGGGGAAGCCTTAAAGCGGTAAAGAAGAAATTGGGCATAGGCAAAAACCAGATGTATGCGATAAGGGACAAGGCGGGCAACGTCATCACTAATATGGACAAGATAGTCAAAGTAGCCGAGGAGTTCTATACAGATCTCTACAGTAGCCAAAGTAGTCAGGACCGTAATGAGATTGGCGGTAGGAAAAAACGGTCAGACGTTCCACCAGTGACGAAGGACGAGGTCAAGAAAGCACTAGAAACTATGAAAAGGGGGAAATCAGCTGGAGAGGATCAGATAACTACAGATTTGCTGAAGGACGGGGGGGATATCGTGCTAGAAAAACTGGCCACCCTGTATACGCAGTGCCTGGTGTCATCGACGGTACCGGAAGCATGGAAGAATGCAAACATTATCCTCATTCACAAGAAAGGGGACTCTAAGGACCTTAAAAATTACAGACCAATCAGCTTACTGTCTGTTACGTATAAGGTATTTACTAAGGTAATCGCTAATAGAATCAGGACAACCTTAGACTGCAATCAAGCAAAGGATCAAGCAGGGTTTCGGAAACGGTACTCTACTATCGATCATATCCATACCATCAATCAGGTGATAGAAAAATGCTCGTAATATAACCAGCCCTTATACATAGCATTCATTGATTACGAAAAAGTATTTGACTCAATTGAAACCTCGGCGGTGATGCAGGCATTGCGAAATCAGGGGGTAGACGAGCCGTACGTGAAAGTGCTGGAAGATATATATAGTGGCTGCACAGCAACCATAGTTCTACATAAAGAAAGCAACAAAATTCCCATAAAGAAAGGTGTTAGGCAAGGAGACACAATCTCCCCAGTACTATTCACAGCTTGTTTAGAGGAAGTATTCAGAGACTTGGAATGGGAGCAGTTAGGGATAAGGGTAGATGGAGAATACCTCAGTAATCTGCGATTTGCTGATGACATTGCCTTGCTAAGCAACTCGAGAGATGAACTGCAAATAATGATTGATGACCTAGACAGGAAAAGTAGAAAGGTAGGCTTGAAAATCAATATGCAGAAGACTAAGGTAATGTTCAACAGCCTCAGGAAGGAACAGGAGTTTACATTAGGTAGCGAAATACTGGAAGTAGTAGGCGAATATATCTACTTAGGACAGGTAGTAACCGCAGATCCGGATCATGAAAAGGAAATAACAAGAAGAATAAGATTGGGATGGAGCGCATTTTCAAGCACTCGCAGATTATGACTAGCAGCTTACCGGTATCGCTCAAGAGGAAAGTATACAACAGTTGCATCTTGCCTGCACTCACCTATGGGGCTGAAACGTGGAGGCTAACCAAGAGAGTTCTACTTAAGTTGAGGACAACCCAGAGGGCTATGGAACGAAAAATGGTAGGGGTAACATTAAGAGATAGAAAGCGTGCAGAGTGGGTCAGAGAAATAACTCAAGTTACCGACATTCTAGTGGAAATTAAGAAGAAGAAATGGGCATGGGCAGGGCATGTAGTGCGAAGAGAGGATAACCGATGGTCGCTGAGGGTAACAAACTGGATTCCAAGGGAAGGAAAGCGTAGCAGGGGGCGGCAGAAAGTTAGGTGGGCGGATGAGATTAAGAAGTTCGCAGGGGTCAAGTGGATGCAGCTAGCACAGAACCGGGTTAAGTGGAGAGATATGGGAGAGGCCTTCGCACTGCAGTGGGTATAATCAGGCTGATGATGATGATGATGATGACAGTACTGGGGTGACAGCGATAGGTCTGTAGTTAGCTAGATCCCTCCTGTCCCCCGCACCCTTGCACAGCGGTTTCATCTTCACGATCATCTAGTCATCTGGAATGTCTGCTTCTGTCAGCACTAGTGCCAACAGATCCCACAGGCGATCCTGGACCAGCGGTCCCAAAGCCTTCACCATGCGCATGGGCATCCCTTCACATCTTGGGGCTGTTTCCGCATCTACCCTCTCATGGCTTGCTCCTTCTCCTTATCAATTGGGGCCTGACGGAGCCCAGCCTCTTCTGTGTTTGCCAGTGTGCCCTCGAACAGATGACACTAATCTTATTCAGTGGGAGCTGTCATTCCCTGTGCCTGTAGGGGACTCTGCAGCCATTTATCCAACAAAGGAACGCAGTCGTCACCATGCAGTTCGTCTACATCCGGGGCTCTCCGCAGTGTCAGCCGGGTGGTGTTCTTGTGGTCCCTTTGAGCATGCTGCCAAAACCGCTGAGAAGCGTACTGACCAGCCTCTTTCAACATGCGCATGAACTATGCACTGATCCTGCGTATCTTCTGTTGGACCAGTTTCGCAGCTTTTTGCTTCAAGTTCCGATATGACTCCCAAGTCTGTGCCACGTCTTTTATCTCCCCATCCTTGATGATTTGCCTGTGGAGCCTGCATGCCTACCGTCTGCGTCTAATAGCTGCTGCCACTTTTGCGTCCTACCATGGCTTTGCACTGCGCTTTCTTCTCTTACCTGGGTACAATATGAGCATCCCCATGTACTCTTCTACGAAATCGGTGTAAGAGCCCATGGGATGTACTCTATTCTCCAGGTCGTCCGCCAGCTGCTGCAGTTCTTGATCACTGGGCTTGCGGGTGGTTAGCGCTGTCTGAAAGACTTGTTTCGTGGCCATCATTAGAGAAGCAGTTTTCCCTTTCGGGGGACTATATATTTTGAGACTGAATTGAGGGCTTTTTTTATTTTTGGAAAGCAGCTCTGTTAACTTGCAGTCGACATCTGAAACATCCAGGTAGCGCTCAGTTCGTGTGTTGTTTCGATGAATCAGTGTCGCCACATTGTACCGAGGGCACTTTTTTGTGAATGAAGGGGTTTGTTTTCTACAGTGTGATTGCCTTTGATGTTTCATCAGACAGAAGGGAATGAATACTGAACTGCCGATTACTACTCTTGGAACAAAAGGCTCTGCAGCTCTACTGCCAGACCTTAATGTCCTGTCGATACCATCTTGAAGTTCGGATGCGGGTGGGATGAGTTGATGTGCTGTAGTCGAGAGTAGCTTTTCTAGGGCAGCCTGGATTTTGCGCTGTTTTGCTCCATCTAAGGCTCGAGCACCGCTATCTACTCGTCTACTGTAGCTGCCCGTATCCGCTTGTCGGGGAAGAGGGTGTCTATTTGGGCCATACGCCGAGTCACCATGGGCTCTCCTTCCCGGGCAGCTCTACCGCAGCCGAGTTGGCAGGGCTCCACCAGGCGGCGGACTGCCTGGAGACCGGCCAGACCCCAGGCCCTTATGCCATCCTGTGCGACTCGAGGCCTGCACTGCAGCTCCTGCTCAAGCCGTCCTGCTCCCAGCTATCGGCTTGTCACCTACGAGCGCGCCTCCAGGCCCTGGCGGATGCCGGCTTCGTTTTGTCACTGCACTAGATCCCGGTACATGCGGGCATCCAGGGCGATGATGAAGCCGACGCACTCGCCAAAGCGGCCCACTCCAATCAAGTAGGTATGTCTAACGATGTATCTATCTTTGATTTTTCCTGGCTCCCACTCAAGAAGACAGTGAGGGCCCTGCACCCGGATCGGCGCATCGCCAAGGGGAGGACTTTCCACCGCCTCTCCGACAAGCTCGTCCGCAGGGAGCGAGCTCTTCTCCTACGCCTCCGCATCGGAGAATCCTGGACTCCCACGGAGATGTACGTCGATGGCCGGGCTCCCTCCCCTGCATGCTCCTCCTGTGGCGACGCAGGAACGCTGGGGCACCTCCTTTGTGTGAGCCCAGCACACGCCCACCACTGTCGAAAGATGGATGCAAGCCACCGGGCCAATGGACTGCCTGTTGCCACGGAGAACCAGGTGCTCTTCCCGGCCAGGAACCCCCTGGCAGGTCACCGGCTTCTGCTGGCCTTCCTGGAGGAGTCCGGCCTGGCTGCTCATCTTTAACTTCCTACCGGACCTGCGGACCTCTGGCGATGAAGTAGACGACATCGAGAGCGGCTCCAAAACAATGACCCCCCACCCCCTTTTCACATACCATCCCCCCTTCCCCTGGACGCCAAGAGTGCCGCCACGACGTAGGCCGGCATAACCCGCGTTCAGTACCCCCTCCCCAAGAATACCCCAAAGACCTCATCATAATCCCATCTTGATAAGGTTGCGGGATTCACCTGTGTGGCCATTTCACTTTCTTGGTGTGCCATGCTGCTGCTGGTCAGTCGTGGTGTAGGGGGACCTGTGGAAAAACAGTGGCTTGACCTATGCCTAGCATTTGTGCGACTAGCTCGCTAGACGTACGCGAGGCTTAGCGTGGCGGCCGCTATCCGGAGCAAATTCAAAATTCAGCTCGTAAAGTTAGTATTTTCGATTCCAAAAAGATATCGAACGCGTTTCCAGCCCCTTAGAGTCAGTCGCAGCATTACGAGACATGAAACGGGCGAAAAATCCGCGCTCACGGTTTAAAATGACGCAGCTGACGCGAAAGTGTCCGCACCCTTCATGGCCACTCAACGGCACTCCGACAACCTGAACATCTCTAACACGCAGACATCGCACAGTCTACAGACACCTGTCCGCTTTGCCTCCATAGAAACGCAGGCGCCGATGACCGGGTTATAAGCCGGGGACATTGGTTCAGTATCCAGGCATATAACCAACTGATTGAGCCAGAGCCATCTGATTACTCTAGTAAACTTGTTATATTTCATTGTTTATTAGCGACATTTTATATTGGTCAAGAAGAAAGTAAAGGCGCAGAAGTTGTCAAGTATCTGAGTAGACAGTTGCATCATGCCATAAAGGAAGGAGGGATTGGAAGAGCTGCCTTGTGGAGGGTTCCAGAAAATAGCAGTGGCACGCCAAATTCAGCGGCCCCTGTTGCGTTGTGTCTGATTTGGTTTATAGGGCTTAACGTCCGAAAGTGACGTTTAGGCTGTGAAAGACTCCATAGTGCAGAGTTCCGGAAATTCCCACAATGTGGAGTTTTTGAACGTGCACTGCCATCGCAGTGCACACGGATGGCACTCGAATTGCATCCACCGAAACGTCGGCGGTGGCCTGGTCTGGCTGCCACCAGTCTTGAGGAAAGTGCCCTCTCTTTTAAGACCGGCTGTGGTCTGGCGGCCCGCTCGTTGCACTCCTGTTTGAGCTGGCACCACCATAAGAACGGAGCTCTTATAGAGGCTCCTCGGTCGAATGCGGGTGCTGACGTGATGTCAATGCAGGTTAAAGATAATTTGAGAGAGAGAGAGAAAACTTTATACCCAAAAATAGAGTTACTGGATCTTCTTAGTCGAAGAGCCAAATGGCCGTCAGCTGGTGGCTTGTGGGGGCTTCTACAGCATGGTTTACGGCGGCGAATCGTAGATCAGAGTTCTATTTGCGCAGCACTTCCTCCCAGGATTCAAGTGAGGTTGGTGCTATGACAGCCTTGCGAGGAGGGTCCTCTGAGCAATCCTGTAGAGTATGGTTAAGGTCCGCTTTTTTCCTGCACCTATTCCAGGGTGAGCTTATGTTGTCGGGAATTATTGCCACGTAGTGATGCCAAGCCTAGTAGCCATAAGTGAAGACACTTGTGTTACGCTTCAATGAAACGTGAATGAAAGCTTCCAGTTCTGTAAAGAAAGCCGTATTCATTCTTGTGCAGCATCAGAGTGACCGAGCTCATGCAGTAAGACCCAGCTCTTTCAATGTGGTAGGATTCAATGAGCTGTCGAGCGATAGCGTCATTGCATCTCTTCAAGACAGTTGTGTCATTAAACGAGCGCGGCAAATCCCTTCACGGTATTTTCTGCAATGTAGGGGGAGGTTGGAGCCGATGCCAGTCCTTAATGAGCTTCCACGCTCCCGAAGCTTATCATTAATACACCATTAGCCTAGCATTATCGGCCTGTTTGGCCGATATATACCTTGCCGCCAGTGAGAGGGATGCTATAGACTACTCCCTCTGTGCACTCTTTTCCCTTCTGCAATGGCATAAGCTGTACATGTTTCTGCGAACACATTTTCTCCTTATCACTTGTTGCTTGAGTTTGTCCTCACATTTTTTTTGCATGTCAGTTGTGGTTCACTGTGCGGTTATTATCCTGTGACTTTGTACTCCCCCCCCCCCCCCCGCCTTTGCAGTAAGTTTTAAGAATTGTCCCCTTTAAATATACTCCTTATCAGGGCCCTTTGCAAAGCCTGTCTCTTTGTAAGGTGTATCTGCACCAAGCCCGCTTAAGTGGTGACTAATCATGTACCCGGTATTGTAGTTTTTCCTGGTACTGCCGCTTTTACTTCTTTTTTCAGGCCACATGATCCTTGCTTCCAGGCTGAGAAATAGATACTGAAGATTTTTTTTGTTCACTCCATGACCTACTTTCTTCTCACCCACCCTCCCCTCCCCACTCCTTCATTTACTTTCTTCTCACCCACGTTCCCCTCCCCAGCTTTTCTTCTTCGGAAGCAAAAACGTATTTAAACCCCTGCCAGTGATGATCGCTTTGCCCAGACGAAGACAAGTCCATTTGTCGAAACGTTGGCTTGACCTGCGAACTGAGGCGTAACCCCTCTACCCTTGTTCAGTGCTCTTTCATTCCGTGCAAACCATATTTTTCCTCTGGTTCTACCTGGTCCCTCTGAACAAGCAACGTAAGGCTTTCCATGCTTCTTGTTGCACCTAAGGAATGCTTTCTTATCCTAAGGCGTTTTGTGACACAGGCTGCCAAGCTTGCATGGAGCGGATTTTGTGGCTGCCTTTTTCTAGTTATCAGCCACAACGACACTACTGCACTACTATGAGCGACACGCTCATAATGTGTTTTTGCCGCGCGAGGCGGACTTGTTGTCCGATGGCGGAACGAATCACTGACCCATCGAAGCAACTATTTGGGATCTATGACCATTTTCCCAAGCATTTCACCCTGAAGAGCCGAGCACCAGGGCGGGGGAAAACCTAAGTGTACCCATTGAAAACCGGTGCGTACCCGGCGGCACCGGGGAACGAACCTGGCACCTCCCGAATACGAGGCGGATGCTCTACCACAAGGCCCCGCTTTTTTTTTCTTTACATTATCACGGTCAACGTCTTATCGACATCACTTGATCATCAACGTCTCATCATCAATCTCAACTGAATCTTGAATCACCTTTTGCAGGCTGACGTGTTCGAAACTGATTGTGCCCTGAAGGGCGCAGCGGGATTAGCGGAGCTTCTTCCAAGCTCACTCTTTGAGGAAGCTGGGCGCCAGGCCGGGGTATGCTTGTATTCATTTTTACCGGTAGGTGTCCAGCGGTGGGTTTCGAACAGTGGTTTCGAATCAACCACCTCCCCGAGGCGCACGCCCTACCCACGACTGCGGTTAGTCGGTTTTGCAAAATCATCCCTATGCACTTGTCTTCCTGCTTTCACGCTTTCCACAAGTATTTCAGATACAGCGGATAGTAAAGTAGTCGGAGACCCAGCAGATTTCAGTTTTGTGATCTGTCTATCAAAGCTAGTTCTTTGCATATGGAAACAAGACTTATTGGGGCTTGGTTGCAGGCAGAGCGATGCTATTGCTCATTTTACTGTTATAGAATGAACGGAATCGAAAGGTAAACGTTCCTTCCTGCATGCGGAGTGTACTTCCAGCATACCTGGTTTTCCATGGCAGTGATATGTATATCTAAAAACTTGTGAACTGTTATCAATGGGAACTTCATGTGTAAATTCTAACGACATGCTGTGCTGCTTAAAGAGAGGGAAAACTTCCGCCAAACAATCTGTGTAGATCGAAGCAGGCTGTTTCTTCAAAACAACCAGGAAATCATCTGCATATCTAAAATCTTGGAGCACCTTTTCACGGTTTAAAACTTCGGATAAAATCCTATCTATCTCTACAAGAAACATATTGCACAAAATTGGAGCAACACATGATCTAATGCATATTCCTTTCTTTTGTACATACAATTGATCACAAAAGGAAACAGTATTTTTGAGGAAATGTTTTAGTAGAAACAGTTGTAGAGGAAACCGACAAGACGAGTTGCCGGTTCAGCGCAATGCGTGTTTTGTCTTTCTATCTGTCAGTGTTTCTAGCGCTGTTTTAACATAATTATGCATCTAGTTCCCCGCACTATCAATAAGCAGCCGTTCTACGCGAGGGTCAAGTCAGGCAACTTGTCAAGGCATTAGCACTCAGCAAACTTTTATGTACAATTCCATACCTTACTCTAACCGGTCGTAAAAGACATCAGTTTGAGGTTTAACTTAATACATTGCACAAGGCTGCCCTCAACATCTCTGTGCATACGTCCACTGGGCGCCTATACGGGGCTGTTCTTGCCCCTGGAAGACCTCACACAGCAACACCGAGACCAGCCAATGGCATGGTTTATAGCACCAAACAAGGTCATTGAACTTGGTCTTCTGGCTTGTGTGTGCGTCTCGTCGTCGCAAGTTGTATCGTCGGACGATGGTGCGTTGCTTCTCTTTGATGCGCAGCCGAGCGAGTCGTCGGGCTTCCTCCGCGCGCTGCAGGTAGGTGGCGACGTCGCGGTTGTCTTCAGTCACGTGCGGCAGCATCGCGTCGAGCATTGTCGTGGGCATTGTCGTGGGCTCGTGGGCAGTTTAAATATTACAGGAATAAGTCAGTAGCCATGATCAGAAAATCGAGAAAACTGTATTATACCAAACTGGTTAGTCAAAACAAAGGGGACACGAAACAACTATGGAAGATAGTTAGAAATGTAACTGGTATAGATAAACACAAAGAAGTCACCCCCAATAGCATTTCTCTGCAAGTTGCTAATGATTTCAACGAATACTTCACTAACATTAGTAATAGCCTTTCTAGCCAATCCCCACTATCGCTGTCTAGTTCATCTGTACCAACAACTGTATGCAAAAATTTTCATTTTCGTGCTATTACCACTGAAGACATAAAAGCTGTTGTAAGTAAGATGGCAGTAAACAAAGCAACCGGTCTTGACGGCATTCAATCAAGGGTAGTCAAAGATAACATAGATATCCTCTGCCCTTGCCTTTGCCACTTGTTCAATCGTTCCCTGGAAAATAATCGCTATCCTGATGCACTGAAAGTTGCTAAAATAGTTCCAATATATAAAGCAGGAGATCGTAACCAGCCAGGTAGTTACAGGCCGATATCTGTACTAAGTGTGATTAATACACTTTTCGAAAAACTAATAGCAAAACAAGTAAAAATATTTCTTGACAACAATAATATCATTACACCTCAGCAACATGGATTTGTCGAAAACAGGTCAACTTCCACAGCAGTGTTAACTTTATCACAAGCTATTAATTCTGCCTTGCATCAGAACAAAATAGCTGTTGTTGTTTTTTTAGATATTCAAAAGGCATTTGATACGGTATGTCATCCTATATTGTTGCAGAAGTTGGAAAGTTACGGTTTTGTCGATAACTCGTCCAAATTTTTTCACAGCTATCTATCTAACCGTAAGCAAAGAGTACTTATTAATGATTTTATATCAGATGTGAACGATGTAACCTGTGGTGTGCCACAGGGTTCGGTTTTGGGTCCCATGTTGTTCTCACTTTATCTAAACGATCTCCCGCAAGTGCTACGCTTTTCTCAAGTACTACTGTACGCAGACGACACCGCTCTTGTGGTTACTGGGGAATCTCTTCAGGAAATTCAGACGATCATAATGAATGAGCTGACAATGCTGTCTTCCTGGTTCCTCAACAATCGCTTAACGCTGAACATTGCCAAAACTAAGTATATAATCTTTCACGCTAGACACAAGACTATTAACAATACATTTACACTTACTCTAGGTAACTCGTTAATAGAACCAGTTTCTTCTTTTAAATATTTAGGGGTTATATTTGATTGCCATTTACACTGGAAAGAACAAATTAACAACGTATGCAAAAAATTAGCCTTTGGGTGCCACACGCTCATTAAGGCGAGATACTATTTTCCTTACGATATACTACGTTCCCTCTACTTCTCGTTTTTCCATTCGCATATCAGTTACTGCTGTGAATCTTGGGGTCTAACATATAAAACATATTTGTCGCCTTTACATCGTCTTCAAAAGCGGGCATTGAATGCAATAACAACTAGTAATTTTGATCAATCCAGCAGCAACATTTTTGATGCCAACAATATACTATCGTACCTAACCTTGCGTAACTACAAAGTTGCGCTTGTGATCAACAATATAATTAGCACTAACTCCCCCCTTCCATTAAGCCTATTTGTCCAGCCTTCGCGTAATACTAGGCAGGCATCTAACTGTAATTTTAACCTTCCCAAATGTAGAAATGTGTATGGTGAACGACTGATGGAGTTCAATGGTGTTAAAATATGGAATGAATTGCCGATCGAGGTAAAAGCCGCCAGAAATTTTAAATTGACATGTAAACTATATTACCAGTCTAATCAAATTCTGCCTGAATTGCTTTCTTAGTGAAATTCCCATATGTAGCCTAGTTTTTGAAACATGCTTTACACTTGTATTTGTTGTTGCGCACATGCAATAGCGTGTGCGCAATAATTTTTGTGAGTGTATCGTGTACTTCGCTTGCACTTTATTGTACTTTGTAACCATATTCTTTCTAATTTTCCTTCTCTTCATTGTAGTACTATTATGCTTATCGATTTTATTTGGTGCTCATAATTATGTGGGTATATTATTTTACTTGCAGTTTGCTGTATTCTTGCCTATGTACGCAACTGTAGCAGTAATGTTGCGTTAATATCATTATTGTTCCTTTCAATCATTGATCCTCTATGGCTGAACCTGAGAGTAATATTTGTATTTGGACCGGCCACTAGCCTACTGAGCTATCGGTCCAAACAGTGTTTGTACATTTTATTTGGTTTTGTCAATAAAGTTCCTTGAAAAAAAAAAAAAAAAAAAAAACAAGCTTTAACAGGGTTGCTCTGGTTGTCTCCTGGAAGGCCGTGTTATACGCGAAGACCATGTGCACCAGATTGGCGTCCCATATGTCTTGTGTTTGGCGTCGACGTACATGGCGAGCATATCCACGATAGTTTTATTACATGTTTTGTAAGCCCGTTTTTCTTCGGAGGGATAGGCGGTCTTCCTCCAGTGGCTTGCCTGCCTGTACTTCAAGATAGCTTGAGTAAGCTCCGCCGTAAACGACGTTTTACCTGTCCGTGATGAGCACTTCTGGGGCGCAGCGTCGGAGGAGAATTTGGTCGACAAAAAACTTGGCGACTTCCGCTGCGGAACCGTTAGGCAGGGCTTTTGCTTCGGCGTAACGGGTCATGCAGTTAGTGGCCACGATGATACACTTGTTTCCCGTCGATGAAGTTGGAAAGGGTCCGAGGAAATCCATCCCTATTTGTTGAAAGGGTTTAGTTGGGGGTGGTATCGGGTTCAGTAGACCAGCAGGCCTCGTCGGCGGTGTCTTGCGTCGCTGGCAATCACGGCACGTTTTGACATAATGGGTGACGTCGGCAGCTAACCGTGGTCAATAATACTTCTCCCGGATTCGATGCAACGTACGTGCAAGGCCGAGATGCCCTGCCATTGGCTTATCGTGGAACGCTTCTAGAATTTCCTCTTTGAGGTTTGCAGGCACAATAAGAAGGTGTGCGGTCCCTTTGGACACAAAATTCAAGGACGTCGTTTTGTAATGCGAAGGACAACAGCTGACGCTCGAAGACAGCGAGATGGGAAGCGGTCTTTCCATCTAGGTAATCGGCTAGGTCTTTCAGCTCAGGGTCTGATTGCTGCTGTTCTGCGAAACTGGTGACTATTGTTGTTGCTGTTGTGTCCTCGGATAATGTCACATACCGACGAGTGGGATTGGCCACACTTGAAACCAGTAGTAAGGCAGTTATGCTGTTAGATATGAGAATAAAAAATATAATGCATAGTATTTTGCAATTCGACAGAAAAAGACCCTACTGATCAGAAAACAAAAAGAAATAATTTCAACTCAATAATAACCTGAAAAAGAGAAGCAGCGGAATCGGCACACCTAGCAAGGAATCCGACCAGAGGCGTTAAAAAATTTGTGCACCGCTGAGCGAACGGTCCAGCTGCTGAATCTCAGCTGAGCAGCGCCAAACGAAAGCAAATTTAGAACAGTCAACGGTATAGATAAATTTTTGCAAGGAATTTAATGGAGGAGTTTTGGGAGGGAGGCGAAACGGCGACAGGTCAGAAAAAAATGCTCCAACGTCTCAGGCTTATTGCAGTATGAACACATGGCTTAAGGAGAACAACCCGATCTATGCAGATAAACGTTGAAGGGAGGAATCCTACAACTGAAATTTGTCAGACACGCCTGCACTGTCCATGATTACACATTTATACCCCAAATGCCGAAAATCGTCAAAAGATAAAAGGGCCGAATTTGAGGATTTCATCCAAAGCAATTGCCTGAATCGCACCGCCACCCATAAAGAGAAATGTCGAATTAATGACAGGATAGGGTCATTCAAAGAAGCGGACGCAAGTAAGTCTAGCGGATTCGTTCATCGAAATTCCACAATGGCCAGGAACCCACACAAGTCTAATTTCGGGGATATGAGACGGCGCGAGGTCATAAAACTGGCGGCGCAAAGAAGATGCAGTCGAAGAAGTCCAGGCAGTACAAACTGAAAGAGCGTCCGTCACTACAATAACGTTGGAGTGATCTAAACAAACACTCCGGATGGCCAAAACAATAGTTAAAAATTCCGCAATAAATATGGGGGTATCATCGGGAAGGTAGGGTGAAAAAGCCCAATCAAGTTTAGAAGAAAAAATCCCAACACCCGCTTTTTCTGCACGCTGTGCAGCATCAGTGGCAATTACCACATATGAATAAAAATGGTGCAGATGGTCATTCAAAATGGAAACCAAGATAGACACTGGCAAAGAGTTTTCATGATTTGGATAAATGTCATCATAGACCAAATTAACTTGAGATAGACGAGAACTGGCTTGTGAAAGAGAGCGCATTTCTACTGACAACGGAGTTAATAGCAGCTGCACATATACACTGCTGGCGCTTACCGGTCCCAAAAAGGCGTCGTCGTCGTCCTTCCGGGCAGCGTCGACGGGAGCTCGAGATAAGCAGTCTGCGTCAGAATGCTTCCGGCCCGACTTGTATACTGCAGTCAGATCAAATTCTTGAAGATGTAGGCTTCATCGGGCAAGGCGGTCGGAAAGGTCTTTCAAATTTGCCAGCCAGAAGAGCGCGTCGTGGTCGCCTGCCACTTTGAATGGTTGACCGTAATAATCGGTAGTATGTTGCACCTCTTCGCAGACAATATCTGTACGCTACTTGAGGCTGTTGAGGCGATGGTAGCAGCCGGCGAAGCTCTTCCCGGACAATTTCGCGTATAAGTTTCATTGGTGGTGGTCGTCGCTTCTAGGGGAGCTACGCTGAGTTGTGACGTGCGGTTATGCTGTCAAGTCCGGGCATCGAGGGTCCATTCTATTTATTTTTTTAGTGATACTGTTTAGTGAGACAACACAGGTGTAATCCAAGGCAGTGAGTATGAACGTTTTGTAAGTTATTAATTTGACATGTTTTGTGACACTTCCCTTTCAAATTCGGTCACGATTTGGGTGGGTTTCTCACGAGGCATGCAAAAAACGATTATTTGAACCCTCGCATCAAACATTTAACTTTTGCACCTTCTGTTATATTTGGATTGGCTCGACGGAAGAGGCGTTTCATTTCCTCAACGTAGGCGAGGACGGGCTCGCTGGGGAGCGGGGCTTTGAACTGGAGAAGCGGTTCGGCTCTTTCTTTCCTTACCACGTCGCGAACTGTTTCAACAGTTCCTTCGTGAAGACCTCCCACATCGTTAGTGTAGACTCGGGGTTTTCATAGTTCCTTTTCATTCAGTTTCAATCTGTTCAAAATCGCGCCGCTCGTTTTATTCATTCATCGTATTCTTATGAAATCAGCGTTTCCTCCTTAAAAACAGCATCCGGATTATCCCCCTTATCGCTCCGTCGTCGCATTGCCAGCCTATCTTTATTTCACAAACTTTTCCACATTCCTATGCGCATCGCACCTTATATTCTTCCCCCCACATGCATATCTCATCGCACCAGCCATCAGCTACAAGTTGCCCGTCCACGTTCACGTACCGTCACGTTTTCAAATTCCTTTTTTCCTCGAACAGCTGCAGACTGGAACGGCCTTCCGGACAACATTGCTCTCATCACTTGCACACCACAGTTCATCGATAGTGTTAAAACTTTCCTGTTATTGTGATTATGTATTTTTGCTCTTGCCACCCCTTATGTAACACCCCTTTTTAGGGGCCTTTAAGGTAATAAAATGAAATGAATGAAAAGTTTCTTTTCTTAAATTTATATTCGTATACGTAATCGCTTCCCTCATTTCATTCCGAGTCACCATCAGCGGTTCTCCTTTTTTGCCGAGTCATTCTTGCTCCTGCCTCCTCCCCTGACAAGTGGAGAGGGAGTTTTCATTTTTCACCTGCCACGTGACAGGGTTGAAGGCTTCACACAGACAGCGACGACGCCGGACAGCTTTTGCTTTCATGACATTCAGAATGCTTTCACATTGAGAAGCTATTGTAACTGAGAATTGGGAGAGGAAACGTTTCCGCGGAGTGAGCATGTTCGCCGTCGGACGCTGTAACTACGCCAAGATGCGCTGTGCGTTTTAAGGGGATATTGTTAAGGGCCCCGTGTCGCAGAGAACCCGGTGTCGGCGTCGTGGGTGTAACGCGAAAATCATAAGTAAGCAAATAAACGATTAAAAGTTCTGCGGAAACACGCGGAGTCGAACACTGTTTCTTCGCAGTGCGAGGCGAGCACACAACCACTCCGCCACAGAGCCGCATATTTTTTTTTCGTATATGGTACTTATTACACGCAGTTATGTACAGAAAGGGCTATGTACGCATACTGTTTACAAGCCCTCTGCCGTTGCTGAGCTGCACACCAGAAAACACAACTGAAAGGCAGGCAAAGATACACAACACGTAACCAGCAGAAACCAGTCAGGTTTTGAATGTCTTTTTTCCATTAATGTCCTTGGTTGTGCATCATTGTGCTAAAATGGATTGTAGGTGGAACAAAGGGTTCCGTGTTGCGATCCAACATCATATGATTCGTAATCAGGTTGTGTAACAGCAAGATACCGCGTGCTGTACGAATTAAAAAGCAAATCTTTCTTTAGAGTTCTTTTAGCACGACCCAAAGAAGATTGCGTCTTTGCAATTAATGAAACAGTGCTCAATTGTTTCAGGCACAAAGCACAGACGGCAGTTTACAGAAGGTACAAAAATATTTTTTCATATAGAGCCATGTGTTAACCGGTAGAGCTTCGGTGTGTAATTAAAGAGAAATGTTTTCATGCAAGAAGAAATTGGTATTTCGCACACCCTCTTTAGTACACAATGAACCTTAAGACCAAAGTATAAAGAACGATACAATGATGGCGAGAGAAGTACTGTTATCCATTCCTTGTATAGACTCTTGCGCAAAACAGAATATAAGTAGTCATTCGAGAACCGTACTCTCAAAACTGCATCTAAGCATAAACTTGCTGCATACATCGTAGCAAATGTGGGCGGTCAGTGAAATCTGAAGAGGCCACTAAGTTGAGAAGCAAATTCATGAAATTAACTTGCAGGAATGATCTAATAATCGGATGTGAACAATCAGGAAAGAAGAAGAAACGGTAAAATAACTGCCTCACATACAGGTGCCCTAAGCCGAGCCTCTCTGCATAAACAGGTCTGAATAGGTTGTCACATCGAATCTGTTCAATTTGATGACCAACTAAACGTCGCAAATATTCGATGAAAGCGCTGGATGTAAAGTCTAGCACAGTATAGGACCCGAAGCACGTAATAAATTTTTGCCGCAAAAAACGCGTTGCAGGCCTGAGCCCGACCGAAGATTGAAAGCCGATGAGGGACAGACGTATTACCATAACTCTGGACGACTGAAACCCGCTCTTTCCAGTAATGTGCACTAGACATAAGTGCAGGCAGTGGAACGCCCAGATATTTAGAGGACACACATGACTATTCAACTCCTGCAAATAGGGGCGGTGTTGAGCCTCAAGAACCAAACCCAATGCCGGGACTCTTGGAGTGATTCATTTGAGCACCAGAAACAATGCCAAATTGTTCTAGCTGGATATCACGATTTCTATGCTTGCCTTGTCAGTGCAGAAAACGCAAGATCATTCGCATATGCAAGCACTTTAACCTCATTTCTAAGGAGAGGGAAGCCATGGACATTACTGTTGTGCAAAACTCAGACAAAGGGGTTCCAAGAAAAGAGCAAAAAGCTACGGAGACAATGGGCAGCCTTGCTTCACACAAGAGATGGGGCTTGAGAGATGGCCATTTACAACCAAGCGAGTCGAACAATTCCTATAGCAAAGTTGCACCGCCGTTAGTGCTATAGAACCAGCATTCGCTCGCTACAGAAGAGAAAACAAGAGTGAATGGCGTACTCAAATGATTTCACGAGGTTGACCTGAAGTAAAGAAACCTGAGCACGAGAGTAGGAGCATGATTCGAGAATTATGCGCGCAATGTGTACATTACTTTGAATGGTATGGTCCCTCAAGCCACAGGCCTGGTGAGGGCCAATGAGAACCGACGCTGTGAACAATAGGAGATTTGATCCCATTTTGGCGAAAATCTTGTAATCCACATTTGCCAATGTGATTGGTTTATAGCATTCATAATTTTTCATCACCATTATTGTTGGGACTTGGGACTGTGTGACATTGTGTAAAAGTCTCGAGAAGGAATTCTACATCAAAACACAAAGGTGATTTTGTCGTGACGCTGGGGCTATGTCGACCCGGCCTTCACTTGGTAGCGTGCAGCGACTCGGAGTTGTTGAAGGATTGAATCTTCGAAGTTGGTAAAATATATACAAGCAGGTTTAATGGCACTTTCAGAAAACTTATTTACATGATTATTTACATGAAAAAGAAGGGTATATTAACAAAATGGCAAGCGTAAAGAGTTTATAGCGAGAAGCATCTGGATGAGCCGTTTACCCAGGGCTCAGAGCGTCATTTCGTGCTCTGCAATGTCCTTAAAACCCCCTATGTCCAGCCCCTCTCTGAAGATGCTGACCAACAAGTTCCAGGGCACGCCCCTCAGATATCGGCATCCAATCGAACACATCACTGCACTGATGGTCTGATGCACTGACTGGTCCGGCATTGTTTCGTTGGGCGTGGTCACTTGTTGGCGGGAAGAGCTTGGGAACGGCGAGGAGGTACATTTCTGCTCTTCAGCAAAGATCCGGTAGGCTGGTTCCGGTAAGTGGATTTCCTTCTCAGAAACCCAAGTGCACGTGCGCGCCACATACTGCTCCCAGCATTGTCCCTTTCCAGCAATTGCAAATCTTTCCTGCATTCCCGGGAAATCCTCTAATGGCCGTAATCACCTTGCTCCTTTCTCGTCCTGTACGTCAGCGGACGTGTCACTCTGTCGTCTCCTTTGGACAGTAGGCATTCCTAACTGGACAATAGCGCTTCTCGACGGGAAGGGTGAACAATTGAACGAAAGCACTTCCAGCTATTTCCCGCAGGGGAACATTTCTTTGTATTTTTCTAGACGTTCCGTTGACAGGGCCAATTTGGCATTTGCAGGGTCTCTACAAAGCAAAACAGGCTTACACAAAAGGATTCATGGAAACAGGCTCACTTAGCGCCCTTTGTACCAACAGCACATATCCACAGCCCTTATCCATGCCCACAGGCGAACAATAGAGCGCGCAAGTGCGGATGATGCACGGTCATAACAATTCCATAAACGTTTGGGAAGCGAAATTTATTCCTCAGTTAATCTACCGCAGACGATACATTTGGAAAGCGTAAGCCCCCATTCACCCGCGAAAAACAAAAGAACACGAGAAATTTCAATCAGGCCAGAAAGTGCACAGTAATGCCAGAGGAAGGTAGGTGCAGGCCGTCGTTTACCAACGTACCACTTGCTTATAACGCCGCACTCTCACCCTGTCATTCTACTGCGGGAGGGGTATAGGGGCCCACACTTTTTTTTTTATTACCAGGATTCTTTCCACATTGACTGCTATTCCACGATGCCAACTAAAAACATAACGAAGCACGGGGAAAGCAAAGGAAAAAAAAGAAACGGTTAACATGCTTCAGCAAGCGGTTCGCGATAAACAAACTGAAGCCATTACAGCGATCCATCACTGACAAAGGTGCGCCGTGCACGTACTCGATAGGCGATCGCCCTGGCATTCACTCTCCTTTAAATATTTGAGGTATGTTCGCTATACAATGGAGGCTTTCTTTGCCTTTAAGGTATTTAAAGTGCGCTGAAGTATTTCAGCTATGCTCCACGTCTGGAAATCGAAGCAAAGACGATGTCATGTGCCGATCTGCGCGCATCAACGAAGTGGCTTTCTTGGAACCATAGCATTTTACACGATAGCGTGTAGCCTCTTTCCATTGGAAATGCGTTCACATCTCCATGGCTTGAAAAAACCTGGCATCGCTGAAAACGTGCGGGAAAAAATGAGCACGGGATTTCGTACCAAAATTGTGCAACAACCAATGCAGAAACGTTTAGAGATGTGCCCTAACCATTTAACGTTCATTTAACATCCGCCTGCTATCAAATCCGTATCGCATATTGTTATTTGCGACAGGGGTTTGAACCAAAAACATACGTTCAATAATGATATACGAAAACTGCCTGGTGTTAGAGCAACGCTGCGGCCGCAGCTTCCGGTCCCCATCTTTGTCCGATCGAGCAGTGGCGTCGCTGGCCCGTGTCACAAGCTGTCTCACATATAGAGCGAAGGCTTCCGGGATCTCCCCGCTCCTCCGAACATGCTTCGACATGACGCTTCAGGGCAGCGACGGCGCGTCCTCGACGCGGCCAGAGCGCAAAAAGCCGAGAGTATAAAAAGGCAGACAGCAGCACGCCCGCGGCAGAGCGCTCTGGGAACGCGTTTTGATTTTCACCGAGTCCCGTGATCAACTCATCGTTTCTCCTCTTGTACGGCCGCCGCTACTGATCAACTCTGCGACTTCGACGCCTCATGTAACAAGAAAGTCCTGAGAACTTTTTGCCCAGACCGTTGGTTAATTGAATATTCTTTTCGCCTTTGTTTAAACCTTGAGCTGGCTTAGTATTTTGCGCCGTGTATTCTGTGTAACTCGTGCCTCTACTTATTATATGTGAAATACTTGCTATGCCATCTTTATAGTCTTCTTTTATCGCAGCGTTCGTTTATTGTCAGGTTTTCCTTGTCATTTACCTAGTAGTCTTATCACTATCGTGTCGTGGCGTTTCATTTTTTTTCCTTGTATTCTATTATTATGTAGTGTAATTTGGACTACTGTCTATTAATATTGCATTGTTTGTGAAAGAAAGACACTCTTGAACTTGTTCCTCAATCACACACTGACACACACATACTTCACGGGTTGACCAGCCCAACTTTTAACTTTGTTCTCAAACCTCAGAGGGATGACGGGTAAGCGTAAAGGGGATCCCGCGCCTCTGTTGAGCGTAAAGTCGGGGGTTTGTTACAGTATGCCTACACTGTACGATACATGCCGTCAGCTTCATACTAGAAAAACTGTCGTCGATATCTCGATAAGAACTTTAAGGGCCACGTTTCAGCCGCAGCACTGTTTTTAACGGTCATCTTTCTCCGATTGTTGGTCCTTTCTCAAACTTCGCCTGAAGTCCGTGCGTAAAAAAAAAAAAGTCCAACTTTGTCCGGTTCTCGTTTTAAAGCGCGAATTTAGACAATGGGTCAATCTTAACATATTATCATCACTGTTAAGCCTCAAGCGGACCATTATTATTCTTGTTGGGTAGTGAGCGGCTATTTTACGCCGAGTGCACGCCTGTGCTGGCCGGAGCAACTTTTATATGGCCAGTTGAATATTTAGCGCCATTCTCTACCACCATGAAAAGGACGCTTGACAAGTTAGCAAGTCTGCATGATTTGGTGGATTCCTACATTTAATTTGCTGACTACCAGTTTGTACAAAGCCGAAATGGCTTTGTGGCGGAGACACCCGTCACCGCTTGCCACAACACAGGATAATAGAATTGGACAGCGCGAAGTATATTCAGCATACTGTCATACCTTGAAGCGCATTTCGCGAGTACTGCATAATAAAATAACCAATTAACCATTTTTGAAAGATTTAGCATCGAGTTAGCGGTTGCAGAAACCCCGAAAAAATGAAACGCCGCACATACGTTTCTGCACCCAACACGTAGACAGTAAGCATGAATCCGCGCGTGGTTATGAATGCACTTTCCCGGCATGACCGATCGAGGTTCGTGGCTGGAGGGCACAGACCTTATATTTGCAGGTAAATTAATGAAATTTTTTCATTGCTCCCGGAATGCAAGCTAAAGCAGCACCAGCGTGCGCCGGCTGAAAACAAAAAGCGTTTCAGTGTGTTGAGATCCGATCAGGAAAATTGTGATTTTAATAAACACCGGCTAATTTTACGCGAAAACCAGTCTGCCGAAAAGGTGCCAATATTCGCCAGTTTTGTCGGGAAAACCCACACGCTATCACTTCAGCCTAACTAATTCGCTCCATGGGGCGCCCGAGCGTGCCCGAACGGCGCGCCTACACGCACGAACATAGACTGGAGTCTATCCGCGCATGCGTGACGCGCCTAGCGCGAGCCAAGGCGCGCGCGGAACAGGTATTTGTCCATGTCAGATATTTCCGCGGCGCTCGCTGCGCGCCCGCGCTGGCGCGAGGAGCCTCACCGGTTATTGGCTGGTGTGCACCAATCAGAGGATGCCTTTCGTGCCCTCTCCGCTATCTCTGTTTTTGCTTTTTTTTTTCGTTTTCACATATGTGCTGCGGCATACTTACGCAAAGAGCGGACACTTGAACGCGGCCAAGCTAGTAAGGATCTGATCACCCGCGAGGCGACGTAGCGATGTTGGCTTGCACTCCAGCTCAAAGGTAGACAGCTTAGCATGCATTACACCGTATTGCATGTACGCTTCCCTTTCCTTACCCATTCCATACAAGCGTTGATGCTATGCCGGTCATGTGCCACCGGGTACGCCCACTTCACCGCGCTCTTCAATGCGTCGCCTCGTTTTGCCCGTAACTTCTTTTCTTTTGCCTACAGAATTATTTTGGGGCCTCTTGAGCAAAGAATGATTTAATGCGTTTGTTGCGCTGCGTGGGCGTATTTTCCGCATGTAACATAGAATATGTGCCATGATGCCCTTTTGAATGTATAGTGTGTAGTTACTGTTTGTGTTTATCGTGTTTTTCTGAAGAACGTGCTTCCTTCAATTGCGTAATTTTCTAAAATAACACGTACCACCGACGGTTTAAAACACTGAATTTACCAGTGTCTTGTATGTATCGTGACAAACATTTATTTCGCCCTACAAGAACACCGTATTGCGCATTTGAGATCGTCTTGTGAATGGCTGCTTCGCTGTATTTGCCAAATACATAGGCTTTTGACGTTTCGTAAGCACCATTTTTACATGCCAAGTTCAAAGCATTCTCTTGTGGTCTGATAAGCGGCTGCCTGTTCGTGGCCTGTATTTTTGAAGACGTCTAGTGCCATTAGCGGCGTACAATGGGTTCACTGTAATGCTTTTCTCATACAGGCAGAGGGCACTTTTGACCGCGATTAGGACTATAAGCATATTAATGCGATACTATTATGTATTCAGTCTGTAGTGTTTAAATATTTGAACAGCATATATTGTTCAAGGTGGAAGTAGAAATTCCACGTGGGCTCCAAAACATCACCCGTGAGAGCAGCACAAGAGGAGTGTTAACGGCTAGACACAAGTGAGGAGGAAAATATGCAAGTACAGCCCATGTGTTGTTGTAGTGGCTATTTACTGTATATAGAAAAGGAGGGAAAAAATACTGGAGCTGGCAAACATCTTTTTCTTCCTTTTGTATATACAATAGATGATCATTACAACAACAACAACAATAAAAAGTTGGATGTACTTTCATATTTTCCTCCTTACATGTGTCTAACCCTTCACAACTTATTTTGTGCTGTTCTCACGGGTGATGTTTTGGAAGAAAAACAGAGCGAGTATGCGCAAAGTGTTCTTTTCTTCGTGACACTGTGCAGGGGGCGTTAACATGTGTTCAACTGAGAAAACCGGCTAAATCATATAAAAAAAGTACAATAAGAAGAGCCTATATCGTATTATTCCAGCCTGCATGGACAAAGTAATCTGCGCTTAGGTTCTTCGAGATCCTTGTTGGTATTTCCAGTAAAAAGGCTGCGTTCTGCGACTTTAATGCTGTCATGCATAAAGACCTTACGCGCCACTATATCCGTTGTAGTTGAATATTTCAACATCCAAAGGTAAATCAGGATCGAAAGCAATGCTATCGAAATAGAAACAGAGCAAAAGCAAGCGCCTAAGATCTCGGAGGACGTAATGCGGTCTGACCGGCCGCTTGGAACGCTGACGGCAGTGCAGTAGCTCGGCCGCAGGGCCCTATGGAAGTGTCCGCTCTTTACATAAGTAGGTTTCTCTATGGCTGCGGTACGTAGAGATGCGCGTACAGTTTGTCGATCGACACTGAAAGGTCCATCGCTGCCACTCGGTCGCCAGCTACAAACCACATAAAATAAATAAGTTAAAGAAGGTTTACGGCGAAAGGTGGCGTCTGAGGTGCTGCTGGGAGCACCGCGCGCAGGTAGGCGCATTATTTACGGCAAGCATTGAATAAATAAAATATGCTTAAAAATCCTCGTACTGCAATCGCGCAGAAAGCATCGAGCGTGTGCAAAAGCGATGGAAGTCGCTCTGGGACAAGCTTTAAGTAGTAGTCGAACTGCTTTGGCCGGTTTCAGACTACGTTGTCTTGCAACAACACAGGGTGCGCACACGCCAGAGACGCTTCATCGAGATGCGTACATTTTCCAGCGTTGCGAGGGCGCGACAATGGGCGCGTAGGCGCCTTGCAGACTCTGGCGCGCTACAAAGCATTCGGTGTAGGCCGGTTTTTCTACGCGAACGGCGAACCCGCGTCCGGCGCTAAGCTTCGCACTGCTCTTTCTCTCCGCCCCCCTTTCCTCGCCGACGCGACATTGGTCATGCTTTCTTCCTCTACCTGTCCTTTCCGAAAGAGAAATAGGTGCACCACCTCTAGACAGGGCTGCGAAACAAAATGCTCCCGAGCTCGATCCAGGCAACCGCCTAGCGTCACGTAAAAACGGGCGGAGTAGACTGAGTGGTAGCTTTGCGCGCCGACAGCTAGCCGGAAAACGCACAAGTGGAATCTTAGTCATCCTTGCCCGTACGCCAACCTGTATCTTTTAAGATAAAACTTTAATATAAAGCTCCCCGAGTGTCATTTTTATTTTGTCATCTGCGTATTTCACTGAGAATGAGTCGACAGGGGCATGCAGGCGACAAACCACGCATTGAGATCACCAGTACGCAAACCTGTACGGCACGCAGCATGACAGACGTGGGAGCAGCCAATACTGTGCACTTTTTATTGCGAAAGCAATACTGCTGGCACTTCGAGCCTTCGGCGTGTCTTGGCGCCTCCATGACCTTTCACGTGACCGTGTGGCGTCACGCCAGACTGAGAGACTGGGTCCCAGCTCGCGCCATCGGATGGTGGCGGTGAGTCCTTACAGGAGCCGCAGCGGTGACGTCACGCATTTTTCACGTGACCGTGTGACGTCACGCCATACCTAGAGACGGGGCCCCAGCTCGCACCATCTGATGGTGGCGGCGAGTTCATACACGGCGCTGTGTCGCAGCCGAGAGAGGGCGCTCGCTGTTTGTGACTTCACGCCAAGAGGATAAATGGGCTGTGGCTCGGTTCCTCGCTGTAGTTGGGGCGCAGCCTTACGGAAGACTATGCCATCACCGATGCGCACGTATTCAACGGATTAAATAAAGGAACATCACAGTGATACCATGTGTCCAGAGTGAATCCATGTATAGCCATGAATTACATATATAAGCCATAAGTGTAACCAATGAATTTACAATTTAAACAGCCAAGTAACAATTTGTACATAGTGTGGAAGTACTGCCGCTCTACTAAAAACTTTTTGTGACAAAGGCCTGCAAAATAGGCGAAATTTTATTTCCTGGGCAGATTTCGCCCCGCCGCTGTGGTGCAGTGGTTAAGATGCCTGACTACTGTGCCGTAGTACCAGGGTCCGATCCCGACCGCCGGCGGCTGCATTGCGATGGAAGCGAAATGAGGCGTTCGTGTGCTGTGCGTTGTCACTGCATGCTAATTATCCCCGGGTGGTCGAAGTTACTCTATAGCCCTCCACTACCGTACCCCTTTCTCTCCGCCTTCATTCCAACATTCCTCCCTTCCCTTAAGGCGGCGAGCAGGTGTCCACAGAACACTTGGGACAAATACTGCACGTCCCCTTTCCTGTGAAACAATTATAATTTAAGAAATTTTATAAAAACAGAGCAGGTGTTTCCTAAAATTTAGTGGAAAGAAGTAGCCGGAACCGCAATGCGGCCCCAACCTCTCCTTATTGTTCATGTAAATAAAAAACTCTACTTCCCAAAACCCCACAATTATCTGAATACAAACAAAAGCATGCATATTTTTAACGCGATCATTTTCAGCTACCCAACTTTATTATACTTTCTGTAATCAATAGTCAAACTTGTCAAGAACAACAGAGAACACAAGTGCGACATTCCAGTCCTTGGTTATTAATTTCTTACGCCCAGAAAAAACGATTGCAGCGAAACCAATTAGATATCTTTTTCCCGGCCATCAGGCAACAATATATCAAATTTTAAAATAAATTCATAAGGTCGGCAGACCATCCTTTGTTTGATCTTACATGGAATGGCTATAGCATCCTAACTTCAAATTATGCTAAAATTCACGACGCGCACGTGTACATGATAATAAAAAGAAACGGGAGCAAAGACGCGCCTACGGGTGCCGCTGTTTAAATTTTTTTTGCGTTATGTTTACATTTGAATTGCAGCAAAAGCCTTCTACAATTGTCCGTAATGCGATAAATAAGGACATTAGAGTGTTATCAACCGGAAAAAAGAACGAGAAGAAATCCAAACAGCGGAGAGCCCGAACGTAACTGTGGTAGCTTTTTTATTTCAGCGCGACAGTACCAGAAACTTTGCACGTGTTGACAGCTGTGAAGGCTCACTGTCATCTTGCACTCATTTGGATGCTTTTTACGCGCCGCTCATAGGAGTGCTTTCAGGAACTATAGTATTACTCGTGTTTTCTTAAACCGCAAAGCTGCATATATGTTAAGGAATCATTCATGCGGCCTCGAGTCGAAGTATAACTCAGAACGTGGGCAGAATTATAAAGGAACATACCTCCAACCAAAAAAGAAATTGTTTCAAGCAGGCGAACGCTCCTATGTGTCAAAATCAAGCGCCCGTCCTAGGTGCGCCCATAGAAACGCCAGCGAAACAAGCGACGAGACACGCTCCCAGTACCGGTGCGGCCCCTGGCGGCCGGGTCATGCGTAAAAGACACTAAGCGGCCGCTCCTCGGGGCCCCTTCGGAGCACCTCTCGTTCTTCCACCACGTTCAGTAGTGTCTGATAAGCCGATCATTTTGTTTTAGATTGGTTAGCTATACCATCATTCTATTTATTGAATTTTTGTTTCTACAGTACTAAAATTGTCACTTATTCGCTTTTAAGCCACCAATCTTCTAAAAGTATTTTGCTAGCTTCCACCGCAAGTTCATTCCCCCCGTCACTTGTATCTCCAAACCCCAGAGCTTCAGGAAAAGTTACTGCGCCTGTATTCTAGGCACTATAGCGCCTGTATCGACTTCGGTGATAGTCCCTAGCGCCATCTATTGGATGCACCACCAAGCTTTCTCCGATGTAGCTTAAAAGCAGAAAAGCGACATAATGCTAGTACCGTCGTGCCTCGTTAATGTGTACGCTTTGGTTTCCGACCAAAGCTGCCCATAAAGCGAGTCATTCATAATAACGAGTCATGAATAAAAACAAAAAGGATTTTATTGAGAAAAGAGAATTGTAATTAACGACTGCTTTTGTACATAACGGTGCGCACTGGACTCAAAAGTTCACAGAACACCGGCAATTTTGAGTGCATTATCCTTGTCATTGTTGTCTTCGAAAAATTGTAGTGCGGTCTGAAGCGACTCGCTTACCATGACACCCGCGATGTTTGGCTTTGTGTTGGTCGAACTTTCGAGCACGAACTCCTTACTGGCCGATGAATCAGCGTCTGATTCTCTACTCACCGCCACTTCCAAAATGGCCTCTTCACTGAGCAAAGTTGCCGCTAAGTAGCTGCTTGAGATTCTCCTGAGGCGAGAAAACAGCTGAGCTGTCGATACTAGTCCCTCGCAGCTTGGATTGACTGAGATGGCTTTTGCCGCTTATATTCACAGATTT
Source organism: Amblyomma maculatum (assembly GCF_055883805.1). Lineage (NCBI taxonomy): Eukaryota > Metazoa > Arthropoda > Arachnida > Ixodida > Ixodidae > Amblyomma > Amblyomma maculatum. The sequence continues at coordinate 34,164,119 of NC_139348.1, forward strand.
CTTCGCGCCTGCGTTCAGCTCTATTCTTTTGCGTTTACCTCCCGCCATGCCAAAAGCCGGACTCAAGTTGAGGGTTACAGGCTCCTGATGCTGTGCACTTTTTTGCCTAGTTAACCTTTCTGCCTGTTCGTTATATTAACGCGGTAGCGTAAGGAGCTCGTGTCGCAGAAAAGCCGGTGTCATCGGCGGCGTTGGCCGTAAGCGATAAATCCCGGCATGCACTTCATAAATAAAAAGCAGCTTCCAAGGTGGGCTGGGTGGGGATCGAGCCAGGGTCTCCTGAGTGTGAGACAGAGTCGCTACCACTCAGCCACGAGTTCGATGCTTGAAGACGGTACAAAAAGCACTTCTAGTGAATGCGGTGTTGCCTTAGAAACGTGCCGTAGAACATTATACTGCGGTGTATATCGGTAATTATGAGCATGTTACTTACAGAAGTCGCAGTTACACGAGTAGCGAAGTACGTTTCCGCTACATTTCTTCTGCGCTCTGCGCACATGCAGAGCCATCTTGCGGCAAACACAGAAGAACCCCTCCTCGCAATGTGCGGCGCTGCCCCGACACGTGGCGCGCCACTCGCCCCTGACATTTCGCCGTGCACCCTCACGGGTTGTAGAATCAAGCGTCTTTCCTTTCTTTAGATCACTATCTTCGCTCACCCGCTTCTCCCCTTCGGGCCGCGCGGGTACCGGTGCGAGGATGCCCCAATACCCCTGCGTTTAATAAGTTTTCTCGACGAGGTGCAATAACGCTATCGCGTTCCACTCTTGAAGGCGAAGCTTAAGCGTCCTCCAAATTTTGATTCCTTTTTGGCTTGTACTGTTTCTGTAAGGAAGCAAGGGAGTCAAGTTGGCAAGCTGCTATACAGAGGGCTATCAAACATGCCATCTTCTTGGCGCCGTTTTTATGTGTTTCCATAAAACAAACACTGCAAGCTGAAGAACAGTTTAGAATGACGGCTAGCCGACGACGAAGAGCTCAGACATTGTCAAGGCCGCATCGTTGACTCAAAGCGAAGCAGACATACGGACCGCCTAGTGTGCATAGTTTGGCAGTTCGCAGCGCAACAGGGACGAAAACCAGGAGCATGAGATGGAAGCGCGTCCAGGACGGGACGCCCGGTCCCGGTTGCGTGTTCGTACGTCGCCTTTCCTTTGTCGCTCTACTTCGTGAGTGTGTCTTAACTCCCGCCGGGAACAACAGTGGCACGCTTCTGCGAACCACTTTACGGCCAGCTCGTCCAGCGATCTCCCGCCGTGGCGCCAAGCATGGGTGAAGGCAGGCGCCGTTAATGAAGCTTTTTGCACTGCCACAAGCGCTCGCTAAATGTCCTACAGAAAGCGACAATAGGCGCGACCCTCGGCCCTCCCAAGTAGGCAATCAGCCCAGCGATCTCCCGCTGTTTCGCGAAACATCGGGGCAGAGAGACCCCGATAATGAAGCCGTTTTGCCCTGCCCCAAGCGCTCACTAAACGCCCTGTAGAAGACGACAATAGGCGCGGCACTTAGTCCTCACGCAGCGGCTCATCGGGCGCGAGCATCGGCGACTGTACACTGCTCTAGGACAGTGCCGCCCCCCCCCCCTTTTCCTCGAACGGGACGACTGGATGGCCTAGTCTCCAGAGCACCCGCGGCGTTTCTTTCACAAAGGCGCCAGCTGCAAGGTCGCGTCGCAAACACGCTGAGGAGGGGAGGCAAAGACAGGCGCCTTGTGAGAGGGTTTGGGGACCAGCGAGTGGAAAGAGTATGCTTTGAATGTTGTAATTTTATTTGAAGTAATTAAGGAGCTGGGTCCGAGATTATTCCCAACCCACGGGGGTTGTGGCATGTTTTTAAATAATTTGATTGACTGCTTCATTTTCGGGGCTGATCACCTAAGGTGACCGCCCTTGGGTCTTTGTTGATGTTTGGTATCAAAAGGCGGTCCTCGGACCATGTTCGACAGTCAAGATTGAGGCTCCGTGCTTAGCACGTATTTACAGTCCCTAGGCTTTAACCGAAATGCTCGGTAGAAAAGTAAGGGCTTGTAGAGTGACTTCTCTGTGTGAGAGTCTATTTTGTCTTAAGTTGCAGTTGTCTGTGCGACTCTCGTTACTGTAACTGTTTGCCAATGTATAATATTTTGCTTCTATAAATATATATCTTCTCCTGACCATCATCAGATCATCGTCAGTCTGCTTCTGTACCTGCCGAACACGAACTTAACATCACTCCAGGTGTTTTCGTTTTCCATGGGATAAGAGACTGAGAAATGTATGGGACGGGAAAGTGAAGCGTGAAGACTGGACGGCGAATGGCAACGCGAAGATCTGCGAAGTAAGCCACAATATCTGTGCTGCTTTTATGCATCCATAAAATTTCTTTTGAGCGAATAGGTGCGTTTCAATCGTGTAAAAAGGTCGAGCGCAGACACAGACCACTAGAAAGATGACAAACACACAAAAGCGCTTGCGTATGTGCGCTCGTCGTCCTTCTTGCGGTCTGTATCTGTTTATACGAAAGCGTTTTACAATATATTTTTGTCTGACGCAGTTTCGCACTTCTGTTTGGAATGACATTATCTCACGCCGCTTCATCCATCTGCTTGTAATCACGAGCTTTGGACGGTTTTTGGCTTTCCCATCTAGCATTGTGCGCAACAGATTTTCGTCTGCCTTCTTCAACGTTGAAGCAGGTCGAAGCATCGCATTGCCGGGAATCGGGAGTAGCGCGCTACGTTTTTTAAGTGTAATTTTTGAGTTTTCAGCGTACGTGAGGGCTTATAACCTAAATATATGGGCAATTGTGTCTGCTGTGTTGTAGTCACTCGGGGAAATTTAGTGTAACTTTCAGTGAGTGACACTCGACTTTAGTATCATTCGCGTAGTTTCACACAATAATATCTGTTGTTGAGGATCTGCCTTTCTGTGTTCATAGCCGCACTAAGAACATGTGGAGAAGTAGAGTGCATATTTTGGCAGCGTAAAATTAAAGACAGGACTAAAGGAGAAAGACAAGGGACAAACGCTGAACTTCGACTGATAGTTTAATGGACGTAACATCAATATATACAAAAAGTTTTTCAACGCCATCACTTGAGCGCATGCTCCCAAACCTTCGCCTCTGCATTATCGAACAGATTAGAGCCTCATCACCTATGGCCACGTGTCATTCTCCTCTTTAAAAATTCCAGCTCTTTGGGTGACAGCACAACCGAGCTACTGCTAACACAATTATCACCTTGATTGTGAATCTCAAGGGCCTCAAATATCTCCCTGCTCAACTGCTGCTTGAAGCTGCGCAGCACACGTGTGTCGCTGAACGCAGGTGTGCATGATGGACTGGTGGGGCTAGGGCAGCGGCTGCAGTGCAAGGCCAAATGACTTCTCTTTACAAGGGATCCTACTGCTCTTCGGTGCTCTCGCAATCTGTCGTTTATGCACCTGCCCGTCTGTCCAACGTAGGTTTTCCCACATGACAGAGGAATCTTGTAGACTACCCCCGTTCTACAGGGGACGAAGCAGGTGTCATGCTTCTTCGTGCATGCATCAATGCCACTCTTTTGCCCATTCACTTTAGGGCAAAGCCGCGACAACTTTTCAGGAGCAGAGAAGACGACAGGGACGCCGCACTTCCCTGCAACCTTCTTCAGACGGTGGGAGAAACCATGAATGTAAGGAACGGCAACAGGCCTTGTTTCCTGGCGTCTGGATTGTTGTGATCGCCCTCGTTCCTCACTCTCCACTTCCCGCAACAGCTTATTCGCTACCGAAGCCAGGAGTTCATTCGGGTAGCCAGCGGCTTTCAGGCGTTCGATCTGGCCCTGCACGCTGATGTTCATAAAGTGTGCACATGACTTTGCGAGAGCAGCACGTAGAGAATTAACAACGATCCCTCTTTTTACCAATTTCGAATGGGCCGAATCATACCTCAACACTTCTTTTTTCGACCGCGGCCTGTAGCTCCAACACACATTCGCCTCCCTGAAGATCAAACGCACATCCAAAAACTGAAGTCCGGTGTCCTCTGGCAATTCAAAAGTAAAACGAAGCCCTTTCGAGCAAACCTCAAACACGTCAAGCACTGTTTTTACCACGGCCTCCCTACACTGAAACTTGCTTGCCCTGATAACTACTAGGTAGTCGTCAACATATCTGAAAATATTAGCTATTATAGCTGCGTCAATGCACATGTCAATACGCTTGTCACACTGGGCTAAAAAGATGGTGCTTAAAACAAGGAGAGTGTGTATCGCATATTCACCCGTCAAGCCGCCAACATGACTGAAGTCCTCTGGAAGACGCACTTACCAGGATTGTGTGCCTGGAGGAAGACAAGAGAGAGGGAGAAGCCAACGCCTGGAAAGGTGACGTGCCTTCGACAGTGTTCGCTGCCGGACGATATAGAAGGTGTGCTGAGATGCGGGCCGAAGTTCGCGAATGAACCGAGGCAGTCGCCTGTGGAAATGTTGTCGCTAATCAGGACGGTAGCATGCAAGGCTGATCAGCCAGACAGGGAACGATGTATCTCAGAAGGTGTGGACTGTTTGTCGTCAAAGGCCGGGGTAGCGAAGAATGCGGCATTGATCAAAACTACTAAATACCTGCAGAGCAATAATCTTGCCCTGGTAGTGGCCGACAAGGAAGGCGATTTCACCGTCATGCCAAAAACGTTGTATGAGGCTAAAGCAAGCATTGCAATCGCCAAGAATTTCAGAGCAGTAAAATCTGATTCTACTAGGGTAAAAACCAAGGCAGTGGGCTTATGCGAAGAGTTACAGTTATCGTGCCTTCAAAAAACTGTCTCTGCTGCGGGGAAAAATGCTCTTGACATATTCTTCACAGCAAAGACACATAAACCTGATGTGCCGTTTCGAGCAATTGTGACGGAGCGTTCTACTTGGCAGAATGCGATTTCTAGGTTTCTGCAGAAGCACCTCAGCTCACTGAAGATAGACGACCCTTTCATGGTGGTAAATTCGGGCGAGGTTATAGACTACTTCCAGCAATGTAACAGCCGTTCGGAGGCACTTGCTGCCTTTTCGATAGACGTAGTAGATCTTTTTTATTCGATACCTCAGCCTGACTTATTAGTGGCAGTTCGAGACCTCATTGAACAATCACGGCCTCAGCAATTCCAGAATTCTTCAGATTTATCTATTGGCGGCTTCATGGAACTTCTATCATTTTATCTTTCTTCCACTTTTATTGATTTCAACGGCAAACCTTTCATACAAAAGGCAGGGGTCTGCATTGGTTCTTGCATTGCGCCTGTTTTAAGCACCATCTTTTTAGCCCAGTGTGACAAGCGTATTGACATGTGCATTGACGCAGCTATAATAGCTAAGATTTTCAGATATGTTGACGACTACCTAGTAGTTATCAGGGCAAGCAAGTTTCAGTGTAGGGAGGCCGTGGTAAAAACAGTGCTTGACGTGTTTGAGGTTTGCTCGAAAGAGCTTCGTTTTACTTTTGAATTGCCAGAGGACACCGGACTTCAGTTTTTGGATGTGCGTTTGATCTTCAGGGAGGCAAATGTGTGTTGGAGCTACAGGCCGCGGTCGAAAAAAGAAGTGTTGAGGTATGATTCGGCCCATTCGAAATTGGTAAAAAGAGGGATCGTTGTTAATTCTCTACGTGCTGCTCTCGCAAAGTCATGTACACACTTTATGAACATCAGCGTGCAGGGCCAGATCGAACGCCTGAAAGCCGCTGGCTACCCGAATGAACTCCTGGCTTCGGTAGCGAATAAGCTGTTGCGGGAAGTGGAGAGTGAGGAACGAGGGCGATCACAACAATCCAGACGCCAGGAAACAAGGCCTGTTGCCGTTCCTTACATTCATGGTTTCTCCCACCGTCTGAAGAAGGTTGCAGGGAAGTGCGGCGTCCCTGTCGTCTTCTCTGCTCCTGAAAAGTTGTCGCGGCTTTGCCCTAAAGTGAATGGGCAAAAGAGTGGCATTGATGCATGCACGAAGAAGCATGACACGTGCTTCGTCCCCTGTAGAACGGGGGTAGTCTACAAGATTCCTCTGTCATGTGGGAAAACCTACGTTGGACAGACGGGCAGGTGCATAAACGACAGATTGCGAGAGCACCGAAGAGCAGTAGGATCCCTTGTAAAGAGCAGTCATTTGGCCTTGCACTGCAGCCGCTGCCCTAGCCCCACCAGTCCATCATGCACCCCTGCGTTCAGCGACACACGTGTGCTGCGCAGCTTCAAGCAGCAGTTGAGCAGGGAGATATTTGAGGCCCTTGAGATTCACAATCAAGGTGATAATTGTGTTAGCAGTAGCTCGGTTGTGCTGTCACCCAAAGAGCTGGAATTTTTAAAGAGGAGAATGACACGTGGCCATAGGTGATGAGGCTCTAATCTGTTCGATAATGCAGAGGCGAAGGTTTGGGAGCATGCGCTCAAGTGATGGCGTTGAAAAACGTTTTGTATATATTGATGTTACGTCCGTTAAACTGTCAGTTGAAGTTCAGCGTTTGTCCCTTGTCTTTCTCCTTTAGTCCTGTCTTTAATTTTACGCTGCCAAAATATGCACTCTACTTATCAAGACCAACTAGCCCGTCTTTCTACGTTAACTAATATGTGGAGAAGGTCGAGCCTGGTATTTGTCAAAGGAATGCATCAGTGTGCCCTTTCGATCGCCCCCCCTTTACAACCGCCGAGGCTTCAGATTCACACAGATTACATTCCTTCTCGGGAAATAACACAATGGAGAGCGACGGATGGCATGTCACCTCGCGACAGAGTAGTAAGTGAAAAGCAGTTTGTAACAATTATTTTGGTCGCAAAAAAAAAAAAAAAACACCTCGTGAGTTGGCTGCGCTGGAATTTGGCAAGTGGGCTTATCGCTAGTACAACATTTCGCGAAACAGAGATAACAGGTCCTCTGAAGCAGAGTTTTTTAAATTATACACAGGAACAGTTTTACGCGAGGTTTTTGAGATTCGCAATAATATAAAAAGTTGGGTTCTCATGAAAATTAGGTCGTTTAAGCATATGATTAGCAGCTCGACAAGTCTCAAAGAAACTGCTCTCGTGAGCTGGAAGGTTTAGCGGCATCATCTTGTGAAAGCGGTCGTGAGGAAGCAAGGTTCTTGCGCAGTACAAAAGTTCATCCCGAATGAAGCTTTTCCTTCCATGTATAATTAATTACGCATCGCGAGGCGATGTTCACACCCTGTTGTCCCCGCAAGAACTCGTCTGAGGTTAAGCCAAATTTAGGTGAAGCTAAATTTGACCGCCTGACACCCGAATTAGTGCGGTCGCTTGTTTGGCATCCATGGAAAAATTTTGCGATCGTAGATGTAAATATAGCATTGCTTCCATAATGTGTTTATTATTTCATTCATTTGCGTGCACGCTACAAAATACGCAAAATGACTGTTTCGTCGCCTATCTCATTTCAGCGCCAGTTCGAGAGCAAGCACAGTGTATGGACAGTGGCTCGTCAAGTCAACGGCTGTCCCGACATTGTTTGATCGCGTGTAAAAATTTATCGGAACAAAGCATCTTCCATTTGAAGAGTCGAGTAAAATCCTATAAGTGCCTTATCTAACAAACCGTTCCGATTCCAGTGGTTGATTGCGCGTAATACCCAATGCTTATGAATAGACTGTTTGAGCGGTTCGGGACGAGGCGCTTGCGCATTTACTTCATTTGGCTAAGTCAGCCAGAAAACTCGAATGATGGGTACGGCAGCAAAACAGTACCTGGCGCCAACTATTAAAAGATGTCTCCTAGGCATGCATTCAAAATAGGCTTCAAAGTCTTAATGAGGATTGTTTTGGAATAAAATGCCGTGTCCATCAGCCTGCGACACGTGTCAAAGGTTGATTTACAAATCGTTTTTTTGCTGTGTCTTTTGCACGGTTTACGATGAGCCATTGCGATACAAATTAATTTCCATATACGGCTTCCTGAAACGTACACATGGTTGTTGATCTATAGCAATAGACGTAACTGAATGTTATGCACCTCATACACTCATTCATGTCCGGCAGGGCAAAATGCATTGCTTTATAAAACAGCCAGTCGTCAAAATAACCGCATTTGAACATCCGAGACGGCGAAAGAGTAAATGCTTACCATCTGCAATTTGATCATTTTCTCTTAAACTACGTATGCTAGCAAGCAGTAGTTGCTTTCACATTTTTTTCTTCGAGCAAAAAAAAAAACGCTCAGGATTGAGAGTATGTATGTAAAAACGGTACGCAGCTCAGCCTGCTAGCGCAAACGCGTGCTAAAAATGAAATCGGGCCGCGGCTCCATAGCCCGCGTATCTGAGCTTGCCCCAACGTGGCGCCGTCGAAGGCTTCAGATTGGCGCGCTACATCGAGGCACCCTAGGGGGCTTGCCACGTCACTCGTTTCGCTGGCGTTTCTATGGGCGCGCCTAGGATGGGCACTTGATTTTGACACATAGGGGCGTTCGCCTGCTTGAAACAATTTTTTTTTTGGTTGGAGGTATGTTCCTTTATATTTCTGCCCACGTTACGAGTTACAATTCGACTGGATGCCGCATGAATGATTTCTTAACATATATGCAGATTTGCGGTTTAAGAAACGTCGTTATAGTGTCGTAGATGAGGCGCTGCCCAAAAGATGGACTGGGATCTCAGTGACAATTAGTGAAAGCCCCTGTGAGATTTCGGTATGCTCAGCCGGCACGGCAGACTTCGCCTGTAGACCATAATTGCAGCTTTTTTTAACGCTTACCTCCTATACACGACACCGCAAAGCACGCACAACACATACGGTTGCATACCCAGAAGGATATTGCATCATGTTTCCCGGACAGGCGTGGAAAAATAGAAATATGAGAATATGTAGCAAATGGATGTATGGATGGATGAATAACAACTTTTCTCGCCCGGAAATGGAGGCCCCCTACTACCCACCGACGGAACGCAAGCCTTGAGGACAGGGGCCAGAGCCTCCACGACTAAAGGCTAAAAGAGAAATTTTGTCTCTTCGCGCATGAGCAAGAAGATAACGTCGATATAACACGCGAGGTTTTTCGTATCAGCAAGATTTGTGCTTTTCGTTTCGCATATTCACATTAAGAAATTGAGTGGTCGCAGCGGGAATTAAACTGGATTTGGTGAAAATTTATATTATACCCGCCTTTCAACCTGACAGGGAGTGAACCTCCAGTCAGTAGACGAATAAAGAACTTGAATAAAAATTCGCTTTTTTTCTTACAGGAATTTGCTGTTCGCACGCAGCGGTGAACGGTGGTGGCAGGTGCGCGCAGCGAAACACGCGCGATAGCCATCACGGAGGAAGAGGGGCGGGAGGAGCCCGCGGTACCCCGGCTGCGAAGCTGGTTATGGGGGACAACGGCGACGCGAAACATAGGAACGGGCGCCCAACCGCTTCGCTCTAAATTAAACACCGGATAAACAAAACGAGGGTCAGGGCTTTACCGCGGTAAGACAAAACACACTGCGGCGCGAATAGGGCGAGCATTAGGGCCAAAACGCTAACGGTGCCACAAGAAACATTGCTCCTCGCGTGGAGCCAACTCACTCAAGTACGCCTAGTCCATCGTTGCAGGCAATGCTTCCGTCTTCATCTCGAAAGTCTTGGTTCCGTCGTCCGTGCACATCCCGCTGGCCTATGACGCTTTCTGGTCGCTCCTCGCTGGCTTCCTCGCAGGCAAAAGCCACAAACTTCGCTTTCGATGCGTTTATCTACTTTCGTTTCCCCGCAGATAAAAGTCCGCCCCCACGATTTCCAGCTCGCTCATGCGCACTCGTGCTGCCCGGGCGAACACCAATAGAAATAAGAAAAAGCGCGCGCGGTTTGAAACAATAAAAGAGGCCGCAGGGCCCCGCAATAAGACGACGAAAATTTTGAACGATTTTCAGAGCGCGTGGCCACATAATCTATAAAAATTTTACCCTTACTCATAGAAAATTTTTTTATTGTTCTCGCTAAGTATCTGCGAATTAAAATGAGTAGCTTTAATGAAAAAAGAAAAGCGGTATATTGTAAAGGGATATTTGTACTCGTGCAGAAACAAGTAATGGAAAGTTCGGAAACGTGGAGTAACATAATAACATGTGGGTTTCAAACTTGTCCCTATAATTACCGGTTTATAGCCAAGGGTGGGTGGGGGAAGGGGGGGGGGGTTGAGATGGCATTACATTAGACTATTGCTGAGCTTGTTTTATTTTTTTTTCAAGTGCACAGCAACTATGCCAACTTTGTTAATTAGTAAAGGAAATGCACGAAATGATCTGTTTGACATCCCTGCCGCTGCAGGAGAATCAAGTGCGCATACTTCGAGCTCAAAAGTAGTTACAATGACCTTGGACGTACGATAAGATAGACTCATGCGCCGCCAATTCGATAAGAGATTGTTCTAGGTTCTTGGCAGAAAACTAACCGTGTTGGGTTGCATCACAAAGTTGTCAAACCAGACGGAAAGGAGTAAGGAAGGAAGGCGAGAGTCGAGAAATGTGGAAATGTGTTCCTTCTCTTGCTGCTGATAGCGAAATTTTTCTTAAAGACGTCATCCGTCTCGTTGTAATCGTCTGGAGGATTCCTATAACTCACGCTGTTACGACACAGCAACGGCAGTATTAAAGCGTGCCAATGTTGTCTCGGTCATCGGCTCCCTGGTTTGGGCCAGAATCCCTGACAACCAAACGAAAACCCATGAATGCGTGCAGATTGGCAGATACTTGCTCCCTTGTCGTGGCCTTTATTATGAAACGCATCTGCCGTCCTGCGCTGGCTGAATGACGTCTCGCGGGAGATTTCTGCCGTGTCGTGGGTCGCTGAGTTATAGACATAAATAAATGCGGCAGGGCTACTGACGGTGACGCAGCAGAATCCCCGGGACTCATAGGAAAGATGGCGATACCTTCGTGCACTGACTCGTGAGACACAACTTTTTTTTTAAATGTCTAGTTCTGCGATCACTTTGGACAGGACCTGAGCACACAGTGGCGGCAGTACCATTGCTTACAAGCTGCAAAGAGGCTACAAGGACAGGCAGGCCATATGTGCACTTGCCGCGTTGGACGCGGTATGGTCATGTAGTACATAGTTATTTTGTCGCATTTAAGTGCTTTCTTTTATGGCATTTCGATCACGCTTCCGATGCCCCAGAGCTTGTATTTACTTTCCTTTCCGAAGTGTTAATGCTAAAGCAAAAGTAAAAAAAAAAAAGAAAGAGCGTGGAATGCTTCCTGCGAACACATCACACCAAGACGAGGGCGAACACAAAACACCTCAAGGTTCTCGATTCCAAATGCAGGTATCATAGAAATGTTTACATCATATGTTGTGAGGTCTTAGTGTGTTCTATAGCGGTCACTTAGCCATTTAGCCATTGTTTGATGCCTGAACCCTACAGGCTCGCGCAGCAGTGGCGCTCGTGGGACGCGCATGTGCCAGCGGTTTGTGTGGCGTCATGAAACCGCATTTCTCGGCCAAATTGGCAGTAGCTGTCAACATAGCCAGTATTTTTGATATGGGAATTCAAGGCATCGGGATTGTTGGATACCTATACCAACGCTACACACAGATTCAAATGGGGCTCGATGTCGGGTTGCCTTTCTGAAAATATGGTAAATAATTACGGCTGCACACTAATGAGTGTACACTCTCGCGAATACATTACTGCTGGACGTGGGAGAGCATGGAATTCCTGCGTTCCACGCCACCTGATGCCAAACGTCCGCTCTCTTGTCACTTCCAGGCAGCTCTGTATCCTCACTGTTACCGTATAGAAAGGCCTCAGAGAACACTGCCTAATAAGACTGCTTCGTGCTTTCGTAATCAACAGGATAGTTTATGCCACCCCCTTTCTCATTCTCAATCGTTGTGAAATAGAGAAGTTAGAGAAAATGATCAGAACGTCATTCAAAAGGGCTTTAGGCATAGCCCAAACTTGTCGACAGAGAAGATTATAGCTATGGGAATGCATAATACCTGGTAAGAGATTGCTAAAGCGGTCAGGGAGGCCCAAATTTGGCTGCTCAGCTCCACTGTAGTGGGCCGAAAAATACTATAAGAACTACAGCTTCAGTCAGGTGAGCCACCCTATGTATCGGAAATCCTGGAGCTTGAGACGCGGAAACTATTTAAAATTGCACCGATCCCTAAGAATATGCACCCGATTCATGACAAGGAACGAAGACAGCATAGAGCAAAATTTGTTCAAAGAAAACTAATAAACGACCCTCCTGAGGAATTAGCCTATTGCGATGCTGCCTGCGGGCTAGAAGGGGCCGCGGTCATGGCAGTGGTAGAAGAAACTAAATAGATCCTGTAATACGCGTAACGCTTTAATAGCTGAAGAGGCTGCGATAGTGCTAGCATGTACAGGCACTGCAGCCAAAACTATCCTCTCAGATAATAAGGCGGCTGTTAATAACTTCGGCGAAAACCTAATTTCCAAGCCAGCGGCCAGTCTACTGAGAAAGCACCCACTAAACCGGGAGGTTTTAGTCATCTGGGTTCCAGCTCATGAGGGTCTACCAGGCAATTAGGTTGCCTATCGCCTCGCTCGAGATGTATACACCCGAGCGGCCATAGAGGCCCCGAAAACGGAGACAAAGACCCCCTCATCACCTACAAGGAGCTCTCTGAGACTCTCAGACTAAGCAGAAGGATCTACCCATCACACAGATAGGTCCCAAACGCCCTCAGAATGCAGGGCCTGGCAAAAACTTCAGGTCAATCGTTTCTTTCCTATGTTACTCTGCATAATGAGTTGAAAGGTGACTCGGGAGCTTGCAATCTCTGCAACGTATCTCTAAGCCAAATAATCTCATTTGGCAATGCCCCGATTCTCCGGGAGCTAAAGAAACTGATCTCCTTGATCAAATTACATGGGAGTCCTACATCCGCAGGCCAAATGCGGATGAACAAAAGATCTTCCTACGCCTGGCGGAGGAAGCTTACTCCAAGGCCTTCTCTGCGGCCACGGCGCAGGAAAGCCGGCAAGGAGACCCTCACCCTGGCTGAGCCCCTTCACCGAGGTCCATGTCGGTGTAAATAAAGTCTTCTCTCGCTCTCTCTCTCTATTAAGTCAGGCAATTAGGATGACGTCGAGAGGTATCAAATACTAAATAGTAATTAAATCAGTCAAATAAGCTGACGTCACGCAACCTGAAGTCGAGCCAAAAAAGGGCATAGGAAGGGATTGGCGCGCAATTTGAAAGTACCAAAGACTAAAATAGTTAAGTCAGTCAATTAGGGTGACGTCAAGGATGGGCCGTCACGCAGCCGGAAGTAGAGCCGAAAAAGGGCATAGGAAGAGATTAGCGCGCAATTTGAAAGTATCAAAGACTAAAATGAATAAACAAGAAGTGAATTATTGTGACGTAGAGGATGTGACGTCACGCAACCGGAAGTAGAGCCGAAAAGGGGCATAGGAAGAATTAGCGCGCAATTTGAAAGTACCAAAGACTAAAATGGATAAACAAGAAGTGAATTATCGTAACGTAGAAGATGTGACGTCACGCAACCAGAAGTAGAGCCGAAAATTGGCATAGAAAAGGATTGGAGCGCAATTTGAAAGTACCAAAGACTGAAATGGGTAAACTAGAAGGGAATTAAGCAACTAGAAACAGCCACAAGCAACCAACAGCAGCATCCGTGCTTTCGTATTACTCCAATGAAAATTCTGCAGTACTCTTTAATTTTTTGTGAAACCTATCAATACTCCTCTCAGGAAAGGGGGATCGTCCATCGAGGAACTCGACCAATGTAACAAGCAGTGCATGAAGCATACGGTATAACATTGAATAACGCTTTCATTATGCAACTGAATAAATGGAGATACAAATGTAAGCTTGATTGAACATGTAATTAAACAACTTTATTGGCATAATGAATTCGAAAAAAAAAACTCGACGTAGATATTTGTTGTTGCACAGCCTATTTCACAGTTACAGGTAAATTTGGAGCGCGTGTCCTCGAGGCGTGGAATCTCGCCCCACAGGGAAGCACGCGCAAGCGCTTACTGCGCTGAGGGGCGGAGTTTTGCCGCGTCTTTTAGAGCGCGGGTGTGCTCGGTCGAAAAGCAGGAGAATTAAGGATAGCACACGGCTGTCCCACTTTTTCGTTGGAACTTGAAAATTTCTTAGTAGAGCTTCGGATCCTTCAATGGCTTTTTTGCTTTTTTACATACCGCCCTTGGCAGCGTGCTTCTCCGTGGCTCGGTGACTCGATCAGTCAGTCACTAGGGCGCTTGACTGTTAAACTCAAGCCTCTGGCGGTCGCTTTCTGATGGCGGCGTCTAGCAAAGGAAACAAGGGTTCTCAACATTTATTTCCAAGATTTCCACGGGATATCTTCCACTAGGACAAACACAAGGAAAGGATTGTATTTCAAGGGCGCTGAGTCACCACTACGTTAATGAATATTACCGATGTCTTACATTTACCGATTCTATGCATTACCATCGGCGTCGTTGCTAGACTAAGCCCGTAGCATCGATGCGGCAGCTATCTTGAACATTCAAGACAGCATGCAGCACTTTCAGAGCATATTTCTCAAACTTGATTTTCTTCGTAACAGGACTGGTTTTATCTTCCGTAATTCCTTTTCGTGTTCCAAGACAGAGCACGTCCAATGTGTCTTCGCCACGCTGCGTTTTTAGAACTGAACGATATCGGTGCTGCTTTATGTATAATGGAAGCATGTTGGTGAAGGGCGGTTTATAGAAGAACATTACTGTCTCTGAAGGCTCAGAGCTTATCTTGACAAAACTTATATTTTTGTGCATAAGCTCAGTTCCTGCAATAAGAGATAGGCCCCTCACCCGTCAGCGCACTCTGTGCTCACGCAAGGACTACGTTCACTGCATCTCGGGGCTCCTAGTTTTCCTCTTATTGTATGTACCATGTCTTCACTGCTTCACCCTACATTGATTGGTTGGCTAGTTTATGGGGTTTAAAATCCCAAAGGCTATGAAAAATCCTTTATCCGACATTGAGTGATTGCTTATTTGTCTCTATATATTTACGCTAAATGTCGCTAATTTTTAGGTATATCTTGCTTTGCTATAAACGCCGCGCAGCTCACATCCTTGAACTCTCTTCGCAGTTTTAGCTGGGTGCAATGAATAATGTTCGTCATGCATTTTGTTTGCCTGGTGGCGGTAATATTTCTTTATGAAACAGGTCTGCTAAATATAGGTAGTTCTGTTCTACTTGACAAAGAGAAACATTTTAAAACGTTCTTGCCTCTGTTTTAGGGCACGTAGGTCATTTCTGATACCATTTTGGCCAGATTCGATTCTCTTAACTGTCTCAAGTACAGTTGCCAGGACGCTGACTTGGTCAAGAGGACCGGGATTTATTTTTACGTTTCCAGAAAGCGCTAAGAGCATGCCGCTAATAGAGAGTGCCATTTTAGTGCTACAACAGGCAAGAACATGCAACCAGTGCTTGGGGCACAACACCATGAAGACAAAATGATTTGAGGTTTTAACAAATAATGTGTCATCAAGATAACTGACCTGGAATAATACAACGGGTGAGTGCTCCATTGTGAAACCGGTGTCGTGCCCCAAGGAAACGTTGCCCGGTTGTGCGTTATATCCCGCGCGTCCAGTGCTGATGGTGGGGGGTGGGCGGATGTACACGGTTCTAGTTGCCAGACGATATAAGTGTGAAGACACTAAGGTAGAAGGAATAAACGACTTTGTTGCGAACAGTATGAAAGAGCACTGAACAACTATAAATGTTGTACTGTCTCTAAAAACTGGACTACATTTCGAGATGAACTCAAAAGACTACAAGAAAAATATATAAAGAAAAAGTGCATTCACATTACAAATGATCAGCCATGGTTCTCAAGAGATATAAAACGTTCCCTAAATAAAAAGAAACGGTTGTACAGCAAAGCCTCACGTAGTCAGACTGACGCTGACTGGTCAGAATATTTAGATTTTGCAAGGGTATGCAAACAAGAAATTGAGAAGGCCAAATACAAGTTTTATAACACTGATATGCCAAACTTTTTGCGTACCAATCCAAAAAAATTTTGGAGGGTCATTTCACCTGCGTCTTCGAGGAAACTTCCGAACCTCAAACACGATTCTGATATTTATTTAGAGCCCGAGGAAGTTGCATGCGAACTCAATGATTACTTTTGTAGTGTTTATCAGGACTAATCAACCACATGTTCACCTAGCTTAAGTCCACATACTACAAACCTCATGCCTAGCATTACCGTAAACACAGGAGGTGTCCTTAAAGCGATTGAACAGTTGCCATCGTCCTGCAGCCCTGGGCCAAGTAATATCACTGCTAAGCTGCTAAAGATTACAAAACTCAATTCAGCACAAATTCTTGCTTGCATTTTTCAGCAATCGCTTGATGAAGCACACGTTCCAGATGACTGGAAAATTGCCTACGTAGTTCCCGTGTATAAGAGAGGTGATAGGAATAGTAAAACTAATTATAGGCCCATATCTCTTACATCTATAGCGTGCAAATTACTTGAGCATATTCTATCTTCCCAAATGATAAATTTTCTCATCAGTGAGGACATACTTTTTGCTAACCAGCATGGTTTTCAGCGTGGGCGGTCGTGTGAAACCCAGCTCTTTGAGCTAACTACAGACATCCACTACAGTTTACACAATTTAGAACAGATAGATGCCATATTTATTGATTTCGAAAAAGCCTTTGATCGCGTAGCACATAAGCGATTATTACTTAAAATGAGGCACATTAACATTAATAGCACAGTGGTTAATTGGGTTGAGGAATATTTAAGCAATAGGCGACGGGCCGTTAAAATAGAGCATGCCCTATCTTCATCTCAGGTAATAAAATCCGGTGTACCCCAGGGTTCCGTCTTAGGGCCCACATTATTCCTGATCTACATAAATGATATCTCTCTTAACATTACTTCTTCGCTCAGATTGTTTGCAGATGATTGCGTTATTTATCGCTCTGGACTAACCTCACCGAATGTTTACAACTAGAAAATGACCTACAACGCCTAATCAAATGGTGCTCTGAATGGCAGATGACTATTAATATTAAAAAAACTAAACTTGTTCGTTTCACAACACGTAATCAAGCAATTTACTACACTTATACGATTGATAACCTAGCCATTGAGAACACACCCAGTCACAAATACTTAGGAGTATACGTGTCAGCCAACCTGTCTTGGAACACGCACATTGACAACATATTAGGGAACTCTTACAAAACCCTGGGTTTCATGCGACGGTCATTACGTCATTGCAACAAAGACACTAAACTTCTTGTTTATAACACAATCATACGGCCGAAACTCGAATATGCCTCGATAATCTGGAATCCTCATCAATCTTACCTAATAGCTAAACTTGAATCTCTGCAAAACAAAGCTGCGCCTTTTATTGCATGCAATTATTCCTCGTATTCTAGCATTTCTTTAATTAAGCAAGAGTTAGGTCTCCGGCTTTCAGAGATTAGGCGAAAAGTTAATCGCATAATATTTTCCACAAGCTTTACTATAACCCTTCAAATTACAGCATCGAGGAAATAAAACCGTCCACTCAAATCTTTCCTCGCCGCGACCATGATCACAAAGTGGAACCTTCTTTTGCGCGAACAAATTTGTTACAGTATTCATTCCTTCATTTCTGAATTAGTGAATGGAACGATCTAAATAAAAATATTGTTTGCCTCATGAACCATGAAAAATTTAGAGAAGCCTTGGAAACGATGTTCCCTGCTTAGTCGGAAATGCTTAATAAATTGAGAACTGCGCCTGTTTTAATTTTTTTACGCTCGTTCATTTTTGTTTTTCTCTGATTTGTGCTCGTGTTGCCATTGATCTACGTATGTAATATTGTTTGTAATTGTTTGTTAGTTCTGTATATCACTTTTTCTCATTTTCTGTTGTTTACATGTGATGACACTATGAAACGTTTTAACATTGTTATTATGACTTCTCCCCCCCCCCCCCCCCCCTAGGTAATGCCCACTTGGGCCAAGAAACAATGGTAGACGGAGAGCCTCAGTTCGCAAGTCGAGCCAACGTTTCGACAAGTGCACTTGCCTTCGTCTGAACAGAACATATGCAATGCAAGCATGCGTTGCAATGGTCAAGGACCTTTATGTTCTAGCTCTCTGTCACCCGTAATCTGTGCCTAAAGCTGCAAATGTCTCTGTTGCTGATTAGAATGAATATGGGAGCAAACCCTCAGGGATCGTTTTGTACGACTTTTAGCCAACGTTCGGCAGACAATAGGTTAATATGAGCCAAGGAGCCTGACATGGCGAAATCGTACGATTTTGTGTTTAAGTTGCTTTTAATAGGAGATTCTGGAGTCGGTAAAACGTCAATTTTGTTCAGGTTCTCCGACAACAAGTTCGACGAAAGCTTCATATCAACAAAAAGAATGGCCACATAATGGGCTTTTGCCTCGCGAGGCGAACTTATTCTTGTCCGATGGCGGAACGGATCACTGCCACATCGGCGCAACTATTTGGCCCGTGACCCTTTTTCCCAAGCATTTCACTCGGAAAAGAGCCGAGCACCAGGCCGGGCAAAAGTTTGTAACCATTGAAAAACTTGTGGGTAAGCGGCGGCACCAGGGATCGAACCCGGTACCTCCCGAATTCGAGGCGGATGCTCTACGAATGAGGTTTAAAACTGCATTGGCTCAGCCGATATAATCTGAGCGAAATAATTCGGGCTGTTCACGTTCACTGCCTGAAGTGTGATTTGTAGTTCTAATGTTAGAGCGGCGATTGTCACACTCCTTGAGAAATTCCGAAAGCCAGCTTTCCT
Source organism: Amblyomma maculatum (assembly GCF_055883805.1). Classification (NCBI taxonomy): domain Eukaryota; kingdom Metazoa; phylum Arthropoda; class Arachnida; order Ixodida; family Ixodidae; genus Amblyomma; species Amblyomma maculatum. The sequence continues at coordinate 34,182,868 of NC_139348.1, forward strand.
TTAGAGCAAATGCTTCACCATAGCGGCCTAGAAGTAGCTTTTTATTCTTTGGTTTTAAGTCTTATAATTTGCTCGCAGGTGGCGAAAAACAGTTTGTGCTTTATATCTTCCTCCAACAAAATCCCTTACTTTGCAGAGCTGCGCCTATTCCTCTATCGCGGCAGTGGAAAAGCAGGAGACGTGATAAGGTTCGGGCCATAAGTGCATCTTTTCCTGCATTCTTGATTCCACAACCAGTTTGGAGACCGCAGGGAACGGTTTTAGCTATGCACTAGAGCTGACTTTTACAATTTGGAAAAGGTCATATTGGGAGTAGGAGAAAGTATTTAATTTTAAGGCTCGATAAAAGGCCGACTTTACATAAACAGGCTTAGCAAAACAGGATACAATATTATATCACACATACATGCGAAATACGTTACTCTAGCATCGTTTGTGTGTGTACTCTCGGAGAATAACTGCCATAGAATAGGCAGCGACACAAGACTTCGTGAAAATATGCCATTTTATAATTTGCGTCATCTGCCTTCAATTCGTAATGATACGTGGCGCATCGTAAGCAATGCTGCTTAGTTTCGAGGAAGCGCGTGCGGCCCCAGTGCGGGATCCCGAAGCGCTATGAGAAGAGTGGGCCAAAATACGGGAGGCGCGTGTAGCAGACGACCCGCTTGGAGCCACCCTAACCATACATGGCAAAATTACTTTTGAAAATGAATTAAATTACATTACTAATTACTTTGCTGAAAATTGCAGAAAAGTAAATTACATTACTCATTACTGCTCCTAAAAAGTAATGAAATTACATTGCAATTACTTCGACTGAGTAATTTAATTACTTTCAAATTACTTTCTAGTTTCATCCGTGCAAAAACGATGTAGAGTTAGTAAACAACACAACTTTTTCTCCAGAGACGAAGCATGCACATTCTTTCGTCTTCCCGCCGAATTCCGTCCCAGAGAACTATTTCTTCCCTCTTTCCTACAGCACTTGACGTTGAAAATATAAGACAACCGCGAAAAAAATAACAACCAAAACAGGAGCATGGTTGAACGGTCGTGAAATGAGCGGCGAACCCAGCGTCTTGCTGGCCCGGAGCTGTCTCCGCCATTTGAAGGTTCCGAAGAAGCTAGGCCATTTATTGCTTCAGTAGTCCCAAGAATCGTCCACGGCACCTTGCGCTCAGTAAGGCTCACGCCACGGCGGCTCACGGCATGGACCCTTCTGCCGTCTACCCCACCCAAACCCTCCCTCGCCCCGTGGTGACGAGTGTAACCAGGCATCACTGTGCCCTAGCCGACGCAACACGCCGCGCTTCCAACTAGTTTTCAACTCCGGCCTTCTTGCACCACCTGTCCCTTCGTTATTCCCTTGGCGCCTTGTTTCCTGCTGCTTGGAGAAAGGTTGCTATAGGATAGCTGCACTGTGAGCTGCTACACAGGAGGTTTCAGGCGCACTGTTTTGCTCAATTTTGTCTCGTTTTGCCGACCCGTTACGCTGGCTTCGGCTTGTGGCACGTCGTTCCTGCTTTCGCAGCACTCTACTTTGTTGTCTATTGAAGGAGTAGTGGTGCATTTAAGTAAAAGTAATTTTGATAGGAAATAATTACTTTTACTGCGAAATTACTGCCAAAAAGTAATTCATTACGTTCTAGATTACCAAACCGAAAAAGTAATTCGTTACATTACAAATTACTGGAAAAAGTAAATTAATTACAGTAATTTCATTACTGTAATTCAATTACTGCCATGTATGAACCTAACGCTTTCTATTAGCGACGCCACATCGCTGCGGCTGAAACAGATAGGTGAGTCCAAAGGGGTACTACTGCTAATGTTTGACATTGACACAGAGGAAGCACTGGATACACTTCTGTGCCAGGTTTTCAGACATTGCAGGAGTGGTTACATAAAAAAAGGATATTACGGTATACAAAGAGAAGTAGTAGTTATCGCAGCGAACTGCCAAGTTCATTCCACATATCATATGTGTGCGGAAAAAGAATGGCAAACAACGAAAGGCCTCAACGGCAGGATGTTCATAAGATTGATGCGGTAGGTCACACGTGCAGAACAACTTTTAAATGAAATGGGGGCAGTTAAAGAGACGAACTTGCGCACAGTTTTGTGTAGCATGATAAGACGGTCACAGTTTCGTCGATGCTCGAAGGATTTCAGTGATTTGTAATGCTTTGAACGTGAAAAGTGGCGATCATACCGGTTAAAAAAGAATCTGATAGCCTTTTTCTGTACCGACTTATGTTTATCTTTGTCATGCACAAAATGTGGGGAACATAAGGCTGACGCATATTCAATCAGGGGCCTGACGAGGGATCTATATGCTGTTAGCTTGAATTCGTTATTAGCACCTTTTAAGGTTCTTTTTAAGTAGCCTATCTTTTGAAATGATCTTGCGCATATAGTGTCAAAATGGATTTGTGATTTTAGGTTAGTATTTGAATTAGTGGACTCTTTATAACGTGTGTTCTGCATTTCCATAATTGAATTGTTAAGCTTACTTTTTGCTCATAATGATCATAGTCCCCGTTTTCTGGAAATTATTCTGCATTTGAATAGTTCTGCTCCAGTAATAAAATGATGTAAGCACATCGTTGAGTAAAACCTGATCACTGACACTATAAATGATTGAACAGAAAACACAATCATCAGCGTACAGCCGATGCTTATCAGGAGTGTTAGAAACAACTTGGATGACATCATTAATATACATTATGAATAAAAGGGGTCCAAGAACCGAGCCGTGAGCAACAGCCGAAAAAATATTACCCGTGATGACTTTTTGATTGAAGCCAACTAACTGGGTCCTCAGGTGCAAGCAATCTGTAATCCATCGGATGAAGTTCTCATCATAGGTGCCTGCGAGAAACGTGCGGAGTTTGGCGAGAAGTTTATTGTGGCACATCTTGTCGTAAGCTCTGAAATAGTCAATAAAAATGACGTCGACTTGCTCACGGTTATTAAGTGATGAGGCAATATTATGCGTAAATTCAATCAACTGAGTAACTGTAGAAAATCCAGCGCGGAAACCATTATGATGCTTTGAAAGAATATCTTTGTTATTCAACAACTGAATAATGTGCTTATTAATAATACGTTCCAGAAGTTTGCAGCTGGTCGATATAAGTGAAATTGGCCTTTAGTTGAAAATTATTTGTTTCCTGATTTGTGGATAGCATCAACATTGGCAACCTTCCAAATTCGAGAGACGGTTCCGGAGTCGAGTCCGGAGTCCGGAGTCGAGGAGGAGTGACGGAAGCTGACTAACAACTCACTAGTTAGTCAGCGCCCGTGTGTGTCTCCTTTGTCGTGTGTCTCGTAAAACTGCGCTGCCCTTATACTGATACGCAATAACCAACAAGTCCGTCAGATCGGCCTTATGTTAAGGATGCTATCTGGACCAGGACGTTTTGTGGTGTCTATATCAAGTAAGAGGGAATTCCAGAACAGGGTATTTCAATATTTGGGAACACTGCTGTTGAAAAATTAGGGGCAAAGGAAGAATTAGAGCTACTATCAATAGAAAAAACAAACGCATGCAAAGTACCCACTGGATGCTTCCGAGATAGCTTGCGCGTCAGAGCAGGACCCGTTTGCGATGATTAATAAACCAGCGCTGTTAGAAGGCGGATTGATTATCTTCTAGTCTTTTGAGGATTTTTTAATGAACATTGTCAAAGTATTGTTTCAATAGAAGTCCCTATCCTCATGCATCTTAGTTTTCAGTTTTGCTTTTAATGTGTTGATCAGTATATCATGGTTATTGTTTTTTTTCGACCGGAAACGTAGTCGCTTGATTCGACGACTAATTTGTATCATTTCTCTTTTATACTATGGGTATTGATTGGGTTTTACACACTTGCTCGGCACAAACTTTGATATGCACCCAAACACAACCGCATAAAAGTTTTCGCTAACGCGTACGTACCACAAAGTTTTCTGGAATGCAGAAATGCATCAAAGGAATCCGCAAATATATATGCTGGCTTCTTAGGATCATACCAAACGGAGAATTAAACGAGAACAGCATTATGATCAGACAGATCTTCTAAAACTTTTCACTGCAAATCCTCGCGCTTGAAATCTGCTTTGACAAAGACAATATCCAAGGTGGAGCCCTCTCTAGTATAGGGTTATCAACAACCTGAGATAGATAAGTGGGACAGCTATGTCAGTCAGCGCATTGCAGAGAGCCTTGTGGCGGTCATTTTGCGATCAAGGAATTCCATTTGACGTGCACTGCATTGAACGCCCCCCTACAAATAATCAGTTTAACATCATAAAGTCTATGTTTCACGATATAGTCAGTGACATACCAAATACAATTTCCGCTATCACCAGATGGTCGGTATAAAGCCCCAATAGCTACAAACAGATTACATACTCTTGCACCAGACAGACTCTTCTTCAGGCAGCGCCTGATGCCATTTCTGATAAAAAGCGCTACGCGCTTATCTGTTCGCATAAACGAGTATTCCGAGAATTCGAGAAATTGAGTCACCCAACGTAGTTTCAGTTATTAATGATGGCATTCTACAAGAAAGTGGAAACTTACATACTTCAAGCTATGGGCGTTTGAATTCAAAAGACTTTGTTTCAGTGGATGTAAAGCAACCTTTTTCGCTGTTATACTGACGGGCGCTTTAACAAGGGGTTTACTGTCATCATCCCATGAGTATTGAACATTGTCGACAAAGAGACGGTCAAGCTGTACACGAGATCTGCTCTCGTTATTCTGTTCTGTTGAATTTTACCATGTTAGTTTACAGACAGAACGCACGTGCGCCGAAAAGTCTTCCGTTATTTACTGCAATGATCCCTTTAGTTCGCTAACGTTTCACATTATAGCAGATTTTGTTCGCAAGTCTACTAACCCAATAATTGCAGGCCTTACTTTTTCCTCTTTTTTTAGCCCGTAGTTGATGCCAGCGCTCGATGCTGTCGCACTTCGCACCTAGATTTGTGGTTAGCAGCTGCGTTACCAATTCGAGTAGTGCTTCAGATGATTCGTCTGCCGCTTCAGACAAGCTGTGTATGATTACTTTGTTTGAGCGAGATCGATTCTCAAGCTTGTTAATTCCTTCTGTCAATATTATGCATATCTCTTATACAAGACATTGCTTTTTCTAGTTCTTCAATACGCACAATAACGTCTTTTGCAGCAGCAGAAGCCTCGGAGACATTGAGGCCACCTGCCGCAGGCTGCGACCATCGACCCCAGGATTGTGTCTCACGCGCCTCCGAAAACGCCTCACGCCATCCTGCGGCAGCCAGCGGCGCGGTGCCGCGTAACTGAATGATGCTGAAAGTCGATAGCTCGTCACGCATAAGAGTTATCAGTTGTTTCCGCCGATTACTTCTTATAACTTCTTAAAACCCCGGCCCTCAGTCACCAGCGGCTGCGGAACAACTGACCACGGCGGCGGTCAGACCTGTGACGCAGCAGGGGGTGCTAAGAAAGCCTGGCTCCGCTGGACAGGCCGCCATTGGAAACTGACCCTGGCAACGTTTAATGCTAGAACCCTAGCTAGTGAAGCTAGTTTAGCAGTGCTGTTAGAGGAACTAGAGGGCATGAAATGGGATGTCATAGGGCTTAGTGAGGTTAGGAGGCCGAATGAGGCATATACTGTACTGAAGGATGGGCATGTACTGTGTTATCGAGGTTTACCAGAGAGGCGACAACTAGGAGTAGGTTTCCTTGTCAATAAGTATATAGCGGGTAATATAGATGAATTCTATAGTATTAATGAGAGGGTTACAGGCATCGTAATTAGGCTTAATAAGCGGTATAAACTGAAGGTTGTACAGGCCTATGCACCTACATGTAGTTATGATGACCAGGCAGTTGAAAGCTTCTATGAAGATGTAGAATCGGCAATGCGAAAAGTAAAGACGCAGTATACTGTACTAATGGGCGACTTCAATGCCAAGGTAGGGGAAAAACAGGCAGGAGGCAAGGCAGTAGGTGACTATGGCATTGGTTCTAGGAATAGCAGGGGGGAGTTACTAGTTGAGTTTGCAGAGCGCAATAACTTACGAATCATGAATACCTTCTTCAGCAAACGGAAGAACCGAAAATGGACATGGAAAAGTCCTAACGGAGAGACTAAAAATGAAATCGACTTCATAATGTGTTCAACCCCCGCCATTGTGCAGGATGTAGAGGTAATCGGGAAAGTTCGATGTAGTGACCACAGGATGGTGAGGTCCCGAATTAGCCTAAATCTGAAGAAGGAACGCAATAGATTAGTAAGAAAGAAACCCATCAACGAATTAGCGGTGAGGGGGAGGGCAGAAGAGTTCAGGATCTCGCTACAGAATAGGTATTCAGCTCTAACTGAGGATGGCGACATTACCCTAGAGGCAAGGAACAATAATTTCAGAGATATCATTACTGAGTGCGCGGTAGAAGTAGGCGGTAGGATAGTTAGAGAGGATACCGGTAAGCTGTCTAAGGAGACGAAAGATTTGATTAAGAAACGGCAGAGTATGAAAGCTTCCAATCCAACAGACCAGATCGAATTGGCCGAGATATCAAAGCTAATCAATAAGCGCAAGGTGGCCGATATAAGGAAGTATAACATGGAGAAAATTGAGCATGCTGTAAAGAACGGGGGAAGCCTTAAAGCGGTAAAGAAGAAATTGGGCATAGGCAAAAACCAGATGTATGCGATAAGGGACAAGGCGGGCAACGTCATCACTAATATGGACAAGATAGTCAAAGTAGCCGAGGAGTTCTATACAGATCTCTACAGTAGCCAAAGTAGTCAGGACCGTAATGAGATTGGCGGTAGGGAAAAACAGTCAGACGTTCCACCAGTGACGAAGGACGAGATCAAGAAAGCACTAGAAACTATGAAAAGGGGGAAATCAGCTGGAGAGGATCAGATAACTACAGATTTGCTGAAGGACGGGGGGGATATCGTGCTAGAAAAACTGGCCACCCTGTATACGCAGTGCCTGGTGTCATCGACGGTACCGGAAGCATGGAAGAATGCAAACATTATCCTCATTCACAAGAAAGGGGACTCTAAGGACCTTAAAAATTACAGACCAATCAGCTTACTGTCTGTTACGTATAAGGTATTTACTAAGGTAATCACTAATAGAATCAGGACAACCTTAGACTGCAATCAAGCAAAGGATCAAGCAGGGTTTCGGAAACGGTACTCTACTATCGATCATATCCATACCATCAATCAGGTGATAGAAAAATGCGCGGAATATAACCAGCCCTTATACATAGCATTCATTGATTACGAAAAAGCATTTGACTCAGTTGAAACCTCGGCGGTGATGCACGCATTGCGAAATCAGGGGGTAGACGAGCCGTACGTGAAAGTACTGGAAGATATATATAGTGGCTGCACAGCAACCATAGTTCTGCATAAAGAAAGTAACAAAATTCCCATAAAGAAAGGTGTTAGGCAAGGAGACACAATCTCCCCAGTACTATTCACAGCTTGTTTAGAGGAAGTATTCAGAGACTTGGAATGGGAACAGTTAGGGATAAGGCTAGATGGAGAATACCTCAGTAATCTGCGATTTGCTGATGACATTGCCTTGCTAAGCAACTCGGGAGATGAACTGCAAATAATGATTGATGACCTAGACAGGAAAAGTAGAAAGGTAGGCTTGAAAATCAATATGCAGAAGACTAAGGTAATGTTCAACAGCCTTGGGAAGGAACAGGAGTTTACATTAGGTAGCGAAATACTGGAAGTAGTAGGCGAATATATCTACTTAGGACAGGTAGTAACCGCAGATCCGGACCATGAAAAGGAAATAACAAGAAGAATAAGATTGGGATGGAGCGCATTTGGCAAGCACTCGCAGATTATGACTAGCAGCTTACCGGTATCGCTCAAGAGGAAAGTATACAACAGTTGCATCTTGCCTGCACTCACCTATGGGGCTGAAACGTGGAGGCTAACCAAGAGAGTTCTACTTAAGTTGAGGACAACCCAGAGGGCTATGGAACGAAAAATGGTAGGGGTAACATTAAGAGATAGAAAGCGTGCAGAGTGGGTCAGAGAAATAACTCAAGTTAACGACATTCTAGTGGAAATTAAGAAGAAGAAATGGACATGGGCAGGACATGTAGTGCGAAGAGAGGATAACCGATGGTCGCTGAGGGTAACAAACTGGATTCCAAGGGAAGGAAAGCGTAGCAGGGGGCGACAGAAAGTTAGGTGGGCGGATGAGATTAAGAAGTTCGCAGGGGTCAAGTGGATGCAGCTAGCACAGAACCGGGTTAAGTGGAGAGATATGGGAGAGGCCTTCGCCCTGCAGTGGGTATAATCAGGCTGATGATGATGATGATGATGATGACTTCTTATAAGCTTCCTGGTGTTTCTTCTTGTAATCATTTTATCTACCTAGATAGAGCACACAAGTTTGCTGGGCAATCGAAATATCAATTAATGGGGCCTATGAAAATTTCGATAAAAAAGCACCACTTCTCGCTATTCAATCATCGACTACTGCGCCAATTGGCAAGATATTGTTACGAAGCGGCAAGCCGATGAAGACAGGAGACAGAACATGATAGATGACGATGGTAGATGACGTTTTATGCATGTTCGCGGGCCTAGCGCGAGCGCTCTTCTTCTTCTTCTTCTTCTTCTTCTTCTTCTTCTTCTTCTTCTTCTTCTTCTTCTTCTTCTTCTTCTTCTTCTTCTTCTTCTTCTTCTTCTTCTTCTTCTTCTTCTTCTTCTTCTTCTTCTTCTTCTTCTTCTTCTTCTTCTTCTTCTTCTTCTTCTTCTTCTTCTTCTTCTTCCTCGTTGTAATGGCACATACCCACAGTGGGGGATTGGCCAGAATTCGTTTTAGGTGACATACTATTTTTGATAATGTCGATTTGACTATATGATATAAATAACCTAATAATTAGGAGCTAGTGTTGCTGAAATAACTTTAAAGTTTGAGGCGATGTAATAGAAAGCAATGAAAAAAAGGAATAAAATTGTAAATTACTAAAAATAATAAGAAGACAAAATACAATCCAGACAACTCAGCGCTAACACACAAATCTTCCAGTAGCAATATTATAATTATGAAGTAATTCACACACCGGTTTTAGGGCATACCCTTTGACGGTTGCACCAAAGGAGAGGAGGACAGGAACTGTAAATGGCAGTCCTAGGCGAGCAAGAGGTATTTCTAGATAATGTCTTCTCTGAGTAGCATACCTGTGGCAGGAGAGGATGTAATGTTCAATTGTTTCCACGTCATTACATGACGCACAAAGATTGGATGGCGTGAATCCAGAGCGACATAAATAAAGTTTGAGGGAAGGAATTCTACAACGCATGAGCGTCATGGAAACCTCACATTGCCTCGAGGTACAACATCGGACATTCCAATGGAAATTTAAATGATTAAAATCCGTAGTCGCAAGGAGTGGCTCATGGCTCAAGGAGCTTAACGTTTGAAATCGTTCAAAACGGGATATATTTACAAAGATAATATTGGGCACAACATCGGCAACAGGCCCACTGAGAGCTGAATTTGCTAAATAATCCGACATTGTATTAGAAGCGATGCCGCAGTGTCCCGGAACCCACTGTAAACGTACTTCCTGTAAGTGTATCGGAAGGAAAAACATCAGGGTTTGTTTCAAAAGACGCATTTTCGGACTTTCTAATGCTGCTAAGACTGACAGGCAGTCAGAGAGTATGATTACGTGAGTAACATTACCTGAACTTTTTGAAGGGCCAAACCAATTGCAAGCAATTCAGCAGTAAATATTGGTGTGTAATCAGGGATCCGTACAGAAAAACTCCAATCAAGTGCTTTTGGAGTAAATCCCTACTGCTGCTTTTTCATTTCGTTGTGAGGCATCTGTGAAAATAGGTACGTGTCGTGGATATTGTAATAGATAATCTTCAAGGTGTCCCTTTATTACCGTGGTAGTCAAGTGTTTTGCATTAGATGGCAACGACTGGTCAAAGCACAGTGTGGAAGTAGCTTGAACATTGCCAACACGTCTTACTGACCTAAGCGAAACTGCAATTTTGGACAGCAAGGACTGAGTAAATACAAATTGTGGTTGCTTATATTGGGGCTAATGATAATCTAGAAACTGAGATTGGTGTGTAATAAAAATGGGAGAAGCCACTCCAGACAGAGATTCCAGTGCTCTTAAAAAGGTTCGCACTGTTAGCAGCTCAAATCGAGAGTTCCAGTCACGTACACGGGCCTCTAAATAGAGGACTGCATTTGAAACTGTTCTTGGCAACCCCAAACATAGTCGTAAAGCGCGCCTCTCCAGTAGCAACAAAGGTCGTAGTTTGTAATTAGGACTGCCCGAGAAAAGAACACAGCCGAACTCCAGAATTGGTCTCAAATAAGTTTTATAGAGAAACAAAAGAGTATCTCTACGCATACCGAATTTCTTATGGCTAATTCGAATCAGGCGACCAAGGGCTCGCTCACCTTTCAGGCAATTACTTTTGATATGAGGCCGCCAGTCTAATTGGGAGTGGTATATTACACCCAAGTATTTTAATGATTCAACCTGTGAGATTTGTGAACCGCAATACACAAGGGAGATATAAAGAGGGTGTGCCCGTGGGAAAACGAGTACTGAGGATTTCTTCACGTTGAGAGTTAATTTTACTTTACCGAGCCAAACTTCAAGGGCATTCAAGTAGGCTTGCAATAGCTGATATAAGGAATGAACATCTCGTGCAGAAGAGAAAAAGGCAATATTATCCGCATACACGTACAATTTTACATTTGGATGAACAGGAATATCTCTCATTAATATATTAAATAGCAATGGAGACAGCACCGATCCCTGAGGCACGCCTCTAGTTTGGTAATAAGTTTCAGAAGTTATAGAACCTCTCGTGCAGAAAAATTTTCTATTGCTTAAGAATTCTTTTAACCATGCAAACATGTAAGAAGACGACCTAATTTCGTTTATCTTATTCAACAGAATAGAATGTTCTACACTGTCATATGCTTTGGCGATATCCAAAGTGACCAATGCCGACACTTCTTTCTTCTTCATTACTAACCTAATTCTACTTTCCAAATCTGTATGAGCCGTCCAAATGGAGCACCTTTGACGAAAACCAATTTGTGCATCATTAAATACATTCAGGGTCATCACATGGTTTGTGAGGCGGCGGTGAACTATGCGTTCAATAAGTTTCACTAGATTTGAAGTCAGAGAAATTGGCCGAATATTATCCAAATCAAAGCCTTTTTTCGGATCTTTGAGGCTTAGTATAATTTTTGAAACTTTCCAGTCTTGAGGTAACCAAGCATTTTCCAGAGAAAAATTGACAATATTCAACACCTCCGAGCTGTGGTCTTGCACTAAAGCTTTCAGCATAGCCACTGTAATACCGTCACACCCAGGAGCTGCAGGTTTCAGAGCAGCCGCTATACAATGCAATTCCGGTGACTCAACTGCAACGAAATCAGCACGTGGTGTAGGTCGAAGTAAAGGAACCACCATTTGCGCTTGAAAGCGAATAGCAAGACCATTCGCAATTTGTTCAAGTTTCGCTTTTGCTTCATTGGGTGATAACACCTCTGACTCGGTTACATGTGGTGGAGAAGAATTTTGGTTGCGTTCCATGAACCTATACAATGCCTTCAGATTAATTGGATTAGAGAGATAGATATTCATATTAGCATTATATTCATCCTTTGCTATACGAATAGTTTGTTTAAATGAAGCCGCATAAAATTTATAATTTATCCAATTTTGGGGACACTGGTTATGGGAAAGGCTCTTCCACGCAGCTTTTCTACGACGGAATGCTTTCTCACATTCTTCGTTCCACCATCGGCATGACATTTTGCTAGGGACAGACGATTTCACAGTGAACACTGAACGCTCAGTGGCATCTAGCAGTGAAGAGAGTGCTTGTTGAGCCCGTTCAGAATGCTGAGATGATGCTATTGAGGAAAAAGAGAAGTTCACAAACTTTTTAAAGAGTTTATGGTTGATAAATTTTTGTTCACAAGTAGTTACTCTAAGGGGAGTAGATTCTATATTAAACGTAACTGGAAAGTGGTCGCTAGATGTACCACAATCCACCGTAGCCCATGATGAGACCCTTACTTCATTTGCTGCTAACGTTAAATCAATTACTGACCTAGCAGCTGCTCGCATGAAGGTTATGTCTAGACTATTACAGCAATGCACATCATTTACAGACATCCAGTTCCAAAGTCGCTGCCCACATATATCTGAACGGTAACCCCAAATAACATGGTGTGAATTAAAATCGCCAGCAATAATCAGTCCGTTTGTTGAACTCAAGAGATCACTCAATGCATCTGTTGTACAGACACCTGTTGGGAAGTAGACATTTGCAATAGTGAGAGGAGCAGACTGTGTAATTGCGATATCAACTGCAAGCAGTTCGCAGTCTTGTCGTAGAATTTTGTGTGACACCTTCGCCCGATGAATTGTTTTTGACGAAATTAATGTTAGCAAGCCGCCACCCCGGCCGCTAGTGCGATCTGATCTAAAAGTTCTAAAATACTTTAGAGAAAATGGCCGATTTGGCAAAAGCCAAGTTTCTTGTAATAAAACTATGTCTGGGTTGAAATTTGAGATAAGATTCTGCAAATCGTGAAACGAAGATGCAATTGAACGACAATTCCACTGTAGTACTTTTAACCCCGCCATGATTATTGTAGAATCCGGGAGGCTGTAACAGCCTCCTTTAAGACATCAATGTTATTCTGAGGATTAGGGGAACCTTTTTTACTTTTAGTGTTAGAATGGGCGGGTTTTGAGGGAGAGGAAGAAGCGCGACGCTTCTGGGACGAACATGGCATCACTACATCCAATGGGTAAACGGTGGACACGTGGGTATCCACAGGACCCAGTCCCTGTACTTTCATTGACAAAAAAGGAGCAGGCGTCGTCTGGGTAGAATCTCCCTCAACTGAGGCCCTAGCAACCATAGGAGCATGACATTCAGCTATACCAGGGTTGCCAACTTTCAAAGCTGCAATTTCGGTCGAACCAATCTTTGTAGCTATGACCTGTGACACAGCCTCTGTAAATGTGCTTAACATACGCTCGAAGAAACCCTCAAGAGATTTCTCTACAGCTGAGACAACCGACTTTGTTATGCTTGTTTCCACATCTGAAGCTATTGTTTTTGCACAAGCTGCATACGAATTCCTCTTATGGTCTAGCTGGGCATAGGCATCTGCTCTAGAACACCTTTTATGCTGAATGATGTTAAGAACAGTTTGTTCATCTGCGCGTTTTGGGCATGTACCATGATCAGCAGGGTGATCTGCATGTCATAGTGCGCAAATTACCACAGCAGAAGTGCACATGTCAGATGAATGGTTGTCTCCGCACAGTCTGCAGCGTGATGCGGATTTGCACGCCTTGCTGCTGTGTCCGAATCGCCAGCAGTTTTTGCACTGCAAAGGGCGAGGCTGCAGGGGATCTACACGGTACACAATTGGCCATACTTTAATCTCTGTTGGACAGTTAGCCCCGGCAAACGTCGCTATCATTGATTCTGTCGGCACCCTAGAGCCACCAGCATCCCTGCTGCAACGGAATAGTGATAAGATGCCAATTACAGCCTCATTAAATTCTTCAATCATTTCTTGCGGAGAAGCCGACGAATCCACGCCGCGTATAATACCTTTTGCACATGCCAGCTGTTCAGGTATAAAAGGTTTAACAGGCAATGATGCAAACGATGTGCATCGAAGCAAGTCCGACACACACTGTATATTCGAGGACTTACATAAGATACCTCTCCTGCCAAACGGACGCACCTCAGAGATTTCTAGGTAGTGGGGGGTGACAGCCTTTAGCTGCTCCTGGATTATTTTTGGATTTTTCAACTTCAGGAATCTATCCCCAATTGGTACAAATGCCACCGGTATTATACTTATTCCATTTCGTCCGAAAGATTCCAAGTCCAAGCTTTGGGCCGGCAGACTGGCAAACCAGGATGCCGAACCCCCCCCCGGGGAAGCTAGAGACATTATAGGCCTAATTGTACATCAATCCTAGGTTCGGTTTAAAACAAATACTGGCCAATCCCCCGACGTGAAATGGCCTCACCAGAGAGAACGGTCAGGCTTGAAGACAAGACAGGATCAACAGTCAGGAGAAGAATGCAGAACCGGCCAGGCGCTGCGTCGTTCTAGGCTTCTTGCTGTTGTTGTTGTTGTTGTTGTTGTCCAAATAACTTATGGCACATACCCACAGAGGGGGATCGGCCAAGAATTGGGTAGCAAAGATTTTTTTTTTTTTTTTTTTTTTTTTAATATACTTGCATAAAAAAAAAATGATTTGAGGGGTAGAGCAAAGGAAACAAAACGGGAGATAAGTGAAATATAAAATGAAAAGTGGTAACACTCACGGGAGATTGACACTACAATTTTAGAGCAAGTGATGTTTAAATATTTAGCAAGGCAAACGATTTGAGTCCAGTAAAAAATTTTGCATGGCAGTTAACACAGACCTGTGACTGTGCCCAAGGATTGTGGCGCCAAATGATAACAATGTCGGGCTGCTTAAACTAAGGCCAAGCTGTTGCAATGGCCTTTCCATCAACTGCTTTCTCAGCGTAGTAAAGCGGCGGCAAAACAATAAAAAGTGATCTAATGTTTCTTGTTCACCGCAAAATGCGCAGACGGGAGACAGTGCCAAACCAGACCTGTAAAGATAGAAATTTAAAGGTGGGATACGGCATCGCAGCCTTGTTAGTGAAATCTCAAGTTGCCGTGAATGACATAATTTTCTATTCCAAGAATAATTTAGATGCAGGTAGTCATCAGATCTTAAAAGATGTCCATTTTTCATATTTAATAGGACGTTTCTTCGAAACCTCGCTGCGGTGATGTACGCGGTCGCCGGAAGGATAGATAATACGGGGCCATTAAGGGACTCTTTTGCCAAATTGTCAGCATATTCATTTAAAGTCACATTGCTGTGGCCTGGAACCCATACCATATGTACAATTTTCAAATGTCTAGGGATCAGGGAGACAAAGGTTTTTACTATTGCAGAATCCACCGACGAAGAGAGAGATGAACACAAGGATAGAGAGTCGGAAATTACTGCCACTTTAGAAAAAGAGGAGTCTAATTTTCGTAAAGCGAGTACCACCGCCAGAAACTCTGCCTCAAAAATTGGGGTGAAGTCCGGAAGCCGGACAGAAAAAGACCAGTCTAAATGTGGACAATATATACCCACACCCGCCTTTTCATTACTTTGAGATGCGTCAGTAGCTACAACTAAACTAGCAGAAAGACTTCTTAAATGGTCTTCTAATAATCCGTTTAGAATAACGGATGATAAGTTTTTAGCATTATTCGGGAATATGTCGTCAAAGACAATTTTAATAGATGAACCGATGGTTTGTATGGGTAGAATACTAGGAAGGGAAACATTTAAAGGGTCCAGCAAATTTTTGACCATAACAACCTGCGGGGTGTGAAATTTAGACCAATGGACACCGAAAAAGGAGGTCGGTTGACAGCAAAAAATAGACATAGATCGGTGAAACTCTGATTCATATATCCTTAAGTACGTCTGAACGGTTAGAATTTGTAATCTATATATCAAGGGTGGAATCCGGGCTTCAAGGTAGAGCACATTGTTGGCAACAAATTTTGGAAGTCCCAGACACAACCTAAGTGCTTCTCGCTCCAACAGAACTAGCGGTCGAATTTTATAAGTTGCTGATCCAGAAAACAAGACTGAACCAAACTCTAAAATTGGACGCACATACATAATATAAATCATTAAAAGGACATCTCTCCGCATTCCAGACCTGGGACGACTAATTCGGCGCAACATGCCCACGGCCCGAGCCCCTTTCGTAGCAATATGGTTAATGTGGGGCTGCCATGAAAGATTATCATCATAAGTGACCCCTAAATACTTTAATGATTTAACCTGTGGTATTATTTGCTGCTGATACATTACAGACATACTTACAGAATCTTTTATGTTAAATACGAGGACTGCGCTTTTGTTGACATTTAATGTGAGACGCAAGCCACACAACCAATTCTCAATAGAGTTTAGGTACGTTTGCAAGTGGAGATAAAGGGATTGAATATCCGATGCAGTTGCAAAAAATGCAATATCATCCGCATATACGTAAGTGCGAACGTCATAATTAACTGGTATTGAGCTGAGTAGTATGTTGAAAAGGACTGGTGAAAGGACTGCTCCTTGCGGCACTCCCCTGGCTTGCTTATATCTGCCAGAATGGACGCCATTTAGTGCACAGTAAAACTCTCGGTTTTGGAGGAATTCAGATATCCAGGCTACTAAATAATGTGGAAACTGAAGAGATTTCAATTTTTGCAATAGAATGCTATGCTCAACGCTATCATAGGCCTTGGCTATATCTAGCGTTATCAACGCAGCGTACATTTTTTGGCGTCGCGCTAAAAGAACTCGACTTTCGAGATCAGCATGCGCATTCCAGATGGAACACTTTTGACGGAAACCAATTTGGCAAGGGCTGAGGATATTTTCTTTATTCATGAATTCCGAAACACGTATAAGTATGACTCTTTCAATTAATTTTGCAATGTTTGATGTTAATGCAATTGGTCTAATATTATCAATGGACAAGGCACCGCCTTTATTCTTAAGTAAAGGAATTATTTTGGCAAGTTTCCATTCTGGGTGTATCCAAGCATGTTTAATGGAATAATTTACTAGCTCTAATAACGTCTGAGGTGACTCGTCAAAAAGAATTTTTAACATTTTTGAAGTTACTTTATCAGGACCGGGAGCAGCGGCTGGTAATCTCATAACTATAGGAGAAAGCTCAGAAACGGAAATTTGGGGATCATAATTAACTGGTTCCATTGGCATTACAGGTATCGAGCCCGAAGGAAGTGCAGACGAGAAACGCTTCTCCAGTCCTTTGGCAATTGTTTCAATTGTGTCTATTGCTTCATGTGGAGTCAAAATGAAGGAATGTAGATTTTGTGCGTGCGGAATCTTTTTCCGCGAGCGTAAAAAACCAAAAAGAGCAGTTCGATTGCCAGATTTAGAAAGGAAATCAAAATGCTTAGCATCATACTCGTCCTTCGCTTTTGCAACTGTACGTTTAAAAGTAGCAGCAATGAACTTGTAATCCTGCCAGTTTTTCGGGCACTGGTTGTGGAGAAGCTGTTTCCATGCCGCCTTTCTACGTCTGTATTCTCGGGAACAATCAGCATTCCACCAAACAGCTGAAGTATTCCCCTTTGAGCTCCGTACCAAGATCTCAGACTTCTTACGGCAATCCTCAATCACCGAGCATAGGCGTTTTGATTTTTCTTCTTCATCCGTGTTAGTCAATGACTCAAGATTAGAGCGTAACGTTGACTGAAAGTTATTATAGTTTATAAATGACTTCAACTGAGAAGTCGCTGGAGTTACAGGGTGATTAACCTCAAACGCAATCGGTATGTGGTCACTAGAGGTGCCACAATCAAGTGTCGACCAATTATTAACGAAGAGACTGGGAGAGGTAAAAGTTAAATCTAACACAGATTTACTGTGTTTTCTTATAAATGTGGCCGAACCCGAATTTCTACAGGAAAAGTTATTATTTGTTATCCAATCCCAAAGACGCTTGCCACAACTATCTGTCTTGTAGCCCCATGACACATGATGCGAATTAAAATCACCAGCCAGAAGAACTGAGTTTCGACAATTAACTAATAGTAGATCTAGAGGTTTTGTATCTTGTACACCGCTAGGGAAATAAGCATTCACTAAGGAAAACGGACAGTGCCCTGGAATTTCAAAGTCTAGGGCCAATAACTCACAATCTATAGAAGATAACTGGAAAGAAATCTTAGCCCTGTGACAGAATTTTGTACAGACAAATATAATTAAACCTCCTCCTTTTGATTGGCGATCTTGTCGGAATGAATGATAATTTTGTAAATAGAAATGCTTTTCGGCTGTTAGCCAAGTTTCTTGCAAAATAATTATGTGTGGATTATATTGAGAAGAAATGTAAACTAAATCTGTTGAAGCTGTTAGAATTGAACGACAGTTCCACTGGATAACTCTTAGTGCCCCTATGATTGTGAAATCTTGGCAGCCGCAACTGCCTGCCCCAAAATATTATCCTTTGGCTTTAATGTATGCTGATGTTTCTTTGATTTTGGTTGGGACCGCGGAGAAGAATGATTGGACATGGGAGACCCACACCGTTTTAGAATTCTCACATCTGATTCTACCATCTCTGCGTCATCAATGTTTTCATCGTCATCTGGGAGAGCAGCCTTGTTAGGCGAAGCAACAGTAGTGCTTTCAAGCAGTTGAGAGCTTTCAGAGGGCATATTTGCTATGAAAGGTGCTGTTCCTGATTGCAGGGCTTGCGTTAGCTGAACTGCCAGAACGTTAGAAAAACACTCTGTGACAGTAGCAACTATTCGGTCGACCATTTTATTCATTGATGCTTCCACTGCAGTCATTATCGCCTTTGAGATTGATGCATCCATAGGCACACCTGATCGGGCTGACACACCTGCATAACCGTGTAATCGGTCCTTAACTTCTATTACAGCGTCACGACGCGAACAGCGTTTTCTATCTATTACCTCTAGAATTTGCAGCTCCTGTTTTCGAGATGGACACTCCAAGGAGTTTGCAGCGTGGGCTCCACCGCAAAGGCAGCATTTGTCGTGTTGTTGTGAACATGATGACGAATGATGACCATCGCCACATTTTGAACACCGCACGGAGGACTTACAACCACGAGCACTGTGACCATATCGCCAGCAATTAGTGCACTGCAGTGGCTTAGAATCAAGAGGATCCACACGGAAGATCAATGGCCATGCTTTTATCTCTGACGGGCATGAAGTTCCCGCAAATGTGGCAATCACCGACTCTGTTGGTACCCGCGTATTATTAACCTCCCGGCTGCAACGGTACACCGCTACCACACCAGCCGCCGAAAGAAGGTCGAGGGTCTCAGCTGGAGTTAAAGAAGAGTCTACTCCTCGGACTAATCCCTTTGTGCATGCAAGATGAGTAGGGATAAAGCTGCTCACCTGAAGTGATCCAAATGAATTGCATTTAAGCAGATCCTTCACGCAATTGAGGTCTGGAGATCGGCACAGTATCCCGCCACGCCCAAACTGCCTCACTTCTGTGATCGAGTCATACAGGGTAGAGGCTGCCTGGAGAGCAGCTCGAACAGTCCCAGGGTTATTCATTTTAATAAATCCGCCATCCTTGGGCACCAGCGCCACAGGAATGTTTGGAACGCCAGATCGTTGGAACGTTTCCAGAGGTAGATCGTGAGGAGTAATGAAAGCCGACCAGGGGGAGCGCCCCTGGCCGGGAGACTGCGTAGACATCACTTTATAGTTACAATCTCTCTGCGAGCGTTATATCAACACGGTGAAAAGCGCAAATGCGCAGGGGAAAACAGAAAAAAGAGGACTAGCCGCCCAATACTTAGCCGATTCACGCCTTCTGCTCGTAGCGGTGCCCTAATACTAAGCCTGGTGGTGGGCTACCGCCATCGCGTGATGCGTGAGCCTAAGGTGTGCCACTTAGGTGCTGCCTGAACATCAAAAGATAACCAGAATAACGCGGCCACAAGCAGCTTCTGTTTCTTCTTCGAGCTGCTAGGAGCTGAGCACGCCACTGCCCGCTTCTTCTTCCTTGTCGTCCGTAACAATATAAAATATTTCCCGGAGTTTTAGGTAGTGCAGCGTTTTGCCTTCAAAGCAATTTAAATTTAGTTACAATTGACTGAAGGGGACGTGTTCTTACTCCTGTTTTTCGGATCAGAAAATTTATTCCTGTAAGCCGGGGCCTCGCGGGATTGGTTCATCCTCGAAGACAGAGCCATGACGTCTTCGGACACGTCACGGACCTGACTGCCGGAGAGCGACCGTGTTTAGAGGAGACGGCGCCTTTCTTCTGTTTTTTTTTTTTCACTGGGGGAAAAGAGGAAGATGTCGAGAGGGCTGGCGGCGAAAGGAGGGGGATGCACTCGACAGCGGATGGCTGTGGTTTAGAGGAAGAATGATTGTCGCGCTTGCTTCTTCGCTTTTTCAGTTTAGTGCGTCTTTAACAGCCTCGTCGGCGCCCGTACTCGACGGCGGCTTTGTGCGGCGGGTTGGGATGACAGTTGTTCGCGGGTTAGCTTTAGTGCTTAGCATTACTTAGCTTATTAATGCGAAAGCCTTGCTCGCTATGGTCAGATTTCTATCCGCAGACCGCATCAGCAAAATCCTGTCCGCCGCAGTTGTAATTAAGACGTAGTAGCGGTCAATGAGTGGTGTCAATAGATAGAAGGTGACGTAATGTTGTGACCGAAAAATAATTAGGCCAATAAGTTAACTAGGTAATAATTTCACGAAAAAAATGTAAAAGTTGACTGCAACAGTTGTTAGTAATTAAGAAGCGGTAGAAATTAATGAGTGGAGTTAATCGATAGAGGGTGACGTAATATTGTGTCCGAAAAAATAATTAGGCTATAGGGAAATTAGGTAGTCAATTAGAGGCAAAAGACGCAAAATCGTGTCCGCAGCAGTTGTGAGTAATTCAGAAGCGGCAGAGGTTAACCAGTGGTGTCAATCGATTGAGGGTGACGTAGTGTTGTGTCCAAAAGTTAATTAGGCCAATAAATTAGGTAATCAATTAGAGGCAAACTCACAAGTCGTGTCCGCAGCAGTTGCGAGTAATTGAGAAGTGGTAGAGGTTAATGAGTGGTGTCAATCGATACAGCATGACGTATTGCTGTGTCCGAAAAAATAATTATGCCAATAATTTAATTAGGTAATTATTTAGAGGCCAAAATGTAAAAGGCTTAAATGGTCTCATTAGCCAGTGGCTTGGCGCCACATTTGAATGTATCAAATAGCAAAATAATTCTTTAAATCAGTCAGTTAAGGTGATGTAAAGGATTTGACGCCACACAACCTGAAGTCGAGCCAATGAAAGGGCATAGGAAGAGATTAGGGCACGCTATTTCAAAGTATCAAACACTAAAGTAGCTAATTAGGGCAGTCAATTAGGGTGACATCAAGGATGTAACGTCACGCAACCTAAAGTAGAGCCGAAAAAGGACATAGGAAGGCTTGGTTTGGTTTGTGAGATTTAACGTCCCAAAGCAACTCCGGCTATGAGAGACACCGTGATGAAGGAGTCCGGACATTTGCACCATAATAGAAGAGACATCTGGGCGAGTTGGTATGGTGACATGATAGAAAAACAGCGCAACATACGTGGACGCACAGCACACAGGCGCCTTGCTTTTCGCCTTCATGGAATAGCGGCCGCCGAGGCCGGGATTCGAATTCGCTTCCTTCGTAACAGTAGTCGAGCGCCTTAACCACTGCGCCACCCCGGCGGGGTGTTACATAGGAAGGGATTGGCCCGCAATTTGAAAGTAACGAAGACTAAAATGGGTAAAAAAGAAATTAATTAATGTTACGTCAGGGATGTGACGTCACGCATCCGGAAGTAGATCCTATAAAGGACACAGGAAGGGATTGGCGCGCAATTTGAAAATATCGAAGACAAATATGGATGAACAAGTGAATAAAAGAAAATGAAGCAGCCAGAAGCAGCCAACAGAAGAATCCGTGCTTTCGCAATAATCCAATGCAGATTCTGCAGTGCTCTTTAATTTGATCCTAGCGGTGTAGATTGTGCGTATGGTATGTGTGTACACTGTCTTCAGCGGCGGTGTAGCTCATGTCGGGTAAACAGCCACACGTGTTCTGTTGTTGGACAGTCTGCCAAGTACAAAT
Source organism: Amblyomma maculatum (assembly GCF_055883805.1). Classification (NCBI taxonomy): domain Eukaryota; kingdom Metazoa; phylum Arthropoda; class Arachnida; order Ixodida; family Ixodidae; genus Amblyomma; species Amblyomma maculatum. Next base: position 34,204,630 of record NC_139348.1, read on the forward strand.
TGCACTGAACTAATAGTACGTCCTAAGTGACTATAGTTAATTAGCTAATTGTGATTAAAAATACACTTTACACCACGACTGCAAGTAATATATTGTTGGATAGCTTACGTAGGGTGTAATTGCACTGTACCATTTGCACATCTTATTTATGCCACCTTTTATTAGTTCTTACTGATTAAAAATTGAAATTTACATTACAGTATGGATTGATTAGATAGCTTGTATCGACTATAATCACACTGAACTAGATGTACGTTTTCATTGTTTACGGGTAATCAGAAGTGATATCATTAAATAGCTTATATCCTTAGCTTACTACCTTGATTACCGGTCTTAGTTAATAGTCGTTATTTATTTATTTGTGATGAATAATATGTCTTTGAATTACAAATTCATGTCATATCGTTGAAAAGGTCTCAACGCGTAAATCCAAAATCAAACGCTAAACCACGCAAAACTCTGTAGAACCGAGCATTAACCGAGTACAACTCGGTCCGAAAATGCATCACACGAACGAACCAACTGCACTTAAGCGCTGTAGTGCGTACTGTTGTTTTCGGTCCCCCCCTCTCTCCGCCGCTTATACTGTGTGCCGCGCGCGAGTTTAATTAGTAATTGACACTACGCGACCGCAGGTTGTATATGCAGTGTATTTTATAATAATTTTTTAGTTGCTGCGGCAGCTCAAGCACAGTTATTTTTGCACACAGTGCTGGTGAACTTTCGCTCGACCGGCGTGAACTTGTTCACCTTTTTGTTTTGTAAATAATGGAAATAGCTCTCTGAAAGCCTCTCGTGTTGCACCTGTTTTAGTGTACATCTTGCAATCCACCCCGTGTCTTTTATGCTCGCCGGCCATAGCTAGGGTTTGATTATTAGATAGCAAATATTGATTCCCCAGCAGCATGTTTTCCTTACTTTTTTATTTAGGTTAGGTTTGCAGGCCGCTGGGCATCACGGCGGTCGGGTTCGTCTGTGCCTTGCATCATTTTTTTTTTCTAAAAGGCTCCTCGCGTCCCCCCCCGCCCCCCCCCCCCCAGTTGTCCTAGCCTCCCTAAACTAAGGGCGCGATATGCTGCTTGCAGAGGGCCGTCAGGCGGTAAAGTAAAAACCGTTCCGACAGGAAGGATTCTGGATGCAGTGGTTGATGGCCTTGTTCGGAGAAGCTGCCTTGGAACGGTGTCACCCGTTAATAATTAGAGGGATTAATAACGATGCGCCCATAACGGTGCGCACACTCCCAGATACCCTTAGAGTGAGGGGGGGTAACTGTTCCGGTCGCAAAGGAGATGCCCTCGACCTGCGTGGCAAGCTTAGCCGGAATTCAACTACCTTGTAGTGACAGAAAGGGCCGGGTGGCCGTTTGGTGCCCAGCTTCCGCCGGTTCAAGCCAGAGTAAGGGTCGGAGTCAGAAGCAACAAACAAAACAAACTTTATACACAGCACGAGACGATACAGAGGAACACACAAACGGTAAAATTACGCCGACGAGAGATTCACAGAATACAAACGCTAAGCATGCAACTACAGAGGTATTCAATAACACAGAGGCTGTACAACACAGATCAAACACGAGAGATTCACATAAAAAGCACCCATTGTTCACCGGCCACTGCTGCAGTCCAACGCCTCGAGAGTCACTATGTGGCCGCCATACAAGATGAGCGCCGCTCCCTCGCAGGTCCGTGGCTTTCCAGCAGCGGGTGATCCTCGGGAGTCCAGTTGTCACACTTGCGAACACGCCGCAACCACTGACTGACTGACTGACTGACTGACTGACTGACTACACAGGCAGCGCGGCCTCCGTAAATAGGGCACGCAGCGTCTGTCCGTTAAGGCGCGCTAAGGCTAGTGCGCACACACTTAGCTTCGCTGTTTAGAGCGCTCCATTTGCCTCCTGTCGAGCCGCGCGTCGTCATTGGCTAGGTCCCGTAGAATTTTCTGAAGACCTCTGGCATCTTCCAGACTGATGAGTCACCGTCATCGCCGGGTGAAGAGAAAGAGGGCGACGGCGACGCGTACAAAAGTTATGCGCTCTCTCGCGCGGGGAAGGAGGTTTTTCTCGAACCTTCCATGCGACGCCGCGCGGCCCTCGCTCCGCAACGGCTTAATAAAAATGTGCGCACATTTCTTGACTCTTCCCCTCCCTTAAATATTGTCCTACAATGTTCTCAATACACACGAACATAGTGCGCACATGCATGCGCTCACAAACTTCACGAGCAAATGTCCACATCACGCACTACATTGATGTTCAACATAAGCGGCAAAAACTCAACTGAGTTTCCACCACATAACACAGTGACATTCCACCATAAACATGACACTTTAACTCCAGATACATTCAACATAGTCCGCTACTCGGCAACACTGCGACGCAATCCTACAACAAGAGTCGCACAAATTTAACCACGAAAGGTTTCAAGTACAGATCACTGTACTTTGATTCACCCTACCCGCGTCGTAAGGCAGCGTACAATATACATAAAATACAAGGTTTTCACTTTCCCTCATTTGTGGGTTCCAGTTTAAACCTAAACCATTTTTCCTGGCGTTATTCCAAATTGCTATCAGTGCGTGACACGATTGCGTCTGTCAGGCATTTTGTCTTCGCTCTACGCTCTAGCAATTGCGGTGCTTCCATGTTCCTAGATCGAGCTACTGCAAATTCCTTAAGACATGACTCATAGCCACCTTGCAAATCACACAACCAATGGTTGCCGATAAATGCCCCTACAACCAGTAACGCCGACGTATACACGGGAACCTGCACCAACGCGCACAGACCCACAAAAAGAATCACTGTAGTAGTGTTCTTTGATAGGCACCGATATTCCCTTGTGCGAAGATTGAATATCCCCAGAAACACCCCCATAAGCGAGAAACACTTGGGCTACCTGCATCAATGACGGCCTAGGCATTCCTGAGTAAATTTCCTGTGCCGTCTCTTTCTTTTCGGTTTCCTTCTGAGGTGTTTCTTTATTCTTTTCTCGGGGTTTTCCTCCGGCTTCTCGGGGCCTTGCTTTCCTCGCATTCCCCTTTTCTTTTTAGGTTCACTGACTGCAGCGCACAGGCGCGGAACTTCGATCAGGATCCTCGGGAAATGTTGCGCCCTTGATATTGCCCAACACCAAATCGTAGATTGGGCGTACCATGCAAAGGGCTGTCAGTTGTCTTGAATAATATTGCGTCTGCACTTCAAATTTTGCCTCTGGTAGCAACTGGATTGAGTCGTCAATTAGCCTCACAGGGCATTTCTCACCAGTCAGATAATTGTCCTGAATCAAACTTCGTCTACCGATTACGGCACTGTTACCTGTTGCTCGTAGCACAGAAACTGATTTTCCTCCTATCTTTCCCCCCGAAACTGGCATCCGATTCATCGCAGATCCAGGTTGCGCATGTACTACGGCGTTCACCATCCTTATTTTCTTGTCCTTCTTCCGATTAACAACCTTCTCTGCTTCCTTCTCCTCTAGGCCGTGCACCAAGAGGAATTTCTTGCCGTTCTTCAGCTCACCAAAGCCATCGGCATCTTCTTCCTCCAGGCGACATTCCGACACTGACAGAGCCCTCGCGCATGCCGCCTGCGAAGCTGCCTTGTCAGCATTGGAACACTACATTGCTCTGTGGCCCTTCTGTGCGCATTTGCAACACGTGGACGGATTATTGGTTGCAAGTTTACAGCAGTTAAGTGCATAATGGCCTAGTTGTCCGCGCAGATAGCACCTCGGGGGTGACTTGACTCAAGGTTGTGTCTGTCGGAATTCGGGCTCTTGAGGGGTTTCAGAATTTTGAAACTTGCTAAAATTTTCGCCTCCCGGAGCTTCCAAATATTGCTCTGCAGGATCCATCATTTCGTACAAAGTTGTATTTTTTTATTGCGCAAGTTCGCCCTTCGGCATAAGGGTTTAAATATATTGATACAGGCCTGTGGCAGCAATGAATGTCAACTGCTCTCGGTGGTGTGGGCCATGTGTCCATACCCCTGTGTCGGCCGGTCTGGTAGGGTGGTAAGAGTGGCTTCTAAGCTGTGCCTTGCGGGCCACGCGAAGACCAGGACACGTTGTTAGGAAGTAGTTAGTGTGGCCTCCATAGCGTCCAAAGTAGTAGCTTTTCTTTCTTTTAAATACAGTGACAGACCAAGGTCACATCTGCCCAGGAATTGTTCCAAAGTGCGCCATACTCTAGTTCTCTTTTTGAGAGTTCAGTCCAGCGGTCAAAATAAGGACTATATCGCGCAACATACCGTGTTACCGTTTCACCGTCCATAGGTTTTCTAGTCCTGAACTTCTCGCGAAACTCATCCGTCATAAATTTAAACCTTTTAAGTAATGCAGCTTTCACCTTTTTATAGCTACCTGCATCCTCAGGAGGAAGTCTTCCAAATACGCTTAATGCTTCGCCACTAAGGCAAGTGCTCAACATGGTAGCACATTAACTGTCTGCTCAATTTGCATTTATGGCGATATTTTCGAAGCGCAATAGGAACCGCGTCGAGATCGTTTCTTCTCTCGTCGTATTTCGGGATCAATTTACTTGCGGCTATCCGCAAGCTGCTATGTCCTTCGCTGGGGCTATGCAATTCAACTCAACCTTTGTTGGTCCCTGAACTTTGGAGCTGAAGTTTCATAGTAATTCTTTTTCCCTCTGATTTTCCTCGTGTTGCTCCTTTCGAGTCCTCTCTCGTTCTTCCTCGGCCTTTTTTTCGAGCCCTCTCTCGTTCTTTTTCTGCTCTCTGTCTTCTTTTTCTCTCTATCTTTCCTTTTTTTCTCTCTGGCTAACCCATTTGCGCAGTTCGGCACCTTACAACCCCAGCTGGGTGCCAGCCTCAATCAGCTCTTTCAGGTTCCTATCTGAAGCGCCAACCGTTTGGGTGTACCTAAAGTCTGCGTACCGACCCTCACATAAACGCTTCTGCGCGGCACTACCTCTCGCTATCGCTCTGCCGCTATACAGTTCACGACCTCTTTTCGTAAAATCTTGCAACTCGTTCTCTGTCCTCTGAGCTTGAATTCACCAAACGTCCTGTCGCGGATGCCAGAATAATTGTCACCCGTTAATAATTAGACAGATTAACAACGGTGCACACGCTACTTGCTACTTGCTACTTGCTACTTGCTACTCGCTACTCGCTACTCGCTACTCGCTACTTGCTACATGCTACTTGCTACTGAAATACCTCGGGTTAGGTATTTCACTAAATGTCAGAAGATATTGAGCGTTTATTGAGGGAAGCGATGTTCTCTACACCACAGCCACATGCCGGCATCTGCGGCAGTGTTCGGTGCTGAACGTGGCTGGCAGGCACTGCGCATGCGTATCTTCTACATCCTTCCCTGTTTGTGAGCAGTTTGATACGTCAGCGAGTTACTTGGTTGAGGTTCTGTTTGTAGTGTAGCCTATTTGGCTGACTTCTGTTTCTGAAGGATTGCCTTACTTCTGGCGTTGAGTGGCCATCTGTAGTTGTCGCCTCCGCATCCATAGGTCGCGGACTGGCCACCTGCTCATCGACGGCCTCGCGCTCACTATCAGACGTGTGCTCAATGGGTACAACAACAAGATGAATACTTACCAACTTGGCCACTTTTCGACTCTCGCTCAAAAAGCAACCCCGATTTAGAGAACCCCACTGAATTGGCCATATCGAATTAGGTAGACATCAAGATTGGTCACATTCTGACGAGGTCAAATTTTCGGTGTCCAAGGAGCCAAATACAGGGAGTGAGCAATCCCGATTTGGAGATCCCCACTGAATTGGCCATACTCGAATTTATTTAGACACCAATGTTAGTAACATTCTGAGGTCAAATTTTCGGTGTCCAGGGGGCCACATTTTGGGTGTGAGAAATCCAAACTTCTGGATCCCTACTGAATGGGCCATGCTCGAATTAGTTTAGACATCAATTTTAGTCACAATCTGACATGGTCAAATTTTCGGTGTCCAAGGGGCCAAATTATGGGATTCAGCAATCCCTACATAGATATCCCCACTGAATTCGCTATACTCGAATGTTTTTAGACATCAAGTTTGGTCAACTTCTGACGAGGTCAAATTTTCGGTGTCTAATGGGTCAAATTTTGGCACTGAGCAATCCCTATTTAGAGATCCCCACTGAATTGGCCATACTTGAATTATTTTAGACGTCGTTTCGTCAGTATCTGACGAGGTCAAATTTTCGGCGTCCAAGGAGCCAAATATTGGGAGTGAGCAATCCCAATTTAGAGATGCCCACTGAGTTGGTCATACACGAATTATTTAGACATTCATTTTTTTCACATTCTGACGAGGTCATATTTGCTGTGTCCAAGGGGCCAAATTTTGGGAGTGAGCAATCCCAACTTAGAGATCCCCGATGAATTGGCCATACTCGAATTAGTTTAGACATCAATTTTGGTCACATTCTGATGAGATAAAATTTTGGTTGTCCAAGGTAGCAAATTTTGGGAGTGAGCAATCCCGAGTTAGAGATCCCCACTGAATTGGCAGTACTCGAATTGGTTTAGGCATGAATTTTGGTCATATTCTGGAATTGGCCATACTCGAATTATTTTAGGCATCAAGTTTGGTCAACTTCTGACGAGGTCAAATTTTCGGTGTCCACGGGGCCAAGTTTTGGGGGTGAGCAATCCCGATTTAGAGATCCCCACTGAATTGACAATACTCGAATTAGTTTAGACATCAATTTTGGTCACATTGTGACGAGGTCAAATTTTCGGTGTTCAAGAGGCGAAATTTTGGAATATTTACAGATCCCCACTGAATTGGCCATACTCGAATTAGTTTAGACATAAATTTTAATCATATTCTGATGAGGTCAAATTTTGGGTGTCCAAGGGGTCAAACTTTGGGTGTGAGCAATGCCGACATAGAGATCCCTACTGAATTGGCCATACTCGAATTATTTTAGACATCAGTTTTAGTCACAATCTGACGAGGTCAAATTTTCGGTGTCCTAGGGGCCATATTTTGGGAGTGAGCAATCCCGATTTAGAGATCCCCACTGAATTGGTCATACTCGAATTAGTTTAGACATTAATTGTGGTCACATTCTGACGAGGTTAAACTATGTGTGTCCAAAGTGCCAAATTTTAGGAGTAAGCAATCCCTACTTAGAGATCTCCACCTAATAGGTCAAACTCGAATTAGTTTAGACACAAATTTTAGTCAATTTCTGACGAGGTCAAATTTTCGGTGTCCATGGAGCCAAATTTTGGTAGTGAGCGATCCCGATTTAGAGATCCCCACTGAATTGGCCATACTGGAATTAGTTTAGACACCAATTTTGGTAACATTCTGATGAGGTCAAATTTTCGGTGTCCAAGGGGTCAAATTTTGAGAGTGAGCAATCCCGATTCAGAGATCCGAACTGAATTGGCCATACTCGATTAGTTTAGACATCAATTTTAGTCACATTCTGATGAGGTCAAATGTTCGGTGTCCAAGGGGTCAAGTTATGGGAGTGAGCAATCCCTACTTAGAGATCCTTACTGAATTGGCCATAATAGAATTATTTTAGACATCAATTTTAGTCACATTCTGACGCGGTCAAATTTTCGGTGTCCGAGGGGTCAAATGTTGGGAGTGAGCAATCCGGATTTAGAGATCCCCACTGAATTGGCCATAGTTGTGCCGGTAGGGTTATCACAGAGTAGCCCACCGTCAACAGGGTTGTGCCAAGGAGTTGGTAACGCAGCGGAGTTGGTAACGCAGTTGGTGAGATGAAGAAAAGGCTTTATACACTGTTTGCAGGTATTTACACAACAAGATCGGCCCTGCGGCCAAAAGCTAACATAGCCATACGCGACTGTTCTCGCGCAGTGACGGCTGGCGAGATTCCGCCGCGTCCGCACTGTCAGGGTGCGAACTGCTCCCGATGGACGCTCGTGAAGAACTCACACTCGGAGTCTCGAACGGAAGCACTTGAGACTCCGTCGCCGAGAACCGTTGATGCTCAAAATGGTCCAATCCGACGGCAGCACTTTCGCAGGGCCAATGGGAGAGCTTGCTGCGCTCTGGCTTCAAATATGCCGCGGGGCGAGAAGGGTTCACTGTCACGGCCATGGCGCCGTGCTGTCTGGATGCTCAGCTCATGTTGAAACACGTCGCTTCTCTCCCTTTGGCACGGCTCGCCTCCAGTGCAATGGTGCTTTGCAGAGAAGTATCCGTATTTTGTGAAGGAGGCGTTAGCCGAAGAAGTTTGGCGTCCGGCTGAATTTCTGGGCGGCTTTGGCCAGGCACAACAGCACCCCCGCCGTCAGACAATGCGCCGGGAAGACGAGCTGCTCGCATGTGGCTCGGATGCCGGGCGCGCTCTTTCGCCAGGTTCATCCAAGCTCCCGTCCAGTGTTCGGGCGCCAGGTAGCCTCACGGGTCTCGGGTTCCACTCGCACGGTCAGGATCTCTTGCCGACAGCCTTGTTGCCGGGGCACGCCGATCAACTTCGCTCGGGTCGCTCCGATGCCCTTGACACTCGCTACTGGTAACGGTAGACTTCTGCTGCTTGCAAAACCGACCGACAAAATGCGACACCCAACACAAGCAAGTACCCTCGGTCACCCGTAAAACACCAGACAGAGTCAAAATTTCAAATTAAGTTAGCTAAATTGTTGTCCCATTTTTGCTCCCAGTACAAGAGACAAGTGTATAGGATGCAGTACACAAGGTTCAAACAACAATTTTGCACATTAAAGATACATTAAGTAGCAAGGAAAATTATTAATCGGTAATGGAAAAAGTCTCCTTGAAATCACTTGGACAGTAAAACCATAACTGAGGAAGCAAGGAGGTCCTTTAATTTTTCCCAGTCTGCCTAGAGAATTACCGCTAGCGACGAAACGCTCGTCGAAGGTAATGCATGAATGCATGCGTGAATGCGTGAATGCACGACTCTAAGCATTCGAGTTCGCATTGTGCTGCTCTCCTCCGCAAGCGGCAGAATGCGTTGCTGTATTCGGGCGGTTTGGCTCTCCTCCCTCCGCTACAGCTTCGGCTGTCAATTTCTCTACGAGACCTTTCTTTCCACTTTGAGTGTGAAAGAACAGACGAGCACAAGTTACTCGCTTTGTTGAAGGATCTGTCTCGTTCCTTACGCTTTGTGCACCAATCGCGCATTTTCTGAGCACGGGTGCATTTGTGCCGCTGGGATCGCCGCTTCTTTTCCTTCCGCGATCGTTTGCGTTATCTCACATTTCGGTGACAGCATTCTTTCATGCACCTGCCTTTCCGCTATTTTCGGCGGCTGCACTTGAATGTTTGCTTTCTTTCTGTTGGTGCCAGCTCTTTCAAGGTGCTGGTAACCGGAGCTAGTATGGCGCCGACATACGGTCACGATCCTCTTTCTCGTGACGTTCACGTTCCTCTTTCTCGCTACGTTCCTTCTCCTCCTGGTGCTCACTGATATCAGCCTAGGCCTCTGCGGCTTCCTAAACCGTCACATCTTCTGCATGCATGATCTCAAGAATTTCCTTTTTTCTTTTTGTTCAGCCCAAATCGATGCCCAACTCCTCACAAATTTGGAGTTCTTTGACCTTGTAACTCTCCATCTTTTACCGGCCTCTTGTTGTTTGCCTTTTTAGAATAGTGTACTATACGTTCGCTATCTCGCTCCTAGCAAGAGATGCGCAAACCTTTCTCACACGGATTCCCCTCTCAGCATCCCTCGGTTTTCAAAACACTTCCTGTAGGCTTGAAATACGCAAGGTTCACACAATGCTACGATCAGCCTTTCTCAAAGCAACCTTGTGTGTCATAAAGTCTGGCGTTTGAGGGAAACTTCAGGTACTCACCGCGCCGAGGTGCCTGACGCCGGTCAATCCCGTAGCTGCCATCCAATGTTGTGCCAGTGGATCCCACAGCTGCCACCAATGTTGTGCCGGTAGGGTTATCACACAGTAGCCCACCGTCAACAGGGTTGTGCCAAGGAGTTGGTAACGCAGCGCTCGTCACCCGTTTCGTGAACAAGGGCTGTCAGCTTCGTGGGCGGTAGCGATGAATCCGAGTCGGCGTTGATGAGATGAAGAAAAGGCTTTATACACTGTTTGCAGGTATTTACACAACAAGATCGGCCCTGCGGCCAAAAGCTAACATAGCCATACGCGACTGTTCTCGCGCAGCGACGGCCGGGGAGATTCCGCCGCGTCCGCACTGTCAGGGGGCGAACTACCCCCGATAGACGCTCGTGACGAACTCACACTCGGAGTTTCGAACGGAAGCACTTGAGACTCCGTCGCCGAGAACCGATGACGCTCAAAATGGTCCAATCCGACGGCAGCACTTTCGCAGGGCCAATGGGAGAGCTTGCTGCGCTCTCGCTTCAAATATGGCGCGGGGCGAGAAGGGTTCACCGTCAGGGCCACGGCGCCGTGCTGTCTGGATGCTCAGCTCATGTTGAAACACGTCGCTTTTCTCCCTTTGCCACGGCTCGCCTCCAGTGCATTAGGGCTTTGCAGAGAAATATCCATAATTTGTGAAGGAGGCGTTAGCCGAAGAAGTTTGGCGTCCGGCTGAATTTTTGGGCGGCTTTGGCGAGGCACAACATCATACTCGAATTAGTTTAGACATCAATTTTGGTCACATTCTGATGAGGTCAAACATTGGCTTTCCACGGTGCAAAATTTTAGGAGTGAGCAATCCCGACTTAGAGATCCCCAGCTAATTGGCCAAACTTGATTTAGTTTACACATCAATTTTAGTCACATTCTGACGAGGTCAAATTTTCGGTGTCCAAGGAGCCAAATTTTGGTTGTGAGCAATCCCCATTTAGACATCCCCACTGAATTGGCCATGCCCGATTAGTTAAGACATCAATTTTGGTCACATTCTGACGAGGTCAAATTTTCGATGTTCAAGGGGCCAAAGTTTGGGATATTTAGAGATCCCCACTGAATTGGCCATACTCGAATTAGTTTAGACACCGATTTTGGTAACATTCAGACGAGGTGAAATTTTCGGTGTCCAAGGGGCCAAATTTTGAGTGTGAGCAATTTCGACATAGAGATCCACACTGAATTGGCCATAATCGAATTATTTTTGACATCAGTTTTAGTCACACTCTTATGAGGTCAAATTTTCAGCGTCTAAGGGGTCAAATGTTGGGCGTGAGCAATCCCTATTTAGAGATCCCCACTAAATTTGCCATACTCGAATTAGTTTAGACATCAATTTTAGTCACATTTTGATGAGGTCAAATTTTCGGTGTCCATGGAGCCAAATTTTAGTAGTGAGCAATCCCCATTTAGAGATCCCCGCTGAATTGGCCAAACTCGAATAAGTTTAACATCAATTTTAGTCACTTTCTGACAAGGTCAAATTTTCGGTGTCCATGGAGCCAAATTTTGGTAGTGAGCGATCCCGATTTAGGGATCCCCACTGAATTTGCCATACTCGAATTATTTTAGACACCAATTTTGTTAACATTCCGATGAGGTCAAATTTTCGGAGTCCAAGGGGTCAAATTTTGGGGGTGAGCAATCCCAACTTAGAGATCCCTACTGAATTGGCCATACTCGAATTACTTTAGACATCAATTTTAGTCATATTCTAACGAGGTCAAATTTTCGGTGTTCAAGTGGCGAAATGTTCGGAGTAAGCAATCCAGATTCAGAGATCCCCACTGTATTGGCCATACTCGAATTAGTTTAGACATCAATTTTAGTCACATTCTGATGAGGTCAAATGTTCGGTGTCCAAGGGGTCAAATGTTGGGAGTGAGCAATCCCGATTTAGAGATCCCCACTGAATTGGCCATTGTTGTTCCGGTAGGGTTATCACACAGTAGCCCACCGTCCACAGGGTTCTGCCAAGGAGTTGGTAACGCAGCGCTCGTCACCCGTTTCGTGAACAAGGGCTGTCAGTTCCTTGGGCGGTAGCGATGAATCCGAGTCGGCGTTGGTGAGATGAAGAAAAGGCTTTATACACTATTTACAGGTATTTACACAACAAGATCGGCTCTGGGGCCGAAAGGTAACATAGCCATACGCGACTGTTCTCGCGCAGCGACGGCCGGGGAGATTCCGCCTCGTCCGCACTGTCAGGGGGCGAACTGCTCCCGATAGATGCTCGTGACGAACTCACACTCGGAGTCTCGAACGGAAGCACTTGAGACTCCGTCGCCGAGAACCGTTGACGCTCAAAATGGTCCAATCCGACGGCAGCACTTTCGCAGGGCCAATGGAAGAGCTTGCGGCGCTCTCGCTTCAAATATGGCGCGGGGCGAGAAGGGTTCACCGTCAGGGCCACGGCGCCGTGCTGTCTGGATGCTCAGCTCATGTTGAAACACGTCGCTTCTCTCCCTTTGCCACGGCTCGCCTCCAGTGCATTGGTGCTTTGCAGAATCCATAATTTGTGAAGGAGGCGTTAGCCGAAGAAGTTTGGCGTCCGGCTGAATTTTTGGGCGGCTTTGGCGAGGCACAACACCATACTCGAATTAGTTTAGACATCAATTTTGGTCACATTCTGATGAGGTCAAACATTGGCTGTCCACGGTGCAAAATTTTAGGAGTGAGCAATCCCGACTTAGAGATCCCCAGCTAATTGGCCAAACTTGATTTAGTTTACACATCAATTTTAGTCACATTCTGACGAGGTCAAATCTTCGGTGTCCAAGGAGCCAAATTTTGGTTGTGAGCAATCCCGATTTAGACATCCCCACTGAATTGGCCATGCCCGCATTAGTTAAGACATCAATTTTGGTCACATTCTGACGAGGTCAAATTTTCGATGTTCAAGGGGCCAAAGTTTGGGATATTTAGAGATCCCCACTGAATTGGCCATACTCGAATTAGTTTAAACATCAATTTTGGTCACATTCTGACGAGATCAAATTTTCGGTGTCCATGGAGTCAAGTTTTGGTAGTGAGCAATCCCGATTTAGAGATCCCCACTTAATTGGCCATACTCGAATTAGTTTAGACACCAATTTTAGTCACAATCTGAAGAGGTCACATTTTCGGTTTCCAAGGGGCGAAATTATAGGAGTGAGCAATCCCGACTTAGAGATCCCCACTGAATTGGCCATACTCGAATTAGTTTAAACATCAATTTTGGTCACATTCTGACGAGATCAAACTTTCGGTGTCCATGGAGTCAAGTTTTGGTAGTGAGCAATCCCGATTTAGAGATCCCCACTTAATTGGCCATACTCGAATTAGTTTAGACACCAATTTTAGTCACAATCTGAAGGGGTCACATTTTCGGTTTCCAAGGGGCGAAATTATAGGAGTGAGCAATCCCGACTTAGAGATCCCCACTGAATTGGCCATACTCGAATTAGTTTAAACATCAATTTTGGTCACATTCTGACCAGATCAAATTTTCGGTGTCCATGGAGTCAAGTTTTGGTAGTGAGCAATCCCGATTTAGAGATCCCCACTTAATTGGCCATACTCGAATTAGTTTAGACACCAATTTTAGTCACAATCTGAAGAGGTCACATTTTCGGTTTCCAAGGGGCGAAATTATAGGAGTGAGCAATCCCGACTTAGAGATCCCCACTGAATTGGCCATACTCGAATTAGTTTAAACATCAATTTCGGTCACATTCTGACGAGATCAAATTTTCGGTGTCCATGGAGTCAAGTTTTGGTAGTGAGCAATCCCGATTTAGAGATCCCCACTTAATTGGCCATACTCGAATTAGTTTAGATACCAATTTTAGTCACAATCTGAAGAGGTCACATTTTCGGTTTCCAAGGGGCGAAATTATAGGAGTGAGCAATCCCGACTTAGAGATCCCCACTGAATTGGCCATACTCGAATTAGTTTAAACATCAATTTTGGTCACATTCTGACGAGATCAAATTTTCGGTGTCCATGGAGTCAAGTTTTGGTAGTGAGCAATCCCGATTTAGAGATCCCCACTTAATTGGCCATACTCGAATTAGTTTAGACACCAATTTTAGTCACAATCTGAAGAGGTCACATTTCCGGTTTCCAAGGGGCGAAATTATAGGAGTGAGCAATCCCGACTTAGAGATCCCCACTGAATTGGCCATACTCGAATTAGTTTACACATCAATTTTGGTCACATTGTGACGAGGTTGAACTTTGGGTGTCCAATATGCCAAATTTTAGGAGTGAGCAATCCCGATTTAGAGATCCCCACTGAATTGGCAATGCTCGAATTAGTTTAGACACCAATTTTGTTAACATTCAGACGAGGTGAAATTTTCGGTGTCCAAGGGGCCAAATTTTGAGTGTGAGCAATTTCGACATAGAGATCCCCACTGAATTGGCCATAATCGAATTATTTTTGACATCAGTTTTAGTCACACTCTTATGAGGTCAAATTTTCGGCGTCTAAGGGGTCAAATGTTGGGCGTGAGCAATCCCTATTTAGAGATCCCCACTAAATTTGCCATACTCGAATTAGTTTAGACATCAATTTTAGTCACATTTTGATGAGGTCAAATTTTCGGTGTCCATGGAGCCAAATTTTAGTAGTGAGCAATCCCCATTTAGAGATCCCCACTGAATTGGCCATACTCTAGTTAGTTTAAACATCAATTTTGGTCACATTCTGACGAAGTCGAATTTTCGGTTTTCAAGGGGCGAAATTTTCGGAGTGAGCTATCCCGATTCAGAGGTCCCCACTGAATTGGCCATACTCGAATTAGTTTACAGAACAATTTTAGTCACATTCTGAAGAGGTCAAACTTTCGGTGTCCAAGGGGTCAAATTATGGTAGTGAGCAATCACTACTTAGAGATCCGTACTGAAATGGCCATACTCTATTTATTTTAGACATCAATTTTAGTCACATCCTGACGAGGTCAAATTTGCGATGTCCGAGGGGAGTGAGCAATCCCGATTTAGAGATCCGACTAAATTGGCAATACTCGATTTAGTTTAGACATCAATTTTGGTCACAATCTGACGAGGTCAATTATTCGGTTCCACGGGGCCAAATTATGGGAGTGCGCAATCCCGATTTAGAGATCCCCACTGAATTGGCTGTACTCGAATTTATTTAGGCACCAATTTTAGTAACATTCTCACGAGGCGAAATTTTCGATGTCCAAGGGGCCAAATTATGGAAGTGAGCAATCCCGGCTTAGATATCCCCACTGAATTGGCCATACTCGAAATATTTTAGACATCAAGTTTGGTCAACTTCTGACGAGGTCAAATTTTCGGTGTCCACGGGGACAAATTTTGGGAGTGAGCAATCCCGATTTAGAGATCCCCACTGAATTGGCAAAGCTCGAATTAGTTCAGACACCAATTTTGGTAACATTCAGACGAGGTGGAATTTACGGTGTCCAAGGGGTCAAATTTTGGGACTGAGCAATCCCGATTTAGAGATCCCCACTGAATTGGCCATACTCGAATTAGTTTAGACATCAATTTTAGTCACATTCTGATGAGGTCAAATGTTCGGTGTCCAAGGGGTCAAATAATGGTAGTGAGCAATCCCTACATAGAGATCCCCACTGAATTGGCTGTACTCGAATTAGTTTAGGCATAAATTTGCAACATGTGGATGGATTATTGGTTGCGAGTTTACAGCAGTTATGTGCATAATGGCCTAGTTGTCCGAAGAGATAGCACCTCGGGGGTGGCTTTACTCTAGGTTTTCTGTCGGAATTCCGGCTTTCGAGGGGTTTCAGAATTTTGAAACTTGCTAAAATTTTCGCCTCCCTGAGCTTCCAAATATTGGTCTGCAGGATCCATCATTTCGTCCAAAGTAGTATTTTTTTATTGCGCAAGTTCGCCCTTCGGTATAAGGGTTTAAATATATTGATACAGGCCGTGGCAGCAATGAATGCCAACTGATCTCGGTGGTGGGGGCCGTGTGTCCATACCCCTGTGTCGGCCGGTTTGGTAGGGTGGTAAGAGTGGCTTCTAAGGTGTGCCTTGCTTGCCACGCGAAGACCAGGACACGTTGTTAGGAAATAGTTAGTGTGGCCTCCATAGCGCCCAAAGTAGTAGCTTTTCTTTCTTTTAAATACAGTGACAGACCAAGGTCACAGCTGCCCAGGAATTGTTCCAAAGAGCGCCATACTCTAGTTCACTTTTTGAGAGTTCAGTCCAGCGGTCAAATAAATGACTCAATCACGCAACATACCGTGTTACCGTTTCATCGTCCATAGGTTTTCTAGTCCTGAACTTCTCACGAAACTCATCCGTCGTGAATTTAAACCTTTAAGGTAATGCAGCTTTCACCTTGTTATAGCTACCTGGATCCTCAGGAGGAGGTCTTCCAAATACGCTTAATGCTTCGCCACTAAGGCAAGTGCTCAACATGGTAGCACATTCACTGTCTGTTCAATTTGCATTTATGGCGATATTTTCGAAGCGCAATAGGAACCGCGTCGAGATCGTTTCTTCTCTCGTCGTATTTCGGGATCAATTTACTTGCGGCTATCCGCAAGCTGCTATGTCCTTCACTTGGGGTATGCAATTTAGCTCAACCTTTGTTGTTCCCTGAACTTTGGAGCTGAAGTTTCATAGTAATTTTTTTTCCCTCTGATTTTCCTCGTCTCGCTCCTTTCGAGTCCTCTCTCGTTCTTCCTCGGCCTTTTTTTCGAGCCCTCTCTCGTTCTTTTTCTGCTCTCTGTCTTCTTTTTCTCTCTATATTTCCTTTTTTTCTCTCTGGCTAACCCATTTGCGCATTTCGGTGCCGTACAACACTAGCTGGATGCCAGCCTCAATCAGCTCTTTCAGGTTCATATCTGAAGGGCGAACCGTTTGGGTGCACCTAGTCTGCTTAGCGACCCTCACATAAACGCTTCCGCGCGGCACTACCTCTCGCTATCGCTCTGCTGCTATACAGTTTACGACCTCTTTTCGTAAACTCTTGCAACTCGTTCTCTGTCCTCTGAGCTTGAATGCACCAAACGTCCTGTCGCGGATGCCAGAAAAATTGTCAGCCGTTAATAATTAGAGACATTAATAACGATGCGCCCTTAACGGTGCACACACTCCCAGACACCCTTAGAGTGAGAGGGGGCAGCTGTTCCGAACGAACCAGCTGACATTTTTCAGACTGATGAATCATCGTCATGGCCGGGGGGTGAGAAAGAGGGCGAGAGCGACGCGTACAAAGCTGCGCGCTCTCTCGCGCGGGGAAAAAGACATTTCTCGAACATTGTAGATCCTTTGATGCGGTGCCGCGCGGGCCTCGCGCCGCGCCAGATTAGAAAAATGTGCGCGAATTTCGCGACAGGCGGTTGTGAAGTGTAGCGCTGAGGGCGGCTACGGCCGCCACGCTGAAAAGGGGGGAAATTCAATTGATTTTGTTTGGAAACAATGCTTTCATCTCTTTTTCTTAACATGCAGTGCGTCCACCTCAGCTCTTATACGCTGTACATAGTTTCACTGAGGTCAGTGCCACATAGTCGCATCTCTTTTCCCAGAGCAATATCCCATGACCTAATGCTTCGCCGTTTACGTATATGCCGCAACATGGCAGCTGCGCGTCGCTAAAGTGGCGCCACGTGCTCTCAAATATCTGCGACTGAAAGCGCAAAGTATACAAAATGGGTCAGTCAGCCATATAAGGATACAGGGGCTGTAGCCATGCAGTGCGCCGTCTGCCATTTCCGAAACAACTTGATGATGTAGCGGCATATGATGATAAAATGACGTTCCCAAAACTATGGCTACAATACAATCTTCGTTGAGGTTAACGTCAATAACCTTGCATCCGTTCACTTTTACATGAGATCGTAGGTCACCGCCCAGTTGTAATAACCCTACAAAAAAAGTAACGGGAGAGTATGCCTGGACCGACATTACCTGCCATGCCAAATGCGGATTTCATTCTAAGGGGACAAACAAACGCTGAAAGCAGATAAAAATAAAAGCATTCAGGAAAAAAAAACATGATGTCAAGAGCAGCTTCTCATAGTGAATTGAGGGTGCATAGCCTGACGAAGACGACGAAAAGAATGCAAATTGAGAAAACGAATTACAATTTAGGCGCCCAGGAGGAAACACATGCAAGACATGAACATGTGTGAAGGAGCGTACACTGAAAAGAAATTAAGTAAACACAAAACCAGGAAAATATGCCCAGAAAACAAAGAGGGTCTGTTCAAAAACACAAGCGCAGGGACAGCACAAAGCAATGCGTTATCCAAAGAAAAAGAATGGCAGCAAAAAGACAATAGTTGACAAAAATAAACAGTCATGAAACAAATCGTAAATAAACGCAAGACAAAAACACTCTTAGGCCGGGTCACTTTTGCTAAACACGATTTCTGCTCGATCGGCGAGTCGCGAGACAAAAGGGCCACATCAGAGACAACCACAGCGCTCGAAACTTTAGGCCGAGGTGTAGAGTTACAATTTCTGATGTCTAGAGCTAGGAGGCGAGATTGGGGGAAATTTGAGATGGCCAACCTCGCGCGCTGTGTGCGTATTGCTCGACACAACAGCGAACCACGTGGAGCTTGCGAGCTTTCAGGCAATGGCAGTGTGCGAGAGATCCAACAGAACTGCAACACGTTCTCTGCAGTAACCAGAGGCAAACCCAGCGAGAGGTCCATCGCTGTCGTCAAATGAAAGGTTGCATCAATTGAGGCAGAAAGCACCCTACAATGTTCGATAATTACAGCGCAAGAACACACTGAACCAGTGAAGAGAAAGCGGTCTTGTCTTCAGAATATGCAAAAAGAAAATAAGAATATTGCGAAGAATTTGCCACACAAGGTCAATGACGTATGTATACGTCTGCGATAATACTTGTTAACCCATTTGCGCAGTTCGGCACCGGACAACCCCAGCTGGGTGCCAACCTCAATCAGCTCTTTCATGTTCATATCTGTAGCGCGAACCGTTTGGGTGTGCCTAAAGTCTGCGTAGCGACCCTCACATAAACGCTTCCGCGCGGCACTACCTCTCGCTATCGCTCTGCTGCTATACAGTTTACGACCTCTTTTCGTAAACTCTTGACACTCGTTCTCTGTCCTCTGAGCTTGAATGCACCAAACGTCCTGTCGCGAATGCCAGAATAACTGTCACCCGTTATTACTTAGACATATTAACAACGGTGCACACGCTACTTGCCACTTGCTACTTGCTACTTGCTACTTGCTACTTGCTACTCGCTACTCGCTACTCGCTACTTGCTACTTGCTACTTGCTACTTGCTACTTGCTACTTACTACTTGCTACTAGCTACTTGCTACTGAAATACCTCGGGTTAGGTATTTCACTAAAGCTGTTGCAGTCAAGACAGGTCAGAACATATTGAGCGTTTATTGAGAGAAGCGATGTTCTCTACATCACCGGCACATGCCGGCATCTGCGGCAGTGTTCGGTGCAGAACGTGGCTGGCAGGCACTGCACATGCGTATCTTCTACATCCTTTCTTGTTTGTGAGCAGTTTTATACGTCAGCGAGTTACTTGGTTGAGGTTCTGTTCGTAGTGTAGCCTATTTGGCTGACTTCTGTTTCTGAAGAATTGCCTTACTTCTGGCGTTGAGTGGCCATCTGTAGTTGTCGCCTCCGCATCCATAGGTCGCGGACTGGATACCTGCTCATCGACGGCCTCGCGCTCACTATCAGACGTGTGCTCAATGGGTACAACATCAAGATGAATACTTACCAACTTGGCCAGTTTTCGACTCTCGCTCAAAAAGTTCCAGCGTCGCTTTTAGGTGCCTTTCGTTGCGGCGGAACTGTTTATCTTCTGTTCGTAACCGTTATGAACGGGTGCAACCGACCCCACTACTCGCTCGTTGCGAGTTCATTGCTTGTCACGAATCCTAACCACATGTCCTTTCTTGAGGTATCACAGAGATTTGGCACCAACATCCAGGGGCTTACGCTTAATAGTTGTATTCGGCAGTCGCCAGAAGTCCGGAATTAGTGTGCGCCGTTTCGTGCCTTGCAAGAGCTTACCCGGTGAACGACCGTCCTCCAGTGGAGTCGAACGGTGTAAAAGCAGCCCCAGCCAGAAGTCCTGCTGTCTCATGCGCTTTTTCATTTTTTTTTATATTTGGATGCGTTTTTCAGCAAGTTGACTAGATTGTGGACATCCAGCGCTTGAGGTAACGTGGTAGCACTCGAACGTGCAGCTCTTGCATCCAGGTAAGTGACAAGATAATTGGGGACCATTGTCGCTGCAAACTGCCACCGGAATACCATGACGAGCAAAGATTGCGCTCAGCTTGTCAATACCAGTACGAGTTGCGGTATAGCTAGGTTTTTCAACTTCTGGGAAGTTGAAGAGTGGATTTTACATGCACAGGTAAGAACTACCGCCGTGGTGGATGATTTCGATGCCGAGTCTGCTCTTAGGGCAATGGGGTGTTGGACGCATCAGGAACGGCTCGCGTTATTGTTGGTACGCGTATTTCTGAATTAGTTAAGGCATCCATTTTGGTCATATTCTGGAATTGGCCATACTCGAATTAGTTTAGACACCAATTATAGTAACATTCTGACGAGGTCAAATTTTCGGTGTCCAAGCGGCCACATTTTGGGTGTGAGCAATCCCAACATAGAGATCCCTACTGAATTGGCCATACTCGAATTAGTTTAGACATCAATTTTAGTCACAATCTGAAGAGGTCACATTTTCGGTGTCCAAGGGGCCAAATTATGGGAGTGAGCTATCCCTACTTAGATCTCTCCACTAAATTGGCCATACTCAAATTATTTTAGATATCAAGTTTGGTCAACTTCTGACGAGGTCAAATTCTCGCTGTCCAAGGGGCCCAGTTTTGGGAGTGAGCAATCCCAATTTAGAGATCCCCACTGAATTGGCAATACACGAATTAGTTTAGACATCAATTTTGGCCACATTGTGACGAGGTAAATTTTCGGTGTTCAAGACGCGAAGTTTTGGGAGATTTACATATCTCCGCTAAATTGGCGATACTCGAATTAGTTGAGACATAAATTTTAATCACATTTTGATGAGGTCAAATTTTCGGTGCCCAAGGGGTCAAATTATGGGAGTGAGCAATCGCTACTTTGAGATCCCTACTGAATTGGCCATACTCTAATTATTTACACATCAATTTTGTCACATTCTGAAGAGGTCAAATTTTCGGTGTCCGAGGGGCCATATTTTTTGAGTGAGCAATTCCGATTTAGAGATCCCTACTGAATTGGCCATACTCGAATTATTTTAGACATCAATTTTAGTCACATTCTGACGAGGTCAAATTTTCGGTGTCCGAGGGGTCAAATGTTGGGTGTGAGGAATCCCGATTTAGAGATCCCCACTGAATTTGCCATACTCGAATTAGTTTTGACATCAATTTTGGTCACAATGTTACGAGGTCAAATTTTCGGTGTCCACGGGGCCAAATTATGGGAGTGAGCAATCCCTACTTAGAGATCCCCATTGAATTGGCCATACTCGAATTAGTTTAGACATCAATTTGGTCACATTCTGATGAGATAAAATTTTGGTTGTCGAAGGTACCAATTTTTGTCAATGAGCTATCCCGATTTAGAGATCCCCACTGATCGGCTGTACTAGAACTTATTTAGACACCAATTTTAGTAACATTCTGATGAGGTCAAATTTTCGGTGTCCAAGGGGCCACATTTTTGGGTGTGAGCAATCCCAACTTCGGGATCCCTACTGAATGGGCCATGCTCGAATTAGTTTAGACATCCATTTTAGTCACAATCTGACGCGGTCAAATTTTCGGTGTCCAAGGGGCCAAATTATTGGAGTGAGCAATTCCTACTAGATATCCCCACTGAATTGGCCATACTCGAATTATTTTAGACATCAAGTTTGGTCAACTTGTAAAGAGGTCAAATTTTCGGTGTCCACGGGGCGAAATTTTGGGATTCAGCCATCCCGATTAAGAGATCGCCACTGAATTGGCAATGCTCGAATTAGTTCAGACACCAATTTTGGTAACATTCAGACGAGGTGAAATTTTCGGTGTCCAAGGGGCCAAATTTTGAGTGTGAGCAATTTCGACATAGAGATCCCCACTGAACTGGCCATAATCGAATTATTTTTGACATCAGTTTTAGTCACACTCTTATGAGGTCAAATTTTCGGCGTCTAAGGGGTCAAATTTTTGGAGTGAGCAAACAGATTTAGAGATCCCCACTGAATTTGCCATATTCGAATTAGTTTAGACACCAATTTTGGTCACATTCTGACGATGTGAAATTTTCGGTGTCCAAGGGGCCAAATTTTGAGTGTGAGCAATCCCGACATAGAGATCCCCACTGAAATGGCCATACTCGAATTATTTTTGACATCAATTTTAGTCACACTCTGATGAGGTAAAATTTTCGGTGTCTAAGGGGTCAGATTTTGGGAGTGAGCAATCCCTATTTAGAGATCCCCACTGAATTGGCCATACTCGAATTATTTTAGACATCAAGTTTGGTCACATTCTGACGAGGTCAAATGTTCGGTGTCCAAGTAGCCAAATATTGGGAGTGAGCAATCCCGATTTAGACATCCCCACAGAATTGGCCATACTCGAATTAGTTTAGACATCAATTTTGGTCACATTCTGACTAGGTCTAATTTTCGGTGTTCAAGTGGCGAAATTTTGAGAGAGCAATCCCGACATAGAGATTCCCACTGAATTGGCCATACTCAAATTAGTTTAGACATCAATTTTAGTCACATTTTGATGAGGTCAAATTTTCTGTGTCCAATTGGCCAAACTTTGGGAGTGAGCAATCCCGATTTAGAGATCCCCTCTGAATTGGCCATACTCGAATTAGTTTAGACTTCAATTTTGGTCACATTCTGACGAGGTCTAACTTTGGGTGTCCAAGGTGCCAAATTTTAGGTGTGAGTAATCCCGACTTAGAGATCCCCATTGAATTGGCCAAACTGGACTTAGTTTAGGCATCAATTTTATTCACATTCTGACGAGGTCAAATTTTCGGTGTCCAAGGAGCCAAATTTTTGTAGTGAGCAATCCCGATTTAGAGATGCCCACTGAATTGGCCATACTCGAATTAGTTTAGACATCAATTTTGGTCACATTCTGACGAGGTCAAATTTGCTGTGTCCAAGGGGTCAAATTTTGGGAGTGAGCAATCACAACTTAAAGATCCCCATTGAATTGGCCATACTCGAATTAGTTTAGACATCAATTTTGGTCACATTCTGATGAGATAAAATTTTGGTTGTCCAAGGTACCTAATTTTGGGAGTGAGCAATCCCGATTTAGAGATCCCCACTGACTTGGCTGTACTCGAATTGGTTTAGGCATCAATTTTTGTCATATTCTGGAATTGGCCATACTCGAATTAGTTGAGACATAAATTTTAGTCACAATCTGAAGTGGTCACATTTTCGGTGTCCAAGGGGCCAAATTATGGGAGTGAGGTATCCCTACTTAGATCTCCCCACTGAATTGACCATACTCGAATTATTTTAGACATCAAGTTTGGTCAACTTCTGACGAGGTCAAATTTTCGGTGTCGACGGGGCCAAGTTTTAGGAGTGAGCAATCCCGATTTAGAGATCCCCACTGAATTGGCAATACTCGATTTAGTTTAGACATCAAGTTTGGTCACATTCTGACGAGGTCAAATTTTCGGTGTACAAGGGGCCAAATTGTGGGAGTGATCAATCCCGACTTAGAGATCCCCACTGAACTGGCCATAATCGAATTATTTTTGACATCAGTTTTAGTCACACTCTTATGAGGTCAAATTTTCGGCGTCTAAGGGGTCAAATTTTGGGAGTGAGCAATCCAGATTTCGAGATCCCCACTGAATTTGCCATATTCGAATTACTTTAGACACCAATTTTGGTCACATTCTGACGATGTGAAATTTTTGGTGTCCAAGGGGCCAAATTTTGAGTGTGAGCAATCCCGACATAGAGATCCCCACTGAAATGGCCATACTCGAATTATTTTTGACATCAATTTTAGTCACACTCTGATGAGGTAAAATTTTCGGTGTCTAAGGGGTCAGATTTTGGGAGTGAGCAATCCCTATTTAGAGATCCCCATTGAATTGGCCATACTCGAATTATTTTAGACATCAAGTTTGGTCACCTTCTGACGAGGTCAAATGTTCGGTGTCCAAGTAGCCAAATATTGGGAGTGAGCAATCCCGATTTAGAGATCCCCACAGAATTGGCCATACTCGAATTAGTTTAGACATCAATTTTGGTCACATTCTGACTAGGTCTAATTTTCGGTGTTCAAGTAGCGAAATTTTGAGAGAGCAATCCCGACATAGAGATTCCCACTGAATTGGCCATACTCAAATTAGTTTAGACATCAATTTTGGTCACATTCTGACTAGGTCTAATTTTCGGTGTTCAAGTGGCGAAATTTTGAGAGAGCAATCCCGACATAGAGATTCCCACTGAATTGGCCATACTCAAATTAGTTTAGACATCAATTTTAGTCACATTTTGATGAGGTCAAATTTTCTGTGTCCAATTGGCCAAACTTTGGGAGTGAGCAATCCCGATTTAGAGATCCCCTCTGAATTGGCCATACTCGAATTAGTTTAGACTTCAATTTTGGTCACATTCTGACGAGGTCTAACTTTGGGTGTCCAAGGTGCCAAATTTTAGGTGTGAGTAATCCCGACTTAGAGATCCCCATTGAATTGGCCAAACTGGACTTAGTTTAGGCATCAATTTTATTCACATTCTGACGAGGTCAAATTTTCGGTGTCCAAGGAGCCAAATTTTTGTAGTGAGCAATCCCGATTTAGAGATGCCCACTGAATTGGCCATACTCGAATTAGTTTAGACATCAATTTTGGTCACATTCTGACGAGGTCAAATTTGCCGTGTCCAAGGGGTCAAATTTTGGGAGTGAGCAATCACAACTTAAAGATCCCCATTGAATTGGCCATACTCGAATTAGTTTAGACATCAATTTCGGTCACATTCTGATGAGATAAAATTTTGGTTGTCCAAGGTACCTAATTTTGGGAGTGAGCAATCCCGATTTAGAGATCCCCACTGACTTGGCTGTACTCGAATTGGTTTAGGCATCAATTTTTGTCATATTCTGGAATTGGCCATACTCGAATTAGTTGAGACATAAATTTTAGTCACAATCTGAAGTGGTCACATTTTCGGTGTCCAAGGGGCCAAATTATGGGAGTGAGGTATCCCTACTTAGATCTCCCCACTGAATTGACCATACTCGAATTATTTTAGACATCAAGTTTGGTCAACTTCTGACGAGGTCAAATTTTCGGTGTCGACGGGGCCAAGTTTTAGGAGTGAGCAATCCCGATTTAGAGATCCCCACTGAATTGGCAATACTCGATTTAGTTTAGACATCAAGTTTGGTCACATTGTGACGAGGTCAAGTTTTCGGTGTTCAAGAGGCGAAATTTTGGAGATTTACAGATCCCCGCTGAATTGGCCATACCGGAATTAGTTTAGGCATCAATTTTGGTCACATTCTGACGAGGTCAAATTTTCGGTGTACAAGGGGCCAAATTGTGGGAGTGATCAATCCCGACTTAGAGATCCCCATTGAATTGGCCAAACTGGACTTAGTTTAGGCATCAATTTTATTCACATTCTGACGAGGTCAAATTTTCGGTGTCCAAGGAGCCAAATTTTTGTAGTGAGCAATCCCGATTTAGAGATGTCCACTGAATTGGCCATACTCGAATTAGTTTAGACATCAATTTTGGTCACATTCTGACGAGGTCAAATTTGCTGTGTCCAAGGGGTCAAATTTTGGGAGTGAGCAATCACAACTTAAAGATCCCCATTGAATTGGCCATACTTGAATTAGTTTAGACATCAATTTTGGTCACATTCTGATGAGATAAATTTTTGGTTGTCCAAGGTACCTAATTTTGGGAGTGAGCAATCCCGATTTAGAGATCCCCACTGACTTGGCTGTACTCGAATTGGTTTAGGCATCAATTTTTGTCATATTCTGGAATTGGCCATACTCGAATTAGTTGAGACATAAATTTTAGTCACAATCTGAAGAGGTCACATTTTCTGTGTCCAAGGGGCCAAATTATGGGAGTGAGGTATCCCTACTTAGATCTCCCCACAGAATTGGCCATACTCGAATTATTTTAGACATCAAGTTTGGTCAACTTCTGACGAGGTCAAATTTTCGGTGTCGACGGGGCCAAGTTTTAGGAGTGAGCAATCCCGATTTAGAGATCCCCACTGAATTGGCAATACTCGATTTAGTTTAGACATCAAGTTTGGTCACATTGTGACGAGGTCAAGTTTTCGGTGTTCAAGAGGCGAAATTTTGGAGATTTACAGATCCCCGCTGAATTGGCCATACCGGAATTAGTTTAGGCATCAATTTTGGTCACATTCTGACGAGGTCAAATTTTCGGTGTACAAGGGGCCAAATTGTGGGAGTGATCAATCCCGACTTAGAGATCCCCACTGATTTAGTCATACTCGAATTAGTTTAGACATCAATTTTGGTCGCATTCTGATGAGGTCAAATTTTCTGTGTCGAAGGGGCAAATTTTGGGGGTGAGCAATCCCGTTTGAGAGATCCCACTAAATTGGCTGTACTCAAATTAGTTTAGGCATCAATTTTGGTCATATTCTGAAGAGGTCAAATTTTTGGGTGTCCAAGGGGCCATATTTTGGGAGTGAGCAATCCAGACAAAGATCCCAACTGAATTGGCCATACTCGAATTAGTTTAGACACCAATTTTAGTAACATTCTGACGAGGTCAAATTTTCGGTGTCCAAAGAGCGAAATTTTGGTAGTGAGAAATCCCGATTTAGAGATCCCCAATGGATTGCCTGTACTCGAATTATTTTAGGCATGAATTTTCGTCATATACTGGGATTGGCCATACTCGAATTAGTTTAGACACTAATTTTAGTAACATACGAACGAGGTCAAATTTTCGGGGTCAAGGGGCCACATTTTGGGTGTGAGCAATCCCAACTTAGAGATCCCTACTGAATTGGCCATACTCGAATTAGTTTGGACATCAATCTGAGTCACAATCTGAAGAGGTCACATTTTCTGTGCCCAAGTGGCAAAATTATGGGAGTGAGCAATCGCTACTTAGACATCCCCACTGAATTGGCCATACTCGAATTATTTTAGACATCAAGTTTGGTAAACTTCTGACAAGGTCAAATTTTCGATGTCCACCGGGCCAAGTTTTGGGAGTGAGCAATCCCGATTTAGAGATCCCCACTGAAGTGGCAGTAGTCGAATTAGTTTAGACATCAAGTTTGGTCACATTCTGACGAGGTCAAATTTTCGGTGTACAAGGGGCCAAATTGTGGGAGTGATCAATCCCGACTTAGAGATCCCCACTGAACTGGCCATAATCGAATTATTTTTGACATCAGTTTTAGTCACACTCTTATGAGGTCAAATTTTCGGCGTCTAAGGGGTCAAATTTTGGGAGTGAGCAATCCAGATTTAGAGATCCCCACTGAATTTGCCATATTCGAATTACTTTAGACACCAATTTTGGTCACATTCTGACGATGTGAAATTTTTGGTGTCCAAGGGGCCAAATTTTGAGTGTGAGCAATCCCGACATAGAGATCCCCACTGAAATGGCCATACTCGAATTATTTTTGACATCAATTTTAGTCACACTCTGATGAGGTAAAATTTTCGGTGTCTAAGGGGTCAGATTTTGGGAGTGAGCAATCCCTATTTAGAGATCCCCATTGAATTGGCCATACTCGAATTATTTTAGACATCAAGTTTGGTCACCTTCTGACGAGGTCAAATGTTCGGTGTCCAAGTAGCCAAATATTGGGAGTGAGCAATCCCGATTTAGAGATCCCCACAGAATTGGCCATACTCGAATTAGTTTAGACATCAATTTTGGTCACATTCTGACTAGGTCTAATTTTCGGTGTTCAAGTAGCGAAATTTTGAGAGAGCAATCCCGACATAGAGATTCCCACTGAATTGGCCATACTCAAATTAGTTTAGACATCAATTTTGGTCACATTCTGACTAGGTCTAATTTTCGGTGTTCAAGTGGCGAAATTTTGAGAGAGCAATCCCGACATAGAGATTCCCACTGAATTGGCCATACTCAAATTAGTTTAGACATCAATTTTAGTCACATTTTGATGAGGTCAAATTTTCTGTGTCCAATTGGCCAAACTTTGGGAGTGAGCAATCCCGATTTAGAGATCCCCTCTGAATTGGCCATACTCGAATTAGTTTAGACTTCAATTTTGGTCACATTCTGACGAGGTCTAACTTTGGGTGTCCAAGGTGCCAAATTTTAGGTGTGAGTAATCCCGACTTAGAGATCCCCATTGAATTGGCCAAACTGGACTTAGTTTAGGCATCAATTTTATTCACATTCTGACGAGGTCAAATTTTCGGTGTCCAAGGAGCCAAATTTTTGTAGTGAGCAATCCCGATTTAGAGATGCCCACTGAATTGGCCATACTCGAATTAGTTTAGACATCAATTTTGGTCACATTCTGACGAGGTCAAATTTGCCGTGTCCAAGGGGTCAAATTTTGGGAGTGAGCAATCACAACTTAAAGATCCCCATTGAATTGGCCATACTCGAATTAGTTTAGACATCAATTTCGGTCACATTCTGATGAGATAAAATTTTGGTTGTCCAAGGTACCTAATTTTGGGAGTGAGCAATCCCGATTTAGAGATCCCCACTGACTTGGCTGTACTCGAATTGGTTTAGGCATCAATTTTTGTCATATTCTGGAATTGGCCATACTCGAATTAGTTGAGACATAAATTTTAATCACAATCTGAAGTGGTCACATTTTCGGTGTCCAAGGGGCCAAATTATGGGAGTGAGGTATCCCTACTTAGATCTCCCCACTGAATTGACCATACTCGAATTATTTTAGACATCAAGTTTGGTCAACTTCTGACGAGGTCAAATTTTCGGTGTCGACGGGGCCAAGTTTTAGGAGTGAGCAATCCCGATTTAGAGATCCCCACTGAATTGGCAATACTCGATTTAGTTTAGACATCAAGTTTGGTCACATTGTGACGAGGTCAAGTTTTCGGTGTTCAAGAGGCGAAATTTTGGAGATTTACAGATCCCCGCTGAATTGGCCATACCGGAATTAGTTTAGGCATCAATTTTGGTCACATTCTGACGAGGTCAAATTTTCGGTGTACAAGGGGCCAAATTGTGGGAGTGATCAATCCCGACTTAGAGATCCCCATTGAATTGGCCAAACTGGACTTAGTTTAGGCATCAATTTTATTCACATTCTGACGAGGTCAAATTTTCGGTGTCCAAGGAGCCAAATTTTTGTAGTGAGCAATCCCGATTTAGAGATGTCCACTGAATTGGCCATACTCGAATTAGTTTAGACATCAATTTTGGTCACATTCTGACGAGGTCAAATTTGCTGTGTCCAAGGGGTCAAATTTTGGGAGTGAGCAATCACAACTTAAAGATCCCCATTGAATTGGCCATACTTGAATTAGTTTAGACATCAATTTTGGTCACATTCTGATGAGATAAATTTTTGGTTGTCCAAGGTACCTAATTTTGGGAGTGAGCAATCCCGATTTAGAGATCCCCACTGACTTGGCTGTACTCGAATTGGTTTAGGCATCAATTTTTGTCATATTCTGGAATTGGCCATACTCGAATTAGTTGAGACATAAATTTTAGTCACAATCTGAAGAGGTCACATTTTCTGTGTCCAAGGGGCCAAATTATGGGAGTGAGGTATCCCTACTTAGATCTCCCCACAGAATTGGCCATACTCGAATTATTTTAGACATCAAGTTTGGTCAACTTCTGACGAGGTCAAATTTTCGGTGTCGACGGGGCCAAGTTTTAGGAGTGAGCAATCCCGATTTAGAGATCCCCACTGAATTGGCAATACTCGATTTAGTTTAGACATCAAGTTTGGTCACATTGTGACGAGGTCAAGTTTTCGGTGTTCAAGAGGCGAAATTTTGGAGATTTACAGATCCCCGCTGAATTGGCCATACCGGAATTAGTTTAGGCATCAATTTTGGTCACATTCTGACGAGGTCAAATTTTCGGTGTACAAGGGGCCAAATTGTGGGAGTGATCAATCCCGACTTAGAGATCCCCACTGATTTAGTCATACTCGAATTAGTTTAGACATCAATTTTGGTCGCATTCTGATGAGGTCAAATTTTCTGTGTCGAAGGGGCAAATTTTGGGGGTGAGCAATCCCGTTTGAGAGATCCCACTAAATTGGCTGTACTCAAATTAGTTTAGGCATCAATTTTGGTCATATTCTGAAGAGGTCAAATTTTTGGGTGTCCAAGGGGCCATATTTTGGGAGTGAGCAATCCAGACAAAGATCCCAACTGAATTGGCCATACTCGAATTAGTTTAGACACCAATTTTAGTAACATTCTGACGAGGTCAAATTTTCGGTGTCCAAAGAGCGAAATTTGGTAGTGAGAAATCCCGATTTAGAGATTCCCAATGGATTGCCTGTACTCGAATTATTTTAGGCATGAATTTTCGTCATATACTGGGATTGGCCATACTCGAATTAGTTTAGACACTAATTTTAGTAACATACGAACGAGGTCAAATTTTCGGGGTCAAGGGGCCACATTTTGGGTGTGAGCAATCCCAACTTAGAGATCCCTACTGAATTGGCCATACTCGAATTAGTTTGGACATCAATCTGAGTCACAATCTGAAGAGGTCACATTTTCTGTGCCCAAGTGGCAAAATTATGGGAGTGAGCAATCGCTACTTAGACATCCCCACTGAATTGGCCATACTCGAATTATTTTAGACATCAAGTTTGGTAAACTTCTGACAAGGTCAAATTTTCGATGTCCACCGGGCCAAGTTTTGGGAGTGAGCAATCCCGATTTAGAGATCCCCACTGAAGTGGCAGTAGTCGAATTAGTTTAGACATCAATTTTGGTCACATTGTGACGAGGTCAAATTTTCGATGTTCAAGGGGCCAAAGTTAGGGTAGTGAGCAATCCCGATTTAGAGAACCCCACTGAATTCGCCATATCGAATTAGGTAGACATCAAGATTGGTCACATTCTGACGAGGTCAAATTTTCGGTGTCCAAGGAGCCAAATACAGGGAGTGAGCAATCCCTATTTAGAGATCCCCACTGAATTGGCCATACTCGAATTTATTTAGACACCAATTTTAGTAACATTCTGAGGTCAAATTTTCGGTGTCCAGGGGGCCACATTTTGGGTGTGAGCAATCCCAACTTTGGGATCCCTACTGAATGGGCCATGCTCGAATTAGTTTAGACATCAATTTTAGTCACAATCTGACATGGTCAAATTTTCGGTGTCCAAGGGGCCAAATTATGGGAGTGAGCAATCCCTACTTAGATATCCCCACTGAATTCGCTATACTCGAATTTGTTTAGACAGCAATTTTGGTCACATTCTGATTAGGTCTAATTTTCGGGGTTTAAGTGGTGAAATTTTGGGAGTGAGCAATCCCGACATAGAGATTACCAATGAATTGGCAATACTCCAATTAGTTTAGACATCAGTTTTAGTCACATTTTTATGAGGTCAAATTTTCTTTGTCTAAGGGGTAAAACTTTGGGAGTGAGCAATCCCGATTTAGAGGTCCCCACTAATGTGGCCATACTCGAATTAGTTTAGGCATCAATTTTTGTCACATCCTGACGAGGTCTAACTTTGGGTGCCCAAGATGCCAAATTTTAGGAGTAATCCCGGCTTAGAGATCCCCATTGAATTGGCCAAACTCGACTTAGTTTAGACATCAATATTAGTCATATTCAGACGAGGTCAAATTTTGGGCGTCCAAGGGGCCAAATTTTGAGTGTGAGCAATCCCGACATATAGGTCCTCACTGAAGTGGCCATACTCGAATTATTTTTGACATATATTTTAGTCATACTCTGATGAGGTCAAATATTCGGTGTCTAATGGGTCAAATTTTGGCACTGAGCAATCCCTATTTAGAGATCCCCATTGAATTCGCCATACTCGAATTAAATTAGACATCAATTTTGGTCACATTCTGACTAGGTCAAATTTTCGGTGTTCAAGTGGCGAAAATTTGGGAGTGAGCAATCCCGACATAGAGATCCGCACTGAATTGGCCATACTCGAATTAGTTTAGACATCAATTTTAGACACATCTTGATGAGGTCAAATTTTCTGTGCCCAATTGGCCAAACTTTGGGAGTGAGCAATCCCGATTTAGAGATCCCCACTGATTTGGCCATACTCGAATTAGTTTAGACATCAATTTTGGTCACATTCTGACGAGGTCAAATTTGCTGTGTCCAAGGGGCCAAATTTTGGGAGTGAGCAATCCCAACTTAGAGATCCCCGTTGAATTGGCCATACTCGATTTAGTTTAGACATCAATTTTGGTCACATTCTGATGAGATAAAATTTTGGTTTTCCAAGGTACCAAATTTTGGGAGTGAGCAATCCCGGGTTAGAGATCCCCACTGAATTGGCCATACTCGAATTATTTTCGACATCAAGTTTGGTCAACTTGTAAAGAGGTCAAATTTTCGGTGTCCACGGGGCGAAATTTTGGGATTCAGCCATCCCGATTAAGAGATCCCCACTGAATTGGCAATGCTCGAATTAGTTCAGACACCAATTTTGGTAACATTCAGACGAGGTGAAATTTTTGGTGTCCAAGGGGCCAAATTTTGAGTGTGAGCAATTTCGACATAGAGATCCCCACTGAACTGGCCATAATCGAATTATTTTTGACATCAGTTTTAGTCACACTCTTATGAGGTCAAATTTTCGGCGTCTAAGGGGTCAAATTTTGGGAGTGAGCAATCCAGATTTAGAGATCCCCACTGAATTTGCCATATTCGAATTAGTTTAGACACCAATTTTGGTCACATTCTGACGATGTGAAATTTTTGGTGTCCAAGGGGCCAAATTTTGAGTGTGAGCAATCCCGACATAGAGATCCCCACTGAAATGGCCATACTCGAATTATTTTTGACATCAATTTTAGTCACACTCTGATGAGGTAAAATTTTCGGTGTCTAAGGGGTCAGATTTTGGGAGTGAGCAATCCCTATTTAGAGATCCCCACTGAATTGGCCATACTCGAATTATTTTAGACATCAAGTTTGGTCACATTCTGACGAGGTCAAATGTTCGGTGTCCAAGTAGCCAAATATTGGGAGTGAGCAATCCCGATTTAGAGATCCCCACAGAATTGGCCATACTCGAATTAGTTTAGACATCAATTTTGGTCACATTCTGACTAGGTCTAATTTTCGGGGTTTAAGTGGTGAAATTTTGGGAGTGAGCAATCCCGACATAGAGATTACCAATGAATTGGCAATACTCCAATTAGTTTAGACATCAGTTTTAGTCACATTTTGATGAGGTCAAATTTTCTTTGTCTAAGGGGTAAAACTTTGGGAGTGAGCAATCCCGATTTAGAGGTCCCCACTAATGTGGCCATACTCGAATTAGTTTAGACATCAATTTTTGTGACATTCTGACGAGGTCTAACTTTGGGTGCCCATGATGCCAAACTTTAGGAGTAATCCCGGCTTAGAGATCCCCATTGAATTGGCCAAACTCGACTTAGTTTAGACATCAATTTTAGTCATATTCAGACGAGGTCAAATTTTGGGCGTCCAAGGGGCCAAATTTTGAGTGTGAGCAATCCCGACATATAGGTCCCCACTGAAGTGGCCATACTCGAATTATTTTTGACATATATTTTAGTCATACTCTGATGAGGTCAAATTTTCGGTGTCTAATGGGTCAAATTTTGGCACTGAGCAATCCCTATTTAGAGATCCCCGTTGAATTGGCCATACTCTAATTAAATTAGACATCAATTTTGGTCACATTCTGACTAGGTCAAATTTTCGGTGTTCAAGTGGCGAAAATTTGGGAGTGAGCAATCCCGACATAGAGATCCCCACTGAATTGGCCATACTCGAATTAGTTTAGACATCAATTTTAGACACATCTTGATGAGGTCAAATTTTCTGTGCCCAATTGGCCAAACTTTGGGAGTGAGCAATCCCGATTTAGAGATCCCCACTCATTTGGCCATACTCGAATTAGTTTAGACATCAATTTTGGTCACATTCTGACGAGGTCAAATTTTCGGTGTCCAAGGGGCCAAATTTTGAGTGTGAGCAATTTCGACATAGAGATCCCCACTGAACTGGCCATAATCGAATTATTTTTGACATCAGTTTTAGTCACACTCTTATGAGGTCAAATTTTCGGCGTCTAAGGGGTCAAATTTTTGGAGTGAGCAATCCAGATTTAGAGATCCCCACTGAATTTGCCATATTCGAATTAGCTTAAACACCAATTTTGGTCACATTCTGACGATGTGAAATTTTTGGTGTCCAAGGGGCCAAATTTTGAGTGTGAGCAATCCCGACATAGAGATCCCCACTGAAATGGCCATACTCGAATTATTTTTGACATCAATTTTAGTCACACTCTGATGAGGTAAAATTTTCGGTGTCTAAGGGGTCAGATTTTGGGAGTGAGCAATCCCTATTTAGAGATCCCCACTGAATTGGCCATACTCGAATTATTTTAGACATCAAGTTTGGTCACATTCTGACGAGGTCAAATGTTCGGTGTCCAAGTAGCCAAATATTGGGAGTGAGCAATCCCGATTTAGACATCCCCACAGAATTGGCCATACTCGAATTAGTTTAGACATCAATTTTGGTCACATTCTGACTAGGTCTAATTTTCGGTGTTCAAGTGGCGAAATTTTGAGAGAGCAATCCCGACATAGAGATTCCCACTGAATTGGCCATACTCAAATTAGTTTAGACATCAATTTTAGTCACATTTTGATGAGGTCAAATTTTCTGTGTCCAATTGGCCAAACTTTGGGAGTGAGCAATCCCGATTTAGAGATCCCCTCTGAATTGGCCATACTCGAATTAGTTTAGACTTCAATTTTGGTCACATTCTGACGAGGTCTAACTTTGGGTGTCCAAGGTGCCAAATTTTAGGTGTGAGTAATCCCGACTTAGAGATCCCCATTGAATTGGCCAAACTGGACTTAGTTTAGGCATCAATTTTATTCACATTCTGACGAGGTCAAATTTTCGGTGTCCAAGGAGCCAAATTTTTGTAGTGAGCAATCCCGATTTAGAGATGCCCACTGAATTGGCCATACTCGAATTAGTTTAGACATCAATTTTGGTCACATTCTGACGAGGTCAAATTTGCTGTGTCCAAGGGGTCAAATTTTGGGAGTGAGCAATCACAACTTAAAGATCCCCATTGAATTGGCCATACTCGAATTAGTTTAGACATCAATTTTGGTCACATTCTGATGAGATAAAATTTTGGTTGTCCAAGGTACCTAGTTTTGGGAGTGAGCAATCCCGATTTAGAGATCCCCACTGACTTGGCTGTACTCGAATGGTTTAGGCATCAATTTTTGTCATATTCTGGAATTGGCCATACTCGAATTAGTTGAGACATAAATTTTAGTCACAAACTGAAGTGGTCACATTTTCGGTGTCCAAGGGGCAAAATTATGGGAGTGAGGTATCCCTACTTAGATCTCCCCACTGAATTGACCATACTCGAATTATTTCAGACATCAATTTTGGTCAACTTCTGACGAGGTCAAATTTTCGGTGTCGACGGGGCCAAGTTTTAGGAGTGAGCAATCCCGATTTAGAGATCCCCACTGAATTGGCAATACTCGATTTAGTTTAGACATCAAGTTTGGTCACATTGGGACGAGGTCAAATTTTCGGTGGTCAAGAGGCGAAATTTTGGGAGATTTACAGATCCCCGCTGAATTGGCCATACCCGAATTAGTTTAGACATCAATTTTGGTCACATTCTGACGAGGTCAAATTTTCTTTGTCTAAGGGGTAAAACTTTGGGAGTGAGCAATCCCGATTTAGAGGTCCCCACTAATGTGGCCATACTCGAATTAGTTTAGACATCAATTTTTGTCACATTCTGACGAGGTCTAACTTTGGGTGCCCAAGATGCCAAATTTTAGGAGTAATCCCGGCTTAGAGATCCCCATTGAATTGGCCAAACTCGACTTAGTTTAGACATCAATTTTAGTCATATTCAGACGAGGTCAAATTTTGGGCGTCCAAGGGGCCAAATTTTGAGTGTGAGCAATCCCGACATATAGGTCCTCACTGAAGTGGCCATACTCGAATTATTTTTGACATATATTTTAGTCATACTCTGATGAGGTCAAATTTTCGGTGTCTAATGGGTCAAATTTTGGCACTGAGCAATCCCTATTTAGAGATCCCCACTGAATTGGCCATACTCGAATTAAATTAGACATCAATTTTGGTCACATTCTGACTAGGTCAAATTTTCGGTGTTCAAGTGGCGAAAATTTGGGAGTGAGCAATCCCGACATAGAGATCCCCACTGAATTGGCCATACTCGAATTAGTTTAGACATCAATTTTAGACACATCTTGATGAGGTCAAATTTTCTGTGCCCAATTGGCCAAACTTTGGGAGTGAGCAATCCCGATTTAGAGATCCCCACTGATTTGGCCATACTCGAATTAGTTTAGACATCAATTTTGGTCACATTCTGACGAGGTCAAATTTGCTGTGTCCAAGGGGCCAAATTTTGGGAGTGAGCAATCCCAACTTAGAGATCCCCGTTGAATTGGCCATACTCGATTTAGTTTAGACATCAATTTTGGTCACATTCTGATGAGATAAAATTTTGGTTTTCCAAGGTACCAAATTTTGGGAGTGAGCAATCCCGAGTTAGAGATCCCCACTGAATTGGCCATACTCGAATTATTTTAGACATCAAGTTTGGTCAACTTGTAAAGAGGTCAAATTTTCGGTGTCCACGGGGCGAAATTTTGGGATTCAGCCATCCCGATTAAGAGATCCCCACTGAATTGGCAATGCTCGAATTAGTTCAGACACCAATTTTGGTAACATTCAGACGAGGTGAAATTTTTGGTGTCCAAGGGGCCAAATTTTGAGTGTGAGCAATTTCGACATAGAGATCCCCACTGAACTGGCCATAATCGAATTATTTTTGACATCAGTTTTAGTCACACTCTTATGAGGTCAAATTTTCGGCGTCTAAGGGGTCAAATTTTGGGAGTGAGCAATCCAGATTTAGAGATCCCCACTGAATTTGCCATATTCGAATTAGTTTAAACACCAATTTTGGTCACATTCTGACGATGTGAAATTTTTGGTGTCCAAGGGGCAAAATTTTGAGTGTGAGCAATCCCGACATAGAGATCCCCACTGAAATGGCCATACTCGAATTATTTTTGACATCAATTTTAGTCACACTCTGATGAGGTAAAATTTTCGGTGTCTAAGGCGTCAGATTTTGGGAGTGAGCAATCCCTATTTAGAGATCCCCACTGAATTGGCCATACTCGAATTATTTTAGACATCAAGTTTGGTCACATTCTGACGAGGTCAAATGTTCGGTGTCCAAGTAGCCAAATATTGGGAGTGAGCAATCCCGATTTAGAGATCCCCACAGAATTGGCCATACTCGAATTAGTTTAGACATCAATTTTGGTCATATTCTGACTAGGTCTAATTTTCGGTGTTCAAGTGGCGAAATTTTGAGAGAGCAATCCCGACATAGAGATTCCCACTGAATTGGCCATACTCAAATTAGTTTAGACATCAATTTTAGTCACATTTTGATGAGGTCAAATTTTCTGTGTCCTATTGGCCAAACTTTGGGAGTGAGCAATCCCGATTTAGAGATCCCCTCTGAATTGGCCATACTCGAATTAGTTTAGACTTCAATTTTGGTCACATTCTGACGAGGTCTAACTTTGGGTGTCCAAGGTGCCAAATTTTAGGTGTGAGTAATCCCGACTTAGAGATCCCCATTGAATTGGCCAAACTGGACTTAGTTTAGGCATCAATTTTATTCACATTCTGACGAGGTCAAATTTTCGGTGTCCAAGGAGCCAAATTTTTGTAGTGAGCAATCCCGATTTAGAGATGCCCACTGAATTGGCCATACTCGAATTAGTTTAGACATCAATTTTGGTCACATTCTGACGAGGTCAAATTTGCTGTGTCCAAGGGGTCAAATTTTGGGAGTGAGCAATCACAACTTAAAGATCCCCATTGAATTGGCCATACTCGAATTAGTTTAGACATCAATTTTGGTCACATTCTGATGAGATAAAATTTTGGTTGTCCAAGGTACCTAATTTTGGGAGTGAGCAATCCCGATTTAGAGATCCCCACTGACTTGGCTGTACTCGAATTGGTTTAGGCATCAATTTTTGTCATATTCTGGAATTGGCCATACTCGAATTAGTTGAGACATAAATTTTAGTCACAATCTGAAGTGGTCACATTTTCGGTGTCCAAGGGGCCAAATTATGGGAGTGAGGTATCCCTACTTAGATCTCCCCACTGAATTGACCATACTCGAATTATTTTAGACATCAAGTTTGGTCAACTTCTGACGAGGTCAAATTTTCGGTGTCGACGGGGCAAAGTTTTAGGAGTGAGCAATCCCGATTTAGAGATCCCCACTGAATTGGCAATACTCGATTTAGTTTAGACATCAAGTTTGGTCACATTGGGACGAGGTCAAATTTTCGGTGTTCAAGAGGCGAAATTTTGTGAGATTTCAGATCCCCGCTGAATTGGCCATACCCGAATTAGTTTAGACATCAATTTTGGTCACATTCTGACGAGGTCAAATTTTCGGTGTACAAGGGGCCAAATTGTGGGAGTGATCAATCCCGACTTAGAGATCCCCACTGATTTAGTCATACTCGAATTAGTTTAGACATCAATTTTGGTCGCATTCTGATGAGGTCAAATTTTCGGTGTCGAAGGGGCAAATTTTGGGGGTGAGCAATCCCGTTTGAGAGATCCCACTAAATTGGCTGTACTCGAATTAGTTTAGGCATCAATTTTGGTCATATTCTGAAGAGGTCAAATTTTTGGGTGTCCAAGGGGCCATATTTTGAGAGTGAGCAATCCAGACAAAGATCCCTACTGAATTGGCCATACTCGAATTAGTTTAGACACCAATTTTAGTAACATTCTGACGAGGTCAAATTTTCGGTGTCCAAGGAGCGAAATTTTGGTAGTGAGAAATCCCGATTTAGAGATCCCCAATGGATTGGCTGTACTCGAATTATTTTAGGCATGAATTTTGGTCATATACTGGGATTGGCCATACTCGAATTAGTTTAGACACCAATTTTAGTAACATTCGAACGAGGTCAAATTTTCGGCGTCAAGGGGCCACATTTTGGGTGTGAGCAATCCCAACTTAGAGATCCCTACTGAATTGGCCATACTCGAATTAGTTTGGACATCAATCTGAGTCACAATCTGAAGAGGTCACATTTTCTGTGCCCAAGTGGCAAAATTATGGGAGTGAGCAATCGCTACTTAGACGTCCCCACTGAATTGGCCATACTCGAATTAGTTTAGACACCAATTATAGTAACATTCTGACGAGGTCAAATTCTCGCTGTCCACGGGGCCCAGTTTTGGGAGTGAGCAATCCCAATTTAGAGATCCCCACTGAATTGGCAATACACGAATTAGTTTAGACATCAATTTTGGCCACATTGTGACGAGGTAAATTTTCGGTGTTCAAGACGCGAAGGTTTGGGAGATTTACATATCTCCGCTGAATTGGCGATACTCGAATTAGTGGAGACATAAATTTTAATCACATTTTGATGAGGTCAAATTTTCGGTGCCCAAGGGGTCAAATTATGGGAGTGAGCAATCGCTACTTTGAGGTCCCTACTGAATTGGCCATACTCTAATTATTTACACATCAATTTTGTCACATTCTGAAGAGGTCAAATTTTCGGTGTCCGAGGGGCCATATTTTTTGAGTGAGCAATTCCGATTAGAGATCCCTACTGAATTGGCCATACTCGAATTATTTTAGACATCAATTTTAGTCACATTCTGACGAGGTCAAATTTTCGGTGTCCGAGGGGTCAAATGTTGGGTGTGATTAATCCCGATTTAGAGATCCCCACTGAATTTGCCATACTCGAATTAGTTTTGACATCAATTTTGGTCACAATGTTACGAGGTCAAATTTTCGGTGTCCACGGGGCCAAATTATGGGAGTGAGCAATCCCTACTTAGAGATCCCCATTGAATTGGCCATACTCGAATTAGTTTAGACATCAATTTGGTCACATTCTGATGAGATAAAATTTTGGTTGTCGAAGGTACCAATTTTTGTCAATGAGCTATCCCGATTTAGAGATCCCCACTGATCGGCTGTACTAGAACTTATTTAGACACCAATTTTAGTAACATTCTGATGAGGTCAAATTTTCGGTGTCCAAGGGGCCACATTTTTGGGTGTGAGCAATCCCAACTTCGGGATCCCTACTGAATGGGCCATGCTCGAATTAGTTTAGACATCCATTTTAGTCACAATCTGAGGCGGTCAAATTTTCGGTGTCCAAGGGGCCAAATTATTGGAGTGAGCAATTCCTACTAGATATCCCCACTGAATTGGCCATACTCGAATTATTTTAGACATCAAGTTTGGTCAACTTGTAAAGAGGTCAAATTTTCGGTGTCCACGGGGCGAAATTTTGGGATTCAGCCATCCCGATTAAGAGATCCCCACTGAATTGGCAATGCTCGAATTAGTTCAGACACCAATTTTGGTAACATTCAGACGAGGTGAAATTTTCGGTGTCCAAGGGGCCAAATTTTGAGTGTGAGCAATTTCGACATAGAGATCCCCACTGAACTGGCCATAATCGAATTATTTTTGACATCAGTTTTAGTCACACTCTTATGAGGTCAAATTTTCGGCGTCTAAGGGGTCAAATTTTTGGAGTGAGCAATCCAGATTTAGAGATCCCCACTGAATTTGCCATATTCGAATTAGTTTAGACACCAATTTTGGTCACATTCTGACGATGTGAAATTTTCGGTGTCCAAGGGGCCAAATTTTGAGTGTGAGCAATCCCGACATAGAGATCCCCACTGAAATGGCCATACTCGAATTATTTTTGACATCAATTTTAGTCACACTCTGATGAGGTAAAATTTTCGGTGTCTAAGGGGTCAGATTTTGGGAGTGAGCAATCCCTATTTAGAGATCCCCACTGAATTGGCCATACTCGAATTATTTTAGACATCAAGTTTGGTCACATTCTGACGAGGTCAAATGTTCGGTGTCCAAGTAGCCAAATATTGGGAGTGAGCAATCCCGATTTAGACATCCCCACAGAATTGGCCATACTCGAATTAGTTTAGACATCAATTTTGGTCACATTCTGACTAGGTCTAATTTTCGGTGTTCAAGTGGCGAAATTTTGAGAGAGCAATCCCGACATAGAGATTCCCACTGAATTGACCATACTCGAATTATTTTAGACATCAAGTTTGGTCAACTTCTGACGAGGTCAAATTTTCGGTGTCGACGGGGCCAAGTTTTAGGAGTGAGCAATCCCGATTTAGAGATCCCCACTGAATTGGCAATACTCGATTTAGTTTAGACATCAAGTTTGGTCAAATTGGGACGAGGTCAAATTTTCCGTGTTCAAGAGGCGAAATTTTGGGAGATTTACAGATCCCCGCTGAATTGGCCATACCCGAATTAGTTTAGACATCAATTTTGGTCACATTCTGACGAGGTCAAATTTTCTTTGTCTAAGGGGTAAAACTTTGGGAGTGAGCAATCCCGATTTAGAGGTCCCCACTAATGTGGCCATACTCGAATTAGTTTAGACATCAATTTTTGTCACATTCTGACGAGGTCTAACTTTGGGTGCCCAAGATGCCAAATTTTAGGAGTAATCCCGGCTTAGAGATCCCCATTGAATTGGCCAAACTCGACTTAGTTTAGACATCAATTTTAGTCATATTCAGACGAGGTCAAATTTTGGGCGTCCAAGGGGCCAAATTTTGAGTGTGAGCAATCCCGACATATAGGTCCTCACTGAAGTGGCCATACTCGAATTATTTTTGACATATATTTTAGTCATACTCTGATGAGGTCAAATTTTCGGTGTCTAATGGGTCAAATTTTGGCACTGAGCAATCCCTATTTAGAGATCCCCACTGAATTGGCCATACTCGAATTAAATTAGACATCAATATTGGTCACATTCTGACTAGGTCAAATTTTCGGTGTTCAAGTGGCGAAAATTTGGGAGTGAGCAATCCCGACATAGAGATCCCCACTGAATTGGCCATACTCGAATTAGTTTAGACATCAATTTTAG
Organism: Amblyomma maculatum; assembly: GCF_055883805.1. Classification (NCBI taxonomy): domain Eukaryota; kingdom Metazoa; phylum Arthropoda; class Arachnida; order Ixodida; family Ixodidae; genus Amblyomma; species Amblyomma maculatum. The sequence goes on from NC_139348.1 coordinate 34,246,688, forward strand.
ACACATCTTGATGAGGTCAAATTTTCTGTGCCCAATTGGCCAAACTTTGGGAGTGAGCAATCCCGATTTAGAGATCCCCACTGATTTGGCCATACTCGAATTAGTTTAGACATCAATTTTGGTCACATTCTGACGAGGTCAAATTTGCTGTGTCCAAGGGGCCAAATTTTGGGAGTGAGCAATCCCAACTTAGAGATCCCCGTTGAATTGGCCATACTCGATTTAGTTTAGACATCAATTTTGGTCACATTCTGATGAGATAAAATTTTGGTTTTCCAAGGTACCAAATTTTGGGAGTGAGCAATCCCGAGTTAGAGATCCCCACTGAATTGGCCATACTCGAATTATTTTAGACATCAAGTTTGGTCAACTTGTAAAGAGGTCAAATTTTCGGTGTCCACGGGGCGAAATTTTGGGATTCAGCCATCCCGATTAAGAGATCCCCACTGAATTGGCAATGCTCGAATTAGTTCAGACACCAATTTTGGTAACATTCAGACGAGGTGAAATTTTTGGTGTCCAAGGGGCCAAATTTTGAGTGTGAGCAATTTCGACATAGAGATCCCCACTGAACTGGCCATAATCGAATTATTTTTGACATCAGTTTTAGTCACACTCTTATGAGGTCAAATTTTCGGCGTCTAAGGGGTCAAATTTTGGGAGTGAGCAATCCAGATTTAGAGATCCCCACTGAATTTGCCATATTCGAATTAGTTTAGACACCAATTTTGGTCACATTCTGACGATGTGAAATTTTTGGTGTCCAAGGGGCCAAATTTTGAGTGTGAGCAATCCCGACATAGAGATCCCCACTGAAATGGCCATACTCGAATTATTTTTGACATCAATTTTAGTCACACTCTGATGAGGTAAAATTTTCGGTGTCTAAGGGGTCAGATTTTGGGAGTGAGCAATCCCTATTTAGAGATCCCCACTGAATTGGCCATACTCGAATTATTTTAGACATCAAGTTTGGTCACATTCTGACGAGGTCAAATGTTAGGTGTCCAAGTAGCCAAATATTGGGAGTGACCAATCCCGATTTAAAGATCCCCACAGAATTGGCCATACTCGAATTAGTTTAGACATCAATTTTGGTCACATTCTGACTAGGTCTAATTTTCGGTGTTCAAGTGGCGAAATTTTGAGAGAGCAATCCCGACATAGAGATTCCCACTGAATTGGCCATACTCAAATTAGTTTAGACATCAATTTTAGTCACATTTTGATGAGGTCAAATTTTCTGTGTCCAATTGGCCAAACTTTGGGAGTGAGCAATCCCGATTTAGAGATCCCCTCTGAATTGGCCATACTCGAATTAGTTTAGACTTCAATTTTGGTCACATTCTGACGAGGTCTAACTTTGGGTGTCCAAGGTGCCAAATTTTAGGTGTGAGTAATCCCGACTTAGAGATCCCCATTGAATTGGCCAAACTGGACTTAGTTTAGGCATCAATTTAATTCACATTCTGACGAGGTCAAATTTTCGGTGTCCAAGGAGCCAAATTTTTGTAGTGAGCAATCCCGATTTAGAGATGCCCACTGAATTGGCCATACTCGAATTAGTTTAGACATCAATTTTGGTCACATTCTGACGAGGTCAAATTTGCTGTGTCCAAGGGGTCAAATTTTGGGAGTGAGCAATCACAACTTAAAGATCCCCATTGAATTGGCCATACTCGAATTAGTTTAGACATCAATTTTGGTCACATTCTGATGAGATAAAATTTTGGTTGTCCAAGGTACCTAATTTTGGGAGTGAGCAATCCCGATTTAGAGATCCCCACTGACTTGGCTGTACTCGAATTGGTTTAGGCATCAATTTTTGTCATATTCTGGAATTGGCCATACTCGAATTAGTTGAGACATAAATTTTAGTCACAATCTGAAGTCGTCACATTTTCGGTGTCCAAGGGGCCAAATTATAGGAGTGAGGTATCCCTACATAGATCTCCCCACTGAATTGACCATACTCGAATTATTTTAGACATCAAGTTTGGTCAACTTCTGACGAGGTCAAATTTTCGGTGTCGACGGGGCCAAGTTTTAGGAGTGAGCAATCCCGATTTAGAGATCCCCACTGAATTGGCAATACTCGATTTAGTTTAGACATCAAGTTTGGTCACATTCTGACGAGGTCAAATTTTCGGTGTACAAGGGGCCAAATTGTGGGAGTGATCAATCCCGACTTAGAGATCCCCACTGAACTGGCCATAATCGAATTATTTTTGACATCAGTTTTAGTCACACTCTTATGAGGTCAAATTTTCGGCGTCTAAGGGGTCAAATTTTGGGAGTGAGCAATCCAGATTTAGAGATCCCCACTGAATTTGCCATATTCGAATTACTTTAGACACCAATTTTGGTCACATTCTGACGATGTGAAATTTTTGGTGTCCAAGGGGCCAAATTTTGAGTGTGAGCAATCCCGACATAGAGATCCCCACTGAAATGGCCATACTCGAATTATTTTTGACATCAATTTTAGTCACACTCTGATGAGGTAAAATTTTCGGTGTCTAAGGGGTCAGATTTTGGGAGTGAGCAATCCCTATTTAGAGATCCCCATTGAATTGGCCATACTCGAATTATTTTAGACATCAAGTTTGGTCACATTCTGACGAGGTCAAATGTTCGGTGTCCAAGTAGCCAAATATTGGGAGTGAGCAATCCCGATTTAGAGATCCCCACAGAATTGGCCATACTCGAATTAGTTTAGACATCAATTTTGGTCACATTCTGACTAGGTCTAATTTTCGGTGTTCAAGTGGCGAAATTTTGAGAGAGCAATCCCGACATAGAGATTCCCACTGAATTGGCCATACTCAAATTAGTTTAGACATCAATTTTAGTCACATTTTGATGAGGTCTAATTTTCTTTGTCCAATCGGCCAAACTTTGGGAGTGAGCAATCCCGATTTAGAGATCCCCTCTGAATTGGCCATACTCGAATTAGTTTAGACTTCAATTTTGGTCACATTCTGACGAGGTCTAACTTTGGGTGTCCAAGGTGCCAAATTTTAGGTGTGAGTAATCCTGACTTAGAGATCCCCATTGAATTGGCCAAACTGGACTTAGTTTAGGCATCAATTTTATTCACATTCTGACGAGGTCAAATTTTCGGTGTCCAAGGAGCCAAATTTTTGTAGTGAGCAATCCCGATTTAGAGATGTCCACTGAATTGGCCATACTCGAATTAGTTTAGACATCAATTTTGGTCACATTCTGACGAGGTCAAATTTGCTGTGTCCAAGGGGTCAAATTTTGGGAGTGAGCAATCACAACTTAAAGATCCCCATTGAATTGGCCATACTCGAATTAGTTTAGACATCAATTTTGGTCACATTCTGATGAGATAAAATTTTGGTTGTCCAAGGTACCTAATTTTGGGAGTGAGCAATCCCGATTTAGAGATCCCCACTGACTTGGCTGTACTCGAATTGGTTTAGGCATCAATTTTTGTCATATTCTGGAATTGGCCATACTCGAATTAGTTGAGACATAAATTTTAGTCACAATCTGAAGTGGTCACATTTTCGGTGTCCAAGGGGCCAAATTATGGGAGTGAGGTATCCCTACTTAGATCTCCCCACTGAATTGACCATACTCGAATTATTTTAGACATCAAGTTTGGTCAATTTCTGACGAGGTCAAATTTTCGGTGTCGACGGGGCCAAGTTTTAGGAGTGAGCAATCCCGATTTAGAGATCCCCACTGAATTGGCAATACTCGATTTAGTTTAGACATCAAGTTTGGTCACATTGGGACGAGGTCAAATTTTCGGTGTTCAAGAGGCGAAATTTTGGGAGATTTACAGATCCCCGCTGAATTGGCCATACCCGAATTAGTTTAGACATCAATTTTGGTCACATTCTGACGAGGTCAAATTTTCTTTGTCTAAGGGGTAAAACTTTGGGAGTGAGCAATCCCGATTTAGAGGTCCCCACTAATGTGGCCATACTCGAATTAGTTTAGACATCAATTTTTATCACATTCTGACGAGGTCTAACTTTGGGTGCCCACGATGCCAAATTTTAGGAGTAATCCCGGCTTAGAGATCCCCATTGAATTGGCCAAACTCGACTTAGTTTAGACATCAATTTTAGTCATATTCAGACGAGGTCAAATTTTGGGCGTCCAAGGGGCCAAATTTTGAGTGTGAGCAATCCCGACATATAGGTCCTCACTGAAGTGGCCATACTCGAATTATTTTTGACATATATTTTAGTCATACTCTGATGAGGTCAAATTTTCGGTGTCTAATGGGTCAAATTTTGGCACTGAGCAATCCCTATTTAGAGATCCCCACTGAATTGGCCATACTCGAATTAAATTAGACATCAATTTTGGTCACATTATTACTAGGTCAAATTTTCGGTGTTCAAGTGGCGAAAATTTGGGAGTGAGCAATCCCGACATAGAGATCCCCACTGAATTGGCCATACTCGAATTAGTTTAGACATCAATTTTAGACACATCTTGATGAGGTCAAATTTTCTGTGCCCAATTGGCCAAACTTTGGGAGTGAGCAATCCCGATTTAGAGATCCCCACTGATTTGGCCATACTCGAATTAGTTTAGACATCAATTTTGGTCACATTCTGACGAGGTCAAATTTGCTGTGTCCAAGGGGCCAAATTTTGGGAGTGAGCAATCCCAACTTAGAGATCCCCGTTGAATTGGCCATACTCGATTTAGTTTAGACATCAATTTTGGTCACATTCTGATGAGATAAAATTTTGGTTTTCCAAGGTACCAAATTTTGGGAGTGAGCAATCCCGAGTTAGAGATCCCCACTGAATTGGCCATACTCGAATTATTTTAGACATCAAGTTTGGCCAACTTGTAAAGAGGTCAAATTTTCGGTGTCCACGGGGCGAAATTTTGGGATTCAGCCATCCCGATTAAGAGATCCCCACTGAATTGGCAATGCTCGAATTAGTTCAGACACCAATTTTGGTAACATTCAGACGAGGTGAAATTTTTGGTGTCCAAGGGGCCAAATTTTGAGTGTGAGCAATTTCGACATAGAGATCCCCACTGAACTGGCCATAATCGAATTATTTTTGACATCAGTTTTAGTCACACTCTTATGAGGTCAAATTTTCGGCATCTAAGGGGTCAAATTTTGGGAGTGAGCAATCCAGATTTAGAGATCCCCACTGAATTTGCCATATTCGAATTAGTTTAGACACCAATTTTGGTCACATTCTGACGATGTGAAATTTTTGGTGTCCAAGGGGCCAAATTTTGAGTGTGAGCAATCCCGACATAGAGATCCCCAATGAAATGGCCATACTCTAATTATTTTTGACATCAATTTTAGTCACACTCTGATGAGGTAAAATTTTCGGTGTCTAAGGGGTCAGATTTTGGGAGTGAGCAATCCCTATTTAGAGATCCCCACTGAATTGGCCATACTCGAATTATTTTAGACATCAAGTTTGGTCACATTCTGACGAGGTCAAATGTTAGGTGTCCAAGTAGCCAAATATTGGGAGTGACCAATCCCGATTTAGAGATCCCCACAGAATTGGCTATACTCGAATTAGTTTAGACAACAATTTTGGTCACATTCTGACTAGGTCTAATTTTCGGTGTTCAAGTGGCGAAATTTTGAGAGAGCAATCCCGACATAGAGATTCCCACTGAATTGGCCATACTCAAATTAGTTTAGACATCAATTTTAGTCACATTTTGATGAGGTCAAATTTTCTGTGTCCAATTGGCCAAACTTTGGGAGTGAGCAATCCCGATTTAGAGATCCCCTCTGAATTGGCCATACTCGAATTAGTTTAGACTTCAATTTTGGTCACATTCTGACGAGGTCTAACTTTGGGTGTCCAAGGTGCCAAATTTTAGGTGTGAGTAATCCCGACTTAGAGATCCCCATTGAATTGGCCAAACTGGACTTAGTTTAGGCATCAATTTTATTCACATTCTGACGAGGTCAAATTTTCGGTGTCCAAGGAGCCAAATTTTTGTAGTGAGCAATCCCAATTTAGAGATGCCCACTGAATTGGCCATACTCGAATTAGTTTAGACATCAATTTTGGTCACATTCTGACGAGGTCAAATTTGCTGTGTCCAAGGGGTCAAATTTTGGGAGTGAGCAATCACAACTTAAAGATCCCCATTGAATTGGTCATACTCGAATTAGTTTAGACATCAATTTTGGTCACATTCTGATGAGATAAAATTTTGGTTGTCCAAGGTACCTAATTTTGGGAGTGAGCAATCCCGATTTAGAGATCCCCACTGACTTGGCTGTACTCGAATTGGTTTAGGCATCAATTTTTGTCATATTCTGGAATTGGCCATACTCGAATTAGTTGAGACATAAATTTTAGTCACAATCTGAAGTCGTCACATTTTCGGTGTCCAAGGGGCCAAATTATAGGAGTGAGGTATCCCTACTTAGATCTCCCCACTGAATTGACCATACTCGAAATATTTTAGACATCAAGTTTGGTCAACTTCTGACGAGGTCAAATTTTCGGTGTCGACGGGGCCAAGTTTTAGGAGTGAGCAATCCCGATTTAGAGATCCCCACTGAATTGGCAATACTCGATTTAGTTTAGACATCAAGTTTGGTCACATTCTGACGAGGTCAAATTTTCGGTGTACAAGGGGCCAAATTGTGGGAGTGATCAATCCCGACTTAGAGATCCCCACTGAACTGGCCATAATCGAATTATTTTTGACATCAGTTTTAGTCACACTCTTATGAGGTCAAATTTTCGGCGTCTAAGAGGTCAAATTTTCTGTGTCCACGGGGCGAAATTTTGGGATTCAGCCATCCCGATTAAGAGATCCCCACTGAATTGGCAATGCTCGAATTAGTTCAGACACCAATTTTGGTAACATTCAGACGAGGTGAAATTTTTGGTGTCCAAGGGGCCAAATTTTGAGTGTGAGTAATTTCGACATAGAGATCCCCATTGAACTGGGCATAATCGAATTATTTTTGACATCAGTTTTAGTCACACTCTTATGAGGTCAAATTTTCGGCGTCTAAGGGGTCAAATTTTGGGAGTGAGCAATCCAGATTTAGAGATCCCCACTGAATTTGCCATATTCGAATTAGTTTAGACACCAATTTTGGTCACATTCTGACGATGTGAAATTTTCGGTGTCCAAGGGGCCAAATTTTGAGTGTGAGCAATCCCGACATAGAGATCCCCACTGAAATGGCCATACTCGAATTATTTTTGACATCAATTTTAGTCACACTCTGATGAGGTAAAATTTTCGGTGTCTAAGGGGTCAGATTTTGGGAGTGAGCAATAGCTATTTAGAGATCCCCACTGAATTGGCCATACTCGAATTATTTTAGACATCAAGTTTGGTCACATTCTGACGAGGTCAAATGTTCGGTGTCCAAGTAGCCAAATATTGGGAGTGAGCAATCCCGATTTAGAGATCCCCACAGAATTGGCCATACTCGAATTAGTTTAGACATCAATTTTGGTCACATTCTGACTAGGTCTAATTTTCGGTGTTCAAGTGGCGAAATTTTGAGAGAGCAATCCCGACATAGAGATTCCCACTGAATTGGCCATACTCAAATTAGTTTAGACATCAATTTTAGTCACATTTTGATGAGGTCAAATTTTCTGTGTCCAATTGGCCAAACTTTGGGAGTGAGCAATCCCGATTTAGAGATCCCCTCTGAATTGGCCATACTCGAATTAGTTTAGACTTCAATTTTGGTCACATTCTGACGAGGTCTAACTTTGGGTGTCCAAGGTGCCAAATTTTAGGTGTGAGTAATCCCGACTTAGAGATCCCCATTGAATTGGCCAAACTGGACTTAGTTTAGGCATCAATTTTATTCACATTCTGACGAGGCCAAATTTTCGGTGTCCAAGGAGCCAAATTTTTGTAGTGAGCAATCCCGATTTAGAGATGCCCACTGAATTGGCCATACTCGAATTAGTTGAGACATCAATTTTGGTCACATTCTGACGAGGTCAAATTTGCTGTGTCCAAGGGGTCAAATTTTGGGAGTGAGCAATCACAACTTAAAGATCCCCATTGAATTGGCCATACTCGAATTAGTTTAGACATCAATTTTGGTCACATTCTGATGAGATAAATTTTTGGTTGTCCAAGGTACCTAATTTTGGGAGTGAGCAATCCCGATTTAGAGATCCCCACTGACTTGGCTGTACTCGAATTGGTTTAGGCATCAATTTTTGTCATATTCTGGAATTGGCCATACTCGAATTAGTTGAGACATAAATTTTAGTCACAATCTGAAGAGGTCACATTTTCGGTGTCCAAGGGGCCAAATTATGGGAGTGAGGTATCCCTACTTAGATCTCCCCACAGAATTGGCCATACTCGAATTATTTTAGACATCAAGTTTGGTCAACTTCTGACGAGGTCAAATTTTCGGTGTCGACGGGGCCAAGTTTTAGGAGTGAGCAATCCCGATTTAGAGATCCCCACTGAATTGGCAATACTCGATTTAGTTTAGACATCAAGTTTGGTCACATTGTGACGAGGTCAAATTTTCGGTGTTCAAGAGGCGAAATTTTGGGAGATTTACAGATCCCCGCTGAATTGGCCATACCGGAATTAGTTTAGGCATCAATTTTGGTCACATTCTGACGAGGTCAAATTTTCGGTGTACAAGGGGCCAAATTGTGGGAGTGATCAATCCCGACTTAGAGATCCCCACTGATTTAGTCATACTCGAATTAGTTTAGACATCAATTTTGGTCGCATTCTGATGAGGTCAAATTTTCTGTGTCGAAGGGGCAAATTTTGGGGGTGAGCAATCCCGTTTGAGAGATCCCACTAGATTGGCTGTACTCAAATTAGTTTAGGCATCAATTTTGGTCATATTCTGAAGAGGTCAAATTTTTGGGTGTCCAAGGGGCCATATTTTGGGAGTGAGCATTCCAGACAAAGATCCCAACTGAATTGGCCATACTCGAATTAGTTTAGACACCAATTTTAGTAACATTCTGACGAGGTCAAATTTTCGGTGTCCAAAGAGCGAAATTTTGGTAGTGAGAAATCCCGATTTAGAGATCCCCAATGGATTGCCTGTACTCGAATTATTTTAGGCATGAATTTTCGTCATATACTGGGATTGGCCATACTCGAATTAGTTTAGACACCAATTTTAGTAACATTCGAACGAGGTCAAATTTTCGGGGCCAAGGGGCCACATTTTGGGTGTGAGCAATCCCAACTTAGAGATCCCTACTGAATTGGCCATACTCGAATTAGTTTGGACATCAATCTGAGTCACAATCTGAAGAGGTCACATTTTCTGTGCCCAAGTGGCAAAATTATGGGAGTGAGCAATCGCTACTTAGACATCCCCACTGAATTGGCCATACTCGAATTATTTTAGACATCAAGTTTGGTAAACTTCTGACAAGGTCAAATTTTTGATGTCCACCGGGCCAAGTTTTGGGAGTGAGCAATCCCGATTTAGAGATCCCCACTGAAGTGGCAGTAGTCGAATTAGTTTAGACATCAATTTTGGTCACATTGTGACGAGGTCAAATTTTCGATGTTCAAGGGGCCAAAGTTTGGGTAGTGAGCAATCCCGATTTAGAGAACCCCACTGAATTCGCCATATCGAATTAGGTAGACATCAAGATTGGTCACATTCTGACGAGGTCAAATTTTCGGTGTCCAAGGAGCCAAATACAGGGAGTGAGCAATCCCTATTTAGAGATCCCCACTGAATTGGCCATACTCGAATTTATTTAGACACCAATTTTAGTAACATTCTGAGGTCAAATTTTCGGTGTCCAGGGGGCCACATTTTGGGTGTGAGCAATCCCAACTTTGGGATTCCTACTGAATGGGCCATGCTCGAATTAGTTTAGACATCAATTTTAGTCACAATCTGACATGGTCAAATTTTCGGTGTCCAAGGGGCCAAATTATGGGAGTGAGCAATCCCTACTTAGATATCCCCACTGAATTCGCTATACTCGAATTTGTTTAGACAGCAATTTTGGTCACATTCTGATTAGGTCTAATTTTCGGGGTTTAAGTGGTGAAATTTTGGGAGTGAGCAATCCCGACATAGAGATTACCAATGAATTGGCAATACTCCAATTAGTTTAGACATCAGTTTTAGTCACATTTTGATGAGGTCAAATTTTCTTTGTCTAAGGGGTAAAACTTTGGGAGTGAGCAATCCCGATTTAGAGGTCCCCACTAATGTGGCCATACTCGAATTAGTTTAGACATCAATTTTTGTCACATCCTGACGAGGTCTAACTTTGGGTGCCCAAGATGCCAAATTTTAGGAGTAATCCCGGCTTAGAGATCCCCATTGAATAGGCCAAACTCGACTTAGTTTAGACATCAATTTTAGTCATATTCAGACGAGGTCAAATTTTGGGCGTCCAAGGGGCCAAATTTTGAGTGTGAGCAATCCCGACATATAGGTCCTCACTGAAGTGGCCATACTCGAATTATTTTTGACATATATTTTAGTCATACTCTGATGAGGTCAAATATTCGGTGTCTAATGGGTCAAATTTTGGCACTGAGCAATCCCTATTTAGAGATCCCCACTGAATTCGCCATACTCGAATTAAATTAGACATCAATTTTGGTCACATTCTGACTAGGTCAAATTTTCGGTGTTCAAGTGGCGAAAATTTGGGAGTGAGCAATCCCGACATAGAGATCCCCACTGAATTGGCCATACTCGAATTAGTTTAGACATCAATTTTAGACACATCTTGATGAGGTCAAATTTTCTGTGCCCAATTGGCCAAACTTTGGGAGTGAGCAATCCCGATTTAGAGATCCCCACTGATTTGGCCATACTCGAATTAGTTTAGACATCAATTTTGGTCACATTCTGACGAGGTCAAATTTGCTGTGTCCAAGGGGCCAAATTTTGGGAGTGAGCAATCCCAACTTAGAGATCCCCGTTGAATTGGCCATACTCGATTTAGTTTAGACATCAATTTTGGTCACATTCTGATGAGATAAAATTTTGGTTTTCCAAGGTACCAAATTTTGGGAGTGAGCAATCCCGGGTTAGAGATCCCCACTGAATTGGCCATACTCGAATTATTTTAGACATCAAGTTTGGTCAACTTGTAAAGAGGTCAAATTTTCGGTGTCCACGGGGCGAAATTTTGGGATTCAGCCATCCCGATTAAGAGATCCCCACTGAATTGGCAATGCTCGAATTAGTTCAGACACCAATTTTGGTAACATTCAGACGAGGTGAAATTTTTGGTGTCCAAGGGGCCAAATTTTGAGTGTGAGCAATTTCGACATAGAGATCCCCACTGAACTGGCCATAATCGAATTATTTTTGACATCTGTTTTAGTCACACTCTTATGAGGTCAAATTTTCGGCGTCTAAGGGGTCAAATTTTGGGAGTGAGCAATCCAGATTTAGAGATCCCCACTGAATTTGCCATATTCGAATTAGTTTAGACACCAATTTTGGTCACATTCTGACGATGTGAAATTTTTGGTGTCCAAGGGGCCAAATTTTGAGTGTGAGCAATCCCGACATAGAGATCCCCACTGAAATGGCCATACTCGAATTATTTTTGACATCAATTTTAGTCACACTCTGATGAGGTAAAATTTTCGGTGTCTAAGGGGTCAGATTTTGGGAGTGAGCAATTCCTATTTAGAGATCCCCACTGAATTGGCCATACTCGAATTATTTTAGACATCAAGTTTGGTCACATTCTGACGAGGTCAAATGTTCGGTGTCCAAGTAGCCAAATATTGGGAGTGAGCAATCCCGATTTAGAGATCCCCACAGAATTGGCCATACTCGAATTAGTTTAGACATCAATTTTGGTCACATTCTGACTAGGTCTAATTTTCGGGGTTTAAGTGGTGAAATTTTGGGAGTGAGCAATCCCGACATAGAGATTACCAATGAATTGGCAATACTCCAATTAGTTTAGACATCAGTTTTAGTCACATTTTGATGAGGTCAAATTCTCTTTGTCTAAGGGGTAAAACTTTGGGAGTGAGCAATCCCGATTTAGAGGTCCCCACTAATGTGGCCATACTCGAATTAGTTTAGACATCAATTTTTGTGACATTCTGACGAGGTGTAACTTTGGGTGCCCAAGATGCCAAATTTTAGGAGTAATCCCGGCTTAGAGATCCCCATTGAATTGGCCAAACTCGACTTAGTTTAGACATCAATTTTAGTCATATTCAGACGAGGTCAAATTTTGGGCGTCCAAGGGGCCAAATTTTGAGTGTGAGCAATCCCGACATATAGGTTCCCACTGAAGTGGCCATACTCGAATTATTTTTGACATATATTTTAGTCATACTCTGATGAGGTCAAATTTTCGGTGTCTAATGGGTCAAATTTTGGGTGTGAGCAATCCCAACTTAGAGATCCCTACTGAATTGGCCATACTCGAATTAGTTTAGACACCAATTTTAGTAACATTCCAACGAGGTCAAATTTTCGGGGTCAAGGGGCCACATTTTGGGTGTGAGCAATCCCAACTTAGAGATCCCTACTGAATTGGCCATACTCGAATTAGTTTGGACATCAATCTGAGTCACAATCGTAAGAGGTCACATTTTCTGTGCCCAAGTGGCAAAATTATGGGAGTGAGCAATCGCTACTTAGACATCCCCACTGAATTGGCCATAGTCGAATTATTTTAGACATCAAGTTTGGTAAACTTCTGACAAGGTCAAATTTTCGATGTCCACCGGGCCAAGTTTTGGGAGTGAGCAATCCCGATTTAGAGATCCCCACTGAAGTGGCAGTAGTCGAATTAGTTTAGACATCAATTTTGGTCACATTGTGACGAGGTCAAATTTTCGATGTTCAAGGGGCCAAAGTTTGGGTAGTGAGCAATCCCGATTTAGAGAACCCCACTGAATTCGCCATATCGAATTAGGTAGACATCAAGATTGGTCACATTCTGACGAGGTCAAATTTTCGGTGTCCAAGGAGCCAAATACAGGGAGTGAGCAATCCCTATTTAGAGATCCCCACTGAATTGGCCATACTCGAATTTATTTAGACACCAATTTTAGTAACATTCTGAGGTCAAATTTTCGGTGTCCAGGGGGCCACATTTTGGGTGTGAGCAATCCCAACTTTGGGATCCCTACTGAATGGGCCATGCTCGAATTAGTTTAGACATCAATTTTAGTCACAATCTGACATGGTCAAATTTTCGGTGTCCAAGGGGCCAAATTATGGGAGTGAGCAATCCCTACTTAGATATCCCCACTGAATTCGCTATACTCGAATTTGTTTAGACAGCAATTTTGGTCACATTCTGATTAGGTCTAATTTTCGGGGTTTAAGTGGTGAAATTTTGGGAGTGAGCAATCCCGACATAGAGATTACCAATGAATTGGCAATACTCCAATTAGTTTAGACATCAGTTTTAGTCACATTTTGATGAGGTCAAATTTTCTGTGTCCAATTGGCCAAACTTTGGGAGTGAGCAATCCCGATTTAGAGATCCCCTCTGAATTGGCCATACTCGAATTAGTTTAGACTTCAATTTTGGTCACATTCTGACGAGGTCTAACTTTGGGTGTCCAAGGTGCCAAATTTTAGGTGTGAGTAATCCCGACTTAGAGATCCCCATTGAATTGGCCAAACTGGACTTAGTTTAGGCATCAATTTTATTCACATTCTGACGAGGTCAAATTTTCGGTGTCCAAGGAGCCAAATTTTTGTAGTGAGCAATCCCAATTTAGAGATGCCCACTGAATTGGCCATACTCGAATTAGTTTAGACATTAATTTTGGTCACATTCTGACGAGGTCAAATTTGCTGTGTCCAAGGGGTCAAATTTTGGGAGTGAGCAATCACAACTTAATGATCCCCATTGAATTGGCCATACTCGAATTAGTTTAGACATCAATTTTGGTCACATTCTGATGAGATAAAATTTTGGTTGTCCAAGGTACCTAATTTTGGGAGTGAGCAATCCCGATTTAGCGATCCCCACTGACTTGGCTGTACTCGAATTGGTTTAGGCATCAATTTTTGTCATATTCTGGAATTGGCCATACTCGAATTAGTTGAGACAATAATTTTAGTCACAATCTCAAGTCGTCACATTTTCGGTGTCCAAGGGGCCAAATTATAGGAGTGAGGTATCCCTACTTAGATCTCCCCACTGAATTGACCATACTCGAATTATTTTAGACGTCAAGTTTGGTCAACTTCTGACGAGGTCAAATTTTCGGTGTCGACGGGGCCAAGTTTTAGGAGTGAGCAATCCCGATTTAGAGATCCCCACTGAATTGGCAATACTCGATTTAGTTTAGACATCAAGTTTGGTCACATTCTGACGAGGTCAAATTTTCGGTGTACAAGGGGCCAAATTGTGGGAGTGATCAATCCCGACTTAGAGATCCCCACTGAACTGGCCATAATCGAATTATTTTTGACATCAGTTTTAGTCACACTCTTATGAGGTCAAATTTTCGGCGTCTAAGGGGTCAAATTTTGGGAGTGAGGAATCCAGATTTAGAGATCCCCACTGAATTTGCCATATTCGAATTACTTTAGACACCAATTTTGGTCACATTCTGACGATGTGAAATTTTTGGTGTCCAAGGGGCCAAATTTTGAGTGTGAGCAATCCCGACATAGAGATCCCCACTGAAATGGCCATACTCGAATTATTTTTGACATCAATTTTAGTCACACTCTGATGAGGTAAAATTTTCGGTGTCTAAGGGGTCAGATTTTGGGAGTGAGCAATCCCTATTTAGAGATCCCCATTGAATTGGCCATACTCGAATTATTTTAGACATCAAGTTTGGTCACATTCTGACGAGGTCAAATGTTCGGTGTCCAAGTAGCCAAATATTGGGAGTGAGCAATCCCGATTTAGAGATCCCCACAGAATTGGCCATACTCGAATTAGTTTAGACATCAATTTTGGTCACATTCTGACTAGGTCTAATTTTCGGTGTTCAAGTGGCGAAATTTTGAGAGAGCAATCCCGACATAGAGATTCCCACTGAATTGGCCATACTCAAATTAGTTTAGACATCAATTTTAGTCACATTTTGATGAGGTCTAATTTTCTGTGTCCAATCGGCCAAACTTTGGGAGTGAGCAATCCCGATTTAGAGATCCCCTCTGAATTGGCCATACTCGAATTAGTTTAGACTTCAATTTTGGTCACATTCTGACGAGGTCTAACTTTGGGTGTCCAAGGTGCCAAATTTTAGGTGTGAGTAATCCCGACTTAGAGATCCCCATTGAATTGGCCAAACTGGACTTAGTTTAGGCATCAATTTTATTCACATTCTGACGAGGTCAAATTTTCGGTGTCCAAGGAGCCAAATTTTTGTAGTGAGCAATCCCGATTTAGAGATGTCCACTGAATTGGCCATACTCGAATTAGTTTAGACATCAATTTTGGTCACATTCTGACGAGGTCAAATTTGCTGTGTCCAAGGGGTCAAATTTTGGGAGTGAGCAATCACAACTTAAAGATCCCCATTGAATTGGCCATACTCGAATTAGTTTAGACATCAATTTTGGTCACATTCTGATGAGATAAATTTTTGGTTGTCCAAGGTACCTAATTTTGGGAGTGAGCAATCCCGATTTAGAGATCCCCACTGACTTGGCTGTACTCGAATTGGTTTAGGCATCAATTTTTGTCATATTCTGGAATTGGCCATACTCGAATTAGTTGAGACATAAATTTTAGTCACAATCTGAAGAGGTCACATTTTCGGTGTCCAAGGGGCCAAATTATGGGAGTGAGGTATCCCTACTTAGATCTCCCCACAGAATTGGCCATACTCGAATTATTTTAGACATCAAGTTTGGTCAACTTCTGACGAGGTCAAATTTTCGGTGTCGACGGGGCCAAGTTTTAGGAGTGAGCAATCCCGATTTAGAGATCCCCACTGAATTGGCAATACTCGATTTAGTTTAGACATCAAGTTTGGTCACATTGTGACGAGGTCAAATTTTCGGTGTTCAAGAGGCGAAATTTTGGGAGATTTACAGATCCCCGCTGAATTGGCCATACCGGAATTAGTTTAGGCATCAATTTTGGTCACATTCTGACGAGGTCAAATTTTCGGTGTACAAGGGGCCAAATTGTGGGAGTGATCAATCCCGACTTAGAGATCCCCACTGATTTAGTCATACTCGAATTAGTTTAGACATCAATTTTGGTCGCATTCTGATGAGGTCAAATTTTCTGTGTCGAAGGGGCAAATTTTGGGGGTGAGCAATCCCGTTTGAGAGATCCCACTAAATTGGCTGTACTCAAATTAGTTTAGGCATCAATTTTGGTCATATTCTGAAGAGGTCAAATTTTTGGGTGTCCAAGGGGCCATATTTTGGGAGTGAGCAATCCAGACAAAGATCCCAACTGAATTGGCCATACTCGAATTAGTTTAGACACCAATTTTAGTAACATTCTGACGAGGTCAAATTTTCGGTGTCCAAAGAGCGAAATTTTGGTAGTGAGAAATCCCGATTTAGAGATCCCCAATGGATTGCCTGTACTCGAATTATTTTAGGCATGAATTTTCGTCATATACTGGGATTGGCCATACTCGAATTAGTTTAGACACCAATTTTAGTAACATTCCAACGAGGTCAAATTTTCGGGGTCAAGGGGCCACATTTTGGGTGTGAGCAATCCCAACTTAGAGATCCCTACTGAATTGGCCATACTCGAATTAGTTTGGACATCAATCTGAGTCACAATCTGAAGAGGTCACATTTTCTGTGCCCAAGTGGCAAAATTATGGGAGTGAGCAATCGCTACTTAGACATCCCCACTGAATTGGCCATAGTCGAATTATTTTAGACATCAAGTTTGGTAAACTTCTGACAAGGTCAAATTTTCGATGTCCACCGGGCCAAGTTTTGGGAGTGAGCAATCCCGATTTAGAGATCCCCACTGAAGTGGCAGTAGTCGAATTAGTTTAGACATCAATTTTGGTCACATTGTGACGAGGTCAAATTTTCGATGTTCAAGGGGCCAAAGTTTGGGTAGTGAGCAATCCCGATTTAGAGAACCCCACTGAATTCGCCATATCGAATTAGGTAGACATCAAGATTGGTCACATTCTGACGAGGTCAAATTTTCGGTGTCCAAGGAGCCAAATACAGGGAGTGAGCAATCCCTATTTAGAGATCCCCACTGAATTGGCCATACTCGAATTTATTTAGACACCAATTTTAGTAACATTCTGAGGTCAAATTTTCGGTGTCCAGGGGGCCACATTTTGGGTGTGAGCAATCCCAACTTTGGGATCCCTACTGAATGGGCCATGCTCGAATTAGTTTAGACATCAATTTTAGTCACAATCTGACATGGTCAAATTTTCGGTGTCCAAGGGGCCAAATTATGGGAGTGAGCAATCCCTACTTAGATATCCCCACTGAATTCGCTATACTCGAATTTGTTTAGACAGCAATTTTGGTCACATTCTGATTAGGTCTAATTTTCGGGGTTTAAGTGGTGAAATGTTGGGAGTGAGCAATCCCGACATAGAGATTACCAATGAATTGGCAATACTCCAATTAGTTTAGACATCAGTTTTAGTCACATTTTGATGAGGTCAAATTTTCTTTGTCTAAGGGGTAAAACTTTGGGAGTGAGCAATCCCGATTTAGAGGTCCCCACTAATGTGGCCATACTCGAATTAGTTTAGACATCAATTTTTGTCACATCCTGACGAGGTCTAACTTTGGGTGCCCAAGATGCCAAATTTTAGGAGTAATCCCGGCTTAGAGATCCCCATTGAATTGGCCAAACTCGACTTAGTTTAGACATCAATTTTAGTCATATTCAGACGAGGTCAAATTTTGGGCGTCCAAGGGGCCAAATTTTGAGTGTGAGCAATCCCGACATATAGGTTCTCACTGAAGTGGCCATACTCGAATTATTTTTGACATATATTTTAGTCATACTCTGATGAGGTCAAATATTCGGTGTCTAATGGGTCAAATTTTAGCACTGAGCAATCCCTATTTAGAGATCCCCACTGAATTCGCCATACTCGAATTAAATTAGACATCAATTTTGGTCACATTCTGACTAGGTCAAATTTTCGGTGTTCAAGTGGTGAAAATTTGGTAGTGAGCAATCCCGACATAGAGATCCCCACTGAATTGGCCATACTCGAATTAGTTTAGACATCAATTTTGGTCACATTCTGACGAGGTCAAATTTGCTGTGTCCAAGGGGCCAAATTTTGGGAGTGAGCAATCCCAACTTAGAGATCTCCGTTGAATTGGCCATACTCGATTTAGTTTAGACATCAATTTTGGTCACATTCTGATGAGATAAAATTTTGGTTTTCCAAGGTACCAAATTTTGGGAGTGAGCAATCCCGGGTTAGAGATCCCCACTGAATTGGCCATACTCGAATTATTTTAGACATCAAGTTTGGTCAACTTGTAAAGAGGTCAAATTTTCGGTGTCCACGGGGCGAAATTTTGGGATTCAGCCATCCCGATTAAGAGATCCCCACTGAATTGGCAATGCTCGAATTAGTTCAGACACCAATTTTGGTAACATTCAGACGAGGTGAAATTTTTGGTGTCCAAGGGGCCAAATTTTGAGTGTGAGCAATTTCGACATAGAGATCCCCACTGAACTGGCCATAATCGAATTATTTTTGACATCTGTTTTAGTCACACTCTTATGAGGTCAAATTTTCGGCGTCTAAGGGGTCAAATTTTGGGAGTGAGCAATCCAGATTTAGAGATCCCCACTGAATTTGCCGTATTCGAATTAGTTTAGACACCAATTTTGGTCACATTCTGACGATGTGAAATTTTTGGTGTCCAAGCCCTTAGCAAAAAACAGGCACACTAAAAATGTACTTCAAACGCATTGTATTTATTTCGTATTAATTTCGCATTTTTTTGTCCCAATGCCATACAAATATGTTATAAATATACTAGGAGTACAACACTGCATATCTTAATATAAATATGTTTAAAATATGCTTTTCGCCTATTGAGCATATTTCTAACATACTGAAAATGTACTTTCTTCAGCTTGGCAGGGTTCACAAAATCTTCCACCGATAGACTGACAATGTACTTTGAAAGTATTACTAATGTACTTGACCTATTTTTCATGCTGGGAGAAAGTACCCTTGGAATGGATTAAAAATATATGAAAAATAGGATGCGCTCATATTTTTTGGAGCATTACAAATATGTTGCAGTTATATTTTCCAAACCAAGAAAAATATACTAATAATATACTAAAAGCATAAATTTATACCATTCTCGGAATGCACTAAAAATACATGAAAAATGTGATGCGCTCATATTTTTGATGCATTACAAAAATGTTGCAAAAATGCACCAAAAATATAGCTGCCAAATGCTGAAAATACGTCCGACATTTTGAAAACTAGCTACCGAGAAACATAAATGAAGGGCAATACCGAGAAACACCTCAATGCGACATTTGTGTCCATTGTCATGACCCTTTTTCATGCTCCTTGGTTGACAGTTTTCAAAAGTCAATGTTACTTAAGCTAACTTACCGTTATTTCCGTCCGTATTTTACCCACCCAGTCTGAATATATGTGACACAACTTCCTTTATATCTTTATTTGAAGCATTTGAGTACAATGACCCACCGTGGTGGTGCTGTGGTTAGGGTGCAAGACTTCTGTGCCCGAGGATGTGGGATCGAATCCTGGCCGCAGCAGCAACTTTTCGATGGAGGTGGAAAGCAAGGCGCCTGAGTGCTGTGCAATGTCAGTGCACATTAAAGAACCCCAGGTGGTCGAAATTTCCAAAGCCCTCCACTATGAGGTCTTTCATAGTACTCACAGCAAACAATTTCGGCCATATCATATCACACATTAAATCACAATACAGTCCATGGAAAAGAAATACGCCTATGCCACTCAATATCTATTTACAGAGTTTAATTTTCAAGAAACAGTGCTACAATACACCAATATATAGAGTAACAAAACACTGATCTCGTGCTAAACGAAAGCAAGTAGAAAGTCCGGACCGCAGATCTGGATAGGTTCCAAACTTTGGACGCAACGTGGACTAAAAAGGAAGAAAACAAGACACAAATTAAAGTAGGCTTTTTAACATTCCAATTAACAATCATATACTGCTACAAGAACAAGCTTTAGAAACCAGATGGTTCGTTCCTTCTTAACATGGTTATGAATGATGACAAAACAAAAGTAAAAAAGCTGAGCTGGAGTTGGAAACCGCAATGTCTGAAACGCCGTATTTGAAATGTAGACTATGGCAAAGCCACCAACCTGTAATGGAAACCACAATAGGGCATTCTGTTTTTTTATCTGATCCTGACATGAATATAATAGTTCCATTTTTCAGAATAAAGGAGTGCGGGTTAGAATCTTGGAAGCATATTTTTTTTTTATCAGAGAATGAGAAATGAAACATACTTCCCGTTTATGCATGAGGTTCCATAGCGTGCATCAAAGAAAGGACCGAACACGAGCGCTCGTGTTCTGTCCCTTCTTTAATGTGCACTATGGAACCTCATGTAGATTACCCACTAGCCCGAACCCTGACCCTTCCTGTTTATGATTCTTTACTTGCTTTCTTCAATGCACTCGCTGCATTGTTGAATTTGTGACGAAAAAAACTCTGGACCATAGAGTAAGGTAGGTGGGGAAATTTTGACATCGCATGAACTGAAGAGGAAGGAAACAAGACACAAATTAAAGCCCTCTTTTTAACATTTAAAACAATCAAATACTGTAACAAAATAATAAATACTGTAAGCTGTAACAAATATGGCAGCGCCTATTTACGCAAAATAAGTGAATAAAATTCTCAAATGCAGCCCAAATCTGGCCAGGTTAGATATACCAGTACCGCCCTTCTAAAAGCCGGTGTCATGATCACAGCTGACCGCATGCTTTCGTTGATTTATAAATGCAAGAATGGACAACTCTCGCAAAAAAAAAAAAAGATAAATGTGCCGCTTCTTAACATTCGCATCCACCATAGCTTATGCTACTCCGCACGTTCAGACGACAAGGACGGTCGACTCTGGCAAAAAAACTAGAAAAAAAAAATCTCCGCTTCTTAACGTCCGCCCTAATCCATCCTAATTTACAACGAAATTTTGTTTTTACACAGCAGCATTTATATAAAAAAAAACTGTTATATTACGAACTTCACTGCATGAACAGTTTGTCTTTTAGCGGTGTAGAAAATACAAAACCCAAGTTTTCAAACCCTTCCCTTTCCGCTTAATCTTGAATGCATGCATTTGTGACTATAATACAAGCGAATTTGGAAGAAACAGCAAACGAAACAAGTAAAGCTTTGGTAACATACAATTGCATACCTCAAAATATCAGTACAGTTGAAATTTTCTGTGGAGCCAAGCTGCTCCAAACAGGTGCTCTACCATTAATTTTACCCACAGAAAACCTTTTGACCAAACTTGGGACATCTCAATTAAAATCCTGACTGACGGCTGGAGGTACAAACATTGCCATCAAAAATTATCATGAGCTTCATGTGTTGATACAACTGCCATGAAATGGGTGCTCCCACTCAATACGAAACCAATTGGCGCTGTGAATGTTTTAACGGTGCCTGAAAGCCTGCAACTGCATTGCAGGTATAATAGGAATGGGATGTGCAAACTGAAAGTCTCTGCAATATAGACCACCAAGTTCAGTTTGATTCTTGTACTATAAGTTCTCAATGGTTTTCTCACATGAATGCAAACTAGCGCCCATATTGTAAACGTGCCTCGACTCGACGCTCTACCACCAGTGCTTGGAGTGGAGAAAACAGCCACTCCTCCACTTCAGGGCCAATTAGAATTCATGAATCCAACTCGGCATTTCCTCTGACAAGTTCTCTCTCTACTCGAAGCAGCGCAAATGGCGTATGGGGATGAAATTAAGGCGTACTTTTGGCCCGAAAACTGTGTGCTAAAGTAGCACGCTTAGTTTTTCATGTTGAGTCTTCAACAACCTTCGCAAGCAAGTTCGATGTTAAGAGCATAGTGGAACTTGTTTTGTGGGCTAGATGAAAAGGGTGGCTGTGAAAAACTACCAAAAATGCTTTTGCGCCTGGCAACAGTCGCTGCTGGTGACAGAGTTTTATTTGTTTGGTGTGAGATGTTCTCGCCCTTTGCTGCTTTGCCTTTTTTTTTTTATTGCCATGCTTTGACAGACATCAAAATACATTTGAAAAAAAAAAAAGTAAAAGCCGGCACTTTCTATGAACATGGCTTTGGCCTTCAGAGGGCTCGGGGGCAAACGGTGAAAACCTGCATGCTGCTTCACAGTGCGTTTCAGCGCATACACACTGAATTCGGAGCCCTAACTGAAAATGTGCTTGAAGAGAATGCCTTTGCTGGCAGCGAATATCCTTCCGTAGGACAAGCACACCAATGCACTCCCTCGACAGTGCCGCGCGTCCGAAGACGCACTACGTACCCTCAGGTGACAGGCAAGCCATTGATGCGTGGGGTGCAGCACAGATGTCCGCACAGCCCCACCGCGCCTTCGGTGCACCCCAGCTTACTGCATGTGACATGCTGTTCCCCCACGACAAGTTTGCCGCCGTTCATCAGACAAGGCGAGCTATGGAAGGAGTGCGCCTCCCCCACAGCTCGAGTCCACCTGCAAGCAAGCTCACCATTAACCGTGAAATGCGCGCCTCAACTCTGCACTCAGTAGGCTCCGAAAAGTTGTTCACTTCATCGGCAACGACTTGAAATGTACCCACACCACACACGCATAATGCGATAATCAATTACAGTACTGGTACCGGCGGCTGATCACAGTTATAAAAGCTCGGCACGGGCAGCAAGAGGCTACGGCCACACCTGTAAAACTATAACGTGCCAGATGTCCTGGGTCGCTGTCACTTTCAGCCAATGCTTTAGAGAAAGGTTTGGTGCATCCTCGTCATATCCACTTTCGTGAAGTTTGGTATACCGGTAGAACAAAGTCCACACAGCGAGCAAACGATGTGATGTCCTCAGTGTTTACAAGTGGAGTGGTCGAGGAGCGGCGCCAAGGCAGCGGCGCTGACTAGAGATTCTTGAGAAAACTCGAGTTCTCTCTGCCACTGTTGGGAGTTATTCGAGTGGAGGTTGTTTTCTGAAACGAAAAACGGGCCTCGGGGGCCGCTTGGAGTAGAAGTTAGAGTGAAGGCGCAGTCGTGAATATGGCGGTAAGACTAACTGCCACATTCACGACATGCCTTCACTGCAACTTCTACTCCAGGCCGCTTGGAGCGGGAGATCTGTTTTTTTTTTTTCTTTTTTTTTGCCAGAGTCGACCATCCTTATAGTCTGAACGTGCGGCGTAGCATAAGCTTTGATAACTCTGATCAGCTGCCGGTACCAGTACTGTAATTAATCATCGCATTACACTTTTGTGGCATGGGCACATTTCAAGTCGTCACTGGTAAGCGAAAGTTTCGTGGCTTGCCCTGCGCGATGGCTTCCCCAGACGACGGTGGACTTGCAGGGGAGCAGTGTGTTACATACAGTAAATTGGGGGAACTGGAGGTGCGGAGAAGCTGTGCGGACATCTGTGCTGCACCCCACGCATCAGTGCCTTGCCCATCGCAGTCGAAGAAGCGCATTCATTTACTCATCCTACAGAGCGATATTTGCAGTCAGCAAAGGGCATGGCTTTTCAAGCAGGTTTTCAATTATGGCTCCGAACTTGTCCGAAAGAGACTGGGCAATCAATGAACAGAAGGGTAAATGAACATCGGGCAGACACAGGCAAAAACCTCCCAAAAGCAGCTTCCCAGCATTTCAATCAGATGGGCCGTAAGGTTATTGAAATTTATTTATTTATTCTCCATGTTGGGCTTTAAATCTTTAAGGGACACAAAATATAGGGTGGCATATCTAATCCATAAATTTAGAAGATTGGAACCAACAGGAGCAAATATTGTTACGTGGAAACTATGTATTTACAGTATATTTACAACAGCCTCAACAAGCATAGCCGCGAGCAGCAACATGGAACCAGGCCCACTTTGTTGTCATCTCCTTGTCCCTTCCAAAAGGCAAGTGAAGGAAACACTTCGTTGTCGTTATCTTGCAACAATATCTTGAAAGAAGCATTAGTATTCCTTAAATATATTTCCTCTCTGCCACAACTAGTCATGACAACAATTCCATAAAGTGTAAAGAGTACACTTTATTCATAGCATATGTACAGGCTGTTTCACACTTAGGGGAAAACTCGGAGCGAGTGGCATCGCGAAACGGCGAGCGCTGCAATCGGGAGCCGCCAGCAGCTCGAGCATGCGCAGACGCTCGAGGGGTGGAGTCTAAGCCGCGTCGTCTGCTACGACGCTCGGCGCTCGCCGGGAAGGGCACCACTCTGGGCAGTGCGCGGTTTTCGTTGTTTTGCGGCAACTAAGCCGATATGCTGCACTAAAATTTTGCGACGCCAGCATGTAGGCCTTCATTGCCAATAATGGGCCTGTAAAGACTTCCCTTCAGAGCATGTGTCACTTTCTCTTTATTAGGAGGGCAAGGATACTAAATGCGAGCAGCCCTATCCCCAGTGTGCGTTCCCGTAATAATCCAAGAACTGACACTAAACTGCGCGCAGTGCGTTCAGCCTTTATTGGACCACGAAATGAAAAATTACTAAACGCAAAATAGCCCATGCGGCTGTACGAGTCTAATACAATGAAACGATCTGATACGATTGAAAGAAATGTCTAGAGGAAGATATGGATGCTGACGGTGCTGCATCTCGACAACACTTTATTACCCCCAGACAGCCGTGCCCGCCGGCCGGAAAACGCACACATCACGCTTGGAACTTCACTTAGTATATCTTCATGTCCCCAGCCACAGCGATAACAGTGCTCATTCTAGAAGGCAGCAGTGTGTAAATTGTCTCCGTCAGGGACCTCAAATCAAAGTACGCGCCATGAGGTATTAGTGGTGGACCTACTGGTGATTTTCGTTTTTTGAACTGCTTAAGGTCAAAAGAAATAGTGCTGAAAAGCCAACAAGCCTCGTCATCTTCCTTCAGTCACTGCTGCGAAAATACTGGCGTGACTCGATAAAGATACCGGTAGCTTTAAAAGATTGAAGACTGCTCTCGACGCTCATCTTCCCTGCCTCATTCCAGCTTTTTTATTTGACAAGAGCGGTACTATACCGTCGGCGATCAAATTTTGTCTTGTGCACATGGCCCGTATTCCGGAGAAAGAGCGATTCAAAATTGTAGAACTATATTGCAGGGACTATACTCAAAAAAAGATAGTTGATATTATGGGAAGATCTCTAAAAGCTGTGAACAGGATTTTACAAGCATACAAGAAAGAAGGACGCATCAAGGATGCTCCCCGTGGACGTCCGCCAAGGGCCACAACAGAAGATGAGGATTTGTGGATAGTTGCGGCTGCTGCAGACGCCCCCCGCGCATCACTTCAAGAAATAAAGCAAAGCTTGAAGCTGAAGGCATCGAAGGCTACCGTCAGGCGGAGACTGAATGAAGCAGGCCTGAAGAGTAGAGCGGCAGCTCAAAAACCTCTGCTTCGGAATGAGAATAAGGCAAAGCGGCTAGGTTTTGCAAGAGAACATGAGAGGTGGTCCATTGAAGAGTGGAAAAATGTTGTCTTCAGTGACGAATCCACTTTTACGACCACTGGTGACGAAAGAGCACGAGTGTGGCGCCCTGTCAAGACACAGTATAGTCTTTACTGTATACCCACTAATTATTCATTTGCTAAATCTGGAGATTAACATATAATATTTACGTTTTTCTAAAGAGGTACGGCTCTAGCCTTATTTTTTCAGCATCCGGCAGATGAATCATAAAACGTCAGAAAATAGTCCTTGGTCTAACAAATATTTAAATATATTTGGTTACTGGAACTGCTTATTAAATTGACCTAAAGCGCCGCAATGCATCACTTATTTCAGTCTGTATTGCAATTTAATCACCGAGTCTACGGAGGGTGCATGAGCTTGTGATTTGAACCAGCACTCGCAACGGTTCTGTGAACATGAACCAGTAAAGTGAAGCTAGCCCAGATTCGAAGAAAGGTTGAGGCATGTGGTTTAAAATATCGGAACTCAATGGACGCTTTTTCGCTTTTTTTTTTTTTCAGCTACATGTCTCAGTATCTGCAACGGGTCGCGGCGAGCGGGCGTACAAGTGTCAGCGTTTAGGCATGCATCAGTAAAGATGGACTTGGACCGCTAATACGTCTCGAAGGAAAGTTCACCGCCGAAAAGTACGCGGGAATTATAGGCGACGTTTTGATTCCTTACATTCTTGACGGCCCATTCCCAGAAGGCGACTACATATTTCAGCAAGACAGGTCGCCCATCCACACCGCTCGCGTTGTGAACGAGCTGCTCGAAGAGCGCGGTGTTACTGTGCTCGAGTGGCCGCCCCAGTCACCGGACCTCAACATTATAGAAAATGTTTGGGGATCGTTAAAAGCATCTTTGGCGCGCCACGCTCTGCATGGGCTGTCCGAGGATAGGCTCTGGTCCACAATTATCTCCGAATGGGAAGCGCTGCGCATGAACCAGTCCCTTACCGAGTCACTTTACGCCTCACTGCCATCCAGAATGAGCGCTGTCATTGCTGCTGGTGGAGACATGACGAGATACTAAGTTAAGTTCGGAGCTTGACGTGCGCCTTTTCCCGCCGGCGGGCACCGGTGTGTGAGGGTAAGACAGTA
The DNA here is from genome assembly GCF_055883805.1 of Amblyomma maculatum. Lineage (NCBI taxonomy): Eukaryota > Metazoa > Arthropoda > Arachnida > Ixodida > Ixodidae > Amblyomma > Amblyomma maculatum. Next base: position 34,273,359 of record NC_139348.1, read on the forward strand.
TTGCCGAGACGCAGCACCGTCAGCATATATTTCCTTCATTCGTATCGGTTTGTTTCATTGTGTCTTACTCCTACAGCCGTTTGGGAACTGTTTTTCATTTATTAAATTTTTCTCTCGTGATTAAATAAAGACTGAGCACACTGCGCACACGTTTCTGTGTCTCTTTCTAGTCGCGGCGTATTACTGCAGCAGACACAGTGGACAAATACACCTGCTCGCGGTCAGTATCCCGATGATGAAAAAAAAGAAGCATGCTGTCAGGGGAAGTGTGCACAACCTCAGTTTCGCAAATGAAGGCCAAGAGGCTGGCGTCGCAAAATTTTAGTGCAGCATATCGGCTTAGTTGCCGCAAAACAACGAAAACCGCGCACTGCCCAGAGTGGTGCCCTTCCCGGCAAGCGTCGAGAGTCGTAGCAGACGACGCGGCTTAGACTCCGCCCCTCGAGCATCTGCGCATGCTCGAGCTGCTGGCGGCTCCCGATTGCAGCGCTCGCCGCATCGCGATGCCACTCGCTCAGAGTTTTCCCCTAAGTGTGAAACAGCCTGTACATACTCTGTATCCCCGCCCCCCTCCTGTAATAGCAAAAGCTCCAAGTGTTTTTTCAAACATGTTCGTTTCTCATTACTTCTTACTTTGGTTCCCCCTTGAATCGTTTCAGATAATGCCATGCTTGGCAGGTATAGTATACTCTTATTTTGTTGTTATTTTAATTTTTTTTGTCCTTCTCTCCCCTTTCCAAAACCTCTTGATAGCTGTTCCCATGCAGCTAGCTGTATTGCTCATCAGGTCCCTTTGGAATGCTTGTCCCTTTCAATGTATGAAGGAGCACTGAACAAGGGTAAAAGGGGTACAAGAATGCTGAATTGGGTGAGTTGGTGCGTTTGCATTTGTCCTTGTCTTCTTTGCGCTACGTTTCCTAAAATGTAAAAGGGGTACATCTCAGTTTGCAGGTCGAGCCAACGTTTCGACAAGTGGACTTGTCTTCGTCTGGGCAAAGCGATCATCAGTGGCAGGGGTTTAAATACGCTGTTGCTTCCAAAGAAGAAAAGCTGTGGAGGTGAAAGTGGGTGAGAATAAAGCAGGTGAAGGAGTGGGGAGGGGAGGATGGGTGAGAAGATGAGAAGAAAGTAGGTCATGGAGTGAACAAAAAAAAACATCTTCAGTATGTATTTCTCAGCCTGGAACCAGGGATCCTGTGGCCAGCAAAAGAAGTAAAACAGCATACCAGGAAAAACTACAATACCGGGTAGATGATTAGTCACCACTTAAGAGAATCCCTTAAGTATATTCCCTATGCAATATAACTATTCGTGGAAACAATCCCACATAGCGTTAATTGTACAGTTTATTCACAACGCATGTACACTCTATTCCCTTCTGCAATAGCATAAGCTGTACATGCTTCTCCAAACACATTTCCCCCTTATCACTTGTTGCTTGAGTTTGTCCTCAAACTTTTTCTTTTGCATGTCATTTGTGGTTCACTGTGCAGTTATTATCCTGTGACTTTGTACTAACCTCCCCCCCCCCCCCCCACCACCACCACCAGCTTTGCAGAAAGTTTTAAGAATTGGCCCCCTTAGATATATTCCTTATCAGGGCCCTTTGCAAAGCCTGTCCCTTTGTCAGGTGTATCTGCACCAAACCCTCTTAAGTGGTGACAAATCATCTACCCGGTATTTTAGTTTTTCCTGGTATGCTGCTTTTACTTCTTTTGCAGGCCACCCCAAGATCCCTGGTTCCAGGCTGAGAAATACATACTGAAGATTTATTTATTTTTTCACTGCATGACCTACTTCCTTCTCACCCATCCTCCCCTCCACACTCCTTCACCTACTTTCTTCTTACCCACTTTCCCCTCCTAATCTTTTCTTCTTCGAAAGCAAAAGAATATTTAAACCCTTGCCAGTGATAATCACTTTGCCCAGACGAAAACAAGTCCACTTGTCGAAAAGTTGGCTCGACCTGTGAACTGAGGCGCACCCCTTTTACCATTGTTCAGTACTTCTACATACCGGGTAAACCATCTTCCTTTCGTTCTACCTGTCCCCTTTCAAGAAACACGTGTCAGCATCGAACCTGCTTTAGGTGCTGACAATCGTTTACTTTGCATATTAAATTTTCTTGCTGCTGCTGCTTTTCTTTTTTTTTTTTTTTTCATGCGATGATGAAAGCACTGGTTCCATGCTCATAGAAATTCATACCCAAGGAAACATTCTTTCACTTCTCGCCCTGCTTCTTTCTCCCCCCCCCCCCCCCCCCTCCCTAGATTGTCTTCTTCGGAAGCAAAACCGTATTTAAAACCTCCACTAGTAATTGTGCTGCCCAGACGAAGACAAGTCCCCTTGTCGAAATGTTGGCTCGGCTTGCTAACTGAGGCTCCCCCTCTACACTTGTTCAGTGCTCTTTCATCCTACAAGCGAATTCCCTACTTTGATCTAATAGATGTGCCACCTTCATGGTCCCAACAGCGCAACAAACATTGTTTAGACTTGATGTTAAACTCTTCTGTTCATAGTAAAACTGAAGGTGTATCTGGGCTGATTAGATTTCTTACTGCTTCGACTGTGCAGCTCTGTCAGGTCAATTTTCAGTGCCCCAATGAGGCATTTACACTACCCAACTTGACACACAGTACTTTCTGAGAGAATAATGCTTAGCAACGGGTATAAAAAAATAATGCAGAATAGGTGCCTCTTATAAAGGGCTACAGGTTAACTTAATTTTCATTGCATCAGTTGATCAACACTTACAGGACAGCCAAAACACTCAGTACCTCCAGTATTTCCTGCTGCTGCACCAGCCATCCCAGAAGTATTGAAGACGTCAACAAGTTCTGGCAACTCTATAAAACAACAGAACATTACAGAAAGAAAACATGAGCAACACTGCACATTGGAGCTTCAGATGGGTGAAGTTTAAATTTCGCAAACTTATTTAACTACCGACAGCACAGAGCAACACAAAGATGCTACTCAGCTAGAAATCATTTGCACTATGTCGTGCAGCAACCAACAATGCTACTGAGTAAAACTTATTTGCCTTTGTCTGGGCCTTAGAAAATAACCCTTTTTTTTTTTTTTTTTTTTCATTTGCTCCTGCACAAGGTCTGCAGACATAATCAGAAAGGTATCACTTGCAGAGTTTAGAAATCGTCCTTGAGGTGGCACCACAAAAGGCAGCTATGTATTGTACAACCAACGCCGAATGAGCTACCACTGCACAGCACCAACTATAAGATTGGAATGCAAGGAGGCAGTGTCCATATTCCAGTGTACATAAAGCAATACCTACAGGAAGAAGGTGTGCCTACATACGCACCCGCCAGCTGCTCGGTTAAATGGACTTACTTGCTCAAATAATGCGCAATGGTCTCAACTGCCTCAGATGAAACAGACAAAGCGAGCACTCAGATTAAAATATTCAAGGTGCATTCTGAATGAGTGAGCCCAAGAAAATTTGCACTTTTCTTTCTAGATGCAAGATTTCTGGTTCCCAATTCAACGAAAATGTTTGTACTCTAAAAAAGTTAGTCGCATACAGTGCTAAGTCTGAACGACAAGCACTGTATCGCAACAGTGCTCAGATAACAACATTTTAGCCCACATTATTTGGATCACATAACTGGTATCAAAGCCTCCCTTGACCTTCACCCACTGGAAATTCCGACGGAAAATTGCACAACTTTGTCCTCATTGACCAAACTTGCTCTTAGAGTTGCCACTAGGCACTTCTTGTTGCCATTATAATTCAATGAGCGTTCAGCGTCTTCATGGTCACACTGATGCTTTCAACAGGTCCTTTTTTCCTAGACCAATTGCAGCATGGAATAAATTATCCGAATCAATAGCCTCCAAGCATGACATTTAAATTTATGGCTATACTTGCTGCCGATCTAAACGAACAACTACAATGGTTTCCTTTCTGTGCAATTTTTATTCTTTCAAGTTTATGCGATTGTGGTCTATGTTGCATTTGTTTTTGCTCTTATACTGCCATAGTCTGTTTTAGGAGTTTTTGAATTGTGCTCAGGTACAATTTATGGTATTCTTGTATTGCTGTTGTATTACTGCATTGTAGTGCCTGTTCTCGTTTTTCATTTCCTGACCGCTGATACATATGTTATCGATCCCCCCCCCCAGTGTAATACCCCACTTGGGGCCTTTAAGGGATAGAAAAGGATGATGATAATGATGATGAGACAGACTATTTGGCTGGCAGAAAATGTCTGCTCCTTTCCAGCTCTTCAACACAGTAAAGGTTATATGAACGCATAACTTTTTCTATCACGCAAACAAGACAGGCAGTCTTGTGCTCGTGCCAATAACTTTGGCATGTAATTATGCAACATAGTACAGCTAGAAGCAATATAAGAGAGAACACAGGAGCACGTGGCCTCCACACTTTGCAAAGTGCTGCCACCGACATGTGATCAGAATCAGCAGTAAAGGCGCACGCAAAGTAAGCTTGGACGGCTCCTTTTTCCGAGGATGCCCTTTACATTATTTCTTTAAACAAAGAAATAAGTGGTCAGTGGTACCATATACTCATGGATTTACCCATAATTTGATGAAGATTGGACACAGACATGGCATCCGGATTGTGTCCTGCGACATAAAACAGAGCAAAAGGCAAGTTTGCTCGAGTGAATAACCAGGAGTTTAAGTCTAGATGCCAAACTGCGCACCAGACAAGGTACTCCGATTGTATCCAGGGGATTGTCTACCAGATTCCCTTACATTGTGGGAAGCAATACATTGATTAAAACTTCCTGCTGGGCGAGTTGGTAGTTCATCTTGATGTAGGGTTGTTTTTTTTTAGCGCAAACGTCTCGCCTTTCTTGTCTTTATTTGCGCTAAAAAAAAAAAAAAACCTACATCAAGCAGTACATTGCACAAACAGGAAGATTCATTAATGACAAAATTAGAGAGCACGCTGCAGCAATATCGGAGAAGTCAGACACCAACCTCGTAGTGCACTGCAGAGGCTGCTTTATTTGTATTTGCAAAGACCAAAAATGTCCAGCTGACCTTCACAATGTGAAGGTTTTGAGAAGGAATAAGGACAGGTTAACAAGGAAAATTTTCGAAGCACGTGCAATCAGGAGCTCGGAAGACCAGTGTGTTACCACGCCTTCAGTGGTACTGTTGAAAAAGGAATCAGATTACGCTTGTTGGCAGGATGTTAAAGATAAGGAATAAGTTAGCTGCAGAGGTAAAGTGAAGGGAGAAAAGATGCGCGGGTTCAGATCAATATAGTTGTCAGTGCAGCGTTGTCCTTGTGTCTGTGTGCGCTTCTTCGGTTTTGTTCCCCTGCTCTGCTGCCTCCTTCCAAGATGTTACACCAATTAGCTCAACATTCTACTCTATTATTGTTCAACTGAGTGATTTCATGTGAAAACCAAAGCCTTGAATGTACACGGCATTGCGCTCCACTGTTTAGGGCATTTAAAAGGCAATAGATGAGAAATGTATGTGACAGTCAAGCACAGCAAAACTGAACATGCCGCGCCTACATTTCTTGCCATCACTCCCTTGTGTTTCGCCCTGCAGCTCGGAAATTTCTTTCTTTCCCTACTTCTTGCTATGCTTTTCCGCTCTTTTACTTCTGAGTGAACTGCACCACCTTCCTTCCATATTCATAGCCACCTTTACTTTTTTATCCTATGCACTGCATTCTTTCCTTCACGGCTCTAAGGCTTATGTAAAGTTGGCTCCTTAGTGTTGGTGAGCCTGATGATAAAGCCATTAAAAAAGCAGTTTTTTTTTTTTTTTATATCTGCCCTTCGATTCTAAGTAGTGCGTGTGCAGTGATGTAATTTCAAGGGAAGTACATCGCCGTGGCCAGGTGCACTTTACGACAACTGATTGTTACCAAAAATGTTTTTACCATTTAGGCAAAAGATGTCACTTATGGAAGAGGAACTGGGACTTCAGTTTCATTTTACTATATCCGAGTTCACTATAGTGGGGTTCCACTGTATTAGCACTGCGCTGCGTGTTCGTTTATTGTTAGTTTCGCTGAGCTAAGACAGTGCACTCTTAGACAGGCCCTCCAATGGTTAACCGGCTTCAAGACATAGCAATAAATGAACCAGCTGTGAATGGACCCCTTTCTAAGTCAAGCCAGAGCTTTGAAATCAATACTGGGTTGCAGGCAGTCACAAATTTGCAGTGATGGCAGATAGGACTGGGACAGGCATTGAAAAACATTCCTCACCATATGTCTAATTCTGCACATGCACCATGCCAATCATTTAATGTGCCAGAGAGTGCCATGTAATGATTGATCACAGGCCTTTCATTGTGACACTCAATTGTACCGTGAAAATCCTTCCCCATTCACAAAAGTAATCATTAGCTGTAACATGACCTGTGGAAATTGACACAGAGAGCTGAGGCTGTGTGATCACTACATGCATAATATGATGATGCATTCCCAGGCCATTAAAATTGCAAACAAGCCATTCATTTCTCCAGTAGACACAATATGAAAAATTTTTGACTGATTTTAACTCTTATTTATGTGGAGGATCATAATATTGCAAAAGTGTATTTAAATTGCCAATGACAATTTTTTATTCAATATGAGTTATGCATAGATAAGCCTTCTAACTACTTCAACATAGCCAAAAACATGTAGTTGCTTACCTTTTGATCTAATTCCAGCCTAAGATGCTGTCTCCCCCTTTCCTTTTCCTGGCTTCTATTATACAAAAAAGAAACACCATAATTTTTTTTTCAAAAATGAGGTTTAACTGCTTAAACACAAACAATTTAGAACTGATTCCTAGCTTTTAACAAGCAGCAGTCATTCATCAATAAGAGGCCTGGAGGAATGAAAGAGACTAATGGTATAATGAAGAATGCAATTTGAACATTATTTTCAATAGCAAGCTGTGGTACTTAAGAGAATAGTGAAAGCTTAGCATCAACACTAAGGCAACAGGTGATGCCACCAAGCTGCCCATTAAAGCTCAGAAAAATAATTTATTTTGCCAATGTACTGCATGTTAAACTCGCTGAAATTGGTGTGCCAGACTTACTGAATAACATAAAAAGCTTTCTGCTGAATAATTTGACAATCTACCAGCTCCAAGATGCTGTGGAGCTGGCCGATACACATGGGGTTCACGACCACCCTGTACAGGATTTCTGGCTCAAACAGGCGTCTGCAGCACACTGCTAACTTGAATAAGGAAGTTGCTACATGATGATCTTAAAACATATCTTAATGGCCCGCAGATCTATTTAATTTCTGACTCTGTCTCAGGGATTAGATTGCAAACGTAAGCATTTTATGCTGTTGTCAAAGAAGGAAAACAATACATTTTTACAGAAATCTAAAAAGCAATACAAAACATTTTCTCATTATGGCCTATAACACACGAATGGAAGGTACAGAAGACAGAAACCTTGCTGGTCTTCAGTCGATGGGCATCACCATATCCCTCCTCTTCCTCAAGCATTGCATTCAGTAATATTTCCAGATTGCTGCGCACAGCTAGGAAGAAGAAAACCTATTAGCAGACATTCTCATACCCGTCTTTGCTTCACTCTATATTATGGCTTGTGAATGACATCACTTGCCTTAACATACAAATGGCACAGTTCAAAATTGAGCTCTTGCTCTGAAAAAGCAATGACTCCGTTCATATTTGTTTTTACATATCGAACACCCTGGGCGGGGACACTTATATCCCCACCCACGGTGTCCGATATGCAAGAACAAAAATGTTGAAGCCGACATTCACCACTTGCTGTGGGACTGCCCAGCACTGAAATTGACACGAATCCGGCACTTGGCGATAGCTAGCCTACCAGCAAACAATCCTGCCTCGTATATCACTTGGACGGAGGGACATCATGCTCACTCCTTCACTTCATAAAATCACCCAACCTTTTTCCATTAATTTAATCATTTCTTCATTCTTCATCTCATACCCTACTGATGCCCTTAGGCAGTAAATATCGTTAAAAAAAAAAAAAAAAAAAAACAGACGGCACAAGCAGGCAATGTACTTTCCGGTTCTAAGCAAAAAACATTGATAAACATTCGCCGGTAAAAAAATTACGGCATCTGAAAAACCCAATAACGCCGGTTTTTGGTATCTAGGACCAGTTCTTGACGAAAAACTTTCCTCTTCCGTCCCTTCAGAGTACAGAAACAAGCATAAAGTATTTTAACCATGGCTCCACTTGTTTACGTCACTGCAAAATCCGGAAACTGCGATATGTGCCAAAAGTCTTTCTGTGGCGTGACATCGTATTTTTTTCTCCCTTAATACCAACGTTGGGGAAAAAAAAATTACTGCACTGTCGACATGTTGAGTACTACGTGCATGCCCCTTCTCCCCAAGGAGGGCCGTAAATATAAATAACCAAAGAACCTGGGAGACCCTGCACAGCTCTGACCCTGAGACCCAGCTGGGCGCGATCAACCTGACCGAAGAACAACGCGCACCAGCCAGCATCCGAGGCGAAGCGCCAGACGCGGGTGGAGGAGATAGGCGAAGTCTATTCCTCCTTCTTGATAAACATGCATGCATACCGCCACAGCGAAATAGCAACGCTATCTGGCTCAATGCAAGGGCGCCAGTTCTACATCTGCAAAAAATACAATAACAGTCTGTATACTTACGGCTGAACTTGACAGCTTGCGCGACGAACAGCTTTGATGACCCAGTTGCCCGCCGTTTTTTATCCTCTCGAGCCAGGCAACGTTCATCCGATTGACCTTCTGTGAAGGGCCGCTGAACGTCGGCAAGGTTCTTGAGTTACGTTTGACGACTGCGTCGTGCCCCTGAATTACATTAACATACTCTACAGCAAAAGACTCATCGGGAAATTGGAACAGCGCGAACTTGAACAAGGTATCACATGTCACCAATGGATCCCAAAATGGCCTAATCGCACGTGTGTCGCACCCGCCACCTATAAGGAGTAAATAATGTTTCTGTCTCTTCTTTTAGTAGTAACTCACACCATTTAGCCCAAATATAGCCCTTGTTATTCTATTTTAACGATCTTTTTCCTCATTTACTTTTTTTTTCACTTATGACATCTTTTTACCATGTATACAAGCATGGCCTCCGAGATCACCAAACGGTGATCTCGGAGGCCGTAATACAAGCAACCTTTTTATATATTTATTTTTCAAATTTTATAGGCCTACACGACACATTTTTGTCTCGCTTGACATTGACACACACAATGTTCTTACACAGCTCCTTCTGCATCTGCTTTTGTGTCTGCTTAGGTTTTGTAACGCACCATAATGTGTACAGCTTCATATACAAAGGCGTAGCAATTTCATTATCAACTCCATTCTTATTTTATTTTTATTTTTTTGTCAATTAGCGGTCGCCGTCGTCAGACAAGTCGTACTGCATGTTGCTCCTTTTGCCCGGAAGTTAACGAAGAACTCGTCCGCAGCGTTAGGAGGACGATTGTTCGAGAGGGCTTTCTCGCTGTCTCGGCATCATTTCACTAGAACTGCTAGCTGAGAGGCGCACACGACCACAAAACATCAGTCATGATGTATGTGCACCCCTCGAATGTATTCAGGAAAACAAAAGGGACGCAGGAGGTTTAGGAGGTATGATCTAGTCCTGAAAGTGGTATACGTGAGTCCCTCTTAATCACTTGAGTAAGAGACAGAGAAGATCGGCATCGTGGCCATCGTGGCCACGGACGTTCCGCCACGCTACGCTCTGTGGCCATTTCAACGTGTTAGCAAACACATCGCAAGACATCGTCGCTGCCGTATTCAGCTGATTGTAATACATATGTGAAAGAGCATATGTGTGATCCGTACTAAGCTCGCCATACGTGTCTGACACGACGTCCCGTATATTTGCTTGTGTTATATACGTGATCGGGATTGGGGCAGGGGGTCGGTAGAACACTGCATGGGAACGGACCGCGGGCCGGGGCTTTCTGTGTATACAGCTTCTTTCGGAAATGAAGGAAACCTGCCGCTGAATTTGGTCCGGTGATTTATTTGACGCCGAATAAAAGAAAGCGTATTGTAGACAAAGGAGTAAAATGTCTTCCCAAAACTCTCTCGACGAAACCTTTGCTTCTACAGATACTACTGCCCTTAATTCTCTGTTGAGAATATTATTACTGTAAGTTTCTTTTTTTTTTTTTTTTCTCATCTTGGCTTATTTTTATGTACTGGCGGTAAGCAGTACATTTTTAAGGCGCCTGCGCATGCAGACTTTGTCGGGCCTGGGGCGGGCCTATATTGGAAACGCGTGCCAGGTACGCGCCTGGTTCATATGTGCATGGGCCAGGCCCAGTCCCGGGCTTGGAGTTATGGGCCCGGGCTGGGCTCGGCCTTTAAACGGTGGGCATGGGCCGGGCCCGGACCGGAAAATCAGGTGCAGTGCTCTAGTCATGGGGTCGAGCGTGTGTTAATGCTGGAAGCACGTAGAGCATGAAAGCTTGCAGCGCGAACCCAGGACCCTTTTTGCAAGAAATTTCTATAAGCCAGCCAGATATACCAACTGGGAATTAAGTTCTATAAACAAATTAGACCATGCAATTTACCATGGGCAGTATCAAATAACTATATATGGTCCTTGAAGAAAAAAACTATAGCAATTAGACCATAATCGTTCAGCGGTTCAATTGTGCAAGTGCGTTACTGCAGGAAAACCAAATTCAATTTCGAGCGACCCGGGAATTAATCTTGTGCCCTGAACGTCCGTTTCAACTTGGATACCGCGGCTGCGCTCATGTACCCATGCATGCATGTTCAACGGACAGTCCTTCACGCTCTTCAGCGTTTGAATTTTTATGCCGAGAATGAAAACGAGTGAATTAAAACGATGTAGGCCAAGGATTCTGTGGCTTAAAGGCTACTGTTGCAAGGTAGTTTTCACAAAATACAAAAGGCAGGTGGCGCATAGTACCACTTAATTTCAGTGGTATGTACATTTACGTTCATGATCTACACTATTCACCAGATATGTGGCAGTTATCTATTTAATCACCACACCAACCACACCAAACCATAGATCCATAGAGTTAATCGACAAACACACACCGCTTTGCCAAGGGAAGGCCTAGGCCTAGCTGTAAAGGCAGTACGATTTCTGGATACGTTTTATTGGACTGGTTCGTCGATGTGCGTTCTGTGACAAAAGGGGGACTGTGAAACCTGTGGAACGACGCGCGCTATGCCTTTAAGGTGCAAACGCCACCTTGAGCAAGATATGTGCTCATGCACAGAAAAACAGAAAATCGGCGGTTCAGAATGCACATGGCTGCCGAGACCTCTCATGCCTCTTCGAGCGGTGGAGCTTCTGACTTCGACGCCCCCAGTTTGGCGAGATCTACGACGACGACAGTTCTACCGACCACTCTGCAGTAGTACAAGGCGGCCGGAGAGGTAAATATATACGTTCGAACTCGGTTGGCTAAAGACGCGCGGACAGACTTTACTCAAATCTGGGCTTGCTTTCATGGTGTTAATTCATTTCATTTGAAAACATAGAGCCGAGTCTAATAATTGTTCTGGGGTCGGAAAGCGCGATCTTTGAGGAGCGTCTCATTTGCATAAGTGTGTGCGCAGTCGAGATCTCTCGTAAAAAAAAAAAAAAAAAAAAAAAAAAAGTGGCGGAGGGGGGGGGGGGGGGGGGGGTATAAGTACGCCAAACATCCCGGAAGTTGCTACTTTGAATCTCTCACTGCCTGGGCGCTGGACATTACACTGACGCCATGTTTACTGACCTTTTACAGTAATTGGCACGGTATTCCGTACAGCACCTTCATAGACTAAGTGTCATCTTAAATAAGCTCTCTGCTCCCAGTGGGCTGCAACCTATGAGAGTAGGAGGAGGGGGAGGGAGGGGGGGGGGAAGGGGCTTTGTTTTAAGCTGCATCATATATGCAATCACAAATAATGGAACTTCCAGCAACAGGCACTTAGAGAGAAAACCAGAACACCGCATAATCTTTGTTTAGCTGTTAAGAGACCTTGTCGAGATGCAAAAACAGGATTTCTAGGAGGTCACTTTTTTTGAGGTGATCTGCACTTCCTTAGTGACTGGAGAAGTGATTTTAATGGTTTACTGTGAATCTCACAGTCCTGTGGTGATAGACAACATTGAAAAAATGGAACTGCACAATAAATGAGATAATGAGGAAAATATTTTTCTGCCACCACCGTCACAATTACCCTACATCTCTCAAATAGTTCCATCAATGTTTTTCTGCCGCTTTGGAGGAGGAAAACAGGCCATATCAGTGTGAGTCCAGGACTAGTCTTTTATGCATTACCTCCACGTCTGATTGTTAAATAGCTTGTGCTTGGATTCTGTGAGCTGAAATTAAACTAATGCATCACCCTTGCCCTAACTCTACTATTTTAGTTCCATGCGGTTAACATACGAACCAGGATATATTATTTACATTATTAGATATATAGCATAGTAGGAAGGGCCGCTGTGTGTGTGTGTGTGTGTGTGTGTGTGTGTGTGTGTGTGTGTGTGTGTGTGTGTGTGTGTAAGGGGGGGGGGCACATGCACTTCAGCATGTTGCATAGAGCTCTGCATTCGAAGCTTTACTTGAATGTATGTTAACGGTGTGCCCGATGTTTCATGAAGTCGGCTGATTTAATGTCTAACATCTATGCTCTTTGTTACCAGGTTACACAGAGCATTGATGAAGACGAGGATAGAGAGGTGCCCCTGGATTGATGCCAGGTATGAAAAAGACTTTTGGCAGAGAAAGAGAATGCTCATGGCACAAAGTTGTCAGTGCTTAATTACATATTTGTTTCAGTTGCCCCCACTACAAGGAACTTCATATTCGCACAGTGCGAAGTTTCTTGATTTATAATCTGGTATCTAATTTTCAGCACAGTTCAAACTAAGCACAGTTAGCATAGTTTACACATGACATCTCACACTGCATTCTTTCCTTGATGGTCTTTATTTTGAGATGTTTCAAAATACCTTTTATTTCTCTGTTGAGAAACTTGGTGTCCTATTAGAGCTGCCGCTAAAAAGTGATAAATGTGATAACCAATAACCCTGCCTTTCTTACACCAGGCCAAAGCAAGATATTGCTTGCCAGTAGGCACAGATGTGCATGACACTCTCCTGGAGCAGCCGGCAACAGCGCATGTAAAATTGTAACATTTTAGTTTGGCCTGTCCCAGAATTTGTTATGGAAACGTTACAGTAGCTCTTGTGCTTGTTTTCTTTTTGTTTTTTTTTTGTAACCTATTGTGCTGCAAGTAGAAAAAAAAAAAGAAGATTGAGGTCTAAAGATCTAAACTAAAACTGCAACCAGGGTCCAAGATTTCAATTTTTTTTTGTCAAGTTTCAAGTTTATTGCACTTCATATATGATAGCATTACATACATAATAAATAAATACAAAAGGAGTCCCATAGTGAAATGTACTGTACTGGGACCTCCTCAGCTAATTAAAACGAGTTATGAAAGGGAGCAGTGGTTACAGCAAATGTACAAAGTAAAAATATAGTTTGTTATAACAATAATAATTTTTTCCCTTGCCTCTATAACAAATAAATGTTATAGAGGCAAGGAAGAAAAATTCATTCTGAAATTATAGAATACCCCACAAAGAAGTAGCCGTAGACAGAACGACAAGTAGTATCATATCATAAAAAAAAATGAAAGGAAGAACAGCAGCATAGCGTAAAGTAATACAAGAAAATACAAGTATCCATTATTCAAATATTAATACAAACAAGTGAACATGTGCAAGAAAACAAGTTTTAAAAGTAACTTTTTACGAAGTGTGTATGAAGTATTTCATTAGTTGGTGGCACTGAATGATTGAAGAATTGAAGAACAAAATGAGCGCCATTAAACAAATGTAGCAAAAGACTTGATTTGATGTCCGGAGGTATGTTATTCCATGCTTTGACTGATGTGAATCCAACTACAGTAATTAGTGCACACTCTTGGCAGGAGAAAATTACTTCTTGATGAAAATCTAATGGTATTGGGGTCAGTAAGATCTTGACGATATATAAACTAGAGAAGATCGTTGTTACTAACAAAACAATATGTGAAAGTGCCTAAGTTATACGTGAGTAAGGCAGAGATGGGAAGAATGTTAAGTTGCTGAAAAAACTTGGGAATATTGGCACGGTATGGGCTGAATGTAAATATACGTAAAGCTTGGTTTTGTACGTGTTGTAGTGGTGTGATGTCACGTGTGAAGGATATGTGAAATCCCAAGTCGTAATGCAGTAATTAAGATGACTATGTATGAAAGCATAGTATTATGCTCATATTCATGGAGAAAGGACCAGGTTTGCAGGTTTGAAATCCATTTATCGCTCTGAACACTGATAGCCTCAGGCAAGAAACAGGAATTAGTGGCTGAGTTGCTGCTAACGCAAGGAAATGGCTTGACAAAAGCTGAAAAATGAGAGCACCTGTAGGAGGACAGGGTTTCCAATGTCCCCAAGTTGCAGTTTCCAAAATACACAGTGTTATCAAGTGTGTTTACCATGCTTAGGGGACACCCTATCTGAGGTTGGTCATCAATAAATATAAGGTCACTCACTAAAGTCTGTTAATTTGCTTCTGTCAAGCTTTATTGATGACTTTAAAATCATAATTTTAATGCCAATGACACCTATAGTTGTATGGATTTACTGAAAAGTCAGTGGCTCTTCAGATACTTTTTATTTTTTTCTTTCCCACCTTTTATTACCTGACCCATATCACAAAACAGCACTTTAAGCCCTGGTCACATTGTTGCATAAACAGGGATGTGGCTTTGATATGCACCACGCTGATGGTTTTTTAGTTTTCTTTCAGCTTGAGTGTCACTCGCGCTACCAAGAGTGAGATTCTGTGATCAGTAATGCCTGCGATAATTATGCAAAAAGCAGTTCAGTGTCTTGGAGAGGTATGTCACTGTGATTTTGGAGGGAAGTGGATAAACAAAAATATGCTTCAAGGCTTAGTCAGGGCTTTGTCACCTTCTATGCATCAAGATTGGTAGGGCCTGAATTACTCTTTTCTCCTCTAATTTAGCAGCTGCGCAAGGTGGAAGCAAAGAATTGCTAAATATATACTTAAATATTGTTTAGCAGAATCAGATCCATGTACGTATCTAGCCTGACCATTAGGAGGAGCCATGTGTGGCTCTGGAAGAAGCAAAATCATGGTCAGTCAGTGCTACCACGTGCATCTTCACGTTTTTGCTGCAACAAGAGCACGCCATAATTACCCCTCGCTGCACACAATTACTCGTGTCTGCCATAGGATGCCACAATGTTAGGAGACTCAGGTTATCATAAAAGACATAAAAGATGAGTGCTTGACCTATGGCAATGTAGTTGCTTAAGATTTACACTTTTCCAATGTACATTTAGTTATTTAAATGTTTAGTTCTGGAGAATTGCTGATTTTAACTCTAATGCCGCCAAGACTACTAAAAAAGGTGCTCTTCCTGGCTGAATATCGTTCCAGATACTGAAATTACGAACACTTTTTGGCTTGCAGTTGGCAAGCGGCCATGTAGCAAACTTGGCCTTCCAGCGTTCACCATGTAGCATTTCTCCTTTTCCTTCCATTGACTCCCCTTAACATCCAAAGTGTTTACGTTTACATATACGGCTTTAGGTGGGTGTTTCAATCAATTTCAGTTATAACAGTTGCTTTTAAAATTATAATTGCCATATGAGCGCTTAAGCCTTTCACATGCAAGTGAGAACTCCAGCAATTTCTGCCGGAGTAACTAAAAAACTTATTTTGAGCCGTCACGGCAGCTCGAGCTCTCCAGTTCCAACCTGTTGGAAATTTTTTGCTGTGTCGATGCCGCTCACCACTGAGTTCACTCAATTGCTTGCATGTGAGCCAGCCTTTATGTGAAGATTTAAAAAGTAATTGAACAAATTTTAGTTAAATAGGAAACTAGCAGAGATAGCTATTGTCTCTTTAAACGTTTATCGAGCCTCATAAACTGATTATAAAAATGAATTGCATGTAGTGGCCATCCTCTCTTTTTTTAAAGAATTGGTTCTGTTGTGTCCACTTTTCTGCTCCCCCTCTTTGGTTTAATGAAACTGCCATGCAACATTGATTAATATGCTACTGTCATATAATAGTTGTAAGTGGCGTGCAGTGCTGTTCATGAAGCTTACCATGATATGAATATTTTAAGCTTCAGTAATTTCAGAAAGGAAAGCTGGGCTAAGTTCTTATTGAGTGAGGCAAGATTTTCTCCTCTGGACTCACATTTTTTTTTATCAAAGCAGGAAGAAGTGCCAGTACCTTATCCTGTGCCAAGTGATGCAGACAGCTCAGGTTCTGATGAAGACTGAGGTCCTCAAGTGAGCATGTTTCTTTTTTTCTGAAATGCTGAAGATTTAAATGCCAGATAATTCCATCTTGACACCAAAAGCTTTGAATCAAGTGCAAATGTTAAGCATTTTGGGCAGATAACCTTTCTCTGGCTTGCATGTTCAGTACATGCTCACCTTTATGCTGACCCTAACAAATGTAAAAAAATGGAATTTATCATGCAAGGAACCATATCGCACTGTTTGTCAGTAAAATACACCTGTCATTGTATCAGTTAGACTCTGCTATTTGGCACTTATGTATAAGTGGACTGTAGGAAAATTTGATGTGAACTAACATTTTCCTCCAATTAATATTTGTGGAATATCTCATTTATTTTAAGATGCTGACTGCAGAGCTCAACAAAGTACTTTGCAAGTTGCTGATGAGAGGACACAAGTTGCAGCCCTTCTCATGTCCTATGTGATGCACCATAAAGTCAGCGACCAGGGGGATGACAGACCCGCTGGACCTGCTGAATATCATCTAGTACCCAGGAAAAGCTCAAAAAATTGTAATATACTTGCTTTTCAAAGCTTTGGGTGTACACATTCCTGAAGCTGAGAACCACTTCTATTGTCTTGATTGTACCAGGTACTTGGGTAGTACAGCTCAGATTGAGATTCACTGCGAGAACTGTGAATGGGATATTGACATAGCCTTTTGCTCTTCCTTTCTTGTAATTCCTTTGAAAGAGCAGCTTCAACGAATTCTTGGGCAGCAAAACTTGAAGTTGCTTCCGCAAAGAATCAGAGGAAGTGTGATGACGTAGTGGATGACATAGAACATGCCAGGCTGTCGGCTGATTTTTCAACTCACAATATTTCACTATTGTGGAATACAGATAGAATTAAAGTGTTTTAAAAATTAACGTTTGACATCTGGCCAGTTCAGTGTGATATTCTTGAGCTGGACCTTGCAGTCTGAAAGCAGAACAGGCTTATGCCTGCTATTTGTTTTGGTTTTTCAAAGCCAAACATGACCACTCTTTTTACACTCTTTGCAAAGGAGCTACAGAAGCTTTCCTTAGGATTTCCATTAGTTAAACATGGAGAACAGGTCCAAATAAGGGTATTTGCAGCTGCATATTCAGTGGATGCCATTCGTTCAGCAGTCGGAAACTATAAACAATTTAATGGCTTTTATGGGTGTGGCTGGTGTTACTACCCCGGGGGCTCTTCGTACGAATATTGAGATCCTGCTCCAGTGTGCAGGACTGCTGTGAAGCATATTGAAGTGGCTAGAAAAGGCACATCTTAAGTGCCTGTTTATTAATAGAGTCAAGGGACCTTGCCTTGCCGTGACCTCGTTTTGATGTGGTGGATGGTTTCATCCCCGATTACCAGCATTGTGCCTGCTTTGATGTCATGTGACAGTTACTCAAACTGTGGCTAGAAAGCGAGTATGACTGCCCTTGGTAGAAAAGATACAAATTGACTCAGCTAAATAGCCTGGTGTTGACCATCTCACCTCCAATAGAGATCACCTGCACCCCAATGAGGTTTGAAGACTGAGCTAGGTAATTGGAAGGTGTCAGACCCCCTGCAGACACCCTACCATGCTCTGTACAGAGGAGGGCTCCTGCTTCTTTGTCGAGCAAATAGGTACTTTGGGCATACCACTTCTTTCTTTTTATTATTATTTCTTTTATTTTCTATTATTATCATTTTTTTGCTGGAGGTGCTGCGATGTGCAGGTCTGAGTTACTCCTTTAGACTGAACCAGCTCTGCTAGATGCTTTAACAATAGTTCCAAGAGTTGTGTCGATACATTTCATAACTCCTCTGTGGTGCACTGTTATTCACTGAGGCTTGAGCTCCAGAAGCCTGCAGTATTGGTGCAATAGGCATTACCTTTAGTAAGTGTCGGTTTCCTCTTTCACTCCTTGTTTCCACTTGTGCAGCTTTATGCATTTTGGAAGTTTTCCAGTCATGGATGCTTACCGAGTTTTTTATTGCCATTACTTTTACATTTGTCATTTTTGCTCATTCTTTTTCCAATTGTATACATACATATATATATGTACATTTTCCTTCTCCCTGCTAAATGTTTTGCCATTGTTACAAGTAAGCTTGTTTTTTTTTCCTGTCATGTGGCTTCTATGAGGTATGTATTTATAGTTGTGCTTCATTTACCCTTTCATACATCTTTCCTAATTTTGCCTGCTTGGCGAGTATTTGGGTACAGTTTAAACCTGATGTAGTGAAGGATGTGTTCTCTGTGCATGTTCTTTTTCCCATTATTTTTTGTCTCTATATTTCTTTTTTTTTTTTTTCACTTTCTGGCCTTTCATCTTTTTTTTCTTTTGCACCTCTTACAATTGTAGTCTAACGGGCCTGGAGGAAAGTGGTGGCACATGGAGCACTGAATGCAGGGCTCCACTTGGGAAGAAAGAGATAAATGAAATAAAAGTTGTTCCTCCTCCTAAATCTGCTACTAATATATCTTTGTCAGTTAATGAGAGTGGGCACGTTCCAGATATCTTGTCTTTGGTGAAGTGAATTCCTCGCTGCTGGCTTACTCAGGCACATTGACAAGATCTTGCCTTTATAAGAAAAAGTTGCTTGCCGAACTGCACTATAAGCACTTGCTTCCACTCTGATCAGCTTTTGAAATGGTAATGAAGGCTTGGAGCATCATGCTTTGAAAGGGTGATATAAAACAGGAGAGAGGGGGGCAAGTGATCTGAAAAGGCAAGCTGTTGGGTATACTTATGTTCATCTTGACATCTATTAATTAATAGCTTTCTGTTGCCATTGAAAGTCACAATCAAGGAGTCCAGCAAGGTCATATAACATTCACTGCTCTTGTGAATGCTTGAGGCAGCGAGGCTTGCCGATTCTGAAAGTCGACAGTTGGAACTTGCATGTTCTGTGCAGGGTCGGTGCCAAAGTTGGCTAGAGCTGTTGTGTCAGTGACAGAGTGGCAGGGTCAGTTGGCGGCAATATCAGTAAGAATATTGTAGATTATTTCGTCTTCATAACAATATTGTTCAGCGATTACCAAGCCAGCGGCTTCCTCCCATTTGTTGAGTGTTATGGCAGCAGTAATGGGGCAAAGGGGGCAGGTGGGCATCAGCTTCTTAGGCTTTGACTGTCTAGGCTTTTGGCAAATATGGTCAGCTACGAATGGGCAGGATGCTTTGAAGTTAGTGTCTTTTATTGTGCCTTATGTGAGCATGAATGTATTTAGCACTAATCCAGCGGTTCAGGGCATAGCCAAATTGTCTAATGCTTGTGTGTCTGCTTGTAGTGCTTTCACACTAAAAAGAAACAATGGGGACATAGTGGATTCAAACCCAGGAATTACTCATGGGAAGCAAGTATGAAGTGCTGTAGCTATAACTGCAGTGGATCCCCCCATGTGCAGACTGCAACACACTCTTGCACTGTGCACTGGATGTCCTCGTCTCCATCAACTGCCACCTGTGCACAAAAGCTTTCGCACGTCTTACTCGATTGTTAAATTTTTTATTTTTTTTTGATGCTCAAACAACTGGGTTACAGGGAACTACATAGGATGGCTAAAACAAAGGCTCATAACGCAAGATGAAGCCGTGGTTGTCTCCGGCTTCGTGAATGGGCTAAGCTTATTGTTTTGACTCCATTGCTCTTCGGGTGTCACTTGGCTGATTCTAATGGATGGCTCGTATTCTCACTCATTTCATTTTGTAGAACAGGTGCTGTTATATTTTGATTCTATTATTTTCTTTGTGCAGTCACCATTCTTTGTTGGTTTAAAATGTGTAATAAATTTTTTGAATGTCTTGCAACCTTCGTGATTATTGTCCTACAATGATACATACATCACTGAGCAGCTCATAAGTTGCAAAGGGACACATGAGTCATGATTTCCACTTTTTCTGTGCTTCCATATATCCGTAAAGTTTCAACACATAGTTTAAATATGATTTCAGCCATGCCTACTTGATGAAGCAGCGAGTCTAGAGCTCGAAACTTCATAGCTTTTTGCAGATTCATTAAAATAAAGATGCCAGATAAGAGATTTCCTTTTTTTTTGCACAGAAAGGAACAACTATAGATTGCAACAAACACTTGTTTGGAAAGTTAGAGGGCATAAAGAAAAGCTGTTTTCTTTTACCATGATGAAAATAACCACATTTTGCTCAGCCTGACTGGATTTTGAGCGTGAATTTTCTGTCTTTTGCAGAGTTAAAAAATAGCCCTGGGCTAAAGCACTTACCTAAACCCCCCCCCCCCCCCTTTTTTTTTTTGTCCTTACTCACTTTTATCCTACACTTCTGCAATATGCCCCATTTTATTCTATATATATTAAATTTAAGAAGGACAAGATGTGATTATTGCAATTAGTGCGAGAGTGATGCATTAGTTTGGCACCACACAGAACAGAAGCAAAGCCATTAACAGTCAGACATGACTAGTCCGGCACTCACTCTGACATAGCCCATTTTCCTCCCCTAAAGAAGCAGAAAAGAACAGACAGAACTATTTGAGAGATGAAGGGCGATAGTGATAGGGATGAAGGTGGCGGTGTAAAAAAAAAATTACTTGCATCAGCTCTTTCAATTACATTTTTTTTATGTAGTCCACTGTCACAGGATGGAAACCCGTTATACTTTGTGGCACGGGCAGAGGCTCTTTATTTTTCTTTCCTTTTGCATGCCTCAACATAATATATGTCACAGGATGGAGGGGAAACTATTAAAACTTCTGTGATAATATAAGCAGGTGCAGATCACCTCACATGAAAGGGGCCTCCGAGAATGGTGGGGAATCCCTGCTTTTGCAGCTCGACAAGGTCTCTCCTGTTGCTAAACAAATCAGTCGGATTAAGCAGGGACCCCGTCTCATTCTTAGTTTTCCTCTTCATACCTGTTGCTAAGTTACGTTATTTGCCGTCCTATATATGAAGCAGGTTAGAATAAATTGGCCCTCTCCTCCTATCTTCGGAGATAAGACCCTGGGCCGCAGCCTCCTTAGCCCACATCTTAATTCAGCGCTGCTTGGCCATCAGCTCATTAATGGCCAGAGATTAAGACCCGCAGTAGCAAGAAGTCCCTTTTAAATGAAAAAATTTTGGGAAAGATGGTCAGCTTGATGAATGTAGCTCAGTTTGACATTATCAATATTTAAAACCATGCAAAAGTTGGAAAAAAAGTGTGTTCCAGAATGAGTAAAAAGCCCGACCGGCTCGGTCTCACTTTGTGCAAGAACTTTTTGGCAGTTTCTTGGAACAGGAGCTTGTGGGTAAATGCAACATTGAATGGAAGGAAGGAACAGCTCAAACGGACCGGACGTAGGAAGGCGAGACAGGCGCATGAGCAGCTCATGTGTCTGTCTCGCCTTCCTACACGTCCCGTCCGTTTGAGCTTTTCCTTCCTTCCATTCAACATGAACCAGCCAGCCCGACAAAGCTCTCTTCTTGAAATGCAACATTATGTCTTTTGCTTGTCACCATACAGTGCAATAGCGCCTATGTGTGTGTCAATTTTTCTGCTGGATTAAAATTTCAGAAATTGTTGAGCACTCTTTCTGGGAATGTAGCTTTGTTGCATATGCAAAAAATATATCTTTCATTACCTTTGAAATAATCCAAAGAAGGAATTAAGGGTTGAGCAATGAATATGGGTTCTGACACTATTCGAAGCACTGTTTTATGTGTTTAAAAAAGCTCGCGCGGTAATAGGTAGTGTAATGTCTGTGATATTGTTAGTGGCCCCAGGTCCACCAGGAGCCAGAGACAGCTTGAACACACATGGCAATGTAGTGGACCCACGGACGGCAACGAAAATGACAGGAAAACAAAACAAAAAGAGCATCCTACATGAATTGCATTGTTTAATGCCAATGGCTGGCAGCGAGGTGTGGGACAGCAGCGTGCGTCGCCTGCATGTGGCTTGGAGCACTGAGCGCTTGCGTCAGATAACATACGGGCTGGCGGCTGGCAGGGTACCATGATGCGTTGCCGAATGCCAGTCTCACGCGGCCACGTTACCTGACCGTTCCAGCTAACAACGGCATCACTGTTCGGATGCGCACGTGTGGCCAGTCCGCACGAGCTGTCATCCACATCTACATCATTACAATGCATTTTTATTTGCACAAGGTTTAATGATCATTAAATTTAGTCCCCAGTGTCCGTTTATTAAAATTGTAATTTTGACAAATTAAATACACATTTGCAGAAATACATTTTTAGTTCATTGCCAATATGCTACCCCAAATATGATTTTGAGCACTGATCTTTGAAGGCAGCTTGAAGTGTGCTTGAAATATATTTTCAAGGAATATCCATTTTCATAATTGAGGCATACTTTAGGCACATTGCTTTCACATTTACAAAAGTACATTTTAAATTCATTTTCAAGATGCTGCCCCAAATATGATTTTAAGCATGGTTTTTCTAAGGATGCTTGAAGGGTGCTGCAAATATATCTTCAAGGGCCACCCATTTACTATACCTGAAGTGTACTTCAGACAAATTTATTTCATATTTGCAAAAGTACATATATAATTCATTTTAAGTATGTAAAAAATGCCTACATATCTTTTCACCTATTTGAACTATACTCGAAATGTACTTTAAGATACGATATTTTTGACACATTTTAAAAATACATTTTGAATATTCAGCAAGGAATTTGATGAACATATTTCACATATTTTGAGCACATTCGTGAATACGAATTACATTTAAAATGCGTAAAAAATATGCCGCTGTGTATTCCAAACGTACTTCTTTTTGCTAAGGGAGGGGCCAAATTTTGAGTGTGAGCAATCCCGACATAGAGATCCCCACTGAAATGGCCATACTCGAATTATTTTTGACATCAATTTTAGTCACACTCTGATGAGGTAAAATTTTCAGTGTCTAAGGGGTCAGATTTTGGGAGTGAGCAATCCCTATTTAGAGATCCCCACTGAATTGGCCATACTCGAATTATTTTAGACATCAAGTTTGGTCACATTCTGACGAGGTCAAATGTTCGGTGTCCAAGTAGCCAAATATTGGGAGTGAGCAATCCCGATTTAGAGATCCCCACAGAATTGGCCATACTCGAATTAGTTTAGACATCAATTTTGGTCACATTCTGACTAGGTCTAATTTTCGGGGTTTAAGTGGTGAAATTTTGGGAGTGAGCAATCCCGACATAGAGATTACCAATGAATTGGCAATACTCCAATTAGTTTAGACATCAGTTTTAGTCACATTTTGATGAGGTCAAATTTTCTTTGTCTAAGGGGTAAAACTTTGGGAGTGAGCAATCCCGATTTAGAGGTCCCCACTAATGTGGCCATACTCGAATTAGTTTAGACATCAATTTTTGTGACATTCTGACGAGGTCTAACTTTGGGTGCCCAAGATGCCAAATTTTAGGAGTAATCCCGGCTTAGAGATCCCCATTGAATTGGCCAAACTCGACTTAGTTTAGACATCAATTTTAGTCATATTCAGACGAGGTCAAATTTTGGGCGTCCAAGGGGCCAAATTTTGAGTGTGAGCAATCCCGACATATAGGTTCCCACTGAAGTGGCCATACTCGAATTATTTTTGACATATATTTTAGTCATACTCTGATGAGGTCAAATTTTCGGTGTCTAATGGGTCAAATTTTGGCACTGAGCAATCCCTATTTAGAGATCCCCGTTGAATTGGCCATACTCTAATTAAATTAGACATCAATTTTGGTCACATTCTGACTAGGTCAAATTTTCGGTGTTCAAGTGGCGAAAATTTGGGAGTGAGCAATCCCGACATAGAGATCCCCACTGAATTGGCCATACTCGAATTAGTTTAGACATCAATTTTAGACACATCTTGATGAGGTCAAATTTTCTGTGCCCAATTGGCCAAACTTTGGGAGTGAGCAATCCCGATTTAGAGATCCCCACTCATTTGGCCATACTCGAATTAGTTTAGACATCAATTTTGGTCACATTCTGACGAGGTCAAATTTTCGGTGTCCAAGGGGCCAAATTTTGAGTGTGAGCAATTTCGACATAGAGATCCCCACTGAACTGGCCATAATCGAATTATTTTTGACATCAGTTTTAGTCACACTCTTATGAGGTCAAATTTTCGGCGTCTAAGGGGTCAAATTTTTGGAGTGAGCAATCCAGATTTAGAGATCCCCACTGAATTTGCCATATTCGAATTAGTTTAGACACCAATTTTGGTCACATTCTGACGATGTGAAATTTTTGGTGTCCAAGGGGCCAAATTTTGAGTGTGAGCAATCCCGACATAGAGATCCCCACTGAAATGGCATACTCGAATTATTTTTGACATCAATTTTAGTCACACTCTGATGAGGTAAAATTTTCGGTGTCTAAGGGGTCAGATTTTGGGAGTGAGCAATCCCTATTTAGAGATCCCCACTGAATTGGCCATACTCGAATTATTTTAGACATCAAGTTTGGTCACATTCTGACGAGGTCAAATGTTCGGTGTCCAAGTAGCCAAATATTGGGAGTGAGCAATCCCGATTTAGACATCCCCACAGAATTGGCCATACTCGAATTAGTTTAGACATCAATTTTGGTCACATTCTGACTAGGTCTAATTTTCGGTGTTCAAGTGGCGAAATTTTGAGAGAGCAATCCCGACATAGAGATTCCCACTGAATTGGCCATACTCAAATTAGTTTAGACATCAATTTTAGTCACATTTTGATGAGGTCAAATTTTCTGTGTCCAATTGGCCAAACTTTGGGAGTGAGCAATCCCGATTTAGAGATCCCCTCTGAATTGGCCATACTCGAATTAGTTTAGACTTCAATTTTGGTCACATTCTGACGAGGTCTAACTTTGGGTGTCCAAGGTGCCAAATTTTAGGTGTGAGTAATCCCGACTTAGAGATCCCCATTGAATTGGCCAAACTGGACTTAGTTTAGGCATCAATTTTATTCACATTCTGACGAGGTCAAATTTTCGGTGTCCAAGGAGCCAAATTTTTGTAGTGAGCAATCCCGATTTAGAGATGCCCACTGAATTGGCCATACTCGAATTAGTTTAGACATCAATTTTGGTCACATTCTGACGAGGTCAAATTTGCTGTGTCCAAGGGGTCAAATTTTGGGAGTGAGCAATCACAACTTAAAGATCCCCATTGAATTAGCCATACTCGAATTAGTTTAGACATCAATTTTGGTCACATTCTGATGAGATAAAATTTTGGTTGTCCAAGGTACCTAATTTTGGGAGTGAGCAATCCCGATTTAGAGATCCCCACTGACTTGGCTGTACTCGAATTGGTTTAGGCATCAATTTTTGTCATATTCTGGAATTGGCCATACTCGAATTAGTTGAGACATAAATTTTAGTCACAATCTGAAGTGGTCACATTTTCGGTGTCCAAGGGGCCAAATTATGGGAGTGAGGTATCCCTACTTAGATCTCCCCACTGAATTGACCATACTCGAATTATTTTAGACATCAAGTTTGGTCAACTTCTGACGAGGTCAAATTTTCGGTGTCGACGGGGCCAAGTTTTAGGAGCGAGCAATCCCGATTTAGAGATCCCCACTGAATTGGCAATACTCGATTTAGTTTAGACATCAAGTTTGGTCACATTGGGACGTTGTCAAATTTTCGGTGTTCAAGAGGCGAAATTTTGTGAGATTTCAGATCCCCGCTGAATTGGCCATACCCAAATTAGTTTAGACATCAATTTTGGTCACATTCTGACGAGGTCAAATTTTCGGTGTACAAGGGGCCAAATTGTGGGAGTGATCAATCCCGACTTAGAGATCCCCACTGATTTAGTCATACTCGAATTAGTTTAGACATCAATTTTGGTCGCATTCTGCTGAGGTCAAATTTTCGGTGTTGAAGGGGCAAATTTTGGGGGTGAGCAATCCCGTTTGAGAGATCCCACTAAATTGGCTGTACTCGAATTAGTTTAGGCATCAATTTTGGTCATATTCTGAAGAGGTCAAATTTTTGGGTGTCAAAGGGGCCATATTTTGGGAGTGAGCAATCCAGACAAAGATCCCTACTGAATTGGCCATACTCGAATTAGTTTAGACACCAATTTTAGTAACATTCTGACGAGGTCAAATTTTCGGTGTCCAAGGAGCGAAATTTTGGTAGTGAGAAATCCCGATTTAGAGATCCCCAATGGATTGGCTGTACTCGAATTATTTTAGGCATGAATTTTGGTCATATACTGGGATTGGCCATACTCGAATTAGTTTAGACACCAATTTTAGTAACATTCGAACGAGGTCAAATTTTCGGCGTCAAGGGGCCACATTTTGGGTGTGAGCAATCCCAACTTAGAGATCCCTACTGAATTGGCCATACTCGAATTAGTTTGGACATCAATCTGAGTCACAATCTGAAGAGGTCACATTTTCTGTGCCCAAGTGGCAAAATTATGGGAGTGAGCAATCGCTACTTAGACGTCCCCCCTGAATTGGCCATACTCGAATTATTTTAGACAGCAAGTTTGGTAAACTTCTGACAAGGTCAAATTTTCGATGTCCACCGGGCCAAGTTTTGGGAGTGAGCAATCCCGATTTAGAGATCCCCACTGAAGTGGCAGTACTCGAATTAGTTTAGACATCAATTTTGGTCACATAGTGACGAGGTCAAATTTTCGATGTTCAAGGGGCCAAAGTTTGGGTAGTGAGCAATCCCGATTTAGTGAACCCCACTGAATTTGCCATATCGAATTAGGTAGACATCAAGATTGGTCACATTCTGACGAGGTCAAATTTTCGGTGTCCAAGGAGCCAAATACAGGGAGTGAGCAATCCCTATTTAGAGATCCCCACTGAATTGGCCATACTCGAATTTATTTAGACACCAATTTTAGTAACATTCTGAGGTCAAATTTTCGGTGTCCAGGGGGCCACATTTTGGGTGTGAGCAATCCCAACTTTGGGATCCCTACTGAATGGGCCATGCTCGAATTAGTTTAGACATCAATTTTAGTCACAATCTGACATGGTCAAATTTTCGGTGTCCAAGGGGCCAAATTATGGGAGTGAGCAATCCCTACTTAGATATCCCCACTGAATTCGCTATACTCGAATTTGTTTAGACAGCAATTTTGGTCACATTCTGATTAGGTCTAATTTTCGGGGTTTAAGTGGTGAAATTTTGGGAGTGAGCAATCCCGACATAGAGATTACCAATGAATTGGCAATACTCCAATTAGTTTAGACATCAGTTTTAGTCACATTTTGATGAGGTCAAATTTTCTTTGTCTAAGGGGTAAAACTTTGGGAGTGAGCAATCCCGATTTAGAGGTCCCCACTAATGTGGCCATACTCGAATTAGTTTAGACATCAATTTTTGTCACATTCTGACGAGGTCTAACATTGGGTGCCCAAGATGCCAAATTTTAGGAGTAATCCCGGCTTAGAGATCCCCATTGCATTGGCCAAACTCGACTTAGTTTAGACATCAATTTTAGTCATATTCAGACGAGGTCAAATTTTGGGCGTCCAAGGGGCCAAATTTTGAGTGTGAGCAATCCCGACATATAGGTCCTCACTGAAGTGGCCATACTCGAATTATTTTTGACATATATTTTAGTCATACTCTGATGAGGTCAAATTTTCGGTGTCTAATGGGTCAAATTTTGGCACTGAGCAATCCCTATTTAGAGATCCCCACTGAATTGGCCATACTCGAATTAAATTAGACATCAATTTTGGTCACATTCTGACTAGGTCAAATTTTCGGTGTTCAAGTGGCGAAAATTTGGGAGTGAGCAATCCCGACATAGAGATCCCCACTGAATTGGCCATACTCGAATTAGTTTAGACATCAATTTTAGACACATCTTGATGAGGTCAAATTTTCTGTGCCCAATTGGCCAAACTTTGGGAGTGAGCAATCCCGATTTAGAGATCCCCACTGATTTGGCCATACTCGAATTAGTTTAGACATCAATTTTGGTCACATTCTGACGAGGTCAAATTTGCTGTGTCCAAGGGGCCAAATTTTGGGAGTGAGCAATCCCAACTTAGAGATCCCCGTTGAATTGGCCATACTCGATTTAGTTTAGACATCAATTTTGGTCACATTCTGATGAGATAAAATTTTGGTTTTCCAAGGTACCAAATATTGGGAGTGAGCAATTCCGAGTTGGAGATCCCCACTGAATTGGCCATACTCAAATTATTTTAGACATCAAGTTTGGTCAACTTGTAAAGAGGTCAAATTTTCGGTGTCCACGGGGCGAAATTTTGGGATTCAGCCATCCCGATTAAGAGATCCCCACTGAATTGGCAATGCTCGAATTAGTTCAGACACCAATTTTGGTAACATTCAGACGAGGTGAAATTTTTGGTGTCCAAGGGGCCAAATTTTGAGTGTGAGCAATTTCGACATAGAGATCCCCACTGAACTGGCCATAATCGAATTATTTTTGACATCAGTTTTAGTCACACTCTTATGAGGTCAAATTTTCGGCGTCTAAGGGGTCAAATTTTGGGAGTGAGCAATCCAGATTTTGAGATCCCCACTGAATTTGCCATATTCGAATTAGTTTAGACACCAATTTTGGTCACATTCTGACGATGTGAAATTTTTGGTGTCCAAGGGGCCAAATTTTGAGTGTGAGCAATCCCGACATAGAGATCCCCACTGAAATGGCCATACTCGAATTATTTTTGACATCAATTTTAGTCACACTCTGATGAGGTAAAATTTTCGGTGTCTAAGGGGTCAGATTTTGGGAGTGAGCAATCCCTATTTAGAGATCCCCACTGAATTGGCCATACTCGAATTATTTTAGACATCAAGTTTGGTCACATTCTGACGAGTTCAAATGTTCGGTGTCCAAGTAGCCAAATATGGGGAGTGAGCAATCCCGATTTAGAGATCCCCACAGAATTGGCCATACTCGAATTAGTTTAGACATCAATTTTGGTCACATTCTGACTAGGTCTAATTTTCGGTGTTCAAGTGGCGAAATTTTGAGAGAGCAATCCCGACATAGAGATTCCCACTGAATTGGCCATACTCAAATTAGTTTAGACATCAATTTTAGTCACATTTTGATGAGGTCAAATTTTCTGTGTCCAATTGGCCAAACTTTGGGAGTGAGCAATCCCGATTTAGAGATCCCCTCTGAATTGGCCATACTCGAATTAGTTTAGACTTCAATTTTGGTCACAATCTGACGAGGTCTAACTTTGGGTGTCCAAGGTGCCAAATTTTAGGTGTGAGTAATCCCGACTTAGAGATCCCCATTGAATTGGCCAAACTGGACTTAGTTTAGGCATCAATTTTATTCACATTCTGACGAGGTCAAATTTTCGGTGTCCAAGGAGCCAAATTTTTGTAGTGAGCAATCCCGATTTAGAGATGTCCACTGAATTGGCCATACTCGAATTAGTTTAGACATCAATTTTGGTCACATTCTGACGAGGTCAAATTTGCTGTGTCCAAGGGGTCAAATTTTGGGAGTGAGCAATCACAACTTAAAGATCCCCATTGAATTGGCCATACTCGAATTAGTTTAGACATTAATTTTGGTCACATTCTGATGAGATAAATTTTTGGTTGTCCAAGGTACCTAATTTTTGGAGTGAGCAATCCCGATTTAGAGATCCCCACTGACTTGGCTGTACTCGAATTGGTTTAGGCATCAATTTTTGTTATATTCTGGAATTGGCCATACTCGAATTAGTTGAGACATAAATTTTAGTCACAATCTGAAGAGGTCACATTTTCGGTGTCCAAGGGGCCAAATTATGGGAGTGAGGTATCCCTACTTAGATCTCCCCACAGAATTGGCCATACTCGAATTATTTTAGACATCAAGTTTGGTCAACTTCTGACGAGGTCAAATTTTCGGTGTCGACGGGGCCAAGTTTTAGGAGTGAGCAATCCCGATTTAGAGATCCCCACTGAATTGGCAATACTCGATTTAGTTTAGACATCAAGTTTGGTCACATTCTGACGAGGTCAAATTTTCGGTGTACAAGGGGCCAAATTGTGGGAGTGATCAATCCCGACTTAGAGATCCCCACTGATTTAGTCATACTCGAATTAGTTTAGACATCAATTTTGGTCGCATTCTGATGAGGTCAAATTTTCTGTGTCGAAGGTACAAATTTTGGGGGTGAGCAATCCCGTTTGAGAGATCCCACTAAATTGGCTTTACTCAAATTAGTTTAGGCATCAATTTTGGTCATATTCTGAAGAGGTCAAATTTTTGGGTGTCCAAGGGGCCATATTTTGGGAGTGAGCAATCCAGACAAAGATCCCAACTGAATTGGCCATACTCGAATTAGTTTAGACACCAATTTTAGTAACATTCTGACGAGGTCAAATTTTCGGTGTCCAAAGAGCGAAATTTTGGTAGTGAGAAATCCCGATTTAGAGATCCCCAATGGATTGCCTGTACTCGAATTATTTTAGGCATGAATTTTCGTCATATACTGGGATTGGCCATACTCGAATTAGTTTAGACACCAATTTTAGTAACATTCGAACGAGGTCAAATTTTCGGGGCCAAGGGGCCACATTTTGGGTGTGAGCAATCCCAACTTAGAGATCCCTACTGAATTGGCCATACTCGAATTAGTTTGGACATCAATCTGAGTCACAATCTGAAGAGGTCACATTTTCTGTGCCCAAGTGGCAAAATTATGGGAGTGAGCAATCGCTACTTAGACATCCCCACTGAATTGGCCATACTCGAATTATTTTAGACATCAAGTTTGGTAAACTTCTGACAAGGTCAAATTTTCGATGTCCACCGGGCCAAGTTTTGGGAGTGAGCAATCCCGATTTAGAGATCCCCACTGAAGTGGCAGTAGTCGAATTAGTTTAGACATCAATTTTGGTCACATTGTGACGAGGTCAAATTTTCGATGTTCAAGGGGCCAAAGTTTGGGATATTTAGAGATCCCCACCGAATTGGCCATACTCGAATTAGTTTAAACATCAATTTTGGTCACATTCTGACGAGATCAAATTTTCGGTGTCCATGGAGCCAAGTTTTGGTAGTGAGCAATCCCGATTTAGAGAACCCCACTGAATTCGCCATATCGAATTAGGTAGACATCAAGATTGGTCACATTCTGACGAGGTCAAATTTTCGGTGTCCAAGGAGCCAAATACAGGGAGTGAGCAATCCCTATTTAGAGATCCCCACTGAATTGGCCATACTCGAATTTATTTAGACACCAATTTTAGTAACATTCTGAGGTCAAATTTTCGGTGTCCAGGGGGCCACATTTTGGGTGTGAGCAATCCCAACTTTGGGATCCCTACTGAATGGGCCATGCTCGAATTAGTTTAGACATCAATTTTAGTCACAATCTGACATGGTCAAATTTTCGGTGTCCAAGGGGCCAAATTATGGGAGTGAGCAATCCCTACTTAGATATCCCCACTGAATTCGCTATACTCGAATTTGTTTAGACAGCAATTTTGGTCACATTCTGATTAGGTCTAATTTTCGTTGTTTAAGTGGTGAAAGTTTGGGAGTGAGCAATCCCGACATAGAGATTACCAATGAATTGGCAATACTCCAATTAGTTTAGACATCAGTTTTAGTCACATTTTGATGAGGTCAAATTTTCTTTGTCTAAGGGGTAAAACTTTGGGAGTGAGCAATCCCGATTTAGAGGTCCCCACTAATGTGGCCATACTCGAATTAGTTTAGACATCAATTTTTGTGACATTCTGACGAAGTCTAACTTTGGGTGCCCAAGATGCCAAATTTTAGGAGTAATCCCGGCTTAGAGATCCCCATTGAATTGGCCAAACTCGACTTAGTTTAGACATCAATTTTAGTCATATTCAGACGAGGTCAAATTTTGGGCGTCCAAGGGGCCAAATTTTGAGTGTGAGCAATCCCGACATATAGGTCCCCACTGAAGTGGCCATACTCGAATTATTTTTGACATATATTTTAGTCATACTCTGATGAGGTCAAATTTTCGGTGTCTAATGGGTCAAATTTTGGCACTGAGCAATCCCTATTTAGAGATCCCCGTTGAATTGGCCATACCCTAATTAAATTAGACATCAATTTTGGTCACATTCTGACTAGGTCAAATTTTCGGTGTTCAAGTGGCGAAAATTTGGGAGTGAGCAATCCCGACATAGAGATCCCCACTGAATTGGCCATACTCGAATTAGTTTAGACATCAATTTTAGACACATCTTGATGAGGTCAAATTTTCTGTGCCCAATTGGCCAAACTTTGGGAGTGAGCAATCCCGATTTAGAGATCCCCACTGATTTGGCCATACTCGAATTAGTTTAGACATCAATTTTGGTCACATTCTGACGAGGTCAAATTTGCTGTGTCCAAGGGGCCAAATTTTGGGAGTGAGCAATCCCAACTTAGAGATTCCCGTTGAATTGGCCATACTCGATTTAGTTTAGACATCAATTTTGGTCACATTCTGATGAGATAAAATTATGGTTTTCCAAGGTACCAAATTTTGGGAGTGAGCAATCCCGAGTTAGAGATCCCCACTGAATTGGCAGTACTCGAATTGGTTTAGGCATGAATTTTGGTCATATTCTGGAATTGGCCATACTCGAATTAGTTTAGACAACAAGTTTAGTAACATTCTGATGAGGCCAAATTTTCGGTGTCCAAGGGGCCACTTTTTGGGTGTTAGCAATCCCAGCTTAGAGATCCCTACTGCATTGGCCATACTCGAATGAGTTTAGACATCAATTTTAGTCACAATCTGAAGAGGTCACATTTTCGGTGTCCAGGGAGCCACATTTTGGGTGTGAGCAATCCCAACTATGGGATCCCTACTGAATGGGCCATGCTCGAATTAGTTTAGACATCAATTTTAGTCACAATCTGACATGGTCAAATTTTCGGTGCCCAAGGGGCCAAATTATGGGAGTGAGCAATCCCTACTTAGATATCCCCACTGAATTCGCTATACTCGAATTTGTTTAGACAGCAATTTTGGTCACATTCTGGTTAGGTCTAATTTTCGGGGTTTAAGTGGTGAAATTTTGGGAGTGAGCAATCCCGACATAGAGATTACCACTGAATTGGCAATAATCGAATTAGTTTAGATATCAGTTTTAGTCACATTTTGATGAGGTCAAATTTTCTTTGTCTAAGGGGTAAAACTTTGGGAGTGAGCAATCCCGATTTAGAGGTCCCCACTAAAGTGGCCAAACTCGAATTAGTTTAGACATCAATTTTTGTCACATTCGGACGAGGTCTAACTTTGGGTGCCCAAGATGCCAAATTTTAGGAGTAATCCCGGATTAGAGATCCCCATTGAATTGGCCAAACTCGACTTAGTTTAGACATCAATTTTAGTCATATTCAGACGAGGTCAAGTTTTGGGCGTCCAAGGGGCCAAATTTTGAGTGTGAGCAATCCCGACATATAGGTCCCCACTGAAGTGGCCATACTCGAATTATTTTTGACTTATATTTTAGTCATACTCTGATGAGGTCAAATTTTCGGTTTCTAATGGGTCAAATTTTGGCACTGAGCAATCCCTATTTAGAGATCCCCACTGAATTGGCCATACTTGAATTATTTTAGACGTCAAGTTTGGTCACTATCTGAGGAGGTCAAATTTTCGGTGTCCAAGGAGCCAAATATTGGGAGTGAGCAATCCCGATTTAGAGATCCCCACAGAATTGGCCATACTCGAATTAAATTAGACATCAATTTTGGTCACATTCTGACTAGGTCTAATTTTCGGTGTTCAAGTGGCGAAATTTTGGGAGTGAGCAATACCGACATAGAGATCCCCACTGAATTGGCCATACTCGAATTAGTTTAGACATCAATTTTAGACACATCTTGATGAGGTCAAATTTTCTGTGTCCAATTGGCCAAACTTTGGGAGTGAGCAATCCCGATTTAGAGATCCCCACTGAATTGGCCATACTCGAATTAGTTTAGAGATCAATTTTGGTCACATTCTGACGAGGTCAAATTTGCTGTGTCCAAGGGGCCAAATTTTGGGAGTGAGCAATCCCAACTTAGAGATCCCGGTTGAATTGGCCATACTCGATTTAGTTTAGACATCAATTTTGGTCACATTCTGATGAGATAAAATTTTGGTTGTCCAAGGTACCAAATTTTGGGAGTGAGCAATCCCGAGTTAGAGATCCCCACTGAATTGGCAGTACTCGAATTGGTTTAGGCATGAATTTTGGTCATATTCTGGAATTGCCCATACTCGAATTAGTTTAGACAATAAGTTTAGTAACATTCTGATGAGGCCAAATTTTCGGTGTCCAAGGGGCCACTTTTTGGGTGTTAGCAATCCCAGCTTAGAGATCCCTACTGCATTGGCCATGCTCGAATGAGTTTAGACATCAATTTTAGTCACAATCTGAAGAGGTCACATTTTCGGTGTCCAAGGGGCCAAATTATGAGAGTGAGGTATCCCTACTTAGATCTGCAAACTCAATTGGTCATACTCGAATTACTTTAGACATCAAGTTTGGTCAACTTCTGACGAGGACAAATTTTCGATGTCCACCGGGCCAAGTTTTGGGAGTGAGCAATCCCGATTTAGAGATCCCCACTGAAGTGGCAGTACTCGAATTAGTTTAGACATCAATTTTGGTCACATTGTGACGAGGTCAAATTTTCGATGTTCAAGGGGCCAAAGTTTGGGTAGTGAGCAATCCCGATTTAGAGAACCCCACTGAATTCGCCATATCGAATTAGGTAGACATCAAGATTGGTCACATTCTGACGAGGTCAAATTTTCGGTGTCCAAGGAGCCAAATACAGGGAGTGAGCAATCCCTATTTAGAGATCCCCACTGAATTGGCCATACTCGAATTTATTTAGACACCAATTTTAGTAACATTCTGAGGTCAAATTTTCGGTGTCCAGGGGGCCACATTTTGGGTGTGAGTAATCCCAACTTTGGGATCCCTACTGAATGGGCCATGCTCGAATTAGTTTAGACATCAATTTTAGTCACAATCTGACATGGTCAAATTTTCGGTGTCCAAGGGGCCAAATTATGGGAGTGAGCAATCCCTACTTAGATATCCCCACTGAATTCACTATACTCGAATTTGTTTAGACAGCAATTTTGGTCACATTCTGATTAGGTCTAATTTTCGGGGTTTAAGTGGTGAAATTTTGGGAGTGAGCAATCCCGACATAGAGATTACCAATGAATTCGCAATACTCCAATTAGTTTAGACATCAGTTTTAGTCACATTTTGATGAGGAAAAATTTTCTTTGTCTAAGGGGTAAAACTTTGGGAGTGAGCAATCCCGATTTAGAGGTCCCCACTAATGTGGCCATACTCGAATTAGTTTAGACATCAATTTTTGTCACATTCTGATGAGGTCTAACTTTGGGTGCCCAAGATGCCAAATTTTAGGAGTAATCCCGGCTTAGAGATCACCATTGAATTGGCCAAACTCGACTTAGTTTAGACATCAATTTTAGTCATATTCAGACGAGGTCAAATTTTGGGCGTCCAAGGGGCCAAATTTTGAGTGTTAGCAATCCCGACATATAGGTCCCCACTGAAGTGGCCATACTCGAATTATTTTTGACATATATTTTAGTCATACTCTGATGAGGTCAAATTTTCGGTGTCTAATGGGTCAAATTTTGGCACTGAGCAATCCCTATTTAGAGATCCCCACTGAATTGGCCATACTCGAATTAAATTAGACATCAATTTTGGTCACATTCTGACTAGGTCAAATTTTCGGTGTTCAAGTGGCGAAAATTTGGGAGTGAGCAATCCCGACATAGAGATCCCGACTGAATTGGCCATACTCGAATTAGTTTAGACATCAATTTTAGACACATCTTGATGAGGTCAAATTTTCTGTGCCCAATTGGCCAAACTTTGGGAGTGAGCAATCCCGATTTAGAGACCCCACTGATTTGGCCATACTCGAATTAGTTTAGACATCAATTTTGGTCACATTCTGATGAGGCCAAATTTGCTGTGTCCAAGGGGCCAAATTTTGGGAGTGAGCAATCCCAACTTAGAGATCCCCGTTGAATTGGCCATACTCGATTTAGTTTAGACATCAATTTTGGTCACATTCTGATGAGATAAAATTTTGGTTTTCCAAGGTACCAAATTTTGGGAGTGAGCAATCCCGAGTTAGAGATCCCCACTGAATTGGCCATACTCGAATTATTTTAGACATCAAGTTTGGTCAACTTGTAAAGAGGTCAAATTTTCGGTGTCCACGGGGCGAAATTTTGGGATTCAGCCATCCCGATTAAGAGATCCCCACTGAATTGGCAATGCTCGAATTAGTTCAGACACCAATTTTGGTAACATTCAGACGAGGTGAAATTTTTGGTGTCCAAGGGGCCAAATTTTGAGTGTGAGCAATTTCGACATAGAGATCCCCATTGAACTGGGCATAATCGAATTATTTTTGACATCAGTTTTAGTCACACTCTTATGAGGTCAAATTTTCGGCGTCTAAGGGGTCAAATTTTGGGAGTGAGCAATCCAGATTTAGAGATCCCCACTGAATTTGCCATATTCGAATTAGTTTAGACACCAATTTTGGTCACATTCTGACGATGTGAAATTTTCGGTGTCCAAGGGGCCAAATTTTGAGTGTGAGCAATCCCGACATAGAGATCCCCACTGAAATGGCCATACTCGAATTATTTTTGACATCAATTTTAGTCACACTCTGATGAGGTAAAATTTTCGGTGTCTAAGGGGTCAGATTTTGGGAGTGAGCAATCCCTATTTAGAGATCCCCACTGAATTGGCCATACTCGAATTATTTTAGACATCAAGTTTGGTCACATTCTGACGAGGTCAAATGTTCGGTGTCCAAGTAGCCAAATATTGGGAGTGAGCAATCCCGATTTAGAGATCCCCACAGAATTGGCCATACTCGAATTAGTTTAGACATCAATTTTGGTCACATTCTGACTAGGTCTAATTTTCGGTGTTCAAGTGGCGAAATTTTGAGAGAGCAATCCCGACATAGAGATTCCCACTGAATTGGCCATACTCAAATTAGTTTAGACATCAATTTTAGTCACATTTTGATGAGGTCAAATTTTCTGTGTCCAATTGGCCAAACTTTGGGAGTGAGCAATCCCGATTTAGAGATCCCCTCTGAATTGGCCATACTCGAATTAGTTTAGACTTCAATTTTGGTCACATTCTGACGAGGTCTAACTTTGGGTGTCCAAGGTGCCAAATTTTAGGTGTGAGTAATCCCGACTTAGAGATCCCCATTGAATTGGCCAAACTGGACTTAGTTTAGGCATCAATTTTATTCACATTCTGACGAGGCCAAATTTTCGGTGTCCAAGGAGCCAAATTTTTGTAGTGAGCAATCCCGATTTAGAGATGCCCACTGAATTGGCCATACTCGAATTAGTTTAGACATCAATTTTAGACACATCTTGATGAGGTCAAATTTGCTGTGTCCAAGGGGTCAAATTTTGGGAGTGAGCAATCACAACTTAAAGATCCCCATTGAATTGGCCATACTCGAATTAGTTTAGACATCAATTTTGGTCACATTCTGATGAGATAAAATTTTGGTTGTCCAAGGTACCTAAGTTTGGGAGTGAGCAATCCCGATTTAGAGATCCCCACTGACTTGGCTGTACTCGAATTGGTTTAGGCATCAATTTTTGTCATATTCTGGAATTGGCCATACTCGAATTAGTTGAGACATAAATTTTAGTCACAATCTGAAGAGGTCACATTTTCGGTGTCCAAGGGGCCAAATTATGGGAGTGAGGTATCCCTACTTAGATCTCCCCACTGAATTGGCCATACTCGAATTATTTTAGACATCAAGTTTGGTCAACTTCTGACGAGGTCAAATTTTCGGTGTCGACGGGGCCAAGTTTTAGGAGTGAGCAATCCCGATTTAGAGATCCCCACTGAATTGGCAATACTCGATTTAGATTAGACATCAAGTTTGGTCCCATTGTGATGAGGTCAAATTTTCGGTGTTCAAGAGGCGAAATTTTGGGAGATTTACAATCCCCGCTGAATTGACCATACCCGAATTAGTTTAGGCATCAATTTTGGTCACATTCTGACGAGGCCAAATTTTCGGTGTACAAGGGGCCAAATTGTGGGAGTGATCAATCCCGACTTAGAGATCCCCACTGATTTAGTCATACTCGAATTAGTTTAGACATCAATTTTGGTCGCATTCTGATGAGGTCAAATTTTCTGTGTCGAAGGGGCAAATTTTGGGGGTGAGCAATCCCGTTTGAGAGATCCCACTAAATTGGCTGTACTCGAATTAGTTTAGGCATCAATTTTGGTCATATTCTGAAGAGGTCAAATTTTTGGGTGTCCAAGGGGCCATATTTTGGGAGTGAGCAATCCAGACAAAGATCCCAACTGAATTGGCCATACTCTAATTAGTTTAGACACCAATTTAAGTAACATTCTGACGAGGTCAAATTTTCGGTGTCCAAGGAGCGAAATTTTGGTAGTGAGAAATCCCGATTTAGAGATCCCCAATGGATTGCCTGTACTCGAATTATTTTAGGCATGAATTTTGGTCATATACTGGGATTGGCCATACTCGAATTAGTTTAGACACCAATTTTAGTAACATTCGAACAAGGTCAAATTTTCGGGGTCAAGGGGCCACATTTTGGGTGTGAGCAATCCCAACTAAGAGATCCCTACTGAATTGGCCATACTCGAATTAGTTTGGACATCAATCTCAGTCACAATCTGAAGAGGTCACATTTTCTGTGCCCAAGTGGCAAAATTATGGGAGTGAGCAATCGCTACTTAGACATCCCCACTGAATTGGCCATACTCGAATTATTTTAGACATCAAGTTTGGTAAACTTCTGACAAGGTCAAATTTTCGAAGTCCATGGGGCCAAGTTTTGGGAGTGAGCAATACCGATTTAGAGATCCCCACTGAAGTGGCAATACTCGAATTAGTTTAGACATCAATTTTGATCACCTTGTGACGAGGTCAAATTTTCGGTGTTCAAGGGGCCAAAGTTTGGGATATTTAGAGATCCCCACTGAATTGGCCATGCTCGAATTAGTTTAGACATCAATTTTGGTCATATTTTGACAGGGTCAAATTTTCGGTGTCGACGGGGCCAAGTTTTGGGAGTGAGCAATCCCGATTTAGAGAACCCCACTGAATTGGCCATATCGAATTAGGTAGACATCAAGATTGGTCACATTCTGAAGAGGTCAAATTTTCGGTGTCCAAGGAGCCAAATACAGGGAGTGAGCAATCCCGATTTAGAGATCCCCACTGAATTGGCCATACTCGAATAGTTTAGACATCAATTTCAGTCACATTCTGACAAGGTCAAATTTTCAATGTCCGAGGGGCCAAAGTTTGGGAGTGAGCAATCCTGACTTAGAGATCTGACTAAATTGGCAATACTCGAATTAGTTTAGACATCAATTTTGGTCACATTGAGACGAGGTCAAATTTTCGGTGTCCACAGGGCCAAATTATGGGAGTGAGCAATCCCTACTTAGAGAACCCCATTGAATCGGCCATACTCGAATTAGTTTAGACATCAATTTGGTCACATTCTGATGAGATAAAATTTTGGTTGTCGAAGGTACCAAATTTTGGGAGTGAGCAATCCCGATTTAGAGATCCCCACTGATCGGCTGTACTCGAATTTATTTAGACACCAATTTTAGTAACATTCTGATGAGGTCAAATTTTTGGTGTCCAAGGGGCCACATTTTGGGATATTTAGAGATCCCCACTGAATTGGCCATACTCGAATTAGTTTAGACATCAATTTTGGTCAAATTCTGACGAGATCAAATTTTCGGTGTCCATGGAGCCAAGTTTTGGTAGTGAGAAATCCGGATTTAGAGAACCCCACTGAATTGGCCATATCGAATTAGGTAGACATCAAGATTGGTCACATTCTGACGAGGTCAGATTTTCAGTGTCCAAGGAGCCAAATACAGGGAGTGAGCAATCCCGATTTATTGATCCCCACTGAATTGGCCATACTCGAATTTATTTAGACACCAATTTTAGTAACATTCTGAGGTCAAATTTTCGGTGTCGAGGGGGCCATATTTTGGGTGTGAGCATTCCGAACTTCGGGATCCCTACTGAATGGGCCATACTCGAATTAGTTTAGACATCAATTTTAGTCACAATCTGACATGGTCAAATTTTCGGTGTCCAAGGGGCCAAATTATGGGAGTGAGCAATCCCTATTTAGAGATCCCCACTGAATTGGCCATACTCGAATTATTTTAGACATCAAGTTTGGTCACATTCTGACGAGGTCAAATTTTCGGTGTCCATGGGGCGAAATTTTGGGACTAAGCAATCCCGATTTAGAGATGCCCACTGAATTGGCCATACTCGAATTTGTTTAGACAGCAATTTTGGTCACATTCTGATTAGGTCTAATTTTCGGGGTTTAAGTGGTGAAATTTTGGGAGTGAGCAATCCCGACATAGAGATTACCACTGAATTGGCAATACTCGAATTAGTTTAGACATCAGTTTTAGTCACATCTTGATGAGGTCAAATTTTCTGTGTTAAGGGGTAAAACTTTGGGAGAGAGCAATCCCGATTTAGAGGTCCCCACTAAAGTGGCCACACACGAATTAGTTTAGACATCAATTTTTGTCACATTCTGACGAGGTCTAAGTTTGGGTTCCCAAGATGCCAAATATTACAAGTAATCCCGGCTTAGAGATCCCCATTGAATTGGCGAAACTCGGCTTAGTTTAGACATCAATTTTAGTCATATTCAGACGAGGTCAAATTTTCGGTGTCCAAGGAGATAAATTTTGGTAGTGAGCAATCCCGATTTAGAGATCCCCACTGAATTGGCCATACACGAATTAGTTTAGACATTAATTTTCGTCACATTGTGACGAGGTCAAATTTGCTGTCTCCAAGGGGCCAAATTTTGAGTGTGAGCAATCCCGACATATAGATCACCACTGAAGTGGCCATACTCGAATTATTTTTGACTTATATATAAGTCATACTCTGATGAGGTCAAATTTTCGGTGTCTAATGGGTCAAATTTTGGCACTGAGCAATCCCTATTTAGAGATCCCCACTGAATTGGCCATACTTGAATTATTTTAGATGTCAAGTTTGGTCACTATCTGACGATGTCAAATTTTCGGTGTCGAAGGAGCCAGATATTGGGAATGAGCAATCCCGATTTAGAGATCCCCACAGAATTGGCCATAATCGAATTAAATTAGACATCAATTTTGGTCACACTCTCACTAGGTCTAATTTTCGGTGTTCAAGTGGCGAAATTTTGGGAGTGAGCAATCCCGACATAGAGATCCCCACTGAATTGGCCATACTCCAATTAGTTTAGACATCAATTTTAGTCGCATTTTGATGAGGTCAAATTTTCTGTGTCCAATTGGCCAAACTTTGGGAGTGAGCAATCCCGATTTAGAGATCCCCACTTAATTGGCCATACTCGAATTAGTTTAGACATCAATTTTGGTCACATTCTGACGAGGTCAAATTTTGGTTGTCCAAGGTACCAAATTTTGGGAGTGAGCAATCACGAGTTAGAGATCCCCACTAAATTGGCAGTACTCGAATTGTTTTAGGCATGAATTTTGGTCATATTCTGGAATTGGCCATACTCGAATTAGTTTACACAACAAGTTTATTAACATTCTGATGAGGCCAAATTTTTGGTGTCCAAGGGGCCACTTTATGGGTGTTAGCAATCCCAGCTTAGAGATCCCTACAGCATTGACCATACTCGAATGAGTTTAGACATCAATTTTAGTCACAATGTGAAGAGGTCACATTTTCGGTGTCCAAGGGACCAAATTATGAGAGTGATCTCCCCACTGAATTGGCCATACTCGAATTATTTTAGACATCAAGTTTGGTCAACTTCTGACGAGGTCAAATTTTCGGCATTCAAGGGGCCAATGTTAGTGATATTTAGAGATCCCCACTGAACTGGCCATACTCGAATTAGTTTAGACATCAATTTTGGTCATATTTTCGGTGTCGACGGGGCCAAGTTTTGGGAGTGAGCAATCCCGATTTAGAGAACCCCACTGAATTGGCCATATCAAATTAGGTAGACATCAAGATTGGTCACATTCTGACGAGGTCAAATTTTCGGTGTCCAAGGAGCCAAATACTGGGAGTGAGCAATCCCGATTTAGAGATCCGCCACTGAATTGGCCATACTCGAATTAGTTGAACATCAATTTTGGTAACATTCTGATGAGGTCAAATTTTCGGTGTCCGAGGGGTCAAATTTTGGGAGTGAGCAATCCCGATTTAGAGAATCCCACTGAATTGGCCGCATCGAATTAGGTAGACATCATGATTGGTCTCATTCTGACGAGGTCAAATTTTCGGTGTCCAAGGAGCCAAATACAGGAAGTGAGCAATCCCGATTTAGAGATCCCCACTGAATTGGCCATACTCGAATAATTTAGACATCAATTTCAGTCACATTCTGACAAGGTCAAATTTTCAATGTCCGAGGGGCCAAAGTTTGGGAGTGAGCAATCCTGATTTAGAGATCTGACTACATTGGCAATACTCGAATTAGTTTAGACATCAATTTTGGTCACATTGAGACCAGGTCAAATTTTCGGTGTCCACAGGGCCAAATTATGGGAGTGAGCAATCCCTACTTAGAGAACCCCATTGAATCGGCCATACTCGAATTAGTTTAGACATCAATTTGGTCACATTCTGATGAGATAAAATTTTGGTTGTCGAAGGTACCAAATTTTGGGAGTGAGCAATCCCGATTTAGAGATCCCCACTGATCGGCTGTACTCGAATTTATTGAGACACCAATTTTAGTAACATTCTGATGAGGTCAAATTTTTGGTGTCCAAGGGGCCACATTTTGGGATATTTAGAGATCCCCACTGAATTGGCCATACTCGAATTAGTTTAGACATCAATTTTGGTCAAATTCTGACGAGATCAAATTTTCGGTGTCCATGGAGCCAAATACAGGGAGTGAGCAATCCCGATTTATTGATCCCCACTGAATTGGCCATACTCGAATTTATTTAGACACCAATTTTAGTAACATTCTGATGAGGTCAAATTTTCGGTGTCCAAGGGGCCACAATTTGGGTGTTAGCAATCCCAACTTAGAGATCCCTACTGCATTGGCCATACTCGACTTAGTTTAGACATCAGTTTTAGTCACAATCTGAAGAGGTCACATTTTCGGTGTCCAAGGGGCCAAATTATGGGAGTGAGGAATCCCTACTTAGATCTCCCCACTGAATTGGTCATACTCGAATTATTTTAGACATCAAGTTTGGTCAACTTCTGAGGAGGTCAAATTTTCGGTGTCCACGGGGCCAAGTTTTGGGAGTGCGCAATCCCGATTTAGAGATCCCCACAGAATTGGCCATACTCGAATTAAATTTGACATCAATTTTGGTCACATTCTGAGTAGGTCTATTTTTCGGTGTTCAAGTGGCGAAATTTTGGGAGTGAGCAATCCCGACATAGAGATCCCCACTGAATTGGCCATACTGGAATTAGTTTAGACATCAATTTTAGTCACATTTTGATGAGGTCAATTTTACTGTGTCCAATTGGCCAAACTTTGGGAGTGAGGAATCCCGACTTAGAGATCCCCACTGAATTGGCCATACACGAATTAGCTTAGACATCAATTTTGGTCACATTCTGAGGATGTCAAATTTTTTGTGTCCAGGGGTCCAAATTTTGGGAGTGAGCAATCCCAACTTAGAATCCCCGTTGAACTGGCCATACTCAAATTAGTTTAGACATCAATTTTATTCACATTCTGATGAGATATTTTGGTTGTCCAAGGTACAAAATTTTGGGAGTGAGCAATCCCGATTTAGAGATCCCCACTGAATTGGCAGTACTCGAATTGGTTTATGCATGAATTTTGGTCATATTCTGGAATTGGCCATACTCGAATTAGTTTGGAAATCAGTTTTAGTCACAATCTGAAGAGGTCACATTTTCGGTATCCAAGGTGCCAAATTATGGGAGTGAGGTATCCCTACTTAGATCTCCCCACTGAATTGGCCATACTCGAATTATTTTAGACATCAAGTTTGGTCAACTTCTGACGAGGTCAAATTTTCGGTGTCCACGGGCCCAATTTTTGGGAGGGAGCAATCCCGATTTAGAGATCCCCACTGAAT
The DNA here is from genome assembly GCF_055883805.1 of Amblyomma maculatum. Lineage (NCBI taxonomy): Eukaryota > Metazoa > Arthropoda > Arachnida > Ixodida > Ixodidae > Amblyomma > Amblyomma maculatum. The sequence continues at coordinate 34,317,771 of NC_139348.1, forward strand.
TGGCAATACTCGAATTAGTTTAGACATCAATTTTGGTCACATTGTGACGAGGTCAAATTTTCGGTGTTCAAGAGGCAAAATTTTGGAAGATTTACAGATCCGCACTGAATTGGCCACACTCGAATTAGTTTAGACATAAATTTTAATCATATTCTAATGAGGTCAAATTTTGGGTGTCCAAGGGGCCAAACTTTGGGCGTGAGCAATCCCGACATAGAGATCCCTACTGAATTGGCCATACTCGAAGTATTTTAGACATCAATTTTAGTCACAATCTGACGAGGTCAAATTTTCGGTGTCCTAGGGGCCATATTTTGAGAGTGAGCAATCCGGATTTAGAGATCCCCACTGAATTGGCCATTGTTGTGCCGGTAGGGTTATCACAGAGTAGCCCACCGTCAACAGGGTTGTGCCAAGGAGTTGGTAACGCAGCGCTCGTCACCCGTTTCGTGAACGAGGGCTGTCAGCTCCCTGGGCGGTACGATGAATCCGAGTCGGCGTTGGTGAGATGAAGAAAAGACTTTATACACAATTTACAGGTATTTACACAAGATCGGCTCTGGGGCCGAAAGCTAACATAGCCATACGCGACTGTTCTCGCGCAGCGACGGCTGGCGAGATTCCGCCGCGTCCGCACTGTCAGGGTGCGAACTGCTCCCGATGGACGCTCGTGAAGAACTCACACTTGGAGTCTCGTACGGAAGCACTTGAGACTCCGTCGCCGAGAACCGTAGACGCTCAAAATGGTCCAATCCGACGGCAGAACTTACGCAGGGCCAATGGGAGAGCTTGCTGCGCTCTCGCTTCAAATATGCCGCGGGGCGAGAAGGGTTCACCGTCAGTGCCACGGCGCCGTGCTGTCTGGATGCTCAGCTCATGTTGAAACACGTCGCTGCTCTCCCTTTGTCACGGCTCGCCTCCAGTGCATTGATGCTTTGCAGAGAAGTATCCGTATTGTGTGAAGGAGGCATTAGCCAAAGAAGTTTGACGTCCGGCTGAATTTCTGGGCGGCTTTGGCCAGGCACAACACCATACTAGAATTAGTCTAGACATTAATTTTGGTCAAATTCTCATGAGGTCAAACATTGGATGTCCACGGTGCCAAATTTTAGGAGTGAGCAATCCCGACTTAGAGATCCCCACCTAATTGGCCAAACTCAAATTAGTTTACACATAAATTTTAGTCACATTCTGAGGAGGTCAAATTCTCGGTGTCAAAGGAGCCAAATGTTGGTAGTGAGCAATCCCGATTTAGACATCCCCACTGAATTTGCCATACTCGAATTAGTTTGGACACCAATTTTGGTAACATTCTGATGAGGTCGAATTTTCGGTGTCCAAGGGGTCAAATTTTGAGTGTGAGCAATCCCGACATAGAGATCCCCACTGAAGTGGCCATACTCGAATTATTTTTGACATCAATTTTAGTCACACTCTGATGAGGTCAAATTTTTGGTGTCTAAGGGGTCAAATTTTGGCAGTGAGCAATCCCTATTTAGAGATCCCCGCTGAATTGGCCATACTTGAATTATTTTAGACGTCACGTTTGGTCGCTATGTGACGAGGTCAAATTTTCGGTGTCCAAGGAGCCAAATATTGGGAGTGAGCAATCCCGACATAGAGATCCCCACTGAATTGGCCAAACTCGACTTAGTTTAGGCATCAATTTTAGTCACATTCTGACGAGGTCTTTTTTTCGGTGTCCAAGGAGCCATATTCTGGTAGTGAGCAATGCCGATTTAGAGATGCCCACTGAATTGGCCATACACGAATTAGTTTAGACATCAATTTTGGTCACATTCTGACGAGGTCAAATTAGCTGTGTCCAAGGGGCCAAATTTTGGGAGTGAGCAATCCCAACTTAGAGATCCCCGTTGAATTGGCCATACTCGAATTAGTTTAGACATCAATTTTGGTCGCATTCTGATGAGATAAAATTTTGGTTGTCCAAGGTACCAAATTTTGGGAGTGAGCAATCCCGATTTAGAGATCCCCACTGAATTGGCAGTACTCGATTTGGTTTAGGCATAAATTTTGGTCATATTCTGGAATTGGCCATACTCGAATTAGTTTAGACACCAATTTTCTTAACATTCTGATGAGATCAAATTTTCGGTGTCCATGGGGCCACATTTTGGGTATTAGCAATCGTAACTTAGAGCTCCCTACTGCATTGGCCATACTCGAATTAGTTTAGACATCAATTTTAGTCACAATCTGAAGAGGTCACATTTTCGGTGTCCAAGGGGTCAAATTATGGGAGTGAGGTATCCCTACATAGATCTCCCCACTGAATTGGCCATACTCGAATTATTTTAGACATCAAGTTTGATCAACTTCTGACGAGGTCAAATTTTCGGTGTCCACGGGGCCAAGGTTTGGGGGTGAGCAATCCCGATTTAGAGATCCCCACGGAATTGACAATACTCGAATTAGTTTAGACATCAATTTTGGTCACATTGTGACGAGGTCAAATTTTCGGTGTTCAAGAGGCGAAATTTTGGAAGATATACAGATCCCCACTGAATTGGCCATACTCGAATTAGTTTGGACTTAAATTTTAATCATATTCTGATGACCTCAAATTTTGGGTGTCCAAGGGGTCAAACTTTGGGTGTGAGCAATCCCGACATAGAGATCCCTACTGAATTGGCCATACTCGAATTATTTTAGACATCAGTTTTAGTCACAATCTGACGAGGTCAAATTTTCGGTGTCCTAGGGGCCATATTTTGGGAGTGAGCAATCCCGATTTAGAGATCCCCACTGAATTGGTCATACTCGAAATAGTTTATACATTAATTGTGGTCACATTCGGACGAGGTTAAACTTTGGGTGTCCGAAGTGCCAAATTTTAGGAGTGAGCAATCCCGACTTAGAGATCCCCACCTAATTGGTCAAACTCGAAATAGTTTAGACATAATTTTTAGTCAAATTTTGACGAGGTCAAATTTTCGGTGTCCATGGAGCCAAATTTTGGTAGTGAGCAATCCCGATTTAGAGATCCCCACTGAATTGGCCATACTCGAATTAGTTTAGACACCAATTTCGGTAACATTCTGATGAGGTCAAATTTTCGGTGTCCAAGCGGTCAAATTTTGAGAGTGAGCAATCCCTATTTAGAGATCCTCACTCAATTATCATACTCGAATTATTATAAAAAGCAATTTTATTCATATTCTGGCGAGGTCAAATTTTCGGCGTTCAAGGGGCGAAATTTTCGGAGTGAGCAATCCCGATTCAGAGATCCGAACTGAATTGGCCATACTCGAATTACTTTAGACATCAATTTTAGTCACATTCTGATGAGGTCAAATGTTCGGTGTCCAAGGTGTCAAGTTATGGGAGTGAGCAATCCCTACTTAGAGATCCTTACTGAATTGGCCATAATAGAATTATTTTAGACATCAATTTTAGTCACATTCTGACGAGGTCAAATTTTCGGTGTCCGAGGGGTCAAATGTTGGGAGTGAGCAATCCGGATTTAGAGATCCCCACTGAATTGGCCATTGTTGTGCCAGTAGGGTTATCACAGAATAGCCCACCGTCAAGGGTTGTGCGAAGGAGTTGGTAACGCAGCGCTCGTCATCCGTTTCGTGAACGAGGGCTGTCAGCTGCCTGGGCGGTAGCGATGAATCCGTGTCGGCGTTGGTGAGATGAAGAAAAGGCTTTATACACAATTTACAGGTATTTACACAAGATCGGCTCTGGGGCCGAAAGCTAACATAGCCATACGCGACTGTTCTCGCGCAGCGACGGCTGGCGAGATTCCGCCGCGTCCGCACTGTCAGGGTGCGAACTGCTCCCGATGGACGCTCGTGAAGAACTCACACTCGGAGTCTCGTACGAAAGCACTTGAGACTCCGTCGCCGAGAACCGTTGATGCTCAAAATGGTCCAATCCGACGGCAGCACTTTCGCAGGGCCAATGGGAGAGCTTGCTGCGCTCTCGCTTCAAATATGCCGCGGGGCGAGAAGGGTTCACTGTCACGGCCATGGCGCCGTGCTGTCTGGATGCTCAGCTCATGTTGAAACACGTCGCTTCTCTCCCTTTGGCACGGCTCGCCTCCAGTGCAATGGTGCTTTGCAGAGAAGTAGCCGTATTTTGTGAAGGAGGCGTTAGCCGAAGAAGTTTGGCGTCCGGCTGAATTTCTGGGCGGCTTTGGCCAGGCACAACAGCACCCCCGCCGTCAGACAATGCGCCGGGAAGACGAGCTGCTCGCATGTGGCTCGGATGCCGGGCGCGCCCTTTCGCCAGGTTCCTCCAAGCTCCCGTCCAGTGTTCGGGCGCCAGGTAGCCTCACGGGTCTCGGGTTCCACTAGCACGGTCAGGATCTCTGCCGACAGGCTTGTTGCCGGGGCACGCCGATCAACTTCGCTCGGGTCGCTCCGATGCCCTTGACACTCGCCGCTGGTAACGGCAGACTTCTGCGGCTTGCAAAACCGACCGACAAAATGCGACACCCAACACAAGCAAGTACCCTCGGTCACCCGTAAAACACCAGACAGAGGCAAAATTTCAAATTAAGTTAGCTAAATTGTTGTCCCATTTTTGCTCGCACTACAAGAGACAAGTGTATAATATGCAGTACACAAGGTTCAAACAACAATTTTGCACATTAAAGATACATTAAGTAGCAAGGAAAATTATTAATCAGTAATGGAAAAAGTCTCCTTGAAATCACTTGGACAGTAAAACCATAACTGAGGAAACAAGGAGGTCCTTTAATTTTTCCCAGTCTGCCTAGAGAATTACCGCTAGCGACGAAACGCTCGTCGAAGGTAATGCATGAATGCATGCGTGAATGCGTGAATGCATGACTCTAAGCATTCGAGTTCGCATTGTGCTGCTCTCCTCCACAAGCGGCAGAATGCGTTGCTGTATTCGGGCGGTTTGGCTCTCCTCCCTCCGCTACAGCTTCGGCTGTCAATTTCTCTACGAGACCTTTCTTTCCACTTTGAATGTGAAAGAAATGACGAGAACAAGTTACTCGTTATGTTGAAGGATCTGTCTCGTTCCTTACGCTTTGTGCACCAATCGCGCATTTTCGTAGCACGGGTGCATTTGTGCCGCTGGGATCGCCGCTTCTTTTCCTTTCGCGATCGTTTGCGTTTTCTCACATTTCGGTGACAGCATTCTTTCATGCACCTGCCTTTCCGCTATTTTCGGCGGCTGCACTTGAATGTTTGCTTTCTTTCTGTTGGTGCCAGCTCTTTCAAGGTGCTGGTAACCGGAGCTAGTATGGCGCCGACATACGGTCACGATCCTCTTTCTCGTGACGTTCACGTTCCTCTTTCTCGCTACGTTCCTTCTCCTCCTGGTGCTCACTGATATCAGCCTAGGCCTCTGCGGCTTCCTGAACCGTCACATCTTCTGCATGCATGATCTCAAGAATTTCCTTTTTTCTTTTTGTTCAGCCCAAATCGATGCCCAACTCCTCACAAATTTGGAGTTCTTTGACCTTGTAACTCTCCATCTTTTACCGGCCTCTTGTTGTTTGCCTTTTTAGAATAGTGTACTATACGTTCGCTATCTCGCTCCTAGCAAGAGATGCGCAAACCTTTCTCACACGGATTCCCCTCTCAGCATCCCTCGGTTTTCAAAACACTTCCTGTAGGCTTGAAATACGCAAGGTTCACACAATGCTACGATCAGCCTTTCTCAAAGCAACCTTGTGTGTCATAAAGTCTGGCGTTTGAGGGAAACTTCAGGTACTCACCGCGCCGAGGTGCCTGACGCCGGTCAATCCCGTAGCTGCCATCCAATGTTGTGCCAGTGGATCCCACAGCTGCCACCAATGTTGTGCCGGTAGGGTTATCACACAGTAGCCCACCGTAAACAGGGTTGTGCCAAGTAGTTGGTAACGCAGCGCTCGTCACCCGTTTCGTGAACGAGGGCTGTCAGATCCCTGGGCGGTACGATGAATCCGAGTCGGCGTTGGTGAGATGAAGAAAAGGCTTTATACACTGTTTGCAGGTATTTACACAACAAGATCGGCCCTGCGGCCAAAAGCTAACATAGCCATACGCGACTGTTCTCGCGCAGCGACGGCCGGGGAGATTCCGCCGCGTCCGCACTGTCAGGGGGCGAACTACCCCCGATAGACGCTCGTGACGAACTCACACTCGGAGTTTCGAACGGAAGCACTTGAGACTCCGTCGCCGAGAACCGATGACGCTCAAAATGGTCCAATCCGACGGCAGCACTTTCGCAGGGCCAATGGGAGAGCTTGCTGCGCTCTCGCTTCAAATATGGCGCGGGGCGAGAAGGGTTCACCGTCAGGGCCACGGCGCCGTGCTGTCTGGATGCTCAGCTCATGTTGAAACACGTCGCTTCTCTCCCTTTGCCACGGCTCGCCTCCAGTGCATTAGTGCTTTGCAGAGAAATATCCATAATTTGTGAAGGAGGCGTTAGCCGAAGAAGTTTGGCGTCCGGCTGAATTTTTGGGCGGCTTTGGCGAGGCACAACACCATACTCGAATTAGTTTAGACATCAATTTTGGTCACATTCTGATGAGGTCAAACATTGGCTTTCCACGGTGCAAAGGAGTGAGCAATCCCGACTTAGAGATCCCCAGCTAATTGGCCATGCCCGATTAGTTAAGACATTAATTTTGGTCACATTCTGACGAGGTCAAATTTTCGATGTTCAAGGGGCCAAAGTTTGGGATATTTAGAGATCCCCACTGAATTGGCCATACTCGAATTAGTTTAGACACCGATTTTGGTAACATTCAGACGAGGTGAAATTTTCGGTGTCCAAGGGGCGAAATTTTGAGTGTGAGCAATTTCGACATAGAGATCCACACTGAATTGGCCATAATCGAATTATTTTTGACATCAGTTTTAGTCACACTCTTATGAGGTCAAATTTTCAGCGTCTAAGGGGTCAAATGTTGGGCGTGAGCAATCCCTATTTAGAGATCCCCACTAAATTTGCCATACTCGAATTAGTTTAGACATCAATTTTAGTCACATTTTGATGAGGTCAAATTTTCGGTGTCCATGGAGCCAAATTTTAGTAGTGAGCAATCCCCATTTAGAGATCCCCGCTGAATTGGCCAAACTCGAATAAGTTTAACATCAATTTTAGTCACTTTCTGACAAGGTCAAATTTTCGGTGTCCATGGAGCCAAATTTTGGTAGTGAGCGATCCCGATTTAGGGATCCCCACTGAATTTGCCATACTCGAATTATTTTAGACACCAATTTTGTTAACATTCCGATGAGGTCAAATTTTCGGAGTCCGAGGGGTCAAATTTTGGGGGTGAGCAATCCCAACTTAGAGATCCCTACTGAATTGGCCATACTCGAATTACTTTAGACATCAATTTTAGTCATATTCTAACGAGGTCAAATTTTCGGTGTTCAAGTGGCGAAATGTTCGGAGTAAGCAATCCAGATTCAGAGATCCCCACTTTATTGGCCATACTCGAATTAGTTTAGACATCAATTTTAGTCACATTCTGATGAGGTCAAATGTTCGGTGTCCAAGGGGTCAAATGTTGGGAGTGAGCAATCCCGATTTAGAGATCCCCACTGAATTGGCCATTGTTGTTCCGGTAGGGTTATCACACAGTAGCCCACCGTCCACAGGGTTCTGCCAAGGAGTTGGTAACGCAGCGCTCGTCACCCGTTTCGTGAACAAGGGCTGTCAGTTCCTTGGGCGGTAGCGATGAATCCGAGTCGGCGTTGGTGAGATGAAGAAAAGGCTTTATACACTATTTACAGGTATTTACACAACAAGATCGGCTCTGGGGCCGAAAGGTAACATAGCCATACGCGACTGTTCTCGCGCAGCGACGGCCGGGGAGATTCCGCCTCGTCCGCACTGTCAGGGGGCGAACTGCTCCCGATAGACGCTCGTGACGAACTCACACTCGGAGTCTCGAACGGAAGCACTTGAGACTCCGTCGCCGAGAACCGTTGACGCTCAAAATGGTCCAATCCGACGGCAGCACTTTCGCAGGGCCAATGGAAGAGCTTGCGGCGCTCTCGCTTCAAATATGGCGCGGGGCGAGAAGGGTTCACCGTCAGGGCCACGGCGCCATGCTGTCTGGATGCTCAGCTCATGTTGAAACACGTCGCTTCTCTCCCTTTGCCACGGCTCGCCTCCAGTGCATTGGTGCTTTGCAGAATCCATAATTTGTGAAGGAGGCGTTAGCCGAAAAAGTTTGGCGTCCGGCTGAATTTTTGGGCGGCTTTGGCGAGGCACAACACCATACTCGAATTTTGGTCACATTCTGATGAGGTCAAACATTGGCTGTCCACGGTGCAAAATTTTAGGAGTGAGAAATCCCGACTTAGAGATCCCCAGCTAATTGGCCAAACTTGATTTAGTTTACACATCAATTTTAGTCACATTCTGACGAGTTCAAATTTTCGGTGTCCAAGGGGTCAAATTTTGGGAGTGAGCAATCCCGATTTAGAGATCCCCACTGAATTGGCCATATCGAATTAGTTTAGACATCAAGTTTGGTCACATTCTGAAGAGGTCAAATTTTCGGTGTCCAAGGAGCCAAATATTGGGAGTGAGCAATCCCGATTTAGACATCCCCCCTGAATTGAGTATACCCGAATTAGTTCAGACATCAATTTTTGGTCACTTTCTGACGAGGTCAAATTTTCAGTGTACAAGGGGCCAAATTTTGGGAGTGAGCAATCCCGATTTAAAAATACCCACTGAATTGGCCATACTCGAATTAGTTTAGACATCAATTTCATTTCGTTTCATTTATTAATACTGTCAGCCACCATAAGGGGCTGTAACAGGAGTGGAAAATACAAAACGAAAAATGAGCAACATAGAACACGATGAAAATCAATAGTCAATCAAAAATTGTCACTGAATGCACACACAAACAGAACAAAAATGTATTACACAGAAATCGGAACAACAGCCATCCTACTCAACAGCAATAGAACCTTATCACCATGTGGTAGTGCCATAGATGAAATTTTCTAAATGGCGAACAAATTTTGGTCGCATTCTGATGAGGTCAAATTTTCGGTGTCGAAGGGGCCAAATTTGGGGGTGAGCAATCGCGTTTTAGAGATGCCACTAAATTGGCTGTACTCGTATTAGTTTAGGCATCAATTTTGGTCCTATTCTGATGAGGTCAAATTTTTGGGTGTCCAAGGGGCCACGTTTTGGGAGTGAGCAATCCAGACATAAAGATCCCTACTGAATTGGCCATAATCGAATTAGTTTAGACACCAATGTTAGTAACATTCTGAAGGGGTCACATTTTCGGTGCCCAAGGAGCCAAATTCTGGTAGTGAGCAATCCCGATTTAGAGATCCCCACTGAATTGGCTGTACTCGAATTAGTTTAGGCATAACTTTTGGTCGTATTCTGGAATTGGCCTTACTCGAATTAGTTTAGAAATAAATTTTAATCACATTCTGTGAGGTCAAATTTTGGGTGTCCAAGGTGCCAAATTTTAGGAGGGAGCAATCCCGACTTAGAGATCCCCACTGAATTGGCCAAACTCGAATTAGTTTATACATCAATTTTAGTCACTTTCTGACAAGGTCAAATTTTCGGTGTCCATAGAGCCAAATTTTGGTAGTGAGCAATCCCGGTTTAGAGATCCCCACTGAATTGGCTTTACTCGAATTAGTTTAGGCATAAATTTTTGTCATATTCTGGAATTATTTTAGACATCAATTTTAGTCATATTCTGACGAGGTCAAATTTTCGGTGTTCAAGTGGCAAAATGTTCGGAGTGAGCAATCCAGATTCAGAGATCCCCACTGAATTGACCATACTCGAATTAGTTTAGACATCAATTTTAGTCACATTCTGATGAGGTCAAATGTTCGGTGTCCAAGGGGTCAAATGTTGGGAGTGAGCAATCCCGATTTAGAGATCCTCACTGAATTGGCCATTTTTGTTCCGATAGGGTTATTACACAGTAGCCCACCGTCAACAGGGTTCTGTCAAGGAGTTGGTAACGCAGCGCTCGTCACCCGTTTCGTGAACGAGGGCTGTCAGCTCCTTGGGCGGTAGCGATGAATCCGAGTCGGCATTGGTGAGATGAAGAAAAGGCTTTATACACTATTTACAGGTATTTACACAACAAGATCGGCTCTGGGGCCGAAAGGTAACATAGCCATACGCGACTGTTCTCGCGCAGCGACGGCCGGGGAGATTCCGCCTCGTCCGCACTGTCAGGGGGCGAACTGCCCCCGATAGACGCTCGTGACGAACTCACACTCGGAGTTTCGAACGGAAGCATCTTGAGACTCCGTCGCCGAGAACCGTTGACGCTCAAAATGGTCCAATCCGACGGCAGCACTTTCGCAGGGCCAATGGTAGAGCTTGCTGCTCTCTAGCTTCAAATATGGCGCGGAGCGAGAAGGGTTCACCGTCAGGGCCACGGCGCCGTGCTGTCCGGATGCTCAGCTCATGTTGAAACACGTCGCTACTCTCCCTTTGCCACGGGTCGCCTCCAGTGCATTGGTGCTTTGCAGAGAAATATCAATATTTTGTGAAGGAGGCGTTTGCCGAAGAAGTTTGGCGTCCGGCTGAATTTTTGGCGGCTTTTACCAGGCACAACACCACACTCGAATTTTGGTCACATTCTGATGAGGTCAAACATTGGCTGTCCACGGTGCAAAATTTTAGGAGTGAGCAATCCCGACTTAGAGATCCCCAGCTAATTGGCCAAACTCGAATTAGTTTACACATCAATTTTAGTCACATCCCGACGAGGTCAAATTTTCGGTGTCCAAGGAGGCAAATTTGGGTAGTGAGCGATCCCGATTTAGACACCCCCACTGAATTGGCCATGCCCGAATTAGTTAAGACATCAATTTTGGTCACATTCTGACGAGGTCAAATTTTCAGTGTACAAGGGGCCAAATTGAGGGAGTGAGCAATCCCGACTTAGAGATACCCACTAAATTGACCATTCTGGAATTATTTAGACATCAGTTTTGGTGGCATTCTGATGAGGTCAAATTCTCGGTGTCCAAGGGGCCAAATTTTGGGAGTGAGCAATCCCGATTTAAAAATCCCTTCTGAATTGGCCATACTCGAATTAGTTTTGACATCAATTTCATTTCATTTCATTTATTAATACCGTCAGCCACGATAAGGGGCTGTAACAGGAGTCGAAAATACCAAACAAAAAATGAGCAATAAAGAACACGATGAAAATCAATAGTCAATCAAAAATGGTCTCTGAATGCACACACAAACAAAACAAAAAAGAAACACAGAAATCGGAACAACAGCTATCCTACACAAAAGCAATAGAACCTCATCACCCTGTGGTAGTGCCATATATAAAATTTTCTAAATCGCGTACAAATTTGGTGACATTCTGCCGAGGTCAAATTTTCTGTGTCCAAGGGGCCAAATTTTGGTAGTGAGCAATTCCGACTCAGAGATCCCCACTGATTTAGCCATACTCGAATTAGTTTAGACATCAATTTTGGTCGCATTCTGATGAGGTCAAATTTTCGGTGTCGAAGGGGCCAAATTTTGGGATTGCGCAATCCCGTTTTAGAGATCTTACTAAATTGGCTGTACTTGAATTAGTTTAGGCATCAATTTTGGTCATATTCTGGTGAGGTCAAATTTTTGGGTGTCCAAGGGGCCACATTTTGGGAGTAAGCAATCCAGACAAAAATCCCTACTGAACTGGCCATAATCGAATAAGTTTAGACACCAATTTTAGTAACATTCTGACGAGGTCAGATTTTCGGTGTCCAAGGAGCCAAATTTTGGTAGTCAGCAATCCCAATTTAGAGATCCCCACTTAATTGGCTGTACTCGAATTAGTTTAGGCATAAATTTTGGTCATATTCTAGAATTGGCCATACTCGAATTAGTTTAGACACCAATTTTAGACACAATCTGAAGAGGTCACATTTTCGGTTTCCAAGGGGCGAAATTATGGGAGTGAGCAATCCCGACTTAGAGATCCCGACTGAATTGGCCATACTCGAATTAGTTTAGACATCAATTTTGGTCACATTGTGACGAGGTTGAACTTTGGGTGTCCAATGTGCAAAATTTTAGGAGTGAGCAATCCTGATTTAGAGATCCCCACTGAATTGGCAATGCTCGAAATAGTTTAGAAACCAATTTCGGTAACATTCAGACGAGGTGAAATTTTCGGTGTCCAAGGGGCCAAATTTTAAGTGTGAGCAATTCCGACATAGAGATCACTGAATTGGCCATACTCGAATTATTTTTGACATCAATTTTAGTCACAATCTTATGAGGTCAACTTTTCGGTGTCGAAGCGGCCACATTTTGGGTGTGAGCAATCACAACTTAGAGATCCCTACTACATTGGCCATACTCGAATTAGTTTAGACATCAATTTTAGTCACAACCTGAAGAGGTCACATCACTTTTGGTCGCTTTCTGATGAGGTCAAATTTTCGGTGTCGAAGGGGCAAATTTTTGGGGTGAGCAATCCCGATTGAGAGATCCCACAAAATTGGCTGCACTCGAATTCGTTAAGGCATCAATTGTAGTCATACTCTGGTGTGGTCAAATTTTTGGGTTTCCAAGGGGCCATATTTTGGAAGAGAGCAATCCAGACAAAGATCCCGACTGAATTCGCCATACCGGAATTAGTGTTGACATCAATTTTGGTCACATTCTGACGAGGTCAAATTTTTGGTGTACACGGGGCCAAATAGTGGGAGTGAGCAATCCCGACTTAGAGATCCCCACTGATTTAGTCACACTCGAATTAGTTTAGATATCAATTTTGGTCGCATTCTGACGAGGTCAAATGTTCGGTGTCCAAGGAGCGAAATTTTGGTAGTGAGAAATCCCGATTTAGAGATCCCCACTGAATTGGCTGTACTCGAATAAGTTTAGACATCAATTTTGGTTACATTCTGACGAGGTCAAATTTTCGGTGTCCATGGAGGCATGCTTTGGTAGTGAGCAATCCCGATTTAGAGATCCCCACTGAATTTCCCATACTCGAATTTGTTTAGACATCAATTTTAGTCACATTCTTATGAGGTCGAATTTTCAATGTCCGAGGGGCAAAGTTTGGGAGTGAGCAATCCCAACCTAGAGATCCGACTAAATTGGCATTAATTTTGGTCACATTGTGACGAGGTCAAATTTTCGGTGTCCACGGGGCCAAATTATGGGAGTGAGCAATCCCTACTTAGAGATCTCCATTGAATTGGCCATACTTGAATTAGTTTAGACAGCAATTTTGGTCGCCTTCTGATTAGGTCTAACTTTCGTGGTTTAAGTGGCGAAATTTTGGGAGTGAGCAATCCCGACATAGAGATCCCCACTGAATTGGCCATTTTCGAATAAGTTCAGACATCAGTTTTAGTCACATTCTGATGAGGTCAAATTTTAGGTGTCCAAGGGGTCAAATTATGGGAGTGAGCAATCCCGATTTAGAGATCCCTACTGAATTGGCCATACTCGAATTATTTTAGACATCAATTTTAGTCACATTCTGACGAGGTCAAATTTTCGCTGTACAAGGGGCTAAATAGTGGGAGTGAGCAATCCCGATTTAGAGATCCCCACTGATTTAGTCATACTCGAATCAGTTTAGACATCAATTTTGGTCGCATTCTGACGAGGTCAAATTTTCGGTGTCCAAGAAGCAAAATTTTGGTAGTGAGAAATCCCGATTTAAAAATCCGCACTGAATTTTCTGTACTCGAATTAGTTTAGGCATCAATTTTGGTCATATTCTGCAATTGGCCATACTCGAATTAGTTTAGACACCAATTTTAGTAACATTTTGACGAGGTCAAAATTTCGGTGTCCAAGGGGCCGCATTTTGGTGTGAGCAATCCCAACTTAGAGATCCCCACTGAATTGGCCATACTCGAATTATTTTAAGATGTCAAGTTTGGTCAACTTCTGAGGAGGTCAAATTTTCGATGTCCACGGGGCCAAGTTTTGGGAGTGAGCAATCCCGATTTAGAGATCCCCACTGAATTTGCAATACTCGAATTTGTTTAGACATCAATTTTGGTTATAGTGCGACGAGGTCAAATTTTCTGTGTTCGAGGGGCCAAAGTTTGGGAGATTTAGAGATCCCCACTGAATTGGCCAAACTCGAATTAATTTACACATCAATTTCAGTCACATTCTTACGAGGTCAAATTTTCGATGTCCAAGGGTTCAAATTATGGGAATGAGCAATCCATAGTTAGAGATCCCCACTGAATTGGCCATACTCGAATTAGTTTAGACATAAATTTCGGTCACATTCTGACGAGGTCACATTTTCGGTGTTCAAGGGGCGAAATTTTCGGAGTGAGCTATCCTGATTCAAAGATCCCCACTGAATTGGCCATACTCGAATTAGTATACACATCAATTTTAGTCACATTCTGATGAGGTGAAATTTTCGGTGTCCGAGGAGTCAAATTATGGGAGTGAGCATTGCCTACTTAGAGATACCTACTGAATTGCCAAACTCTATTTTAGACATCAATTTTAGTCACATCCTGACGAGGTCAAATTTTCGTTGTCCGAGGGGACAAAGTTAGGGAGTGAGCAATCCCTACTTAGAGATCCCTACTGAAATTGCCATACACGAACTATTTTTGACATCAGTTTTAGTGAGACTCTGATGAGGTCAAATTTTCGGTGTCTATGGGGTCAAATTTTTGGAGTGAGCAATCCCTACTTAGATATCCCCACTGAATTGGCCATATTCGAATTATTTTAAGCTATCAAGCTTGGCCAACTTCTGAGGAGGTCAAATTTTCGATGTCCACGGGGCCAAGTTTTGTGAGTGAGCAATCCCGATTTAGAGATCCCCACTGAATTGGCAATACTCGAATTAGTTTAGACATCAATTTTGGTCACATTGTGACGAGGTCAAATTTTCGGTGTCCGAGGGGTCAAATTTGGGAGTGAGTAATCCCGACTTAGAGATCCCCATTGAATTGGTCAAACTCGAATTAGCTTAGACATCAATTTTAGTCACATTCTGACGAGGTCAAATTTTCGGTGTCCAAGGAGCCAAATTTTCGTAGTGAGCAATCCCGATTTAGAGATCCCCACTGAATTGGCCATACTCGAATTAGTTTAGACATCAATTTGGTCACATTCTGACGAGGTCAAATTTTCGGTGTTCAAGGAGCCAAATTTTGGTAGTGAGCAATCCCGATTTAGAGATCCCCACTGAATTTGCTGTACCCGAAGTAGTTTAGGCATAAATTGTGGTCATATTCTGGAATTGGCCATACTCAAATTAGTTTAGACACCAATTTATTAACATTCTGACGAGGTCAAATTTTCGGTGTCCAAGGGGCCACATTTTGGGTGTGAGCAATCCCTACTTAGATATCCCCACTGAATTGGCCATACTCGAATTATTTTAAGACATCAAGTTTGGTCAACTTCTGAGGAGGTCAAATTTTCGATGTCCACGGGGCCAAGTTTTGGGAGTGAGCAATCCCGATTTAGAGATCTCCACTGAATTGGCCATACTCGAATTAGTTTAACACCAATTTTGGTCATATTCTGATGAGGTAAAAGTTTCTGTGTCCAAGGGGTCAAATTTTGAGTGAGCAATCCCGATTTAGAGATCCCCACTGAATTGGCCATACTCGAAATATTTTAGACATCGAGTTTGGTCAACTTCTGACGAGGTCAAATTTTCGGTGTCCACGGGGCCAAATTTTGGGAGTGAGCAATCCCGATTTAGAGATCCCCACTGAATTGGGAATGCTCGAATTAGTTTAGACATCAATTTTAGTCACATTCTGATAAAGTCAAATTTTCGATGTCCAAGGGTTCAAATTATGGGAGTGAGCAATCCCTAGTTAGAGATCCCTACTGAATTGGCCATACTCGAAATATTTTAGACATCAATTTTAGTCATATTCTGACGAGGTCAAATTTACGATGTTCAAGGGGCGAAATTTTCGGAGTGAGCTATCCTGATTCAAAGATCCCCACTGAATTGGCCATACTCGGATTAGTTTACACATCAATTTTAGTCACATTCTGATGAGATGAAATTTTCGGTGTCCAAGGAGTCAAATTATGGGAGTGAGCAATTCCTACTTAGAGCTACCTACTGAATTGGCCATACTCTATTTTAGACATCAATTTTAGTCACATCCTGACGAGGTCAAATTTTCGATGTCCTTGGGGACAAAGTTAGGGAGTGAGCAATCCCTACTTAGAGATCCCTACTGAAATTGCCATACACGAATTTCTTTAGACATCAATTTTAGTCACATTCTGATGAGGTCGAATTTTCAATGTCCGAGGGGCCAAAGTTTGGGAGTGAGCAATCCCGATTTAGAGATCCGACTAAATTGGCATTACTCGAATTAGTTTAGACATCAATTTTAGCCACAATCTGAAGAGGTCACATTTTCGGTGTCCAAGAGGCCAAATTATGGGAGTAAGCTATCCCTACTTAGATCTCCCCACTGAATTGGCCATACTCGAATTATTTTAGACATCAAGTTTGGTCAACTTCTGACGAGGTCAAATTTTCGGTGTCCAAGGAGCCAAATTTTGGTAGTGAGCAATCCCGATTTAGAGATTCCCACTGAATTGACAATACTCTATTTAGTTTAGACATCAATTTTGGTTACATTCTGATGAGATCAAATTTGCTGTGTCCAAGGGGCCAAATTTTGGGAGTGAGCAATCCCAATTTAGAGATCCCCGTTGAATTGGCCATACTGGAATTAGTTTAGACATCAATTTCAGTCACATTGTGATGAGATAAAATTTTGGTTGTCCAAGGTACCAAATTTTGGGAGTGAGCAATCCCGATTTAGAGATCCCCACTGAATTGGCTGTACTCGAATTGGTTTAGCATTAATTTTGGATATAGTCTGGAATTGGCCATACTCGAATTAGTTTAGACACCAATTTTAGTAACATTCTGATGAGGTCAAATTTTCGGTGTCCAAGGGGCCACATTTTGGGTTTGAGCAATCCCAACTTAGAGATCCCTACTGCATTGGCCATACTCGAATTAGTTTAGACATCAATTTTAGTCACAATCTGTAGAGGTCACATTTTCGGTGTCGATGGGGCCAAATTATGGGAGTAAGCTACCCCTACTTAGATCTCCCCACTGAATTGGCCATACTCGAATTATTTTAGACATCAAGTTTGGTCAACTTCTAACGAGGTCAAATTTTCGGTGTCCAAGGAGCCAAATTTTGGTAGTGAGCAATCCCAATTTAGAGATCCCCACTGAATTGGCCATACTCGAATTAGTATAGACATAAATTTTAATCATATTCTGATGAGGTCAAATTTTGGGTGTCCAAGGGGCCAAATTTTGGGCGTGAGCAATCCCGACATAGAGATCCCTACCGAATCGGCCATACTCGAAATATTTTAGACACCAATTTTGGTCACATATTGATGAGGTCAAATTTTCGGTGTCCAAGGGGCCACATTTTGGGTTTGAGCAATCCCAACTAGAGATCCCTACTGAATTGGCCAAACTCGAATTAGTTTAGACATAAATTTTAGTCAAATTCTGATGAGGTAAAAGTTTCTGTCTCCAAGGGGTCAAATTTTGAGTGAGCAATCCCGATTTAGAGATCCCCACTGAATTGGCCATACTCGAAATATTTTAGACATCGAGTTTGGTCAACTTCTGACGAGGTCAAATTTTCGGTGTCCACGGGGCCAAATTTTGGGAGTGAGCAATCCCGATTTAGAGATCCCCACTGAATTGGGAATGCTCGAATTAGTTTAGACATCAATTTTAGTCACATTCTGATGAGGTCAAATTTTCGATGTCCAAGGGTTCAAATTATGGGAGTGAGCAATCCCTAGTTGGAGATCCCTACTGAATTGGCCATACTCGAAATATTTTAGACATCAATTTTAGTCATATTCTGACGAGGTCAAATTTACGATGTTCAAGGGGCGAAATTTTCGGAGTGAGCTATCCTGATTCAAAGATCCCCACTGAATTGGCCATACTCGGATTAGTTCACACATCAATTTTAGTCACATTCTGATGAGATGAAATTTTCGGTGTCCAAGGAGTCAAATTATGGGAGTGAGCAATTCCTACTTAGAGCTACCTACTGAATTGGCCATACTCTATTTTAGACATCAATTTTAGTCACATCCTGACGAGGTCAAATTTTCGATGTCCTTGGGGACAAAGTTAGGGAGTGAGCAATCCCTACTTAGAGATCCCTACTGAAATTGCCATACACGAATTTCTTTAGACATCAATTTTAGTCACATTCTGATGAGGTCGAATTTTCAATGTCCGAGGGGCCAAAGTTTGGGAGTGAGCAATCCCGATTTAGAGATCCGACTAAATTGGCATTACTCGAATTAGTTTAGACATCAATTTTAGCCACAATCTGAAGAGGTCACATTTTCGGTGTCCAAGAGGCCAAATTATGGGAGTAAGCTATCCCTACTTAGATCTCCCCACTGAATTGGCCATACTCGAATTATTTTAGACATCAAGTTTGGTCAACTTCTGACGAGGTCAAATTTTCGGTGTCCAAGGAGCCAAATTTTGGTAGTGAGCAATCCCGATTTAGAGATCCCCGTTGAATTGGCCATACTGGAATTACTTTAGACATCAATTTCAGTCACATTGTGATGAGATAAAATTTTAGTTGTCCAAGGTACCAAATTTTGGGAGTGAGCAATCCCGATTTAGAGATCCCCACTGAATTGGCTGTACTCGAATTGGTTTAGCATTAATTTTGGATATAGTCTGGAATTGGCCATACTCGAATTAGTTTAGACACCAATTTTAGTAACATTCTGATGAGGTCAAATTTTCGGTGTCCAAGGGGCCGCATTTTGGGTTTGAGCAATCCCAACTTACAGATCCCTACTGCATTGGCCATACTCGAATTAGTTTAGACATCAATTTTAGTCACAATCTGTAGAGGTCACATTTTCGGTGTCGATGGGGCCAAATTATGGGAGTAAGCTACCCCTACTTAGATCTCCCCACTGAATTGGCCATACTCGAATTACTTTAGACATCAAGTTTGGTCAACTTCTAACGAGGTCAAATTTTCGGTGTCCAAGGAGCCAAATTTTGGTAGTGAGCAATCCCAATTTAGAGATCCCCACTGAATTGGCCATACTCGAATTAGTATAGACATAAATTTTAATCATATTCTGATGAGGTCAAATTTTGGGTGTCCAAGGGGCCAAATTTTGGGCTTGAGCAATCCCGACATAGAGATCCCTACCGAATCGGCCATACTCGAAATATTTTAGACACCAATTTTGGTCACATATTGATGAGGTCAAATTTTCGGTGTCCAAGGGGCCACATTTTGGGAGTGAGCAATCCCGACATAGAGATCCCCAATGAATTGGCCATACTCGAATTAGTTTAGACACCAATTTTGGTAACATTCTGATGAGGTCAAATTTTCGGTGTCCATGGGGTCAAATTTTGAGAGTGAGCAATCCCGATTTAGAGATTCCCACTGAATTGGCCATATCGAATTTGTTTAGACATCAAGTTTGGTCACATTCTGACGAGGTCAAATTTTCGGTGTCCAAGTAGCCAAAGTTGGGAGTGAGCAATGCCGATTTAGAGATCCCCACTGAATTGGCCATACTCGAATTAGTTTAGACATCAATTTGCACACATTCTGACGAGGTCAAACTTTCGGTGTTCAAGGAGCCAAATTTAGGTAGGGAGCAATCCCGATTTAGAGATCCCCACCGAATTGGCTGTACTCGAATTAGTTTAGGCATAAATTGTGGTCATATTCTGGAATTCTTTATACTCGAATTAGTTTAGACACCAATTTGTTAACATTCTGATGTTGTCAAATTTTCGGTGTCCAAAGGGCCACATTTTGGGTGTGAGCAATCCCTTTAGATATCCCCACTGAATTGGCCATACTCGAATTATTTTAAGACATCAAGTTTGGTCAACTTCTGAGGAGGTCAAATTTTCGATGTCCACGGGGCCAAGTTTTGGGAGTGAGCAATCCCGATTTAGAGATCCCCACTGAATTGGCCATACTCGAATTAGTTTAACACCAATTTTGGTCATATTCTGATGAGGTAAAAGTTTCTGTGTCCAAGGGGTCAAATTTTGAGTGAGCAATCCCGATTTAGAGAGATCCCCACTGAATTGGCCATACTCGAAATATTTTAGACATCGAGTTTGGTCAACTTCTGACGAGGTCAAATTTTCGGTGTCCACGGGGCCAAATTTTGGGAGTGAGCAATCCCGATTTAGAGATCCCCACTGAATTGGGAATGCTCGAATTAGTTTAGACATCAATTTTAGTCACATTCTGATGAGGTCAAATTTTCGATGTCCAAGGGTTCAAATTATGGGAGTGAGCACTCCCTAGTTAGAGATCCCTACTGAATTGGCCATACTCGAAATATTTTAGACATCAATTTTAGTCATATTCTGACGAGGTCAAATTTACGATGTTCAAGGGGCGAAATTTTCGGAGTGAGCTATCCTGATTCAAAGATCCCCACTGAATTGGCCATACTCGGATTAGTTTACACATCAATTTTAGTCACATTCTGATGAGATGAAATTTTCGGTGTCCAAGGAGTCAAATTATGGGAGTGAGCAATTCCTACTTAGAGCTACCTACTGAATTGGCCATACTCTATTTTAGACATCAATTTTAGTCACATCCTGACGAGGTCAAATTTTCGATGTCCTTGGGGACAAAGTTAGGGAGTGAGCAATCCCTACTTAGAGATCCCTACTCAAATTGCCATACACGAATTTCTTTAGACATCAATTTTAGTCACATTCTGATGAGGTCGAATTTTCAATGTCCGAGGGGCCAAAGTTTGGGAGTGAGCAATCCCGATTTAGAGATCCGACTAAATTGGCATTACTCGAATTAGTTTAGACATCAATTTTAGCCACAATCTGAAGAGGTCACATTTTCTGTGTAAGAGGCCAAATTATGGGAGTAAGCTATCCTTACTTATATCTCCCCACTGAATTGGCCATACTCAAATTATTTTAGACATCAAGTTTGGTCAACTTCTGACGAGGTCAAATTTTCGGTGTCCAAGGAGCCAAATTTTGGTAGTGAGCAATCCCGATTTAGAGATTCCCACTGAATTGACAATACTCTATTTAGTTTAGACATCAATTTTGGTTACATTCTGATGAGATCAAATTTGCTGTGTCCAAGGGGCCAAATTTTGGGAGTGAGCAATCCCAATTTAGAGATCCCCGTATAATTGGCCATACTGGAATTAGTTTAGACATCAATTTCAGTCACATTGTGATGAGATAAAATTTTGGTTGTCCAAGGTACCAAATTTTGGGAGTGAGCAATCCCGATTTAGAGATCCCCACTGAATTGGCTGTACTCGAATTGGTTTAGCATTAATTTTGGATATATTCTGGAATTGGCCATACTCGAATTAATTTAGACACCAATTTTAGTAACATTCTGATGAGGTCAAATTTTCGGTGTCCAAGGGGCCACATTTTGGGTTTGAGCAATCCCAACTTAGAGATCCCTACTGCATTGGCCATACTCGAATTAGTTTAGACATCAATTTTAGTCACAATCTGTAGAGGTCACATTTTCGGTGTCGATGGGGCCAAATTATGGGAGTAAGCTACCCCTACTTAGGTCTCCCCACTGAATTGGCCATACTCGAATTATTTTAGACATCAAGTTTGGTCAACTTCTAACGAGGTCAAATTTTCGGTGTCCAAGGAGCCAAATTTTGGTAGTGAGCAATCCCAATTTAGAGATCCCCACTGAATTGGCCATACTCGAATTAGTATAGACATAAATTTTAATCATATTCTGATGAGGTCAAATTTTGGGTGTCCAAGGGGCCAAATTTTGGGCGTGAGCAATCCCGACATAGAGATCCCTACCGAATCGGCCATACTCGAAATATTTTAGACACCAATTTTCGTCACATATTGATGAGGTCAAATTTTCGGTGTCCAAGGGGCCACATTTTGGGTTTGAGCAATCCCAAATTAGAGATCCCTACTGAATTGGCCAAACTCGAATTAGTTTAGACATAAATTTTAGTCAAATTCTGACGAGGTCAAACTTTCGGTGCCCATGGAGCCAAATGTTGGTAGTGAGCAATCCAAATTTAGAGATTCCCACTGAATTGGCCATACTCGAATTAGTTTAGACACCAATTTTGGTAACATTCTGATGAGGTCAAATTTTCGGTGTCCATGGGGTCAAATTTTGAGAGTGAGCAATCCCGATTTAGAGATTCCCACTGAATTGGCCATATCGAATTAGTTTAGACATCAAGTTTGGTCACATTCTGACGAGGTCAAATTTTCGGTGTCCAAGTAGCCAAAGTTGGGAGTGAGCAATGCCGATTTAGAGATCCCCACTGAATTGGCCATACTCGAATTAGTTTAGACATCAATTTGGACACATTCTGACGAGGTCAAACTTTCGGTGTTCAAGGAGCCAAATTTAGGTAGGGAGCAATCCCGATTTAGAGATCCCCACCGAATTGGCTGTACTCGAATTAGTTTAGGCATAAATTGTGGTCATATTCTGGAATTCTTTATACTCGAATTAGTTTAGACACCAATTTGTTAACATTCTGATGTTGTCAAATTTTCGGTGTCCAAAGGGCCACATTTTGGGTGTGAGCAATCCCTTTAGATATCCCCACTGAATTGGCCATACTCGAATTATTTTAAGACATCAAGTTTGGTCAACTTCTGAGGAGGTCAAATTTTCGGTGTTCAAGGGGCCAAATTTTGGGAGATTTAGAGATCCCCACTGAATAGGCCATACACGAATTAGTTTAGACATAAATTTTATTCACATTCTGATGAGGTCCAATTTTCGGTGTCCGAGGGGCAATATTTTGGGAGTGTGCAATCCCGATTTAGAGATCCCCACTGAATTGGCCATACTCGAATTAGTTCAACATCAATTTTGGTCATATTCTGACGAGGTTAAACTTTTTGTGTCCAAGGTCCCAAATTTTAGGAGTGAGCAATCCCGACTTAGAGATCGCCACTGAATTGGCCATACCCGAATTAGTTTAGACACCAATTTTGGTAACATTCTGATGAGGTAAACGTTTCTGTGTCCAGGGGGTCAAATTTTGGGAGCGAGCAATCCCGATTTAGAGATCCCCACTGAATTGGCCATATCGAATTTGTTTAGACATCAAGTTTCGTCACATTCTGACGAGGCCAAATTTTGGGTGTCCAAGGAGCCAAAATTGGGAGTGAGTGTCACCCGTTAATAATTATGGGGGTATTATTAACGATGCGCCCTTAAGGGTGCGCACACTCCCAGACACCCTTAGAGTGAGTGGGGGTAGCTTTCTCGGTCGCAAAGGAGATGCCCTCGACTTGCGTGGCAATCTCAGCCGGGGTTCAACTACCTTGTAGTGACAGAAGGGGGTGGTCGTTTGGTGCCCAGCGGTCGCCGGTTCAAACCAGAGTAAGGATCGGAGTCAGAAGTAACAAACAAAACACAATTTATGCACAGCAAGAGACGATACAAAGGAATACACAATATCACTTGAGATACACAGACGAGAGGTTCACAGAATACAAACGCTAAGCATGCAACTACAGAATGAATCAATAACACAGGCTTTACAACAGATCAAACACGAGAGAGTTACATAAACAAACACCAAATTGTTCACCGGGCACTGTTGCAGTCCGACGCCCCAAGAGTCACGATGTGGCCGCCATACGAGACGAGCGCCGCTCCCTTGAAAGTCCGTGGGCTTGCCAGCAGCGGGTGATCCCCGGGCGTCCAGCCGAATCACAGGCGAGCACGTCGCAAAACACTGACGAACTGACTGACTGACTGACTGACTCATCAAACGGCGCGGTCTCTTTAAATAGGGCGCGCCGCATCTGTTTGTTAGCACGCGTCAAAGCTAGCCCGCACACACACATAGCTTCGCTCGTTATAGCTCCCTCTTCTCCTCCCGTTGAGCCGCGCGTCGTCATTGGCCAGGTCCCATAGAAAGTTCTCGAAGGGCCTGGCACATTCCAGGCCGATGAACCACCGTCCTCCCCGGGCAATGGGAAAGAGGGTCACGGCAACGCGTACAAAGCTACGCGCTCTCCCGCGCGGGGAAGGGGCTTTTCTCTCCATGCTCTCCCCGCGACGCCGCGCGCGCCTAGCGCTGTACCGGCTTGATGAAAATGGGCGCCGATTTCGTGACACTGCCCCTCCCTTAAAGAATATTGTCCCACAATATTCACAACAACCACGAACATCGCGCGCACATGCATGCGCTCACAAATATATGGGGCAAATTACCATATCACACACATTGCACAAATTTCACAAACTGTAATAACCCATTACAAACTTTCCACATCAATGCCATGAAATTCACAAACATAGCAACACACTGTCTTCAGATACACATAAGAATCAACACACCGCTTTTCAAATGCGAAGCGCACGAACCTAAATTCTGAGCGTAATTATAACCCGCGATCAGTGCGTGACACGCTTCTGTCCGCCAGGACTTCTGCCTTCGCTCTAGGCTCTCGCATTTGAGACGCTTCTATGTTCTCCGATCGGGCTACTGAAAATTCCCTGAGGCAGGACTTATCCACTTGCAAATCACACTACCAATGTGTGCCGATAATTGCCCCTACAACCAGTAGCGCCGACGGATACACGGGAACATGTGCCAACGCGCACAGACCAACAAAAAGAATCACTGTAATAGTGTTCTTTCCTAGGCACCGGTATTCCTTCCGCTGAAGGTGAAATATCCCAAGTAACGCCCCCATAAGTAGGACGAACACTTGGGCTGCCTGCATCAACGACAACCTAGGCATCCCTGATTTAATGGCCTGTGTTGCCTCTTTCTTTTCGGTTTCCTCCTGAGGTGCTTCCTTTTGTTTCTTCATGTCTCGAGTCTTTTCTTCCGGCTTCTCATGGCCTTGCTTTCCTCGCCTTGCCTATTTCTTTTTAGATTCCTCGCAGCGCGCAGGCGCAGGACCTTGATCAGGATCCTCGGGAAATGTTGCGCCCTTGATATTTCCCAACACCAAATCATAAATGGGGCGTTCCATGCATAGGGCTGTCAGTTTTCCAGAATAATATGGCGTCTGCACTTCCAATTTTGCCTCAGGGAGTAATTGGATAGAGCCGTCAATTAGCCTTACAGGGCATTTCTCGCCAGTTAGATCATTCTCCTGAATCAAACTGCGTCTAACGATTACGGCACTGCTACCGGTATCTCGTAGCACAGAAACTGATTTTCCTTTTATCTTTCCCCTCGAAACCGGCATCCGATTCACCGCAGATCCAGGTTGTGCATGTACTACGGCGTTCACCACCCGGATTTTCTTGTCCTTCTTCCGATTAACAACCTTCTCTGCTTCCTCCTCCTCTAGGTCGTGCACCACGCGGACTTTCCTGCCGTTCTTAAGCTCAACAAAGCCATCGGCATCTTCTTCCTCTAGGCGATATTCCGACTCTGACGGAGTCCTCGCGCATGCCGCCTGCGGAGCTGCCTTGTCAACGTCGGGACACGACATTGCTTCGTGGCCCTTCTGTCCGCATTTCCAACACGAGGAGGGATTGTTGGTTACGAGTTTACGGCAGTTAGGTGCGATGTGGCCTAGTTGTCCGCAGAGATAGCACCTCGGGGGTGACTTTACAATAGGTTGTGTCTGTCGGAATTCGGTCTTTCGAGGGGTTTCCAAATTTACAATTTTGCTCAAATTCTCGCCTCCCTGGGCTTCCAAATACTGGTCTGCGAGCTCCATCATTTCATCCAATGTATGTGCCTTTCTTTCTTTTAAATAAAGCGAGAAACCAGGGTGACAGCTACCCAGAAATTGTTCCTTAATTAGGAGTTCGCGAAGTGCGCCATACTCAAGTTTAATTTTTGAGAGTTCAGTCCAGCGGTCGAAATAATGACTCAGTCGCGCAACATACTGTGTTGCCGTTTCACCGTCCATAGGTTTTCCAGTCCTGAACTTATCACGAAACCCATCCGTCGTAAATCTAAACCTTTTAAGTAATGCAGCTTTCACTTTGTTATAGCTGCCTGCATCCTCAGGAGGAAGTCTTCCAAATACGCTCAATGATTCGCCACTAAGGCAAGTGCTCAAGATGGTAGCACATTCACTGTCTGTCCATTTGACATTTATGGCGATCCTTTCGAAGCGCAAGAGGAACGCGTCGAGATCGTCTCTTCTCTCGTCGTATTTCGGGATCAATTTACTTGCGTCTATCCGCAAGCTGCTATGTCCTTCACTGGCGCTATGCACTTCAGCTAAACCGTTGTTGTTCCCTGAGTTTTGGAGCTGAAGTTTCATAGTCAGTAATTCCTTTTCTCGCTGAAATTCCTCTTCCCGCTCCTTTCGAGCCCTCTCTCTTTCTTCCTCGGCCTCCTTTCGAGCCCTCTCTCTTTCTTCCTCGGCTTCCTTTCGAGCCCTCTCTCGTTCCTCCTCGGCTTCCTTTCGAGCCTTCTCTCGTTCCTCCTCGGCTTCCTTTCGAGCCCTCTCTCGTTCCTTTTCTTCTCTCTCTCTTTCTTCTTTTTCTCTCTGGCTAACCCATTTGCGGAGTTCGGCAGCGGACAACCCCAGCTGGGTGCCAGTCTCCACCAACTCTTTCAGATTCATATCTGAAGCGCGAACCGTCTGGGTGTAGCCTAAACACTGCTTAGCGAACTTCGCCTAAACGCTTCCGCGCAGCACTACCTCTCGCTACCGCTCTGCTGCTACACTGTTTACGATCTCTTCGTAAACTCTTCCAACTCTTTCTCCGTCCTCTGAGTTTGAGTGCACCAAACGTCCTGTCGCGGACGCCAGAACAATTGTCACCCGTTAATAATTATGGGGGTATTATTAACGATGCGCCCTTAACGGTGCGCACACTCCCAGACACCCTTAGAGTGAGTGGGGGTAGCTGTCTCGGTCGCAAAGGAGATGCCCTCGACTTGCGTGGCAATCTCAGCCGGGGTTCAACTACCTTGTAGTGACAGAAGGGGGTGGTCGTTTGGTGCCCAGCGGTCCCCGGTTCAAACCAGAGTAAGGATCGGAGTCAGAAGTAACAAACAAAACACAATTTATGCACAGCAAGAGGCGATACAAAGGAATACACAATATCACTTGAGATACACAGACGAGAGGTTCACAGAATACAAACGCTAAGCATGCAACTACAGAATGAATCAATAACACAGGCTTTACAACAGATCAAACACGAGAGAGTTACATAAACGAACACCAAATTGTTCACCGGGCACTGTTGCAGTCCGACGCCCCAAGAGTCACGATGTGGCCGCCATACGAGACGAGCGCCGCTCGCTTGAAAGTCCGTGGGCTTGCCAGCAGCGGGTGATCCCCGGGCGTCCAGCCGAATCACAGGCGAGCACGTCGCAAAACACTGACGAACTGACTGACTGACTGACTGACTCATCAAACGGCGCGGTCTCTTTAAATAGGGCGCGCCGCGTCTGTTTGTTAGCACGCGTCAAAGCTAGCGCGCACACACACATAGCTTCGCTGGTTATAGCTCCCTCTTCTCCTCCCGTTGAGCCGCGCGTCGTCATTGGCCAGGTCCCATAGAAAGTTCTCGAAGGGCCTGGCACATTCCAGGCCGATGAACCACCGTCCTCCCCGGGCAATGGGAAAGAGGGTCACGGCAACGCGTACAAAGCTACGCGCTCTCCCGCGCGGGGAAGGGGCTTTTCTCTCCATGCTCTCCCCGCGACGCCGCGCGCGCCTAGCGCTGTACCGGCTTGATGAAAATGGGCGCCGATTTCGTGACACTGCCCCTCCCTTAAAGAATATTGTCCCACAATATTCACAACAACCACGAACATCGCGCGCACATGCATGCGCTCACAAATATATGGGGCAAATTACCATATCACACACATTGCACAAATTTCACAAACTGTAATAACCCATTACAAACTTTCCACATCAATGCCATGAAATTCACAAACATAGCAACACACTGTCGTCAGATACACATAAGAATCAACAACACACCGCTTTTCAAATGCGAAGCGCACGAACCTAAATTCTGAGCGTAATTATAACCCGCGATCAGTGCGTGACACGCTTCTGTCCGCCAGGACTTCTGCCTTCGCTCTAGGCTCTCGCATTTGAGACGCTTCTATGTTCTCCGATCGGGCTACTGAAAATTCCCTGAGGCAGGACTTATCCACTTGCAAATCACACAACCAATGTGTGCCGATAATTGCCCCTACAACCAGTAGCGCCGACGGATACACGGGAACATGTGCCAACGCGCACAGACCAACAAAAAGAATCACTGTAATAGTGTTCTTTCCTAGGCACCGGTATTCCTTCCGCTGAAGGTGAAATATCCCAAGTAACGCCCCCATAAGTAGGACGAACACTTGGGCTGCCTGCATCAACGACAGCCTAGGCATCCCTGATTTAATGGCCTGTGTTGCCTCTTTCTTTTCGGTTTCCTCCTGAGGTGCTTCCTTTTGTTTGTTCATGTCTCGAGTCTTTTCTTCCGGCTTCTCATGGCCTTGCTTTCCTCGCCTTGCCTATTTCTTTTTAGATTCCTTGCAGCGCACAGGCGCAGGACCTTGATCAGGATCCTCGGGAAATGTTGCGCCCTTGATATTTCCCAACACCAAATCATAAATGGGGCGTTCCATGCATAGGGCTGTCAGTTTTCCAGAATAATATGGCGTCTGCACTTCCAATTTTGCCTCAGGGAGTAATTGGATAGAGCCGTCAATTAGCCTTACAGGGCATTTCTCGCCAGTTAGATCATTCTCCTGAATCAAACTGCGTCTAACGATTACGGCACTGCTACCGGTATCTCGTAGCACAGAAACTGATTTTCCTTTTATCTTTCCCCTCGAAACCGGCATCCGATTCACCGCAGATCCAGGTTGTGCATGTACTACGGCGTTCACCACCCGGATTTTCTTGTCCTTCTTCCGATTAACAACCTTCTCTGCTTCCTCCTCCTCTAGGTCGTGCACCACGCGGACTTTTCTGCCGTTCTTAAGCTCAACAAAGCCATCGGCATCTTCTTCCTCTAGGCGATATTCCGACTCTGACGGAGTCCTCGCGCATGCCGCCTGCGGAGCTGCCTTGTCAACGTCGGGACACGACATTGCTTTGTGGCCCTTCTGTCCGCATTTCCAACACGAGGAGGGATTGTTGGTTACGAGTTTACGGCAGTTAGGTGCGATGTGGCCTAGTTGTCCGCAGAGATAGCACCTCGGGGGTGACTTTACAATAGGTTGTGTCTGTCGGAATTCGGTCTTTCGAGGGGTTTCCAAATTTACAATTTTGCTCAAATTCTCGCCTCCCTGGGCTTCCAAATACTGGTCTGCGAGCTCCATCATTTCATCCAATGTATGTGCCTTTCTTTCTTTTAAATAAAGCGACAAACCAGGGTGACAGCTACCCAGAAATTGTTCCTTAATTAGGAGTTCGCGAAGTGCGCCATACTCAAGTTTAATTTTTGAGAGTTCAGTCCAGCGGTCGAAATAATGACTCAGTCGCGCAACATACTGTGTTGCCGTTTCACCGTCCATAGGTTTTCCAGTCCTGAACTTCTCACGAAACCCATCCGTCGTAAATCTAAACCTTTTAAGTAATGCAGCTTTCACTTTGTTATAGCTGCCTGCATCCTCAGGAGGAAGTCTTCCAAATACGCTCAATGATTCGCCACTAAGGCAAGTGCTCAAGATGGTAGCACATTCACTGTCTGTCCATTTGACATTTATGGCGATCCTTTCGAAGCGCAAGAGGAACGCGTCGAGATCGTCTCTTCTCTCGTCGTATTTCGGGATCAATTTACTTGCGTCTATCCGCAAGCTGCTATGTCCTTCACTGGCGCTATGCACTTCAGCTAAACCGTTGTTGTTCCCTGAGTTTTGGAGCTGAAGTTTCATAGTCAGTAATTCCTTTTCTCGCTGAAATTCCTCTTCCCGCTCCTTTCGAGCCCTCTCTCTTTCTTCCTCGGCCTCCTTTCGAGCCCTCTCTCTTTCTTCCTCGGCTTCCTTTCGAGCCCTCTCTCGTTCGTCCTCGGCTTCCTTTCGAGCCTTCTCTCGTTCCTCCTCGGCTTCCTTTCGAGCCCTCTCTCGTTCCTTTTCTTCTCTCTCTCTTTCTTCTTTTTCTCTCTGGCTAACCCATTTGCGGAGTTCGGCACCGGACAACCCCAGCTGGGTGCCAGTCTCCACCAACTCTTTCAGATTCATATCTGAAGCGCGAACCGTCTGGGTGTAGCCTAAACACTGCTTAGCGAACTTCGCCTAAACGCTTCCGCGCAGCACTACCTCTCGCTACCGCTCTGCTGCTACACTGTTTACGACCTCTTCGTAAACTCTTCCAACTCTTTCTCCGTCCTCTGAGTTTGAGTGCACCAAACGTCCTGTCGCGGACGCCAGAACAATTGTCACCCGTTAATAATTATGGGGGTATTATTAACGATGCGCCCTTAACGGTGCGCACACTCCCAGACACCCTTAGAGTGAGTGGGGGTAGCTGTCTCGGTCGCAAAGGAGATGCCCTCGACTTGCGTGGCAATCTCAGCCGGGGTTCAACTACCTTGTAGTGACAGAAGGGGGTGGTCGTTTGGTGCCCAGCGGTCGCCGGTTCAAACCAGAGTAAGGATCGGAGTCAGAAGTAACAAACAAAACAATTTATGCACAGCAAGAGACGATACAAAGGAATACACAATATCACTTGAGATACACAGACGAGAGGTTCACAGAATACAAACGCTAAGCATGCAACTACAGAATGAATCAATAACACAGGCTTTACAACAGATCAAACACGAGAGAGTTACATAAACGAACACCAAATTGTTCACCGGGCACTGTTGCAGTCCGACGCCTCAAGAGTCACGATGTGGCCGCCATACGAGACGAGCGCCGCTCCCTTGAAAGTCCGTGGGCTTGCCAGCAGCGGGTGATCCCCGGGAGTCCAGCCGAATCACAGGCGAGCACGTCGCAAAACACTGACGAACTGACTGACTGACTGACTGACTCATCAAACGGCGCGGTCTCTTTAAATAGGGCGCTCCGCGTCTGTTTGTTAGCACGCGTCAAAGCTAGCGCGCACACACACATAGCTTCGCTGGTTATAGCTCCGTCTTCTCCTCCCGTTGAGCCGCGCGTCGTCATTGGCCAGGTCCCATAGAAAGTTCTCGAAGGGCCTGGCACATTCCAGGCCGATGAACCACCGTCCTCCCCGGGCAATGGGAAAGAGGGTCACGGCAACGCGTACAAAGCTACGCGCTCTTCCGCGCGGGGAAGGGGCTTTTCTCTCCATGCTCTCCCCGCGACGCCGCGCGCGCCTAGCGCTGTACCGGCTTGATGAAAATGGGCGCCGATTTCGTGACAGTGAGCAATCCCGACTTAGAGATCCCCACTGAATTC
Source organism: Amblyomma maculatum (assembly GCF_055883805.1). Taxonomy (NCBI): domain Eukaryota; kingdom Metazoa; phylum Arthropoda; class Arachnida; order Ixodida; family Ixodidae; genus Amblyomma; species Amblyomma maculatum. The sequence continues at coordinate 34,349,097 of NC_139348.1, forward strand.
GCCATACTCGAATTAGTTTAGACATCAATTTTGGTCACATTCTGATGAGGTCAAATTTTCGGTGTTCAAGGGGCGAAATTTTCGGAGTGAGCAATGCCTACTTAGAGATACCTACTGAATTGGCCATACTCTATTTTAGACATCAATTTTGGTGACATTCTGATCAGATAAAATTTTGGTTGTCCAAGGTACCAAATTTTGGGAGTGAGTAATCCCGGTTTAGAGATCCCCACTGAATTGTCTGTACTCGAATTTATTTAGACATCAATTTTAGTCACAATCTGACGCGGTCAAATTTTCGGTTTTCAAGGGGCCACATTTTGGTAGTGAGCAATCCCGATTTAGAGATCCTTACTAAATTGGCCTTACCCGAATTAGTTTGGGCATAAATTTTGGTCATATTCTGGAATTGGCCATACTCGAATTAGTTTAGACAATAATTTTAGTCACAATCTGAAGAGGACACATTTTCGGTGTCCAAGGGGCCAAATTATGGGAGTGAGCAATCCCTGCTCAGATATACCCACTGAATTGGCCATACTCGAATTATTTTAGATATCAATTTTATTCGCATTCTGACGAGGTCAAATTTTCGGTGTCCAAGGGGCCACATTTTGGGTGTGACCAATCCCTACTTAGATATCCCCACTGAATTGGCCATACTCGAATTATTTTAAGACATCAAGTTTGGTCAACTTCTGAGGAGGTCAAATTTTCGATGTCCACGGGGCCAAGTTTTGGGAGTGAGCAATCCCGATTTAGAGATCCCCACTGAATTTGCAATACTCGAATTAGTTTAGACATCAATTTTGGTTATAGTGTGACGAGGTCAAATTTTCGGTGTTCAAGGGGCCAAAGTTTGGGAGATTTAGAGATCCCCACTGAATTGGCCAAACTCGAATTAATTTACACATCAATTTCAGTCACATTCTGACGAGGTCAAATTTCCGTGTCCAAGGAGCCACATTTTCGGAGTGAGCAATCCCGATTTAGAGATCCCCACTGAATTGGCCATACTCGAATTAGTTTAACACCAATTTTGGTCATGTTCTGATGAGGTAAAAGTTTCTGTGTCCAAGGGGTCAAATTTTGAGTGAGCAATCCCGATTTAGAGATCCCCACTGAATTGGCCATACTCGAAATATTTTAGACATCGAGTTTGGTCAACTTCTGACGAGGTCAAATTTTCGGTGTCCACGGGGCCACATTTTGGGAGTGAGCAATCCCAATTTAGAGATCCCAAATTAATTGGCAATGCTCGAATTAGTTTAGACATCAATTTTAGTCACATTCTGATGAGGTCAAATGTTCGATGTCCAAGGGTTCAAATTATGGGAGTGAGCAATCCCTAGTTAGAGATCCCTACTGAATTGGCCATACTTGAATTATTTTAGACATCAATTTTAGTCATATTCTGACGAGGTCAAATTTACGATGTTCAAGGGGCGAAATTTTCGGAGTGAGCTATACTGATTCAAAGATCCCCACTGAATTGGTCATACTCGGATTAGTTTACACATCAATTTTAGTCACATTCTGATGAGGTGAAATTTTCGGTGTCCAAGGAGTCAAATTATGGGAGTGAGCAATTCCTACTTAGAGATACCTACTGAATTGGCCATACTCTATTTTAGACATCAATTTTAGCCACATCCTGACGAGGTCAAATTTTCGATGTTCTTGGGGACAAAGTTAGGGAGTGAGCAATCCCTACTTAGAGATCCCTACTGAAATTGCCATACACGAATTGTTTTTGACGTCAGTTTTAGTCAGACTGATGAGGTCAAATTTTCGGTGTCCACGGGGCCAAATTTTGGGAGTGAGCAATCCCGATTTAGAGATCCCCACTGAATTTGCTGTACCCGAAGTAGTTTAGGCATAAATTGTGGTCATATTCTGGAATTGGCCATACTCAAATTAGTTTAGACACCAATTTATTAACATTCTGACGAGGTCAAATTTTCGGTGTCCAAGGGGCCACATTCTGGGTGTGAGCAATCCCTACTTAGATATCCCCAGTGAATTGGCCATACTCGAATTATTTTAAGACATCAAGTTTGGTCAACTTCTGAGGAGGTCAAATTTTCGATGTCCACGGGGCCAAGTTTTGGTAGTGAGCAATCCCGATTTAGAGATCCCCACTGAATTGGCCATACTCGAATTAGTTTAACACCAATTTTGGTCATATTCTGATGAGGTAAAAGTTTCTGTGTCCAAGGGGTCAAATTTTGAGTGAGCAATCCCGATTTAGAGATCCCCACTGAATTGGCCATACTCGAAATATTTTAGACATCGAGTTTGGTCAACTTCTGACGAGGTCAAATTTTCGGTGTCCACGGGGCCAAATTTTGGGAGTGAGCAATCCCGATTTAGAGATCCCCACTGAATTGGGAATGCTCGAATTAGTTTAGACATCAATTTTAGTCACATTCTGATGAGGTCAAATTTTCGATGTCCAAGGGTTCAATTATGGGAGTGAGCAATCCCTAGTTAGAGATCCCTACTGAATTGGCCATACTCGAAATATTTTAGACATCAATTTTAGTCATATTCTGACGAGGTCAAATTTACGATGTTCAAGGGGCGAAATTTTCGGAGTGAGCTATCCTGATTCAAAGATCCCCACTGAATTGGCCATACTCGGATTAGTTTACACATCAATTTTAGTCACATTCTGATGAGATGAAATTTTCGGTGTCCAAGGAGTCAAATTATGGGAGTGAGCAATTCCTACTTAGAGCTACCTACTGAATTGGCCATACTCTATTTTAGACATCAATTTTAGTCACATCCTGACGAGGTCAAATTTTCGATGTCCTTGGGGACAAAGTTAGGGAGTGAGCAATCCCTACTTAGAGATCCCTACTGAAATTGCCATACACGAATTTCTTTAGACATCAATTTTAGTCACATTCTGATGAGGTCGAATTTTCAATGTCCGAGGGGCCAAAGTTTGGGAGTGAGCAATCCCGATTTAGAGATCCGACTAAATTGGCATTACTCGAATTAGTTTAGACATCAATTTTAGCCACAATCTGAAGAGGTCACATTTTCGGTGTCCAAGAGGCCAAATTATGGGAGTAAGCTATCCCTACTTAGATCTCCCCACTGAATTGGCCATACTCGAATTATTTTATACATCAAGTTTGGTCAACTTCTGACGAGGTCAAATTTTCGGTGTCCAAGGAGCCAAATTTTGGTAGTGAGCAATCCCGATTTAGAGATTCCCACTGAATTGACAATACTCTATTTAGTTTAGACATCAATTTTGGTTACATTCTGATGAGATCAAATTTGCTGTGTCCAAGGGGCCAAATTTTGGGAGTGAGCAATCCCAATTTAGAGATCCCCGTTGAATTGGCCATACTGGAATTAGTTTAGACATCAATTTCAGTCACATTGTGATGAGATAAAATTTTGGTTGTCCAAGGTACCAAATTTTGGGAGTGAGCAATCCCGATTTAGAGATCCCCACTGAATTGGCTGTACTCGAATTGGTTTAGCATTAATTTTGGATATATTCTGGAATTGGCCATACTCGAATTAGTTTAGACACCAATTTTAGTAACATTCTGATGAGGTCAAATTTTCGGTGTCCAAGGGGCCACATTTTGGGTTTGAGCAATCCCAACTTAGAGATCCCTACTGCATTGGCCATACTCGATTTAGTTTAGACATCAATTTTAGTCACAATCTGTAGAGGTCACATTTTCGGTGTCCATGGGGCCAAATTATGGGAGTAAGCTACCCCTACTTAGATCTCCCCACTGAATTGGCCATACTCGAATTATTTTAGACATCAAGTTTGGTCAATTTCTAACGAGGTCAAATTTTCGGTGTCCAAGGAGCCAAATTTTGGTAGTGAGCAATCCCAATTTAGAGATCCCCACTGAATTGGCCATACTCGAATTAGTATAGACATAAATTTTAATCATATTCTGATGAGGTCAAATTTTGGGTGTCCAAGGGGCCAAATTTTGGGCGTGAGCAATCCCGACATAGAGATCCCTACCGAATCGGCCATACTCGAAATATTTTAGACACCAATTTTGGTCACATATTGATGAGGTCAAATTTTCGGTGTCCAAGGGGCCACATATTGGGTTTGAGCAATCCCAACTTAGAGATCCCTACTGAATTGGCCAAACTCGAATTAGTTTAGACATAAATTTTAGTCAAATTCTGACGAGGTCAAACTTTCGGTGCCCATGGAGCCAAATGTTGGTAGTGAGCAATCCAAATTTAGAGATTCCCACTGAATTGGCCATACTCGAATTAGTTTAGACACCAATTTTGGTAACATTCTGATGAGGTCAAATTTTCGGTGTCCATGGGGTCAAATTTTGAGAGTGAGCAATCCTGATTTAGAGATTCCCACTGAATTGGCCATATCGAATTAGTTTAGACATCAAGTTTGGTCACATTCTGACGAGGTCAAATTTTCGGTGTCCAAGTAGCCAAAGTTGGGAGTGAGCAATGCCGATTTAGAGATCCCCACTGAATTGGCCATACTCGAATTAGTTTAGACATCAATTTGGACACATTCTGACGAGGTCAAACTTTCGGTGTTCAAGGAGCCAAATTTAGGTAGGGAGCAATCCTGATTTAGAGATCCCCACCGAATTGGCTGTACTCGAATTAGTTTAGGCATAAATTGTGGTCATATTCTGGAATTCTTTATACTCGAATTAGTTTAGACACCAATTTGTTAACATTCTGATGTTGTCAAATTTTCGGTGTCCAAAGGGCCACATTTTGGGTGTGAGCAATCCCTTTAGATATCCCCACTGAATTGGCCATACTCGAATTATTTTAAGACATCAAGTTTGGTCAACTTCTGAGGAGGTCAAATTTTCGGTGTTCAAGGGGCCAAATTTTGGGAGATTTAGAGATCCCCACTGAATAGGCCATACACGAATTAGTTTAGACATAAATTTTATTCACATTCTGATGAGGTCCAATTTTCGGTGTCCGAGGGGCAATATTTTGGGAGTGGGCAATCCCGATTTAGAGATCCCCACTGAATTGGCCATACTCGAATTAGTTCAACATCAATTTTGGTCATATTCTGACGAGGTTAAACTTTTTGTGTCCAAGGTCTCAAATTTTAGGAGTGAGCAATCCCGACTTAGAGATCGCCACTGAATTGGCCATACCCGAATTAGTTTAGACACCAATTTTGGTAACATTCTGATGAGGTAAACGTTTCTGTGTCCAGGGGGTCAAATTTTGGGAGTGAGCAATCCCGATTTAGAGATCCCCACTGAATTGGCCATATCGAATTTGTTTAGACATCAAGTTTGGTCACATTCTGACGAGGCCAAATTTTGGGTGTCCAAGGAGCCAAAATTGGGAGTGAGTGTCACCCGTTAATAATTATGGGGGTATTATTAACGATGCGCCCTTAAGGGTGCGCACACTCCCAGACACCCTTAGAGTGAGTGGGGGTAGCTTTCTCGGTCGCAAAGGAGATGCCCTCGACTTGCGTGGCAATCTCAGCCGGGGTTCAACTACCTTTAGTGACAGAAGGGGGTGGTCGTTTGGTGCCCAGCGGTCGCCGGTTCAAAGCAGAGTAAGGATCGGAGTCAGAAGTAACAAACAAAACACAATTTATGCACAGCAAGAGACGATACAAAGGAATACACAATATCACTTGAGATACACAGACGAGAGGTTCACAGAATACAAACGCTAAGCATGCAATTACAGAATGAATCAATAACACAGGCTTTACAACAGATCAAACACGAGAGAGTTACATAAACAAACACCAAATTGTTCACCGGGCACTGTTGCAGTCCGACGCCCCAAGAGTCACGATGTGGCCGCCATACGAGACGAGCGCCGCTCCCTTGAAAGTCCGTGGGCTTGCCAGCAGCGGGTGATCCCCGGGCGTCCAGCCGAATCACAGGCGAGCACGTCGCAAAACACTGACGAACTGACTGACTGACTGACTGACTCATCAAACGGCGCGGTCTCTTTAAATAGGGCGTGCCGCGTCTGTTTGTTAGCACGCGTCAAAGCTAGCGCGCACACACACATAGCTTCGCTGGTTATAGCTCCCTCTTCTCCTCCCGTTGAGCCGCGCGTCGTCATTGGCCAGGTCCCATAGAAAGTTCTCGAAGGGCCTGGCACATTCCATGCCGATGAACCACCGTCCTCCCCGGGCAATGGGAAAGAGGGTCACGGCAACGCGTACAAAGCTACGCGCTCTCCCGCGCGGGGAAGGGGCTTTTCTCTCCATGCTCTCCCCGCGACGCCGCGCGCGCCTAGCGCTGTACCGGCTTGATGAAAATGGGCGCCGATTTCGTGACACTGCCCCTCCCTTAAAGAATATTGTCCCACAATATTCACAACAACCACGAACATCGCGCGCACATGCATGCGCTCACAAATATATGGGGCAAATTACCATATCACACACATTGCACAAATTTCACAAACTGTAATAACCCATTACAAACTTTCCACATCAATGCCATGAAATTCACAAACATAGCAACACACTGTCGTCAGATACACATAAGAATCAACAACACACCGCTTTTCAAATGCGAAGCGCGCGAACCTAAATTCTGAGCGTAATTATAACCCGCGATCAGTGCGTGACACGCTTCTGTCCGCCAGGACTTCTGCCTTCGCTCTAGGCTCTCGCATTTGAGACGCTTCTATGTTCTCCGATCGGGCTACTGAAAATTCCCTGAGGCAGGACTTATCCACTTGCAAATCACACAACCAATGTGTGCCGATAATTGCCCCTACAACCAGTAGCGCCGACGGATACACGGGAACATGTGCCAACGCGCACAGACCAACAAAAAGAATCACTGTAATAGTGTTCTTTCCTAGGCACCGGTATTCCTTCCGCTGAAGGTGAAATATCCCAAGTAACGCCCCCATAAGTAGGACGAACACTTGGGCTGCCTGCATCAACGACAGCCTAGGCATCCCTGATTTAATGGCCTGTGTTGCCTCTTTCTTTTCGGTTTCCTCCTGAGGTGCTTCCTTTTGTTTCTTCATGTCTCGAGTCTTTTCTTCCGGCTTCTCATGGCCTTGCTTTCCTCGCCTTGCCTATTTCTTTTTAGATTCCTTTCAGCGCACAGGCGCAGGACCTTGATCAGGATCCTCGGGAAATGTTGCGCCCTTGATATTTCCCAACACCAAATCATAAATGGGGCGTTCCATGCATAGGACTGTCAGTTTTCCAGAATAATATGGCGTCTGCACTTCCAATTTTGCCTCAGGGAGTAATTGGATAGAGCCGTCAATTAGCCTTACAGGGCATTTCTCGCCAGTTAGATCATTCTCCTGAATCAAACTGCGTCTAACGATTACGGCACTGCTACCGGTATCTCGTAGCACAGAAACTGATTTTCCTTTTATCTTTCCCCTCGAAACCGGCATCCGATTCACCGCAGATCCAGGTTGTGCATGTACTACGGCGTTCACCACCCGGATTTTCTTGTCCTTCTTCCGATTAACAACCTTCTCTGCTTCCTCCTCCTCTAGGTCGTGCACCACGCGGACTTTCCTGCCGTTCTTAAGCTCAACAAAGCCATCGGCATCTTCTTCCTCTAGGCGATATTCCGACTCTGACGGAGTCCTCGCGCATGCCGCCTGCGGAGCTGCCTTGTCAACGTCGGGACACGACATTGCTTTGTGGCCCTTCTGTCCGCATTTCCAACACGAGGAGGGATTGTTGGTTACGAGTTTACGGCAGTTAGGTGCGATGTGGCCTAGTTGTCCGCAGAGATAGCACCTCGGGGGTGACTTTACAATAGGTTGTGTCTGTCGGAATTCGGTCTTTCGAGGGGTTTCCAAATTTACAATTTTGCTCAAATTCTCGCCTCCCTGGGCTTCCAAATACTGGTCTGCGAGCTCCATCATTTCATCCAATGTATGTGCCTTTCTTTCTTTTAAATAAAGCGACAAACCAGGGTGACAGCTACCCAGAAATTGTTCCTTAATTAGGAGTTCGCGAAGTGCGCCATACTCAAGTTTAATTTTTGAGAGTTCAGTCCAGCGGTCGAAATAATGACTCAGTCGCGCAACATACTGTGTTGCCGTTTCACCGTCCATAGGTTTTCCAGTCCTGAACTTCTCACGAAACCCATCCGTCGTAAATCTAAACCTTTTAAGTAATGCAGCTTTCACTTTGTTATAGCTGCCTGCATCCTCAGGAGGAAGTCTTCCAAATACGCTCAATGATTCGCCACTAAGGCAAGTGCTCAAGATGGTAGCACATTCACTGTCTGTCCATTTGACATTTATGGCGATCCTTTCGAAGCGCAAGAGGAACGCGTCGAGATCGTCTCTTCTCTCGTCGTATTTCGGGATCAATTTACTTGCGTCTATCCGCAAGCTGCTATGTCCTTCACTGGCGCTATGCACTTCAGCTAAACCGTTGTTCCCTGAGTTTTGGAGCTGAAGTTTCATAGTCAGTAATTCCTTTTCTCGCTGAAATTCCTCTTCCCGCTCCTTTCGAGCCCTCTCTCTTTCTTCCTCGGCCTCCTTTCGAGCCCTCTCTCTTTCTTCCTCGGCTTCCTTTCGAGCCCTCTCTCGTTCCTCCTCGGCTTCCTTTCGAGCCTTCTCTCGTTCCTCCTCGGCTTCCTTTCGAGCCCTCTCTCGTTCCTTTTCTTCTCTCTCTCTTTCTTCTTTTTCTCTCTGGCTAACCCATTTGCGGAGTTCGGCACCGGACAACCCCAGCTGGGTGCCAGTCTCCACCAACTCTTTCAGATTCATATCTGAAGCGCGAACCGTCTGGGTGTAGCCTAAACACTGCTTAGCGAACTTCGCCTAAACACTTCCGCGCAGCACTACCTCTCGCTACCGCTCTGCTGCTACACTGTTTACGACCTCTTCGTAAACTCTTCCAACTCTTTCTCCGTCCTCTGAGTTTGAGTGCACCAAACGTCCTGTCGCGGACGCCAGAACAATTGTCACCCGTTAATAATTATGGGGGTATTATTAACGATGCGCCCTTAATGGTGCGCACACTCCCAGACACCCTTAGAGTGAGTGGGGGTAGCTGTCTCGGTCGCAAAGGAGATGCCCTCGACTTGCGTGGCAATCTCAGCCGGGGTTCAACTACCTTGTAGTGACAGAAGGGGGTGGTCGTTTGGTGCCCAGCGGTCGCCGGTTCAAACCAGAGTAAGGATCGGAGTCAGAAGTAACAAACAAAACACAATTTATGCACAGCAAGAGACGATACAAAGGAATACACAATATCACTTGAGATACACAGACGAGAGGTTCACAGAATACAAACGCTAAGCATGCAACTACAGAATGAATCAATAACACAGGCTTTACAACAGATCAAACACGAGAGAGTTACATAAACGAACACCAAATTGTTCACCGGGCACTGTTGCAGTCCGACGCCTCAAGAGTCACGATGTGGCCGCCATACGAGACGAGCGCCGCTCCCTTGAAAGTCCGTGGGCTTGCCAGCAGCGGGTGATCCCCGGGAGTCCAGCCGAATCACAGGCGAGCACGTCGCAAAACACTGACGAACTGACTGACTGACTGACTGACTCATCAAACGGCGCGGTCTCTTTAAATAGGGCGCTCCGCGTCTGTTTGTTAGCACGCGTCAAAGCTAGCGCGCACACACACATAGCTTCGCTGGTTATAGCTCCCTCTTCTCCTCCCGTTGAGCCGCGCGTCGTCATTGGCCATGTCCCATAGAAAGTTCTCGAAGGGCCTGGCACATTCCAGGCCGATGAACCACCGTCCTCCCCGGGCAATGGGAAAGAGGGTCACGGCAACGCGTACAAAGCTACGCGCTCTCCCGCGCGGGGAAGGGGCTTTTCTCTCCATGCTCTCCCCGCGACGCCGCGCGCGCCTAGCGCTGTACCGGCTTGATGAAAATGGGCGCCGATTTCGTGACAGTGAGCAATCCCGACTTAGAGATCCCCACTGAATTGGCCATACTCGAATTAGTTTAGACATCAATTTTGGTCACATTCTGATGAGGTCAAATTTTCGGTGTTCAAGGGGCGAAATTTTCGGAGTGAGCAATGCCTACTTAGAGATACCTACTGAATTGGCCATACTCTATTTTAGACATCAATTTTGGTGACATTCTGATCAGATAAAATTTTGGTTGTCCAAGGTACCAAATTTTGGGAGTGAGCAATCCCGATTTAGAGATCCCCACTGAATTGTCTGTACTCGAATTTATTTAGACATCAATTTTAGTCACAATCTGACGCGGTCAAATTTTCGGTTTTCAAGGGGCCACATTTTGGTAGTGAGCAATCCCGATTTAGAGATCCTTACTGAATTGGCCTTACCCGAATTAGTTCGGGCATAAATTTTGGTCATATTCGGGAATTGGCCATACTCGAATTAGTTTAGACAATAATTTTAGTCACAATCTGAAGAGGACACATTTTCGGTGTCCAAGGGGCCAAATTATGGGAGTGAGCAATCCCTGCTCAGATATACCCACTGAATTGGCCATACTCGAATTATTTTAGATATCAAGTTTGGTAAACTTCTAACGAGGTCAATTTAGCGGTGTTCAAGAGGCGAAATTTGGGAGATTTACAGATCCCCACTGAATTAGCCATACTCGAATTATTTTAGACATCAATTTTATTCGCATTCTGACGAGGTCAAATTTTCGGTGTCCAAGGGGCCACATTTTGGGTGTGAGCAATCCCTACTTAGATATCCCCACTGAATTGGCCATACTCGAATTATTTTAAGACATCAAGTTTGGTCAACTTCTGAGGAGATCAAATTTTCGATGTCCACGGGGCCAAGTTTTGGGAGTGAGCAATCCCGATTTAGAGATCCCCACTGAATTTGCAATACTCGAATTAGTTTAGACATCAATTTTGGTTATAGTGTGACGAGGTCAAATTTTCGGTGTTCAAGGGGCCAAAGTTTGGGAGATTTAGAGATCCCCACTGAATTGGCCAAACTCGAATTAATTTACACATCAATTTCAGTCACATTCTGACGAGGTCAAATTTCCGTGTCCAAGGAGCCACATTTTCGGAGTGAGCAATCCCGATTTAGAGATCCCCACGGAATTGGCCATACTCGAATTAGTTTAACACCAATTTTGGTCATGTTCTGATGAGGTAAAAGTTTCTGTGTCCAAGGGGTCAAATTTTGAGTGAGCAATCCCGATTTAGAGATCCCCACTGAATTGGCCATACTCGAAATATTTTAGACATCGAGTTTGGTCAACTTCTGACGAGGTCAAATTTTCGGTGTCCACGGGGCCACATTTTGGGAGTGAGCAATCCCGATTTAGAGATCCCAAATTAATTGGCAATGCTCGAATTAGTTTAGACATCAATTTTAGTCACATTCTGATGAGGTCAAATTTTCGATGTCCAAGGGTTCAAATTATGGGAGTGAGCAATCCCTAGTTAGAGATCCCTACTGAATTGGCCATACTTGAATTATTTTAGACATCAATTTTAGTCATATTCTGACGAGGTCAAATTTACGATGTTCAAGCGGCGAAATTTTCGGAGTGAGCTATAATGATTCAAAGATCCCCACTGAATTGGTCATACTCGGATTAGTTTACACATCAATTTTAGTCACATTCTGATGAGGTGAAATTTTCGGTGTCCAAGGAGTCAAATTATGGGAGTGAGCAATTCCTACTTAGAGATACCTACTGAATTGGCCATACTCTATTTTAGACATCAATTTTAGCCACATCCTGATGAGGTCAAATTTTCGGTGTCCACGGGGCCAAATTTTGGGAGTGAGCAATCCAGATTTAGAGATCCCCACTGAATTGACAATACTCTAATTAGTTTAGACATCAATTTTGGTTACATTCGGATGAGATCAAATTTGCTGTGTCCAAGGGGCCAAATTTTGGGCGTGAGCAATCCCGACATAGAGATCCCTACTGAATCGGCCATACTCGAATTATTTTAGACACCAATTTTGGTCACGTATTGATGAGGTCAAATTTTCGGTGTCCAAGGGGCCACATTTTGGGTTTGAGCAATCCCAACTTAGAGAGCCCTACTGAATTGGCCAAACTCGAATTAGTTTAGATATAAATTTTAGTCAAATTCTGACGAGGTCAAACTTTCGGTGCCCATGGAGCCAAATGTTGGTAGTGAAAAATCCAAATTTAGAGATTCCCACTGAATTGGCCATACTCGAATTAGTTTAGACACCAATTTTGGTAACATTCTGACGAGGTCAAATTTTCGGTGTCCATGGGGTAAAATTTTGAGAGTGAGCAATCCCGATTTAGAGATTCAAACTGAATTGGCCATATCGAATTAGTTTAGACATCAAGTTTGGTCACATTCTGACGAGGTCAAATTTTCGGTGTCCAAGTAGCCAAAGTTGGGAGTGAGCAATGCCGATTTAGAGATCCCCACTGAATTGGCCATACTCGAATTAGTTTAGACATCAATTTGGACACATTCTGACGAGGTCAAACTTTCGGTGTTCAAGGAGCCAAATTTTGTTAGGGAGCAATCCCGATTTAGAGATCCCCACTGAATTGGCTGTACTCGAATTAGTTTAGGCATAAATTGTGGTCATATTCTGGAATTCTTCATACTCGAATTAGATTAGACAATAATTTTAGTCACAATCTGAAGAGGACACATTTTCGGTGTCCAAGGGGCCAAATTTTGGGATATTTAGAGATCCCCACTGAATTGGCCATACTCAAATTAGTTTAGACACCAATTTTGGTAACATTCTGATGAGGTCAAATTTTCGGTGTCCAAGGAGCCAAATATGGGAGTGACCAATCCCGTTTCGAGATCCCCACTGAATTGGCCATACTCGAATTTCTTTAGACATCAATTTTAGTCACATTCTGATGAGGTCGAATTTTCAATGTCCGAGGGGCCAAAGTTTGGGAGTGAGCAATCCCGATTTAGAGATCCGACTAAATTGGCATTACTCGAATTAGTTTAGACATCAATTTTAGCCACAATCTGAAGAGGTCACTTTCGGTGTCCAAGAGGCCACATTATGGGAGTAAGCTATCCCTACTTAGATCTCCCCACTGAATTGGCCATACTCGAATTATTTTAAACATCAAGTTTGGTCAACTTCTGACGAGGTCAAATTTTCGGTGTCCAAGGAGCCAAATTTTGGTAGTGAGCAATCCCGATTTAGAGATTCCCACTGAATTGACAATACTCTAATTAGTTTAGACATCAATTTTGGTTACATTCCGATGAGATCAAATTTGCTGTGTCCAAGGGGCCAAATTTTGGGAGTGAGCAATCCCAACTGAGAGATCCCCATTGAATTGGCCATACTGGAATTAGTTTAGACATCAATTTCGGTCACATTGTCATGAGATAAAATTTTGGTTGTCCAAGGTACCAAATTTTGGGAGTGAGCAATCCCGATTTAGAGATCCCCACTGATTTGGCTGTACTCGAATTGGTTTAGCATTTTTTTGGATATATTCTGGAATTGGCCATACTCGAATTAGTTTAGACACCAATTTTAGTAACATTCTGATGAGGTCAAATTTTCGGTGTCCAAGGGGCCACATTTTGGGTTTGAGCAATCCCAACTTAGAGATCCCTACTGCATTGGCCATACTCGAATTAGCTTAGACATCAATTTTAGTCACAATCTGTAGAGGTCACATTTTCGGTGTCCATGGGGCCAAATTATGGGAGTAAGCTACACCTACTTAGATCTCCCCACTGAATTGGCCATACTCGATTTATTTTAGACATCAAGTTTGGTCAACTTCTGACGAGGTCAAATTTTTTGGTGTCCAAGGAGCCAAATTTTGGTAGTGAGCAATCCCAATTTAGAGATCCCCACTGAATTGGCCATACTCGAATTAGTATAGACATAAATTTTAATCATATTCTGATGAGGTCAAATTTTGGGTGTCCAAGGGGCCAAATTTTGGGCGTGAGATATCCCGACATAGAGATCCCTACTGAATCGGCCTATACTCGAATTATTTTAGACACCAATTTTGGTCACGTATTGATGAGGTCAAATTTTCGGTGTCCAAGGGGCCACATTTTGGGTTTGAGCAATCCCAACTTAGAGATCCCTACTGAATTGGCCATACTCGAATTAGTTTAGACACCAATTTTGGTAACATTCTGACGAGGTCAAATTTTCGGTGTCCATGGGGTCAAATTTTGAGAGTGAGCAATCCCGATTTAGAGATTCCCACTGAATTGGCCATATCGAATTAGTTTAGACATCAAGTTTGGTCACATTCTGACGAGGTCAAATTTTCGGTGTCCGAGTAGCCAAAGTTGGGAGTGAGCAATGCCGATTTAGAGATCCCCACTGAATTGGCCATACTCGAATTAGTTTAGACATCAATTTGGACACATTCTGACGAGGTCAAACTTTCGGTGTTCAAGGAGCCAAATTTTGGTAGGGAGCAATCCCCATTTAGAGATCCCTACTGCATTGGCCATACTCGAATTAGCTTAGACATCAATTTTAGTCACAATCTGTAGAGGTCACATTTTCGGTGTCCATGGGGCCAAATTATGGGAGTAAGCTACACCTACTTAGATCTCCCCACTGAATTGGCCATGCTCGAATTATTTTAGACATCAAGTTTGGTCAACTTCTGAGGAGGTCAAATTTTCGGTGTTCAAGGGGCCAAATTTTGGGAGATTTAGAGATCCACACTGAATAGGCCATACACGAATTAGTTCAACATCAATTTTGGTCATATTCTGAAGAGGTTAAACTTTGGGTGTCCAAGGTCCCAAATTTTAGGAGTGAGCAATCCCGACTTAGAGATCGCCACTGAATTGGCCATACCCGAATTAGTTTAGACACCAATTTTGGTAACATTCTGATGAGGTAAACGTTTCTGTGTCCAGGGGGTCAAATTTTGGGAGTGAGCAATCCAGATTTAGAGATCCCCACTGAATTGGCCATATCGAATTTGTTTAGACATCAAGTTCGGTCACATTCTGACGAGGCCAAATTTTCGGTGTCCAAGGAGCCAAAATTGGGAGTGAGCAATCCCGACTAAGAGATCCCCACTGAATTGGCCATACTCGAATTAGTTTAGACATCAATTTTGGTGACATTCTGACGAGGTCAAATTTTCGGTGTTCAAAGGGCGAAATTTTCGGAGTGAGCTATCCTGATTCAAAGATCCCCACTGAATTGGCCGTACTCGAATTATTTTACACATCAATTTTGGTCACATTCTGATCAGATAAAATTTTGGTTGTCCAAGGTACCAAATTTTGGGAGTGAGCAATCCCGATTTAGAGATCCCCACTGAATTGTCTGTACTCGAATTTATTTAGAC
Source organism: Amblyomma maculatum (assembly GCF_055883805.1). Classification (NCBI taxonomy): domain Eukaryota; kingdom Metazoa; phylum Arthropoda; class Arachnida; order Ixodida; family Ixodidae; genus Amblyomma; species Amblyomma maculatum. Next base: position 34,364,371 of record NC_139348.1, read on the forward strand.
ACCAATTTTAGTAACATTCTGATGAGGTCAAATTTTTGGTGTCCAAGGGGCCACATTTTGGGTGTGAGCAATCCCAACTTCGGGATCCCTACTGAATGGGCCATGCTCGAATTAGTTTTGACATCAATTTTAGTCACAATCTGACGCGGTCAAATTTTCGGTGTTCAAGGGGCCACATTTTGGTAGTGAGCAATCCCGATTTAGAGATCCTTACTGAATTGGCCTTACCCGAATTAGTTTGGGCATAAATTTTGGTCATATTCTGGAATTGCCCGTATTCGAATTAGTTTAGACAATAATTTTAGTCATAATCTGAAGAGGACACATTTTCGGTGTCCAAGGGGCCAAATTATGGGAGTGAGCAATCCCTGCTCAGATATACCCACTGAATTGGCCATACTCGAATTATTTTAGATATCAAGTTTGGTAAACTTCTAACGAGGTCAAATTAGCAGTGTTCAAGATGCGAAATTTGGGAGATTTACAGATCCCCACTGAATTAGCCATACTCGAATTATTTTAGACATCAATTTTATTCACATTCTGACGAGGTCAAATTTTCGGTGTCCGTGGGCGGTATTATGGGAGTGAGCAATCCCGATTTAGAGATCCCCACTGAATTGGCCATACTCGAATTAGTTTTGACATCAAATTTGGTCACATTGTGAAGAGGTTAAACTTTTGGTGTCCAAGGTGCCAAATTTTAGGAGTGAGCAATCCCGACTTAGAGATCCGCACTGTGTTGGCCAAACACGAATTATTTTAGACACCAATTTTGGTAACATTCTTATGAGGTCAAATTTTCGGTGTCCAAGGGGTCAAATTTTGGGAGTGAGCAATCCCGATTAGAGATCCTCACTGAATTGGCCATATCGAATTATTTAGACATCAAGTTTGGTCACATTAGGACGAGGTCCAATTTTCGGTGTCCAAGGAGCCAAATATTGGGAGTGAGCAATCCCGATTTAGAGGTCCGACTAAATTGGCAATACTCGATTTAGCTTAGACATCAATTTTGGTCACATTCTGGCGAGGTGAAATTTTCGATGTCCAAGGGGCCATATTATGAAAGTGAGCAATCCCTACTTAGATATCCCCACTGAATTGGCCATACTCGAAATATTTTAGACATGGAGTTTGGTCAACTTCTGACGAGGTCAAATTTTCGGTGTCCACGGGGCCAAATTTTGGGAGTGAGCAATCCCGATTTAGAGATCCCCACTGAATTGGCAATGCTCGAATTAGTTTAGACACCAATTTTGGTAACATTCAGACGAGGTGAAATTTTCGGTGTCCAAGGAGCCAAATTTTGAGTGTGAGCAATCCCGACATAGAGATCCCCACTGAATTGGCCATACTCGAATTATTTTTGACATCAGTTTTAGTTAGACTCTGATGAGGTCAAATTTTCGGTGGCTATGGGGTCAAATTTTGGGAGTGAGCAATCCCTACTTAAATATCCCCACTGAATTTGCCATACTCGAATTATTTTAAGATATCAAGCTTGGTCAACTTCTGAGGAGGTCAAATTTTCGACGTCCACGGGGCCAAGTTTTGTGAGTGAGCAATCCCGATTTAGAGATCCCACTGAATTGGCAATACTCGAATTAGTTTAGACATCAATTTTGGTCACATTGTGACGAGGTCAAATTTTCGGTGTCCAAGGGGTCAAATTTGGGAATGAGCAATCCCGATTTAGAGATCTCCACTGAATTGGCCATACTCGAATTAGTTTAGACATCAATTTGGTCACATTCTGAAGGTTGTCGAAGGCACCAAATTTTGTCAATGAGCAATCCCGATTTAGAGATTCCCACTGATCGGCTGTACTCGAATTATTTTAGGCATCAATTTTGTTCATATTCTGGAATTGGCCATACTCGAATTAGTTTAGACACTAATTTATTAACATTCTGACAAGGTCAAATTTTCGGTGTCCAAGGAGCCACATTTTGGGTGTGAGCAATCCTTACTTAGATATCCCCACTGAATTGGCCGTACTCGAATTATTTTAAGACATCAAGTTTGGTCAACTCGGAGGAGGTCAAATTTTCGATGTCCACGGGGCCAAGTTTTGGGAGTGAGCAATCCCGATTTAGAGATCCCCACTGAATTTGCAATACTCGAATTAGTTTAGACATCAGTTTTGCTCATATTGTGACGAGGTCAAGTTTTCGGTTTTCAAGGGGCCAAATTTTTTGAGATTTAGAGATCCCCACTGAATTGGCCATACTCGAATTAGTTTAGACATAAATTTGTCACATTCTGACGAGGTCAAATTTTCGGTGTCCGAGGGGCCATATTTTGGAAGTGAGCAATCCCGATTTAGAGATCCCCACTGAAGTGGCCATACTCGAATTAGTATAGACATAAATTTTAGTCACATTCTGATGAGGTCAAATTTTGGGTGTCCAAGGGGCCAAATTTTGGGAGTGAGCAATCCCGACATAGAGATCCCTACTGAAGTGGCAATACTCGAATTAGTTTAGACATCAATTTTGGTCGCATTGTGACGAGGTCAATGTTTCGGTGTTCAAGGGGCCAAAGTTTGGGATATTTAAAGATCCCCACTGAATTGGCCATGCTCGAATTAGTTTAGACATCAATTTTGGTCACATTCTGACGAGATCAAATTTTTGGTGTCCATGGAGCCAAGTTTTGGTAGTGAGCAATCCCGATTTAGAGAACCCCACTGAATTGGCCATATCGAATTAGGTAGACATCAAGATTGGTCACATTCTGACGAGGTCAAATTTTCGGTGTCCAAGGAGCCAAATACAGGGAGTGAGCAATCCCGATTTAGAGATCCGCCACTGAATTGGCCATACTCGAATTAGTTTCGACACCAATTTTGGTCACATTGTGACGAAGTCAAATTTTCGGTGTTCAAGGGGCCAATGTTTGGGATATTTAGACATCCCCACTGAATTGGCCATACTCGAATTAGTTTAGACATCAATTTTCTTCATACTTTGATGAGGTCAAATTTTCGGTGCCCATGGAGCCAATTTTTGGTAGTGAGCAATCCCGATTAAGAGATCCCCGCTGAATTTCCCATACTCGAATTAGTTTAGACACGAATTTTGGTAACATTCTGATGAGGTCAAATTTTCGGTGTCCACGGGGTCAAATTTTGGGAGTGAGCAATCCCGATTTAGAGAATCCCACTGAATTGGACATATCGAATTAGGTAGACATCATGATTGGTCTCATTCTGATGAGGTCAAATTTTCGGTGTCCAAGGAGCCAAATACAGGAAGTGAGCAATCCCGATTTAGAGATCCCCACTGAATTGACCATACTCAAATAGTTTAGACATCAATTTCAGTCACATTCTGACAAGGTCAAATTTTCAATGTCCGAGGGGCCAAAGTTTTGGAGTGAGCAATCCCGATTTAGAGATCTGACTAAATTGGCAATACTCGAATTAGTTTAGACATCAATTTTGGTCACATTGAGACGAGGTCAAATTTTCGGTGTCCACAGGGCGAAATTATGGGAGTGAGCAATCCCTACTTAGAGAACCCCATTGAATTGTCCATACTCGAATTAGTTTAGACATCAATTTGGTCACATTTTGATGAGATAAAATTTTGGTTGTCGAAGGTACCAAATTTTGGGAGTGAGCAATCCCGATTTAGAGATCCCCACTGATCGGCTCTACTCGATTTTATTTAGACACCAATTTTAGTAACATTCTGATGAGGTCAAATTTTTGGTGTCCAAGGGGCCACATTTTGGGATATTTAGAGATCCCCACTGAATTTGCCATACTCGAATTAGTTTAGACATCAATTTTGGTCAAATTCTGACGAGATCAAATTTTCGGTGTCCATGGAGCCAAGTTTTGGTAGTGAGAAATCCGGATTTAGAGAACCCCATTGAATTGGCCATATCGAATTAGGTAGACATCAAGATTGGTCACATTCTGACAAGGTCAGATTTTCGGGGTCCAAGGAGCCAAATACAGGGAGTGAGCAATCCCGATTTATTGATCCCCACTGAATTGGCCATACTCGAATTTATTTAGACACCAATTTTAGTAACATTCTGAGGTCACATTTTCGGTGTCCAGGGGGCCACATTTTGGGTGTGAGCATTCCGAACTTCGGGATCCCTACTGAATGGGCCATGCTCGAATTAGTTTAGACATCAATTTTAGTCACAATCTGACATGGTCAAATTTTCGGTGTCCAAGGGGCCAAATTATGGGAGTGAGCAATCCCTACTTAGATGTCCCCACTGAATTCGCTATACTCGAATTATTTAGACATCAAGTTTGGTCAACTTCTGACGAGGTCAAATTTTTGGTGTATATGGGGCGAAATTTTGGGACTAAGCAATCCCGATTTAGAGATGCACACTGAATTGGCCATACTCGAATTTGTTGAGACAGCAATTTTGGTCACATTCTGATTAGGTCTAATTTTCGGGGTTTAAGTGGTGAAATTTTGGGAGTGAGCAATTCCGACATAGAGATTACCACTGAATTGGCAATACTCGAATTACTTTAGACATCAGTTTTAGTCACATTTTGATGAGGTCAAATTTTTTGTGTCTAAGGGGTAAAACTTTGGGAGAGAGCAATCCCGATTTAGAGGTCCCCACTAAAGTGGCCATACACGAATTAGTTTAGACATTTAGAATTTTTGTCACATTCTGCCGAGGTCTAAGTTTGGGTTCCCAAGATGCCAAATATTACAAGTAATCCCGGCTTAGAGATCCCCATTGAATTGGCGAAACTCGGCTTAGTTTAGACATCAATTTTAGTCATATTCAGACGAGGTCAAATTTTCGGTGTCCAAGGAGATAAATTTTGGTAGTGAGCAATCCCGATTTAGAGATCCCCACTGAATTGGCCATACACGAATTAGTTTAGACATTAATTTTCGTCACATTGTGACGAGGTCAAATTTGCTGTGTCCAAGGGGCCAAATTTTGAGTGTGAGCAATCCCGACATATAGATCACCACTGAAGTGGCCATACTCGAATTATTTTTGACTTATATTTTAGTCATACTCTGATGAGGTCAAATTTTCGGTGTCTAATGGGTCAAATTTTGGCACTGAGCAATCCCTATTTAGAGATCCCCACTGAATTGGCCATACTTGAATTATTGTAGATGTCAAGTTTGGTCACTATCTGACAATGTCAAATTTTCGGTGTCGAAGGAACCAAATATTGGGAGTGAGCAATCCCGATTTAGAGATCCCCACAGAATTGGCCATACTCGAAATAAATTAGACATCAATTTTGGTCACATTCTCACTAGGTCTAATTTTCGGTGTTCAAGTGGCGAAATTTTGGGAGTGAGCAATCCCGACATAGAGATCCCCACTGAATTGGCCATACTCCAATTAGTTTAGACATCAATTTTAGTCGCATTTTGATGAGGTCATATTTTCTGTGTCCAATTGGCCAAACTTTGGGAGTGAGCAATCCCGATTTAGAGATCCCCACTGAATTGGCCATACTCGAATTAGTTTAGACATCAATTTTGGTCACATTCTGACGAGGTCAAATTTTCGGTGTCCAAGGAGCCAAATTTTGGTAGTGAGCAATCCCGATTTAGAGATGCCCACTGAATTGGCCATACACGAATTAGTTTAGACATTATTTTGGTCACATTGTGACGAGGTCAAATTTGCTGTGTCCAAGGGGCCAAATTTTGGGAGTGAGCAATCCCAGCTTAGAGATCCCCGTTGAATTGGCCATACTCGAATTAGTTTAGACATCAATTTTGGTCACATTCTGATGAGATAAAATTTTGGTTGTCCAAGGTACCAAATTTTGGGTGTGAGCAATCACGAGTTAGAGATCCCCACTAAATTGGCAGTACTCGAATTGTTTTAGGCATGAATTTTGGTCATATTCTGGAATTGGCCATACTCGAATTAGTTTAAACAAGTTTAGTAACATTCTCATGAGGCCAAATTTTTGGTGTCCAAGGGGCCACTTTTTGGGTGTTAGCAATCCCAGCTTAGAGATCCCTACAGCATTGGCCATACTCGAATGCGTTTAGACATCAATTTTAGTCACAATGTGAAGAGGTCACATTTTCGGTGTCCAAGGGACCAAATTATGAGAGTGATCTCCCCACTGAATTGGTCATACTCGAATTATTTTAGACATCAAGTTTGGTCAACTTCTGACGAGGTCAAATTTCGGCGTTCAAGGGGCCAATGTTAGGGATATTTAGAGATCCCCACTGAATTGGCCATACTCGAATTAGTTTAGACATCAATTTTGGTCATATTTTGACGAGGTCAAATTTTCGGTGTCGATGGGACCAAGTTTTGGGAGTGAGCAATCCCGATTTAGAGAACCCCGCTGAAATGGCCATATCGAATTAGGTAGACATCAAGATTGGTCACATTCTGACGAGGTCAAATTTTCGGTGTCCAAGGAGCCAAATACAGGGAGTGAGCAATCCCCATTTAGAGATCCCCCACTGAACTGGCCATACTCGAATTAGTTTAGACACCAATTTTGGTCACATTGTGACGAAGTCAAATTATTGGTGCCCAAGGGGTCAAATTATTGGAGTGAGCAATCCCTACTTTGAGATCACTACTGAATTGGCCATACTCGAATTAGTTTAGACATCAATTTGGTCACATTCTGATGAGATAAAATTTTGGTTGTCGAAGGTACCAAATTTTGGGAGTGAGCAATCCCGATTTAGAGATCCCCACTGATCGGCTGTACTCGAATTTATTTAGACACCAATTTTAGTAACATTCTGATGAGATCAAATTTTCGGTGTCCAAGGGGCCACATTTTGAGTGTGAGCAATCCCGACATATAGATCCCCACTGAAGTGGCCATACTCGAATTATTTTTGATATATTTTAGTCATACTCTGATGAGGTCAAATTTTCGGTGTCTAATGGGTCAAATTGTGGCACTGAGCAATCCCTATTTAGAGATCCCCACTGAATTGGTCATACTTGAATTATTTTAGACGTCAAGTTTGGTCACAATCTGACGAGGTCAAATTTTCGGTGTCGAAGGAGCCAAATATTGGGAGCTAGCAATCCCGATTTAGAGATCCCCACAGAATTGGCCATACTCGAATTAAATTAGACATCAATTTTGGTCACATTCTCACTAGGTCTAATTTTCGGTGTTCAAGTGGCGAAATTTTGGGAGTGAGCAATCCCGACATAGAGATCCCCAATGAATTGGCCATACTCCAATTAGTTTAGACATCAATTTTAGTCACATTTTGATGAGGTCAAATTTTCTGTGTCCAATTGGCCAAACTTTGGGAGTGAGCAATCCCGATTTAGAGATCCCCACTGAATTGGCCATACTCGAATTAGTTTAGACATCAATTTTGGTCACATTCTCACGAGGTCAAATTTTCGGTGTCCAAGGAGCCAAATTTTGGTAGTGAGCAATCCCGATTTAGAGATGCCCACTGAATTGGCCATACACGAATTAGTTTAGACATTAATTTTGGTCACATTGTGACGAGGTCAAATTTGCTGTGTCCAAGGTGCCAAATTTTGGGAGTGAGCTATCCCAACTTAGAGATCCCTGTTGAATTGGCCATACTAGAATTAGTTTAGATATCAATTTTGGTCACATTCTGATGAGATAAAATTTTGGTTGTCCAAGGTACCAAATTTTGGGAGTGAGCAATCCTGAGTTAGAGATCCCCACTGAATTGGCACTACTCGAATTGGTTGAGGCATGAATTTTGGTCATATTCTGGAAATGGCCATACTCGAATTAGTTTAGACAACAAGTTTGGTAACATTCTGATGAGGCCAAATTTTCGGTGTCCAAGGGGCCACTTTTTGGGTGTTAGCAATCCCAGCTTAGAGATCCCTACAGCATTTGCCATACTCGAATGTGTTTAGACATCAATTTTGGTCACAATCTGAAGAGGTCACATTTTCGGTGTCCAAGGGGCCAAATTATGAGAGTGAGGTATCCCTACTTAGATCTCCCCACTCAATTGGCCATACTCGAATTATTTTAGACATCAAATTTGGTCACCTTCTGACGAGGTCAAATTTTCGGTGTCCACGGGGCCAAATTTTGGTAGTGAGCAATCCCGATTTAGAGATCCCCACTGAATTGGCAATACTCGATTTAGTTTAGACATCAAGTTTGGTCACATTGTGACGAGGTCAAATTTTCGGTGTTCAAGAGGCGAAATTTTGGGTGATTTACAGATCCCCACTGAATTGGCCATACCCGAATTAGTTTAGACATTAATTTTGGTCACATTCTGACGACGTCAAATTTTCGGTGTACAAGGGGCCAAATTGTGGGAGTGAGCAATCCCGATTTAGAGATGCCCACTGAATTGGCCATACACGAATTAGTTTAGACATTATTTTGGTCACATTGTGACGAGGTCAAATTTGCTGTGTCCAAGGGGCCAAATTTTGGGAGTGAGCAATCCCAGCTTAGAGATCCCCGTTGAATTGGCCATACTCGAATTAGTTTAGACATCAATTTTGGTCACATTCTGATGAGATAAAATTTTGGTTGTCCAAGGTACCAAATTTTGGGTGTGAGCAATCACGAGTTAGAGATCCCCACTAAATTGGCAGTACTCGAATTGTTTTAGGCATGAATTTTGGTCATATTCTGGAATTGGCCATACTCGAATTAGTTTAGACAAGTTTAGTAACATTCTCATGAGGCCAAATTTTTGGTGTCCAAGGGGCCACTTTTTGGGTGTTAGCAATCCCAGCTTAGAGATCCCTACAGCATTGGCCATACTCGAATGCGTTTAGACATCAATTTTAGTCACAATGTGTAGAGGTCACATTTTCGGTGTCCAAGGGACCAAATTATGAGAGTGATCTCCCCACTGAATTGGTCATACTCGAATTATTTTAGACATCAAGTTTGGTCAACTTCTGACGCGGTCAAATTTCGGCGTTCAAGGGGCCAATGTTAGGGATATTTAGAGATCCCCACTGAATTGGCCATACTCGAATTAGTTTAGACATCAATTTTGGTCATATTTTGACGAGGTCAAATTTTCGGTGTCGACGGGACCAAGTTTTGGGAGTGAGCAATCCCGATTTAGAGAACCCCGCTGAAATGGCCATATCGAATTAGGTAGACATCAAGATTGGTCACATTCTGACGAGGTCAAATTTTCTTTGTCCAAGGAGCCAAATACAGGGAGTGAGCAATCCCGATTTAGAGATCCCCCACTGAACTGGCCATACTCGAATTAGTTTAGACACCAATTTTGGTCACATTGTGACGAAGTCAAATTATTGGTGCCCAAGGGGTGAAATTATTGGAGTGAGCAATCCCTACTTTGAGATCACTACTGAATTGGCCATACTCGAATTAGTTTAGACATCAATTTGGTCACATTCTGATGAGATAAAATTTTGGTTGTCGAAGGTACCAAATTTTGGGAGTGAGCAATCCCGATTTAGAGATCCCCACTGATCGGCTGTACTCGAATTTATTTAGACACCAATTTTAGTAACATTCTGATGAGATCAAATTTTCGGTGTCCAAGGGGCCACATTTTGAGTGTGAGCAATCCCGACATATAGATCCCCACTGAAGTGGCCATACTCGAATTATTTTTGTTATATTTTAGTCATACTCTGATGAGGTCAAATTTTCGGTGTCTAATGGGTCAAATTGTGGCACTGAGCAATCCCTATTTAGAGATCCCCACTGAATTGGCCATACTTGAATTATTTTAGACGTCAAGTTTGGTCACAATCTGACGAGGTCAAATTTTCGGTGTCGAAGGAGCCAAATATTGGGAGCTAGCAATCCCGATTTAGAGATCCCCACAGAATTGGCCTTACTTGAATTAAATTAGACATCAATTTTGGTCACATTCTCACTAGGTCTAATTTTCGGTGTTCAAGTGGCGAAATTTTGGGAGTGAGCAATCCCGACATAGAGATCCCCAATGAATTGGCCATATTCCAATTAGTTTAGACATCAATTTTAGTCACATTTTGATGAGGTCAAATTTTCTGTGTCCAATTGGCCAAACTTTGGGAGTGAGCAATCCCGATTTAGAGATCCCCACTGAATTGGCCATACTCGAATTAGTTTAGACATCAATTTTGGTCACATTCTCACGAGGTCAAATTTTCGGTGTCCAAGGAGCCAAATTTTGGTAGTGAGCAATCCCGATTTAGAGATGCCCACTGAATTGGCCATACACGAATTAGTTTAGACATTAATTTTTGTCACATTGTGACGAGGTCAAATTTGCTGTGTCCAAGGTGCCAAATTTTGGGAGTGAGCTATCCCAACTTAGAGATCCCTGTTGAATTGGCCATACTAGAATTAGTTTAGATATCAATTTTGGTCACATTCTGATGAGATAAAATTTTGGTTGTCCAAGGTACCAAATTTTGGGAGTGAGCAATCCTGAGTTAGAGATCCCCACTGAATTGGCACTACTCGAATTGGTTTAGGCATGAATTTTGGTCATATTCTGGAAATGGCCATACTCGAATTAGTTTAGACAACAAGTTTGGTAACATTCTGATGAGGCCAAATTTTCGGTGTCCAAGGGGCCACTTTTTGGGTGTTAGCAATCCCAGCTTAGAGATCCCTACAGCATTTGCCATACTCGAATGTGTTTAGACATCAATTTTAGTCACAATCTGAAGAGGTCACATTTTCGGTGTCCAAGGGGCCAAATTATGAGAGTGAGGTATCCCTACTTAGATCTCCCCACTCAATTGGCCATACTCGAATTATTTTAGACATCAAATTTGGTCACCTTCTGACGAGGTCAAATTTTCGGTGTCCACGGGGCCAAATTTTGGTAGTGAGCAATCCCGATTTAGAGATCCCCACTGAATTGGCAATACTCGATTTAGTTTAGACATCAAGTTTGGTCACATTGTGACGAGGTCAAATTTTCGGTGTTCAAGAGGCGAAATTTTGGGTGATTTACAGATCCCCACTGAATTGGCCATACCCGAATTAGTTTAGACATTAATTTTGGTCACATTCTGACGAGGTCAAATTTTCGGTGTACAAGGGGCCAAATTGTGGGAGTGAGCAATCCCGACTTAGAGATCCCCACTGATTTAGTCATACTCGAATTAGTTTAGACATCAATTTTGGTCGCATTCTGATGAGGTCAAATTTTCGGTGTCGAAGGGGCAATTTTTGGAGGTGAGCAATCCCGTTTGAGAGATCCCACTAAATTGGCTGAACTCGATTTAGTTTAGACATCAATTTTGGTCATATTCTGAAGAGGTCAAATTTTTGGGTGTCCAAGGAGTGAAATTTTGGTTGTGAGGAATCTCGATTTTAGATCCCCAATGAATTGGCTGTACTCGATTTATTTTAGGGATCAATTTTGGTCATATTCTGGGATTGGCCATACTCGAATTTATTTAGACACCAATTTTAGTAACATTCTGAGGTCAAATTTTCGGTGTCCAGGGGGCCACATTTTGGGTGTGAGCATTCCGAACTTCGGGATCCCTACTGATTGGGCCATGCTCGAATTAGTTTAGACATCAATTTTCGTCACAATCTGACATGGTCAAATTTTCGGTGTCCAAGGGGCCAAATTATGGGATTGAGCAATCCCTACTTAGATATCCCCACTGAATTCGCTATACTCGAATTATTTTAGACATCAAGTTTGGTCAACTTCTGACGAGGTCAAATTTTCGGTGTATATGGGGCGAAATTTTGGGACTAAGCAATCCCGATTTAGAGATGCCCACTGAATTGGCCATACTCGAATTTGTTTAGACAGCAATTTTGGTCACATTCTGATTAGGTCTAATTTTCGGGGTTTAAGTGGTGAAATTTTGGGAGTGAGCAATTCCGACATAGAGATTACCACTGAATTGGCAATACTCGAATTAGTTTAGACATCAGTTTTAGTCACATTTTGATGAGGTCAAATTTTCTGTGTCTAAGGGGTAAAACTTTGGGAGAGAGCAATCCCGATTTAGAGGTCCCCACTAAAGTGGCCATACACGAATTAGTTTAGACGTTTAGAATTTTTGTCACTTTCTGACGAGGTCTAAGTTTGGGTTCCCAAGATGCCAAATATTACAAGTAATCCCGGCTTAGAGATCCCCATTGAATTGGCGAAACTCGGCTTAGTTTAGACATCAATTTTAGTCATATTCAGACGAGGTCAAATTTTCGGTGTCCAAGGAGATAAATTTTGGTAGTGAGCAATCCCGATTTAGAGATCCCCACTGAATTGGCCATACACGAATTAGTTTAGACATTATTTTCGTCACATTGTGACGAGGTCAAATTTGCTGTGTCCAAGGGGCCAAATTTTGAGTGTGAGCAATCCCGACATATAGATCACCACTGAAGTGGCCATACTCGAATTATTTTTGACTTATATTTTAGTCATACTCTGATGAGGTCAAATTTTCGGTGTCTAATGGGTCAAATTTTGGCACTGAGCAATCCCTATTTAGAGATCCCCACTGAATTGGCCATACTTGAATTATTTTAGATGTCAAGTTTGGTCACTATCTGACGATGTCAAATTTTCGGTGTCGAAGGAACCAAATATTGGGAGTGAGCAATCCCGATTTAGAGATCCCCACAGAATTGGCCATACTCGAATTAAATTAGACATCAATTTTGGTCACATTCTCACTAGGTCTAATTTTCGGTGTTCAAGTGGCGAAATTTTGGGAGTGAGCAATCCCGACATAGAGATCCCGACTGAATTGGCCATACTCCAATTAGTTTAGACATCAATTTTAGTCACATTTTGATGAGGTCAAATTTTCTGTGTCCAATTGGCCAAACTTTGGGAGTGAGCAATCCTGATTTAGAGATCCCCACTGAATTGGCCATACTCGAATTAGTTTAGACATCAATTTTGGTCACATTCTCACGAGGTCAAATTTTCGGTGTCCAAGGAGCCAAATTTTGGTAGTGAGCAATCCCGATTTAGAGATGCCCACTGAATTGGCCATACACGAATTAGTTTAGACATTAATTTTGGTCACATTGTGACGAGGTCAAATTTGCTGTGTCCAAGGGGCCAAATTTTGGGAGTGAGCTATCCCAACTTAGAGATCCCTGTTGAATTGGCCATACTAGAATTAGTTTAGACATCAATTTTGGTCACATTCTGATGAGATAAAATTTTGGTTGTCCAAGGTACCAAATTTTGGGAGTGAGCAATCCTGAGTTAGAGATCCCCACTGAATTGGCACTACTCGAATTGGTTTAGGCATGAATTTTGGTCATATTCTGGAAATGGCCATACTCGAATTAGTTTAGACAACAAGTTTGGTAACATTCTGATGAGGCCAAATTTTCAGTGTCCAAGGGGCCACTTTTTGGGTGTTAGCAATCCCAGCTTAGAGATCCCTACAGCATTTGCCATACTCGAATGTGTTTAGACATCAATTTTAGTCACAATCTGAAGAGGTCACATTTTCAGTGTCCAAGGGGCCAAATTATGAGAGTGAGGTATCCCTACTTAGATCTCCCCACTCAATTGGCCATACTCGAATTATTTTAGACATCAAATTTGGTCAACTTCTGACGAGGTCAAATTTTCGGTGTCCACGGGGCCAAATTGTGGGAGTGAGCAATCGCGACTTAGAGATCCCCACTGATTTAGTCATACTCGAATTAGTTTAGACATCAATTTTGGTCGCATTCTGATGAGGTCAAATTTTCGGTGTCGAAGGGGCAATTTTTGGAGGTGAGCAATCCCGTTTGAGAGATCCCACTAAATTGGCTGAACTCGATTTAGTTTAGACATCAATTTTGGTCATATTCTGAAGAGGTCAAATTTTTGGGTGTCCAAGGAGCGAAATTTTGCTTGTGAGAAATCTCGATTTAGAGATCCCCAATGAATTGGCTGTACTCGATTTATTTTAGGGATCAATTTTGGTCATATTCTGGGATTGGCCATACTCGAATTAGTTTAGACACCAATTTTAGTAACATTCTAATGAGATCAAAATTTCGGTGTCCAAGGGGCCATATTTTGGGTGTGAGCAATCGCTACTTACATATCCCCACTGAATTGGCCATACTCGAATTTATTTAGACAACAATTTTAGTAACATTCTGAGGTGAAATTTTCGGTGTCCAGGGGGATACATTTTGGGTGTGAGCATTCCGAACTTCGGGATCCCTACTGAATGGGCCATGCTCGAATTAGTTTAGACATCAATTTTAGTCACAATCTGACATGGTCAAATTTTCGGTGTCCAAGGGGCCAAATTATGGGAGTGAGCAATCCCTACTTAGATATCCCCACTGAATTCGCTATACTCGAATTATTTTAGACATCAAGTTTGGTCAACTTCTGACGAAGTCAAATTTTCGGTGTATATGGGGCGAAATTTTGGGACTAAGCAATCCCGATTTAGAGATGCCCACTGAATTGGCCATACTCGAATTTGTTTAGACAGCAATTTTGGTCACATTCTGATTAGGTCTAATTTTCGGGGTTTAAGTGGTGAAATTTTGGGAGTGAGCAATTCCGACATAGAGATTACCACTGAATTGGCAATACTCGAATTAGTTTAGAGATCAGTTTTAGTCACATTTTGATGAGGTCAAATTTTCTGTGTCTAAGGGGCAAAACTTTGGGAGAGCAATCCCGATTTAGAGGTCCCCACTAAAGTGGCCATACACGAATTAGTTTAGACATTTAGAATTTTTGTCGCTTTCTGACGAGGTCTAAGTTTGGGTTCCCAAGATGCCAAATAGTACAAGTAATCCCGGCTTAGAGATCCCCATTGAATTGGCGAAACTCGGCTTAGTTTAGACATCAATTTTAGTCATATTCAGACGAGGTCAAATTTTCGGTGTCCAAGGAGATAAATTTTGGTAGTGAGCAATCCCGATTTAGAGATCCCCACTGAATTGGCCATACACGAATTAGTTTAGACATTAATTTTCGTCACATTGTGACGAGGTCAAATTTGCGTGTCCAAGGGGCCAAATTTTGAGTGTGAGCAATCCCGACATATAGATCACCACTGAAGTGGCCATACTCGAATTATTTTTGACTTATATTTTAGTCATACTCTGATGAGGTCAAATTTTCGGTGTCTAATGGGTCAAATTTTGGCACTGAGCAATCCCTATTTAAAGATCCCCACTGAATTGGCCATACTTGAATTATTTTAGATGTCAAGTTTGGTCACTATCTGACGATGTCAAATTTTCGGTGTCGAAGGAACCAAATATTGGGAGTGAGCAATCTCGATTTAGAGATCCCCACAGAATTGGCCATACTCGAATTAAATTAGACATCAATTTTGGTCACATTCTCACTAGGTCTAATTTTCGGTGTTCAAGTGGCGAAATTTTGGGAGTGAGCAATCCCGTCATAGAGATCCCCACTGAATTGGCAATACTCCAATTAGTTTAGACATCAATTTTAGTCGCATTTTGATGAGGTCAAATTTTCTGTGTCCAATTGGCCAAACTTTGGGAGTGAGCAATCCCGATTTAGAGATCCCCACTGAATTGGCCATACTCGAATTAGTTTAGACATCAATTTTGGTCACATTCTGACGAGGTCAAATTTTCGGTGTCCAAGGAGCCAAATTTTGGTAGTGAGCAATCCCGATTTAGAGATGCCCACTGAATTGGCCATACACGAATCAGTTTAGACATTAATTTTGGTCACATTGTGACGAGGTCAATTTTGCTGTGTCCAAGGGGCCAAATTATGGGAGTGAGCAATCCCAGCTTAGAGATCCCCGTTGAATTGGCCATACTCGAATTCGTTTAGACAACAAGTTTGGTAACATTCTCATGAGGCCAAATTTTCGGTGTCCAAGGGGCCACTTTTTGGGTGTTAGCAATCCCAGCTTAGAGATCCCTACAGCATTTGCCATACTCGAATGTGTTTAGACATCAATTTTAGTCACAATCTGAAGAGGTCACATTTTCGGTGTCCAAGGGGCCAACTTATGAGAGTGAGGTATCCCTACTTAGATCTCCCCACTCAATTGGCCATACTCGAATTATTTTAGACATCAAATTTGGTCAACTTCTGACGAGGTCAAATTTTCTGTGTCCAATTGGCCAAACTTTGGGAGTGAGCAATCCCGATTTAGAGATCCCCACTGAATTGGCCATACTCGAATTAGTTTAGACATCAATTTTGGTCACATTCTGACGAGGTCAAATTTTCGGTGTCCAAGGAGCCAAATTTTGGTAGTGAGCAATCCCGATTTAGAGATGCCCACTGAATTGGCCATACACGAATTAGTTTAGACATTAATTTTGGTCACATTGTGACGAGGTCAAATTTGCTGTGTCCAAGGGGCCAAATTTTGGGAGTGAGCAATCCCAGCTTAGAGATCCCCGTTGAATTGGCCATACTCGAATTAGTTTAGAGATCAATTTTGGTCACATTCTGATGAGATAAAATTTTGGTTGTCCAAGGTGCCAAATTTTGGGAGTGAGCAATCACGAGTTAGAGATCCCCACTAAATTGGCAGTACTCGAATTGTTTTAGGCATGAATTTTGGTCATATTCTGGAATTGGCCATACTCGAATTAGTTTAGACAACAAGTTTAGTAACATTCTCATGAGGCCAAATTTTTGGTGTCCAAGGGGCCTCTTTTTGGGTGTTAGCAATCCCAGCTTAGAGATCCCTACAGCATTGGCCATACTCGAATGAGTTTAGACATCAATTTTAGTCACAATGTGAAGAGGTCACATTTTCGGTGTCCAAGGGACCAAGTTATGAGAGTGATCTCCCCACTGAATTGGTCATACTCGAATTATTTTAGACATCAAGTTTGGTCAACTTCTGACGAGGTCAAATTTCGGCGTTCAAGGGGCCAATGTTAGGGATATTTAGAGATCCCCACTGAATTGGCCATACTCGAATTAGTTTAGACATCAATTTTGGTCATATTTTGACGAGGTCAAATTTTCGGCGTCGACGGGGCCAAGTTTTGGGAGTGAGCAATCCCGATTTAGAGAACCCCGCTGAAATGGCCATATCGAATTAGTTTAGACATCAAGATTGGTCACATTCTGACGAGGTCAAATTTTCGGTGTCCAAGGAGCCAAATACAGGGAGTGAGCAATCCCGATTTAGAGATCCCCCACTGAACTGGCCATACTCGAATTAGTTTAGACACCAATTTTGGTCACATTGTGACGAAGTCAAATTATTGGTGCCCAAGGGGTCAAATTATTGGAGTGAGCAATCCCTACTTTGAGATCACTACTGAATTGGCCATACTCGAATTAGTTTAGACATCAATTTGGTCACATTCTGATGAGATAAAATTTTGGTTGTCGAAGGTACCAAATTTTGGGAGTGAGCAATCCCGATTTAGAGATCCCCACTGATCGGCTGTACTCGAATTTATTTAGACACCAATTTTAGTAACATTCTGATGAGATCAAATTTTCGGTGTCCAAGGGGCCACATTTTGAGTGTGAGCAATCCCGACATATAGATCCCCATTGAAGTGGCCATACTCGAATTATTTTTGATATATTTTAGTCATACTCTGATGAGGTCAAATTTTCGGTGTCTAATGGGTCAAATTGTGGCACTGAGCAATCCCTATTTAGAGATCCCCACTGAATTGGCCATACACGAATTAGTTTAGACATTAATTTTGGTCACATTGTGACGAGGTCAAATTTGCTGTGTCCAAGGGGCCAAATTTTGGGAGTGAGCAATCCCAGCTTAGAGATCCCCGTTGAATTGGCCATACTCGAATTAGTTTAGAGATCAATTTTGGTCACATTCTGATGAGATAAAATTTTGGTTGTCCAAGGTGCCAAATTTTGGGAGTGAGCAATCACGAGTTAGAGATCCCCACTAAATTGGCAGTACTCGAATTGTTTTAGGCATGAATTTTGGTCATATTCTGGAATTGGCCATACTCGAATTAGTTTAGACAACAAGTTTAGTAACATTCTCATGAGGCCAAATTTTTGGTGTCCAAGGGGCCACTTTTTGGGTGTTAGCAATCCCAGCTTAGAGATCCCTACAGCATTGGCCATACTCGAATGAGTTTAGACATCAATTTTAGTCACAATGTGAAGAGGTCACATTTTCGGTGTCCAAGGGACCAAGTTATGAGAGTGATCTCCCCACTGAATTGGTCATACTCGAATTATTTTAGACATCAAGTTTGGTCAACTTCTGACGAGGTCAAATTTCGGCGTTCAAGGGGCCAATGTTAGGGATATTTAGAGATCCCCACTGAATTGGCCATACTCGAATTAGTTTAGACATCAATTTTGGTCATATTTTGACGAGGTCAAATTTTCGGTGTCGACGGGGCCAAGTTTTGGGAGTGAGCAATCCCGATTTAGAGATCCTTACTAAATTGGCCTTACCCGAATTAGTTTGGGCATAAATTTTGGTCATATTCTGGAATTGGCCATACTCGAATTAGTTTAGACAATAATTTTAGTCACAATCTGAAGAGGACACATTTTCGGTGTCCAAGGGGCCAAATTATGGGAGTGAGCAATCCCTGCTCAGATATACCCACTGAATTGGCCATACTCGAATTATTTTAGATATCAATTTTATTCGCATTCTGACGAGGTCAAATTTTCGGTGTCCAAGGGGCCACATTTTGGGTGTGACCAATCCCTACTTAGATATCCCCACTGAATTGGCCATACTCGAATTATTTTAAGACATCAAGTTTGGTCAACTTCTGAGGAGGTCAAATTTTCGATGTCCACGGGGCCAAGTTTTGGGAGTGAGCAATCCCGATTTAGAGATCCCCACTGAATTTGCAATACTCGAATTAGTTTAGACATCAATTTTGGTTATAGTGTGACGAGGTCAAATTTTCGGTGTTCAAGGGGCCAAAGTTTGGGAGATTTAGAGATCCCCACTGAATTGGCCAAACTCGAATTAATTTACACATCAATTTCAGTCACATTCTGACGAGGTCAAATTTCCGTGTCCAAGGAGCCACATTTTCGGAGTGAGCAATCCCGATTTAGAGATCCCCACGGAATTGGCCATACTCGAATTAGTTTAACACCAATTTTGGTCATGTTCTGATGAGGTAAAAGTTTCTGTGTCCAAGGGGTCAAATTTTGAGTGAGCAATCCCGATTTAGAGATCCCCACTGAATTGGCCATACTCGAAATATTTTAGACATCGAGTTTGGTCAACTTCTGACGAGGTCAAATTTTCGGTGTCCACGGGGCCACATTTTGGGAGTGAGCAATCCCGATTTAGAGATCCCAAATTAATTGGCAATGCTCGAATTAGTTTAGACATCAATTTTAGTCACATTCTGATGAGGTCAAATTTTCGATGTCCAAGGGTTCAAATTATGGGAGTGAGCAATCCCTAGTTAGAGATCCCTACTGAATTGGCCATACTTGAATTATTTTAGACATCAATTTTAGTCATATTCTGACGAGGTCAAATTTACGATGTTCAAGCGGCGAAATTTTCGGAGTGAGCTATAATGATTCAAAGATCCCCACTGAATTGGTCATACTCGGATTAGTTTACACATCAATTTTAGTCACATTCTGATGAGGTGAAATTTTCGGTGTCCAAGGAGTCAAATTATGGGAGTGAGCAATTCCTACTTAGAGATACCTACTGAATTGGCCATACTCTATTTTAGACATCAATTTTAGCCACATCCTGATGAGGTCAAATTTTCGGTGTCCACGGGGCCAAATTTTGGGAGTGAGCAATCCAGATTTAGAGATCCCCACTGAATTGACAATACTCTAATTAGTTTAGACATCAATTTTGGTTACATTCGGATGAGATCAAATTTGCTGTGTCCAAGGGGCCAAATTTTGGGCGTGAGCAATCCCGACATAGAGATCCCTACTGAATCGGCCATACTCGAATTATTTTAGACACCAATTTTGGTCACGTATTGATGAGGTCAAATTTTCGGTGTCCAAGGGGCCACATTTTGGGTTTGAGCAATCCCAACTTAGAGAGCCCTACTGAATTGGCCAAACTCGAATTAGTTTAGATATAAATTTTAGTCAAATTCTGACGAGGTCAAACTTTCGGTGCCCATGGAGCCAAATGTTGGTAGTGAAAAATCCAAATTTAGAGATTCCCACTGAATTGGCCATACTCGAATTAGTTTAGACACCAATTTTGGTAACATTCTGACGAGGTCAAATTTTCGGTGTCCATGGGGTAAAATTTTGAGAGTGAGCAATCCCGATTTAGAGATTCAAACTGAATTGGCCATATCGAATTAGTTTAGACATCAAGTTTGGTCACATTCTGACGAGGTCAAATTTTCGGTGTCCAAGTAGCCAAAGTTGGGAGTGAGCAATGCCGATTTAGAGATCCCCACTGAATTGGCCATACTCGAATTAGTTTAGACATCAATTTGGACACATTCTGACGAGGTCAAACTTTCGGTGTTCAAGGAGCCAAATTTTGTTAGGGAGCAATCCCGATTTAGAGATCCCCACTGAATTGGCTGTACTCGAATTAGTTTAGGCATAAATTGTGGTCATATTCTGGAATTCTTCATACTCGAATTAGATTAGACAATAATTTTAGTCACAATCTGAAGAGGACACATTTTCGGTGTCCAAGGGGCCAAATTTTGGGATATTTAGAGATCCCCACTGAATTGGCCATACTCAAATTAGTTTAGACACCAATTTTGGTAACATTCTGATGAGGTCAAATTTTCGGTGTCCAAGGAGCCAAATATGGGAGTGACCAATCCCGTTTCGAGATCCCCACTGAATTGGCCATACTCGAATTTCTTTAGACATCAATTTTAGTCACATTCTGATGAGGTCGAATTTTCAATGTCCGAGGGGCCAAAGTTTGGGAGTGAGCAATCCCGATTTAGAGATCCGACTAAATTGGCATTACTCGAATTAGTTTAGACATCAATTTTAGCCACAATCTGAAGAGGTCACTTTCGGTGTCCAAGAGGCCACATTATGGGAGTAAGCTATCCCTACTTAGATCTCCCCACTGAATTGGCCATACTCGAATTATTTTAAACATCAAGTTTGGTCAACTTCTGACGAGGTCAAATTTTCGGTGTCCAAGGAGCCAAATTTTGGTAGTGAGCAATCCCGATTTAGAGATTCCCACTGAATTGACAATACTCTAATTAGTTTAGACATCAATTTTGGTTACATTCCGATGAGATCAAATTTGCTGTGTCCAAGGGGCCAAATTTTGGGAGTGAGCAATCCCAACTGAGAGATCCCCATTGAATTGGCCATACTGGAATTAGTTTAGACATCAATTTCGGTCACATTGTCATGAGATAAAATTTTGGTTGTCCAAGGTACCAAATTTTGGGAGTGAGCAATCCCGATTTAGAGATCCCCACTGATTTGGCTGTACTCGAATTGGTTTAGCATTTTTTTGGATATATTCTGGAATTGGCCATACTCGAATTAGTTTAGACACCAATTTTAGTAACATTCTGATGAGGTCAAATTTTCGGTGTCCAAGGGGCCACATTTTGGGTTTGAGCAATCCCAACTTAGAGATCCCTACTGCATTGGCCATACTCGAATTAGCTTAGACATCAATTTTAGTCACAATCTGTAGAGGTCACATTTTCGGTGTCCATGGGGCCAAATTATGGGAGTAAGCTACACCTACTTAGATCTCCCCACTGAATTGGCCATACTCGATTTATTTTAGACATCAAGTTTGGTCAACTTCTGACGAGGTCAAATTTTTTGGTGTCCAAGGAGCCAAATTTTGGTAGTGAGCAATCCCAATTTAGAGATCCCCACTGAATTGGCCATACTCGAATTAGTATAGACATAAATTTTAATCATATTCTGATGAGGTCAAATTTTGGGTGTCCAAGGGGCCAAATTTTGGGCGTGAGATATCCCGACATAGAGATCCCTACTGAATCGGCCTATACTCGAATTATTTTAGACACCAATTTTGGTCACGTATTGATGAGGTCAAATTTTCGGTGTCCAAGGGGCCACATTTTGGGTTTGAGCAATCCCAACTTAGAGATCCCTACTGAATTGGCCATACTCGAATTAGTTTAGACACCAATTTTGGTAACATTCTGACGAGGTCAAATTTTCGGTGTCCATGGGGTCAAATTTTGAGAGTGAGCAATCCCGATTTAGAGATTCCCACTGAATTGGCCATATCGAATTAGTTTAGACATCAAGTTTGGTCACATTCTGACGAGGTCAAATTTTCGGTGTCCGAGTAGCCAAAGTTGGGAGTGAGCAATGCCGATTTAGAGATCCCCACTGAATTGGCCATACTCGAATTAGTTTAGACATCAATTTGGACACATTCTGACGAGGTCAAACTTTCGGTGTTCAAGGAGCCAAATTTTGGTAGGGAGCAATCCCCATTTAGAGATCCCTACTGCATTGGCCATACTCGAATTAGCTTAGACATCAATTTTAGTCACAATCTGTAGAGGTCACATTTTCGGTGTCCATGGGGCCAAATTATGGGAGTAAGCTACACCTACTTAGATCTCCCCACTGAATTGGCCATGCTCGAATTATTTTAGACATCAAGTTTGGTCAACTTCTGAGGAGGTCAAATTTTCGGTGTTCAAGGGGCCAAATTTTGGGAGATTTAGAGATCCACACTGAATAGGCCATACACGAATTAGTTCAACATCAATTTTGGTCATATTCTGAAGAGGTTAAACTTTGGGTGTCCAAGGTCCCAAATTTTAGGAGTGAGCAATCCCGACTTAGAGATCGCCACTGAATTGGCCATACCCGAATTAGTTTAGACACCAATTTTGGTAACATTCTGATGAGGTAAACGTTTCTGTGTCCAGGGGGTCAAATTTTGGGAGTGAGCAATCCAGATTTAGAGATCCCCACTGAATTGGCCATATCGAATTTGTTTAGACATCAAGTTCGGTCACATTCTGACGAGGCCAAATTTTCGGTGTCCAAGGAGCCAAAATTGGGAGTGAGCAATCCCGACTAAGAGATCCCCACTGAATTGGCCATACTCGAATTAGTTTAGACATCAATTTTGGTGACATTCTGACGAGGTCAAATTTTCGGTGTTCAAAGGGCGAAATTTTCGGAGTGAGCTATCCTGATTCAAAGATCCCCACTGAATTGGCCGTACTCGAATTATTTTACACATCAATTTTGGTCACATTCTGATCAGATAAAATTTTGGTTGTCCAAGGTACCAAATTTTGGGAGTGAGCAATCCCGATTTAGAGATCCCCACTGAATTGTCTGTACTCGAATTTATTTAGACACCAATTTTAGTAACATTCTGATGAGGTCAAATTTTTGGTGTCCAAGGGGCCACATTTTGGGTGTGAGCAATCCCAACTTCGGGATCCCTACTGAATGGGCCATGCTCGAATTAGTTTTGACATCAATTTTAGTCACAATCTGACGCGGTCAAATTTTCGGTGTTCAAGGGGCCACATTTTGGTAGTGAGCAATCCCGATTTAGAGATCCTTACTGAATTGGCCTTACCCGAATTAGTTTGGGCATAAATTTTGGTCATATTCTGGAATTGCCCGTATTCGAATTAGTTTAGACAATAATTTTAGTCATAATCTGAAGAGGACACATTTTCGGTGTCCAAGGGGCCAAATTATGGGAGTGAGCAATCCCTGCTCAGATATACCCACTGAATTGGCCATACTCGAATTATTTTAGATATCAAGTTTGGTAAACTTCTAACGAGGTCAAATTAGCAGTGTTCAAGATGCGAAATTTGGGAGATTTACAGATCCCCACTGAATTAGCCATACTCGAATTATTTTAGACATCAATTTTATTCACATTCTGACGAGGTCAAATTTTCGGTGTCCGTGGGCGGTATTATGGGAGTGAGCAATCCCGATTTAGAGATCCCCATTGAATTGGCCATACTCGAATTAGTTTTGACATCAAATTTGGTCACATTGTGAAGAGGTTAAACTTTTGGTGTCCAAGGTGCCAAATTTTAGGAGTGAGCAATCCCGACTTAGAGATCCGCACTGTGTTGGCCAAACACGAATTATTTTAGACACCAATTTTGGTAACATTCTTATGAGGTCAAATTTTCGGTGTCCAAGGGGTCAAATTTTGGGAGTGAGCAATCCCGATTAGAGATCCTCACTGAATTGGCCATATCGAATTATTTAGACATCAAGTTTGGTCACATTAGGACGAGGTCCAATTTTCGGTGTCCAAGGAGCCAAATATTGGGAGTGAGCAATCCCGATTTAGAGGTCCGACTAAATTGGCAATACTCGATTTAGCTTAGACATCAATTTTGGTCACATTCTGGCGAGGTGAAATTTTCGATGTCCAAGGGGCCATATTATGAAAGTGAGCAATCCCTACTTAGATATCCCCACTGAATTGGCCATACTCGAAATATTTTAGACATGGAGTTTGGTCAACTTCTGACGAGGTCAAATTTTCGGTGTCCACGGGGCCAAATTTTGGGAGTGAGCAATCCCGATTTAGAGATCCCCACTGAATTGGCAATGCTCGAATTAGTTTAGACACCAATTTTGGTAACATTCAGACGAGGTGAAATTTTCGGTGTCCAAGGAGCCAAATTTTGAGTGTGAGCAATCCCGACATAGAGATCCCCACTGAATTGGCCATACTCGAATTATTTTTGACATCAGTTTTAGTTAGACTCTGATGAGGTCAAATTTTCGGTGGCTATGGGGTCAAATTTTGGGAGTGAGCAATCCCTACTTAAATATCCCCACTGAATTTGCCATACTCGAATTATTTTAAGATATCAAGCTTGGTCAACTTCTGAGGAGGTCAAATTTTCGACGTCCACGGGGCCAAGTTTTGTGAGTGAGCAATCCCGATTTAGAGATCCCACTGAATTGGCAATACTCGAATTAGTTTAGACATCAATTTTGGTCACATTGTGACGAGGTCAAATTTTCGGTGTCCAAGGGGTCAAATTTGGGAATGAGCAATCCCGATTTAGAGATCTCCACTGAATTGGCCATACTCGAATTAGTTTAGACATCAATTTGGTCACATTCTGAAGGTTGTCGAAGGCACCAAATTTTGTCAATGAGCAATCCCGATTTAGAGATTCCCACTGATCGGCTGTACTCGAATTATTTTAGGCATCAATTTTGTTCATATTCTGGAATTGGCCATACTCGAATTAGTTTAGACACTAATTTATTAACATTCTGACAAGGTCAAATTTTCGGTGTCCAAGGAGCCACATTTTGGGTGTGAGCAATCCTTACTTAGATATCCCCACTGAATTGGCCGTACTCGAATTATTTTAAGACATCAAGTTTGGTCAACTCGGAGGAGGTCAAATTTTCGATGTCCACGGGGCCAAGTTTTGGGAGTGAGCAATCCCGATTTAGAGATCCCCACTGAATTTGCAATACTCGAATTAGTTTAGACATCAGTTTTGCTCATATTGTGACGAGGTCAAGTTTTCGGTTTTCAAGGGGCCAAATTTTTTGAGATTTAGAGATCCCCACTGAATTGGCCATACTCGAATTAGTTTAGACATAAATTTGTCACATTCTGACGAGGTCAAATTTTCGGTGTCCGAGGGGCCATATTTTGGAAGTGAGCAATCCCGATTTAGAGATCCCCACTGAAGTGGCCATACTCGAATTAGTATAGACATAAATTTTAGTCACATTCTGATGAGGTCAAATTTTGGGTGTCCAAGGGGCCAAATTTTGGGAGTGAGCAATCCCGACATAGAGATCCCTACTGAAGTGGCAATACTCGAATTAGTTTAGACATCAATTTTGGTCGCATTGTGACGAGGTCAATGTTTCGGTGTTCAAGGGGCCAAAGTTTGGGATATTTAAAGATCCCCACTGAATTGGCCATGCTCGAATTAGTTTAGACATCAATTTTGGTCACATTCTGACGAGATCAAATTTTTGGTGTCCATGGAGCCAAGTTTTGGTAGTGAGCAATCCCGATTTAGAGAACCCCACTGAATTGGCCATATCGAATTAGGTAGACATCAAGATTGGTCACATTCTGACGAGGTCAAATTTTCGGTGTCCAAGGAGCCAAATACAGGGAGTGAGCAATCCCGATTTAGAGATCCGCCACTGAATTGGCCATACTCGAATTAGTTTCGACACCAATTTTGGTCACATTGTGACGAAGTCAAATTTTCGGTGTTCAAGGGGCCAATGTTTGGGATATTTAGACATCCCCACTGAATTGGCCATACTCGAATTAGTTTAGACATCAATTTTCTTCATACTTTGATGAGGTCAAATTTTCGGTGCCCATGGAGCCAATTTTTGGTAGTGAGCAATCCCGATTAAGAGATCCCCGCTGAATTTCCCATACTCGAATTAGTTTAGACACGAATTTTGGTAACATTCTGATGAGGTCAAATTTTCGGTGTCCACGGGGTCAAATTTTGGGAGTGAGCAATCCCGATTTAGAGAATCCCACTGAATTGGACATATCGAATTAGGTAGACATCATGATTGGTCTCATTCTGATGAGGTCAAATTTTCGGTGTCCAAGGAGCCAAATACAGGAAGTGAGCAATCCCGATTTAGAGATCCCCACTGAATTGACCATACTCAAATAGTTTAGACATCAATTTCAGTCACATTCTGACAAGGTCAAATTTTCAATGTCCGAGGGGCCAAAGTTTTGGAGTGAGCAATCCCGATTTAGAGATCTGACTAAATTGGCAATACTCGAATTAGTTTAGACATCAATTTTGGTCACATTGAGACGAGGTCAAATTTTCGGTGTCCACAGGGCGAAATTATGGGAGTGAGCAATCCCTACTTAGAGAACCCCATTGAATTGTCCATACTCGAATTAGTTTAGACATCAATTTGGTCACATTTTGATGAGATAAAATTTTGGTTGTCGAAGGTACCAAATTTTGGGAGTGAGCAATCCCGATTTAGAGATCCCCACTGATCGGCTCTACTCGATTTTATTTAGACACCAATTTTAGTAACATTCTGATGAGGTCAAATTTTTGGTGTCCAAGGGGCCACATTTTGGGATATTTAGAGATCCCCACTGAATTTGCCATACTCGAATTAGTTTAGACATCAATTTTGGTCAAATTCTGACGAGATCAAATTTTCGGTGTCCATGGAGCCAAGTTTTGGTAGTGAGAAATCCGGATTTAGAGAACCCCATTGAATTGGCCATATCGAATTAGGTAGACATCAAGATTGGTCACATTCTGACAAGGTCAGATTTTCGGGGTCCAAGGAGCCAAATACAGGGAGTGAGCAATCCCGATTTATTGATCCCCACTGAATTGGCCATACTCGAATTTATTTAGACACCAATTTTAGTAACATTCTGAGGTCACATTTTCGGTGTCCAGGGGGCCACATTTTGGGTGTGAGCATTCCGAACTTCGGGATCCCTACTGAATGGGCCATGCTCGAATTAGTTTAGACATCAATTTTAGTCACAATCTGACATGGTCAAATTTTCGGTGTCCAAGGGGCCAAATTATGGGAGTGAGCAATCCCTACTTAGATGTCCCCACTGAATTCGCTATACTCGAATTATTTAGACATCAAGTTTGGTCAACTTCTGACGAGGTCAAATTTTTGGTGTATATGGGGCGAAATTTTGGGACTAAGCAATCCCGATTTAGAGATGCACACTGAATTGGCCATACTCGAATTTGTTGAGACAGCAATTTTGGTCACATTCTGATTAGGTCTAATTTTCGGGGTTTAAGTGGTGAAATTTTGGGAGTGAGCAATTCCGACATAGAGATTACCACTGAATTGGCAATACTCGAATTACTTTAGACATCAGTTTTAGTCACATTTTGATGAGGTCAAATTTTTTGTGTCTAAGGGGTAAAACTTTGGGAGAGAGCAATCCCGATTTAGAGGTCCCCACTAAAGTGGCCATACACGAATTAGTTTAGACATTTAGAATTTTTGTCACATTCTGCCGAGGTCTAAGTTTGGGTTCCCAAGATGCCAAATATTACAAGTAATCCCGGCTTAGAGATCCCCATTGAATTGGCGAAACTCGGCTTAGTTTAGACATCAATTTTAGTCATATTCAGACGAGGTCAAATTTTCGGTGTCCAAGGAGATAAATTTTGGTAGTGAGCAATCCCGATTTAGAGATCCCCACTGAATTGGCCATACACGAATTAGTTTAGACATTAATTTTCGTCACATTGTGACGAGGTCAAATTTGCTGTGTCCAAGGGGCCAAATTTTGAGTGTGAGCAATCCCGACATATAGATCACCACTGAAGTGGCCATACTCGAATTATTTTTGACTTATATTTTAGTCATACTCTGATGAGGTCAAATTTTCGGTGTCTAATGGGTCAAATTTTGGCACTGAGCAATCCCTATTTAGAGATCCCCACTGAATTGGCCATACTTGAATTATTGTAGATGTCAAGTTTGGTCACTATCTGACAATGTCAAATTTTCGGTGTCGAAGGAACCAAATATTGGGAGTGAGCAATCCCGATTTAGAGATCCCCACAGAATTGGCCATACTCGAAATAAATTAGACATCAATTTTGGTCACATTCTCACTAGGTCTAATTTTCGGTGTTCAAGTGGCGAAATTTTGGGAGTGAGCAATCCCGACATAGAGATCCCCACTGAATTGGCCATACTCCAATTAGTTTAGACATCAATTTTAGTCGCATTTTGATGAGGTCATATTTTCTGTGTCCAATTGGCCAAACTTTGGGAGTGAGCAATCCCGATTTAGAGATCCCCACTGAATTGGCCATACTCGAATTAGTTTAGACATCAATTTTGGTCACATTCTGACGAGGTCAAATTTTCGGTGTCCAAGGAGCCAAATTTTGGTAGTGAGCAATCCCGATTTAGAGATGCCCACTGAATTGGCCATACACGAATTAGTTTAGACATTATTTTGGTCACATTGTGACGAGGTCAAATTTGCTGTGTCCAAGGGGCCAAATTTTGGGAGTGAGCAATCCCAGCTTAGAGATCCCCGTTGAATTGGCCATACTCGAATTAGTTTAGACATCAATTTTGGTCACATTCTGATGAGATAAAATTTTGGTTGTCCAAGGTACCAAATTTTGGGTGTGAGCAATCACGAGTTAGAGATCCCCACTAAATTGGCAGTACTCGAATTGTTTTAGGCATGAATTTTGGTCATATTCTGGAATTGGCCATACTCGAATTAGTTTAAACAAGTTTAGTAACATTCTCATGAGGCCAAATTTTTGGTGTCCAAGGGGCCACTTTTTGGGTGTTAGCAATCCCAGCTTAGAGATCCCTACAGCATTGGCCATACTCGAATGCGTTTAGACATCAATTTTAGTCACAATGTGAAGAGGTCACATTTTCGGTGTCCAAGGGACCAAATTATGAGAGTGATCTCCCCACTGAATTGGTCATACTCGAATTATTTTAGACATCAAGTTTGGTCAACTTCTGACGAGGTCAAATTTCGGCGTTCAAGGGGCCAATGTTAGGGATATTTAGAGATCCCCACTGAATTGGCCATACTCGAATTAGTTTAGACATCAATTTTGGTCATATTTTGACGAGGTCAAATTTTCGGTGTCGATGGGACCAAGTTTTGGGAGTGAGCAATCCCGATTTAGAGAACCCCGCTGAAATGGCCATATCGAATTAGGTAGACATCAAGATTGGTCACATTCTGACGAGGTCAAATTTTCGGTGTCCAAGGAGCCAAATACAGGGAGTGAGCAATCCCCATTTAGAGATCCCCCACTGAACTGGCCATACTCGAATTAGTTTAGACACCAATTTTGGTCACATTGTGACGAAGTCAAATTATTGGTGCCCAAGGGGTCAAATTATTGGAGTGAGCAATCCCTACTTTGAGATCACTACTGAATTGGCCATACTCGAATTAGTTTAGACATCAATTTGGTCACATTCTGATGAGATAAAATTTTGGTTGTCGAAGGTACCAAATTTTGGGAGTGAGCAATCCCGATTTAGAGATCCCCACTGATCGGCTGTACTCGAATTTATTTAGACACCAATTTTAGTAACATTCTGATGAGATCAAATTTTCGGTGTCCAAGGGGCCACATTTTGAGTGTGAGCAATCCCGACATATAGATCCCCACTGAAGTGGCCATACTCGAATTATTTTTGATATATTTTAGTCATACTCTGATGAGGTCAAATTTTCGGTGTCTAATGGGTCAAATTGTGGCACTGAGCAATCCCTATTTAGAGATCCCCACTGAATTGGTCATACTTGAATTATTTTAGACGTCAAGTTTGGTCACAATCTGACGAGGTCAAATTTTCGGTGTCGAAGGAGCCAAATATTGGGAGCTAGCAATCCCGATTTAGAGATCCCCACAGAATTGGCCATACTCGAATTAAATTAGACATCAATTTTGGTCACATTCTCACTAGGTCTAATTTTCGGTGTTCAAGTGGCGAAATTTTGGGAGTGAGCAATCCCGACATAGAGATCCCCAATGAATTGGCCATACTCCAATTAGTTTAGACATCAATTTTAGTCACATTTTGATGAGGTCAAATTTTCTGTGTCCAATTGGCCAAACTTTGGGAGTGAGCAATCCCGATTTAGAGATCCCCACTGAATTGGCCATACTCGAATTAGTTTAGACATCAATTTTGGTCACATTCTCACGAGGTCAAATTTTCGGTGTCCAAGGAGCCAAATTTTGGTAGTGAGCAATCCCGATTTAGAGATGCCCACTGAATTGGCCATACACGAATTAGTTTAGACATTAATTTTGGTCACATTGTGACGAGGTCAAATTTGCTGTGTCCAAGGTGCCAAATTTTGGGAGTGAGCTATCCCAACTTAGAGATCCCTGTTGAATTGGCCATACTAGAATTAGTTTAGATATCAATTTTGGTCACATTCTGATGAGATAAAATTTTGGTTGTCCAAGGTACCAAATTTTGGGAGTGAGCAATCCTGAGTTAGAGATCCCCACTGAATTGGCACTACTCGAATTGGTTGAGGCATGAATTTTGGTCATATTCTGGAAATGGCCATACTCGAATTAGTTTAGACAACAAGTTTGGTAACATTCTGATGAGGCCAAATTTTCGGTGTCCAAGGGGCCACTTTTTGGGTGTTAGCAATCCCAGCTTAGAGATCCCTACAGCATTTGCCATACTCGAATGTGTTTAGACATCAATTTTGGTCACAATCTGAAGAGGTCACATTTTCGGTGTCCAAGGGGCCAAATTATGAGAGTGAGGTATCCCTACTTAGATCTCCCCACTCAATTGGCCATACTCGAATTATTTTAGACATCAAATTTGGTCACCTTCTGACGAGGTCAAATTTTCGGTGTCCACGGGGCCAAATTTTGGTAGTGAGCAATCCCGATTTAGAGATCCCCACTGAATTGGCAATACTCGATTTAGTTTAGACATCAAGTTTGGTCACATTGTGACGAGGTCAAATTTTCGGTGTTCAAGAGGCGAAATTTTGGGTGATTTACAGATCCCCACTGAATTGGCCATACCCGAATTAGTTTAGACATTAATTTTGGTCACATTCTGACGACGTCAAATTTTCGGTGTACAAGGGGCCAAATTGTGGGAGTGAGCAATCCCGATTTAGAGATGCCCACTGAATTGGCCATACACGAATTAGTTTAGACATTATTTTGGTCACATTGTGACGAGGTCAAATTTGCTGTGTCCAAGGGGCCAAATTTTGGGAGTGAGCAATCCCAGCTTAGAGATCCCCGTTGAATTGGCCATACTCGAATTAGTTTAGACATCAATTTTGGTCACATTCTGATGAGATAAAATTTTGGTTGTCCAAGGTACCAAATTTTGGGTGTGAGCAATCACGAGTTAGAGATCCCCACTAAATTGGCAGTACTCGAATTGTTTTAGGCATGAATTTTGGTCATATTCTGGAATTGGCCATACTCGAATTAGTTTAGACAAGTTTAGTAACATTCTCATGAGGCCAAATTTTTGGTGTCCAAGGGGCCACTTTTTGGGTGTTAGCAATCCCAGCTTAGAGATCCCTACAGCATTGGCCATACTCGAATGCGTTTAGACATCAATTTTAGTCACAATGTGTAGAGGTCACATTTTCGGTGTCCAAGGGACCAAATTATGAGAGTTATCTCCCCACTGAATTGGTCATACTCGAATTATTTTAGACATCAAGTTTGGTCAACTTCTGACGCGGTCAAATTTCGGCGTTCAAGGGGCCAATGTTAGGGATATTTAGAGATCCCCACTGAATTGGCCATACTCGAATTAGTTTAGACATCAATTTTGGTCATATTTTGACGAGGTCAAATTTTCGGTGTCGACGGGACCAAGTTTTGGGAGTGAGCAATCCCGATTTAGAGAACCCCGCTGAAATGGCCATATCGAATTAGGTAGACATCAAGATTGGTCACATTCTGACGAGGTCAAATTTTCTTTGTCCAAGGAGCCAAATACAGGGAGTGAGCAATCCCGATTTAGAGATCCCCCACTGAACTGGCCATACTCGAATTAGTTTAGACACCAATTTTGGTCACATTGTGACGAAGTCAAATTATTGGTGCCCAAGGGGTGAAATTATTGGAGTGAGCAATCCCTACTTTGAGATCACTACTGAATTGGCCATACTCGAATTAGTTTAGACATCAATTTGGTCACATTCTGATGAGATAAAATTTTGGTTGTCGAAGGTACCAAATTTTGGGAGTGAGCAATCCCGATTTAGAGATCCCCACTGATCGGCTGTACTCGAATTTATTTAGACACCAATTTTAGTAACATTCTGATGAGATCAAATTTTCGGTGTCCAAGGGGCCACATTTTGAGTGTGAGCAATCCCGACATATAGATCCCCACTGAAGTGGCCATACTCGAATTATTTTTGTTATATTTTAGTCATACTCTGATGAGGTCAAATTTTCGGTGTCTAATGGGTCAAATTGTGGCACTGAGCAATCCCTATTTAGAGATCCCCACTGAATTGGCCATACTTGAATTATTTTAGACGTCAAGTTTGGTCACAATCTGACGAGGTCAAATTTTCGGTGTCGAAGGAGCCAAATATTGGGAGCTAGCAATCCCGATTTAGAGATCCCCACAGAATTGGCCTTACTTGAATTAAATTAGACATCAATTTTGGTCACATTCTCACTAGGTCTAATTTTCGGTGTTCAAGTGGCGAAATTTTGGGAGTGAGCAATCCCGACATAGAGATCCCCAATGAATTGGCCATATTCCAATTAGTTTAGACATCAATTTTAGTCACATTTTGATGAGGTCAAATTTTCTGTGTCCAATTGGCCAAACTTTGGGAGTGAGCAATCCCGATTTAGAGATCCCCACTGAATTGGCCATACTCGAATTAGTTTAGACATCAATTTTGGTCACATTCTCACGAGGTCAAATTTTCGGTGTCCAAGGAGCCAAATTTTGGTAGTGAGCAATCCCGATTTAGAGATGCCCACTGAATTGGCCATACACGAATTAGTTTAGACATTAATTTTTGTCACATTGTGACGAGGTCAAATTTGCTGTGTCCAAGGTGCCAAATTTTGGGAGTGAGCTATCCCAACTTAGAGATCCCTGTTGAATTGGCCATACTAGAATTAGTTTAGATATCAATTTTGGTCACATTCTGATGAGATAAAATTTTGGTTGTCCAAGGTACCAAATTTTGGGAGTGAGCAATCCTGAGTTAGAGATCCCCACTGAATTGGCACTACTCGAATTGGTTTAGGCATGAATTTTGGTCATATTCTGGAAATGGCCATACTCGAATTAGTTTAGACAACAAGTTTGGTAACATTCTGATGAGGCCAAATTTTCGGTGTCCAAGGGGCCACTTTTTGGGTGTTAGCAATCCCAGCTTAGAGATCCCTACAGCATTTGCCATACTCGAATGTGTTTAGACATCAATTTTAGTCACAATCTGAAGAGGTCACATTTTCGGTGTCCAAGGGGCCAAATTATGAGAGTGAGGTATCCCTACTTAGATCTCCCCACTCAATTGGCCATACTCGAATTATTTTAGACATCAAATTTGGTCACCTTCTGACGAGGTCAAATTTTCGGTGTCCACGGGGCCAAATTTTGGTAGTGAGCAATCCCGATTTAGAGATCCCCACTGAATTGGCAATACTCGATTTAGTTTAGACATCAAGTTTGGTCACATTGTGACGAGGTCAAATTTTCGGTGTTCAAGAGGCGAAATTTTGGGTGATTTACAGATCCCCACTGAATTGGCCATACCCGAATTAGTTTAGACATTAATTTTGGTCACATTCTGACGAGGTCAAATTTTCGGTGTACAAGGGGCCAAATTGTGGGAGTGAGCAATCCCGACTTAGAGATCCCCACTGATTTAGTCATACTCGAATTAGTTTAGACATCAATTTTGGTCGCATTCTGATGAGGTCAAATTTTCGGTGTCGAAGGGGCAATTTTTGGAGGTGAGCAATCCCGTTTGAGAGATCCCACTAAATTGGCTGAACTCGATTTAGTTTAGACATCAATTTTGGTCATATTCTGAAGAGGTCAAATTTTTGGGTGTCCAAGGAGTGAAATTTTGGTTGTGAGGAATCTCGATTTTAGATCCCCAATGAATTGGCTGTACTCGATTTATTTTAGGGATCAATTTTGGTCATATTCTGGGATTGGCCATACTCGAATTTATTTAGACACCAATTTTAGTAACATTCTGAGGTCAAATTTTCGGTGTCCAGGGGGCCACATTTTGGGTGTGAGCATTCCGAACTTCGGGATCCCTACTGATTGGGCCATGCTCGAATTAGTTTAGACATCAATTTTCGTCACAATCTGACATGGTCAAATTTTCGGTGTCCAAGGGGCCAAATTATGGGATTGAGCAATCCCTACTTAGATATCCCCACTGAATTCGCTATACTCGAATTATTTTAGACATCAAGTTTGGTCAACTTCTGACGAGGTCAAATTTTCGGTGTATATGGGGCGAAATTTTGGGACTAAGCAATCCCGATTTAGAGATGCCCACTGAATTGGCCATACTCGAATTTGTTTAGACAGCAATTTTGGTCACATTCTGATTAGGTCTAATTTTCGGGGTTTAAGTGGTGAA
Organism: Amblyomma maculatum; assembly: GCF_055883805.1. Lineage (NCBI taxonomy): Eukaryota > Metazoa > Arthropoda > Arachnida > Ixodida > Ixodidae > Amblyomma > Amblyomma maculatum. The sequence goes on from NC_139348.1 coordinate 34,399,342, forward strand.
ATTTTGGGAGTGAGCAATTCCGACATAGAGATTACCACTGAATTGGCAATACTCGAATTAGTTTAGACATCAGTTTTAGTCACATTTTGATGAGGTCAAATTTTCTGTGTCTAAGGGGTAAAACTTTGGGAGAGAGCAATCCCGATTTAGAGGTCCCCACTAAAGTGGCCATACACGAATTAGTTTAGACGTTTAGAATTTTTGTCACTTTCTGACGAGGTCTAAGTTTGGGTTCCCAAGATGCCAAATATTACAAGTAATCCCGGCTTAGAGATCCCCATTGAATTGGCGAAACTCGGCTTAGTTTAGACATCAATTTTAGTCATATTCAGACGAGGTCAAATTTTCGGTGTCCAAGGAGATAAATTTTGGTAGTGAGCAATCCCGATTTAGAGATCCCCACTGAATTGGCCATACACGAATTAGTTTAGACATTATTTTCGTCACATTGTGACGAGGTCAAATTTGCTGTGTCCAAGGGGCCAAATTTTGAGTGTGAGCAATCCCGACATATAGATCACCACTGAAGTGGCCATACTCGAATTATTTTTGACTTATATTTTAGTCATACTCTGATGAGGTCAAATTTTCGGTGTCTAATGGGTCAAATTTTGGCACTGAGCAATCCCTATTTAGAGATCCCCACTGAATTGGCCATACTTGAATTATTTTAGATGTCAAGTTTGGTCACTATCTGACGATGTCAAATTTTCGGTGTCGAAGGAACCAAATATTGGGAGTGAGCAATCCCGATTTAGAGATCCCCACAGAATTGGCCATACTCGAATTAAATTAGACATCAATTTTGGTCACATTCTCACTAGGTCTAATTTTCGGTGTTCAAGTGGCGAAATTTTGGGAGTGAGCAATCCCGACATAGAGATCCCGACTGAATTGGCCATACTCCAATTAGTTTAGACATCAATTTTAGTCGCATTTTGATGAGGTCAAATTTTCTGTTTCCAATTGGCCAAACTTTGGGAGTGAGCAATCCCGATTTAGAGATCCCCACTGAATTGGCCATACTCGAATTAGTTTAGACATCAATTTTGGTCACATTCTGACGAGGTCAAATTTTCGGTGTCCAAGGAGCCAAATTTTGGTAGTGAGCAATCCCGATTTAGAGATGCCCACTGAATTGGCCATACACGAATTAGTTTAGACATTATTTTGGTCACATTGTGACGAGGTCAAATTTGCTGTGTCCAAGGGGCCAAATTTTGGGAGTGAGCAATCCCAGCTTAGAGATCCCCGTTGAATTGGCCATACTCGAATTAGTTTAGACATCAATTTTGGTCACATTCTGATGAGATAAAATTTTGGTTGTCCAAGGTACCAAATTTTGGGAGTGAGCAATCACGAGTTAGAGATCCCCACTAAATTGGCAGTACTCGAATTGTTTTAGGCATGAATTTTGGTCATATTCTGGAATTGGCCATACTCGAATTAGTTTAGACAACAAGTTTAGTAACATTCTCATGAGGCCAAATTTTTGGTGTCCAAGGGGCCACTTTTTGGGTGTTAGCAATCCCAGCTTAGAGATCCCTACAGCATTGGCCATACTCGAATGAGTTTAGACATCAATTTTAGTCACAATGTCAAGAGGTCACATTTTCGGTGTCCAAGGGACCAAATTATGAGAGTGATCTCCCCACTGAATTGGTCATACTCGAATTATTTTAGACATCAAGTTTGGTGAACTTCTGACGAGGTCAAATTTCGGCGTTCAAGGGGCCAATGTTAGGGATATTAAAGGATCCCCACTGAATTGGCCATACTCGAATTAGTTTAGACATCAATTTTGGTAATATTTTGACGAGGTCAAATTTTCGGTGTCGACGGGGCCAAGTTTTGGGAGTGAGCAATCCCGATTTAGAGAACCCCGCTGAAATGGCCATATCGAATTAGGTAGACATCAAGATTGGTCACATTCTGACGAGGTCAAATTTTCGGTGTCCAAGGAGCCAAATACAGGGAGTGAGCAATCCCGATTTAGAGATCCCCCACTGAACTGGCCATACTCGAATTAGTTTAGACACCAATTTTGGTCACATTGTGACAAAGTCAAATTATTGGTGCCCAAGGGGTCAAATTATTGGAGTGAGCAATCCCTACTTTGAGATCACTACTGAATTGGCCATACTCGAATTAGTTTAGACATCAATTTGGTCACATTCTGATGAGATAAAATTTTGGTTGTCGAAGGTACCAAATTTTGGGAGTGAGCAATCCCGATTTAGAGATCCCCCACTGATCGGCTGTACTCGAATTTATTTAGACACCAATTTTAGTAACATTCTGATGAGATCAAATTTTCGGTGTCCAAGGGGCCACATTTTGAGTGTGAGCAATCCCGACATATAGATCCCCATTGAAGTGGGCATACTCGAATTATTTTTGATATATTTTAGTCATACTCTGATGAGGTCAAATTTTCGGTGTCTAATGGGTCAAATTGTGGCACTGAGCAATCCCTATTTAGAGATCCCCACTGAATTGGCCATACTTGAATTATTTTAGACGTCAAGTTTGGTCACAATCTGACGAGGTCAAATTTTCGGTGTCGAAGGAGCCAAATATTGGGAGTTAGCAATCCCGATTTAGAGATCCCCACAGAATTGGCCATACTCGAATTAAATTAGACATCAATTTTGGTCACATTCTCACTAGGTCTAATTTTCGGTGTTCAAGTGGCGAAATTTTGGGAGTGAGCAATCCCGACATAGAGATCCCCAATGAATTGGCCATACTCCAATTAGTTTAGACATCAATTTTAGTCACATTTTGATGAGGTCAAATTTTCTGTGTCCAATTGGCCAAACTTTGGGAGTGAGCAATCCCGATTTAGAGATCCCCACTGAATTGGCCATACTCGAATTAGTTTAGACATCAATTTTGGTCACATTCTGACGAGGTCAAATTTTCGGTGTCCAAGGAGCCAAATTTTGGTAGTGAGCAATCCCGATTTAGAGATGCCCACTGAATTGGCCATACACGAATTAGTTTAGACATTATTTTGGTCACATTGTGACGAGGTCAAATTTGCTGTGTCCAAGGGGCCAAATTTTGGGAGTGAGCAATCCCAGCTTAGAGATCCCCGTTGAATTGGCCATACTCGAATTAGTTTAGACATCAATTTTGGTCACATTCTGATGAGATAAAATTTTGGTTGTCCAAGGTACCAAATTTTGGGAGTGAGCAATCGCGAGTTAGAGATCCCCACTAAATTGGCAGTACTCGAATTGTTTTAGGCATGAATTTTGGTCATATTCTGGAATTGGCCATACTCGAATTAGTTTAGACAACAAGTTTAGTAACATTCTCATGAGGCCAAATTTTTGGTGTCCAAGGGGACACTTTTTGGGTGTTAGCAATCCCAGCTTAGAGATCCCTACAGCATTGGCCATACTCGAATGAGTTTAGACATCAATTTTAGTCACAATGTCAAGAGGTCACATTTTCGGTGTCCAAGGGACCAAATTATGAGAGTGATCTCCCCACTGAATTGGTCATACTAGAATTATTTTAGACATCAAGTTTGGTCAACTTCTGACGAGGTCAAATTTCGGCGTTCAAGGGGCCAATGTTAGGGATATTTAGAGAGCCCCACTGAATTGGCCATACTCGAATTAGTTTAGACATCAATTTTGGTCATATTTTGACGAGGTCAAATTTTCGGTGTCGACGGGGCCAAGTTTTGGGAGTGAGAAATCCCGATTTAGAGAACCCCGCTGAAATGGCCATATCGAATTAGGTAGACATCAAGATTGGTCACATTCTGACGAGGTCAAATTTTCGGTGTCCAAGGAGCCAAATACAGGGAGTGAGCAATCCCGATTTAGAGATCCCCCACTGAACTGGCCATACTCGAATTAGTTTAGACACCAATTTTGGTCACATTGTGACGAAGTCAAATTATTGGTGCCCAAGGGGTCAAATTATTGGAGTGAGCAATCCCTACTTTGAGATCACTACTGAATTGGCCATACTCGAATTAGTTTAGACATCAATTTGGTCACATTCTGATGAGATAAAATTTTGGTTGTCGAAGGTACCAAATTTTGGGAGTGAGCAATCCCGATTTAGAGATCCCCACTGATCGGCTGTACTCGAATTTATTTAGACACCAATTTTAGTAACATTCTGATGAGATCAAATTTTCGGTGTCCAAGGGGCCACATTTTGAGTGTGAGCAATCCCGACATATAGATCCCCATTGAAGTGGCCACACTCGAATTATTTTTGATATATTTTAGTCATACTCTGATGAGGTCAAATTTTCGGTGTCTAATGGGTCAAATTGTGGCACTGAGCAATCCCTATTTAGAGATCCCCACTGAATTGGCCATACTTGAATTATTTTAGACGTCAAGTTTGGTCACAATCTGACGAGGTCAAATTTTCGGTGTCGAAGGAGCCAAATATTGGGAGTTAGCAATCCCGATTTAGAGATCCCCTCAGAATTGGCCATACTCGAATTAAATTAGACATCAATTTTGGTTACATTCTCACTAGGTCTAATTTTCGGTGTTCAAGTGGCGAAATTTTGGGAGTGAGCAATCCCGACATAGAGATCCCCAATGAATTGGCCATACTCCAATTAGTTTAGACATCAATTTTAGTCACATTTTGATGAGGTCAAATTTTCTGTGTCCAATTGGCCAAACTTTGGGAGTGAGCAATCCCAACTTAGAGATCCCTGTTGAATTGGCCATACTAGAATTAGTTTAGGCATCAATTTTGGTCACATTCTCACGAGGTCAAATTTTCGGTGTCCAAGGAGCCAAATTTTGGTAGTGAGCAATCCCGATTTAGAGATGCCCACTGAATTGGCCATACACGAATTAGTTTAGACATCAATTTTAGTCACATTTTGATGAGGTCAAATTTTCTGTGTCCAATTGGCCAAACTTTGGGAGTGAGCAATCCCAACTTAGAGATCCCTGTTGAATTGGCCATACTAGAATTAGTTTAGGCATCAATTTTGGTCACATTCTCACGAGGTCAAATTTTCGGTGTCCAAGGAGCCAAATTTTGGTAGTGAGCAATCCCGATTTAGAGATGCCCACTGAATTGGCCATACACGAATTAGTTTAGACATTAATTTTGGTCACATTGTGACGAGGTCAAATTTGCTGTGTCCAAGCGGCCAAATTTTGGGAGTGAGCTATCCCAACTTAGAGATCCCTGTTGAATTGGCCATACTAGAATTAGTTTAGACATCAATTTTGGTCACATTCTGATGAGATAAAATTTTGGTTGTCCAAGGTACCAAATTTTGGGAGTGAGCAATCCTGAGTTGGAGATCCCCACTGAATTGGCACTACTCGAATTGGTTTAGGCATGAATTTTGGTCATATTCTGGAAATGGCCATACTCGAATTAGTTTAGACAACAAGTTTGGTAACATTCTGATGAGGCCAAATTTTCGGGGTCCAAGGGGCCACTTTTTGGGTGTTAGCAATCCCAGCTTAGAGATCCCTACAGCATTTGCCATACTCGAATGTGTTTAGACATCAATTTTAGTCACAATCTGAAGAGGTCACATTTTCGGTGTCCAAGGGGCCAAATTATGAGAGTGAGGTATCCCTACTTAGATCTCCCCACTCAATTGGCCATACTCGAATTATTTTAGACATCAAATTTGGTCAACTTCTGACGAGGTCAAATTTTCGGTGTCCACGGGGCCAAATATTGGTAGTGAGCAATCCCGATTTAGAGATCCCCACTGAATTGGCAATACTCGATTTAGTTTAGACATCAAGTTTGGTCACATTGTGACGAGGTCAAATTTTCGGTGTTCAAGAGGCGAAATTTTGGGTGATTTACAGATCCCCACTGAATTGGCCATACCCGAATTAGTTTAGACATTAATTTTGGTCACATTCTGACGAGGTCAAATTTTCGGTGTACAAGGGGCCAAATTGTGGGAGTGAGCAATCGCGACTTAGAGATCCCCACTGATTTAGTCACACTCGAATTAGTTTAGACATCAATTTTGGTCGCATTCTGATGAGGTCAAATTTTCGGTGTCGAAGGGGCAATTTTTGGAGGTGAGCAATCCCGTTTGAGAGATCCCACTAAATTGGCTGAACTCGATTTAGTTTAGACATCAATTTTGGTCATATTCTGAAGAGGTCAAATTTTTTTGGTGTCCAAGGAGCGAAATTTTGCTTGTGAGAAATCTCGATTTAGAGATCCCCAATGAATTGGCTGTACTCGATTTATTTTAGGGATCAATTTTGGTCATATTCTGGGATTGGCCATACTCGAATTAGTTTAGACACCAATTTTAGTAACATTCTAATGAGATCAAACTTTCGGTGTCCAAGGGGCCACATTTTGGGTGTGAGCAATCGCTACTTACATATCCCCACTGAATTGGCCATACTCGAATTTATTTAGACAACAATTTTAGTAACATTCTGAGGTCAAATTTTCGGTGTCCAGGAGGCCACATTTTGGGTGTGAGCATTCCGAACTTCGGGATCCCTACTGAATGGGCCATGCTCGAATTAGTTTAGACATCAATTTTAGTCACAATCTGACATGGTCAAATTTTCGGTGTCCAAGGGGCCAAATTATGGGAGTGAGCAATCCCTACTTAGATATCCCCACTGAATTCGCTATGCTCGAATTATTTTAGACATCAAGTTTGGTCAACTTCTGACGAGGTCAAATTTTCGGTGTATATGGGGCGAAATTTTGGGACTAAGCAATCCCGATTTAGAGATGCCCACTGAATTGGCCATACTCGAATTTGTTTAGACAGCAATTTTGGTCACATTCTGATTAGGTCTAATTTTCGGGGTTTAAGTGGTGAAATTTTGGGAGTGAGCAATTCCGATTTAGAGATCCCCACTGAATTGGCCATACTCGAATTAGTTTAGACATCAGTTTTAGTCACATTTTGATGAGGTCAAATTTTCTGTGTCTAAGGGGTAAAACTTTGGGAGAGAGCAATCCCGATTTAGAGGTCCCCACTAAAGTGGCCATACACGAATTAGTTTAGACATTTAGAATTTTTGTCGCTTTCTGACGAGGTCTAAGTTTGGGTTCCCAAGATGCCAAATATTACAAGTAATCCCGGCTTAGAGATCCCCATTGAATTGGCGAAACTCGGCTTAGTTTAGACATCAATTTTAGTCATATTCAGACGAGGTCAAATTTTCGGTGTCCAAGGAGATAAATTTTGGTAGTGAGCAATCCCGATTTAGAGATCCCCACTGAATTGGCCATACACGAATTAGTTTAGACATTAATTTTCGTCACATTGTGACGAGGTCAAATTTGCGTGTCCAAGGGGCCAAATTTTGAGTGTGAGCAATCCCGACATATAATCACCACTGAAGTGGCCATACTCGAATTATTTTTGACTTATATTTTAGTCATACTCTGATGAGGTCAAATTTTCGGTGTCTAATGGGTCAAATTTTGGCACTGAGCAATCAATATTTAGAGATCCCCACTGAATTGGCCATACTTGAATTATTTTAGATGTCAAGTTTGGTCACTATCTGACGATGTCAAATTTTCGGTGTCGAAGGAACCAAATATTGGGAGTGAGCAATCCCGATTTAGAGATCCCCACAGAATTGGCCATACTCGAATTAAATTAGACATCAATTTTGGTCACATTCTCACTAGGTCTAATTTTCGGTGTTCAAGTGGCGAAATTTTGGGAGTGAGCAATCCCGACATAGAGATCCCCACTGAATTGGCCATACTCCAATTAGTTTAGACATCAATTTTAGTCGCATTTTGATGAGGTCAAATTTTCTGTGTCCAATTGGCCAAACTTTGGGAGTGAGCAATCGCGATTTAGAGATCCCCACTGAATTGGCCATACTCGAATTAGTTTAGACATCAATTTTGGTCACATTCTGACGAGGTCAAATTTTCGGTGTCCAAGGAGCCAAATTTTGGTAGTGAGCAATCCCGATTTAGAGATGCCCACTGAATTGGCCATACACGAATTAGTTTAGACATTAATTTTGGTCACATTGTGACGAGGTCAAATTTGCTGTGTCCAAGGGGCCAAATTTTGGGAGTGAGCAATCCCAGCTTAGAGATCCCCGTTGAATTGGCCATACTCGAATTAGTTTAGACATCAATTTTGGTCACATTCTGATGAGATAAAATTTTGGTTGTCCAAGGTACCAAATTTTGGGAGTGAGCAATCACGAGTTAGAGATCCCCACTAAATTGGCAGTACTCGAACTGTTTTAGGCATGAATTTTGGCCATATTCTGGAATTGGCCATACTCGAATTAGTTTAGACAACAAGTTTAGTAACATTCTCATGAGGCCAAATTTTTGTTGTCCAAGGGGCCACTTTTTGGGTGTTAGCAATCCCAGCTTAGAGATCCCTACAGCATTGGCCATACTCGAATGAGTTTAGACATCAATTTTAGTCACAATGTGAAGAGGTCACATTTTCGGTGTCCAAGGGACCAAGTTATGAGAGTGATCTCCCCACTGAATTGGTCATACTCGAATTATTTTAGACATCAAGTTTGGTCAACTTCTGACGAGGTCAAATTTCGGCGTTCAAGGGGCCAATGTTAGGGATATTTAGAGATCCCCACTGAATTGGCCATACTCGAATTAGTTTAGACATTAATTTTGGTCATATTTTGACGAGGTCAAATTTTCGGCGTCGACGGGGCCAAGTTTTGGGAGTGAGCAATCCCGATTTAGAGAACCCCGCTGAAATGGCCATATCGAATTAGGTAGACATCAAGATTGGTCACATTCTGACGAGGTCAAATTTTCGGTGTCCAAGGAGCCAAATACAGGGAGTGAGCAATCCCGATTTAGAGATCCCCCACTGAACTGGCCATACTCGAATTAGTTTAGACACCAATTTTGGTCACATTGTGACGAAGTCAAATTATTGGTGCCCAAGGGGTCAAATTATTGGAGTGACATGATAGAAAAACAGCGCAAAAGACGTGCACGGAGGAGAAGAACGGACCGTTCTTCTCCTCCGTGCACGTCTTTTGCGCTGTTTTTCTATCATGTCACCATACCAACTCGCCCAGATGTCTCTTCTTTTATTGGAGTGAGCAATCCCTACTTTGAGATCACTACTGAATTGGCCATACTCGAATTAGTTTAGACATCAATTTGGTCACATTCTGATGAGATAAAATTTTGGTTGTCGAAGGTACCAAATTTTGGGAGTGAGCAATCCCGATTTAGAGATCCCCACTGATCGGCTGTACTCGAATTTATTTAGACACCAATTTTAGTAACATTCTGATGAGATCAAATTTTCGGTGTCCAAGGGGCCACATTTTGAGTGTGAGCAATCCCGACATATAGATCCCCATTGAAGTGGCCATACTCGAATTATTTTTGATATATTTTAGTCATACTCTGATGAGGTCAAATTTTCGGTGTCTAATGGGTCAAATTGTGGCACTGAGCAATCCCTATTTAGAGATCCCCACTGAATTGGCCATACTTGAATTATTTTAGACGTCAAGTTTGGTCACAATCTGACGAGGTCAAATTTTAGGTGTCGAAGGAGCCAAATATTGGGAGTTAGCAATCCCGATTTAGAGATCCCCTCAGAATTGGCCATACTCGAATTAAATTAGACATCAATTTTGGTCACATTCTCACTAGGTCTAATTTTCGGTGTTCAAGTGGCGAAATTTTGGGAGTGAGCAATCCCGACATAGAGATCCCCAATGAATTGGCCATACTCCAATTAGTTTAGACACCAATTTTAGTCACATTTTGATGAGGTCAAATTTTCTGTGTCCATTTGGCCAAACTTTGGGAGTGAGCAATCCCGATTTAGAGATCTCTACTGAATTGGCCATACTCGAATTAGTTTAGGCATCAATTTTGGTCACATTCTCACGAGGTCCAAGGGGCCACATTTTGAGTGTGAGCAATCCCGACATATAGATGCCCATTGAAGTGGCCATACTCGAATTATTTTTGATATATTTTAGTCATACTCTGATGAGGTCAAATTTTGGGTGTCTAATGGGTCAAATTGTGGCACTGAGCAATCCCTATTTAGAGATCCCCACTGAATTGGCCATACTTGAATTATTTTAGACGTCAAGTTTGGTCACAATCTGACGAGGTCAAATTTTAGGTGTCGAAGGAGCCAAATATTGGGAGTTAGCAATCCCGATTTAGAGATCCCCTCAGAATTGGCCATACTCGAATTAGACATCAATTTTGGTCACATTCTCACTAGGTCTAATTTTCGGTGTTCAAGTGGCGAAATTTTGGGAGTGAGCAATCCCGACATAGAGATCCCCAATGAATTGGCCATACTCCAATTAGTTTAGACATCAATTTTAGTCACATTTTGATGAGGTCAAATTTTCTGTGTCCAATTGGCCAAACTTTGGGAGTGAGCAATCCCGATTTAGAGATCCCTACTGAATTGGCCATACTCGAATTAGTTTAGACATCAATTTTGGTCACATTCTCACGAGGTCAAATTTTCGGTGTCCAAGGAGCCAAATTTTGGTAGTGAGCAATCCCGATTTAGAGATGCCCACTGAATTGGCCATACACGAATTAGTTTAAACATTAATTTTGGTCACATTGTGACGAGGTCAAATTTGCTGTGTCCAAGGGGCCAAATTTTGGGAGTGAGCTATCCCAACTTAGAGATCCCTGTTGAATTGGCCATACTAGAATTAGTTTAGACATCAATTTTGGTCACATTCTGATGAGATAAAATTTTGGTTGTCCAAGGTACCAAATTTTGGGAGTGAGCAATCCTGAGTTAGAGATCCCCACTGAATTGGCACTACTCGAATTGGTTTAGGCATGAATTCTGGTCATATTCTGGAAATGGCCATACTCGAATTAGTTTAGACAACAAGTTTGGTAACATTCTGATGAGGCCAAATTTTCGGTGTCCAAGGGGCCACTTTTTGGGTGTTAGCAATCCCAGCTTAGAGATCCCTACAGCATTTGCCATACTCGAATGTGTTTAGACATCAATTTTAGTCACAATCTGAAGAGGTCACATTTTCGGTGTCCAAGGGGCCAACTTATGAGAGTGAGGTATCCCTACTTAGATCTCCCCACTCAATTGGCCATACTCGAATTATTTTAGACATCAAATTTGGTCAACTTCTGACGAGGTCAAATTTTCTGTGTCCAATTGGCCAAACTTTGGGAGTGAGCAATCCCGATTTAGAGATCCCCACTGAATTGGCCATACTCGAATTAGTTTAGACATCAATTTTGGTCACATTCTGACGAGGTCAAATTTTCGGTGTCCAAGGAGCCAAATTTTGGTAGTGAGCAATCCCGATTTAGAGATGCCCACTGAATTGGCCATACACGAATTAGTTTAGACATTAATTTTGGTCACATTGTGACGAGGTCAAATTTGCTGTGTCCAAGGGGCCAAATTTTGGGAGTGAGCAATCCCAGCTTAGAGATCCCCGTTGAATTGGCCATACTCGAATTAGTTTAGAGATCAATTTTGGTCACATTCTGATGAGATAAAATTTTGGTTGTCCAAGGTGCCAAATTTTGGGAGTGAGCAATCACGAGTTAGAGATCCCCACTAAATTGGCAGTACTCGAATTGTTTTAGGCATGAATTTTGGTCATATTCTGGAATTGGCCATACTCGAATTAGTTTAGACAACAAGTTTAGTAACATTCTCATGAGGCCAAATTTTTGGTGTCCAAGGGGCCTCTTTTTGGGTGTTAGCAATCCCAGCTTAGAGATCCCTACAGCATTGGCCATACTCGAATGAGTTTAGACATCAATTTTAGTCACAATGTGAAGAGGTCACATTTTCGGTGTCCAAGGGACCAAGTTATGAGAGTGATCTCCCCACTGAATTGGTCATACTCGAATTATTTTAGACATCAAGTTTGGTCAACTTCTGACGAGGTCAAATTTCGGCGTTCAAGGGGCCAATGTTAGGGATATTTAGAGATCCCCACTGAATTGGCCATACTCGAATTAGTTTAGACATCAATTTTGGTCATATTTTGACGAGGTCAAATTTTCGGCGTCGACGGGGCCAAGTTTTGAGAGTGAGCAATCCCGATTTAGAGAACCCCGCTGAAATGGCCATATCGAATTAGTTTAGACATCAAGATTGGTCACATTCTGACGAGGTCAAATTTTCGGTGTCCAAGGAGCCAAATACAGGGAGTGAGCAATCCCGATTTAGAGATCCCCCACTGAACTGGCCATACTCGAATTAGTTTAGACACCAATTTTGGTCACATTGTGACGAAGTCAAATTATTGGTGCCCAAGGGGTCAAATTATTGGAGTGAGCAATCCCTACTTTGAGATCACTACTGAATTGGCCATACTCGAATTAGTTTAGACATCAATTTGGTCACATTCTGATGAGATAAAATTTTGGTTGTTGAAGGTACCAAATTTTGGGAGTGAGCAATCCCGATTTAGAGATCCCCACTGATCGGCTGTACTCGAATTTATTTAGACACCAATTTTAGTAACATTCTGATGAGATCAAATTTTCGGTGTCCAAGGGGCCACATTTTGAGTGTGAGCAATCCCGACATATAGATGCCCATTGAAGTGGCCATACTCGAATTATTTTTGATATATTTTAGTCATACTCTGATGAGGTCAAATTTTGGGTGTCTAATGGGTCAAATTGTGGCACTGAGCAATCCCTATTTAGAGATCCCCACTGAATTGGCCATACTTGAATTATTTTAGACGTCAAGTTTGGTCACAATCTGACGAGGTCAAATTTTAGGTGTCGAAGGAGCCAAATATTGGGAGTTAGCAATCCCGATTTAGAGATCCCCTCAGAATTGGCCATACTCGAATTAGACATCAATTTTGGTCACATTCTCACTAGGTCTAATTTTCGGTGTTCAAGTGGCGAAATTTTGGGAGTGAGCAATCCCGACATAGAGATCCCCAATGAATTGGCCATACTCCAATTAGTTTAGACATCAATTTTAGTCACATTTTGATGAGGTCAAATTTTCTGTGTCCAATTGGCCAAACTTTGGGAGTGAGCAATCCCGATTTAGAGATCCCTACTGAATTGGCCATACTCGAATTAGTTTAGACATCAATTTTGGTCACATTCTCACGAGGTCAAATTTTCGGTGTCCAAGGAGCCAAATTTTGGTAGTGAGCAATCCCGATTTAGAGATGCCCACTGAATTGGCCATACACGAATTAGTTTAAACAATAATTTTGGTCACATTGTGACGAGGTCAAATTTGCTGTGTCCAAGGGGCCAAATTTTGGGAGTGAGCTATCCCAACTTAGAGATCCCTGTTGAATTGGCCATACTAGAATTAGTTTAGACATCAATTTTGGTCACATTCTGATGAGATAAAATTTTGGTTGTCCAAGGTACCAAATTTTGGGAGTGAGCAATCCTGAGTTAGAGATCCCCACTGAATTGGCACTACTCGAATTGGTTTAGGCATGAATTCTGGTCATATTCTGGAAATGGCCATACTCGAATTAGTTTAGACAACAAGTTTGGTAACATTCTCATGAGGCCAAATTTTCGGTGTCCAAGGGGCCACTTTTTGGGTGTTAGCAATCCCAGCTTAGAGATCCCTACAGCATTTGCCATACTCGAATGTGTTTAGACATCAATTTTAGTCACAATCTGAAGAGGTCACATTTTCGGTGTCCAAGGGGCCAACTTATGAGAGTGAGGTATCCCTACTTAGATCTCCCCACTCAATTGGCCATACTCGAATTATTTTAGACATCAAATTTGGTCAACTTCTGACGAGGTCAAATTTTCTGTGTCCAATTGGCCAAACTTTGGGAGTGAGCAATCCCGATTTAGAGATCCCCACTGAATTGGCCATACTCGAATTAGTTTAGACATCAATTTTGGTCACATTCTGACGAGGTCAAATTTTCGGTGTCCAAGGAGCCAAATTTTGGTAGTGAGCAATCCCGATTTAGAGATGCCCACTGAATTGGCCATACACGAATTAGTTTAGACATTAATTTTGGTCACATTGTGACGAGGTCAAATTTGCTGTGTCCAAGGGGCCAAATTTTGGGAGTGAGCAATCCCAGCTTAGAGATCCCCGTTGAATTGGCCATACTCGAATTAGTTTAGAGATCAATTTTGGTCACATTCTGATGAGATAAAATTTTGGTTGTCCAAGGTGCCAAATTTTGGGAGTGAGCAATCACGAGTTAGAGATCCCCACTAAATTGGCAGTACTCGAATTGTTTTAGGCATGAATTTTGGTCATATTCTGGAATTGGCCATACTCGAATTAGTTTAGACAACAAGTTTAGTAACATTCTCATGAGGCCAAATTTTTGGTGTCCAAGGGGCCTCTTTTTGGGTGTTAGCAATCCCAGCTTAGAGATCCCTACAGCATTGGCCATACTCGAATGAGTTTAGACATCAATTTTAGTCACAATGTGAAGAGGTCACATTTTCGGTGTCCAAGGGACCAAGTTATGAGAGTGATCTCCCCACTGAATTGGTCATACTCGAATTATTTTAGACATCAAGTTTGGTCAACTTCTGACGAGGTCAAATTTCGGCGTTCAAGGGGCCAATGTTAGGGATATTTAGAGATCCCCACTGAATTGGCCATACTCGAATTAGTTTAGACATCAATTTTGGTCATATTTTGACGAGGTCAAATTTTCGGCGTCGACGGGGCCAAGTTTTGGGAGTGAGCAATCCCGATTTAGAGAACCCCGCTGAAATGGCCATATCGAATTAGTTTAGACATCAAGATTGGTCACATTCTGACGAGGTCAAATTTTCGGTGTCCAAGGAGCCAAATACAGGGAGTGAGCAATCCCGATTTAGAGATCCCCCACTGAACTGGCCATACTCGAATTAGTTTAGACACCAATTTTGGTCACATTGTGACGAAGTCAAATTATTGGTGCTCAAGGGGTCAAATTATTGGAGTGAGCAATCCCTACTTTGAGATCACTACTGAATTGGCCATACTCGAATTAGTTTAGACATCAATTTGGTCACATTCTGATGAGATAAAATTTTGGTTGTCGAAGGTACCAAATTTTGGGAGTGAGCAATCCCGATTTAGAGATCCCCACTGATCGGCTGTACTCGAATTTATTTAGACACCAATTTTAGTAACATTCTGATGAGATCAAATTTTCGGTGTCCAAGGGGCCACATTTTGAGTGTGAGCAATCCCGACATATAGATCCCCATTGAAGTGGCCATACTCGAATTATTTTTGATATATTTTAGTCATACTCTGATGAGGTCAAATTTTCGGTGTCTAATGGGTCAAATTGTGGCACTGAGCAATCCCTATTTAGAGATCCCCACTGAATTGGCCATACACGAATTAGTTTAGACATTAATTTTGGTCACATTGTGACGAGGTCAAATTTGCTGTGTCCAAGGGGCCAAATTTTGGGAGTGAGCAATCCCAGCTTAGAGATCCCCGTTGAATTGGCCATACTCGAATTAGTTTAGAGATCAATTTTGGTCACATTCTGATGAGATAAAATTTTGGTTGTCCAAGGTGCCAAATTTTGGGAGTGAGCAATCACGAGTTAGAGATCCCCACTAAATTGGCAGTACTCGAATTGTTTTAGGCATGAATTTTGGTCATATTCTGGAATTGGCCATACTCGAATTAGTTTAGACAACAAGTTTAGTAACATTCTCATGAGGCCAAATTTTTGGTGTCCAAGGGGCCACTTTTTGGGTGTTAGCAATCCCAGCTTAGAGATCCCTACAGCATTGGCCATACTCGAATGAGTTTAGACGTCAATTTTAGTCACAATGTGAAGAGGTCACATTTTCGGTGTCCAAGGGACCAAGTTATGAGAGTGATCTCCCACTGAATTGGTCATACTCGAATTATTTTAGACATCAAGTTTGGTCAACTTCTGACGAGGTCAAATTTCGGCGTTCAAGGGGCCAATGTTAGGGATATTTAGAGATCCCCACTGAATTGGCCATACTCGAATTAGTTTAGACATCAATTTTGGTCATATTTTGACGAGGTCAAATTTTCGGTGTCGACGGGGCCAAGTTTTGGGAGTGAGCAATCCCGATTTAGAGAACCCCGCTGAAATGGCCATATCGAATTAGTTTAGACATCAAGATTGGTCACATTCTGACGAGGTCAAATTTTCGGTGTCCAAGGAGCCAAATACAGGGAGTGAGCAATCCCGATTTAGAGATCCCCCACTGAACTGTCCAAGGGGCCACTTTTTGGGTGTTAGCAATCCCAGCTTAGAGATCCCTACAGCATTTGCCATACTCGAATGTGTTTAGACATCAATTTTAGTCACAATCTGAAGAGGTCACATTTTCGGTGTCCAAGGGGCCAACTTATGAGAGTGAGGTATCCCTACTTAGATCTCCCCACTCAATTGGCCATACTCGAATTATTTTAGACATCAAATTTGGTCAACTTCTGACGAGGTCAAATTTTCTGTGTCCAATTGGCCAAACTTTGGGAGTGAGCAATCCCGATTTAGAGATCCCCACTGAATTGGCCATACTCGAATTAGTTTAGACATCAATTTTGGTCACATTCTGACGAGGTCAAATTTTCGGTGTCCAAGGAGCCAAATTTTGGTAGTGAGCAATCCCGATTTAGAGATGCCCACTGAATTGGCCATACACGAATTAGTTTAGACATTAATTTTGGTCACATTGTGACGAGGTCAAATTTGCTGTGTCCAAGGGGCCAAATTTTGGGAGTGAGCAATCCCAGCTTAGAGATCCCCGTTGAATTGGCCATACTCGAATTAGTTTAGAGATCAATTTTGGTCACATTCTGATGAGATAAAATTTTGGTTGTCCAAGGTGCCAAATTTTGGGAGTGAGCAATCACGAGTTAGAGATCCCCACTAAATTGGCAGTACTCGAATTGTTTTAGGCATGAATTTTGGTCATATTCTGGAATTGGCCATACTCGAATTAGTTTAGACAACAAGTTTAGTAACATTCTCATGAGGCCGAATTTTTGGTGTCCAAGGGGCCACTTTTTGGGTGTTAGCAATCCCAGCTTAGAGATCCCTACAGCATTGGCCATACTCGAATGAGTTTAGACATCAATTTTAGTCACAATGTGAAGAGGTCACATTTTCGGTGTCCAAGGGACCAAGTTATGAGAGTGATCTCCCCACTGAATTGGTCATACTCGAATTGTTTTAGACATCAAGTTTGGTCAACTTCTGACGAGGTCAAATTTCGGCGTTCAAGGGGCCAATGTTAGGGATATTTAGAGATCCCAACTGAATTGGCCATACTCGAATTAGTTTAGACATCAATTTTGGTCATATTTTGAAGAGGTCAAATTTTCGGTGTCGACGGGGCCAAGTTTTGGGAGTGAGCAATCCCGTTTTAGAGAACCCCGCTGAAATGGCCATATCGAATTAGGTAGACATCAAGATTGGTCACATTCTGACGAGGTCAAATTTTCGGTGTCCAAGGAGCCAAATACAGGGAGTGAGCAATCCCGATTTAGAGATCCCCCACTGAACTGGCCATACTCGAATTAGTTTAGACACCAATTTTGGTCACATTGTGACGAAGTCAAATTATTGGTGCCCAAGGGGTCAAATTATTGGAGTGAGCAATCCCTACTTTGAGATCACTACTGAATTGGCCATACTCGAATTAGTTTAGACATCAATTTGGTCACATTCTAATGAGATAAAATTTTGGTTGTCGAAGGTACCAAATTTTGGGAGTGAGCAATCCTGAGTTAGAGATCCCCACTGAATTGGCACTACTCGAATTGGTTTAGGCATGAATTTTGGTCATATTCTGGAAATGGCCATACTCGAATTAGTTTAGACAACAAGTTTGGTAACATTCTGATGAGGCCAAATTTTCGGTGTCCAAGGGGCCACTTTTTGGGTGTTAGCAATCCCAGCTTAGAGATCCCTACAGCATTTGCCATACTCGAATGTGTTTAGACATCAATTTTAGTCACAATCTGAAGAGGTCACATTTTCGGTGTCCAAGGGGCCAACTTATGAGAGTGAGGTATCCCTACTTAGATCTCCCCACTCAATTGGCCATACTCGAATTATTTTAGACATCAAATTTGGTCAACTTCTGACGAGGTCAAATTTTCTGTGTCCAATTGGCCAAACTTTGGGAGTGAGCAATCCCGATTTAGAGATCCCCACTGAATTGGCCATACTCGAATTAGTTTAGACATCAATTTTGGTCACATTCTGACGAGGTCAAATTTTCGGTGTCCAAGGAGCCAAATTTTGGTAGTGAGCAATCCCGATTTAGAGATGCCCACTGAATTGGCCATACACGAATTAGTTTAGACAATAATTTTGGTCACATTGTGACGAGGTCAAATTTGCTGTGTCCAAGGGGCCAAATTTTGGGAGTGAGCAATCCCAGCTTAGAGATCCCCGTTGAATTGGCCATACTCGAATTAGTTTAGAGATCAATTTTGGCCACATTCTGATGAGATAAAATTTTGGTTGTCCAAGGTGCCAAATTTTGGGAGTGAGCAATCACGAGTTAGAGATCCCCACTAAATTGGCAGTACTCGAATTGTTTTAGGCATGAATTTTGGTCATATTCTGGAATTGGCCATACTCGAATTAGTTTAGACAACAAGTTTAGTAACAATCTCATGAGGCCAAATTTTTGGTGTCCAAGGGGCCACTTTTTGGGTGTTAGCAATCCCAGCTTAGAGATCCCTACAGCATTGGCCATACTCGAATGAGTTTAGACATCAATTTTAGTCACAATGTGAAGAGGTCACATTTTCGGTGTCCAAGGGACCAAGTTATGAGAGTGATCTCCCCACTGAATTGGTCATACTCGAATTATTTTAGACATCAAGTTTGGTCAACTTCTGACGAGGTCAAATTTCGGCGTTCAAGGGGCCAATGTTAGGGATATTTAGAGATCCCCACTGAATTGGCCATACTCGAATTAGTTTAGACATCAATTTTGGTCATATTTTGATGAGGTCAAATTTTCGGTGTCGACGGGGCCAAGTTTTGGGAGTGAGCAATCCCGATTTAGAGAACCCCGCTGAAATGGCCATATCGAATTAGGTAGACATCAAGATTGGTCACATTCTGACGAGGTCAAATTTTCGGTGTCCAAGGAGCCAAATACAGGGAGTGAGCAATCCCGATTTAGAGATCCCCCACTGAACTGGCCATACTCGAATTAGTTTAGACACCAATTTTGGTCACATTGTGACGAAGTCAAATTATTGGTGCCCAAGGGGTCAAATTATTGGAGTGAGCAATCCCTACTTTGAGATCACTACTGAATTGGCCATACTCGAATTAGTTTAGACATCAATTTGGTCACATTCTAATGAGATAAAATTTTGGTTGTCGAAGGTACCAAATTTTGGGAGTGAGCAATCCCGATTTAGAGATCCCCACTGATCGGCTGTACTCGAATTTATTTAGACACCAATTTTAGTAACATTCTGATGAGATCAAATTTTCGGTGTCCAAGGGGCCACATTTTGAGTGTGAGCAATCCCGACATATAGATCCCCATTGAAGTGGCCATACTCGAATTATTTTTGATATATTTTAGTCATACTCTGATGAGGTCAAATTTTCGGTGTCTAATGGGTCAAATTGTGGCACTGAGCAATCCCTATTTAGAGATCCCCACTGAATTGGCCATACTTGAATTATTTTAGACGTCAAGTTTGGTCACAATCTGACGAGGTCAAATTTTAGGTGTCGAAGGATCCAAATATTGGGAGTTAGCAATCCCGATTTAGAGATCCCCTCAGAATTGGCCATACTCGAATTAGACATCAATTTTGGTCACATTCTCACTAGGTCTAATTTTCGGTGTTCAAGTGGCGAAATTTTGGGAGTGAGCAATCCCGACATAGAGATCCCCAATGAATTGGCCATACTCCAATTAGTTTAGACATCAATTTTAGTCACATTTTGATGAGGTCAAATTTTCTGTGTCCAATTGGCCAAACTTTGGGAGTGAGCAATCCTGATTTAGAGATCCCCACTGAATTGGCCATACTCGAATTAGTTTAGACATCAATTTTGGTCACATTCTCACGAGGTCAAATTTTCGGTGTCCAAGGAGCCAAATTTTGGTAGTGAGCAATCCCGATTTAGAGATGCCCACTGAATTGGCCATACACGAATTAGTTTAGACATTAATTTTGGTCACATTGTGACGAGGTCAAATTTGCTGTGTCCAAGGGGCCAAATTTTGGGAGTGAGCTATCCCAACTTAGAGATCCCTGTTGAATTGGCCATACTAGAATTAGTTTAGACATCAATTTTGGTCACATTCTGATGAGATAAAATTTTGGTTGTCCAAGGTACCAAATTTTGGGAGTGAGCAATCCTGAGTTAGAGATCCCCACTGAATTGGCACTACTCGAATTGGTTTAGGCATGAATTTTGGTCATATTCTGGAAATGGCCATACTCGAATTAGTTTAGACAACAAGTTTGGTAACATTCTGATGAGGCCAAATTTTCAGTGTCCAAGGGGCCACTTTTTGGGTGTTAGCAATCCCAGCTTAGAGATCCCTACAGCATTTGCCATACTCGAATGTGTTTAGACATCAATTTTAGTCACAATCTGAAGAGGTCACATTTTCAGTGTCCAAGGGGCCAAATTATGAGAGTGAGGTATCCCTACTTAGATCTCCCCACTCAATTGGCCATACTCGAATTATTTTAGACATCAAATTTGGTCAACTTCTGACGAGGTCAAATTTTCGGTGTCCACGGGGCCAAATTGTGGGAGTGAGCAATCGCGACTTAGAGATCCCCACTGATTTAGTCATACTCGAATTAGTTTAGACATCAATTTTGGTCGCATTCTGATGAGGTCAAATTTTCGGTGTCGAAGGGGCAATTTTTGGAGGTGAGCAATCCCGTTTGAGAGATCCCACTAAATTGGCTGAACTCGATTTAGTTTAGACATCAATTTTGGTCATATTCTGAAGAGGTCAAATTTTTGGGTGTCCAAGGAGCGAAATTTTGCTTGTGAGAAATCTCGATTTAGAGATCCCCAATGAATTGGCTGTACTCGATTTATTTTAGGGATCAATTTTGGTCATATTCTGGGATTGGCCATACTCGAATTAGTTTAGACACCAATTTTAGTAACATTCTAATGAGATCAAAATTTCGGTGTCCAAGGGGCCATATTTTGGGTGTGAGCAATCGCTACTTACATATCCCCACTGAATTGGCCATACTCGAATTTATTTAGACAACAATTTTAGTAACATTCTGAGGTGAAATTTTCGGTGTCCAGGGGGATACATTTTGGGTGTGAGCATTCCGAACTTCGGGATCCCTACTGAATGGGCCATGCTCGAATTAGTTTAGACATCAATTTTAGTCACAATCTGACATGGTCAAATTTTCGGTGTCCAAGGGGCCAAATTATGGGAGTGAGCAATCCCTACTTAGATATCCCCACTGAATTCGCTATACTCGAATTATTTTAGACATCAAGTTTGGTCAACTTCTGACGAAGTCAAATTTTCGGTGTATATGGGGCGAAATTTTGGGACTAAGCAATCCCGATTTAGAGATGCCCACTGAATTGGCCATACTCGAATTTGTTTAGACAGCAATTTTGGTCACATTCTGATTAGGTCTAATTTTCGGGGTTTAAGTGGTGAAATTTTGGGAGTGAGCAATTCCGACATAGAGATTACCACTGAATTGGCAATACTCGAATTAGTTTAGAGATCAGTTTTAGTCACATTTTGATGAGGTCAAATTTTCTGTGTCTAAGGGGCAAAACTTTGGGAGAGCAATCCCGATTTAGAGGTCCCCACTAAAGTGGCCATACACGAATTAGTTTAGACATTTAGAATTTTTGTCGCTTTCTGACGAGGTCTAAGTTTGGGTTCCCAAGATGCCAAATAGTACAAGTAATCCCGGCTTAGAGATCCCCATTGAATTGGCGAAACTCGGCTTAGTTTAGACATCAATTTTAGTCATATTCAGACGAGGTCAAATTTTCGGTGTCCAAGGAGATAAATTTTGGTAGTGAGCAATCCCGATTTAGAGATCCCCACTGAATTGGCCATACACGAATTAGTTTAGACATTAATTTTCGTCACATTGTGACGAGGTCAAATTTGCGTGTCCAAGGGGCCAAATTTTGAGTGTGAGCAATCCCGACATATAGATCACCACTGAAGTGGCCATACTCGAATTATTTTTGACTTATATTTTAGTCATACTCTGATGAGGTCAAATTTTCGGTGTCTAATGGGTCAAATTTTGGCACTGAGCAATCCCTATTTAGAGATCCCCACTGAATTGGCCATACTTGAATTATTTTAGATGTCAAGTTTGGTCACTATCTGACGATGTCAAATTTTCGGTGTCGAAGGAACCAAATATTGGGAGTGAGCAATCTCGATTTAGAGATCCCCACAGAATTGGCCATACTCGAATTAAATTAGACATCAATTTTGGTCACATTCTCACTAGGTCTAATTTTCGGTGTTCAAGTGGCGAAATTTTGGGAGTGAGCAATCCCGTCATAGAGATCCCCACTGAATTGGCAATACTCCAATTAGTTTAGACATCAATTTTAGTCGCATTTTGATGAGGTCAAATTTTCTGTGTCCAATTGGCCAAACTTTGGGAGTGAGCAATCCCGATTTAGAGATCCCCACTGAATTGGCCATACTCGAATTAGTTTAGACATCAATTTTGGTCACATTCTGACGAGGTCAAATTTTCGGTGTCCAAGGAGCCAAATTTTGGTAGTGAGCAATCCCGATTTAGAGATGCCCACTGAATTGGCCATACACGAATCAGTTTAGACATTAATTTTGGTCACATTGTGACGAGGTCAATTTTGCTGTGTCCAAGGGGCCAAATTATGGGAGTGAGCAATCCCAGCTTAGAGATCCCCGTTGAATTGGCCATACTCGAATTCGTTTAGACATCAATTTTGGTCACATTCTGATGAGATAAAATTTTGGTTGTCCAAGGTACCAAATTTTGGGAGTGAGCAATCACGAGTTAGAGATCCCCACTAAATTGGCAGTACTCGAATTGTTTTAGGCATGAATTTTGGTCATATTCTGGAATTGGCCATACTCGAATTAGTTTAGACAACAAGTTTAGTAACATTCTCATGAGGCCAAATTTTTGGTGTCCAAGGGGCCACTTTTTGGGTGTTAGCAATCCCAGCTTAGAGATCCCTACAGCATTGGCCATACTCGAATGAGTTTAGACATCAATTTTAGTCACAAAGTGAAGAGGTCACATTTTCGGTGTCCAAGGGACCAAGTTATGAGAGTGATCTCCCCACTGAATTGGTCATACTCGAATTATTTTAGACATCAAGTTTGGTCAACTTCTGACGAGGTCAAATTTCGGCGTTCAAGGGGCCAATGTTAGGGATATTTAGAGATCCCCACTGAATTGGCCATACTCGAATTAGTTTAGACATCAATTTTGGTCATATTTTGACGAGGTCAAATTTTCGGTGTCGACGGGGCCAAGTTTTGGGAGTGAGCAATCCCGATTTAGAGAACCCCGCTGAAATGGCCATATCGAATTAGTTTAGACATCAAGATTGGTCACATTCTGACGAGGTCAAATTTTCGGTGTCCAAGGAGCCAAATACAGGGAGTGAGCAATCCCGATTTAGAGATCCCCCACTGAACTGGCCATACTCGAATTAGTTTAGACACCAATTTTGGTCACATTGTGACGAAGTCAAATTATTGGTGCCCAAGGGGTCAAATTATTGGAGTGAGCAATCCCTACTTTGAGATCACTACTGAATTGGCCATACTCGAATTAGTTTAGACATCAATTTGGTCACATTCTGATGAGATAAAATTTTGGTTGTCGAAGGTACCAAATTTTGGGAGTGAGCAATCCCGATTTAGAGATCCCCACTGATCGGCTGTACTCGAATTTATTTAGACACCAATTTTAGTAACATTCTGATGAGATCAAATTTTCGGTGTCCAAGGGGCCACATTTTGAGTGTGAGCAATCCCGACATATAGATGCCCATTGAAGTGGCCATACTCGAATTATTTTTGATATATTTTAGTCATACTCTGATGAGGTCAAATTTTGGGTGTCTAATGGGTCAAATTGTGGCACTGAGCAATCCCTATTTAGAGATCCCCACTGAATTGGCCATACTTGAATTATTTTAGACGTCAAGTTTGGTCACAATCTGACGAGGTCAAATTTTAGGTGTCGAAGGAGCCAAATATTGGGAGTTAGCAATCCCGATTTAGAGATCCCCTCAGAATTGGCCATACTCGAATTAGACATCAATTTTGGTCACATTCTCACTAGGTCTAATTTTCGGTGTTCAAGTGGCGAAATTTTGGGAGTGAGCAATCCCGACATAGAGATCCCCAATGAATTGGCCATACTCCAATTAGTTTAGACATCAATTTTAGTCACATTTTGATGAGGTCAAATTTTCTGTGTCCAATTGGCCAAACTTTGGGAGTGAGCAATCCCGATTTAGAGATCCCTACTGAATTGGCCATACTCGAATTAGTTTAGACATCAATTTTGGTCACATTCTCACGAGGTCAAATTTTCGGTGTCCAAGGAGCCAAATTTTGGTAGTGAGCAATCCCGATTTAGAGATGCCCACTGAATTGGCCATACACGAATTAGTTTAAACATTAATTTTGGTCACATTGTGACGAGGTCAAATTTGCTGTGTCCAAGGGGCCAAATTTTGGGAGTGAGCTATCCCAACTTAGAGATCCCTGTTGAATTGGCCATACTAGAATTAGTTTAGACATCAATTTTGGTCACATTCTGATGAGATAAAATTTTGGTTGTCCAAGGTACCAAATTTTGGGAGTGAGCAATCCTGAGTTAGAGATCCCCACTGAATTGGCACTACTCGAATTGGTTTAGGCATGAATTCTGGTCATATTCTGGAAATGGCCATACTCGAATTAGTTTAGACAACAAGTTTGGTAACATTCTCATGAGGCCAAATTTTCGGTGTCCAAGGGGCCACTTTTTGGGTGTTAGCAATCCCAGCTTAGAGATCCCTACAGCATTTGCCATACTCGAATGTGTTTAGACATCAATTTTAGTCACAATCTGAAGAGGTCACATTTTCGGTGTCCAAGGGGCCAACTTATGAGAGTGAGGTATCCCTACTTAGATCTCCCCACTCAATTGGCCATACTCGAATTATTTTAGACATCAAATTTGGTCAACTTCTGACGAGGTCAAATTTTCTGTGTCCAATTGGCCAAACTTTGGGAGTGAGCAATCCCGATTTAGAGATCCCCACTGAATTGGCCATACTCGAATTAGTTTAGACATCAATTTTGGTCACATTCTGACGAGGTCAAATTTTCGGTGTCCAAGGAGCCAAATTTTGGTAGTGAGCAATCCCGATTTAGAGATGCCCACTGAATTGGCCATACACGAATTAGTTTAGACATTAATTTTGGTCACATTGTGACGAGGTCAAATTTGCT
Source organism: Amblyomma maculatum (assembly GCF_055883805.1). Classification (NCBI taxonomy): domain Eukaryota; kingdom Metazoa; phylum Arthropoda; class Arachnida; order Ixodida; family Ixodidae; genus Amblyomma; species Amblyomma maculatum. Next base: position 34,424,779 of record NC_139348.1, read on the forward strand.
GTGTCCAAGGGGCCAAATTTTGGGAGTGAGCAATCCCAGCTTAGAGATCCCCGTTGAATTGGCCATACTCGAATTAGTTTAGAGATCAATTTTGGTCACATTCTGATGAGATAAAATTTTGGTTGTCCAAGGTGCCAAATTTTGGGAGTGAGCAATCACGAGTTAGAGATCCCCACTAAATTGGCAGTACTCGAATTGTTTTAGGCATGAATTTTGGTCATATTCTGGAATTGGCCATACTCGAATTAGTTTAGACAACAAGTTTAGTAACATTCTCATGAGGCCAAATTTTTGGTGTCCAAGGGGCCTCTTTTTGGGTGTTAGCAATCCCAGCTTAGAGATCCCTACAGCATTGGCCATACTCGAATGAGTTTAGACATCAATTTTAGTCACAATGTGAAGAGGTCACATTTTCGGTGTCCAAGGGACCAAGTTATGAGAGTGATCTCCCCACTGAATTGGTCATACTCGAATTATTTTAGACATCAAGTTTGGTCAACTTCTGACGAGGTCAAATTTCGGCGTTCAAGGGGCCAATGTTAGGGATATTTAGAGATCCCCACTGAATTGGCCATACTCGAATTAGTTTAGACATCAATTTTGGTCATATTTTGACGAGGTCAAATTTTCGGCGTCGACGGGGCCAAGTTTTGGGAGTGAGCAATCCCGATTTAGAGAACCCCGCTGAAATGGCCATATCGAATTAGTTTAGACATCAAGATTGGTCACATTCTGACGAGGTCAAATTTTCGGTGTCCAAGGAGCCAAATACAGGGAGTGAGCAATCCCGATTTAGAGATCCCCCACTGAACTGGCCATACTCGAATTAGTTTAGACACCAATTTTGGTCACATTGTGACGAAGTCAAATTATTGGTGCCCAAGGGGTCAAATTATTGGAGTGAGCAATCCCTACTTTGAGATCACTACTGAATTGGCCATACTCGAATTAGTTTAGACATCAATTTGGTCACATTCTGATGAGATAAAATTTTGGTTGTCGAAGGTACCAAATTTTGGGAGTGAGCAATCCCGATTTAGAGATCCCCACTGATCGGCTGTACTCGAATTTATTTAGACACCAATTTTAGTAACATTCTGATGAGATCAAATTTTCGGTGTCCAAGGGGCCACATTTTGAGTGTGAGCAATCCCGACATATAGATCCCCATTGAAGTGGCCATACTCGAATTATTTTTGATATATTTTAGTCATACTCTGATGAGGTCAAATTTTCGGTGTCTAATGGGTCAAATTGTGGCACTGAGCAATCCCTATTTAGAGATCCCCACTGAATTGGCCATACACGAATTAGTTTAGACATTAATTTTGGTCACATTGTGACGAGGTCAAATTTGCTGTGTCCAAGGGGCCAAATTTTGGGAGTGAGCAATCCCAGCTTAGAGATCCCCGTTGAATTGGCCATACTCGAATTAGTTTAGAGATCAATTTTGGTCACATTCTGATGAGATAAAATTTTGGTTGTCCAAGGTGCCAAATTTTGGGAGTGAGCAATCACGAGTTAGAGATCCCCACTAAATTGGCAGTACTCGAATTGTTTTAGGCATGAATTTTGGTCATATTCTGGAATTGGCCATACTCGAATTAGTTTAGACAACAAGTTTAGTAACATTCTCATGAGGCCAAATTTTTGGTGTCCAAGGGGCCACTTTTTGGGTGTTAGCAATCCCAGCTTAGAGATCCCTACAGCATTGGCCATACTCGAATGAGTTTAGACATCAATTTTAGTCACAATGTGAAGAGGTCACATTTTCGGTGTCCAAGGGACCAAGTTATGAGAGTGATCTCCCCACTGAATTGGTCATACTCGAATTATTTTAGACATCAAGTTTGGTCAACTTCTGACGAGGTCAAATTTCGGCGTTCAAGGGGCCAATGTTAGGGATATTTAGAGATCCCCACTGAATTGGCCATACTCGAATTAGTTTAGACATCAATTTTGGTCATATTTTGACGAGGTCAAATTTTCGGTGTCGACGGGGCCAAGTTTTGGGAGTGAGCAATCCCGATTTAGAGAACCCCGCTGAAATGGCCATATCGAATTAGTTTAGACATCAAGATTGGTCACATTCTGACGAGGTCAAATTTTCGGTGTCCAAGGAGCCAAATACAGGGAGTGAGCAATCCCGATTTAGAGATCCCCCACTGAACTGTCCAAGGGGCCACTTTTTGGGTGTTAGCAATCCCAGCTTAGAGATCCCTACAGCATTTGCCATACTCGAATGTGTTTAGACATCACTTTTAGTCACAATCTGAAGAGGTCACATTTTCGGTGTCCAAGGGGCCAACTTATGAGAGTGAGGTATCCCTACTTAGATCTCCCCACTCAATTGGCCATACTCGAATTATTTTAGACATCAAATTTGGTCAACTTCTGACGAGGTCAAATTTTCTGTGTCCAATTGGCCAAACTTTGGGAGTGAGCAATCCCGATTTAGAGATCCCCACTGAATTGGCCATACTCGAATTAGTTTAGACATCAATTTTGGTTACATTCTGACGAGGTCAAATTTTCGGTGTCCAAGGAGCCAAATTTTGGTAGTGAGCAATCCCGATTTAGAGATGCCCACTGAATTGGCCATACACGAATTAGTTTAGACATTAATTTTGGTCACATTGTGACGAGGTCAAATTTGCTGTGTCCAAGGGGCCAAATTTTGGGAGTGAGCAATCCCAGCTTAGAGATCCCCGTTGAATTGGCCATACTCGAATTAGTTTAGAGATCAATTTTGGTCACATTCTGATGAGATAAAATTTTGGTTGTCCAAGGTGCCAAATTTTGGGAGTGAGCAATCACGAGTTAGAGATCCCCACTAAATTGGCAGTACTCGAATTGTTTTAGGCATGAATTTTGGTCATATTCTGGAATTGGCCATACTCGAATTAGTTTAGACAACAAGTTTAGTAACATTCTCATGAGGCCGAATTTTTGGTGTCCAAGGGGCCACTTTTTGGGTGTTAGCAATCCCAGCTTAGAGATCCCTACAGCATTGGCCATACTCGAATGAGTTTAGACATCAATTTTAGTCACAATGTGAAGAGGTCACATTTTCGGTGTCCAAGGGACCAAGTTATGAGAGTGATCTCCCCACTGAATTGGTCATACTCGAATTGTTTTAGACATCAAGTTTGGTCAACTTCTGACGAGGTCAAATTTCGGCGTTCAAGGGGCCAATGTTAGGGATATTTAGAGATCCCCACTGAATTGGCCATACTCGAATTAGTTTAGACATCAATTTTGGTCATATTTTGAAGAGGTCAAATTTTCGGTGTCGACGGGGCCAAGTTTTGGGAGTGAGCAATCCCGTTTTAGAGAACCCCGCTGAAATGGCCATATCGAATTAGGTAGACATCAAGATTGGTCACATTCTGACGAGGTCAAATTTTCGGTGTCCAAGGAGCCAAATACAGGGAGTGAGCAATCCCGATTTAGAGATCCCCCACTGAACTGGCCATACTCGAATTAGTTTAGACACCAATTTTGGTCACATTGTGACGAAGTCAAATTATTGGTGCCCAAGGGGTCAAATTATTGGAGTGAGCAATCCCTACTTTGAGATCACTACTGAATTGGCCATACTCGAATTAGTTTAGACATCAATTTGGTCACATTCTAATGAGATAAAATTTTGGTTGTCGAAGGTACCAAATTTTGGGAGTGAGCAATCCTGAGTTAGAGATCCCCACTGAATTGGCACTACTCGAATTGGTTTAGGCATGAATTTTGGTCATATTCTGGAAATGGCCATACTCGAATTAGTTTAGACAACAAGTTTGGTAACATTCTGATGAGGCCAAATTTTCGGTGTCCAAGGGGCCACTTTTTGGGTGTTAGCAATCCCAGCTTAGAGATCCCTACAGCATTTGCCATACTCGAATGTGTTTAGACATCAATTTTAGTCACAATCTGAAGAGGTCACATTTTCGGTGTCCAAGGGGCCAACTTATGAGAGTGAGGTATCCCTACTTAGATCTCCCCACTCAATTGGCCATACTCGAATTATTTTAGACATCAAATTTGGTCAACTTCTGACGAGGTCAAATTTTCTGTGTCCAATTGGCCAAACTTTGGGAGTGAGCAATCCCGATTTAGAGATCCCCACTGAATTGGCCATACTCGAATTAGTTTAGACATCAATTTTGGTCACATTCTGACGAGGTCAAATTTTCGGTGTCCAAGGAGCCAAATTTTGGTAGTGAGCAATCCCGATTTAGAGATGCCCACTGAATTGGCCATACACGAATTAGTTTAGACATTAATTTTGGTCACATTGTGACGAGGTCAAATTTGCTGTGTCCAAGGGGCCAAATTTTGGGAGTGAGCAATCCCAGCTTAGAGATCCCCGTTGAATTGGCCATACTCGAATTAGTTTAGAGATCAATTTTGGTCACATTCTGATGAGATAAAATTTTGGTTGTCCAAGGTGCCAAATTTTGGGAGTGAGCAATCACGAGTTAGAGATCCCCACTAAATTGGCAGTACTCGAATTGTTTTAGGCATGAATTTTGGTCATATTCTGGAATTGGCCATACTCGAATTAGTTTAGACAACAAGTTTAGTAACAATCTCATGAGGCCAAATTTTTGGTGTCCAAGGGGCCACTTTTTGGGTGTTAGCAATCCCAGCTTAGAGATCCCTACAGCATTGGCCATACTCGAATGAGTTTAGACATCAATTTTAGTCACAATATGAAGAGGTCACATTTTCGGTGTCCAAGGGACCAAGTTATGAGAGTGATCTCCCCACTGAATTGGTCATACTCGAATTATTTTAGACATCAAGTTTGGTCAACTTCTGACGAGGTCAAATTTCGGCGTTCAAGGGGCCAATGTTAGGGATATTTAGAGATCCCCACTGAATTGGCCATACTCGAATTAGTTTAGACATCAATTTTGGTCATATTTTGATGAGGTCAAATTTTCGGTGTCGACGGGGCCAAGTTTTGGGAGTGAGCAATCCCGATTTAGAGAACCCCGCTGAAATGGCCATATCGAATTAGGTAGACATCAAGATTGGTCACATTCTGACGAGGTCAAATTTTCGGTGTCCAAGGAGCCAAATACAGGGAGTGAGCAATCCCGATTTAGAGATCCCCCACTGAACTGGCCATACTCGAATTAGTTTAGACACCAATTTTGGTCACATTGTGACGAAGTCAAATTATTGGTGCCCAAGGGGTCAAATTATTGGAGTGAGCAATCCCTACTTTGAGATCACTACTGAATTGGCCATACTCGAATTAGTTTAGACATCAATTTGGTCACATTCTAATGAGATAAAATTTTGGTTGTCGAAGGTACCAAATTTTGGGAGTGAGCAATCCCGATTTAGAGATCCCCACTGATCGGCTGTACTCGAATTTATTTAGACACCAATTTTAGTAACATTCTGATGAGATCAAATTTTCGGTGTCCAAGGGGCCACATTTTGAGTGTGAGCAATCCCGACATATAGATCCCCATTGAAGTGGCCATACTCGAATTATTTTTGATATATTTTAGTCATACTCTGATGAGGTCAAATTTTCGGTGTCTAATGGGTCAAATTGTGGCACTGAGCAATCCCTATTTAGAGATCCCCACTGAATTGGCCATACTTGAATTATTTTAGACGTCAAGTTTGGTCACAATCTGACGAGGTCAAATTTTAGGTGTCGAAGGATCCAAATATTGGGAGTTAGCAATCCCGATTTAGAGATCCCCTCAGAATTGGCCATACTCGAATTAGACATCAATTTTGGTCACATTCTCACTAGGTCTAATTTTCGGTGTTCAAGTGGCGAAATTTTGGGAGTGAGCAATCCCGACATAGAGATCCCCAATGAATTGGCCATACTCCAATTAGTTTAGACATCAATTTTAGTCACATTTTGATGAGGTCAAATTTTCTGTGTCCAATTGGCCAAACTTTGGGAGTGAGCAATCCTGATTTAGAGATCCCCACTGAATTGGCCATACTCGAATTAGTTTAGACATCAATTTTGGTCACATTCTCACGAGGTCAAATTTTCGGTGTCCAAGGAGCCAAATTTTGGTAGTGAGCAATCCCGATTTAGAGATGCCCACTGAATTGGCCATACACGAATTAGTTTAGACATTAATTTTGGTCACATTGTGACGAGGTCAAATTTGCTGTGTCCAAGGGGCCAAATTTTGGGAGTGAGCTATCCCAACTTAGAGATCCCTGTTGAATTGGCCATACTAGAATTAGTTTAGACATCAATTTTGGTCACATTCTGATGAGATAAAATTTTGGTTGTCCAAGGTACCAAATTTTGGGAGTGAGCAATCCTGAGTTAGAGATCCCCACTGAATTGGCACTACTCGAATTGGTTTAGGCATGAATTTTGGTCATATTCTGGAAATGGCCATACTCGAATTAGTTTAGACAACAAGTTTGGTAACATTCTGATGAGGCCAAATTTTCAGTGTCCAAGGGGCCACTTTTTGGGTGTTAGCAATCCCAGCTTAGAGATCCCTACAGCATTTGCCATACTCGAATGTGTTTAGACATCAATTTTAGTCACAATCTGAAGAGGTCACATTTTCAGTGTCCAAGGGGCCAAATTATGAGAGTGAGGTATCCCTACTTAGATCTCCCCACTCAATTGGCCATACTCGAATTATTTTAGACATCAAATTTGGTCAACTTCTGACGAGGTCAAATTTTCGGTGTCCACGGGGCCAAATTGTGGGAGTGAGCAATCGCGACTTAGAGATCCCCACTGATTTAGTCATACTCGAATTAGTTTAGACATCAATTTTGGTCGCATTCTGATGAGGTCAAATTTTCGGTGTCGAAGGGGCAATTTTTGGAGGTGAGCAATCCCGTTTGAGAGATCCCACTAAATTGGCTGAACTCGATTTAGTTTAGACATCAATTTTGGTCATATTCTGAAGAGGTCAAATTTTTGGGTGTCCAAGGAGCGAAATTTTGCTTGTGAGAAATCTCGATTTAGAGATCCCCAATGAATTGGCTGTACTCGATTTATTTTAGGGATCAATTTTGGTCATATTCTGGGATTGGCCATACTCGAATTAGTTTAGACACCAATTTTAGTAACATTCTAATGAGATCAAACTTTCGGTGTCCAAGGGGCCACATTTTGGGTGTGAGCAATCGCTACTTACATATCCCCACTGAATTGGCCATACTCGAATTTATTTAGACAACAATTTTAGTAACATTCTGAGGTGAAATTTTCGGTGTCCAGGGGGATACATTTTGGGTGTGAGCATTCCGAACTTCGGGATCCCTACTGAATGGGCCATGCTCGAATTAGTTTAGACATCAATTTTAGTCACAATCTGACATGGTCAAATTTTCGGTGTCCAAGGGGCCAAATTATGGGAGTGAGCAATCCCTACTTAGATATCCCCACTGAATTCGCTATACTCGAATTATTTTAGACATCAAGTTTGGTCAACTTCTGACGAAGTCAAATTTTCGGTGTATATGGGGCGAAATTTTGGGACTAAGCAATCCCGATTTAGAGATGCCCACTGAATTGGCCATACTCGAATTTGTTTAGACAGCAATTTTGGTCACATTCTGATTAGGTCTAATTTTCGGGGTTTAAGTGGTGAAATTTTGGGAGTGAGCAATTCCGACATAGAGATTACCACTGAATTGGCAATACTCGAATTAGTTTAGACATCAGTTTTAGTCACATTTTGATGAGGTCAAATTTTCTGTGTCTAAGGGGCAAAACTTTGGGAGAGAGCAATCCCGATTTAGAGGTCCCCACTAAAGTGGCCATACACGAATTAGTTTAGACATTTAGAATTTTTGTCGCTTTCTGACGAGGTCTAAGTTTGGGTTCCCAAGATGCCAAATAGTACAAGTAATCCCGGCTTAGAGATCCCCATTGAATTGGCGAAACTCGGCTTAGTTTAGACATCAATTTTAGTCATATTCAGACGAGGTCAAATTTTCGGTGTCCAAGGAGATAAATTTTGGTAGTGAGCAATCCCGATTTAGAGATCCCCACTGAATTGGCCATACACGAATTAGTTTAGACATTAATTTTCGTCACATTGTGACGAGGTCAAATTTGCGTGTCCAAGGGGCCAAATTTTGAGTGTGAGCAATCCCGACATATAGATCACCACTGAAGTGGCCATACTCGAATTATTTTTGACTTATATTTTAGTCATACTCTGATGAGGTCAAATTTTCGGTGTCTAATGGGTCAAATTTTGGCACTGAGCAATCCCTATTTAGAGATCCCCACTGAATTGGCCATACTTGAATTATTTTAGATGTCAAGTTTGGTCACTATCTGACGATGTCAAATTTTCGGTGTCGAAGGAACCAAATATTGGGAGTGAGCAATCTCGATTTAGAGATCCCCACAGAATTGGCCATACTCGAATTAAATTAGACATCAATTTTGGTCACATTCTCACTAGGTCTAATTTTCGGTGTTCAAGTGGCGAAATTTTGGGAGTGAGCAATCCCGTCATAGAGATCCCCACTGAATTGGCAATACTCCAATTAGTTTAGACATCAATTTTAGTCGCATTTTGATGAGGTCAAATTTTCTGTGTCCAATTGGCCAAACTTTGGGAGTGAGCAATCCCGATTTAGAGATCCCCACTGAATTGGCCATACTCGAATTAGTTTAGACATCAATTTTGGTCACATTCTGACGAGGTCAAATTTTCGGTGTCCAAGGAGCCAAATTTTGGTAGTGAGCAATCCCGATTTAGAGATGCCCACTGAATTGGCCATACACGAATTAGTTTAGACATTAATTTTGGTCACATTGTGACGAGGTCAATTTTGCTGTGTCCAAGGGGCCAAATTATGGGAGTGAGCAATCCCAGCTTAGAGATCCCCGTTGAATTGGCCATACTCGAATTCGTTTAGACATCAATTTTGGTCACATTCTGATGAGATAAAATTTTGGTTGTCCAAGGTACCAAATTTTGGGAGTGAGCAATCACGAGTTAGAGATCCCCACTAAATTGGCAGTACTCGAATTGTTTTAGGCATGAATTTTGGTCATATTCTGGAATTGGCCATACTCGAATTAGTTTAGACAACAAGTTTAGTAACATTCTCATGAGGCCAAATTTTTGGTGTCCAAGGGGCCACTTTTTGGGTGTTAGCAATCCCAGCTTAGAGATCCCTACAGCATTGGCCATACTCGAATGAGTTTAGACATCAATTTTAGTCACAAAGTGAAGAGGTCACATTTTCGGTGTCCAAGGGACCAAGTTATGAGAGTGATCTCCCCACTGAATTGGTCATACTCGAATTATTTTAGACATCAAGTTTGGTCAACTTCTGACGAGGTCAAATTTCGGCGTTCAAGGGGCCAATGTTAGGGATATTTAGAGATCCCCACTGAATTGGCCATACTCGAATTAGTTTAGACATCAATTTTGGTCATATTTTGACGAGGTCAAATTTTCGGTGTCGACGGGGCCAAGTTTTGGGAGTGAGCAATCCCGATTTAGAGAACCCCGCTGAAATGGCCATATCGAATTAGGTAGACATCAAGATTGGTCACATTCTGACGAGGTCAAATTTTCGGTGTCCAAGGAGCCAAATACAGGGAGTGAGCAATCCCGATTTAGAGATCCCCCACTGAACTGGCCATACTCGAATTAGTTTAGACACCAGTTTTGGTCACATTGTGACGAAGTCAAATTATTGGTGCCCAAGGGGTCAAATTATTGGAGTGAGCAATCCCTACTTTGAGATCACTACTGAATTGGCCATACTCGAATTAGTTTAGACATCAGTTTGGTCACATTCTGATGAGATAAAATTTTGGTTGTCGAAGGTACCAAATTTTGGGAGTGAGCAATCCCGATTTAGAGATCCCCACTGATCGGCTGTACTCGAATTTATTTAGACACCAATTTTAGTAACATTCTGATGAGATCAAATTTTCGGTGTCCAAGGGGCCACATTTTGAGTGTGAGCAATCCCGACATATAGATCCTTATTGAAGTGGCCATACTCGAATTATTTTTGATATATTTTAGTCATACTCTGATGAGGTCAAATTTTCGGTGTCTAATGGGTTAAATTGTGGCACTGAGCAATCCCTATTTAGAGATCCCCACTGAATTGGCCATACTTGAATTATTTTAGACGTCAAGTTTGGTCACAATCTGACGAGGTCAAATTTTCGGTGTCGAAGGAGCCAAATATTGGGAGTTAGCAATCCCGATTTAGAGATCCCCTCAGAATTGGCCATACTCGAATTAAATTAGACATCAATTTTAGTCACATTCTCACTAGGTCTAATTTTCGGTGTTCAAGTGGCGAAATTTTGGGAGTGAGCAATCCCGACATAGAGATCCCCAATGAATTGGCCATACTCCAATTAGTTTAGACATCAATTTTAGTCACATTTTGATGAGGTCAAATTTTCTGTGTCCAATTGGCCAAACTTTGGGAGTGAGCAATCCCGATTTAGAGATCCCTACTGAATTGGCCATACACGAATTAGTTTAGACATCAATTTTGGTCACATTCTCACGAGGTCAAATTTTCGGTGTCCAAGGAGCCAAATTTTGGTAGTGAGCAATCCCGATTTAGAGATGCCCACTGAATTGGCCATACACGAATTAGTTTAAACATTAATTTTGGTCACATTGTGACGAGGTCAAATTTGCTGTGTCCAAGGGGCCAAATTTTGGGAGTGAGCTATCCCAACTTAGAGATCCCTGTTGAATTGGCCATACTAGAATTAGTTTAGACATCAATTTTGGTCACATTCTGATGAGATAAAATTTTGGTTGTCCAAGGTACCAAATTTTGGGAGTGAGCAATCCTGAGTTAGAGATCCCCACTGAATTGGCACTACTCGAATTGGTTTAGGCATGAATTTTGGTCATATTCTGGAAATGGCCATACTCGAATTAGTTTAGACAACAAGTTTGGTAACATTCTGATGAGGCCAAATTTTCGGTGTCCAAGGGGCCACTTTTTGGGTGTTAGCAATCCCAGCTTAGAGATCCCTACAGCATTTGCCATACTCGAATGTGTTTAGACATCAATTTTAGTCACAATCTGAAGAGGTCACATTTTCGGTGTCCAAGGGGCCAAATTATGAGAGTGAGGTATCCCTACTTAGATCTCCCCACTCAATTGGCCATACTCGAATTATTTTAGACATCAAATTTGGTCAACTTCTGACTAAGTCAAATTTTCGGTGTCCACGGGGCCAAATTTTGGTAGTGAGCAATCCCGATTTAGAGATCCCCACTGAATTGGCAATACTCGATTTAGTTTAGACATCAAGTTTGGTCACATTGTGACGAGGTCAAATTTTCGGTGTTCAAGAGGCGAAATTTTGGGTGATTTACAGATCACCACTGAATTGGCCATACCCGAATTAGTTTAGACATTAATTTTGGTCACATTCTGACGAGGTCAAATTTTCGGTGTACAAGGGGCCAAATTGTGGGAGTGAGCAATCCCGACTTAGAGATCCCCACTGATTTAGTCATACTCGAATTAGTTTAGACATCAATTTTGGTCGCATTCTGATGAGGTCAAATTTTCGGTGTCGAAGGGGCAATTTTTGGAGGTGAGCAATCCCGTTTGAGAGATCCCACTAAATTGGCTGAACTCGATTTAGTTTAGACATCAATTTTGGTCATATTCTGAAGAGGTCAAATTTTTGGGTGTCCAAGGGGCCAAATTTTGGAGTGAGCAATCCAGACAAAGATCCCTGCTGAATTGGCCATACTCGAATTAGTTTAGACACCAATTTTAGTAACATTCTGACGAGGTCAAATTTTCGGTGTCCAAGGAGCGAAATTTTGGTTGTGAGAAATCTCGATTTAGAGATCCCCAATGAATTGGCTGTACTCGATTTATTTTAGGGATCAATTTTGGTCATATTCTGGGATTGGCCATACTCGAATTAGTTTAGACACCAATTTTAGTAACATTCTAATGAGGTCAAACTTTCGGTGTCCAAGGGGCCACATTTTGGGTGTGAGCAATCGCTACTTACATATCCCCACTGAATTGGCCATACTCGAATTATTTTAGACATAAAGTTTGGTAAACTTCTGACAAGGTCAAATTTTCGATGTAAACGGGGCCAAGTTTTGGGAGTGAGCAATCCCGATTTAGTGATCCCCACTGAAGTGGCAATACTCGAATTAGTTTAGACAATAATTTTGGTCACATTGTGACGAGGTCAAATTTTCGGTGTTCAAGGGGCCAAAGTTTGGGATAGTTAGAGATCCCCACTGAATTGGCCATGCTCGAATTAGTTTAGACATCAATTTTGGTCACATTCTGATGAGATCAAATTTTCGGTGTCCATGGAGCCAATTTTTGGTAGTGAGCAAGCCCGATTTAGAGATCCCCGCTGAATTTCCCATACTCGAATTAGTTTAGACACCAATTTGGTAACATTCTGATGAGGTCAAATTTTCGGTGTCCAAGGGGTCAAATTTTGGGAGTGAGCAATCCCGATTTAGAGAACCCCACTGAATTGGCCATATCGAATTAGGTAGACATCAAGATTGGTCACATTCTGACGAGGTCAAATTTTCGGTGTCCAAGGAGCCAAATACAGGGAATGAGAAATCCCGATTTAGAGATCCCCCACTGAATTGGCCATACTCGAATTAGTTTAGACACCAATTTTGGTCACATTGTGACGAGGCCAACTTTTCGGTTTTCAAGGGGCCAATGTTTGGGATATTTAGAGATCCCCACTGAATTGGCCATACTCGAATTAGTTTAGACATCAGTTTTGGTCATATTTTGACGAGGTGAAATTTTCGGTGTCCATGGAGCCAATTTTTGGTAGTGAGCAAGCCCGATTTAGAGATCCCCGCTGAATTTCCCATACTCGAATTAGTTTAGACACCAATTTGGTAACATTCTGATGAGGTCAAATTTTCGGTGTCCAAGGGGTCAAATTTTGGGAGTGAGCAATCCCGATTTAGAGAATCCCACTGAATTGGCCATATCGAATTAGGTAGATATCAATATTGGTCTCATTCTGACGAGGTCAAATTTTCGGTGTCCAAGGAGCCAAATACAGGGAGTGAGCAATCCCGATTTAGAGATCCCCACTGAATTGGCCATACTCGAATAGTTTAGACATCAGTTTTAGTCACATTCTGAGGAGATAAAATTTTTGGTGCCCAAGGGGTCAAATTACGGGAGTGAGCAATCCCTACTTTGAGATCACTACTGAATTGGCCATACTCTAATTATTTAGACATCAATTTTAGTCACATTCTGACAAGGTCAAATTTTCAATGTCCGAGGGGCCAAAGTTTGGGAGTGAGCAATCCCTATTTAGAGATCTGACTAAATTGGCAATACTCGAATTCACACATTGAGACGAAGTCAAATTTTCGGTGTCCACGGGGCCAAATTATGGGAGTGAGCAATCCCTACTAAGAGAACCCCATTGAATTGGCCATACTCGAATTAGTTTAGACATCAATTTGGTCACATTCTGATGAGATAAAATTTTGGTTGTCGAAGGTACCAAATTTTGGGAGTGAGCAATGCCGATTTAGAGATCCCCGCTGATCGGCTGTACTCGAATTTATTTAGACACCAATTTTAGTAACATTCTGATGAGGTCAAATTTTCGGTGTCCAAGGGGCCAAATTATGGGAGTGAGCAATCCTTACTTAGATATCCCCACTGAATTGGCCATACTCGAATTATATTAGACATCAAGTTTGGTCAACTTCTGACGAGGTCAAATTTTCGGTGTCCACGGGGCGAAATTTTGGGATTAAGCAATCCTGATTTAGAGATCCCCACTGAATTGGCCATACTCGAATTTGTTTAGACATCAGTTTTAGTCACATTTTGATGAGGTGAAATTTTCTGTGTCTAAGGGGTCGAACTTTTGGAGTGAGCAATCCCGACTTAGAGATCCCCACCGAATTGGCCAATTTCGAAGCAGTTTACACATCAATTTTAGTCATATGCTCATGAGGTCAAATTTTCGGTGTCCAAGGAGACAAGTTTTGGGAGTGAGCAATCCCGATTTAGAGATCCGACCAAATTGGCAATAGTCGAATTAGTTTAGACATCAATTTTGGTCACATTCTGATGAGATAAAATTTTGGTTGTCGAAGGTACCAAATTTTGGGAGTGAGCAATCCCGATTTAGAGATCCCCACTGAATTGGCCATACTCGAATTTATTTAGACACCAATTTTAGTAACATTCTGATGAGGTGAAATTTTCGGTGTCCAAAGAGCCAAATATTGGGAGTGAGCAATCCCGATTTAGAGATCCCCACAGAATTGGCCATACTCGAAATAAATTAGACATCAATTTTGGTCACATACTGAGTAGGTCTAATTTTCGGTGTTCAAGTGGCGAAATTTTGGGAGCGAGCAATCCCAACTTAGAATCCCCGTTAAATTGGCCATAATAAAATTAGTTTAGACATCAATTTTGGTCACATTCTGATGAGATAATATTTTGGTTGTCCAAGGTACCAAATTTTGGAAGTGAGCAATCCCGCTTTAGAGATCCCCACTGAATTGGCAGTACTCGAATTGGTTTATGCATGAATTTTGGTCATATTCTGCAATTGGCCATACTCGAATTAGTTCAGACACCAATTTTAGTAACATTCTGATGAGGTCAAATTTTCGGTGTCCAAGGGGCCACAATTTGGGTGTTAGCAATCCCAACTTAGAGATCCCTACTGCATTGGCCATACTCGAATTAGTTTAGACATCAGTTTTAGTCACAATCTGAAGAGGTCACATTTTCGGTGTCCAAGGGGCCAAATTATGGGAGTGAGGAATCCCTACTTAGATCTCCCCACTGAATTGGCCATACTCGAATTATTTTAGACATCAAGTTTGGTCAACTTCTGACGAGGTCAAATTTTCGGTGTCCACGGGGCCAAGTTTTGGGAGTGAGCAATCCCGATTTAGAGATCCCCACAGAATTGGCCATACTCGAATTAAATTAGACATAAATTTTGGTCACATTCTGAGTAGGTCTAATTTTCGGTGTTCAAGTGGCGAAATTTTGGAAGATTTACAGATCCCCACTGAATTGGCCATACTCGAATTAGTTTGGACTTAAATTTTAATCATATTCTGATGAGCTCAAATTTTGGGTGTCCAAGGGGTCAAACTTTGGGTGTGAGCAATCCCGACATAGAGATCCCTACTGAATTGGCCATACTCGAATTATTTTAGACATCAGTTTTAGTCACAATCTGACGAGGTCAAATTTTCGGTGTCCTAGGGGCCATATTTTGGGAGTGAGCAATCCCGATTTAGAGATCCCCACTGAATTGGCCATACTCGAATTAGTTTAGACATCAATTTTGGTCACATTCTGACGAGGTCAAATTTTCGGTGTCCAAGGAGCCAAATTTTGGTAGTGAGCAATCCCGATTTAGAGATGCCCACTGAATTGGCCATACACGAATTAGTTTAGACATTAATTTTGGTCACATTGTGACGAGGTCAAATTTGCTGTGTCCAAGGGGCCAAATTTTGGGAGTGAGCAATCCCAGCTTAGAGATCCCCGTTGAATTGGCCATACTCGAATTAGTTTAGAGATCAATTTTGGTCACATTCTGATGAGATAAAATTTTGGTTGTCCAAGGTGCCAAATTTTGGGAGTGAGCAATCACGAGTTAGAGATCCCCACTAAATTGGCAGTACTCGAATTGTTTTAGGCATGAATTTTGGTCATATTCTGGAATTGGCCATACTCGAATTAGTTTAGACAACAAGTTTAGTAACATTCTCATGAGGCCGAATTTTTGGTGTCCAAGGGGCCACTTTTTGGGTGTTAGCAATCCCAGCTTAGAGATCCCTACAGCATTGGCCATACTCGAATGAGTTTAGACATCAATTTTAGTCACAATGTGAAGAGGTCACATTTTCGGTGTCCAAGGGACCAAGTTATGAGAGTGATCTCCCCACTGAATTGGTCATACTCGAATTGTTTTAGACATCAAGTTTGGTCAACTTCTGACGAGGTCAAATTTCGGCGTTCAAGGGGCCAATGTTAGGGATATTTAGAGATCCCCACTGAATTGGCCATACTCGAATTAGTTTAGACATCAATTTTGGTCATATTTTGAAGAGGTCAAATTTTCGGTGTCGACGGGGCCAAGTTTTGGGAGTGAGCAATCCCGTTTTAGAGAACCCCGCTGAAATGGCCATATCGAATTAGGTAGACATCAAGATTGGTCACATTCTGACGAGGTCAAATTTTCGGTGTCCAAGGAGCCAAATACAGGGAGTGAGCAATCCCGATTTAGAGATCCCCCACTGAACTGGCCATACTCGAATTAGTTTAGACACCAATTTTGGTCACATTGTGACGAAGTCAAATTATTGGTGCCCAAGGGGTCAAATTATTGGAGTGAGCAATCCCTACTTTGAGATCACTACTGAATTGGCCATACTCGAATTAGTTTAGACATCAATTTGGTCACATTCTAATGAGATAAAATTTTGGTTGTCGAAGGTACCAAATTTTGGGAGTGAGCAATCCTGAGTTAGAGATCCCCACTGAATTGGCACTACTCGAATTGGTTTAGGCATGAATTTTGGTCATATTCTGGAAATGGCCATACTCGAATTAGTTTAGACAACAAGTTTGGTAACATTCTGATGAGGCCAAATTTTCGGTGTCCAAGGGGCCACTTTTTGGGTGTTAGCAATCCCAGCTTAGAGATCCCTACAGCATTTGCCATACTCGAATGTGTTTAGACATCAATTTTAGTCACAATCTGAAGAGGTCACATTTTCGGTGTCCAAGGGGCCAACTTATGAGAGTGAGGTATCCCTACTTAGATCTCCCCACTCAATTGGCCATACTCGAATTATTTTAGACATCAAATTTGGTCAACTTCTGACGAGGTCAAATTTTCTGTGTCCAATTGGCCAAACTTTGGGAGTGAGCAATCCCGATTTAGAGATCCCCACTGAATTGGCCATACTCGAATTAGTTTAGACATCAATTTTGGTCACATTCTGACGAGGTCAAATTTTCGGTGTCCAAGGAGCCAAATTTTGGTAGTGAGCAATCCCGATTTAGAGATGCCCACTGAATTGGCCATACACGAATTAGTTTAGACATTAATTTTGGTCACATTGTGACGAGGTCAAATTTGCTGTGTCCAAGGGGCCAAATTTTGGGAGTGAGCAATCCCAGCTTAGAGATCCCCGTTGAATTGGCCATACTCGAATTAGTTTAGAGATCAATTTTGGTCACATTCTGATGAGATAAAATTTTGGTTGTCCAAGGTGCCAAATTTTGGGAGTGAGCAATCACGAGTTAGAGATCCCCACTAAATTGGCAGTACTCGAATTGTTTTAGGCATGAATTTTGGTCATATTCTGGAATTGGCCATACTCGAATTAGTTTAGACAACAAGTTTAGTAACAATCTCATGAGGCCAAATTTTTGGTGTCCAAGGGGCCACTTTTTGGGTGTTAGCAATCCCAGCTTAGAGATCCCTACAGCATTGGCCATACTCGAATGAGTTTAGACATCAATTTTAGTCACAATGTGAAGAGGTCACATTTTCGGTGTCCAAGGGACCAAGTTATGAGAGTGATCTCCCCACTGAATTGGTCATACTCGAATTATTTTAGACATCAAGTTTGGTCAACTTCTGACGAGGTCAAATTTCGGCGTTCAAGGGGCCAATGTTATCGGATATTTAGAGATCCCCACTGAATTGGCCATACTCGAATTAGTTTAGACATCAATTTTGGTCATATTTTGATGAGGTCAAATTTTCGGTGTCGACGGGGCCAAGTTTTGGGAGTGAGCAATCCCGATTTAGAGAACCCCGCTGAAATGGCCATATCGAATTAGGTAGACATCAAGATTGGTCACATTCTGACGAGGTCAAATTTTCGGTGTCCAAGGAGCCAAATACAGGGAGTGAGCAATCCCGATTTAGAGATCCCCCACTGAACTGGCCATACTCGAATTAGTTTAGACACCAATTTTGGTCACATTGTGACGAAGTCAAATTATTGGTGCCCAAGGGGTCAAATTATTGGAGTGAGCAATCCCTACTTTGAGATCACTACTGAATTGGCCATACTCGAATTAGTTTAGACATCAATTTGGTCACATTCTAATGAGATAAAATTTTGGTTGTCGAAGGTACCAAATTTTGGGAGTGAGCAATCCCGATTTAGAGATCCCCACTGATCGGCTGTACTCGAATTTATTTAGACACCAATTTTAGTAACATTCTGATGAGATCAAATTTTCGGTGTCCAAGGGGCCACATTTTGAGTGTGAGCAATCCCGACATATAGATCCCCATTGAAGTGGCCATACTCGAATTATTTTTGATATATTTTAGTCATACTCTGATGAGGTCAAATTTTCGGTGTCTAATGGGTCAAATTGTGGCACTGAGCAATCCCTATTTAGAGATCCCCACTGAATTGGCCATACTTGAATTATTTTAGACGTCAAGTTTGGTCACAATCTGACGAGGTCAAATTTTAGGTGTCGAAGGATCCAAATATTGGGAGTTAGCAATCCCGATTTAGAGATCCCCTCAGAATTGGCCATACTCGAATTAGACATCAATTTTGGTCACATTCTCACTAGGTCTAATTTTCGGTGTTCAAGTGGCGAAATTTTGGGAGTGAGCAATCCCGACATAGAGATCCCCAATGAATTGGCCATACTCCAATTAGTTTAGACATCAATTTTAGTCACATTTTGATGAGGTCAAATTTTCTGTGTCCAATTGGCCAAACTTTGGGAGTGAGCAATCCTGATTTAGAGATCCCCACTGAATTGGCCATACTCGAATTAGTTTAGACATCAATTTTGGTCACATTCTCACGAGGTCAAATTTTCGGTGTCCAAGGAGCCAAATTTTGGTAGTGAGCAATCCCGATTTAGAGATGCCCACTGAATTGGCCATACACGAATTAGTTTAGACATTAATTTTGGTCACATTGTGACGAGGTCAAATTTGCTGTGTCCAAGGGGCCAAATTTTGGGAGTGAGCTATCCCAACTTAGAGATCCCTGTTGAATTGGCCATACTAGAATTAGTTTAGACATCAATTTTGGTCACATTCTGATGAGATAAAATTTTGGTTGTCCAAGGTACCAAATTTTGGGAGTGAGCAATCCTGAGTTAGAGATCCCCACTGAATTGGCACTACTCGAATTGGTTTAGGCATGAATTTTGGTCATATTCTGGAAATGGCCATACTCGAATTAGTTTAGACAACAAGTTTGGTAACATTCTGATGAGGCCAAATTTTCAGTGTCCAAGGGGCCACTTTTTTGGGTGTTAGCAATCCCAGCTTAGAGATCCCTACAGCATTTGCCATACTCGAATGTGTTTAGACATCAATTTTAGTCACAATCTGAAGAGGTCACATTTTCAGTGTCCAAGGGGCCAAATTATGAGAGTGAGGTATCCCTACTTAGATCTCCCCACTCAATTGGCCATACTCGAATTATTTTAGACATCAAATTTGGTCAACTTCTGACGAGGTCAAATTTTCGGTGTCCACGGGGCCAAATTGTGGGAGTGAGCAATCGCGACTTAGAGATCCCCACTGATTTAGTCATACTCGAATTAGTTTAGACATCAATTTTGGTCGCATTCTGATGAGGTCAAATTTTCGGTGTCGAAGGGGCAATTTTTGGAGGTGAGCAATCCCGTTTGAGAGATCCCACTAAATTGGCTGAACTCGATTTAGTTTAGACATCAATTTTGGTCATATTCTGAAGAGGTCAAATTTTTGGGTGTCCAAGGAGCGAAATTTTGCTTGTGAGAAATCTCGATTTAGAGATCCCCAATGAATTGGCTGTACTCGATTTATTTTAGGGATCAATTTTGGTCATATTCTGGGATTGGCCATACTCGAATTAGTTTAGACACCAATTTTAGTAACATTCTAATGAGATCAAACTTTCGGTGTCCAAGGGGCCACATTTTGGGTGTGAGCAATCGCTACTTACATATCCCCACTGAATTGGCCATACTCGAATTTATTTAGACAACAATTTTAGTAACATTCTGAGGTGAAATTTTCGGTGTCCAGGGGGATACATTTTGGGTGTGAGCATTCCGAACTTCGGGATCCCTACTGAATGGGCCATGCTCGAATTACTTTAGACATCAATTTTAGTCACAATCTGACATGGTCAAATTTTCGGTGTCCAAGGGGCCAAATTATGGGAGTGAGCAATCCCTACTTAGATATCCCCACTGAATTCGCTATACTCGAATTATTTTAGACATCAAGTTTGGTCAACTTCTGACGAAGTCAAATTTTCGGTGTATATGGGGCGAAATTTTGGGACTAAGCAATCCCGATTTAGAGATGCCCACTGAATTGGCCATACTCGAATTTGTTTAGACAGCAATTTTGGTCACATTCTGATTAGGTCTAATTTTCGGGGTTTAAGTGGTGAAATTTTGGGAGTGAGCAATTCCGACATAGAGATTACCACTGAATTGGCAATACTCGAATTAGTTTAGACATCAGTTTTAGTCACATTTTGATGAGGTCAAATTTTCTGTGTCTAAGGGGCAAAACTTTGGGAGAGAGCAATCCCGATTTAGAGGTCCCCACTAAAGTGGCCATACACGAATTAGTTTAGACATTTAGAATTTTTGTCGCTTTCTGACGAGGTCTAAGTTTGGGTTCCCAAGATGCCAAATAGTACAAGTAATCCCGGCTTAGAGATCCCCATTGAATTGGCGAAACTCGGCTTAGTTTAGACATCAATTTTAGTCATATTCAGACGAGGTCAAATTTTCGGTGTCCAAGGAGATAAATTTTGGTAGTGAGCAATCCCGATTTAGAGATCCCCACTGAATTGGCCATACACGAATTAGTTTAGACATTAATTTTCGTCACATTGTGACGAGGTCAAATTTGCGTGTCCAAGGGGCCAAATTTTGAGTGTGAGCAATCCCGACATATAGATCACCACTGAAGTGGCCATACTCGAATTATTTTTGACTTATATTTTAGTCATACTCTGATGAGGTCAAATTTTCGGTGTCTAATGGGTCAAATTTTGGCACTGAGCAATCCCTATTTAGAGATCCCCACTGAATTGGCCATACTTGAATTATTTTAGATGTCAAGTTTGGTCACTATCTGACGATGTCAAATTTTCGGTGTCGAAGGAACCAAATATTGGGAGTGAGCAATCTCGATTTAGAGATCCCCACAGAATTGGCCATACTCGAATTAAATTAGACATCAATTTTGGTCACATTCTCACTAGGTCTAATTTTCGGTGTTCAAGTGGCGAAATTTTGGGAGTGAGCAATCCCGTCATAGAGATCCCCACTGAATTGGCAATACTCCAATTAGTTTAGACATCAATTTTAGTCGCATTTTGATGAGGTCAAATTTTCTGTGTCCAATTGGCCAAACTTTGGGAGTGAGCAATCCCGATTTAGAGATCCCCACTGAATTGGCCATACTCGAATTAGTTTAGACATCAATTTTGGTCACATTCTGACGAGGTCAAATTTTCGGTGTCCAAGGAGCCAAATTTTGGTAGTGAGCAATCCCGATTTAGAGATGCCCACTGAATTGGCCATACACGAATTAGTTTAGACATTAATTTTGGTCACATTGTGACGATGTCAATTTTGCTGTGTCCAAGGGGCCAAATTATGGGAGTGAGCAATCCCAGCTTAGAGATCCCCGTTGAATTGGCCATACTCGAATTCGTTTAGACATCAATTTTGGTCACATTCTGATGAGATAAAATTTTGGTTGTCCAAGGTACCAAATTTTGGGAGTGAGCAATCACGAGTTAGAGATCCCCACTAAATTGGCAGTACTCGAATTGTTTTAGGCATGAATTTTGGTCATATTCTGGAATTGGCCATACTCGAATTAGTTTAGACAACAAGTTTAGTAACATTCTCATGAGGCCAAATTTTTGGTGTCCAAGGGGCCACTTTTTGGGTGTTAGCAATCCCAGCTTAGAGATCCCTACAGCATTGGCCATACTCGAATGAGTTTAGACATCAATTTTAGTCACAAAGTGAAGAGGTCACATTTTCGGTGTCCAAGGGACCAAGTTATGAGAGTGATCTCCCCACTGAATTGGTCATACTCGAATTATTTTAGACATCAAGTTTGGTCAACTTCTGACGAGGTCAAATTTCGGCGTTCAAGGGGCCAATGTTAGGGATATTTAGAGATCCCCACTGAATTGGCCATACTCGAATTAGTTTAGACATCAATTTTGGTCATATTTTGACGAGGTCAAATTTTCGGTGTCGACGGGGCCAAGTTTTGGGAGTGAGCAATCCCGATTTAGAGAACCCCGCTGAAATGGCCATATCGAATTAGGTAGACATCAAGATTGGTCACATTCTGACGAGGTCAAATTTTCGGTGTCCAAGGAGCCAAATACAGGGAGTGAGCAATCCCGATTTAGAGATCCCCCACTGAACTGGCCATACTCGAATTAGTTTAGACACCAATTTTGGTCACATTGTGACGAAGTCAAATTATTGGTGCCCAAGGGGTCAAATTATTGGAGTGAGCAATCCCTACTTTGAGATCACTACTGAATTGGCCATACTCGAATTAGTTTAGACATCAGTTTGGTCACATTCTGATGAGATAAAATTTTGGTTGTCGAAGGTACCAAATTTTGGGAGTGAGCAATCCCGATTTAGAGATCCCCACTGATCGGCTGTACTCGAATTTATTTAGACACCAATTTTAGTAACATTCTGATGAGATCAAATTTTCGGTGTCCAAGGGGCCACATTTTGAGTGTGAGCAATCCCGACATATAGATCCTTATTGAAGTGGCCATACTCGAATTATTTTTGATATATTTTAGTCATACTCTGATGAGGTCAAATTTTCGGTGTCTAATGGGTTAAATTGTGGCACTGAGCAATCCCTATTTAGAGATCCCCACTGAATTGGCCATACTTGAATTATTTTAGACGTCAAGTTTGGTCACAATCTGACGAGGTCAAATTTTCGGTGTCGAAGGAGCCAAATATTGGGAGTTAGCAATCCCGATTTAGAGATCCCCTCAGAATTGGCCATACTCGAATTAAATTAGACATCAATTTTAGTCACATTCTCACTAGGTCTAATTTTCGGTGTTCAAGTGGCGAAATTTTGGGAGTGAGCAATCCCGACATAGAGATCCCCAATGAATTGGCCATACTCCAATTAGTTTAGACATCAATTTTAGTCACATTTTGATGAGGTCAAATTTTCTGTGTCCAATTGGCCAAACTTTGGGAGTGAGCAATCCCGATTTAGAGATCCCTACTGAATTGGCCATACACGAATTAGTTTAGACATCAATTTTGGTCACATTCTCACGAGGTCAAATTTTCGGTGTCCAAGGAGCCAAATTTTGGTAGTGAGCAATCCCGATTTAGAGATGCCCACTGAATTGGCCATACACGAATTAGTTTAAACATTAATTTTGGTCACATTGTGACGAGGTCAAATTTGCTGTGTCCAAGGGGCCAAATTTTGGGAGTGAGCTATCCCAACTTAGAGATCCCTGTTGAATTGGCCATACTAGAATTAGTTTAGACATCAATTTTGGTCACATTCTGATGAGATAAAATTTTGGTTGTCCAAGGTACCAAATTTTGGGAGTGAGCAATCCTGAGTTAGAGATCCCCACTGAATTGGCACTACTCGAATTGGTTTAGGCATGAATTTTGGTCATATTCTGGAAATGGCCATACTCGAATTAGTTTAGACAACAAGTTTGGTAACATTCTGATGAGGCCAAATTTTCGGTGTCCAAGGGGCCACTTTTTGGGTGTTAGCAATCCCAGCTTAGAGATCCCTACAGCATTTGCCATACTCGAATGTGTTTAGACATCAATTTTAGTCACAATCTGAAGAGGTCACATTTTCGGTGTCCAAGGGGCCAAATTATGAGAGTGAGGTATCCCTACTTAGATCTCCCCACTCAATTGGCCATACTCGAATTATTTTAGACATCAAATTTGGTCAACTTCTGACTAAGTCAAATTTTCGGTGTCCACGGGGCCAAATTTTGGTAGTGAGCAATCCCGATTTAGAGATCCCCACTGAATTGGCAATACTCGATTTAGTTTAGACATCAAGTTTGGTCACATTGTGACGAGGTCAAATTTTCGGTGTTCAAGAGGCGAAATTTTGGGTGATTTACAGATCACCACTGAATTGGCCATACCCGAATTAGTTTAGACATTAATTTTGGTCACATTCTGACGAGGTCAAATTTTCGGTGTACAAGGGGCCAAATTGTGGGAGTGAGCAATCCCGACTTAGAGATCCCCACTGATTTAGTCATACTCGAATTAGTTTAGACATCAATTTTGGTCGCATTCTGATGAGGTCAAATTTTCGGTGTCGAAGGGGCAATTTTTGGAGGTGAGCAATCCCGTTTGAGAGATCCCACTAAATTGGCTGAACTCGATTTAGTTTAGACATCAATTTTGGTCATATTCTGAAGAGGTCAAATTTTTGGGTGTCCAAGGGGCCAAATTTTGGAGTGAGCAATCCAGACAAAGATCCCTGCTGAATTGGCCATACTCGAATTAGTTTAGACACCAATTTTAGTAACATTCTGACGAGGTCAAATTTTCGGTGTCCAAGGAGCGAAATTTTGGTTGTGAGAAATCTCGATTTAGAGATCCCCAATGAATTGGCTGTACTCGATTTATTTTAGGGATCAATTTTGGTCATATTCTGGGATTGGCCATACTCGAATTAGTTTAGACACCAATTTTAGTAACATTCTAATGAGGTCAAACTTTCGGTGTCCAAGGGGCCACATTTTGGGTGTGAGCAATCGCTACTTACATATCCCCACTGAATTGGCCATACTCGAATTATTTTAGACATAGAGTTTGGTAAACTTCTGACAAGGTCAAATTTTCGATGTAAACGGGGCCAAGGTTTGGGAGTGAGCAATCCCGATTTAGTGATCCCCACTGAAGTGACAATACTCGAATTAGTTTAGACAATAATTTTGGTCACATTGTGACGAGGTCAAATTTTCGGTGTTCAAGGGGCCAAAGTTTGGGATAGTTAGAGATCCCCACTGAATTGGCCATGCTCGAATTAGTTTAGACATCAATTTTGGTCACATTCTGATGAGATCAAATTTTCGGTGTCCATGGAGCCAATTTTTGGTAGTGAGCAAGCCCGATTTAGAGATCCCCGCTGAATTTCCCATACTCGAATTAGTTTAGACACCAATTTGGTAACATTCTGATGAGGTCAAATTTTCGGTGTCCAAGGGGTCAAATTTTGGGAGTGAGCAATCCCGATTTAGAGAACCCCACTGAATTGGCCATATCGAATTAGGTAGACATCAAGATTGGTCACATTCTGACGAGGTCAAATTTTCGGTGTCCAAGGAGCCAAATACAGGGAATGAGAAATCCCGATTTAGAGATCCCCCACTGAATTGGCCATACTCGAATTAGTTTAGACACCAATTTTGGTCACATTGTGACGAGGCCAACTTTTCGGTTTTCAAGGGGCCAATGTTTGGGATATTTAGAGATCCCCACTGAATTGGCCATACTCGAATTAGTTTAGACATCAGTTTTGGTCATATTTTGATGAGGTGAAATTTTCGGTGTCCATGGAGCCAATTTTTGGTAGTGAGCAAGCCCGATTTAGAGATCCCCGCTGAATTTCCCATACTCGAATTAGTTTAGACACCAATTTGGTAACATTCTGATGAGGTCAAATTTTCGGTGTCCAAGGGGTCAAATTTTGGGAGTGAGCAATCCCGATTTAGAGAATCCCACTGAATTGGCCATATCGAATTAGGTAGATATCAATATTGGTCTCATTCTGACGAGGTCAAATTTTCGGTGTCCAAGGAGCCAAATACAGGGAGTGAGCAATCCCGATTTAGAGATCCCCACTGAATTGGCCATACTCGAATAGTTTAGACATCAGTTTTAGTCACATTCTGAGGAGATAAAATTTTTGGTGCCCAAGGGGTCAAATTACGGGAGTGAGCAATCCCTACTTTGAGATCACTACTGAATTGGCCATACTCTAATTATTTAGACATCAATTTTAGTCACATTCTGACAAGGTCAAATTTTCAATGTCCGAGGGGCCAAAGTTTGGGAGTGAGCAATCCCTATTTAGAGATCTGACTAAATTGGCAATACTCGAATTCACACATTGAGACGAAGTCAAATTTTCGGTGTCCACGGGGCCAAATTATGGGAGTGAGCAATCCCTACTAAGAGAACCCCATTGAATTGGCCATACTCGAATTAGTTTAGACATCAATTTGGTCACATTCTGATGAGATAAAATTTTGGTTGTCGAAGGTACCAAATTTTGGGAGTGAGCAATGCCGATTTAGAGATCCCCGCTGATCGGCTGTACTCGAATTTATTTAACACCAATTTTAGTAACATTCTGATGAGGTCAAATTTTCGGTGTCCAAGGGGCCAAATTATGGGAGTGAGCAATCCTTACTTAGATATCCCCACTGAATTGGCCATACTCGAATTATATTAGACATCAAGTTTGGTCAACTTCTGACGAGGTCAAATTTTCGGTGTCCACGGGGCGAAATTTTGGGATTAAGCAATCCTGATTTAGAGATCCCCACTGAATTGGCCATACTCGAATTTGTTTAGACATCAGTTTTAGTCACATTTTGATGAGGTGAAATTTTCTGTGTCTAAGGGGTCAAACTTTTGGAGTGAGCAATCCCGACTTAGAGATCCCCACCGAATTGGCCAATTTCGAAGCAGTTTACACATCAATTTTAGTCATATGCTCATGAGGTCAAATTTTCGGTGTCCAAGGAGACAAGTTTTGGGAGTGAGCAATCCCGATTTAGAGATCCGACCAAATTGGCAATAGTCGAATTAGTTTAGACATCAATTTTGGTCACATTCTGATGAGATAAAATTTTGGTTGTCGAAGGTACCAAATTTTGGGAGTGAGCAATCCCGATTTAGAGATCCCCACTGAATTGGCCATACTCGAATTTATTTAGACACCAATTTTAGTAACATTCTGATGAGGTGAAATTTTCGGTGTCCAAAGAGCCAAATATTGGGAGTGAGCAATCCCGATTTAGAGATCCCAACAGAATTGGCCATACTCGAATTAAATTAGACATCAATTTTGGTCACATACTGAGTAGGTCTAATTTTCGGTGTTCAAGTGGCGAAATTTTGGGAGCGAGCAATCCCAACTTAGAATCCCCGTTAAATTGGCCATACTAAAATTAGTTTAGACATCAATTTTGGTCACATTCTGATGAGATAATATTTTGGTTGTCCAAGGTACCAAATTTTGGAAGTGAGCAATCCCGCTTTAGAGATCCCCACTGAATTGGCAGTACTCGAATTGGTTTATGCATGAATTTTGGTCATATTCTGCAATTGGCCATACTCGAATTAGTTCAGACACCAATTTTAGTAACATTCTGATGAGGTCAAATTTTCGGTGTCCAAGGGGCCACAATTTGGGTGTTAGCAATCCCAACTTAGAGATCCCTACTGCATTGGCCATACTCGAATTAGTTTAGACATCAGTTTTAGTCACAATCTGAAGAGGTCACATTTTCGGTGTCCAAGGGGCCAAATTATGGGAGTGAGGAATCCCTACTTAGATCTCCCCACTGAATTGGCCATACTCGAATTATTTTAGACATCAAGTTTGGTCAACTTCTGACGAGGTCAAATTTTCGGTGTCCACGGGGCCAAGTTTTGGGAGTGAGCAATCCCGATTTAGAGATCCCCACAGAATTGGCCATACTCGAATTAAATTAGACATAAATTTTGGTCACATTCTGAGTAGGTCTAATTTTCGGTGTTCAAGTGGCGAAATTTTGGAAGATTTACAGATCCCCACTGAATTGGCCATACTCGAATTAGTTTGGACTTAAATTTTAATCATATTCTGATGAGCTCAAATTTTGGGTGTCCAAGGGGTCAAACTTTGGGTGTGAGCAATCCCGACATAGAGATCCCTACTGAATTGGCCATACTCGAATTATTTTAGACATCAGTTTTAGTCACAATCTGACGAGGTCAAATTTTCGGTGTCCTAGGGGCCATATTTTGGGAGTGAGCAATCCCGATTTAGAGATCCCCACTGAATTGGTCATACTCGAAATAGTTTATACATTAATTGTGGTCACATTCGGACGAGGTTAAACTTTGGGTGTCCGAAGTGCCAAATTTTAGGAGTGAGCAATTCCGACTTAGAGATCCCCACCTAATTGGTCAGACTCCAAAATAGTTTAGACAGAATTTTTAGTCAAATTCTGACGAGGTCAAATTTTCGGCGTTCAAGGGGCGAAATTTTCGGAGTGAGCAATCCCGATTTAGAGATCCCGACTGAATTGGCCATACTCGAATTAGTTTAGACATCAATTTTACTCACATTCTGATGAGGTCAAATGTTCGGTGTCCAAGGGGTCAAGTTATGGGAGTGAGCAATCCCTACTTAGAGATCCTTACTGAATTGGCCATAATAGAATTATTTTAGACATCAATTTTAGTCACATTCTGACGAGGTCAAATTTTCGGTGTCCGAGGGGTCAAATGTTGGGAGTGAGCAATCCGGATTTAGAGATCCCCACTGAATTGGCCATTGTTGTGCCAGTAGGGTTATCACAGAATAGCCCACCGTCAACAGGGTTGTGCGAAGGAGTTGGTAACGCAGCGCTCGTCATCCGTTTCGTGAACGAGGGCTGTCAGCTCCCTGGGCGGTAGCGATGAATCCGAGTCGGCGTTGGTGAGATGAAGAAAAGGCTTTATACACAATTTACAGGTATTTACACAAGATCGGCTCTGGGGCCGAAAGCTAACATAGCCATACGCGACTGTTCTCGCGCAGCGACGGCTGGCGAGATTCCGCCGCGTCCGCACTGTCAGGGTGCGAACTGCTCCCGATGGATGCTCGTGAAGAACTCACACTCGGAGTCTCGTACGAAAGCACTTGAGACTCCGTCGCCGAGAACCGTTGATGCTCAAAATGGTCCAATCCGACGGCAGCACTTTCGCAGGGCCAATGGGAGAGCTTGCTGCGCTCTCGCTTCAAATATGCCGCGGGGCGAGAAGGGTTCACTGTCACGGCCATGGCGCCGTGCTGTCTGGATGCTCAGCTCATGTTGAAACACGTCGCTTCTCTCCCTTTGGCACGGCTCGCCTCCAGTGCAATGGTGCTTTGCAGAGAAGTAGCCGTATTTTGTGAAGGAGGCGTTAGCCGAAGAAGTTTGGCGTCCGGCTGAATTTCTGGGCGACTTTGGCCAGGCACAACAGCACCCCCGCTGTCGGACAATGCGCCGGGAAGACGAGCTGCTCGCATGTGGCTCGGATGCCGGGCGCGCCCTTTCGCCAGGTTCCTCCAAGCTCCCGTCCAGTGTTCGGGCGCCAGGTAGCCTCACGGGTCTCGGGTTCCACTCGCACGGTCAGGATCTCTGCCGACAGGCTTGTTGCCGGGGCACGCCGATCAACTTCGCTCGGGTCGCTCCGATGCCCTTGACACTCGCCGCTGGTAACGGTAGACTTCTGCGGCTTGCAAAACCGACCGACAAAATGCGACACCCAACACAAGCAAGTACCCTCGGTCACCCGTAAAACACCAGACAGAGGCAAAATTTCAAATTAAGTTAGCTAAATTGTTGTCCCATTTTTGCTCGCACTACAAGAGACAAGTGTATAATATGCAGTACACAAGGTTCAAACAACAATTTTGCACATTAAAGATACATTAAGTAGCAAGGAAAATTATTAATCAGTAATGGAAAACGTCTCCTTGAAATCACTTGGACAGTAAAACCATAACTGAGGAAACAAGGAGGTCCTTTAATTTTTCCCAGTCTGCCTAGAGAATTACCGCTAGCGACGAAACGCTCGTCGAAGGTAATGCATGAATGCATGCGTGAATGCGTGAATGCGTGAATGCATGACTCTAAGCATTCGAGTTCGCATTGTGCTGCTCTCCTCCACAAGCGGCAGAATGCGTTGCTGTATTCGGGCGGTTTGGCTCTCCTCCCTCCGCTACAGCTTCGGCTGTCAATTTCTCTACGAGACCTTTCTTTCCACTTTGAATGTGAAAGAAATGACGAGAACAAGTTACTCGTTTTGTTGAAGGATCTGTCTCGTTCCTTACGCTTTGTGCACCAATCGTGCATTTTCTGAGCACGGGTGCATTTGTGCCGCTCGGATGGCCGCTTCTTTTCCTTTCGCGATCGTTTGCGTTTTCTCACATTTCGGTGACAGCATTCTTTCATGCACCTGCCTTTCCGCTATTTTCGGCGGCTGCACTTGAATGTTTGCTTTCTTTCTGTTGGTGCCAGCTCTTTCAAGTTGCTGGTAACCGGAGCTAGTATGGCGCCGACATACGTTCACGATCCTCTTTCTCGTGACGTTCACGTTCCTCTGTCTCGCTACGTTCCTTCTCCTCCTGGTGCTCACTGATATCAGCCTAGGCCTCTGTGGCTTCCTCAACCATCACATCTTCTGCGTGCATGATCTCAAGAATTTCCTTTTTTCTTTTTGTTCAGCCCAAATCGACGCCCAACTCCTCACAAATTTGGAGAAGTTCTTTGACCTTGTAACTCTCCATCTTTTACCGGCCTGTTGTTGTTTGCCTTTTTAGAATAGTGTACTATATGTTCGCTATCTCGCTCCTAGCAAGAGATGCGCAAGCCTTTCTCACACGGATTCCCCTCTCAGCATCCCTCGGTTTTCAAAACACTTCCTGTAGGCTTGAAACACGCAAGGTTAACACAATGCTACGATCAGCCGTTCTCATAGCAACCTTGTGTGTCAGAGAAAGTCGGGCGTTTTAGGGAAACTTCAGGTACTCACCGCGCCGAGGTGCCTGACGCCGGTCAATCCCGCAGCTGCCATCCAATGTTGTGCCAGTGGATCCCACAGCTGCCACCAATGTTGTGCCCGTAGGGTTATCACACAGTAGCCCACCGTCAACAGGGTTGTGCCAAGGAGTTGGTAACGCAGCGCTCGTCACCCGTTTCGTGAACGAGGGCTGTCAGCTTCCTGGGCGGTAGCGATGAATCCGAGTCGGCGTTGATGAGATGAAGAAAAGGCTTTATACACTGTTTGCGGGTATTTACACAACAAGTGTGGCTCTGCGGCCAAAAGCTAACATAGCCATACGCGACTGTTCTCGCTCAGCGACGGCCGGGGAGATTCCGCCACGTCCGCGCTGTCAGGGGGAGAACTGCTCCCGATGGACGCTCGTGACGAGCTCACACTCGGAGTCTCGAACGGAAGCACTTGAGACTCCGTTGCCGAGAACCGTTGACGCTCAAAATGGTCCATTCCGACGGCAGCACTTTCGCAGGGCCAATGGGAGAGCTTGCTGCGCTCTGGCTTCAAATATGCCGCGGGGTGAGAAGTGTTCACCGTCAGCGCCACGGCGCCGTGCTGTCTGGATGCTCAGCTCATGTTGAAACACGTCGCTTCTCTCCCTTTGCCACGGCTCGCCTCCAGTGCATTGGTGCTTTGCAGAGAAGTATCCGTATTTTGTGAAGGAGGCGTTCGCCGAAGAAGTTTGGCGTGCGGCTGAATTTCTGGGCGGCTTTGGCCAGGCACAACACCATACTCGAATTTTGGTCACATTCTCATGAGGTCAAGCATTGGATGTCCATGGTGCCAAATTTTAGCAGTGAGCAACCCCGACTTAGAGATCCCCACATAATTGGCCAAACTCGAATTAGTTTACACATCAATTTTAGTCACATCCCGACGAGGTCAAATTTTCGGTGTCCAAGGAGGCAAATTTGGGTAGTGAGCAATCCCGATTTAGACATCCCCCCTGAATTGAGTATACCCGAATTAGTTTAGACATCAATTTTTGGTCACATTCTGACGAGGTCAAATTTTCAGTGTACAAGGGGCCAAATTGTGGGAGTGAGCAATCCCGACTTAGAGATACCCACTGAATTGGCCATACTCGAATTAATTTAGACATCAATTTTGGTGGCATTCTGATGAGGTGAAATTCTCGCTGTCCAAGGGGCCAAATTTTGGGAGTGCGCAATCCCGATTTAAAAATCCCCACTGAATTGGCCATACTCGAATTAGTTTAGACATCAATTTCATTTCGTTTCATTTATTGATACTGTCAGCCACCATAAGGGGCTGTAACAGGAGTGGAAAATACAAAACGAAAAATGAGCAACTAGAACACGATGAAAATCAATAGTCAATCAAAAATTGTCTCTTAATGCACACTAAAACAGAACAAAAATGTATTACACAGAAATCGGAACAACAGCCATCCTACTCAACAGCAATAGAACCTCATCACCATGTGGTAGTGCCATAGATGAAATTTTCGAAATGGCGAACAAATTTTGATCGCATTCTGATTAGGTCAAATTTTCGGTGTCGAAGGGGCCAAATTTGGGGGTGAGCAATCGCGTTTTAGAGATGCCACTAAATTGGCTGTACTCGTATTAGTTTATCATCAATTTTGGTCCTATTCTGGTGAGGTCAAATTTTTGGGTGTCCAAGGGGCCACG
The DNA here is from genome assembly GCF_055883805.1 of Amblyomma maculatum. Lineage (NCBI taxonomy): Eukaryota > Metazoa > Arthropoda > Arachnida > Ixodida > Ixodidae > Amblyomma > Amblyomma maculatum. The sequence goes on from NC_139348.1 coordinate 34,457,298, forward strand.
TTTTGGGAGTGAGCAATCCAGACATAAAGATCCCTACTGAATTGGCCATAATCGAATTAGTTTAGACACCAATGTTAGTAACATTCTGAAGGGGTCACATTTTCGGTGCCCAAGGAGCCAAATTCTGGTAGTGAGCAATCCCGATTTAGAGATCCCCACTGAATTGGGTGTACTCGAATTAGTTTAGGCATAAATTTTGGTCATATTTTGGAATTGGCCTTACTCGAATTAGTTTAGAAATAAATTTTAATCACATTCTGGTGAGGTCAAATTATGAGTGTCCAAGGTGCCAAAATTTAGGAGCGAGCAATCCCGACTTAGAGATCCCCACTGAATTGGCCAAACTCGAATTAGTTTATACATCAATTTTAGTCACTTTTTGACAAGGTCAAATTTTCGGTGTCCATAGAGCCAAATTTTGGTAGTGAGCAATCCCGATTTAGAGATCCCCACTGAATTGGCTGTACTCGAATTAGTTTAGGCATAAATTTTTGTCATATTCTGGAATTGGCCATACTCGAATTATTTAGACATAAATTTTAATCACATTCTGGTGAGGTAAAATTTTGGGTGTCCAGGGGGCCAAATTTTTGGAGTGAGCAATCCCGACATAAAGGTCCCCACTGAATTGGCCATACTTGAATTAGTTTAGACATCAATTTTGGTCACATTCTGACAATGTTGAACTTTGGGTGTCCAAGGTGCCAAATTTTAGGAGTGAGCAATCCCGACTTAGAGATCCCCACTGAATTGGCCATACACGAATTAGTTTAGACATAAATTTTAATCACATTCTGGTGAGGTCAAATTTTCGGTGTCCAAGGGGCCAAATTTTGGGAGTGAGCAATCCCGACATAGAGATCCCCACTGAATTGGCCATACTCGAATTAGTTTAGCCATCAATTTTGGTCACATTCTTACGAGGTTGAACTTTGGGTGTCCAAGGTGCCAAATTTTAGGAGTGAGCAATCCTGACTTAGAGATCCAAACTGAATTGGCCAAACTCGAATTAGTTTAGACATCAATTTTAGTCACTTTCTGACAAGGTCAAATTTTCGGTGTCCATGGAGCCAAATTTTGGTAGTGAGCAATCCCGATTTAGGGATCCCCACTGAATTTGCCATACTCGAAATATTTTAGACACCAATTTTGTTAACATTCCGATGAGGTCAAACTTTCGGTGTCCAAGGGGTCAAATTTTGGGAGTGAGCAATCCCAGCTTAGAGATCCCTACTGAATCGGCCATACTCGAATTATTTTAGACATCAATTTTAGTCATATTCTGACGAGGTCAAATTTTCGGTGTTCAAGTGGCGAAATGTTCGGAGTGAGCAATCCAGATTCAGAGATCCCCACTGAATTGACCATACTCGAATTAGTTTAGACATCAATTTTAGTCACATTCTGATGAGGTCAAATGTTCGGTGTCCAAGGGGTCAAATGTTGGGAGTGAGCAATCCCGATTTAGAGATCCTCACTGAATTGGCCATTGTTGTTCCGTAGGGTTATCACACAGTAGCCCACCGTCAACAGGGTTCTGCCTAGGAGTTGGTAATGCAGCGCTCGTCACCCGTTTCGTGAACGAGGGCTCTCAGCTCCTTGGGCGGTAGCGATGAATCCGAGTCGGCATTGGTGAGATGAAGAAAAGGCTTTATACACTATTTACAGGTATTTACACAACAAGATCGGCTCTGGGGCCGAAAGGTAACATAGCCATACGCGACTGTTCTCGCGCAGCGACGGCCGGGGAGATTCCGCATCGTCCGCACTGTCAGGGGGCGAACTGCCCCCGATAGACGCTCGTGACGAACTCACACTCGGAGTTTCGAACGGAAGTACTTGAGACTCCGTCGCCGAGAACCGTTGACGCTCAAAATGGTCCAATCCGACGGCAGCACTTTCGCAGGGCCAATGGTAGAGCTTGCTGCTCTCTAGCTTCAAATATGGCGCGGGGCGAGAAGGGTTCACCGTCAGGGCCACGGCGCCGTGCTGTCTGGATGCTCAGCTCATGTTGAAACACGTCGCTTCTCTCCCTTTGCCACGGCTCGCCTCCAGGGCATTGGTGCTTTGCAGAGAAATATCAATATTTTGTGAAGGAGGCGTTAGCCGAAGAAGTTTGGCGTCCGGCTGAATTTTTGAGCGGCTCTGGCCAGGCACAACACCATACTCGAATTTTGGTCACATTCTGATGAGGTCGAACGGTGCAAAATTTTAGGAGTGAGCAATCCCGACTTAGAGATCCCCAGCTAATTGGCCAAACTCGAATTAGTTTACACATCAATTTTAGTCACATCCCGACGAGGTCAAATTTTCGGTGTCCAAGGAGGCAAATTTGGGTAGTGAGCAATCCCGATTTAGACATCCCCACTGAATTGGCCATGCCCGAATTAGTTAAGACATCAATTTTGGTGGCATTCTGATGAGGTCAAATTCTCGGTGTCCAAGGGGCCAAATTTTGGGAGTGAGCAATCCCGATTTAAAAATCCCCACTGAATTGGCCATACTCGAATTAGTTTTGACATCAATTTCATTTCATTTCATTTATTAATACCTTCAGCCACGATAAGGGGCTGTAACAGGAGTCGAAAATACCAAACAAAAAATGAGCAATATAGAACACGATGAAAATCAATAGTCAATAAAAAATGGTCTCTGAATGCACACACAAACAAAACAAAAATGAATTACACAGATATCGGAACAACAGCCATCCTACACAACAGCAATAGAACCTCATCACCCTGTGGTAGTGCCATAGATGAAATTTTCTAAATGGCGTACAAATTTGGTCACATTCTGACGAGGTCAAATTTTCTGTGTCCAAGTGGCCAAATTTTGGGAGTGAGCCATCCCGACTTAAAGATCCCCACTGATTTAGCCATACTCGAATTAGTTTAGACATCAATTTTGGTCGCATTCTGATGAGGTCAAATTTTCGGTGTCGAAGGGGCCAAATTTTGGGATTGTGCAATCCCGTTTTAGAGATCCCACTAAATTGGCTGTACTTGAATTAGTTTAGGCATCAATTTTGGTCATATTCTGGTGAGGTCAAATTTTTGGGTGTTCAAGGGGCCACATTTTGGGAGTAAGCAATCCAGACAAAGATCCCTACTGAACTGGTCATAATCGAATTAGTTTAGACACCAATTTTAGTAACAATCTGACGAGGTCGGATTTTCGGTGTTCAAGGAGCCAAATTTTGGTAGTCAGCAATCCCGATTTAGAGATCCCCACTTAATTGGCTGTACTTGAATTAGTTTAGGCATAAATTTTGGTCATATTCTAGAATTGGCCATACTCGAATTAGTTTAGACACCAATTTTAGTCACAATCTGAAGAGGTTACATTTTCGGTTTCCAAGGGGCGAAATTATGGGAGTGAGCAATCCCGACTTAGAGATCCCGACTGAATTGGCCATACTCGAATTAGTTTAGACATCAATTTTGGTCACATTGTGACGAGGTTGAACTTTGGGTGTCCAATGTGCAAAATTTTAGGAGCGAGCAATCCCGATTTAGAGATCCCCACTGAATTGGCAATGCTCGAATTAGTTTAGACACCAATTTCGGTAACATTCAGACGAGGTGAAATTTTCGGTGTCCAAGGGGCCAAATTTTGAGTGTGAGCAATTCCGACAAAGAGATCACTGAATTGGCCATACTCGAATTATTTTGGACATCAATTTTAGTCACACACTTATGAGGTCAGCTTTTCGGTGTCTAAGGGGTCAAATGTTGGGAGTGAGCAATCCATATTTAGAGATCCCCACTAAATTTGCCATACTCGAATTAGTTTAGACATCAATTTTAGTCACATTTTGATAAGGTCAAATTTTCGGTGTCAATGGAGCCAAATTTTAGTAGTGAGCAATCCCGATTTAGAGATCCCCACTGAATTGGCCATACTCTAGTTAGTTTAAACATCAATTTTGGTCACATTCTGACGAAGTCGAATTTTCGGTGTTCAAGGGGCGAAATTTTCGGTGTGAGCTATCCCGATTCAGAGGTCCCCACTGAAATGGCCATACTCTATTTATTTTAGACATCAATTTTAGTCACATCCTGACGAGGTCAAATTTGCGATGTCCGAGGGGAGTGAGCAATCCCGATTGAGAGATCCGACTAAATTGGCAATACTCGATTTAGTTTAGACATCAATTTTGGTCACATTCTGATGAGGTCAATTTTTCGGTTCCACGGGGCCAAAATATGGAGTGCGCAATCCCGATTTAGAGATCCCCACTGAATTGGCTGTACTCGAATTTATTTAGGCACCATTTTTAGTAACATTCTCACGAGGTGAAATTTTCGATGTCCAAGGGGCCAAATTATGGAAGTGAGCAATCCCGACTTAGATATCCCCACTGAATTGGCCATACTCGAATTAGTTTAGACATCAATTTTAGTCACATTCTGATGAGGTCAAATTTTCAGTGTCCATGGAGCCAAATTTTGGTAGTGAGCAATCTCGATTTAGAGATCCCCACTGAATTTGCCATACTCGAATTAGTTTAGACACCAATTTTGGTAACATTCTGATGAGGTCAAATTTTCGGTGTCCAAGGGGTCAAATTTTGGGACTGAGCAATCTCGATTTAGAGATCCCCACTGAATTGGCCATATCGAAATAATTTAGACATCAAGTTTGGTCACATTCTGACGAGTGCAAATTTTCGGTGTCCAAGGAGCCAAAATTGGGAGTGAGCAATCCCGATTTAGAGATCCCGACTGAATTGGCCATACTCGAAATAGTTTAGAGATCAATTTTAGTCACATTCTGACGAGGTCAAATTTTCGGTGTCCAAGGGTTCAAATTATGGGAGTGAGCAATCCCTAGTTAGAGATCCCTACTGAATTGGCCATACTCGAATTATTTTAGACATAAATTTAGTCATATTCTGACGAGATCAAATTCACGATGTTCAAGGGGCGAAATTTTCGGAGTGAGCAATCCCGATTCAGAGATCCCCACTGAATTGGCCATACTCGAATTAGTTTAGACATAAATTTTGGTCACACTCTGACGAGGTCAAATTTTCGGTGTTCAAGGGGCAAAATTTTCGGAGTGAGCTATCCTGATTCAAAGATTCCCACTGAATTGGCCATAATCGAATTAGTTTACACATTAATTTTAGTCATATTTTGATGAGGTGAAATTTTCTGTGTCCAAGGGCTCAAATTATGGGAGTGAGCAATGCCTACTTAGAGATACCTACTGAATTGGCCATACTCTATTTTAGACATCAATTTTTGTCACATCCTGACGAGGTCAAATTTTCGATGTCCGAGGGGACTAAGTTAGGGAGTGAGCAATCCCGATTTAGAATTCCGACTAAATTGGCAATACTCGATTTAGTTTAGATATCAATTTTAGTCACAATCTGACGCGGTCAAATTTTCGGTGTCCAAGGGGCTAAATTTTGGGAGTGAGCAATCCCTACTTAGATATACCCACTGAATTGGCCATACTCGAATTATTTTAAGATATCAAGCTTGCTCAATTTCTGAGGAGGTCAAATTTTCGATGTCCGAGGGGCCAAAGTTTGGGAGTGAGCAATCCTGATTTAGAGATCCGACTAAATTGGCAATACTCGATTTAGCTTAGACATCAATTTTGGTCACATTCTGACAAGGTGAAATTTTCGATGTCCAAGGGGCCAAGTTATGGAAGTGAGCAATCCTTACTTAGATGTCCCCACTGAATTGGCCATACTCGAAATATTTTAGACATCAATTTTGGTCATATTGTGACGATGTCAAATTTTCGGTGTTCAAGGGGCCAAATTTTGGGAGATTAGAGATCTCCACTGAATTGGCCATACTCGAATTAGTTTAAACATCAAGTTTGGTCACATTCTGACGAGGCAAATTTTCGGTGTCCCTGGGATCAAATTTTGGGTGTGAGCAATCCCGATTTAGAGATCCCCACTCAATTGGCCATACTCGAAATAGTTTAGACATCAGTTTTAGTCACATTCTGATAGGGTCAAATTTTGGGTGTCCAAGGGGCCAAATTTTGTGAGTGAGCAATCCCGACATAGAGATCCCGACTGGATTGTCCATACTCGAATTAGTTCAAACATCAATTTTAGACACATACTGATGAGGTCAAATTTTCGCTGTCCAAGGGGCGAAATTTTGGGTGTGAGCAATCCCGATTTAGTGATCCCCACTCAATGGCCATACTGGAATTAGTTCAGACATAATTTTAGTCACATTCTGATGAGGTCAAATTTTGGGTGTCCAAGGGGCCAAATTTTTGGAGTGAGCAATCCCGACATAGATATCCCCACTGAATTGGCCATACCCGAATTAGTTTGGGCATAAATTTTGGTCATATTCTGGAATTGGCCATACTCGAAATAGTTTAGACAATAATTTTTGTCACCATCTGAAGAGGACACATTTTCGGTGTCCAAGGGGCCAAGTTATGGGAGTAAGCAATCCCTGCTTAGATATACCCACTGAATTGGCCATATTCGAATTATCTTAGACATCAAGTTTGGAAAACTTCTAACGAGGTCAAATTTTCGGTGTTCAAGAGGCGAAATTTTGGGAGATTTACAGAACCCCACTGAATTAGCCATACTCGAATTAGTTTAGGCATCAATTTGGTCACATTCTGACGAGGTCAAATTTTCGGTGCCCATGGGGTCAAATTTTGAGAGTGAGCAATCCCGATATAGAGATTCCCACTGAATTGGCCATTTCGAATTAGTTTAGACATCAAGTTTGGTCACATTCTGACGAGGTCAAATTTTCGGTGTCCAAGTAGCCAAAGTTGGGAGTGAGCAATGCCGATTTAGAGATCCCCACTGAATTGGCCATACTCGAATTAGTTTAGACATCAATTTGGACACATTCTGAGGAGGTCAAACTTTCGGTGTTCAAGGAGCCAAATTTTGGTAGGGAGCAATCCCGGTTTAGAGATCCCCACTGAATTGGCTGTACTCGAATTAGTTTAGGCATAAATTGTGGTCATATTCTGGAATTCTTCATACTCGAATTAGTTTAGACACCAATTTATTAACATTCTGACGTGGTCAAATTTTCCGTGTCCAAAGGGCCACATTTTGGGTGTGAGCAATCCCTTTAGATATCCCCACTGAATTGGCCATACTCGAATTATTTTAGACATCAAGTTTGGTCAACTTCAAACGAGGTCAAATTTTCGGTGTACGAGGAGCCAAATTTTGGTAGTGAGCAATCCCAATTTAGAGATCCCCACTGAATTGGCCATACTCGAATTAGTATAGACATAAATTTTAATCATATTCTGATGAGGTCAAATTTTGGGTGTCCAAGGGGCCAAATTTTTGGCGTGACCAATCCCGACATAGAGACTGAATCGGCCATACTCGAAATATTTTAGACACCAATTTTGGTCACATATTGATGAGGTCAAATTTTCGGTGTCCAAGGGGCCACATTTTGGGTTTGAGCAATCCCAACTTAGAGATCCCTACTGAATTGGCCAAACTCGAATTAGTTTAGACATAAATTTTAGTCAAATTCTGACAAGGTCAAACTTTCGGTGCCCATGGAGCCAAATGTTGGTAGTGAGCAATCCAAATTTAGAGATTCCCACTGAATTGGCCATACTCGAATTAGTTTAGACATCAATTTGGACACATTCTGAGGAGGTCAAACTTTCGGTGTTCAAGGAGCCAAATTTTGGTAGGGAGCAATCCCGATTTAGAGATCCCCACTGAATTGGCTGTACTCGAATTATTTTAGGCATAAATTGCGGTCATATTCTGGAATTCTTCATACTCGAATTAGTTTAGACACCAATTTATTAACATTCTGACGTGGTCAAATTTTTCGTGTCCAAAGGGCCACATTTTGGGTGTGAGCAATCCCTTTAGATATCCCCACTGAATTGCTCATACTCGAATTATTTTAAGACATCAAGTTTGGTCAACTTCTGAGGAGGTCAAATTTTCGGTGTTCAAGGGGCCAAATTTTGGGAGATTTAGAGATCCCCACTGAATAGGCCATACACGAATTAGTTTAGACATAAATTTTATTCACATTCTGACGAGCACCAATTTTCGGTGTCCGAGGGGCAATATTTTGGGAGTGGACAATCCCGATTTAGAGATCCCCACTGAATTGGCCATACTCGAATTAGTTCAACATCAATTTTGGTCATATTCTGACGAGGTTGAACTTTGGGTGTCCAAGGTCCGAATTTTAGGAGTGAGCAATTCCGACTTAGAGATCGCCACTGAATTGGCCATACCCGAATTTGTTTAGACACCAATTTTGGCAACATTCTGATGAGGTAAACGTTTCTGTGTCCAGGGGGTCAAATTTTGGGAGTGAGCAATCCCGATTTAGAGATCCCCACTGAATTGGCCATATCGAATTTGTTTAGACATCAAGTTTGGTCACATTCTGAAGAGGCCAAATTTTCGGTGTCCAAGGAGCCAAAATTGGGAGTGAGCAATCCCGACTTAGAGATCCCCACTGAATTGGCCATACTCGAATTAGTTTAGACATCAATTTTGGTCACATTCTGACGAGGTCAAGTTTTCGGTGTTCAAGGGACGAAATTTTCGGAGTGAGCTATCCTGATTCAAAGATCCCCACTGAATTGGCCGTACTCGAATTATTTTACACATCAATTTTAGTCACATTCTGATGAGGTGAAATTTTCGGTGTCCAAGGGGTCAAATTATGGGAGTGAGCAATGCCTACTTAGAGATACCTACTGAATTGGCCATACTCTATTTTAGACATCAATTTTGGTCACATTCTGATCAGATAAAGTTTTGGTTGTCCAAGGTACCAAATTTTGGGAGTGAGCAATCCCGATTTAGAGATCCCCACTGAATTGTCTGTACTCGAATTTATTTAGACACCAATTTTAGTAACATTCTGACGAGGTCAAATTTTTGGTGTCCAAGGGGCCACATTTTGGGTGTGAGCAATCCGAACTTCGGGATCCCTACTGAATGGGCCATGCTCGAATTAGTTTTGACATCAATTTTAGTCGCAACTGATGCGGTCAAATTTTCGGTGTTCAAGGGGCCACATTTTGGTAGTGAGCAATCCCGATTTAGAGATCCTTACTGAATTGGCCTTACCCGAATTAGTTTGGGCATAAATTTTGTTCATATTCTGGAATTGGCCATACTCGAATTAGTTTAGACAATAATTTTAGTCACAATCTGAAGAGGACACATTTTCGGTGTTTGGGGTCAAATTATGGGAGTGAGCAATCCCTGCTCAGATATACCCACTGAATTGGCCATACTCGAATTATTTTAGATATCAAGTTTGGTAAACTTCTAACGAGGTCAAATTAGCGGTGTTCAAGAGGCGAAATTTGGGAGATTTACAGATCCCCACTGTGTTGGCCAAACACGAATTATTTTAGACACCAATTTTGGTAACATTCTTATGAGGTCAAATTTTCGGTGTCCAAGGGGTCAAATTTTGGGAGTGAGCAATCCCGACATAGAGATCCCTACTGAAGTGGCCATACTCGAATTATTTTAGACATCAATTTTAGTCACATTCTGACGAGGTCAAATTTTCGGTGTCCGAGGGGCCATGTTTTGGAAGTGAGCAATCCCGATTTAGAGATCCCCACTGAATTTGCTGTACTCGAATTAGTTTAGGCATAAATTGTGGTGATATTCTGGAATTGGCCATACTCAAATTAGTTTAGACACCAATTTATTAACATTCTGACGAGGTGAAATTTTCGATGTCCAAGGGGCCAAGTTATGGAAGTGAGCAATCCTTACTTAGATGTCCCCACTGAATTGGCCATACTCGAAATAATTTAGACATCAATTTTGGTCATATTGTGACGATGTCAAATTTTCGGTGTTCAAGGGGCCAAATTTTGGGAGATTAGAGATCTCCACTGAATTGGCCATACTCGAATTAGTTTAAACATCAAGTTTGGTCACATTCTGACGAGGCAAATTTTCGGTGTCCCTGGGATCAAATTTTGGGTGTGAGCAATCCCGATTTAGACATCCCCACTGAATTGGCCATACTCGAATTAGTTTAGACATCAATTTTAGTCACATTCTGATAGGGTCAAATTTTGGGTGTCCAAGGGGCCAAGTTTTGTGAGTGAGCAATCCCGACATAGAGATCCCGACTGAATTGTCCATAATCGAATTAGTTCAGACATCAATTTTAGACACATACTGATGAGGTCAAATTTTCGCTGTCCAAGGGGCGAAATTTTGGGTGTGAGCAATCCCGATTTAGTGATCCCCACTCAATGGCCATACTGGAATTAGTTCAGACATAATTTTAGTCACATTCTGATGAGGTCAAATTTTGGGTGTCCAAGGGGCCAAATTTTGGGAGTGAGCAATCTCGACATAGATATCCCCACTGAATTGGCCATACCCGAATTAGTTTGGGCATAAATTTTGGTCATATTCTGGAATTGGCCATACTCGAAATAGTTTAGACAATAATTTTTGTCACCATCTGAAGAGGACACATTTTCGGTGTCCAAGGAGCCAAGTTATGGGAGTGAGCAATCCCTGCTTAGATATACCCACTGAATTGGCCATATTCGAATTATCTTAGACATCAAGTTTGGAAAACTTCTAACGAGGTCAAATTTTCGGTGTTCAAGAGGCGAAATTTTGGGAGATTTACAGATCCCCACTGAATTAGCCATACTCGAATTAGTTTAGGCATCAATTTGGTCACATTCTGACGAGGTCAAATTTTCGGTGCCCATGGGGTCAAATTTTGAGAGTGAGCAATCCCGATATAGAGATTCCCACTGAATTGGCCATTTCGAATTAGTTTAGACATCAAGTTTGGTCACATTCTGACGAGGTCAAATTTTCGGTGTCCAAGTAGCCAAAGTTGGGAGTGAGCAATGCCGATTTAGAGATCCCCACTGAATTGGCCATACTCGAATTAGTTTAGACATCAATTTGGACACATTCTGAGGAGGTCAAACTTTCGGTGTTCAAGGAGCCAAATTTTGGTAGGGAGCAATCCCGATTTAGAGATCCCCACTGAATTGGCTGTACTCGAATTAGTTTAGGCATAAATTGTGGTCATTTTCTGGAATTCTTCATACTCGAATTAGTTTAGACACCAATTTATTAACATTCTGACGTGGTCAAATTTTCCGTGTCCAAAGGGCCACATTTTGGGTGTGAGCAGTCCCTTTAGATATCCCCACTGAATTGGCCATACTCGAATTATTTTAGACATCAAGTTTGGTCAACTTCAAACGAGGTCAAATTTTCGGTGTACAAGGAGCCAAATTTTGGTAGTGAGCAATCCCAATTTAGAGATCCCCACTGAATTGGCCATACTCGAATTAGTATAGACATAAATTTTAATCATATTCTGATGAGGTCAAATTTTGGGTGTCCAAGGGGCCAAATTTTGGGCGTGAGCAATCCCGACATAGAGATCCCTACTGAATCGGCCATACTCGAAATATTTTAGACACCAATTTTGGTCACATATTGATGAGGTCAAATTTTCGGTGTCCAAGGGGCCACATTTTGAGTTTGAGCAATCCCAACTTAGAGATCCCTACTGAATTGGCCAAACTCGAATTAGTTTAGACATAAATTTTAGTCAAATTCTGACGAGGTCAAACTTTCGGTGCCCATGGAGCCAAATGTTGGTAGTGAGCAATCCAAATTTAGAGATTCCCACTGAATTGGCCATACTCGAATTAGTTTAGACATCAAGTTTGGTCACATTCTGACGAGGTCAAATTTTCGGTGTCCAAGTAGCCAAAGTTGGGAGTGAGCAATGCCGATTTAGAGATCCCCACTGAATTGGCCATACTCGAATTAGTTTAGACATCAATTTGGACACATTCTGAGGAGGTCAAACTTTCGGTGTTCAAGGAGCCAAATTTTGGTAGGGAGCAATCCCGATTTAGAGATCCCCACTGAATTGGCTGTACTCGAATTAGTTTAGGCATAAATTGTGTTCATATTCTGGAATTCTTCATACTCGAATTAGTTTAGACACCAATTTATTAACATTCTGACGTGGTCAAATTTTCCGTGTCCAAAGGGCCACATTTTTGGTGTGAGCAATCCCTTTAGATATCCCCACTGAATTGGCCATACTCGAATTATTTTAAGACATCAAGTTTGGTCAACTTCTGAGGAGGTCAAATTTTCGGTGTTCAAGGGGCCAAATTTTGGGAGATTTAGAGATCCCCACTGAATAGGCCATACACGAATTAATTTAGACATAAATTTTATTCACATTCTGACGAGGACCAATTTTCGGTGTCAGAGGGGCAATATTTTGGGAGTGAGCAATCTCGACATAGATATCCCCACTGAATTGGCCATACCCGAATTAGTTTGGGCATAAATTTTGGTCATATTCTGGAATTGGCCATACTCGAAATAGTTTAGACAATAATTTTTGTCACCATCTGAAGAGGACACATTTTCGGTGTCCAAGGAGCCAAGTTAAGGGAGTGAGCAATCCCTGCTTAGATATACCCACTGAATTGGCCATATTCGAATTATCTTAGACATCAAGTTTGGTCAACTTCTGAGGAGGTCAAATTTTCGGTGTTCAAGGGGCCAAATTTTGGGAGATTTACAGAACCCCACTGGATTAGCCATACTCGAATTAGTTTAGGCATCAATTTGGTCACATTCTGACGAGGTCAAATTTTCGGTGCCCATGGGGTCAAATTTTGAGAGTGAGCAATCCCGATATAGAGATTCCCACTGAATTGGCCATTTCGAATTAGTTTAGACATCAAGTTTGGTCACATTCTGACGAGGTCAAATTTTCGGTGTCCAAGTAGCCAAAGTTGGGAGTGAGCAATGCCGATTTAGAGATCCCCACTGAATTGGCCATACTCGAATTAGTTTAGACATCAATTTGGACACATTCTGAGGAGGTCAAACTTTCGGTGTTCAAGGAGCCAAATTTTGGTAGGGAGCAATCCCGATTTAGAGATCCCCACTGAATTGGCTGTACTCGAATTAGTTTAGGCATAAATTGTGGTCATATTCTGGAATTCTTCATACTCGAATTAGTTTAGACACCAATTTATTAACATTCCGACGTGGTCAAATTTTCCGTGTCCAAAGGGCCACATTTTGGGTGTTAGCAATCCCTTTAGATATCCCCACTGAATTGGCCATACTCGAATTATTTTAGACATCAAGTTTGGTCAACTTCAAACGAGGTCAAATTTTCGGTGTACAAGGAGCCAAATTTTGGTAGTGAGCAATCCCAATTTAGAGATCCCCACTGAATTGGCCATACTCGAATTAGTATAGACATAAATTTTAATCATATTCTGATTAGGTCAAATTTTGGGTGTCCAAGGGGCCAAATTTTTGGCGTGACCAATCCCGACATAGAGACTGAATCGGCCATACTCGAAATATTTTAGACACCAATTTTGGTCACATATTGATGAGGTCAAATTTTCGGTGTCCAAGGGGCCACATTTTGGGTTTGAGCAATCCCAACTTAGAGATCCCTACTGAATTGGCCAAACTCGAATTAGTTTAGACATAAATTTTAGTCAAATTCTGACAAGGTCAAACTTTCGGTGCCCATGGAGCCAAATGTTGGTAGTGAGCAATCCAAATTTAGAGATTCCCACTGAATTGGCCATACTCGAATTAGTTTAGACATCAATTTGGACACATTCTGAGGAGGTCAAACTTTCGGTGTTCAAGGAGCCAAATTTTGGTAGGGAGCAATCCCGATTTAGAGATCCCCACTGAATTGGCTGTACTCGAATTATTTTAGGCATAAATTGTGGTCATATTCTGGAATTCTTCATACTCGAATTAGTTTAGACACCAATTTATTAACATTCTGACGTGGTCAAATTTTCCGTGTCCAAAGGGCCACATTTTGGGTGTGAGCAATCCCTTTAGATATCCCCACTGAATTGGCCATACTCGAATTATTTTAAGACATCAAGTTTGGTCAACTTCTGAGGAGGTCAAATTTTCGGTGTTCAAGGGGCCAAATTTTGGGAGATTTAGAGATCCCCACTGAATAGGCCATACACGAATTAGTTTAGACATAAATTTTATTCACATTCTGACGAGCACCAATTTTCGGTGTCCGAGGGGCAATATTTTGGGAGTGGGCAATCCCGATTTAGAGATCCCCACTGAATTGGCCATACTCGAATTAGTTCAACATCAATTTTGGTCATATTCTGACGAGGTTGAACTTTGGGTGTCCAAGGTCCCAATTTTAGGAGTGAGCAATTCCGACTTAGAGATCGCCACTGAATTGGCCATACCCGAATTAGTTTAGACACCAATTTTGGCAACATTCTGATGAGGTAAACGTTTCTGTGTCCAGGGGGTCAAATTTTGGGAGTGAGCAATCCCGATTTAGAGATCCCCACTGAATTGGCCATATCGAATTTGTTTAGACATCAAGTTTGGTCACATTCTGACGAGGCCAAATTTTCGGTGTCCAAGGAGCCAAAATTGGGAGTGAGCAATCCCGACTTAGAGATCCCCACTGAATTGGCCATACTCTAATTAGTTTAGACATCAATTTTGGTCACATTCTGACGAGGTCAAATTTTCGGTGTTCAAGGGACGAAATTTTCGGAGTGAGCTATCCTGATTCAAAGATCCCCACTGAATTGGCCGTACTCGAATTATTTTACACATCAATTTTAGTCACATTCTGATGAGGTGAAATTTTCGGTGTCCAAGGGGTCAAATTATGGGAGTGAGCAATGCCTACTTAGAGATACCTACTGAATTGGCCATACTCTATTTTAGACATCAATTTTGGTCACATTCTGATCAGATAAAATTTTGGTTGTCCAAGGTACCAAATTTTGGGAGTGAGCAATCCCGATTTAGAGATCCCCACTGAATTGTCTGTACTCGAATTTATTTAGACACCAATTTTAGTAACATTCTGACGAGGTCAAATTTTGGTGTCCAAGGGGCCACATTTTGGGTGTGAGCAATCCGAACTTCGGGATCCCTACTGAATGGGCCATGCTCGAATTAGTTTTGACATCAATTTTAGTCGCAACTGACGCGGTCAAATTTTCGGTGTTCAAGGGGCCACATTTTGGTAGTGAGCAATCCCGATTTAGAGATCCTTACTGAATTGGCCTTACCCGAATTAGTTTGGGCATAAATTTTGTTCATATTCTGGAATTGGCCATACTCGAATTAGTTTAGACAATAATTTTAGTCACAATCTGAAGAGGACACATTTTCGGTGTTTGGGGTCAAATTATGGGAGTGAGCAATCCCTGCTCAGATATACCCACTGAATTGGCCATACTCGAATTATTTTAGATATCAAGTTTGGTAAACTTCTAACGAGGTCAAATTAGCGGTGTTCAAGAGGCGAAATTTGGGAGATTTACAGATCCCCACTGTGTTGGCCAAACACGAATTATTTTAGACACCAATTTTGGTAACATTCTTATGAGGTCAAATTTTCGGTGTCCAAGGGGTCAAATTTTGAGAGTGAGCAATCCCGACATAGAAATCCCTACTGAAGTGGCCATACTCGAATTATTTTAGACATCAATTTTAGTCACATTCTGACGAGGTCAAATTTTCGGTGTCCGAGGGGCCATGTTTTGGAAGTGAGCAATCCCGATTTAGAGATCCCCACTGAATTTGCTGTACTCGAATTAGTTTAGGCATAAATTGTGGTGATATTCTGGAATTGGCCATACTCAAATTAGTTTAGACACCAATTTATTAACATTCTGACGAGGTGAAATTTTCGATGTCCAAGGGGCCAAGTTATGGAAGTGAGCAATCCTTACTTAGATGTCCCCACTGAATTGGCCATACTCGAAATATTTTAGACATCAATTTTGGTCATATTGTGACGATGTCAAATTTTCGGTGTTCAAGGGGCCAAATTTTGGGAGATTAGAGATCTCCACTGAATTGGCCATACTCGAATTAGTTTAAACATCAAGTTTGGTCACATTCTGACGAGGCAAATTTTCGGTGTCCCTGGGATCAAATTTTGGGTGTGAGCAATCCCGATTTAGAGATCCCCACTGAATTGGCCATACTCGAATTAGTTTAGACATCAATTTTAGTCACATTCTGATAGGGTCAAATTTTGGGTGTCCAAGGGGCCAAGTTTTGTGAGTGAGCAATCCCGACATAGAGATCCCGACTGAATTGTCCGTACTCGAATTAGTTCAGACATCAATTTTAGACACATACTGATGAGGTCAAATTTTCGCTGTCCAAGGGGCGAAATTTTGGGTGTGAGCAATCCCGATTTAGTGATCCCCACTCAATGGCCATACTGGAATTAGTTCAGACATAATTTTAGTCACATTCTGATGAGGTCAAATTTTGGGTGTCCAAGGGGCCAAATTTTGGGAGTGAGCAATCTCGACATAGATATCCCCACTGAATTGGCCATACCCGAATTAGTTTGGGCATAAATTTTGGTCATATTCTGGAATTGGCCATACTCGAAATAGTTTAGACAATAATTTTTGTCACCATCTGAAGAGGACACATTTTCGGTGTCCAAGGAGCCAAGTTATGGGAGTGAGCAATCCCTGCTTAGATATACCCACTGAATTGGCCATATTCGAATTATCTTAGACATCAAGTTTGGAAAACTTCTAACGAGGTCAAATTTTCGGTGTTCAAGAGGCGAAATTTTGGGAGATTTACAGATCCCCACTGAATTAGCCATACTCGAATTAGTTTAGGCATCAATTTGGTCACATTCTGACGAGGTCAAATTTTCGGTGCCCATGGGGTCAAATTTTGAGAGTGAGCAATCCCGATATAGAGATTCCCACTGAATTGGCCATTTCGAATTAGTTTAGACATCAAGTTTGGTCACATTCTGACGAGGTCAAATTTTCGGTGTCCAAGTAGCCAAAGTTGGGAGTGAGCAATGCCGATTTAGAGATCCCCACTGAATTGGCCATACTCGAATTAGTTTAGACATCAATTTGGACACATTCTGAGGAGGTCAAACTCTCGGTGTTCAAGGAGCCAAATTTTGGTAGGGAGCAATCCCGATTTAGAGATCCCCACTGAATTGGCTGTACTCGAATTAGTTTAGGCATAAATTGTGGTCATTTTCTGGAATTCTTCATACTCGAATTAGTTTAGACACCAATTTATTAACATTCTGACGTGGTCAAATTTTCCGTGTCCAAAGGGCCACATTTTGGGTGTGAGCAGTCCCTTTAGATATCCCCACTGAATTGGCCATACTCGAATTATTTTAGACATCAAGTTTGGTCAACTTCAAACGAGGTCAAATTTTCGGTGTACAAGGAGCCAAATTTTGGTAGTGAGCAATCCCAATTTAGAGATCCCCACTGAATTGGCCATACTCGAATTAGTATAGACATAAATTTTAATCATATTCTGATGAGGTCAAATTTTGGGTGTCCAAGGGGCCAAATTTTGGGCGTGAGCAATCCCGACATAGAGATCCCTACTGAATCGGCCATACTCGAAATATTTTAGACACCAATTTTGGTCACATATTGATGAGGTCAAATTTTCGGTGTCCAAGGGGCCACATTTTGAGTTTGAGCAATCCCAACTTAGAGATCCCTACTGAATTGGCCAAACTCGAATTAGTTTAGACATAAATTTTAGTCAAATTCTGACGAGGTCAAACTTTCGGTGCCCATGGAGCCAAATGTTGGTAGTGAGCAATCCAAATTTAGAGATTCCCACTGAATTGGCCATACTCGAATTAGTTTAGACATCAAGTTTGGTCACATTCTGACGAGGTCAAATTTTCGGTGTCCAAGTAGCCAAAGTTGGGAGTGAGCAATGCCGATTTAGAGATCCCCACTGAATTGGCCATACTCGAATTAGTTTAGACATCAATTTGGACACATTCTGAGGAGGTCAAACTTTCGGTGTTCAAGGAGCCATATTTTGGTAGGGAGCAATCCCGATTTAGAGATCCCCACTGAATTGGCTGTACTCGAATTAGTTTAGGCATAAATTGTGTTCATATTCTGGAATTCTTCATACTCGAATTAGTTTAGACACCAATTTATTAACATTCTGACGTGGTCAAATTTTCCTTGTCCAAAGGGCCACATTTTTGGTGTGAGCAATCCCTTTAGATATCCCCACTGAATTGGCCATACTCGAATTATTTTAAGACATCAAGTTTGGTCAACTTCTGAGGAGGTCAAATTTTCGGTGTTCAAGGGGCCAAATTTTGGGAGATTTAGAGATCCCCACTGAATAGGCCATACACGAATTAATTTAGACATAAATTTTATTCACATTCTGACGAGGACCAATTTTCGGTGTCCGAGGGGCAATATTTTGGGATTGGGCAATCCCGATTTAGAGATCCCCACTGAATTGGCCATACTCGAATTAGTTCAACATCAATTTTGGTCATATTCTGACGAGGTTAAACTTTCGGTGTCCAAGGTCCCAATTTTAGGAGTGAGCAATCCCGACTTAGAGATCGCTGCTGAATTGGCCATACCCGAATTAGTTTAGACACCAATTTTGGCAACATTCTGATGAGGTAAACGTTTCTGTGTCCAGGGGGTCAAATTTTGGGAGTGAGCAATCCCGATTTAGAGATCCCCACTGAATTGGCCATACTCGAATTAGTTTAGACATCAATTTTGGTCACATTCTGACGAGGTCAAATTTTCGGTGTTCAAGGGGCGAAATTTTCGGAGTGAGCTATCCTGATTCAAAGATACCCACTGAATTGGCCGTACTCGAATTATTTTACTCATCAATTTTAGTCACATTCTGATGAGGTGAAATTTTCGGTGTCCAAGGGGTCAAATTATGGGAGTGAGCAATGCCTACTTAGAGATATCTACTGAATTGGCCATACTCTATTTTAGACATCAATTTTGGTCACATTCTGATCAGATAAAATTTTGGTTGTCCAAGGTACCAAATTTTGGGAGTGAGCAATGCCGATTTAGAGATCCCCACTGAATTGTCTGTACTCCAATTTATTTAGACACCAATTTTAGTAACATTCTGACGAGGTCAAATTTTTGGTGTCCAAGGGGCCACATTTTGGGTGTGAGCAATCCGAACTTCGGGATCCCTACTGAATGGGCCATGCTCGAATTAGTTTTGACATCAATTTTAGTCACAATCTGACGCGGTCAAATTTTCGGTGTTCAAGGGGCCACATTTTGGTAGTGAGCAATCCCGATTTAGAGATCCTTACTGAATTGGCCTTACCCGAATTAGTTTGGGCATAAATTTTGTTCATATTCTGGAATTGGCCATACTCGAATTAGTTTAGACAATAATTTTAGTCACAATCTGAAGAGGACACATTTTCGGTGTCCAAGGGGCCAAATTATGGGAGTGAGCAATCCCTGCTCAGATATACCCACTGAATTGGTCATACTCGAATTATTTTAGGTATCAAGTTTGGTAAACTTCTAACGAGGTCAAATTAGCGGTGTTCAAGAGGCGAAATTTGGGAGATTTACAGATCCCCACTGTGTTGGCCAAACACGAATTATTTTAGACACCAATTTTGGTAACATTCTTATGAGGTCAAATTTTCGGTGTCCAAGGGGTCAAATTTTAGGAGTGAGCAATCCCGATTTAGAGATCCTCGCTGAATTGGCCATATCGAATTATTTAGACATCAAGTTTGGTCACATTCTGACGAGGTCCAATTTTCGGTGTCCAAGGAGCCAAATATTTGGAGTGAGCAATCCTGATTTAGGGGTCCGACTAAATTGGCAATACTCGATTTAGCTTAGACATCAATTTTGGTCACATTCTGACGAGGTGAAATTTTCGATGTCCAAGGGGCCATATTATGAAAGTGAGCATTCCCTACTAAGATATCTCCACTGAATTGGCTATACTCGAAATATTTTAGACATCGAGTTTGGTCAACTTCTGACGAGGTCAAATTTTCGGTGTCCACGGGGCCAAATTTTGGGAGTGAGCAAGCCCGATTTAGAGATCCCCCCTGAATTGGCAATGCTCGAATTAGTTTAGACACCAATTTTGGTAACATTCAGACGAGGTGAAATTTTCGGTGTCCAAGGAGCCAAATTTTGAGTGTGAGCAATCCCGACATAGAGATCCCCACTGAATTGGCCATACTCGAATTATTTTTGACAACAGTTTTAGTTAGACTCTGATGAGGTCAAATTTTCGGTGTCTATGGGGTCAAATTTTGGGAGTGAGCAATCCCTATTTAGATATCCCCACTGAATTGGCCATACTCGAATTATTTTAAGATATCAAGCTTGGTCAACTTCTGAGGAGGTCAAATTTTCGATGTCCACGGGGCCAAGTTTTGTGAGTGAGCAATCCCGATTTAGAGATCCCACTGAATTGGCAATACTCGAATTAGTTTAGACATCAATTTTGGTCACATTGTGACGAGGTCAAATTTTCGGTGTCCAAGGGGTCAAATTTGGGAATGGGCAATCCCGATTTAGAGATCTCCACTGAATTGGCCATACTCGAATTAGTTTAGACATCAATTTTGGTCACATTCTGACGAGGTCTAACTTTGGGTGCCCATGGTGCCAAAGTTTAGGAGTGAGTATTCCCGACTTAGAGATCCCCATTGAATTGGCCAAACTCGACTTAATTTAGACATCAATTTTAGTCGCATTCTGACGAGGTCAAATTTTCGGTGTCCAAGGAGCCAAATTTTCGTAGTGAGCAATCCCGATTTATAGATCCCCACTGAATTGGCCATACTCGAATTAGTTTAGACATAAATTTGGTCACATTCTGAAGAGATAAAATATTGGTTGTCGAAGGCACCAAATTTTGTCAATGAGCAATCCCGATTTAGAGATTCCCACTGATCGGCTGTACTCGAATTATTTTAGGCATCAATTTTGGTCATATTCTGGAATTGGCCATACTCGAATTATTTTAGACACTAATTTATTAACATTCTGACGAGGTCAAATTTTCAGTGTCCAAGGAGCCACATTTTGGGTGTGAGCAATCCTTACTTAGATATCCCCACTGAATTGGCCGTACTCGAATTATTTTAAGACATCAAGTTTGGTCAACTCGGAGGAGGTCAAATTTTCGATGTCCACGGGGCCAAGTTTTGGGAGTGAGCAATCCCGATTTAGAGATCCCCACTGAATTTGCAATACTCGAATTAGTTTAGACATCAATTTTGGTCATATTGTGACGAGGTCAAATTTTCGGTTTTCAAGGGGCCAAATTTTTGGAGATTTAGAGGTCCCCACTGAATTGGCCATACTCGAATTAGTTTAGACATAAATTTTAGTCACATTCTGACGAGGTCAAATTTTCGGTGTCCGAGGGGCCATATTTTGGAAGTGAGCAATCCCGATTTAGAGATCCCCACTGAAGTGGCCATACTCGAATTAGTTTCGACATCAATTTTGGTCACATTCTGACGAGGTCAAATTTTCGGTGTCCAAGGGGTCAAATTATGGGAGTGAGCAATGCCTACTTAGAGATACCTACTGAATTGGCCATACTCTATTTTAGACATCAATTTTGGTCACATTCTGATCAGATAAAATTTTGGTTGTCCAAGGTACCAAATTTTGGGAGTGAGCAATCCCGATTTAGAGATCCCCACTGAATTTTCTGTACTCAAATTTATTTAGACACCAATTTTAGTAACATTCTGACGAGGTCAAATTTTCGGTGTTCAAGGGGCCACATTTTGGTAGTGAGCAATCCCGATTTAGAGATCCTTACTGAATTTGCCTTACCCGAATTAGTTTGGGCATAAATTTTGTTCATATTCTGGAATTGGCCATACTCGAATTAGTTTAGACAATAATTTTAGTCACAATCTGAAGAGGACACATTTTCGGTGTCCAAGGGGCCAAATTATGGGAGTGAGCAATCCCTGCTCAGATATACCCACTGAATTGGCCATACTCGAATTATTTTAGATATCAAGTTTGGTAAACTTCTAACGAGGTCAAATTAGCGGTGTTCAAGAGGCGAAATTTGGGAGATTTACAGATCCCCACTGTGTTGGCCAAACACGAATTATTTTAGACACCAATTTTGGTAACATTCTTATGAGGTCAAATTTTCGGTGTCCAAGGGGTCAAATTTTGGGAGTGAGCAATCCCGATTTAGAGATCCTCGCTGAATTGGCCATATCGAATTATTTAGACATCAAGTTTTGTCACATTCTGACGAGGTCCAATTTTCGGTGTCCAAGGAGCCAAATATTGGGAGTGAGCAATCCCGATTTAGGGGTCCGACTAAATTGGCAATACTCGATTTAGCTTAGACATCAATTTTGGTCACATTCTGACGAGGTGAAATTTTCGATGTCCAAGGGGCCATATTATGAAAGTGAGCAATCCCTACTAAGATATCCCCACTGAATTGGCTATACTCGAAATATTTTAGACATCGAGTTTGGTCAACTTCTGACGAGGTCAAATTTTCGGTGTCCACGGGGCCAAATTTTGGGAGTGAGCAATCCCGATTTAGAGATCCCCACTGAATTGGCAATGCTCGAATTAGTTTAGACACCAATTTTGGTAACAATCAGACGAGGTGAAATTTTCGGTGTCCAAGGAGCCAAATTTTGAGTGTGAGCAATCCCGACATAGAGATCCCCACTGAATTAGCCATACTCGAATTATTTTTGACATCAGTTTTAGTTAGACTCTGATGAGGTCAAATTTTCGCTGTCTATGGGGTCAAATTTTGGGAGTGAGCAATCCCTATTTAGATATCCCCACTGAATTGGCCATACTCGAATTATTTTAAGATATCAAGCTTGGTCAACTTCTGAGGAGGTCAAATTTTGGATGTCCACGGGGCCAAGTTTTGTGAGTGAGCAATCCCGATTTAGAGATCCCACTGAATTGGCAATACTCGAATTAGTTTAGACATCAATTTTGGTCACATTCTGACGAGGTCTAACTTTGGGTGTCCATGGTGCCAAAGTTTAGGAGTGAGTATTCCCGACTAGAGATCTCCATTGAATTGGCCAAACTCGACTTAATTTAGACATCAATTTTAGTCACATTCTGACGAGGTCAAATTTTCGGTGTCCAAGGAGCAAAATTTTCGTAGTGAGCAATCCCGATTTATAGATCCGCACTGAATTGGCCATACTCGAATTAGTTTAGACATCAATTTGGTCACATTCTGAGGAGATAAAATATTGGTTGTCGAAGGCACCAAATTTTGTCAATGAGCAATCCCGATTTAGAGATTCCCACTGATCGGCTGTACTCGAATTATTTTAGGCATCAATTTTGGTCATATTCTGGAATTGGCCATACTGGAATTAGTTTAGACACTAATTTATTAACATTCTGACGAGGTCAAATTTTCGGTGTCTCCAAGGGGCAAAATTTTCGGAGTGAGCTATCCTGATTCAAAGATCCCCACTGAATTGGCCATAATCGAATTAGTTTACACATCAACTTTAGTCATATTTTGATGAGGTGAAATTTTCGGTGTCCAAGGGCTCAAATTATGGGAGTGAGCAATACCGATTTAGAGATCCCCACTGAATTGGCCATACTCGAATTAGTTTAGACATCAATTTTAGTCACATTCTGATAGGGTCAAATTTTGGGTGTTCAAGGGGCCAAATTTTGTGAGTGAGCAATCCCGACATAGAGATCCCGACTGAATTGTCCATACTCGAATTAGTTCAGACATCAATTTTAGTCACATACTGATGAAGTCAAATTTTCGCTGTCCAAGGGGCGAAATTTTGGGTATGAGCAATCCCGATTTGGTGATCCCCACTCAATGGCCATACTGGAATTAGTTCAGACATAATTTTAGTCACATTCTGATGAGGTCAAATTTTGGGTGTCCAAGGGGCCAAATTTTGGGAGTGAGCAATCCCGACATAGATATCCCCACTGAATTGGCCATACCCGAATTAGTTTGGGCATAAATTTTGGTCATATTCTGGAATTGGCCATACTCGAAATAGTTTAGACAATAATTTTTGTCACCATCTGAAGAGGACACATTTTCGGTGTCCAAGGGGCCAAGTTATGGGAGTGAGCAATCCCTGCTTAGATATACCCACTGAATTGGCCATATTCGAATTATTTTAGACATCAAGTTTGGAAAACTTCTAACGAGGTCAAATTTTCGGTGTTCAAGAGGCGAAATTTTGGGAGATTTACAGATCCCCACTGAATTAGCCATACTCGAATTAGTTTATTCATCAATTTACTCACATTCTGACGAGGTCAAATTTTTGGTGCCCATGGGGTCAAATTTTGAGAGTGAGCAATCCCGATATAGAGATTCCCACTAAATTGGCCATTTCGAATTAGTTTAGACATCAAGTTTGGTCACATTCTGACGAGGTCAAATTTTCGGTGTCCAAGTAGCCAAAGTTGGGAGTGAGCAATGCCGATTTAGAGATCCCCACTGAATTGGCCATACTCGAATTAGTTTAGACATCAATTTGGACACATTCTGAGGAGGTCAAACTTTCGGTGTTCAAGGAGCCAAATTTTGGTAGGGAGCAATCCCGATTTAGAGATCCCCACTGAATTGGCTGTACTCGAATTAGTTTAGGCATAAATTGTGGTCATATTCTGGAATTCTTCATACTCGAATTAGTTTAGACACCAATTTATTAACATTCTGACGTGGTCAAATTTTCCGTGTCCAAAGGGCCACATTTTGGGTGTGAGCAATCCCTTTAGATATCCCCACTGAATTGGCCATACTCGAATTATTTTAGACATCAAGTTTGGTCAACTTCAAACGAGGTCAAATTTTCGGTGTACAAGGAGCCAAATTTTGGTAGTGAGCAATCCCAATTTAGAGATCCCCACTGAATTGGCCATACTCGAATTAGTATAGACATAAATTTTAATCATATTCTGATGAGGTCAAATTTTGGGTGTCCAAGGGGCCAAATTTTGGGCGTGAGCAATCCCGACATAGAGATCCCTACTGAATCGGCCATACTCGAAATATTTTAGACACCAATTTTGGTCACATATTGATGAGGTCAAATTTTCGGTGTCCAAGGGGCCACATTTTGGGTTTGAGCAATCCCAACTTAGAGATCCCTACTGAATTGGCCAAACTCGAATTAGTTTAGACATAAATTTTAGTCAAATTCTGACGAGGTCAAACTTTCGGTGCCCATGGAGCCAAATGTTGGTAGTGAGCAATCCAAATTTAGAGATTCCCACTGAATTGGCCATACTCGAATTAGTTTAGACATCAAGTTTGGTCACATTCTGACGAGGTCAAATTTTTGGTGTCCAAGTAGCCAAAGTTGGGAGTGAGCAATGCCGATTTAGAGATCCCCACTGAATTGGCCATACTCGAATTAGTTTAGACATCAATTTGGACACATTTTGAGGAGGTTAAACTTTCGGTGTTCAAGGAGCCAAATTTTGGTAGGGAGCAATCCCGATTTAGAGATCCCCACTGAATTGGCTGTACTCGAATTAGTTTAGGCATAAATTGTGTTCATATTCTGGAATTCTTCATACTCGAATTAGTTTAGACACCAATTTATTAACATTCTGACGTGGTCAAATTTTCCGTGTCCAAAGGGCCACATTTTTGGTGTGAGCAATCCCTTTAGATATCCCCACTGAATTGGCCATACTCGAATTATTTTAAGACATCAAGTTTGGTCAACTTCTGAGGAGGTCAAATTTTCGGTGTTCAAGGGGCCAAATTTTGGGAGATTTAGAGATCCCCACTGAATAGGCCATCACGAATTAATTTAGACATAAATTTTATTCACATTCTGACGAGGACCAATTTTCGGTGTCCGAGGGGCAATATTTTGGGAGTGGGCAATCCCGATTTAGAGATCCCCACTGAATTGGCCATACTCGAATTAGTTCAACATCAATTTTGGTCATATTCTGACGAGGTTAAACTTTGGGTGTCCAAGGTCCCAATTTTAGGAGTGAGCAATCCCGACTTAGAGATCGCTGCTGAATTGGCCATACCCGAATTAGTTTAGACACCAATTTTGGCAACATTCTGATGAGGTAAACGTTTCTGTGTCCAGGGAGTCAAATTTTGGGAGTGAGCAATCCCGATTTAGAGATCCCCACTGAATTGGCCATATCGAATTTGTTTAGACATCAAGTTTGGTCACATTCTGACGAGGCCAAATTTTCGGTGTCCAAGGAGCCAAAATTGGGAGTGAGCAATCCCGACTTAGAGATCCCCACTGAATTGGCCATACTCGAATTAGTTTAGACATCAATTTTGGTCACATTCTGACGAGGTCAAATTTTCGGTGTTCAAGGGGCGAAATTTTCGGAGTGAGCTATCCTGATTCAAAGATCCCCACTGAATTGGCCGTACTCGAATTATTTTACACATCAATTTTAGTCACATTCTGATGAGGTGAAATTTTCGGTGTCCAAGGGGTCAAATTATGGGAGTGAGCAATGCCTACTTAGAGATACCTACTGAATTGGCCATACTCTATTTTAGACATCAATTTTGGTCACATTCTGATCAGATAAAATTTTGGTTGTCCAAGGTACCAAATTTTGGGAGTGAGCAATCCCGATTTAGAGATCCCCACTGAATTTTCTGTACTCCAATTTATTTAGACACCAATTTTAGTAACATTCTGACGAGGTCAAATTTTTGGTGTCCAAGGGGCCACATTTTGGGTGTGAGCAATCCGAACTTCGGGATCCCTACTGAATGGGCCATGCTCGAATTAGTTTTGACATCAATTTTAGTCACAATCTGACGCGGTCAAATTTTCGATGTTCAAGGGGCCACATTTTGGTAGTGAGCAATCCCGATTTAGAGATCCTTACTGAATTGGCCTTACCCGAATTAGTTTGGGCATAAATTTTGTTCATATTCTTGAATTGGCCATACTCGAATTAGTTTAGACAATAATTTTAGTCACAATCTGAAGAGGACACATTTTCGGTGTCCAAGGGGCCAAAATATGGGAGTGAGCAATCCCTGCTCAGATATACCCACTGAATTGGTCATACTCGAATTATTTTAGATATCAAGTTTGGTAAACTTCTAACGAGGTCAAATTAGCGGTGTTCAAGAGGCGAAATTTGGGAGATTTACAGATCCCCACTGTGTTGGCCAAACACGAATTATTTTAGACACCAATTTTGGTAACATTCTTATGAGGTCAAATTTTCGGTGTCCAAGGGGTCAAATTTTAGGAGTGAGCAATCCCGATTTAGAGATCCTCGCTGAATTGGCCATATCGAATTATTTAGACATCAAGTTTGGTCACATTCTGACGAGGTCCAATTTTCGGTGTCCAAGGAGCCAAATATTGGGAGTGAGCAATCCCGATTTAGGGGTCCGACTAAATTGGCAATACTCGATTTAGCTTAGACATCAATTTTGGTCACATTCTGACGAGGTGAAATTTTCGATGTCCAAGGGGCCATATTATGAAAGTGAGCAATCCCTACTAAGATATCCCCACTGAATTGGCTATACTCGAAATATTTTAGACATCGAGTTTGGTCAACTTCCGACGAGGTCAAATTTTTGGTGTCCACGGGGCCAAATTTTGGGAGTGAGCAAGCCCGATTTAGAGATCCCCCCTGAATTGGCAATGCTCGAATTAGTTTAGACACCAATTTTGGTAACATTCAGACGAGGTGAAATTTTCGGTGTCCAAGAAGCCAAATTTTGAGTGTGAGCAATCCCGACATAGAGATCCCCACTGAATTGGCCATACTCGAATTATTTTTGACATCAGTTTTAGTTAGACTCTGATGAGGTCAAATTTTCGGTGTCTATGGGGTCAAATTTTGGGAGTGAGCAATCCCTATTTAGATATCCCCACTGAATTGGCCATACTCGAATTATTTTAAGATATCAAGCTTGGTCAACTTCTGAGGAGGTCAAATTTTCGATGTCCACGGGGCCAAGTTTTGTGAGTGAGCAATCCCGATTTAGAGATCCCACTGAATTGGCAATACTCGAATTAGTTTAGACATCAATTTTGGTCACATTGTGACGAGGTCAAATTTTCGGTGTCCAAGAAGTCAAATTTGGGAATGAGCAATCCTGATTTAGAGATCTCCACTGAATTGGCCATACTCGAATTAGTTTAGACATCAATTTTGGTCACATTCTGACGAGGTCTAACTTTGGGTGAACATGGTGCCAAAGTTTAGGAGTGAGTATTCCCGACTTAGAGATCCCCATTGAATTGGCCAAACTCGACTTAATTTAGACATCAATTTTAGTCGCATTCTGACGAGGTCAAATTTTCGGTGTCCAAGGAGCCAAATTTTCGTAGTGAGCAATCCCGATTTATAGATCCCCACTGAATTGGCCATACTCGAATTAGTTTAGACATCAATTTGGTCACATTCTGAAGAGATAAAATATTGGTTGTCGAAGGCACCAAATTTTGTCAATGAGCAATCCCGATTTAGAGATTCCCACTGATCGGCTGTACTCGAATTATTTTAGGCATCAATTTTGGTCATATTCTGGAATTGGCCATACTCGAATTAGTTTAGACACTAATTTATTAACATTCTGACGAGGTCAAATTTTCAGTGTCCAAGGAGCCACATTTTGGGTGGGAGCAATCCTTACTTAGATATCCCCACTGAATTGGCCGTACTCGAATTATTTTAAGACATCAAGTTTGGTCAACTCGGAGGAGGTCAAATTTTCGATGTCCACGGGGCCAAGTTTTGGGAGTGAGCAATCCCGATTTAGAGATCCCCACTGAATTTGCAATACTCGAATTAGTTTAGACATCAATTTTGGTCATATTGTGACGAGGTCAAATTTTCGGTTTTCAAGGGGCCAAATTTTTGGAGATTTAGAGGTCCCCACTGAATTGGCCATACTCGAATTAGTTTAGACATAAATTTTAGTCACATTCTGACGAGGTCCAATTTTCGCTGTCCGAGGGGCAATATTTTGGGAGTGGGCAATCCCGATTTAGAGATCCCCACTGAATTGGCCATACTCGAATTAGTTCAACATCAATTTTGGTCATATTCTGACGATGTTAAACTTTGGGTGTCAAAGGTCCCAATTGTAGGAGTGAGCAATCCCGACTTAGAGATCGCTGCTGAATTGGCCATACCCGAATTAGTTTAGACACCAATTTTGGCAACATTCTGATGAGGTAAACGTTTCTGTGTCCAGGGGGTCAAATTTTGGGAGTGAGCAATCCCGATTTAGAGATCCCCACTGAATTGGCCATATCGAATTTGTTTAGACATCAAGTTTGGTCACATTCTGACGAGCCCAAATTTTCGGTGTCCAAGGAGCCAAAATTGGGAGTGAGCAATCCCGACTTAGAGATCCCCACTGAATTGGCCATACTCGAATTAGTTTAGACATCAATTTTGGTCACATTCTGACGAGGTCAAATTTTCGGTGTCCAAGGGGTCAAATTATGGGAGTGAGCAATGCCTACTTAGAGATACCTACTGAATTGGCCATACTCTATTTTAGACATCAATTTTGGTCACATTCTGATCAGATAAAATTTTGGTTGTCCCAGGTACCAAATTTTGGGAGTGAGCAATCCCGATTTAGAGATCCCCACTGAATTGTCTGTACTCGAATTTATTTAGACACCAATTTTAGTAACATTCTGACGAGGTCAAATTTTTGGTGTCCAAGTTGCCACATTTTGGGTGTGAGCAATCCGAACTTCGGGATCCCTACTGAATGGGCCATGCTCGAATTAGTTTTGACATCAATTTTAGTCACAATCTGACGCGGTCAAATTTTCGGTGTTAAAGGGCCACATTTTGGTAGTGAGCAATCCCGATTTAGAGATCCTTACTGAATTGGCCTTACCCGAATTAGTTTGGGCATAAATTTTGTTCATATTCTGGAATTGGCCATACTCGAATTAGTTTAGACAATAATTTTAGTCACAATCTGAAGAGGACACATTTTCGGTGTCCAAGGGGCCAAATTATGGGAGTGAGCAATCCCTGCTCAGATATACCCACTGAATTGGCCATACTCGAATTATTTTAGATATCAAGTTTGGTAAACTTCTAACGAGGTCAAATTAGCGGTGTTCAAGAGGCGAAATTTGGGAGATTTACAGATCCCCAATGTGTTGGCCAAACACGAATTATTTTAGACACCAATTTTGGTAACATTCTTATGAGGTCAAATTTTCGGTGTCCAAGGAGCCAAATATTGGCAGTGAGCTATCCCGATTTAGGGGTCCGACTAAATTGGCAATACTCGATTTAGCTTAGACATCAATTTGGTCACATTTTGACGAGGTGAAATTTTCGATGTCCAAGGCGCCATATTATGAAAGTGAGCAATCCCTACTAAGATATCCCCACTGAATTGGCTATACTCGAAATATTTTAGACATCGAGTTTGGTCAACTTCTGACGAGGTCAAATTTTCGGTGTCCACAGGGCCAAATTTTGGGAGTGAGCAATCCCGATTTAGAGATCCCGACTGAATTGGCCATACTCGAATTATTTTTGACATCAGTTTTAGTTAGACTCTGATGAGGTCAAATTTTCGGTGTCTATGGGATCAAATTTTGGGAGTGAGCAATCCCTATTTAGATATCCCCACTGAATTGGCCATACTCGAATTATTTTAAGATATCAAGCTTGGTCAACTTCTGAGGAGGTCAAATTTTCGATGTCCACGGGGCCAAGTTTTGTGAGTGAGCAATCCCGATTTAGAGATCCCACTGAATTGGCAATACTCGAATTAGTTTAGACATCAATTTTGGTCACATTGTGACGAGGTCAAATTTTCGGTGTCCAAGGGGTCAAATTTGGGAATTAGCAATCCCGATTTAGAGATCTCCACTGAATTGGCCATACTCGAATTAGTTTAGACATCAATTTTGGTCACATTCTGACGAGGTCTAACTTTGGGTGTCCATGGTGCCAAAGTTTAGGAGTGAGTATTCCCGACTTAGAGATCCCCATTGAATTGGCCAAACTCGACTTAATTTAGACATCAATTTTAGTCACATTCTGACGAGGTCAAATTTTCGGTGTCCAAGGAGCCAAATTTTCATAGTGAGCAATCCCGATTTATAGATCCCCACTGAATTGGCCATACTCGAATTAGTTTAGACATCAATTTGGTCACATTCTGAAGAGATAAAATATTGGTTGTCGAAGGCACCAAATTTTGTCAATGAGCAATCCCGATTTAGAGATTCCCACTGATCGGCTGTACTCGAATTATTTTAGGCATCAATTTTGGTCATATTCTGGAATTGGCCATACTCGAATTAGTTTAGACACTAATTTATTAACATTCTGACGAGGTCAAATTTTCCGTGTCCAAGGGGCAAAATTTTCGGAGCGAGCTATCCTGATTCAAAGATCCCCACTGAATTGGTCATAATCGAATTAGTTTACACATCAATTTTAGTCATATTTTGATGAGGTGAAATTTTCGGTGTCCAAGGGCTCAAATTATGGGAGTGAGCAATGCCTACTTAGAGATACATACTGAATTGGCCATACTCTATTTTAGACATCAATTTTTGTCACATCCTGACGAGGTCAAATTTTCGATGTCCGAGGGGACTAAGTTAGGGAGTGAGCAATCCCGATTTAGAGATCCGACTAAATTGGCAATACTCGATTTAGTTTAGATATCAATTTTAGTCACAATCTGACGCGGTCAAATTTTCGGTGTCCAAGAGCTAAATTTTGGGAGTGAGCAATCCCTACTTAGATATACCCACTGAATTGGCCATACTCGAATTATTTTAAGATATCAAGCTTGCTCAATTTCTGAGGAGGTCAAATTTTCGATGTCCGAGGGGCCAAAGTTTGTGAGTGATTAATCCCGATTTAGAGATCCGACTAAATTGGCAATACTCGATTTAGCTTAGACATCAATTTTGGTCACATTCTGACGAGGTGAAATTTTCGATGTCCAAGGGGCCAAGTTATGGAAGTGAGCAATCCTTACTTAGATGTCCCCACTGAATTGGCCATACTCGAAATATTTTAGACATCAATTTTGGTCATATTGTGACGATGTCAAATTTTCGGTGTTCAAGGGGCCAAATTTTGGGAGATTAGAGATCTCCACTGAATTGGCCATACTCGAATTAGTTTAAACATCAAGTTTGGTCACATTCTGACGAGGCAAATTTTCGGTGTCCCTGGGATCAAATTTTGGGTGTGAGCAATCCCGATTTAGAGATCCCCACTGAATTGGCCATACTCGAATTAGTTTAGACATCAATTTTAGTCACATTCTGATAGGGTCAAATTTTGGGTGTCCAAGGGGCCAAATTTTGTGAGTGAGCAATCCCGACATAGAGATCCCGACTGAATTGTCCATACTCGAATTAGTTCAGACATCAATTTTAGTCACATACTGATGAGGTCAAATTTTCGCTGTCCAAGGGGCGAAATTTGGGTGTGAGCAATCCCGATTTAGTGATCCCCACTCAATGGCCATACTGGAATTAGTTCAGACATAATTTTAGTCACATTCTGATGAGGTCAAATTTTGGGTGTCCAAGGGGCCAAATTTTTGGAGTGAGCAACCCCAACATAGATATCCCCACTGAATTGGCCATACCCGAATTAGTTTGGGCATAAATTTTGGTCATATTCTGGAATTGGCCATACTCGAATTAGTTTAGACAATAATTTTAGTCACAATCTGAAGAGGACACATTTTCGGTGTCCAAGGGGCCAAATTATGGGAGTGAGCAATCCCTGCTCAGATATACCCACTGAATTGGTCATACTCGAATTATTTTAGATATCAAGTTTGGTAAGCTTCTAACGAGGTCAAATTAGCGGTGTTCAAGAGGCGAAATTTGGGAGATTTACAGATCCCCACTGTGTTGGCCAAACACGAATTATTTTAGATACCAATTTTGGTAACATTCTTATGAGGTCAAATTTTAGGAGTGAGCAATCCCGATTTAGAGATCCTCGCTGAATTGGCCATATCGAATTATTTAGACATCAAGTTTGGTCACATTCTGACGAGGTCCAATTTTCGGTGTCCAAGGAGCCAAATATTGGGAGTGAGCAATCCCGATTTAGGGGTCCGACTAAATTGGCAATACTCGATTTAGCTTAGACATCAATTTTGGTCACATTCTGATGAGGTGAAATTTTCGATGTCCAAGGGGCCATATTATGAAAGTGAGCAATCCCTACTAAGATATCCCCACTGAATTGGCTATACTCGAAATATTTTAGACATCGAGTTTGGTCAACTTCTGACGAGGTCAAATTTTCGGTGTCCACGGGGCCAAATTTTGGGAGTGAGCAATCCCGATTTAGAGATCCCCTGAATTGGCAATGCTCGAATTAGTTTAGACACCAATTTTGGTAACATTCAGACGAGGTGAAATTTTCGGTGTCCAAGGAGCCAAATTTTGAGTGTGAGCAATCCCGACATAGAGATCCCCACTGAATTGGCCATACTCGAATTATTTTTGACATCAGTTTTAGTTAGACTCTGATGAGGTCAAATTTTCGGTGTCTATGGGGTCAAATTTTGGGAGTGAGCAATCCCTATTTAGATATCCCCACTGAATTGGCCATACTCGCATTATTTTAAGATATCAAGCTTGGTCAACTTCTGAGGAGGTCAAATTTTCGATGTCCACGGGGCCAAGTTTTGTGAGTGAGCAATCCCGATTTAGAGATCCCACTGAATTGGCAATACTCGAATTAGTTTAGACATCAATTTTGGTCACATTGTGACGAGGTCAAATTTTCGGTGTCCAAGGGGTCAAATTGGGGAATGAGCAATCCCGATTTAGAGATCTCCACTGAATTGGCCATACTCGAATTAGTTTAGACATCAATTTTGGTCACATTCTGACGAGGTCTAACTTTGGGTGTCCATGGTGCCAAAGTTTAGGAGTGAGTATTCCCGACTTAGAGATCCCCATTGAATTGGCCAAACTCGACTTAATTTAGACATCAATTTTAGTCACATTCTGACGAGGTCAAATTTTCGGTGTCCAAGGAGCCAAATTTTCGTAGTGAGCCATCCCGATTTATAGATCCCCACTGAATTGGCCATACTCGAATTAGTTTAGACATCAATTTGGTCACATTCTGAAGAGATAAAATATTGGTTGTCGAAGGCACCAAATTTTGTCAATGAGCAATCCCGATTTAGAGATTCCCACTGATCGGCTGTACTCGAATTATTTTAGGCATCAATTTTGGTCATATTCTGGAATTGGCCATACTCGAATTAGTTTAGACACTAATTTATTAACATTCTGACGAGGTCAAATTTTCGGTGTCCAAAGAGCCACATTTTGGGTGTGAGCAATCCTTACTTAGATATCCCCACTGAATTGGCCGTACTCGAATTATTTTAAGACATCAAGTTTGGTCAACTCGGAGGAGGTCAAATTTTCGATGTCCACGGGGCCAAGTTTTGGGAGTGAGCAATCCCGATTTAGAGATCCCCACTGAATTTGCAATACTCGAATTAGTTTAAACATCAATTTTGGTCATATTGTGACGAGGTCAAATTTTCGGTTTTCAAGGGGCCAAATTTTTGGAGATTTAGAGGTCCCCACTGAATTGGCCATACTCGAATTAGTTTAGACATAAATTTTAGTCACATTCTGACGAGGTCAAATTTTCGGTGTCCGAGGGGCCATATTTTGGAAGTGAGCAATCCCGATTTAGAGATCCCCACTGAAGTGGCCATACTCGAATTAGTATAGACATAAATTTTATTCACATTCTGACGAGGTCTAACTTTGGGTGTCCATGGTGCCAAAGTTTAGGAGTGAGTAATCCCGACTAGAGATCTCCATTGAATTGGCCAAACTCGACTTAATTTAGACATCAATTTTAGTCACATTCTGACGATGTCAAATTTTCGGTGTGCAAGGAGCCAAATTTTCGTAGTGAGCAATCCCGATTTATACATCCCCACTGAATTGGCCATACTCGAATTAGTTTAGACATCAATTTGGTCACATTCTGAAGAGATAAAATATTGGTTGTTGAAGGCACCAAATTTTGTCAATGAGCATTTCAGATTTAGATATTCCCACTGATCGGCTGTACTCGAATTATTTTAGGCATCAATTTTGGTCATATTCTGGAATTGGCCATACTCGAATTAGTTTAGACACTAATCTATTAACATTCTGACGAGGTCAAATTTTCGGTGTCCAAGGAGCCACATTTTGGGTGTGAGCAATCCTTACTTAGATATCCCCACTGAATTGGCCGTACTCGAATTATTTTAAGACATCAAGTTTGGTCAACTCGGAGGAGGTCAAATTTTCGATGTCCACGGGGCCAAGTTTTGGGAGTGAGCAATCCCGATTTAGAGATCCCCACTGAATTTGCAATACTCGAATTAGTTTAGACATCAATTTTGGTCATATTGTGACAAGGTCAAATTTTCGGTTTTCAAGGGGCCAAGTTTTTGGAGATTTAGAGGTCCCCACTGAATTGGCCATACTCGAATTAGTTTAGACATAAATTTTAGTCACATTCTGACGAGGTCAAATTTTCGGTGTCCGAGGGGCCATATTTGGAAGTGAGCAATCCCGATTTAGAGATCCCCACTGAAGTGGCCATACTCGAATTAGTATAGACATAAATTTTAGTCACATTCTGACGAGGTCAAATTTTGGGTGTCCAAAGGGCCAAATTTTGGGAGTGAGCAATCCCGACATAGAGATCCCTACTGAAGTGGCCATACTCGAATTATTTTAGACATCAATTTTAGTCACATTCTGACGAGGTCAAATTTTCGGTGTCCGAGGGGCCATGTTTTGGAAGTGAGCAATCCCGATTTAGAGATCCCCACTGAATTTGCTGTACTCGAATTAGTTTAGGCATAAATTGTGGTCATATTCTGGAATTGGCCATACTCAAATTAGTTTAGACACCAATTTATTAACATTCTGACGAGGTCAAATTTTCGGTGTCCAAGGGGCCACATTTTGGGTGTGAGCAATCCCTACTTAGATATCCCCACTGAATTGGCCATACTCGAAATATTTTAGACATCAATTTTGGTCATATTGTGACGATGTCAAATTTTCGGTGTTCAAGGGGCCAAATTTTGGGAGATTAGAGATCTCCACTGAATTTGCCATACTCGAATTAGTTTAAACATCAAGTTTGGTCACATTCTGACGAGGCAAATTTTCGGTGTCCCTGGGATCAAATTTTGGGTGTGAGCAATCCCGATTTAGAGATCCCCACTGAATTGGCCATACTCGAATTAGTTTAGACATCAATTTTAGTCACATTCTGATAGGGTCAAATTTTGGGTGTCCAAGGGGCCAAATTTTGGGAGTGAGCAATCCCGACATAGAGATCCCGACTGATTTGTCCATACTCGAATTAGTTTAGACATCAATTTTAGTCACATTCTGATGAGGTCAAATTTTCGGTGTCCAAGGGGCGAAATTTTGGGTGTGAGCAATCCCGATTTAGTGATCGCCACTCAATGGCCATACTGGAATTAGTTCAGACATAATTTTAGTCACATTCTGATGAGGTCAAATTTTGGGTGTCCAAGGGGCCAAATTTTGGCAGTGAGCAATCCCGACATAGATATCCCCACTGAATTGGCCATACCCGAATTAGTTTGGGCATAAATTTTGGTCATATTCTGGAATTGGCCATACTCGAATTAGTTTAGACAATAATTTTTGTCACCATCTGAAGAGGACACATTTTCGGTGTCCAAGGGGCCAAATTATGGGAGTGAGCAATCCCTGCTTAGATATACCCACTGAATTGGCCATATTCGAATTATTTTAGACATCAAGTTTGGAAAACTTCTAACGAGGTCAAATTTTCGGTGTTCAAGAGGCGAAATTTTGGGAGATTTACAGATCCCCACTGAATTGGCCATACTCGAATTAGTTTAGACATAAATTTTAATCATATTCTGATGAGGTCAAATTTTGGGTGTCTAAGGTGCCAAATTTTATTAGTGAGCAATCTCCACTTAGAGATCCCAACTGTATTGGCCATACACGTATTAGTTCAGACATCAATTTTAGTCACATTCTAACGAGGTCAAATTTTCGGTGTCCATGGAGCCAAATTTTGGTATTCAGCAATCCCGATTTAGAGATCCCCACTGAATTTGCCATACTCGAATTATTTTAGACACCAATTTTGGTAACATTCTGACGAGGTCAAATTTTCGGTGTCCAAGGGGTCAAATTTTGGGAGTGAGCAATCCCGATTTAGAGATCCCCACTGAATTGGCCATACTCTATTTAGTTTAAACATCAATTTTGGTGACATTCTGACGAGGTCAAATTTTCGGTGTTCAAGGGACGAAATTTTCGGAGTGAGCTATCCACATTCAGGGATCCCCATTGAATTGGCCATACTCGAATTAGTTTACAGATCAATTTTAGTCACATTCTGATGAGGCCAAATTTTCGGTGTCCAAGGGGTCAAATTATGGGAGTGAGCAATCCCTACTTAGAGATCCCTACCGAAATTGCCATACTCGAATTACTTTTGTCATCAGTTTTAGTCACACTCTGATGAGATCAAATTTTCGGTGTCTATGGGGTCAAATTTTGGGAGTGAGCAATCCCTACTTAGATATCCCACTGAATTGGCCATACTCGAATTATTTTAAGATATCAAGCTTGGTCAACTTCTGAGGAGGTCAAATTTTCGATGTCCGAGCGGCCAATGTTTGGGAATGAGCAATCCCGATTTAGAGATCCGACTAAATTGGCAATACTTGATTTAGCTTAGACATCAATTTTGGTCACATTCTCACGAGGTCAAATTTTCGGTGTTCAAGGAGCCAAATTTTGGTAGTAAGCAATCCCGATTTAGAGATTCCTACTGAATGGGCTGTACTCGAATTAGTTTAGGCATAAATTGTGGTCATATTCTGGAATTGGCCATACTCGAATTAGTTTAGTCACCAATTTATTTACATTCTGACGAGGTCAAATTTTTGGTGTCTAAGGAGCCACATTTTGGGTGTTAGCAATCCCTACTTAATATCCGCACTGAATTGGCCATACTCGAAATATTTTAAGACAAGTTTGGTCAACTTCTGCGGAGGTCAAATTTTCGATGTCCACGGGGCCAAGTTTTGGGAGTGAGCAATCCCGATTTAGAGATTCCCACTGAATTTGC
The DNA here is from genome assembly GCF_055883805.1 of Amblyomma maculatum. Lineage (NCBI taxonomy): Eukaryota > Metazoa > Arthropoda > Arachnida > Ixodida > Ixodidae > Amblyomma > Amblyomma maculatum. The sequence continues at coordinate 34,495,341 of NC_139348.1, forward strand.
AATACTCAAATTAGTTTAGACATCAAATTTGGTCATATTGTGACCAGGTCAAATTTTTGGTGTTCAAGGGACCAAATTTTGGGAGATTTAAAGATCCCCACTGAATTGGCCATACTCGAATTAGTTTAGACATAAATTTTATTCATATTTTGATGAGGTCAAATTTTGGGTGTCCAAGGGGCCAAATTTTGGGAGTGAGCAATCCCGACATAGAGATCCCTACTGAATTGGCCATACTCCAATTATTTTAGACATCAATTTTAGTCACATTCTGACGAGGTCAAATTTTCGCTGTCCGAGGGGCCAAAGTTTGGGAGTGAGCAATCCCGATTTAGAGGTCCGACTAAGTTCGCAATACTCAATTTAGCTTAGACATCAATTTTGGTCACATTCTGACGAGGTGAAATTTTCGATGTCCAAGGGGCCAAATTATGGAAGTGCGCAATCCCTACTTAGATATCCCCACGGAATTGGCCATACTCGAAATATTTTAGACCTCGAGTTTGGTCAACTTCTGACGAGCTCAAATTTTGGGTGTCCACGGGGCCAAGTTTTGGGAGTGAGCAATCCCTATTTAGAGATCCCCACTGAATTTGCAATTCTCGAATTAGTTTAGACATCAATTTTGGTCATATTGTGACGAGGTCAAAGTTTCGGTGTTCAAGGGCAAAAATTTTGGGTGATTTAGAGATACCCACTGAATTCGCCATACTCGAATTAGTTTAGACATAAATTTTATTCATATTCTGATGAGGTCAAATTTTGGGTGTCCAAGGGGCCAAACTTTGGGAGTGAGCAATCCCGACATAGAGATCCCTACTGAATTGGCCATACTCAAATTATTTTAGACATCAATTTAAGTCACATTCTGACGAGGTCAAATTTTCGGTGTCCGAGGGGCCATATTTTGGGAGTGATCAATCCCGATTTAGAGATCCCCACTGAATTGGACATACTCCAATTAGTTTAACATCAATTTTGGTCATATTCTGATGAGGTAAAAGTTTCTGTGTCCAAGGGGTCAAATTTTGAGTGAGCAATCTCGATTTAGAGATCCCCACTGAATTGGCTATATCGAATTAGTTTAGATATCAAGTTTGGTCACAGTCTGACGAGGTCAAATTTTCGATGTCCAAGGGTTCAAATTATGGGATTGAGCAATCCATAGTTAGAGATCCCTACTGAATTGGCCATACTCGAATTATTTTAGACATCAATTTTAGTCATATTCTGACGAGGTCAAATATACGATGTTCAAGGGGCGAAATTTTCGGAGTGAGCAATCCCGATTCAGAGATCCCCACTGAATTGGCCATACTCGAATTAGTTTAGACATAAATTTTGGTCACATTCTGACGAGGTCAAATTTTCGGTGTTCAAGGGGCGAAATTTTCGGAGTGAGCTATCCTGATTCAAAGATCCCCACTGAATTCGCCATACTCGAATTAGTTTAAACAATCAATTTTAGTCACATTCTGATGAGGTGAAATTTTCGGTGTCCGAGGAGTCAAATTTGGGGAGTGAGCAATGCCTACTTAGAGATACCTACTGAATTGGCCATACTCTATTTTAGACATCAATTTTAGTCACATCCTGACGAGGTCAAATTTTCGTTGTCCGAGGGGACAAAGTTAGGGAGTGAGCAATCCCTACTTAGAGATCCCTACTGAAATTGCCATACACGAACTATTTTTGACATCAGTTTTAGTCAGACTCTGATGAGGTCAAATTTTCGGTGTCTATGGGGTCAAATTTTGGGAGTGAGCAATCCCTACTTAGATATCCCCACGGAATTGGCCATACTCGAAATATTTTAGACATCGAGTTTGGTCAACTTCTGACGAGCTCAAATTTTGGGTGTCCACGGGGCCAAGTTTTGGGAGTGAGCAATCCGTATTTAGAGATCCCCACTGAATTTGCAATTCTCGAATTAGTTTAGACATCAATTTTGGTCACATTCTGACGAGGCAAATTTTCGGTGTCCCTGGGATCAAATTTTGGGTGTGAGCAATCCCGATTTAGAGATCCCCACTGAATTGGCCATACTCGAATTAGTTTAGACATCAATTTTAGTCACATTCTGATAGGGTCAAATTTTGGGTGTCCAAGGGGCAAATTTTGGGAGTGAGCAATCCCAACATAGAGATCCCGACTGAATTGTCCATACTCGAATTAGTTTAGACATCAATTTTAGTCACATTCTGATGAGGTCAAATTTTCGGTGTCCAAGGGGCGAAATTTTGGGTGTGAGCAATCCCGAATTAGTGATCGCCACTCAATGGCCATACTGGAACTAGTTCAGACATAATTTTAGTCACATTCTGATGAGGTCAAATTTTGGGTGTCCAACGGGCCAAATTTTGGCAGTGAGCAATCCCGACATAGATATCCCCACTGAATTGGCCATACCCGAATTAGTTTGGGCATAAATTTTGGTCATATTCTGGAATTGGCCATACTCGAATTAGTTTAGACAATAATTTTTGTCACCATCTGAAGAGGACACATTTTCGGTGTCCAAGGGGCCAAGTTTTGGGAGTGAGCAATCCCGATTTAGAGATCCCCACTGAATTTGCAATACTCGAATTAGTTTAGACATCAATTTTGGTCATATTGTGACGATGTCAAATTTTCGGTGTTCAAGGGGCCAAATTTTGGGAGATTAGAGATCTCCACTGAATTGGCCATACTCGAATTAGTTTAAACATCAAGTTTGGTCACATTCTGACGAGGCAAATTTTCGGTGTCCCTGGGATCAAATTTTGGGTGTGAGCAATCCCGATTTAGAGATCCCCACTGAATTGGCCATACTCGAATTAGTTTAGACATCAATTTTTGTCACCATCTGAAGAGGACACATTTTCGGTGTCCAAGGGGCCAAATTATGGGAGTGAGCAATCCCTGCTTAGATATACCCACTGAATTGGCCATATTCGAATTATTTTAGACATCAAGTTTGGAAAACTTCTAACGAGGTCAAATTTTCGGTGTTCAAGAGGCGAAATTTTGGGAGATTTACAGATCCCCACTGAATTGGCCATACTCGAATTAGTTTAGACATAAATTTTAATCATATTCTGATGAGGTCAAATTTTGGGTGTCTAAGGTGCCAAATTTTATTAGTGAGCAATCTCCACTTAGAGATCCCAACTGTATTGGCCATACACGAATTAGTTCAGACATCAATTTTAGTCACATTCTAACGAGGTCAAATTTTCGGTGTCCATGGAGCCAAATTTTGGTAGTGAGCAATCCCGATTTAGAGATCCCCACTGAATTTGCCATACTCGAATTATTTTAGACACCAATTTTGGTAACATTCTGACGAGGTCAAATTTTCGGTGTCCAAGGGGTCAAATTTTGGGAGTGAGCAATCCCGATTTAGAGATCCCCACTGAATTGGCCATACTCTATTTAGTTTAAACATCAATTTTGGTCACATTCTGACGAGGTCAAATTTTCGGTGTTCAAGGGGCGAAATTTTCGGAGTGAGCTATCCACATTCAGGGATCCCCATTGAATTGGCCGTACTCGAATTAGTTTACATATCAATTTTAGTCACATTCTGATGAGGTCAAATTTTCGGTGTCCAAGGGGTCAAATTATGGGAGTGAGCAATCCCTACTTAGAGATCCCTACCGAAATTGCCATACTCGAATTATTTTTGACATCAGTTTTAGTCACACTCTGATGAGGTCAAATTTTCAGTGTCTATGGGGTCAAATTTTGGGAGTGAGCAATCCCTACTTAGATATCCCACTGAATTGGCCATACTCGAATTATTTTAAGATATCAAGCTTGGTCAACTTCTGAGGAGGTCAAATTTTCGATGTCCGAGGGGCCAATGTTTGGGAATGAGCAATCCCGATTTAGAGATCCGACTAAATTGGCAATACTCGATTTAGCTTAGACATCAATTTTGGTCACATTCTCACGAGGTCAAATTTTCGGTGTTCAAGGAGCCAAATTTTTGGTAGTAAGCAATCCCGATTTAGAGATTCCTACTGAATGGGCTGTACTCGAATTAGTTTAGGCATAAATTGTGGTCATATTCTGGAATTGGCCATACTCGAATTAGTTTAGACACCAATTTATTAACATTCTGACGAGGTCAAATTTTTGGTGTCTAAGGAGCCACATTTTGAGTGTTAGCAATCCCTACTTAGATATCCGCACTGAATTGGCCATACTCGAAATATTTTAAGACATCAAGTTTGGTCAACTTCTGAGGAGGTCAAATTTTCGATGTCCACGGGGCCAAGTTTTGGGAGTGAGCAATCCCGATTTTGAGATTCCTACTGAATTTGCAATACTCAAGTTAGTTTAGACATCAAATTTGGTCATATTGTGACGAGGTCAAATTTTTGGTGTTCAAGGGACCAAATTTTGGGAGATTTAAAGATCCCCACTGAATTGGCCATACTCGAATTAGTTTAGACATAAATTTTATTCATATTTTGATGAGGTCAAATTTTGGGTGTCCAAGGGGCCAAATTTTGGGAGTGAGCAATCCCGACATAGAGATCCCTACTGAATTGGCCATACTCCAATTATTTTAGACATCAATTTTAGTCACATTCTGGCGAGGTCAAATTTTCGGTGTCCGAGGGGCCAAAGTTTGGGAGTGAGCAATCCCGATTTAGAGGTCCGACTAAGTTCGCAATACTCAATTTAGCTTAGACATCAATTTTGGTCACATTCTGACGAGGTGAAATTTTCGATGTCCAAGGGGCCAAATTATGGAAGTGCGCAATCCCTACTTAGATATCCTCACGGAATTGGCCACACTCGAAATATTTTAGACATCGAGTTTGGTCAACTTCTGACGAGCTCAAATTTTGGGTGTCCACGGGGCCAAGTTTTGGGAGTGAGCAATCCATATTTAGAGATCCCCACTGAATTTGCAATTCTCGAATTAGTTTAGACATCAATTTTGGTCACATTGTGACGAGGTCAAATTTTCGGTGTCCGAGGGGTGAAATTTGGGAGTGAGCAATCCCGATTTAGAGATCCCCACTGAATTTGCAGTACTCGAATTAGTTTAGACATCAATTTTGGTTATAGTGTGGCGAGGTCAAATTTTCGGTGTTCAAGGGGCCAAAGTTTGGGAGATTTAGAGATCCCTACTGAATTGGCCATACTCGAATTATTTTAGACATCAATTTTAGTCATATTCTGACGAGGTCAAATATACGATGTTCAAGGGGCGAAATTTTCGGAGTGAGCAATCCCGACTTAGAGATCCCCATTGAATTGGCCAAACTCGACTTAATTTAGACATCAATTTTAGTCACATTCTGACGAGGTCAAATTTTCGGTGTCCAAGGAGCCAAATTTTCGTAGTGAGCAATCCCGATTTATAGATCCCCACTGAATTGGCCATACTCGAATTAGTTTAGACATCAATTTGGTAACATTCTGAAGAGATAAAATATTGGTTGTCGAAGGCACCAAATTTTGTCAATGAGCAATCCCGATTTAGAGATTCCCACTGATCGGCTGTACTCGAATTATTTTAGGCATCAATTTTGGTCATATTCTGGAATTGGCCATACTCGAATTAGTTTAGACACTAATTTATTAACATTCTGGCGAGGTCAAATTTTCGGTGTCCAAGGAGCCACATTTTGGGTGTGAGCAATCCTTACTTAGATATCCCCACAGAATTGGCCATACTCGAATTATTTTAAGACATCAAGTTTGGTCAACTCGGAGGAGGTCAAATTTTCGATGTCCACGGGGCCAAGTTTTGGGAGTGAGCAATCCCGATTTAGAGATCCCCACTGAATTTGCAATACTCGAATTAGTTTAGACATCAATTTTGGTCATATTGTGACGAGGTCAAATTTTCGGTTTTCAAGGGGCCAAATTTTTGGAGATTTAGAGGTCCCCACTGAATTGGCCATACTCGAATTAGTTTAGACATAAATTTTAGTCACATTCTGATGAGGTCAAATTTTCGGTGTCCGAGGGGCCATATTTTGGAAGTGAGCAATCCCGATTTAGAGATCCCCACTGAAGTGGCCATACTCGATTAGTATAGACATAAATTTTAGTCACATTCTGACGAGGTCAAATTTTGGGTGTCCAAGGGGCCAAATTTTGGGAGTGAGCAATCCCGACATAGAGATCCCTACTGAAGTGGCCATACTCGAATTATTTTAGACATCAATTTTAGTCACATTCTGACGAGGTCAAATTTTCGGTGTTCAAGGAGCCAAATTTTGGTAGTAAGCAATCCCGATTTAGAGATTCCTACTGAATGGGCTGTACTCGAATTAGTTTAGGCATAAATTGTGGTCATATTCTGGAATTGGCCATACTCGAATTAGTTTAGACACCAATTTATTAACATTCTGACGAGGTCAAATTTTTGGTGTCTAAGGAGCCACATTTTGGGTGTTAGCAATCCCTACTTAGATATCCGCACTGAATTGGCCATACTCGAAATATTTTAAGACATCAAGTTTGGTCAACTTCTGAGGAGGTCAATTTTTCGATGTCCAAGGGGCCAAGTTATGGAAGTGAGCAATCCTTTCTTAGATATCCCCACTGAATCGGCCATACTCGAAATATTTTAGACATCAATTTTGGTCATATTGTGACGATGTCAAATTTTCGGTGTTCAAGGGGCCAAATTTTGGGAGATTAGAGATCCCCACTGAATTGGCCATACTCGAATTAGTTTAGACATCAATTTTAGTCACATTCTGATAGGGTCAAATTTTGGGTGTCCAAGGGGCCAAATTTTGGGAGTGAGCAATCCCGACATAGAGATCCCGACTGAATTGTCCATACTCGAATTAGTTTAGACATCAATTTTAGTCACATTCTGATGAGGTCAAATTTTCGGTGTCCAAGGGGCGAAATTTTGGGTGTGAGCAATCCCGATTTAGTGATCGCCACTCAATGGCCATACTGGAATTAGTTCAGACATAATTTTAGTCACATTCTGATGAGGTCAAATTTTGGGTGTCCAAGGGGCCAAATTTTGGCAGTGAGCAATCCCGACATAGATATCCCCACTGAATTGGCCATACCCGAATTAGTTTGGGCATAAATTTTGGTCATATTCTGGAATTGGCCATACTCGAATTAGTTTAGACAATAATTTTTGTCACCATCTGAAGAGGACACATTTTCGGTGTCCAAGGGGCCAAATTATGGGAGTGAGCAATCCCTGCTTAGATATACCCACTGAATTGGCCATATTCGAATTATTTTAGACATCAAGTTTGGAAAACTTCTAACGAGGTCAAATTTTCGGTGTTCAAGAGGCGAAATTTTGGGAGATTTACAGATCCCCACTGAATTGGCCATACTCGAATTAGTTTAGACATAAATTTTAATCATATTCTGATGAGGTCAAATTTTGGGTGTCTAAGGTGCCAAATTTTATTAGTGAGCAATCTCCACTTAGAGATCCCAACTGTATTGGCCATACACGAATTAGTTCAGACATCAATTTTAGTCACATTCTAACGAGGTCAAATTTTCGGTGTCCATGGAGCCAAATTTTGGTAGTGAGCAATCCCGATTTAGAGATCCCCACTAAATTTGCCATACTCGAATTATTTTAGACACCAATTTTGGTAACATTCTGACGAGGTCAAATTTTCGGTGTCCAAGGGGTCAAAATTTGGGAGTGAGCAATCCCGATTTAGAGATCCCCACTGAATTGGCCATACTCTATTTAGTTTAAACATCAATTTTGGTCACATTCTGACGAGGTCAAATTTTCGGTGTTCAAGGGGCGAAATTTTCGGAGTGAGCTATCCACATTCCGGGATCCCCATTGAATTGGCCATACTCGAATTAGTTTACAGATCAATTTTAGACACATTCTGATGAGGTCAAATTTTCGGTGTCCAAGGGGTCAAATTATGGGAGTGAGCAATCCCTACTTAGAGATCCCTACCGAAATTGCCATACTCGAATTATTTTTGACAGCAGTTTTAGTCACACTCTGATGAGGTCAAATTTTCGGTGTCTATGGGGTCAAATTTTGGGAGTGAGCAATCCCTACTTAGATATCCCACTGAATTGGCCATACTCGAATTATTTTAAGATATCAAGCTTGGTCAACTTCTGAGGAGGTCAAATTTTCGATGTCCGAGGGGCCAATGTTTGGGAATGAGCAATCCCGATTTAGAGATCCGACTAAATTGGCAATACTCGATTTAGCTTAGACATCAATTTTGGTCAGATTCTCACGAGGTCAAATTTTCGGTGTTCAAGGAGCCAAATTTTGGTAGTAAGCAATCCCGATTTAGAGATTCCTACTGAATGGGCTGTACTCGAATTAGTTTAGGCATAAATTGTGGTCATATTCTGGAATTGGCCATACTCGAATTAGTTTAGACACCAATTTATTAACATTCTGACGAGGTCAAATTTTTGGTGTCTAAGGAGCCACATTTTGGGTGTTAGCAATCCCTACTTAGATATCCGCACTGAATTGGCCATACTCGAAATATTTTAAGACATCAAGTTTGGTCAACTTCTGAGGAGGTCAAATTTTCGATGTCCACGGGGCCAAGTTTTGGGAGTGAGCAATTCCGATTTAGAGATTCCCACTGAATTTGCAATACTCAAATTAGTTTAGAAATCAAATTTGGTCATATTGTGACGAGGTCAAATTTTTGGTGTTCAAGGGACCAAATTTTGGGAGATTTAAAGATCCCCACTGAATTGGCCATACTCGAATTAGTTTAGACATAAATTTTATTCATATTTTGATGAGGTCAAATTTTGGGTGTCCAAGGGGCCAAATTTTGGGAGTGAGCAATCCCGACATAGAGATCCCTACTGAATTGGCCATACTCCAATTATTTTAGACATCAATTTTAGTCACATTCTGACGAGGTCAAATTTTCGGTGTCCGAGGGGCCAAAGTTTGGGAGTGAGCAATCCCGATTTAGAGGTCCGACTAAGTTCGCAATACTCAATTTAGCTTAGACATCAATTTTGGTCACATTCTGACGAGGTGAAATTTTCGATGTCCAAGGGGCCAAATTATGGAAGTGCGCAATCCCTACTTAGATATCCCCACGGAATTGGCCATACTCGAAATATTTTAGACCTCGAGTTTGGTCAACTTCTGACGAGCTCAAATTTTGGGTGTCCACGGGGCCAAGTTTTGGGAGTGAGCAATCCCTATTTAGAGATCCCCACTGAATTTGCAATTCTCGAATTAGTTTAGACATCAATTTTGGTCATATTGTGACGAGGTCAAAGTTTCGGTGTTCAAGGGCAAAAATTTTGGGTGATTTAGAGATACCCACTGAATTCGCCATACTCGAATTAGTTTAGACATAAATTTTATTCATATTCTGATGAGGTCAAATTTTGGGTGTCCAAGGGGCCAAACTTTGGGAGTGAGCAATCCCGACATAGAGATCCCTACTGAATTGGCCATACTCAAATTATTTTAGACATCAATTTAAGTCACATTCTGACGAGGTCAAATTTTCGGTGTCCGAGGGGCCATATTTTGGGAGTGATCAATCCCGATTTAGAGATCCCCACTGAATTGGACATACTCCAATTAGTTTAACATCAATTTTGGTCATATTCTGATGAGGTAAAAGTTTCTGTGTCCAAGGGGTCAAATTTTGAGTGAGCAATCTCGATTTAGAGATCCCCACTGAATTGGCTATATCGAATTAGTTTAGACATCAAGTTTGGTCACAGTCTGACGAGGTCAAATTTTCGATGTCCAAGGGTTCAAATTATGGGATTGAGCAATCCATAGTTAGAGATCCCTACTGAATTGGCCATACTCGAATTATTTTAGACATCAATTTTAGTCATATTCTGACGAGGTCAAATATACGATGTTCAAGGGGCGAAATTTTCGGAGTGAGCAATCCCGATTCAGAGATCCCCACTGAATTGGCCATACTCGAATTAGTTTAGACATAAATTTTGGTCACATTCTGACGAGGTCAAATTTTCGGTGTTCAAGGGGCGAAATTTTCGGAGTGAGCTATCCTGATTCAAAGATCCCCACTGAATTGGCCATACTCGAATTAGTTTAAACAATCAATTTTAGTCACATTCTGATGAGGTGAAATTTTCGGTGTCCGAGGAGTCAAATTTGGGGAGTGAGCAATGCCTACTTAGAGATACCTACTGAATTGGCCATACTCTATTTTAGACATCAATTTTAGTCACATCCTGACGAGGTCAAATTTTCGTTGTCCGAGGGGACAAAGTTAGGGAGTGAGCAATCCCTACTTAGAGATCCCTACTGAAATTGCCATACACGAACTATTTTTGACATCAGTTTTAGTGAGACTCTGATGATGTCAAATTTTCGGTGTCTATGGGATCAAATTTTGGGAGTGAGCTATCCCGACTTAGAGATCCCCATTGAATTGGCAATACTCGAATTAGTTTAGACACCAATTTTGGTAACATTCAGACGAGGTGAAATTTTCGGTGTCCAAGGGGCCACATTTTGGGTGTGAGCAATCACTACTTAGATATCCCCACTGAATTGGCCATACTCGAATTATTTTAACACATCAAGTTTGGCCAACTTCTGAGGAAGTGAAATTTTCGATGTCCACGGAGCCAAGTTTTGGGAGTGAGCAATCCCGATTTAGAGCTCCCCACTGAATTTGCAATACTCGAATTAGTTTAGACATCAATTTTGGTCACATTGTGACGAGGTCAAACTTTCGGTGTTCAAGGGGCCAAATTTTGGGATATTTAGAGATCCCCACTGAATTGGCCATACTCAAATTAGTTTAGACATCAATTTTGGTCACATTCTGACGAGGTCAAATTTTCGGTGTCCATGGAGCCAAGCTTTAGTAGTGAGCAATCCCGATTTAGAGATCCCCACTGAATTTCCCATACTCGAATTAGCTTAGACACCAATTTTTGTAACATTCTGATGAGGTCAAATTTTCGGTGTCCAAGGAGCCAAATATGGGAGTGACCAATCCCGTTTCGAGATCCCCACTGAATTGGCCATACTCGAATTTCTTTAGACATCAATTTTAGTCACATTCTGATCAGGTCGAATTTTCAATGTCCGAGGGGCCAAAGTTTGGGAGGAGCAATCTCGATTTAGAGATCCGACTAAATTGGCATTACTCGAATTAGTTTAGACATCAATTTTAGACACAATCTGAAGAGGTCACATTTGCTGTGTCCAAGGGGCCAAATTCTGGGAGTGAGCAATCCCAACTTAGAGATCCCCGTTGAATGCCATACTGGAATTAGTTTAGACATCAAGTTTGGTCAACTTCTGACGAGGTCAAATTTTCGGTGTCCAAGGAGCCAAATTTTGGTAGTAAGCAATCCCGATTTAGAGATTCCCACTGAATTTGCAATACTCGAATTAGTTTAGACATCAATTTTGGTCACATTCTGACGAGGTCAAACTTTCGGTGTTCAAGGGGCCAAATTTTCGGAGTGAGCTATCCTGATTCAAAGATCCCCACTGAATTGGCCATACTCGAATTAGTTTAAACAATCAATTTTAGTCACATTCTGATGAGGTGAAATTTTCGGTGTCCGAGGAGTCAAATTATGGGAGTGAGCAATCCCTACTTAGAGATCCCTACTGAAATTGCCATACACGAACTATTTTGACATCAGTTTTAGTCAGACTCTGATGAGGTCAAATTTTCGGTGTCTATGGGGTCAAATTTTGGGAGTGAGCAATCCCTACTTAGATATCCCCACTGAATTGGCCACACTCGAATTATTTTAAGATATCAAGCTTGGCCAACTTCTGAGGAGGTCAAATTTTCGATGTCCACGGGGCCAAGTTTTATGAGTGAGCAATCCCGATTAGAGATCCCCACTGAATTGGCAATACTCGAATTAGTTTAGACATCAATTTTGGTCACATTGTGACGAGGTCAAATTTTCGGTGTCCGAGGGGTGAAATTTGGGAGTGAGCAATCCCGATTTAGAGATCCCCACTGAATTTGCAATACTCGAATTAGTTTAGACATCAATTTTGGTTATAGTGTGGCGAGGTCAAATTTTCGGTGTTCAAGGGGCCAAAGTTTGGGAGATTTAGAGATCCCTACTGAATTGGCCATACTCGAATTATTTTAGACATCAATTTTAGTCAAATTCTGACGAGGTCAAATATACGATGTTCAAGGGGCGAAATTTTCGGAGTGAGCAATCCCGATTCAGAGATCCCCACTGAATTGGCCATACTCGAATTAGTTTAGACATAAATTTTGGTCACATTCTGACGAGGTCAAATTTTCGGTGTTCAAGGGGCGAAATTTTCGGAGTGAGCTATCCTGATTCAAAGATCACCACTGAATTGGCCATACTCGAATTAGTTTACACATCAATTTTAGTCACATTCTGATGAGGTGAAATTTTCGGTGTCCGAGGAGTCAAATTATGGAGTGAGCAATGCCTACTTAGAGATACCTACTGAATTGGCCATACTCTATTTTAGACATCAATTTTAGTCACATCCTGACGAGGTCAAATTTTCGTTGTCCGAGGGGACAAAGTTAGGGAGTGAGCAATCCCTACTTAGAGATCCCTACTGAAATCGCCATACAGGAACTATTTTTCACATCAGTTTTAGTGAGACTCTGATGACATCAAATTTTCGGTGTCTATGGGGTCAAATTTTGGGAGTGAGCTATCCCGACTTAGAGATCCCCATTGAATTGGCAATACTCGAATAAGTTTAGACACCAATTTTGGTAACATTCAGACGAGGTGAAATTTTCGGTGTCCAAGGGGCCACATTTTGGGTGTGAGCAATCACTACTTAGATATCCCCACTGAATTGGCCATACTCGAATTATTTTAACACATCAAGTTTGGTCAACTTCTGAGGAAGTGAAATTTTCGATGTCCACGGAGCCAAGTTTTGGGAGTGAGCAATCCCGATTTAGAGCTCCCCACTGAATTTGCAATACTCGAATTAGTTTAGACATCAATTTTGGTCACATTGTGACGAGGTCAAACTTTCGGAGTTCAAGGGGCCAAATTTTGGGATATTTAGAGATCCCCACTGAATTTCCCATACTCGAAATAGTTTAGACACCAATTTTGGTAACATTCTGATGAGGTCAAATTTTCGGTGTCCAAGGAGCCAAATATGGGAGTGACCAATCCCGTTTCGAGATCCCCACTGAATTGGCCATACTCGAATTTCTTTAGACATCAATTTTAGTCACATTCTGATGAGGTCGAATTTTCAATGTCATCATCATCATCATCATCATCAGCCTGATTATACCCACTGCAGGGCGAAGGCCTCTCCCATATCTCTCCACTTAACCCGGTTCAATTTTCAATGTACGAGGGGCCAAAGTTTGGGAGTGAGCAATCCCGATTTAGAGATCCGACTAAATTGGCATTACTCGAATTAGTTTAGACATCAAATTTAGCCACAATCTGAAGAGGTCACATTTGCTGTGTCCAAGGGGCCAAATTTTGGGAGTAAGCTATCCCTACTTAGATCTCCCCACTGAATTGGCCATACTCGAATTATTTTAGACATCAAGTTTGGTCAACTTCTGACGAGGTCAAATTTTCGGTGTCCAAGGAGCCAAATTTTGGTAGTGAGCAATCCCGATTGAGAGATTCCCACTGAATTGACAATACTCTAATCAGTTTAGACATCAATTTTGGTTACATTCTGCTGAGATCAAATGTGCTGTGTCCAAGGGGCCAAATTTTGGGAGTGAGCAATCCCAACTTAGAGATCCCCATTGAATTGGCCATACTGGAATTAGTTTAGACATCAATTTCGGTCACATTGTGATGAGATAAAATTTTGGTTGTCCAAGGTACCAAATTTTGGGAGTGAGCAATCCCGATTTAGAGATCCCCACTGAATTGGCTGTACTCGAATTGGTTTAGCAATAATTTCGGATATATTCTGGAATTGGCCATACTCGAATTAGTTTAGACACTAATTTTAGTAACATTCTGTGGAGGTCAAATTTTCGGTGTCCAAGGGGCCACATTTTGGGTTTGAGCAATCCCAACTTAGAGATCCCTACTGCATTGGCCATACTCGAATTAGTTTAGAAATTATTTTAGTCACAATCTGTAGAGGTCACATTTTCGGTGTCCATGGGGCCAAATTAGGGGAGTAAGCTACCCCTACTTAGATCTACCCAATGAATTGGCCATACTCGAATTATTTTAGACATCAAGTTTGGTCAACTTCTGACGAGGTCAAATTTCCGGTGTCCAAGGAGCCAAATTTTGGTAGTGAGCAATCCCGACATAGAGATCCCTACTGAATCGACCATACTCGAATTATTTTAGACACCAATTTTGGTCACATATTGATGAGGTCAAATTTTCGGTGTCCAAGGGGCCACATTTTGGGTTTGAGCAATCCCGATATAGAGATTCGCACTGAATTGGCCATATCGCATTAGTTTAGACATCAAGTTTGGTCACATTCTGACGAGGTCAAATTTTCGGAGTCCAAGTAGCCAAAGTTGGGAGTGAGCAATGCCGATTTAGAGATCCCCACTGAATTGGCCATACTCGAATTAGTTTAGACATCAATTTGGACACATTCTGACGAGGTCAAACTTTCGGTGTTCAAGAAGCCAAATTTTGGTAGGGAGTAATCCCGATTTAGAGATCCCCACTGAATTGGCTGTACTCGCATTAGTTTAGGCATAAATTGTGGTCATATTCTGGAATTCTTCATACTCGAATTAGTTTAGACACCAATTTATTAACATTCTGACGTGGTCAAATTTTCGGTGTCCAAAGGGCCACATTTTGGGTGTGAGCAATCCCTTTAGATATCCCCACTGAATTGGCCTTACACGAATTATTTTAGACATCAAGTTTGGTCAACTTCTAACGAGGTCAAATTTTCAGTGTTCAAGGGGCCAAATTTTGGGAGATTTAGAGATCCCCACTGAATAGGCCATACACGAATTAGTTTAGACATAAATTTTGGTCATATTCTGATGAGGTTAAACTTTGGGTGTCCAAGGTCCCAAATTTTAGGAGTGAGCAATCCCGACTTAGAGATCGCCTCTGAATTGGCCATACCCGAATTAGTTTAGACACCAATTTTGGTAACATTCTGATGAGGTAAACTTTTCTGTGTCCAGGGGGTCAAATTTTGGGAGTGAGCAATCCCGATTTAGAGATCCCCACTGAATTGGCCATATCGAATTTGTTTAGACATCAAGTTTGGTCACATTCTGACGAGGCCAAATTTTCGGTGTCCAAGGAGCCAAAATTGGGAGTGAGCAATCCCGACTTAGAGATCCCCACTGAATTGGTCATACTCGAATTAGTTTAGACATCAATTTTGGTCACATTCTGACGAGGTCAAATTTTCGGTGTTCAAGGGGCGAAATTTTCGGAGTGAGTTATCCTGATTCAAAGATCCCCACTGAAATGGCCGTACTCGAATTATTTTACACATCAATTTTAGTCACATTCTGATGAGGTGAAATTTTCGGTGTCCAAGGGGTCAAATTATGGGAGTGAGCAATGCCTACTTAGAGATACCTACTGAATTGGCCATACTCTATTTTAGACATCAATTTTGGTCACATTCTGATCAGATAAAATTTTGGTTGTCCAAGGTACCAAATTTTGGGAGTGAGCAATCCCGATTTAGAGATCCCCACTGAATTGTCTGTACTCGAATTTATTTAGACACCAATTTTAGTAACATTCTGATGAGGTCAAATTTTTGGTGTCCAAGGGGCCACATTTTGGGTGTGAGCAATCCCAACTTCGGCATCCCTAATGAATGGGCCATGCTCGAATTAGTTTTGACATCAATTTTAGTCACAATCTGACGCGGTCAAATTTTCGGTGTTCAAGGGGCCACATTTTGGTAGTGAGCAATCCCGATTTAGAGATCCTCACTGAATTGGCCTTACCCGAATTAGCTTGGGCATAAATTTTGGTCAAATTCTGGAATTGGCCATACTCGAATTAGTTTAGACAATAATTTTAGTCACAATCTGAAGAGGACACATTTTGGGTGTCCAAGGGGCCAAATTATGGGAGTGAGCAATCCCTGCTCAGATATACCCACTGAATTGGCCATACTCGAATTATTTTAGATATCAAGTTTGGTAAACTTCTAACGAGGTCAAATTTTCGGTGTCCAAGGGGTCAAATTTTGGGAGTGAGCAATCCCGAATTAGAGATCCTCACTGAATTGGCCATATCGAATTAGTTTAGACATCAATTTTGGTCACATTGTGACGAGGTCAAATTTTCGGTGTCCAAGGGGTCAAATTTGGGAATGAGCAATCCCGATTTAGAGATCTCCACTGAATTGGCCATACTCGAATTAGTTTAGACATCAATTTTGGTCACATCTGACGAGGTCTAACTTTGGGTGTCCATGGTGCCAAAGTTTAGGAGTGAGTAATCCCGACTTAGAGATCCCCATTGAATTGGCCAAACTCGACTTAATTTAGACATCAATTTTAGTCACATTCTGACGAGGTCAAATTTTCGGTGTCCAAGGAGCCAAATTTTCGTAGTGAGCAAATCCGATTTATAGATCCCCATTGATTTGGCCATACTCGAATTATTTTAGGCATCAATTTTGGTCATATTCTGGAATTGGCCATGCTCGAATTAGTTTAGAGACTAATTTATTAACATTCTGACGAGGTCAAATTTTCGGTGTCCAAGGAGGCACATTTTGGGTGTGAGCAATCCTTACTTAGATATCCCCACTGAATTGGCCGTACTCGAATTATTTTAAGACATCAAGTTTGGTCAACTCGGAGGAGGTCAAATTTTCGATGTCCACGGGGCCAAGTTTTGGTAGTGAGCAATCCCGATTTAGAAATCCCCACTGAAATGGCCATACTCGAATTAGTTTATACTTCAATTTTAGTCACATTCTGATGAGGTCAAATTTTGGGTGTACAAGGGGCCAAATTTTGGGAGTGAGCAATCCCGACATAGAGATCCCTACTGAAATGGCCATACTCGAATTAGTTAAGACATCAATTTTATTCACAATCTGACGAGGTCAAAATTTTTGTGTCCAAGGGGCCAAATTTTGGGTGTGAGCAACCCCGATTTAGAGATTGCCACTGAATTGGCCATACTCGAATTAGTCTAGACATCAATTTTGGTCACATTCTGATGAGGTAAAATTTTGATTGTCCAAGGTACCAAATTTTGGGAGTGAGCAACCCCAATTGGGAGAGCCCCACTAAATTGGCCATACACAAATTCGTTTAGACTGCAATTTTAGTCACA
The DNA here is from genome assembly GCF_055883805.1 of Amblyomma maculatum. Lineage (NCBI taxonomy): Eukaryota > Metazoa > Arthropoda > Arachnida > Ixodida > Ixodidae > Amblyomma > Amblyomma maculatum. The sequence continues at coordinate 34,512,567 of NC_139348.1, forward strand.
TTCTGACGAGGTCAAATATTCGGGGTCCAAGGCATCAAAATTGTGAGTGAGCAATCCCAAATTAGAGATCTCCACTGAATTGGCCATACTCGAATTAGTTTAAACATCAAGTTTGGTCACATTCTGATGAGGTCAAATTTCCGGTGTTCAAGGTGCGAAATTTTGGGAGTGAGCAATCCCGATTTAGTGATCCCCACGTAATGGCCATACTCGAATTAGTTTAGACATCAAGTTTGGTCACATTCTGACGAGGTCAAATTTTTGGTGTCCAAGGGGTCAAATTTCGGGAGTGAGCAATCCCGATTTAAAGATCCCCACTGTATTGGCCATACTCGAATTAGTTTAGACATCAAGTTTGGTCACATTCTGACGAGGTCAAATTTCCGGTGTTCAAGGGGCGAAAGTTTGGAAGTGAGCTACTTTGGTCTTCTGATGAGAAGAGAGGAGTCGCTGGAGAAAGATCTGATGTTGGGAAAGGTTGAGGGTCGCCGGAGAAGGGGTAGGCAGCGAACGCGATGGTTAGATGGCATTCTCGAGGCATTGCAGATGAAGGTATGTGATGTTAAGAAGATAGTCAGAGACCGGAAAGCGAGGCGTGACATGGTCCATAGGGTCACGAAGAGTCGGACACGACTGAACGCCTGAACTGAACTGAACTGATCCTGATTTAGAGATCCACACTGAATTCGCCATACTGGAATTAGTTTAGACATCAATTTTAGTCACATTCTGACGAGGTCAAATTTTCGGTGTCCAAGGGGTCAAATTTCGGGAGTGAGCAAACCCAATTTAAATATCCCCTCTGAAATGGCCATACTCGAATTAGTCTAGACATCAATTTTGGACACATTCTGACGAGGTCAAACTTTCGGTGTTCAAGAAGCCAAATTTTGGTAGGGAGTAATCCCGATTTAGAGATCCCCACTGAATTGGCTGTACTCGCATTAGTTTAGGCATAAATTGTGGTCATATTCTGGAATTCTTCATACTCGAATTAGTTTAGACACCAATTTATTAACATTCTGACGTGGTCAAATTTTCGGTGTCCAAAGGGCCACATTTTGGGTGTGAGCAATCCCTTTAGATATCCCCACTGAATTGGCCTTACACGAATTATTTTAGACATCAAGTTTGGTCAACTTCTAACGAGGTCAAATTTTCAGTGTTCAAGGGGCCAAATTTTGGGAGATTTAGAGATCCCCACTGAATAGGCCATACACGAATTAGTTTAGACATAAATTTTATTCACATTCTGACGAGGTCCAATTTTCGGTGTCCGAGGGGCAATATTTTGGGAGTGGGCAATCCCGATTTAGAGATCCCCACTGAATTTGCCACACTCGAATTAGTTTAACATCAATTTTGGTTATATTCTGATGAGGTTAAACTTTGGGTGTCCAAGGTCCCAAATTTTAGGAGTGAGCAATCCCGACTTAGAGATCGCCACTGAATTGGCCATACCCGAATTAGTTTAGACACCAATTTTGGTAACATTCTGATGAGGTAAACTTTTCTGTGTCCAGGGGGTCAAATTTTGGGAGTGAGCAATCCCGATTTAGAGATCCCCACTGAATTGGCCATATCGAATTTGTTTAGACATCAAGTTTGGTCACATTCTGACGAGGCCAAATTTTCGGTGTCCAAGGAGCCAAAATTGGGAGTGAGCAATCCCGACTTAGAGATCCCCACTGAATTGGCCATACTCGAATTAGTTTAGACATCAATTTTGGTCACATTCTGACGAGGTCAAATTTTCGGTGTTCAAGGGGCGAAATTTTCGGAGTGAGTTATCCTGATTCAAAGATCCCCACTGAAATGGCCGTACTCGAATTATTTTACACATCAATTTTAGTCACATTCTGATGAGGTGAAATTTTCGGTGTCCAAGGGGTCAAATTATGGGAGTGAGCAATGCCTACTTAGAGATACCTACTGAATTGGCCATACTCTATTTTAGACATCAATTTTGGTCACATTCTGATCAGATAAAATTTTGGTTGTCCAAGGTACCAAATTTTGGGAGTGAGCAATCCCGATTTAGAGATCCCCACTGAATTGTCTGTACTCGAATTTATTTAGACACCAATTTTAGTAACATTCTGATGAGGTCAAATTTTTGGTGTCCAAGGGGCCACATTTTGGGTGTGAGCAATCCCAACTTCGGCATCCCTACTGAATGGGCCATGCTCGAATTAGTTTTGACATCAATTTTAGTCACAATCTGACGCGGTCAAATTTTCGGTGTTCAAGGGGCCACATTTTGGTAGTGAGCAATCCCGATTTAGAGATCCTCACTGAATTGGCCTTACCCGAATTAGCTTGGGCATAAATTTTGGTCAAATTCTGGAATTGGCCATACTCGAATTAGTTTAGACAATAATTTTAGTCACAATCTGAAGAGGACACATTTTGGGTGTCCAAGGGGCCAAATTATGGGAGTGAGCAATCCCTGCTCAGATATACCCACTGAATTGGCCATACTCGAATTATTTTAGATATCAAGTTTGGTAAACTTCTAACGAGGTCAAATTTTCGGTGTCCAAGGGGTCAAATTTTGGGAGTGAGCAATCCCGAATTAGAGATCCTCACTGAATTGGCCATATCGAATTATTTAGACATCAAGTTTGGTCACATTCTGAAGAGGTCCAATTTTCGGTGTCCAAGGAGCCAAATATTGGGAGTGAGCAATCTCGATTTAGAGGTCCGACTAAATTGGCAATACTCGATTTAGCTTAGACATCAATTTTGGTCACATTCTGACGAGGTGAAATTTTCGATGTCCAAGGGGCCATATTATGAAAGTGAGCAATCCCTACTTAGATATCCCTACTGAATTGGCCATACTCGAAATATTTTAGACATCGAGTTTGGTCAACTTCTGAGGAGGTCAAATTTTCGGTGTCCACGGGGAAAAATTTTGGGAATGAGCAATCCCGATTTAGAGATCCCGCTGAATTGGCAATACTCGAATTAGTTTAGACATCAATTTTGGTCACATTGTGACGAGGTCAAATTTTCGGTGTCCAAGGGGTCAAATTTGGGAATGAGCAATCCCGATTTAGAGATCTCCACTGAATTGGCCATACTCGAATTAGTTTAGACATCAATTTTGGTCACATCTGACGAGGTCTAACTTCGGGTGTCCATGGTGCCAAAGTTTAGGAGTGAGTAATCCCGACTTAGAGATCCCCATTGAATTGGCCAAACTCGACTTAATTTAGACATCAATTTTAGTCACATTCTGACGAGGTCAAATTTTCGGTGTCCAAGGAGCCAAATTTTCGTAGTGAGCAAATCCGATTTATAGATCCCCATTGATTTGGCCATACTCGAATTATTTTAGGCATCAATTTTGGTCATATTCTGGAATTGGCCATGCTCGAATTAGTTTAGAGACTAATTTATTAACATTCTGACGAGGTCAAATTTTCGGTGTCCAAGGAGGCACATTTTGGGTGTGAGCAATCCTTACTTAGATATCCCCACTGAATTGGCCGTACTCGAATTATTTTAAGACATCAAGTTTGGTCAACTCGGAGGAGGTCAAATTTTCGATGTCCACGGGGCCAAGTTTTGGTAGTGAGCAATCCCGATTTAGAAATCCCCACTGAAATGGCCATACTCGAATTAGTTTATACTTCAATTTTAGTCACATTCTGATGAGGTCAAATTTTGGGTGTACAAGGGGCCAAATTTTGGGAGTGAGCAATCCCGACATAGAGATCCCTACTGAAATGGCCATACTCGAATTAGTTAAGACATCAATTTTATTCACAATCTGACGAGGTCAAAATTTTTGTGTCCAAGGGGCCAAATTTTGGGTGTGAGCAACCCCGATTTAGAGATTGCCACTGAATTGGCCATACTCGAATTAGTCTAGACATCAATTTTGGTCACATTCTGATGAGGTAAAATTTTGATTGTCCAAGGTACCAAATTTTGGGAGTGAGCAACCCCAATTGGGAGAGCCCCACTAAATTGGCCATACACAAATTCGTTTAGACTGCAATTTTAGTCACATTCTGACGAGGTCAAATATTCGGGGTCCAAGGCATCAAAATTGTGAGTGAGCAATCCCAAATTAGAGATCTCCACTGAATTGGCCATACTCGAATTAGTTTAAACATCAAGTTTGGTCACATTCTGATGAGGTCAAATTTCCGGTGTTCAAGGTGCGAAATTTTGGGAGTGAGCAATCCCGATTTAGTGATCCCCACGTAATGGCCATACTCGAATTAGTTTAGACATCAAGTTTGGTCACATTCTGACGAGGTCAAATTTTTGGTGTCCAAGGGGTCAAATTTCGGGAGTGAGCAATCCCGATTTAAAGATCCCCACTGTATTGGCCATACTCGAATTAGTTTAGACATCAAGTTTGGTCACATTCTGACGAGGTCAAATTTCCGGTGTTCAAGGGGCGAAAGTTTGGAAGTGAGCTACTTTGGTCTTCTGATGAGAAGAGAGGAGTCGCTGGAGAAAGATCTGATGTTGGGAAAGGTTGAGGGTCGCCGGAGAAGGGGTAGGCAGCGAACGCGATGGTTAGATGGCATTCTCGAGGCATTGCAGATGAAGGTATGTGATGTTAAGAAGATAGTCAGAGACCGGAAAGCGAGGCGTGACATGGTCCATAGGGTCACGAAGAGTCGGACACGACTGAACGCCTGAACTGAACTGAACTGATCCTGATTTAGAGATCCACACTGAATTCGCCATACTGGAATTAGTTTAGACATCAATTTTAGTCACATTCTGACGAGGTCAAATTTTCGGTGTCCAAGGGGTCAAATTTCGGGAGTGAGCAAACCCAATTTAAATATCCCCTCTGAAATGGCCATACTCGAATTAGTCTAGACATCAATTTTGGTCACATTCTGACGAGGTCAAATTTCCGGTGTTCAAGGGGCGAAATTTTGGGAGCGATCCTGATTTAAAGATCCACACAGAATTGGCTATACTCGAATTAGTTTAGACATCAATTTTGGTCACATTCTGACCAGTCAAATTTTCCGTGTCCAAGGGGCCAATTTTTGGGAGTGAGCAATCCCGACTTAGAGATCCCCTCCTAAATGGCCATACTCGAATTAGTTTAAGCATCAATTTTGGTCGCATTCTGATGAGGTCCAATTTTGTGTGTCCAAGGGGCCAAATTTTGGGAGTGAGCAATCCCGACATAGAGATCCCCACAGAATTGGCCATACTCGAATTAGTTTAGACATCAATTTTAGTCACATTCTGATGAGGTCAAATTTTCGGTGTCCAAGGGGTCAAATTTCGGGAGTGAGCAATCCCAATTTAAAGATCCCCTCTGAATTGGCTGTACTCAAATTAGTTTAGACATCAATTGTGGTCATATTCTGATGTGGTCAAATTTTCGGTGTTCAAGGCGCCAAATTTTGGGAGTGAGCAATCCCGATTTAGAAATCCCCACTGAATTGGCCATACTCGAATTAGTTTAGACATCAATTTTAGTCACACTCTGATGAGGTCAAATTTTCGGTGTCCAAGAGGTCAAATTTCGGGAGTGAGCAATCCCATTTTATAGATCCCCTCTGAATTGGCCATACTCGAATTAGTCTAGACATCAATTTTGGTCACATTCTGATGAGGTAAAGTTTTGATTGTCCAAGGTACCAAATTTTGGGAGTGAGCAACCCCGATTGGGAGAGCCCCACTGAATTGGCCATACTAGAATTCGTTTAGACAGCAATTTTAGTCACATTCTGACGAGGTCAAATATTTGGTGTCCAAGGCATCAAATTTTCTGAGTGAGCAATCCCAATTTAGAGATCTCCACTGAATTGACCATACTCGAATTAGTTTAAACATCAAGTTTGGTCACATTCTGATGAGGTCAAATTTCCGGTGTTCAAGGTGCGAAATTTTGGGAGTGAGCAATCCCGATTTAGTGATCCCCACGTAATGGCCATACTCGAATTAGTTTAGACATCAAGTTTGGTCACATTCTGACGAGGTCAAATTTTCGGTGTCCAAGGGGTCAAATTTCGGGAGTGAGCAATCCCGATTTAAAGATCCCCACTGTATTGGCCATACTCGAATTAGTTTAGACATCAAGTTTGGTCACATTCTGACGAGGTCAAATTTTCGGTGTCCAAGGGGTCAAATTTCGGGAGTGAGCAATCCCGATTTAAAGATCCCCACTGCATTGGCCATACTCGAATTAGTTTAGACATCAATTTTAGTCACATTCTGATGAGGTCAAATTTTCGGTGTCCAAGGGGTCACATTTTGTGAGTGAGCTATCCCGATTTAGAGATCCCCACTGAATTGGCCATACTCGAAATGGTCTAGACATCAATTTTGGTCACATTCTGGCGAAATAAAAGTTTGGTTGTCCGAGGTACCAAATTTTGGGAGTGAGCAATCCCGATTAGGAGATCACCACTGAATTGGCCATACTCGAATTCGTTTAGACATCAATTTTAGTCCCATTCTGACGAGGTCAAATATTCGGTATCCAAGGGGTCAAATTTTGGGAGTGAGCAATCCCAATTTAGAGATCTCCGCTGAATTGGCCATACTCGAATTAGTTTTAACATCAAGTTTGGTCACATTCTGACGAGGTCAAATTTCCGGTGTTCAAGGGGCGAAATTTTGGGAGTGAGCAATCCCGATTTAGTGATCCCCACTTAATGGCCATACTGGAATTAGTTCAGACATCAATTTAAGTCACATTCTGACGAGGTTAAATTTTCGGTGTCCAAGGGATCAAATTTTTGGAGTGAGCAATCCCGATTTAGAGATCCCCACTGTATTGGCCATACTCGAATTAGTTTAGACATCAAGTTTGGTCACACTCTGACGAGGTCAAATTTTCGGTGTCCAAGGGGTCCAATTTCGGGAGTGAGCAATCCCGATTTAAAGATCCCCTCTGAAATTGCCATACTCGAATTAGTCTAGAAATCAATTTTGGTCACATTCTGACGAGGTCAAATTTCCGGTGTTCAAGGGGCGAAATTTTGGGAGCAGTCCTGATTTAAAGATCCACACTGATTTGGCCATACTGGAATTAGTTTAGACATCAATTTTAGTCATATTCTGACGAGGTCAAATTTTCGGTGTCCATGGGGTCAAATTTTGGGAGTGAGCAATCCGATTTAGAGATCTCCACTGAATTGGCCATACTCGAATTTGTTTTAACATCAAGTTTGGTCACATTCTTATGAGGTCAAATTTCTGTGTCCAAGGGGCCAAATTTTGTGTGTGAGCAATCCCGACTTAGAGATCTCCACTGAATTGGCAATACTCGAATTAGTTTAGACATCAATTTTAGTCACATTCTGATAAGGTCAAACTTTCGGTGTTCAAGGGGCCAAAGTTTGGGAGTGAGCAATCCCGATTTAGAGATCCCCACTGAATTGGCCATACTCGAATTAGTTTAGACATCAATTTTAGTCACATTCTTACGAGGTCAAATTTCTGTGTCCAAGGGGCCAAATTTTGTGTGTGAGCAATCCCGACTTAGAGATCTCCACTGAATTGGCAATACTCGAATTAGTTTAGACATCAATTTTAGTCACATTCTGATGAGGTCAAACTTTCGGTGCCCAAGGAGCCAAGTTTTGGTAGGGAGCAATCCCGATTTAGAGATCCCCACTGAATGGCCTGTACTCTAGTTATTTTAGACATCAATTTTAGTCACATTCTGATTAGGTCAAATTTTCGGTGTCCAAGGGGTCAAAATTTTGGGAGTGAACAATCCCGATTTAGAAATCCCCACTGAAATGGCCATACTGGAATAAGTTTATACTTCAATTTTAGTCACATTCTGATGAGGTCAAATTTTGGGTGTACAAGGGGCCAAATTTTGGGAGTGTGCAATCCCGACATAGAGATCCCCACTGAAATGGCCATACTCGAAATAGTTCAGACCCCAATTTTAGTAACATTCTGAGGAGGTCAAAATTTCGGTGTCCAAGGGGCCAAATTTCGGGTGTGAGCAATCCCGACTTAGACATCTCCACTGAACTGGCCAAACTCGAATTAGTTAAGACATCAATTTTAGTCACAATCTGACGAGGTCAAAATTATAGTGTCCAAGGGGCCAAATTTTGGATGTGACCAATCCCGATTTAGAGGCCCCGACTGAATTGGCCATACTCGAATTAGTTTAGACATCAATTTTGGTGGCATTCTGACGAGGTCAATCTTTCGGTGTCCACGGGGCCAAATTTTGGGAGTGAGCAAACCCGATTTAGAGATTGCCACTGAATTGGCGCGACTCGAATTAGTTTAGACATCGATTTTGGTCACATTCTGACGAGGTCAAATTTTCGGTGTCCAAGGGATCAAATTTTGCGAGTGAGCAATCCCGATTTAGAGATCCCGACTGAATTGGCCATACTAGAATTAGTTTAGACATCAATTTTAATCAAATTCTGATTATATAAATTTTGGTTGTGAAAGGTACCAAATTTTGGGAGTGAGCAATCCCGATTTAGAGATCCCCACAGAATTCGCTGTACTCGAATTAGTTTAGACATCTATTGTGGTCATAATCTGATGAGGTCAAACTTTCGGTGTTCAAGGCGCCAAATTTTTGCAATGAGCTATCCCGATATAGAGATCACCACTGAATTGGCAATACTCGAATTAGTTTAGACATCAATTTTAGTCACATTCTGATGAGGTCAAATTTTGGGTATCCAAGGGGCCAAATTTTGGGAGTGAGCTATCCCGACATAGAGATGCCGACTGAATTGGCCATACTCGAATTAGTTTAGACATCTATTTTAGTCACATTCAGACGAGGTCAAATATTCGGTGTCCAAGGGGTCAAATTTTGGGAGTGAGCATTCCCGATTTAGAGATTCCCACTTAATTGGCCATACTCGGATTAGTTTAGACATCAATTTTAGTCACATTCTGACGAGGTCAAATTTTCAGTGTCCAAGGAACCAAATTTTGGTAGCGAGTAATCTCGATTTAGAGATCCCCAATGAATTGGCCATACTCGAATTAGTTTAGACATCAATTTTGGTCACATTCTGACCAGTCAAATTTTCCGTGTCCAAGGGGCCAAATTTTGGGAGTGAGCAATCCCGACTTAGAGATCCCCTCCTGAATGGCCATACTCGAATTAGTTTAAACATCAATTTTGGTCGCAATCTGATGAGGTCCAATTTTTGTGTCCAAGGGGCCAAATTTTGGGAGTGAGCAATCCCGACATAGAGATCCCCACTGAATTGGCCATACTCGAATTCGTTTAGACAGAAATTTTAGTCACATTCTGAGGAGGTCAAATATTCGGTGTCGAAGAGGTCAAATTTTGGGAGTGAGCAATCCCAATTTAGAGATCTCCACTAAATTGGCCATACTCGAATTAGTTTAAACATCAAGTTTGGTCACATTCTGAAGACGTCAAATTTCCGTTGTTCAAGGGGCGAAAGTTTGGGAGTGAGCAATCCTGATTTAGAGATCCACACTGAATTGGCCATACTGGAATTAGTTTAGACATCAATTTTATTCACATTCTGACGAGGTCAAATTTTCGGTGTCCAAGGGGTCAAATTTCGGGAGTGAGCAATCCCAATTTAAAGATCCCCTCTGAATTGGCCATACTCGAATTCGTCTAGACATCAATTTTGGTCACATTCTGATGAGATAAAATTTTGGTTGTCCAAGGTACCATATTTTGGGAGTGAGCAACCCCAATTGGGAGATCCCCACTGAATTGGCCATACTCGAATTCGTTTAGACATCAATTTTAGTCCCATTCTGACGAGGTGAAATATTCGGTGTCCAAGAGGTCAAATTTTGGGAGTGAGCAATCCTAATTTAGAGATCTCCGCTGAATTGGCCGTACTCGAATTAGTTTAAACATCAAGTTTGGTCACATTCTGACGAGGTCAAATTTCCATTGTTCAAGGGCGAAATTTTGGGAGTGAGCAATCCCGATTTAGTGATCCCCACTTAATGGCCATACTGGAATTAGTTCAGACATCAATTTTAGTCGCATTCTGACGAGGTTCAATTTTCAGTGTCCAAGGGATCAAATTTTTGGAGTGAGCAATCCCGATTTAGAGATCCCCACTGTATTGGCCATACTCGAATTAGTTTAGACATCAAGTTTGGTCACATTCTGACGATGTCAAATTTTCGGTGTCCAAGGGGTCAAATTTTGGGAGTGAGCAAACCCGATTTAGAGATTGCCACTGAATTGGCGCGACTCGAATTAGTTTAGACATCGCTTTTGGTCACATTCTGACGAGGTCAAATTTTCGGTGTCCAAGGGATCAAATTTTGCGAGTGAGCAATCCCGATTTAGAGATCCCGACTGAATTGACCATACTAGAATTAGTTTAGACATCAATTTTAATCAAATTCTGATGATATAAATTTTGGTTGTGAAAGGTACCAAATTTTGGGACTGAGCAATCCCGATTATAAGATCCCCACAGAACTGGCTGTGCTCGAATTAGTTTAGACATCTACTGTGGTCATAATCTCATGAGGTCAAACTTTCGGTGTTCAAGGCGCCAAATTTTTGCAGTGAGCTATCCCGATATAGAGATCACCACTGAATTGGCAATACTCGAATTAGTTTAGACATCAATTTTAGTCACATTCTGATGAGGTCAAATTTTGGGTATCCAAGGGGCCAAATTTTGGGAGTGAGCAATCCCGACATAGAGATGCCGACTGAATTGGCCGTACTCGAATTAGTTTAGACATCAATTTTAGTCACATTCTGATGAGGTCAAATTTTCGGTGTCCGACGGATCAAATTTCGGGAGTGAGTAATCCCGATTTACAGATCCCCTCTGAATTGGGCATACTCGAATTCGTTTAGACATCACTTTTAGTCACATTCAGACGAGGTCAAATATTCGGTGTCCAAGGGGTCAAATTTTGGGAGTGAGCAATCCCGATTTAGAGATTCCCACTTAATTGGCCATACTCGGATTAGTTTAGACATCAATTTTAGTCACATTCTGACGAGGTCAAATTTTCAGTGTCCAAGGAACCAAATTTTGGTAGCGAGTAATCTCGATTTAGAGATCCCCAATGAATTGGCCATACTCGAATTAGTTTAGACATCAATTTTGGTCACATTCTGACCAGTCAAATTTTCCGTGTCCAAGGGGCCAAATTTTGGGAGTGAGCAATCCCGACATAGAGATCCCCACTGAATTGGCCATACTCGAATTAGTTTAGACATCAATTTTAGTCACATTCTGATGAGGTCTAATTTTCGGTGTCCAAGGGGTCAAATTTCGGGAGTGAGCAATCCCGATTAAAAGATCCCCTCTGAATTGGCTGTACTCGAATTAGTTTAGACATCAATTGTGGTCATATTCTGATGTGGTCAAATTTTCGGTGTTCAAGGCACCAAATTTTGGGAGTGAGCAATCCCTATTTAGAGATCCCCACTGAATTGGCCATACTCGAATTAGTTTTAAACATCAATTTTAGTCACATTCTGATGAGGCAAAATTTTGGTTGTCCAAGGTACCAAATTTTGGGAGTGAGCAATCCTGATTGGGAGATCCCCACTGAATTGGCCATACTCGATTTAGTTTAGACATCAATTTTGGTCACATTCTGATGACATAAAATTTTGGTTGTGGAAGGTACCAAATATTGGGAGTGAGCAATCCCGATTTAGAGATCCCCACAGAATTGGCTGTACTCGAATTAGTTTAGACATCAATTGTGGTCATATTCTGATGAGGTCAAATTTTCGGTGTTCAAGGCGCCAAATTTTGGGAGTGAGCAATCGCGATTCAGTGATCACCACTGAATTGGCCATACTCGAATTAGTTTAGACATCAATTTTAGTCACATTCTGATGAGGTCAAACTTTGGGTGTCCAAGGGGCCAAATTTTGGGAGTGAGCAATCCCGCCATAGAGATCCCGACTGAATTGGCCATACTCGAATTAGTTCAGACATCAATTTTAGTCACATTCTGATGAGGTCAAGTTTTTGGTGTCCAAGGGATCAAATTTTGGGAGTGAGCAATCCCGATTTAAAGATCCCCTCTGAATTGGCCATACTCGAATTTGTTTCGACATCAATTTTAGTCACATTCTGAGGAGGTCAAATATTCGGTGTCCAAGGGGTAAAATTTTGGGAGTGAGCAATCCCGATTTAGAGATCCCCTCTGAAATGGCCATACTAGAATTAGTCTAGACATCAATTTTGGTCACATTCTGACGAGATGAAATTTTGGTTGTCCAAGGTACCAAATTTTGGGAGTGAGCATACCAATTGGGAGATATCACTGAATTGGCTAAAATCTATTTAGTTTAGACATCAATTTTGGTCACATTCTGACAAGATAAAATTTTGGTTGTCCAAGGTACCAAATTTTGGGAGTGAGAAATCCCGATTTAGAGATGCCCACAGAATTGGCTGTACTCGAATTAGTTTAGAAATTAATTTTGGTCACATTCTGATGACATAAAATTTTGGTTGTGGAAGGTACCGTGTGAGCAATCCCGATTTAGAGCTCCCCACAGAATTGGCTGTACTCGAATTAGTTTAGACATCAATTGTGGTCATATTCTGATGAGGTCAAATTTTCGGTGTTCAAGGCGCCAAATTTTGGGAGTGAGCAATCGCGATTTAGAGATCACCACTCAATTGGCCATACTCGAATTAGTTTAGACATCAATTTTAGTCACATTCTGATGAGGTCAAATTTTGGGTGTCCAAGGGGCCAAATTTTGGGTGTGAGCAATCCCGACATAGAGATCCCGACTGAATTGGCCACACTCGAATTAGTTTAGACATCCATTTTAGTCACATTCTGATGAGGTCAAATTATCGGTGTCCAAGGGATCAAATTTCGGGAGTGAGCAATCCCGATTTAAAGATCCCCTCTGAATTGGCCATACTCGAATTTGTTTAGACATCAATTTTAGTCACATTCTGAGGAGGTCAAATATTCGGTGTCCAAGGGGTAAAATTTTGGGAATGAGCAATCCCGACTTAGAGATCCCCTCTGAAATGGCCATAATCGAATTAGTTTAGACGTCAATTTTGGTCGTATTCTGATGAGGTCAAATTTTGTGTGTCCAAGGGGTCAAATTTTGTTAGTGAGCAAACCCGATTTAGAGATCCCCACTGAATTGGCCATACTAGAATTAGTCTAGACATCAATTTTGGTCACCATCTGAGGAGGTCAAATTTTAGGTGTCCACAGGGCAAAATTATGGGAGTGAGCAATCCCTACTTAGAGATCCCCACTGAATTGGCCATACTCGATTTAGTTTAGACATCAATTTTGGTCACATTCTGATGAGATATAATTTTGGTTGTCCAAGGTACCAAATTTTTGGAGTGAACCATCCCTATTTAGAGATCCCCACAGATTTGGCTGTACTCGAATTAGTTTAGTCAATTGTGATCATATTCTGATAAGGTCAAAATTTGGGTGTCCAAGGGGCCAAATCTTGGGAGTGAGCAATCCCGACTTAGAGATCCACACTGAATTGGCCATACTCGAATTAGTTTAGACCCCAGTTTTAGGAATATTCTGATGAGGTCAAATTTCTGTGTCCAAGGGGCCAAATTTTGGGTGTGAGCAATCCCGACTTAGAGATCCGCACTGAATTGGCCATACTGGAATTAGTTTACACATCAATTTTAGTCACATTCTGGCGAGGTCAAATTTTCGGTGTCCAAGGGGTCAAATATTGTGAGTGAGCAATCCCTATTTAGAGATCCCCACTGAATTAGCCATACTCGAAATGGTCTAGACATCAATTTTGGTCACATTCTGGCGAGATAAATGTTTGGTTGTCCGAGGTACCAAATTTTGGGAGTGAGCAATCCCGATTAGGAGATCACCACTGAATTGGCCATACTCGAATTCGTTTAGACATCAATTTTAGTCACATTCTGACGAGGTCAAATATTCGGTGTTCAAGGGGTCAAATTTTGGGAGTGAGCAATCCCCATTTAGAAATCTCCACTGAATTGGCCATACTCGAATTAGATTTAACTTCAAGTTTGGTCACATTCTGACGAGGTCAAATTTCCGGTGTTCAAGGGGCGAAATTTTGGGAGTGAGCAATCCTGATATAGTGATCCCCACTGAATGGCCAACTGGAATTAGTTCCGACATCAATTTTAGTCACATTCTGATAAGGTCAAATTTCTGTGTCCAAGGGGCCAAATTTTGGGTGTGAGCAATCCCGACTTAGAGGTCCACACTGAATTGGCCATACTGGAATTAGTTTACACATCAATTTTAGTCACATTCTGACGAGGTCAAATTTTCGGTGTCCAAGGGGTCAAATATTGTGAGTGAGCAATCCCTATTTAGAGATCCCCACGGAATTGGCCATGCTCGAAATGGTCTAGACATCAATTTTGGTCACATTCTGGCGAAACAAAAGTTTGGTTGTCCCAGGTACCAAATTTTGGGAGTGAGCAATCCCGATTAGGAGATCACCACTGAATTGGCCATACTCGAATTCGTTTAGACATCAATTTTAGTCACATTCTGACGAGGTCAAATATTCGGTGTCCAAGGGGTCAAATTTTGGGAGTGAGCAATCCCCATTTAGAAATCCCCACTGAATGGCCATACTGGAATTAGTTCCGACATCAATTTTAGTCACATTCTGACGAGGTCAAATTTTCGGTGCCCAAGCGATCAAATTTTGGAGTGAGCAATCCAAATTTAGAAATCCCCACTGTATTGGCCATACTCGAATTAGTTTAGACATCAATTTAGTCACATTCTTAAGAGGTCAAATTTTGGGTGTTTAAGGGGCCAAATTTTGGTAGTGAGCAATCCTGACATAGAGATCCCTACTGAATTAGCCATACTCGAATTCGTTTAGACTTCAATTTTAGTCACATTCTGATGAGGTCAAATTTTGGATGTCCAAGGTACCAAATTTTGGAAGTGAGCAATCCAGATTGGGAGATCCCCACTGAATTGGCCATACTCGATTTAGTTTAGACATCAATTTTGGTCACATTCTGAGGAGATATAATTTTGGTTTTCCAGGGTACCAAATTTTTGGAGTGAGCCATCCCTTTTAGAGATCCCCACAGATTTGGCTGTACTCGAATTAGTTTAGACATCAATTGTGATCATATTCTGATGAGGTCAAAATTTGGGTGTCCAAGGGGCCAAATTTTGGAAGTGAGCAATCGCGACATAGAGATCCCTAGTGAATTGGCCATACTCGATTTAGTTTAGACCCCAATTTTAGGAATATTCTGATGAGGTCAAATTTCTGTGTCCAAGGGGCCAAATATTGTGAGTGAGCAATCCCGATTTAGAGATCCCCACTTAATTGGCCATACTCGAAAAGGTCTAGACATCAATTTTGGTCACATTCTGGCGAAATAAATGTTTGGTTGTCCGAAGTACCAAATTTTGGGAGTGAGCAATCCCGACATAGAGATCCCTACTTAATTGGCCATACTCGAATTCGTTTAGACATCAATTTTAGTCACATTCTGACGAGGTCAAGTATTCGGTGTCCAAGGGGTCAAATGTTGGGAGTGAGCAATCCCGATTTTGGGATCTCCACTGAATTGGCCATACTCGAATTAGTTTTAACATCAAGTTTGGTCTCATTCTGACGAGGTCAAATTTCAGGTGTTCAAGGGGCGAAAATTTGGGAGTGAGGAATCCCGATATAGTGATCCCCACTGAATGCCCATACTGGAATTAGTTCAGAGATCAATTTTAGTCACATTCTGACGAGGTCAAATTTTCGGTGTCCAAGAGATCAAATTTTTTAGTGAGCAATCCAGATTTAGAGATCCCCACTGTATTGGCCATACTCGAATTAGTTTAGACATCAATTTTAGTCACATTCTGAAGAGGTCAAATTTTGGGTGTCCAAGGGGCCAAATTTTGGGAGTGAGCAATCCCGATTAGGAGATCACCACTGAATTGGCCATACTCGAATTAGTTTAGACATCAATTTAGTCACAATCTTAAGAGGTCAAATTTTGGGTGTCCAAGGGGCCAAATTTTGGGAGTGAGCAATACTGACATAGAGATCCCTGAATTAGCCATACTCGAATTCGTTTAGACTTCAATTTTAGTCACATTCTGATGAGGTCAAATTTTGGATGTCCAAGGGGCCAAATTTTGGGAGTGAGCAATCCCGATATAGAGATCCCTACAGAAATGGCCTTACTCGAATTAGTTTAGACTTCAATTTTAGTCACATTCTGATGAGGCCAAACTTTCGGTGCCCAAGGAGCCAAGTTTTGGTAGTGAGCAATCCCGATTTAGAGATCCCCACTGAATGGCCTGTACTCGAATTAGTTTAGACATCAATATCAGTCAAATTCTGATGAGGTCAAATTTTCGGTGTTCAAGGGGCCAATTTTGGGAGTGAGCAATCCCGATTTAGAGATCTCCACTGAATTGGCCATACTCGAATTAGTTTAGACATCACTTTTGGTCACATTCTGATGAGGTCGAATTTTCGGTGTCCAAGGGGTCAAATTATAGGAGTGAGCAATCCCTACATAGAGATCCCCACTGTATTGGCTGTACTCTAGTTATTTTAGACATCAATTTTAGTCACATTCTGACAAGGTCAAATTTTCGGTGTCCAAAGGGTCAAATTTTGGGAGTGAGCAATCCTGATTTAGAGATCCCCACTGAAATGGCCATACTCGAATTAGTTTATACTTCAATTTTAGTCACATTCTGATGAGGTCAAATTTTGGGTGTACAAGGGGCAAAATTTTGGGAGTCAGCAATCCCGACATAGAGATCCCCACTGAAATGGCCATACTCGAATTAGTTCAGACCCCAATTTCGGTAACATTCTGATGAGGTCAAAATTTCGGTTTCCAAGGGGCCAAATTTTGGGTGTGAGCAATCCCAACATAGACATCTCCATTGAATTCGCCATACTCGAATCAGTTAAGACATCAATTTTAGTCACAATCTGACGAGGTCAAATTTTCGGTGTCCATGGGGTCAAATTTTGGGAGTGAGAATCCCGATTTAGAGGTCCCCACTGAATTGGTCATACTCGAATTAGTTTAGACATGAATTTTCGTAACATTCTGACGAGGTCAAATTTTCCGTGGTAAAGGGGCCAAATTTTGGGAGTGAGCAATCCTGATTTAGAGATCCAAACTGAATTTTCCATACTGTAATTAGTTTAGACATCAATTTTAGTCACATTCTGACGAGGACAAATTTTCGGTGTCCATGGGGTCAAATTTTGGGAGTGAGCAATCCCCATTTAGAAATCCCCACTGAATGGCCATACTGGAATTAGTTCCGACATCAATTTTAGTCACATTCTGACGAGGTCAAATTTTCGGTGCCCAAGCGATCAAATTTTGGAGTGAGCAATCCAAATTTAGAAATCCCCACTGTATTGGCCATACTCGAATTAGTTTAGACATCAATTTAGTCACATTCTTAAGAGGTCAAATTTTGGGTGTTTAAGGGGCCAAATTTTGGTAGTGAGCAATCCTGACATAGAGATCCCTACTGAATTAGCCATACTCGAATTCGTTTAGACTTCAATTTTAGTCACATTCTGATGAGGTCAAATTTTGGATGTCCAAGGTACCAAATTTTGGAAGTGAGCAATCCAGATTGGGAGATCCCCACTGAATTGGCCATACTCGATTTAGTTTAGACATCAATTTTGGTCACATTCTGATGAGATATAATTTTGGTTTTCCAGGGTACCAAATTTTTGGAGTGAGCCATCCCTTTTAGAGATCCCCACAGATTTGGCTGTACTCGAATTAGTTTAGACATCAATTGTGATCATATTCTGATGAGGTCAAAATTTGGGTGTCCAAGGGGCCAAATTTTGGAAGTGAGCAATCGCGACATAGAGATCCCTAGTGAATTGGCCATACTCGATTTAGTTTAGACCCCAATTTTAGGAATATTCTGATGAGGTCAAATTTCTGTGTCCAAGGGGCCAAATATTGTGAGTGAGCAATCCCGATTTAGAGATCCCCACTTAATTGGCCATACTCGAAAAGGTCTAGACATCAATTTTGGTCACATTCTGGCGAAATAAATGTTTGGTTGTCCGAAGTACCAAATTTTGGGAGTGAGCAATCCCGACATAGAGATCCCTACTTAATTGGCCATACTCGAATTCGTTTAGACATCAATTTTAGTCACATTCTGACGAGGTCAAGTATTCGGTGTCCAAGGGGTCAAATGTTGGGAGTGAGCAATCCCGATTTTGGGATCTCCACTGAATTGGCCATACTCGAATTAGTTTTAACATCAAGTTTGGTCTCATTCTGACGAGGTCAAATTTCAGGTGTTCAAGGGGCGAAAATTTGGGAGTGAGGAATCCCGATATAGTGATCCCCACTGAATGCCCATACTGGAATTAGTTCAGAGATCAATTTTAGTCACATTCTGACGAGGTCAAATTTTCGGTGTCCAAGAGATCAAATTTTTTAGTGAGCAATCCAGATTTAGAGATCCCCACTGTATTGGCCATACTCGAATTAGTTTAGACATCAATTTTAGTCACATTCTGAAGAGGTCAAATTTTGGGTGTCCAAGGGGCCAAATTTTGGGAGTGAGCAATCCCGATTAGGAGATCACCACTGAATTGGCCATACTCGAATTAGTTTAGACATCAATTTAGTCACAATCTTAAGAGGTCAAATTTTGGGTGTCCAAGGGGCCAAATTTTGGGAGTGAGCAATACTGACATAGAGATCCCTGAATTAGCCATACTCGAATTCGTTTAGACTTCAATTTTAGTCACATTCTGATGAGGTCAAATTTTGGATGTCCAAGGGGCCAAATTTTGGGAGTGAGCAATCCCGATATAGAGATCCCTACAGAAATGGCCTTACTCGAATTAGTTTAGACTTCAATTTTAGTCACATTCTGATGAGGCCAAACTTTCGGTGCCCAAGGAGCCAAGTTTTGGTAGTGAGCAATCCCGATTTAGAGATCCCCACTGAATGGCCTGTACTCGAATTAGTTTAGACATCAATATCAGTCAAATTCTGATGAGGTCAAATTTTCGGTGTTCAAGGGGCCAATTTTGGGAGTGAGCAATCCCGATTTAGAGATCTCCACTGAATTGGCCATACTCGAATTAGTTTAGACATCACTTTTGGTCACATTCTGATGAGGTCGAATTTTCGGTGTCCAAGGGGTCAAATTATAGGAGTGAGCAATCCCTACATAGAGATCCCCACTGTATTGGCTGTACTCTAGTTATTTTAGACATCAATTTTAGTCACATTCTGACAAGGTCAAATTTTCGGTGTCCAAAGGGTCAAATTTTGGGAGTGAGCAATCCTGATTTAGAGATCCCCACTGAAATGGCCATACTCGAATTAGTTTATACTTCAATTTTAGTCACATTCTGATGAGGTCAAATTTTGGGTGTACAAGGGGCAAAATTTTGGGAGTCAGCAATCCCGACATAGAGATCCCCACTGAAATGGCCATACTCGAATTAGTTCAGACCCCAATTTCGGTAACATTCTGATGAGGTCAAAATTTCGGTTTCCAAGGGGCCAAATTTTGGGTGTGAGCAATCCCAACATAGACATCTCCATTGAATTCGCCATACTCGAATCAGTTAAGACATCAATTTTAGTCACAATCTGACGAGGTCAAATTTTCGGTGTCCATGGGGTCAAATTTTGGGAGTGAGAATCCCGATTTAGAGGTCCCCACTGAATTGGTCATACTCGAATTAGTTTAGACATGAATTTTCGTAACATTCTGACGAGGTCAAATTTTCCGTGGTAAAGGGGCCAAATTTTGGGAGTGAGCAATCCTGATTTAGAGATCCAAACTGAATTTTCCATACTGTAATTAGTTTAGACATCAATTTTAGTCACATTCTGACGAGGACAAATTTTCGGTGTCCATGGGGTCAAATTTTGGGAGTGAGCAATCCCGATTTAGAGATCCCCACTGAATTGGTCATACTCGAATTAGTTTAGACATCAATTTTGGTCGTATTCTGATGAGGTCGAATTTTGTGTGTCCAAGGGGCCAAATTTTGGTAGTGAGCAATCAGGACATAGAGATCCCCACTGAATTGGCCATACTCGAATTATATTAGACATCAATTTTAGTCACATTCTGATGAGGTCAAACTTTCGGTGTCCAAGGGGCCAAAGTTTGGGAGTGAGCAATCCCGATTTAGAGATCCCCACTAAATTGGTCATACTCGAATTAGTTTAGACATCAATTTTGGTCACATTCTGACGAGATAAAATTTTGGTTGTCCAAGGTACCAAATTTTGGAAGTGAGCAATCCTGATTGGGAGATCCCCACTGAATTGGCCATACTCGATTTAGTTTAGACATCAATTTTGGTCACATTCTGATGAGATATAATTTTGGTTGTCCAAGGTACCAAATTTTTGGAGTACGCCATCCCTTTTAGAGATCCCCCAGATTTGGCTGTACTCGAATTAGTTTAGACATCAATTGTGATCATATTCTGATGAGGTCAAAATTTGGGTGTCCAAGGGGCCAAATTTTGGAAGTGAGCAATCCCGACATAGAGATCCCTACTGAATTGGCCATACTCAATTTAGTTTAGACCCCAATTTTAGGAATATTCTGATGAGGTCAAATTTCTGCGTCCAAGGGGCCAAATATTGTGAGTGAACAATCCCGATTTAGAGATCCCCACTGAATTGGCCATACTCGAAATGGTCTAGACATCAATTTGGTTACATTCTGGCGAAATAAAAGTTTGGTTGTCCAAGGTACCAAATTTTTGGAGTGAGCCATCCCTTTTAGAGATCCAGACAGATTTGGCTGTACTCGAATTAGTTTAGACATCAATTGTGATCATATTCTGATGAGGTCAAAATTTCGGTGTCCAAGGGGCCAAATTTTGGGAGTGAGCAATCCCGACATAGAGATCCCTACTGAATTGGCAATACTCGAATTTGTTTAGACATCAATTTTAGTCACATTCTGATGAGGTCAAATAGTCGGCGTCCAAGGGGTCAAATTTAGGGAGTAAGCAATCCCGATTTAGAGATCTCCACTCAATTGGCCATACTCGAATTAGTTTTAACATCAAGTTTGGTCACATTCTGACGAGGTCAAATTTCTGTGTACAAGGGGCCAAATTTTGGGTGTGAGCAATCCCGACTTAGAGATCTCCACTGAATTGGAAATACTCGAATTAGTTTAGACATCAATTTTAGTCACATTCTGATAAGGTCAAATTTCTGTGTACAAGGGGCCAAAGTTTGGGAATGAGCACTCCCGATTTAGAGATCCTCTGAAATGGCCATACTCGAGTTAGTTTAGACATCAATTTTGGTCGCATTCTAATGAGGTCAAATTTTGGGTGTCCAAGGGGCCAAATTTTGGGAGTGAGCAATCCCGACATAGAGATCCCTACTGAAATGGCCTTACTCGAATTAGTTTAGACATCAATATTAGTCACATTCTGACGAGGTCAAATTATCGGTGTCCAAGGGGTCAATTTTGGGAGTGAGCAATCCCGATTTAGAGATCTCCACTGAATTGGCCATACTCGAATTAGTTTAGACATCACGTTTGGTCACATTCTGATTAGGTCGAATTTTCGGTGTCCAAGGGGTCAAATTATAGGAGTGAGCAATCCCTACATAGAGATCCCCACTGTATTGGCTGTACTCTAGTTATTTTAGACATCAATTTTAGTCACATTTAGACGAGGTAATTTCCGGTGTCCAAGGGGTCAAATTTGGGAGTGAGCAATCCCGATTTAGAGATCCCCACTGAAATGGCCATATTCGAATTAGTTTATACTTCAATTTTAGTCACATTCTGATGAGGTCAAATTTTGCGTGTACAAGGGGCCAAATTTTCGGAGTGAGCAATCCCGATGTAGAGATCGCACTGAAATGGCCATACTCGAATTAGTTCAGACCCCAATTTTAGTAACATTCTGATGAGGTCAAAATTTCGGTGTCCAATTGGCCAAATTTTGGGTGTGAGCAATAACGACTTAGACATCTCCACTGAATTGGCCATACTCGAATTAGTTAAGACATCAATTTTAGTCACAATCTGACGAGGTCAAAATTTTAGTGTCCAAGGGGCCAAATTTTGGGTGTGAGCAATCCTGATTTAGAGGTCCCGACTGAATTGGCCGTACTCGAATTAGTTTAGACATCAATTTTGGTCAGATTCTGACGAGGTCAATCTTTCGGTGTCCACGGGGCCAATGTTTGGGAGTGAGCAATTCCGATTTAGAGATTGCCACTGAATTGGCGCGACTCGAATTAGTTTAGACATCGATTTTGGTCACATTCTGACGAGGTCAAATTTTCGGTGTCCAAGGGATCAAAATTTGGGATTGAGCAATCCCGATTTAGAGATCCCCACTGTATTCGCCATACTCGAATTAGTTAAGACATCAATTTTAGTCATAATCTGACGAGGTCAAAATTTTAGTGTCCAAGGGGCCAAATTATGGGTGTGAGCAATCCCGATTTAGAGATTGCCACTGAATTAGCGCGACTCGAATTAGTTTAGACAACAATTTTGGTCACATTCTGACGAGGTCAAATTTTCGGTGTACAAGGGATCAAAATTTGGGAGTGAGCAATCCCAATTTAGAGATCCCCACTCTATTTGCCATACTCGAATTAGTTTAGACATCAAGTTTGGTCACATTCTGAAGAGGTCAAATTGCTGGTGTTCAAGGGGCGAAATTTTGGGAGTGAGCAATCCCGATTTAGAGATCCCCGCTGTATTCGCCATACTCGAATTAGTTAAGACATCAATTTTAGTCACAATCTGACGAGGTCAAAATTTTTTTGTCCAAGCGGCCAAATTATGGTGTGAGCAATCCCGATTTAGAGATTGCCACTGAATTGACGCGACTCGAATTAGTTTAAACAACAATTTTGGTCACATTCTGACGAGGTCAAATTTTCGGCATACAAGGGATCAAAATTTGGGAGTGAGCAATCCCAATTTAGAGATCCCCACTGTATTGGCCATACTCGAATTAGTTTAAACATCAAGTTTGGTCACATTCTGAAGAGGTCAAATTTCTGGTGTTCAAGGGGCGAAATATTGGGAGTGAGCAATCCCGATTTAGAGATCCACACTGAATTGGCCGTACTGGAATTAGTTTACACATCAATTTTAGTCACATTATGACGAGGTCAAATTTTCGGTGTCCAAGGGGTCACATTTTGTGAGTGAGCTATCCCGATTTAAAGATCCCCACTGAATTGGCCATACTCAAATTGGTCTAGACATCAATTTTGGGCACATTCTGATGAGATAAAACTTTGGTTGTCCGAGGTACCAAATTTTGGGAGTGAGCAATCCCGATTAGGGGATCACCACTGAATTGACCATACTCGAATTCGTTTAGACATCAATATTAGTCACATTGTGACGAGGTCCAATTATGGGTGTCCAAGGTGCCAAATTTTGGGAGTGAGCAATCCCAACATACAGATCCCGTCTGAATTGGCCATACTCGAATTAGTTCAGACATCAATGTTAGTCACAATCTGACGAGGTCAAAATTTCGGTGTCCAAGGGATCAAAATTTTGAGGGTGAGCAATCCCGATTTAGAGATCCCCACTGTATTGGCCATACTCGAATTAGTTTAGACATCAAGTTTGGTCTTATTCTGACGAGGCGAAATTTTCAGTGTCCAAGGTACCAAATTTTGGGAGGGAGCAACACCGATTGGGAGATCCCCACTGAATTGGCTATACTCGAATTCGTGTAGACACCAATTTTAGTCACATTCTGAAGAGGTCAAATTTTGGGTGCCGAAGGGGCCAAATTTTGGGAGTAAGCAATTCCGATTTAGAGATCTCCACTGAATTGGCCACACTCGAATTAGTTTAAAATCAAGTTTGGTCACATTCTGACGAGGTCAAATTTCCGGTGTTCAAGGGGCGAAATTTTGGGAGTGTGCAATCCCGATTTAGAGATCTCCACTCAATTGGCTATACTCGAATTAGTTTTAACATCAAGTTTGGTCACATTCTGACGAGGTCAAATTTCTGTGTACAAGGGGCCAAATTTTGGGTGTGAGCAATCCCGACTTAGAGATCTCCACTGAATTGGCAATCCTCAAATTAGTTCAGACATCAATTTTAGTCACATTCTGACGAGGTCAAATTTTCGGTGTTCAAGGGGCCAAAGTTTGGGAATGAGCAATCCCGATTTAGAGATGCTCTGAATTGGCCGTACTCGAGTTAGTTTAGACATCAATTTTGGTCGCATTCGTACGAGGTCAAATTTTGGGTGTCCAAGGGGCCAAATTTTGGGAGTGAGCAATCCCGACATAGAGATCCCTACTGAAATGGCCTTACTCGAATTAGTTTAGACTTCAATTTTAGCCACATTCTGATGAGGTCAAACTTTCGGTGCCCAAGGAGCCAAGTTTTGGTAGTGAGCAATCCCAATTTAGAGATCCCCACTGAATGGCCTGTACTCGAATTAGTTTAGATATCAATATTAGTCACATTCTGACGAGGTCAAATTATCGGTGTCCAAGGGGTCAATTTTGGGAGTGAGCAATCCCGATTTAGAGATCTCCACTGAATTGGCCATACTCGAATTAGTTTAGACATCACGTTTGGTCACATTCTGATTAGGTCGAATTTTCGGTGTCCAAGGGGTCAAATTATAGGAGTGAGCAATCCCTACATAGAGATCGCCACTGTATTGGCTGTACTCTAGTTATTTTAGACATCAATTTTAGTCACATTCAGACGAGGTCAAATTTTCGGTGTCCAAGGGGTCAAATTTTGGGAGTGAGCAATCCCGATTTAGAGATCCCCACTGAAATGGCCATACTCGAATTAGTTTATACTTCAATTTTAGTCACATTCTGATGAGGTCAAATTTTGGGTGTACAAGGGGCCAAATTTTCGGAGTGAGCAATCCCGACGTAGAGATCGCACTGAAATGGCCATACTCGAATTAGTTCAGACCCCAATTTTAGTAACATTCTGATGAGGTCAAAATTTCGGTGTGCAAGAGGCCAAATTTTGGTGTGAGCAATCCCGACTTAGACATCTCCACTGAATTGGCCATACTCGAATTAGTTAAGACATCAATTTTAGTCACAATCTGACGAGGTCAAGATTTTAGTGTCCAAGGGGCCAAATTTTGGGTGTGAGCAATCCCGATTTAGAGGTCCCGACTGAATTGGCCGTACTCGAATTAGTTTAGACATCAATTTTGGTCAGATTCTGACGAGGTCAATCTTTCGGTGTCCACGGGGCCAAATTTTGGGAGTGAGCAATCCCGATTTAGAGATTGCCACTGAATTGGCGCGACTCGAATTAGTTTAGACAACAATTTTGGTCACATTCTGACGAGGTCAAATTTTCGGTGTACAAGGGATCAAAATTTGGGAGTAAGCAATCCCAATTTAGAGATCCCCACTCTATTTGCCATACTCGAATTAGTTTAGACATCAAGTTTGGTCACATTCTGAAGAGGTCAAATTTCTGGTGTTCAAGGGGCGAAATTTTGGGAGTGAGCAATCCCGATTTAGAGATCCACACTGAATTGGCCATACTGGAATTAGTTTACACATCAATTTTAGTCACATTATGACGAGGTCAAATTTTCGGTGTCCAAGGGGTCACATTTTGGGAGTGAGCAATCCGGACATAGAGATCCCTACTGAATTGGCCATACCCGAATTTGTTTAGACATCAATTTTAGTCACATTCTGATGAGGTCAAATATTCGGTGTCCAAGGGGTCAAATTTTGGGAGTAAGCAATCCCGATTTAGACATCTCCACTCAATTGGCCATACTCGAATTAGTTTTACCGTCAAGTTTAGTCACATTCTGACGAGGTCAAATTTCTGTGTACAAGGGGCCAAATTTTGGGTGTGAGCAATCCCGACTTAGAGATCTCCACTGAATTGGCAATACTCGAATTAGTTTAGACGTCAATTTTAGTCACATTCTGATAAGGTCAAATTTTCGGTGTTCAAGGGGCCAAAGTTTGGGAGAGAGCAATCCCGATTTAGAGATCCCCACTGAATTGGCGATACTCGAATTAGTTTAGACATCAATTTTAGTCACATTCTGACGAGGTCAAATTTTGTATGTCCAAGGGGCCAAATTTTGGGAGTGAGCAATCCCGACATAGAGATCCCTACTAAAATGGCCTTACTCGAATTAGTTTAGACTTCAATTTTAGTCACATTCTGACGAGGTCAAATTATCGGCGTCCATTGGGTCAATTTTGGGAGTGAGCAATCCCGATTTAGAGATCTCCACTGAATTGGCCATACTCGAATTAGTTTAGACATCACGTTTGGTCACATTCTGATTAGGTCGAATTTTCGGTGTCCAAGGGGTCAAATTATAGGAGTGAGCAATCCCTTCATAGAGATCCCCACTGAATGGCCTGTACTCGAGTTAGTTTAGACATCAATATTAGTCACATTCTGACGAGGTCAAATTATCGGTGTCCAAGGGGTCAATTTTGGGAGTGAGCAATCCCGATTTAGAGATCTCCACTGAATTTGCCATACTCGAATTAGTTTAGACATCACGTTTGGTCACATTCTGATTAGGTCGAATTTTCGGTGTCCAAGGGGTCAAATTATAGGAGTGAGCAATCCCTACATAGAGATCGCCACTGTATTGGCTGTACTCTAGTTATTTTAGACATCAATTTTAGTCACATTCAGACGAGGTCAAATTTTCGGTGTCCAAGGGGTCAAATTTTGGGAGTGAGCAATCCCGATTTAGAGATCCCCACTGAAATGGCCATACTCGAATTAGTTTATACTTCAATTTTAGTCACATTCTGATGAGGTCAAATTTTGGGTGTACAAGGGGCCAAATTTTCGGAGTGAGCAATCCCGACAAAGAGATCGCACTGAAAAGGCCATACTCGAATTAGTTCAGACCCCAATTTTAGTAACATTCTGATGAGGTCAAAATTTCGGTGTCCAAGGGGCCAAATTTTGGGTGTGAGCAATCCCGACTTAGACATCTCCACTGAATTGGCCATACTCGAATTAGTTAAGACATCAATTTTAGTCACAATCTGACGAGGTCAAAATTTTAATGTCCAAGGGGCCAAAATTTGGGTGTGAGCAATCCCGATTTAGAGGTCCCAACTGAATTGGCCGTACTCGAATTAGTTTAGACATCAATTTTGGTCAGATTCTGACGAGGTCAATCTTTCGGTGTCCACGGGGCCAAATTTTGGGAGTGAGCAATCCCGATTACGGGATCACCACTGAATTGACCATACTCGAATTCGTTTAGACATCAATATTAGTCACATTGTGACGAGGTCCAATTATGGGTGTCCAAGGTGCCAAATTTTGGGAGTGAGCAATCCCGACATACAGATCCCGTCTGAATTGGCCATACTCGAATTAGTTTTACCATCAAGTTTGGTCACATTCTGACGAGGTCAAATTTCTGTGTACAAGGGGCCAAATTTTGGGTGTGAGCAATCCTTAGAGATCTCCACTGAATTGGCAATACTCGAATTAGTTTAGACATCAATTTTAGTCACATTCTGATAAGGTCAAATTTTCGGTGTTCAAGGGGCCAAAGTTTGGGAGTGAGCAATCCTGATTTAGAGATCCCCACTGAATTGGCCATACTCGAATTAGTTTAGACATCATTTTTAGTCACATTCTGACGAGGTCAAATTTTGGGTGTCCAAGGGGCCAAATTTTGGGAGTGAGCAATCGCGACATAGAGATCCCTACTGAAATGGCCTTACTCGAATTAGTTTAGACTTCAATTTTAGTCACATTCTGATGAGGTCAAACTTTCGGTGCCCAAGGAGCCAAGTTTTGGTAGTGAGCAATCCCGATTTAGAGATCCCCACTGAACGGTCTGTACTCGAATTAGTTTAGACATCAATATTAGTCACATTCTGACGAGGTCAAATTATCGGCGTCCAAGGGGTCAATTTTGGGAGTGAGCAATCGCGATTTAGAGATCTCCACTGAATTGGCCATACTCGAATTAGTTTAGACATCACGTTTGGTCACATTCTGATTAGGTCGAATTTTCGGTATCCAAGGGGTCAAAATATAGGAGTGAGCAATCCCTACATAGAGATCCCCACTGTTTTGGCTGTATTCTAGTTATTTTAGACATCAATTTTAGTCGCATTCTGACGAGGTCAAATTTTCGGTGTCCAAGGGGTCAAATTTTGGGAGTGAGCAATCCCGATTTAGAGATCCCCACTGAAATGGCCATACTCGAATTAGTTTATACTTCAATTTTAGTAACAATCTGATGAGGTCAAATTGGGTGTACAAGGGGCCAAATTTTGGGAGTGAGCAATCCCGACGTAGAGATCCCACTGAAATGGCCATACTCGAATTAGTTCAGACCCCAACAAACTGGATTCCAAGGGAAGGAAAGCGTAGCAGGGGGCGGCAGAAAGTTAGGTGGGCGGATGAGATTAAGAAGTTCGCAGGGGTCAAGTGGATGCAGCTAGCACAGAACCGGGTTAAGTGGAGAAATATGGGAGAGGCCTTCGCCCTGCAGTGGGTATAATCAGGCTGATGATTATGATGATGATACCCGATTAGCTTAGACATCATTTTTAGTCACATTCTGATGAGGTCAAAAATGGTGTCCAAGGGGTCAAATTTTGGGAGTGCGCAATCCCGATTTAGAGTTCCCCACTGAATTGGCCATTCTCGAATTAGTTTCGACATCAATTTTGGTCTCATTTTGACGACATAAAATTTTGGGTGTCCAAGGGGCCAAAATTTTGGAGTGAACAATCCCTACATACAGATCCCTACTGAATTGGCCATACTGGAATTAGTTTACACACCAATTTTAGTAACATTCTGACAAGGTCAAATTTTCGACGTCCAAGGGGCCAAATTTTGGGTGTGAGCAATCCCCATTTATGGATCCCCAATGAATTGACCATATTTGAATTAGTTTAGACATCAATTTTGGTCACATTCTGACGAGGTCAAATTTTCAGTGTCCGAGGAGCCAAATTTTGGTCGGGAGCAATCCCGATTTAGAGAATCCCATACTCGAATTAGTTTACACATCAATTTTAGTCACATTCTGATGAGGTCAAATTTTGGTATCCAAGGGGTCAAATTTTGGGAGTGAGCAATCCCGATTTAGAGATCCCCACTGACTTGACCATTCTCGAATTAGTTTAGACATCAATCTTGGTCACATTCTGACGAGGTCAAATTTTCGACGTCCAAGGGATCAAAATTTGGGATTGAGCAATCCCGATTTAGAGATCCCCACTGTATTCGCCATACTCGAATTAGTTAAGACATCAATTTTAGTCACAATCTGACGAGGTCAAAATTTTAGTGTCCAAGGGGCCAAATTTTGGGTGTGAGCAATCCCGATTTAGAGGTACCGACTGAATTGGCCATACTCGAATTAGTTTAGACATCAATTTTGGTCGCATTCTGACGAGGTCAATCTTTCGGTGTTCACGGGGCCAAATTTTGGGAGTGAGCAATCCCGATTTAGAGATTGCCACTGAGTTGGCGCGACTCGAATTAGTTTAGACAACTATTTTGGTCACATACTGAGGAGGTCAAATTTTCGGTGTACAAGGGATCAAAATTTGGCAGTGAGCAATCCCAATTTAGAGATCCCCACTGTATTGGCCATACTCGAATTAGTTTAGACATCAAGTTTGGTCACATTCGGAAGAGGTCAAATTTCTGGTGTTCAAGGGGCGAAATATTGGGAGTGAGCAATCCCGATTTAGAGATCCACACTGAATTGGCCATACTGGAATTAGTTTCCACATCAATTTTAGTCACATTATGACGAGGTCAAATTTTCGGTGTCCAAGGGGTCACATTTTGTGAGTGAGCTATCCCGATTTAGAGATCCCCACTGAATTGGCCATACTCAAATTGGTCTAGACATCAATTTTGGGCATATTCTGATGGGATAAAACTTTGGTTGTTCGAGGTGCCAAATTTTGGGAGTGAGCAATCCCGATTAGGGGATCACCACTGAATTGACCATACTCGAATTCGTTTAGACATCAATTTTAGTCACATTGTGACGAGGTCCAATTATGGGTGTCCAAGGGGCCAAATTTTGGGAGTGAGCAATCCCGATATACAGATCCCGTCTGAATTGGCCATACTCGAATTAGTTCAAACATCAATGTTAGTCACATTCTGACGAGGTCAAAATTTCGGTGTCCAAGGGATCAAATTTTGAGGGTGAGCAATCCCGATTTAGAGATCCCCACTGTATTGGCCATACTCGAATTAGTTTAGACATCAAGTTTGGTCATATTCTGACGAGGCGAAATTTTCAGTGTCCAAGGGATCAAATTTCGGGAGGGAGCAATCCCGGTTTAAAGATCCCCTCTGAATTGGCCATACTCGAATTAGTCTAGACATCAATTTTGGTCACATTCTGATGAGATAAAATTTTGGTTGTCCAAGGTACCAAATTTTGGGAGTGAGCAACCCCGATTGGGAGATCCCCACTGAATTGGCTATACTCGAATTCATGTAGACATCAATTTTAGTCACATTCTGACAAGATCAAATATTCGGTGTCCAAGGGGTCAAATTTTGGGAGTAAGCAATTCCGATTTAGAGATCTCCACGGAATTGGCCATACTCGAATTAGTTTAAAATCAAGTTTGGTCACATTCTGACGAGGTCAAATTTCCGTTGTTCAAGGGGCGAAATTTTGGGAGTGTGCAATCCCGATTTCGAGATCCCCACTGTATTGGCCATACTGGAATTAGTTCAGACATCAATTTTAGTCATATTCTGACGAGGTTAAATTTTCGGTGTCCAGGGATCAAATTTTGGGAGTGAGCAATCCCGATTTAGAGATCTCCACTGTATTCGCTATACTCGAATTAGTTTAGACATCAAATTTGGTCACATTCTGACGAGGTCAAATTTCCGGTGTTCCAGGGGCGAAATTTTGGGAGTGAGCAATCCTGATTTAGAGATCCACATTGAATTGGTCATACTGGAATTAGTTTAGACATCAATTTTAGTCACATTCTGACGAGGTCAAATTTTCGGTTTCCATGGGGTCAAATTTTCGGAATGAGCAATCCCGATTTAGAGATCCCCACTGAATTGGTCATACTCGAATTAGTTTAGACATGAATTTTAGTAACTTTCTGACGATGACAAATTTTCCGTGGTCAAGGGACCAAAATTTGACCTCATCAGAAGTTGGCCAAAATTGATATTCAAACTAAATCGAGTACACTCAATTTTGTGGGGATCTCTAAATCAGGATTGCTCACTCCCAAAATTTGGTACCTTGGCAACCAAAATTTTATCTCATCAGAATGTGATCAAAATTGATATCTAACCTAATTCGAGTATGGCCAATTCAGTGGGGATCTCTAAGTCGGGATTGCTCACACCCAAAATTTGGCCCCTTGTACACCGAAAATATGACCTCGTAAGAATGTCACTAAAATTGGTTTGTAAACTAATTCGAGTATGGCCAATTCAGTAGGGATCTGTAAGTCGGGATTGCTCACTCTCAAAATTTGGTCTCTTGGACACGGAAAATTTGACCTCGTCAGAATGAGACCAAAATTGATGCCTAAACTAATTCGAGTATGGCCAATTCAGTGAGGATCTCTAAATCGGGATTGCTCACTCCCAAATTTTGATCCCTTGGACACCAAAGTTTGACCTCGTCAGAATGTGACCAAGATTGATGTCTAAACTAATTCGAGAATGGTCAAGTCAGTGGGGATCTCTAAATCGGGATTGCTCGCTCCCAAAATTTGACCCCTTGGATACCAAAATTTGACCTCATCAGAATGTGACTAAAATTGATGTGTAAACTAATTCGAGTATGGGATTCTCTAAATCGGGATTGCTCCCGACCAAAATTTGGCTCCTCGGACAGTGAAAATTTTACCTCGTCAGAATGTGACCAAAATTGATGTCTAAACTAATTCAAATATGGTCAATTCATTGGGGATCTATAAATGGGGATTGCTCACACCCAAAATTTGGCCCCTTGGACGTCGAAAATTTGACCTTGTCAGAATGTTACTAAAATTGGTGTGTAAACTAATTCCAGTATGGCCAATTCAGTAGGGATCTGTATGTAGGGATTGTTCACTCCAAAATTTTGGCCCCTTGGACACCCAAAATTTTATGTCGTCAAAATGAGACCAAAATTGATGTCTAAACTAATTCGAGAATGGCCAATTCAGTGGGGAACTCTAAATCGGGATTGCGCACTCCCAAAATTTGACCCCTTGGACACCAATTTTGACCTCATCAGAATGTGACTAAAAATGATGTCTAAGCTAATCGGGTATCATCATCATAATCATCAGCCTGATTATACCCACTGCAGGGCGAAGGCCTCTCCCATATTTCTCCACTTAACCCGGTTCTGTGCTAGCTGCATCCACTTGACCCCTGCGAACTTCTTAATCTCATCCGCCCACCTAACTTTCTGCCGCCCCCTGCTACGCTTTCGTTCCCTTGGAATCCAGTTTGTTACCCTCAGCGACCATCGGTTATCCTCTCTTCGCACTACATGTCCTGCTCATGTCCATTTCTTCTTCTTAATTTCTACTAGAATGTCGGTAACTTGAGTTATTTCTCTGACCCACTCTGCACGCTTTCTATTTCTTAATGTTACCCCTGCCATTTTTCGTTCCATAGCCCTCTGGGTTGTCCTCAACCTAAGTAGAATTCTCTTGGTTAGCCTCCACGTTTCAGCCCCATATGTGAGTACAGGCAAGATGCAACTGTTGTATACTTTCCTCTTGAGCGATACCGGTAAGCTGCTAGTCATAATCTGTGAGTGCTTGCCAAATGCCCTCCATCCCAATTGTATTCTTCTTGTTATTTCCTTTTCGTGGTCCGGATCTGCGCTTACTACCTGTCCTAAGTAGACATATTCGCCTACTACTTCCAGTATTTCGCTACCTAATGTAAACTGCTGTTCCTTCCCGAGGCTGTTGAACATTACCTTAGTCTTCTGCATATTGACTTTCAAGCCTACCTTTCTGTTTTTCCTTTCTAGGTCATCAATCATTATTTGCAGTTCATCCCCCGAGTTGCTTAGCAAGGCAATGTCATCAGCAAATCGCAGATTACTGAGGTGTTCTCCATCTACCCTTATCCGTAACTGCTCCCATTCCAATTCTCTGAATACTTCCTCTTCCCAAGGATGCCACCAAAGATTCCTCAATCGAGGAAAGAAGGCGGATCATGCGACTGGGCATAGAAGGCGTCCCTCAGCGTGAAATCTGTCGCCGTACCGGAAGGACAAGAACAGCGGTGAGCATAGAGCATACAGGGACGAACACGGCAGAATGTCCGATGCTGAGCGCAGTGGACGACCAAGGAGCACTACGCTTGAAGAAGGTGAGTTAATCGTTGCTGCAGTAGCTGTAGACCCCTTCTTGAACGCCCGGGAGGTTCGTGACGAACTTGGGATGAGCTGCTCCTACGACACTATTAGATCAAGGTGGCGAGAAGCAGGTCTAATGAACTGCGTTGCAGCTCAAAAGCCGCACCTCACAAGAAACCAAAGAGAAGTGAGACTCGGTTTTGCCAGAGCCTTCCAGCAGTGGTCTCCAGAGGAGTGGCGGGAAGTGATTTTCTCGGATGAGTCCACATTCTGCACGCGCTGGAACCAGCAGCAACGTGTGTGGCGCCCGCTCAACAGCAGGTATGACCTGTAATTCTTAGAGCTAATGAAGTATGCTTTGCAACACATCGTAGTATTGAGAATATAGTGCAGCCTCGTTTTTCCCTTCTGTTTTATTTGACGTAGATTCAGTATCGAATACGAAGTAGGTTATTCTCTCCTGCCGAACAGAAGCTTCAGCAGTGTTGGATTTTATGTTAGCGCTACTTGAATTAAGTTTGGGAGACGACAAATGCTAATATTCGTTAGAACAGCTTTGCTATCCTATGCACAGGTAGCTCCCTGACTACACCCACAACGTGCTCAGCAGTGGCCGGTGTTCAGTCAGCGTCCGGGGCGCCATCAGTAGGGACGGCCTCGGCCTACCCGTGCGGATCGAGGGCTCTTTCACAGCGCCAAGGTACTGCGAGATCCTTACCGGTCACATGTCCTGGACGGACCGTTCCTGGATGGCTGCTACGTGTTCCAGCACGACCGCAGCCCCGTGCACAAGGCGCGAGATAACAGCGCCCCTGTGCGGCCCCGTAGCCGCTCCGCTACCCTGAGCGGTGGTCTATTTTATTTTCCGGCCGATAGTACATCAGAAATATGGTTACATCCCAAAACAACAGAAACAATTAAGACTTCGACGGCGTCTCAGCAGTATGCTATCGAACATGAAGCAGTAAGAATGTGAACATTGATCACTTGTGGCACATGTCAAAATGATGAGAGCGAGTGCAAATTCCAAGTGCAGGTGATCAGGTTATTTCTGTCCGAGTTATATAAACGTTGCATGTCCGCTTCCTTTTACTCGTTGGTGTTCCTGCTGAGATCACCATTTGCCAGACTAAACAATTATTCAACTTCAGAGAGTATCAACTGCTTTTTTATGTCTCTTTTAAATCTTCGTTTAGAGAGATGGAACATTGAACATAGGGATGGGCTTTTGAGAATAGTTGGAATCTGGTAATTAAGCTTCTGTTTACCGTAATTTGTCCTTGTTTTTGGGACGAGGTTTCTGTGTAGTCTGAGAGGGTATTTAGTAGGAAATCGATTAGGAGAGACGGAGAAAATCCGATTGCTATGAATATGTTGTAACAAGCGGTATGTGTAGACTCGGTTAGCTTGAAGTAGATTATGTTTTTGGTATAGAGGTGATGTTGGTAAGTGTTCCGGTCTTCCATGATAACCCTCAATAGCCCGGAGTGCCTTTTTTTGCAGAATCAAAAGCTTGTGATAATTGCTATTTGTTGTGGTGCCCCACACCAGTGCACAATAAGATAACTTAGAAAAAATTAGAGCATAAACATAGATACTTTTAATGAAACAGGTAAAAGGTCACTGGTCCTGTAGAGACAGCCAACAGTTCTGCTAAGATCTGTGGCAAGTTTAGAAATATGTGTATTCCAGGATAGGTGTTCGTTAATTGAACCAGACACCGAGAAACTTCTGAGTGGTTACCTGCTGTATTTGTTTGTTAGCATACCTTATATCAAGTGAAAATGGATTGGGGCGTTGATAGGTCTGAAAATAATATAACTATTCTTGGACAAGTTTAAGCTAAATTGATTGTCCTGCATCCAAGCGTGCAATTTTACCATGTAGTCATTTACAGTAGTTTCTAAATCTGGCAGAGTTCGGGCTGTGAAAAATATATTTGTATCGTCAGCATACATGACCAAATCAGGTGAATCAGGTATGTTACAAACATCATTTATGTAAACTAAAAATAAAAGTGGGCCTAAAATAAATAGATCCCTGCGGTACACCTTGAGTAACACACAAGAAATCTGAAACAAAATTATTGCATTTGACATTTGCTCAAGTAACTTCTAAGGAGGCTCAAGGAAGTACCTCGTATTCCATACCTTAAAAGAATTTCATGCTGCACGCAATCAATTAAAAGCCTTTCGGAGGTCCAAACATAAACCAAGTGTGTATGCTCGGGACTCAATGTTGTCAATAACTTTCTCTTAACAGCAAGTAAGGCTTGTTCGGTCGATCTATTTGTAAGAAACCATACTGGGACGAGTTAATTATATTATGAGCACTGAAGAACTTTTCCATTCTGCTGTGCATGGCTCCTTCGAATACCTTACAAAATGCAGATAATACGGAAATTCGTCGATAATTCGTAACATCATTTCTATTTCCTCCTTTATATACTGGGCACACCCGGGCTATATTTAGTTCATCTGGAAACACACCACTGGTGAACATTAGATTTATAAGATAAGCTAGAACGTAGATAGATAAGCTAGATACGGTATGGCTTTGATGCCTTCATGGCCGGCGG
Organism: Amblyomma maculatum; assembly: GCF_055883805.1. Classification (NCBI taxonomy): domain Eukaryota; kingdom Metazoa; phylum Arthropoda; class Arachnida; order Ixodida; family Ixodidae; genus Amblyomma; species Amblyomma maculatum. Next base: position 34,548,434 of record NC_139348.1, read on the forward strand.
AAACATTGTTTTTTTATTTTACCAATATAAATAGCTACTTCGTGTGGAACCACAGGCAACAGCACAATAGAATTAGATAAAGGTTCAATGAGGTCACGCATCGAGGGGATTGATAAAAATTGATCAAAAGTGGGTTTACCAGCTTCATTTAAAAAGTGGTTTATGGTGTTGACTATATCAGTTTCACTGGTCTTGTAATCAGATATAAGAATATCTGCACTTGTGCTTGTTTAGTAATTCGTTTATCTCATGCCAAACTTTCTTGCGGTCGTTATATATTCTCGAGAAGCGTTCTGTATAGTAAGCCGTTTTTGCTGCCTGGAGGACTTTGTTTAATTTCTTTCGGAATTTCTTTAACTCAGTAAAAAGGTTTGCATCACGAGTGCATACAAAGTTATGGTACATTTTATTTTTAACCTGTATTCGTTTATATAACTGCTTATTGACCTATGGATTTCTGTACTTTCGAAAGCTCTGCTTGACTTGAATTAAAGGAAATGCAGCATTATAACATTCAGTGAACTTTGCAAGAAATGTAGTATATGACAAATTGACATCAGATATGTAATATATATTGTCCCAACTAGTGTTTTCGATAAGAGTTCGAAATTTAAAAAGGTTTGTCTCACTAATATCCCTAGTTACCTTCTCGGCGCTGTTGGATACTATTTTATTGTGGTTCATAGGAAGAAAACAAAAAATCGGGGTGTGGTCGCTAATTTCAGAAGATAACAGGCCAGCCTACGTTTGAGGAGACATCGTATTTGTGACACAAACATCCAAAAGAGAAGCTGTATCAACGGTAACTCTAGTTGGTATAGCTAAAGCATTTATACAACCATAAGATGCTATAATGTTATTGAATTCATGTGTGTTACAATCATCATGCATTAGATTAATATTAGCATCACCCATTATTACAAAAGGCAACCGGAAATTGGCAAGATACAGCAGTAAACTTTCAAGAAACTTTACAAAATGCAGTTTTTTCCCAGCAGGAGGTCTGTATATCACAACCACAATGATATCGGACAATGATACAGCTAAACACTCGACATTAGCGATTACCTTAGTAAATACCTTATACGTAACAGACAGTAAGCTGATTGGTCTCTAATTTTTAAGGTCCTTAGAGTCCCCTTTCTTGTGAATGAGGATAATGTTTGCATTCTTTCATGGTTCCGGTACTGTCGATGACACCAGGCACTGCGTAGACAGGGTGGCCAGTTTTTCTGACACGATATCCCACCCGTCCTTCAGCAAATCTGTAGTTATCTGATCCTCTCCAGCTGATTTTATCCTTTTTCATAGTTTCTAATGCTTTCTTGCCCTCGTCCTTTGTCACTGATGGAACATCTGACTGTTTTTCTCTACCGCCAATCTCGTTACGGTCCTGACGTCTTTGGCTACTGTAGACATCTGAATAGAACTGCTCGGCTACTTTGACTATCTTGTCCACATTCGTGATGACGTTGCCCGCCTTGTCCCTTATCGCATACATCTGGTTTTTGCCTATGCCCAATTTCCTCTTTACTGCTTTAAGGCTTCCCCCATTCTTTACAGCATGCTCAATTTTCTTCATGTTATACTTCCTTATATCGACCACCTTGAGCTTATTGGTTAGCTTTGATATATCGGCCAATTCAATCTGGTCTGTTCGATTGGAAGCTTTCATACTCTGGCGTTTCTTAATCAAATCTTTCGTCTCCTTAGGACAGCTTACCGGTATCATCTCTAACTATCCTACCGCCTACTTCTACCGCACATTCATTAATGATATCTCTGAAATTATTATTCATTGCTTCTAGGGTAATTTCGCCATCCTCGGTTAGAGCTGAATATCTATTCTGTAGCGAGATCCTGAACTCTTCTACCCTCCCCCTCACCGCTAATTCGTTGATGGGTTTCTTTCCTACTAATCTGTTGCGTTCCTTCTTGAGATATAGGCTAATTCGGACCTCACCATCCTGTGGTCACTGCATCGCACTTTCCCGACTACCTCTACATTTTGCATAATGGCGGGGGTTGAACACATTATGAAGTCGATTCATTTTTAGTCTCTCCGTTAGGACTTTTCCATGTCCATTTCCGGTTCTTCCGTTTGCTGAAGAAGGTATTCATGATTCTTAAGTTACTGCGCTCTGCAAACTCAACTAGTAATTCTCCCCTACTGTTCCTAGAACCAATGCCATAGTCACCTACTGTCTGGTCTCCTGCCTGCTTTTTCCCTGCCTTGGCATTGAAGTCGGCGATTAGTACAGTATACTGCGCCTTTTCTTCTCGCATTGCCGGTTCTACATCTTCGTAGAAGCTTTCAGCTGTCTGGTCATCATAACTACATGTAGATGCATAGGCCTGTACAACCTTCAGTTTATATCGCTTATTAAGCCTAATTACGATGCCTGCCACCCCTCTCATAATACTATTGTCTCGATATGGGAGAGAGGGACGGAAGGCCACTGCCAATGTCTCCCCGCACTCACAGCATTACCAGTTCTGGTGGGAAGAGGGACAAACACCTCTACCCGCGTGTTAAATCTAATGCAGGACCAGGTGGCTAACAGGCGATAGGTCCACGCCTGATCAGTGACCGACCGGAGGCACGACACAGGAGTCGGAAATGAAAGGAAAAGGATTTAATTTCTAAACAAAAATCAGCACATTTAAAACTGTTAAATACTAATAAAAAAAAAGGTGGCACAGAATAAACAGAACAGAATAACAGCATCCAAATATACAGATGAAACAATATACAACACCGAACAATTTGGAAGGGAAGAATTAAAGAAAGAGTTCCCAAGATGACAGTGTAGCGAGTGCTTAGCTGTTCGAGGTGCTTAGCTGTTCGAGGTGGTAGTGTCCGATCCGAGGTGAGCGTCATGCTGTCGTCGGCTCGCCTGAGACATTCCTCGCTTGGCCCGACACCTTGCGACGAGCAGACGCTCCCTGGCTGACGCACCACACACACGCGCGGTTAGCGAGCACACCACCACCACTTTCAGAGTCTCGATCTACACTGAAGTCTGGCCAGACGCATTGCACCGTACGACCGTAGCGTCCCCCGCCGCCGGCTGCCCTCGCAGACGCTTGCATTCCGGGAAACACTGCTTTCCCGGAGTCGGGAGCCAAACAGTGGGGGTTGGGGGACGGAACCTTCGAGACCGCGTCCCCGGTGCTGGGTTCAACAACCGCGTCTGGCGGTCGCAATACGGGCGAATTCTGCTTCACCACCCCGGCGTTAAGAATGTTATTCACAATACCATTTCACAAAAAAAAACACAGTAGAATTCGCTCACTCTCGCAGAAAGCCACACAAGAATATTGCACTGAAACCATGTCACTTATAAAACAAGGCGCAATACATACGCATAGAACAATATAACACTGTACAACGCATTGAATACTGAGACAAAAAAAAACACGCTGACCGCTAGTTGTCAACAGCAGATCGACTGGATGCGGTGGACCCTGACGCCCGGCTGAGGTAATGAGCGCCAACAAGTATAGAAATCGTCTATATTACCCTCTATATACTTATTGACAAGGAATCCTACTCCTAGTTGTCGCCTCGCTGGTAAACCTCGATAACAGAGTACATGCCCATCCTTCAGTACAGTATATGCCTCATTCGGCCTCCTAACCTCACTAAGCCCTATGATATCCCATTTCATGCCTTCTAGTTCCTCTAGCAGGACTGCTAAACTAGCTTCACTAGCTAGGGTTCTAGCGTTAAACCTTGCCAGGGTCAGTTTCCAATGGCGGCCTGTCCAGCGGAGCCAGAAGTTCTTAGCACCCCCTGCTGTGTCACAGGTCTGACCGCCGCCGTGGTCCGTTGTTCCGTAGCCGCTGGTGACTGAGGGCCGGGATTTTATGGAGCTTATCATAGGAGGTTGCGGCCAATTACTGCACCAGGGTGGCCAACACCTGTTCTGGTGAGGGAGTGCGTTGCCGGAGGTGTTCACCGGCATCAGGTCGCACCCCAAACCTGTTTGTGCAATTCCATCGACACGCGGATTTCTTTTTTTTTTTTTTTTTAATCTGGTGAAGAATTTCGCGGCACTAGGGTTTGAGCCCCGGTCCTCTTGCATTCGAGGCGGATGTTCTACCGCTACGCCACCGCTGCACCACATAACTGATGTTGGGAGTGCTGCAACGGCAATACAGGCGTCCACACAATCATTTGAAAATTAACACATTGTTTAGTGCCTAAATTATAAGCCAACAAAATTTCAAACAAGCATGACAGCGTAACATTCAAAATGAGCAAAGCTGCAATCCAAGCTGCGGTAAAGTTTAAACTATGACTGCAAGAAAGGGTCAATGTATAACCAATCACCGAAGTGAACAATTTCCGTAACAGATACAGACACCTTGGTAGCGGACATTGTAGACTGATGGTTATGGTTAACTTTTTTTCTGACAATTAAAGGAACGACTTATATGTGGCGATTTCACTTATTTTTCCTTTCTCGGTCGTCGAAACCACAAACCAAGAAATCGTGGCAACTACGAGCACACTCAGTATTTTTTGTAGGTTCGTGCAGTGTAGAGAAGCAAGAAAATTATAATTCGCCGTAGAAATAGGCATATAAAGGCAACGTAAAATGCTGATTAAAAATGTCGGATTCGTCGCATGCGTCCTGTAACTATTATTTTAATCTTCTGTCATATCCCGCCCGCGTGCAACTTGAATGCGAATGACGCTGTATGAACAGTCACCTTTACAGGTTTTCCTATACCCCTTGCTCGACTTGCTGCACCATTTCAGATTGACTGCGTTACCTTGCTGGTCGACACCCATCGAGAAGCCAGATACATTCCTGGAGCTCGTTGCTCGGCCGCACCAATACCTTTCGCGCCATCCAAACACAACGCACACAAAGACGGTCAGTTCCGAGGCGTTCACCGCTGGCGATCGCACCCGAAACACCTGCAGCTCAACAGTTAACATTCCGAGCTCTGAGCGCGGGGTGATTCTCGCCTCGGAGCTTGCAAAGCCAGCACACTAGACACCTCGTCAGATGACTGTACTGACGAGCTATGTTTTAAGGCAATTCGACAGTATTGCTGTGCAGCAGAAAATCCTAAATGCAGACGAAGAATGGCACTAAGACCTCTCACAAGCGTGCTTCCTCCATGGCCGCCGCCATTGCCGGGCTGTCGTAACCGCGCAGACCAGTTATTTCTTACCGTGGGAAAGAGTCTAAAATAACGAAATTCTGGGCGTCGTGGGGGAGTCGCTATCTACATCCGAAAGCATCTATCTCATGAAGTAGTGTCTGAATTTTCTTTTATCGACCAACATGTTGAGTGTCTCAAATCAGTTATCGTCGCAGTGGTGTACCGACCACCATGCGGGAATAAAACAAATATCTTTTTATTTGCCGATGATATGTCAAACCACTTAAGTAACACCGGGACTAAGTTTGTTGTTATGGGTGACATGAATGTAAACCTAATGGCGGGGGATGTGCATTCCAGAACTCTTAGCGATATAGTGAATTCATGTTCTAATCTTGTCTCCACGCGCATTACGGAGCTACATTATTAGACGTCTGCATCACAAACGTGGACCCGCTTCGTATGATCACTTGCCATAAGTGCCCATTTTCTGTTTTATACCGATCGTACACAAAGAAAAAATTAAAAACGATTCACCTTCATGTCGTAACATGTCTAGCAGGGCACTAAAGGATTTTCGCCGTTTGATAGAAGACACTGATTGGGAATCTGTTTTCAATGAATCAAACCCGAACATTGCGTACGCTCTATTTGCCGAGAAACTGAAACACTGCTACAATAAAGCATTTCCGTTGAGTGCAAGGAGCATAAAATACAAAAACAAAATTAGGAACCCATGGATAGATGCAGTACTCTTAGACAGGATTAAACACAAACACAAATTGTACCATTCCTTTATAAAAACTCGTGATGTCAGAAACCTCGTAGAATTCAAAAAATATCGCAACCGACTTAATAAAGAACTTAAGCAAGCAAAGTTAGATTACTAAGAAAAGTTGTTTACCCGTGTTTCCAATAACCCTAGGAAAATTTGGCAAGAGGTCAGAAACCTTACGCTCTGCAGTCCTCGTAAGGAAACTATTCAGGTTTCCTCGCCACACGGAAACCTTAGTGACACAACAGCTGCTGATACCCTCAACAACCATTTCATAAAAAGCGGAAAATACGCTTCCACTTACCCACCTATACAAGAGCTTGTCTTACCGAAACCTGCTATTCTGAACTCATTGGCAATGTCGCCAACCACACCACTTGAAATTGAGCGACTGATAGAAAATCTTAAAAATAGCACTGCGGCCGGCATTGATGATATTAAGGCAATTCCTATAAAATATATTTCCGATCTAATCTCTCTTGTTCTTACCCATATTGTTAATAGTATGCTGGAGACTGGAATATTTCCTGATCAACTCAAAATAGCAAGGGTGAGTCCAATTCATAAAGGTGGGAGTGATTACTCAGTCAACAACTTCCGTCCCATATCAGTGCTCCCCCTTTTGTCAAAAGTTTTTGAGGGTGTTATAACCGTCAGAATGGAAGATTTCATAAGAAAACATAACATAATCTATGAGACACAATACGGATTCCAAAAAAATAAGCCAACTGAACACGCTTTGCTAAACATTAAAAACGAAATAATACGCAATATTGAACAAAGACTCTACACAGTAGGTATATTTCTGGATCTTCAAAAGGCTTTCGATTCGGTGGACCATGAAATATTATTAATGAAGCTTTACGACTACGGTATACGAGGTGTCGCATTAGATCTAATAAGAAATTATTTGACTGATCGTTCCCAATATGTTACAATAAATAATGCGCATTCATCATTTTTAAATGTACTGTACGGCGTACCGCAAGGATCAATTCTAGGACCGATATTGTTCAATTTATACATTAATGACATCTGCAATATACCAAGTTCGCCAAAATTAATTATGTACGCAGATGACACTAATCTTTTCTTCGCAGGCAGATCGCTCATTTCGCTCCAGGACACAGTGAATAACTACCTCAACTCACTATCCCTCTGGCTCGATGTTAAGAAATTAAGGTTAAACATACACAAAACCAAATATATAATCTTTACACCAATAAATAAGCCTCTATGTTGCAAAATCGCCATCAATTTCCGTAATAAGCTGCTAGATCTGGTATCCACACAAAAATTTTTGGGTGTGTGGTTTCAGAATAACTTATCTTGGAATACGCATGTTAGTCGTCTAGCAGGGGACTTAAGTCGAGCTGTTGGGTGTCTGTATAAGATTAAGAACCTCGTTCCACTTTGGCTGAAAAAAATGTTGTATTATACCCTCTTCTACTCTCGACTGTCTTACTGCGCACTCGTCTGGGGAACTACGACAGCCCAAAATTATAAGAACTTAATTTTATTGCAGAAGAAAATGCTGAGAATGTTTGAAAACTTTTATGGCAAGCCCCATCTTCTCCCAACGCATCCGCTTTTTTCACAACATTTAATAATCAAAGCAAACCAGGTCTACTACTACAAGCTCGTACAGTACATTAACAACAATAACTTATATAAAGCTTCTGATTCAAACCCAAGTTCAGAGTATTCTTTTCGCCGAGTACTCAGAAGGACACCTGCCACAAGAACAAACAATGGCCGGCAACACACAGACTACCAGATACCGTTTCTGTTGAATCGTGTAGATACGCTCGTAAACTTTAACAAACCTGTCACCAAAAAGTTTCTTAAAGCCCTATTACTCAAGCATGACATCGCAATTGCATAGTTTAATTTTTTGTTTTGTGTTTTTTGTATCAGAGGTTACATGTGTTTTTCTTTATTATTTTGCAAGTGTTCTATACTGTATCACTAAGTTCAACAAACGGTTTTATTGATATCGTCTACAGCGGTATGTTTCATCTGTTTCATTAATTGCAGTTGGTTTATTACATAGCAATCCGCAATAAAATGCCAATCTTTTGTATTTCTTTTTTCCTGACCATAGTTATTTGGAGTGACTCAGTTTCATGCAATCAAATTTCTGTATTTGCGCGTTGTGTTTATGATTCGAAGTGCTCTTTTGTATGTTTTGTATACGTTTTTCAAACTGCACGCTGAACGTCGTCCGGAGCGGAAGCCTTTGTCAGGCTCTGTAGCCTTTAGCTTTCGCTCCGGCTTTCTGTAATAGAAAGGAACAAATAAAGAAAGAAAGAAAGAAAGAAAGAGAGAAAGAAAGAAAGAAAGAAAGAAAGGAAGAAAGAAAGAAAGAAAGAAAGAAAGAAAGAAAGAAAGAAAGAAAGAAAGAAAGAAAGAAAGAAAGAAAGAAAGAAAGAAAGAAAGAAAGAAAGAAAGAAAGAAAGAAAGAAAGAAAGAAAGAACGCCGTTAGCGCCGTTACACAGCCGCACGCTTCTGCCCCCGTTAGAGACGGTCTCGAGCGTCCTTTATTTCATAAGCGCTCATATTTTGCCAGTGCATTTCGTTTAAAAGTCCAAAGAAGAATTTACAAAGTTAATTTTTTTACTTCAAATTTAATTTCTTTACTTCAAGAAACTACGGCGAGCTAACGGCTGCATAAATCAGCTTGCCTGTAGCCATCATCTCATTAGCATAATTCGGGTATCTCGCTGCTCGGCGAAATTATGGCGGCCAAACGTCAGCATTTTCGGTAATGGCGGCACATAAGTTACGTCATGACGCGTCAATTTGACGTCTTCTAAATATGCTAGCATATCACGTGTTTCACGTGCCGCAGCTCCAGCCAATCAAATTTGAGCATGCGCTCCTTCGCAGTGCAATTATTTTCATCACATTGGTAAATCCAGTGTAAGTGTTCGCTAAACCACCACCATCATTAACGTTTTTTCCACTCCAAAAGGATACCTCCAGTTAAAATCAATTTTCACGGCTATGTCATTTTGACGTAACCACAAAAAGTGCTTGCCTCAACTGGCGGTATCGCGCCACAAGTTTGAAGCGCGTGACTCTTTTCAGAGCTAATCAGAAATGCAATATGGCGCCTCCAGTTAAAGTTAAGTTAAATTGGTTCACAGGAAGAGAAAGGCGCAGTAACTGTCACACTTGCTCTGTGGACACCCGAACCGCGCCGTAAGGGAAGGGAGGAAGGTGGGAATGAAAGTGGAAAGAGAGAAAGAGGAGCCGTAGTGGAGGGCTACGGAGTAATTTCGACCACCTGAGGATCTTTAACGTGCGCTGACATCGCACAGCACACGACGCCTCTTCGTTTCGCCTCCATCGAAACGCAGCCGCCGCGGTCGGGTTCGAACCCGGGAACTCCGGCACAGTAGTCGGGCGTCTTACCACTGCACCACCCCGGCGGGGCGCGCGTCCAGGTGAAGGCGAATTTTGAGGATGGGGCCCCAGGTAAGTACGTTGACAGGGTTGCCATTGGTCAAGTTCTGAAAGGAGCCAAAACATAACCTAATGTAGCCGCTCAATTTGATTTTAGCGCCAAAATTGCTGCAACAGAGAACTGAAGCCGTATTGTGAATAAATATTTATACCCAACAAGGTGGAAAATAAAGAGCGAAAAATGTTTCCCCTCTTGCTCGGTCTCCAGCCTATGGTAAGTACGTCGCTAACAAATTATTTGGCTTTTACTGCATACTGCTTAGCGGCAATGATAGTATTTCCACATTGCCAAAAAAATAAATAACGCAGGACGGTACTGTCCTGTGCATGGTGCAGTTTTTAATTTCTCACAAGCTGCCCTTTCCACGGTTACTTTTGCACATTGTAGTGAACCTATTTTTCTTTGGACCGAGCCCAACTTGATTCCCACCATGGAACAAGCATGAAGAAAAAGCTTTGCGGCAGCTGCATGGAAGAAAATCAGACATCAAGCGCATGGCCTTTTTTTAATAATAAATGCTACAAGCCAGAGCCTCTACTATAAGAAAATGGCTTATTTCTGTTACGCTTGCTTATGCAAGCGAAACCTTTTTTAAGATTGCTTATCCTGTGTTGCTAAGGAGAGCTAAACTCATATAGATAATCTAGGTTACAGAGCTCAAACTCGATTAGGCATCATCAGATATGGTTTGCTGTTGTTTAACTCCTCCACGGCTGTTTACGAACCTCAAGGACGCCACTGTCAGGCCTAGACGACGAAAAAGTGTCGACTGCATTTGGAAGGGAGGCCAGCCAGATGGCCAACGACCACCTGAACATCCAGCACCACTGCCTGGCTCCCCCTTATGAGAACCAGGTCAGGGATTTGCTTGCCCAAACTGGAGGTGAACACTGGCTCCACTCGCACGCTCCAATATTTTTCTTGGAGTCTACGCGCTAGATATCTCACTATCACATTGTGGCGCCGTCGTCTTGCACTGTGGGTCCTTTCGCAAGTCTAAAGAATGTGACCAAGCCACTCCGGGGAGTTGCATCCTGCACGGCATGCCTTGTCTGTTTGGCGGCCTCTCTTCGTCCTGACCAAACATGGTAGAGCATTCAGTCGTAACTTCATGATATTAACGAACTCCTTCCAGATAGAAGGGAAGTCCCCTCGGCCGACCACTTCATTTCCGCCGGCATGTTTCTCGCTTCTCTAAGGCCGTGTCCGTCCACACTCTGGTGCAGCAGCTTTGCCCAGAATCGTTTTTCTTTCTTTGGTGTTCCCACGTCTTCTCCTCTGTAAAAGGTCAACTCTCTGGCTTTCCTCAGCCGGCTCCCCACCAGTTCCATCTCTAGGACTTCTCTACACGCTGGAAGCGTAGAGTCCGCCATCTTTTCCTACCGACGAACTTGCAGCCCCGGGATTGTCGTTCGGATACTTGGAATCCCCAGGCCCCCCTCGGCCACCGCTGCATGGAAACAACCCAGGGCCACTTCGTGCGGAAGATGGAGCCACTTGCGCACAGCTGTGCGCACTTGAACATCCAATCTGGTGAGGAGACCTGATGTTACCGGGCTGAGGGCCAGAGAGTGATAGAGTCTTGGAAGCAGGTAGTATCGGAGGATTACCACCCTCTGTTGCGGCTTCAGAGGTGCTGCTGACACTCTCTCCAACTGTGTGGTGCGGAGAGATATCTTACTGAAGGCTTCTTCTGGCCAAAGGCAGCATAACACACCCTTAGGTATCGCAATTCCGACACTGTCGTCGCCGAGGTTATTTTCTCCATTCCGACCTTGAAGTCGAGGTCTGTCCTGAGCTTCACTTTCTTTTCTCTCCCAGATGGTTGAAGGGAAACTGTCAGGCTCTTCTTAACATTAACCAAGAGGCCTCTGTCTTGCAGGAATGCTGCGAAGTCATCTATTCGTAGCTGACGTCCTTGAGGTGTTGAGGCAGGCAGCACTACGTCGTCTGCAAAAGCCATTGCGTCCAGTTCAAGACCTCCACTTTCGAAGAATATGCCGCCATTTCCCTGCCTTAGCCGCTCATACAGAACCAGATTGAAGAGTAGCGGTGAGAGGGTATCGCCTTGCCGTACTCCTCTTGATGGGTGCACCAACCTCTTTCTCCTTCAAACTCCAACACGGTTGACGAAGTTTGGTAGAAGTCCCGCAGGTAATCAACAAGTGTCTGGCTTCCACCCCTCATCACCACCCCTCTCAAAATGGCGTCAATGGATATACTGTCAAAGGCTGTAGTCATGTCGAGACTAGCCATGTACAGGGGTCTTCGCTTCGTCTTGGCTTCGTTTAGAGCACTTGACAGGAGTGCAATGTTCTCTGCGCATCCGTCCACTGGTAGGAAGGCCCTCTGCCTACAATCTAGCCCTAAGTTCGGAAGGAGTCTGTTGGCCAAAATCTTGTGGAACAGTCGCACCAGAACCGAAGATATGGAGATGGGACGGAATTTGGCTGCAACATCTGCTCCCGGAATCTTCGGTAAGAAGATCGTCCGCGCATTCCTGAGAGTGACAGGTAGATGTCTGGTTAACATCAGGATGTCCATGATCACCTGTAACATGACTGCTGGCATCGCTCTTAAATCTTTACTGGTTAGTCCGTCGGGACCCGGTGCCGTGTTCGCAGGAGGCAGAGCCGCCGCCACCTCTTGAGACGAGAGTGGCCCAAAAGGGTCCATTCCACAAGCCTGTGATGCAGGGACCTCTACTCTTGTGGCGGACGGCGCTTCCATTATGGCTGTCCATTCCTGTAGCAGTTTCTCCGGATCATCCACTATGTGTGCAGCCATTCCATCAAGTATCTGGCGCGCACAGGCCACCTGTTTCGTCCTGAACTGGTCTTGAGTCTTCGCAAAATTCTGTCGCCGCAACCTTCTCTGGCTCCTCGGTGGTGCTTTATCCTTCACCTGGGGTCTTCTGCCAGATCTTGTTGTTTTGTGCAAGAAGTCCTGCAGGTACGTGTTCAGCCTCCCTGTTATGTCTTCTCCACGAGCCACTCGTTTGGCAATTTCCTAGTGTCGCCCCCCCGAACACCGAGGGGCACTGTTTCCTAGCAAGGGCTATCAACTCCTCCCTGATGGCGGCGTAGGTATTCTCTCTGACGTCATCATACACTGAAGCAGCAAGGGTGCTGTGGAGCCTATCTTCCGTGGTATGTCGTCTCTCTTCACACTCCTGTACCTCCAATCTTTGAGCACCCAACTGCTCACAGTGCAGCACGGCCCTCTGTTGGCTTTGGCTGTAACCCTCAGTAGTTCCATGTGCCATGTCTCGTGCCCACTGGGGCGGCACCCCAGAACCGCGCGTGACCACACGCTCTTCTACTTCTACATCATCTCTCACCGGGCTTGTCTGCCTGGGCGATGATTCATTGCCGTCTTGTACACTGACTGGCCTCTGTCTTTGTCTGCTTCTTGATCTTGTCTGCCGGGGCGACTCAATGGCCCGCGAAACCGAAGTGCCAGGGTTGGCATCAATAATCCGATCTGGAACTGAGCCTTGCGCACCTTCACCTGGATCGGGCTGGATACTTTGCAACCTCTTGACCAGTGCCTGGTAAGCCGCCTGCCGGTGGTGAGATTTGATGGAGTCGAACGAGCGTTGCAGCATCTTTTCAGCGAGACGCTCATTAACATTGTATACTCCGTCACGAATAAGAGCCACTTCAAACCTTGCCATGATGTCATCTGCCTCCCTCGTCCAGCGAGGTTTGATGCGAGTGACGTCGATCTCGGCATTGTAGGCGAAAGAATGTTTTGCCCTTCTGTGCAAGCTGAGCCCAACTTTGGAGATGTAGTCCTTGCTACACTCTGGGCAGACATGATGAACTTGCACTGGTGAGGAGACTGGCGCCGACATATCTTGTGTGGTCCTCCTCCTCGACTCCAGTTCTAAGGCTCTCATTGGTGTCCATTCCTCTTCGGAGACCAGAGACACTCTCCGAGTCTAAGAGGTCGCTAATAAGCGCCCGTAGTCGCTTTGGGTCCTTAGTCGCCTGGCCAAGACGACCCGTCTTTGTTCTGACAGAAATTGCTCTCTTAGGGATGGCCCCTGTTTCAGGCCGGGAGCATCCAACCTTGCTCCATCTTCCTCTTGTATCGTGGGCAAAACCGGCAAGTCCAGGGGCAGACAACCCTGGACTGGACCATCCTCGGACTCGGCCACAGAAACTCTACACGAGTTATGTGCAAAAGCCCGCGCCGAGTCGAGGGATGCTGGACCGCCAGGCTCCTCCAGGGCAGGAAAACCGGGACCACCTTCCTGGGATGTCGAGCCAGGACACGAAGCTGGCACCTGGACCCCCACTGCATCCGCACCTACTGCCACTCCACCTGGACTTGAAGGCAGCACCAGGACCGGAACCACCTTGCCCAGGCATGACTCCGCGCCCGCCGTCGCCAAGTCACCAACCGAGGAGTCCGCCTGCTCCAGCTGGATTCCATGGTCTTCCTCTCGAACTGGACTGCTCCGGGTCCCTGCAAGCCTCCGCTGAGAGGTCGAGGACGCCCCCACGGTCTCCTTCCTATGTGTCGCCTTCGGTTGATCGTCTTTCTGCTCCAACTTCTTCACCATCTGAGATGGTCCAGCCTGTTGTTCATCTTCAATCTTCTCCAACTTCTTCACCTTCTGTTGAGGTCCAACCCGTTGGTCGCCTTCTTTCTTCTCCAACTTTGACATCCTCGATGGTTCGTTCTTCTTCCCCTCCAACTCCCTGGACTCCTTCCTCCTCGCCTCCTTCTGACTCTTCTTCTCTCCAAGATCCATCTTCTTCTCCAGGAACCCATGCTGCTTCCTTGACTCCCCCAGCACCAACTCCGACGACGCCATCATCTTCGTCCGCGACCTCGTACGTGATGCAGGGCCCGCTCCGGTGTCACACTCCTGGACACCACCAGGTAAGGGGACCTCGTTCCCTCCGGCATCACCCCGCGCAGCGGTGCCGCTCATAACACTCTCCAGCCTTCTTGGACTGACCGTCTGTGAACGGCCAGTGTTTTTTTTCTTGTTTCTTTCGTGCCAAGAATGACAGACCAAGGGGTAGGCAGCCCCAGAGGTCCCGAGGTTGATCAGCTCTCCGCCAGGAACTGGTAGTACCGCCCCTACCCACGGAGGAGTTGTCTCCCCCGCGGGCAGAGAGGGCACTGCCATTGCCTGCACAGGACTCACCATGGGTAGGTGGCTGATCGTCGAAGAAAAAGAAAATGCACTGGCCTGCTAATGACTCTAGCTGAGGCACCTCTGTTGCTCGTGCGAACGGAATAGAAAGGAAAGAAAGAAAAAGACAGACAGAAAGGAACAGAGGGAGAAAAATGTGCGTCGCAATGGCCGTCGTCCGTCAGCGAAGCGGTGGCGAGTGCAATGATGGCCTACAACAGATAAATCCACAGGTTGTAGGCTAGCCCATACCTGCCGTTGTCAGATAGGAAGGGGGATTGACACCCGGAGGTGCGGTGCCCCAGAGTCACACATAACTCATCAACCCATCATCATCCATTCAACACCTCCGGCAGGCTCCCCCCCCCAGGGCCAAGTGGGGCCTGGCGGAGCTTTTGAGTTCGTGGTGAGGGTCCTACCCTCAAACGTTGGACCTACTAATCCCAGCCCCGTAGGGTCAGGAGCAACCACCCGCTCGTCCTCGATGCTTTCTTCTTTTTTGTGGCTTGAATTGAAGTAGGAGGGGCAGTGCGCTGGCTAGTTGACTGTCGACGGAGTCGACACCGCCACTGCCTACGTGCAGATTGTTGGAGAAAGGGGGAGGGGGGAAAGATCACCATATTGCCGCGAAACTTTCAAAACTGTATTTGTTGTTTTTAGCAGCCGCAGGCATGCGGCCTTATCACTCTGTTTCTGGATCGCGTATCAGTTCTGTATTCTTTGTTTGTTAATGTTCGATGTCGCCAGACGCACTTTTATCAGTTTCGTTGTAGCACAAGATGCACCAAGATCTGTCTGGAAGATTCCGGCCACTCGTGTGTCTTTCTACAATGTTCCAGCTTGTGCTTGTAGCCGTTGCGACGTTATCTAGATTGTTCTGAGCAGCCTTTAAATTGTTCTGAGCAGCCTGCTTTCCTTGACAAGCTAGCGGAAACCCGAGAAGTCCTCGCCCTTCCCAGCCAACTTGAAGACGATGCACCCAACCAAGCCCAATTTCGACCTAACCCAGCGCTCCCCCGAGACAGACAAGAGCAGATTCGCACTCTTCTTGAAAACTACAGCGAGTGCGTTTCTTCAGCGTCGAAGGTGCGGCAAACTCCGTTGGCGAAGCATCGCATCATCACGAGCGAAAACACTCGACTGCTACGTCAATGCCTTACCGTGTATCGCCACGAGAACGCCAGGCCATACGCGATCAAGTTGAGCAAATGCTGCGCGATGACGGGATCCAGCCATCGAACAGCCCATGGGCGGTACCAGTCGTTTTAGTGAATAACGACGGCACACTTCCCTTATGCGTTGATTACCGCCGCTTGAATAGCATAACTAAGAAGGATGTCTACCCGCTTCCCCGCATCGACGACACTCTTGATCGGCTCTGTAATGCTAGATACTTCTCATCAATAGATCTGAAGCGGATATTGGCAAGTTGAGGTCGACGAAAGAGATCGCAAGAAGACTGCATTAATCACACCGGACGGCCTTTTTGAGTTCAAGGTGATGCCATTTGGCCTCTGCTCCGCACCAGCCACGTTTCAACGAGTAATGGACACAGTCCTGGCAGGCTTGAAGTGGCAAATTTGTTTGCTATATTTGGACGACGTTGTTGTCTTCTCGTAAAACTTTGAATACCACCTAAAACGACTGCAGACAGTGCTGGAAGCCATCAAGGCATCGGAACTAACGCTAAAAGCAGAGAAGTGCCACGTCGACTACGAAGAACTGCGGTTCCTAGGTCACATCGTCAGTAAGGATGGTGTTCGCCAAGACTCGGAGAACACAGCTGCAATCGTACAATTCTCACCGCCTGTCGACAAGAAAGCTGTGTGCCGATTCTTTGCGTTGTGCGATTATTATTATTATTTGTCAGGTTCTTGCATTGCGCCTGTTTTAAGCACCATCTTTTTAGCCCAGTGTGACAAGCGTATTGACATGTGCATTGACGCAGCTATAATAGCTAAGATTTTCAGATATGTTGACGACTACCTAGTAGTTATCAGGGCAAGCAAGTTTCAGTGTAGGGAGGCCGTGGTAAAAACAGTGCTTGACGTGTTTGAGGTTTGCTCGAAAGGGCTTCGTTTTACTTTTGAATTGCCAGAGGACACCGGACTTCAGTTTTTGGATGTGCGTTTGATCTTCAGGGAGGCGAATGTGTGTTGGAGCTACAGGCCGCGGTCGAAAAAAGAAGTGTTGAGGTATGATTCGGCCCATTCGAAATTGGTAAAAAGAGGGATTGTTGTTAATTCTCTACGTGCTGCTCTCGCAAAGTCATGTGCACACTTTATGAACATCAGCGTGCAGGGCCAGATCGAACGCCTGAAAGCCGCTGGCTACCCGAATGAACTCCTGGCTTCGGTAGCGAATAAGCTGTTGCGGGAAGTGGAGAGTGAGGAACGAGGGCGATCACAACAATCCAGACGCCAGGAAACAAGGCCTGTTGCCGTTCCTTACATTCATGGTTTCTCCCACCGTCTGAAGAAGGTTGCAGGGAAGTGCGGCGTCCCTGTCGTCTTCTCTGCTCCTGAAAAGTTGTCGCGGCTTTGCCCTAAAGTGAATGGGCAAAAGAGTGGCATTGATGCATGCACGAAGAAGCATGACACCTGCTTCGTCCCCTGTAGAACGGGGGTAGTCTACAAGATTCCTCTGTCATGTGGGAAAACCTACGTTGGACAGACGGGCAGGTGCATAAACGACAGATTGCGAGAGCACCGAAGAGCAGTAGGATCCCTTGTAAAGAGCAGTCATTTGGCCTTGCACTGCAGCCGCTGCCCTAACCCCACCAGTCCATCATGCACCCCTGCGTTCAGCGACACACGTGTGCTGCGCAGCTTCAAGCAGCAGTTGAGTAGGGAGATATTTGAGGCCCTTGAGATTCACAATCAAGGTGATAATTGTGTTAGCAGTAGCTCGGTTGTGCTGTCACCCAAAGAGCTGGAATTTTTAGAGGAGAATGACACGTGGCCATAGGTGATGAGGCTCTAATCTGTTCGATAATGCAGAGGCGAAGGTTTGCGCTCAAGTGATGGCGTTGAAAAACTTTATGTATATATTGATGTTACGTCCATTAAACTATCAGTTGAAGTTCAGCGTTTGTCCCTTGTCTTTCTCCTTTAGTCCTGTCTTTAATTTTACGCTGCCAAAATATGCACTCTACTTATCAAGACCAACTAGCCTGTCTTTCTACGTTAACTTGTCAGAAACTTCGCGCATCGCCGAAGAGTTGACGCAGCTAACAAAGGCTGACGTACCTTTTAAATGGGAAGCACCTCAAGGAGAAGCCTTTGACGAACTTAAGCGCCGCCTGCAGTGCCCTCCTGTACTTGGCCACTTCGATGAAAACGCCGAGACCGAAATTCACACCGACGCGAGCAGTGTGGGCCTAGAGGCCGTTATCGTCCAGAAGAGTGCCGGACAGGAGAAGGTAATCGCCTACGCTAGCAGGTCCCTCACAAAAGCTGAAGTCAATTACTCGACAGCCGAGAAGGAGTGCCTTGCGATCATCTGGGCTACTTATGAATTTCATCCATACCTATGCCGCCGACCATTCAAGGTGATAAGCGACCATCACGCGCTCTGCTGGCTGGCTAATTTGAAAGATCCCTCCGGCCGCCTTGCCAGATGGAGCCTACGACTTTAAGAATTTGACTTGACTGTAGTCTATAAGTCGGGCCGGAAGCATCCCGACACAGACTGCTTATTCCGCGCTCCCGTCGACGTTCCCCCGAAGGAAGATGACGACGACGCCGTTTTGCGACCGGTAAGCGCCAGCAGTTTCGCAGAACAACAGCGATCAGACCCTGAGCTGGAAGCGCTAGCCGATTATTTAGAATGAAAGACCGCTTCCCCTCCTTGTGTGTTCAGGTGACATTTATCATCGTTCGCGTTAAGCAATGGCCTCGTCGTAACGAACGTCGCACCCAAGAGGACCGCTCAACTTCTTGTAGTGCCTAAAAACCACCGGCAGAAAATTCTGCAGGCGTTGCATGATGAGCCCACAACAGGCCATCTCGGATATGCGCGCACGTTGCGTCGAATCCAGGAGAAGTACTACTGGCCGCGACTGCCTGCCGAAGTTACCCACTACGTGAAGGGGTGTCGTGAGTGCCAACGACTGAAGACGCCACCGATCAGACCAGCCGGACTAATAAACCCGATTCCGCCCCCAATCCTGCCCTTCCAACAAATTGGGATGGATCTCCTCGGTCCCTTTCCATCTCCGTCTATGGATAACAAGTGGATCATAATGGCCACTGACTACCTTACATGTTACGCCGAAGCAAAAGCCCCACAAAATGGTTCAATGCAATAAAAAGCTGCGCTAATAAGACACGAACGAAGGAAAGGTAGGACGCACACAAACGCAGACTGACAACTTTATTTCGTGAAGAAAACCAAGGTATATATACGCGATCTCCGCTGCTATCTAATCACAAAAAACAGCATGCGAAGAAGTGACGTGCACTAAAACACAACATATCAAATTCTGCTGCAGAGATGATAGACTTAACTATGGCCGGCCCACTAAGTAAACCAAAAACTTCCAGTCTAATGGATTATCAGCACAACCATCAAATGGTAATGCACAGTGATGCAAGTGAAAACCCATAGTACATCATACCACCATCTTCAGGCTGGACAACGAAACATGGTATAAAACCAGATCACACAAGCAGCTTATACAAGCCTCGTCAGACACAAGAAATGCAGTGAAAAAAACAAAAAGGCACCAAGTCAAGCTAAAACCAATTGTCTAACATTAATACCAACCACAACAACAACACTAACAACAAAACAAATATCGCGAAGCTATGACATCCTACCAACACGCAACCCACAACGCAGACACATAAAATAAGGCCAAAGCAGAGCCTATACAAGACCTTCCAAAACTTAAATTCTTTATCCGACAACGAAATAGAGGGCTTGCTGACGCAAAAGCTTGTGGTGCTGATGAAGAAGGTCTCAATTACTAGGCTCCCATTTGTCTTTCGACCTGGCCAGAAACTTCGTCCTCTCAAAGTAAGGCACGCATTCCCTTTTGTTTTCTTTCTTGCAGTCAGCACAGTGCTCGGCCAAAAACCCTCTTTCATTTTTCTCCACATTCAACTTGTGCTCTTTTGCTCTTTCATTAAAGCATCTGCCGGTTTGGCCTATGTAAACTTTTCCACAACTTTTGGGAATGCGGTAAACTACTCCAGAAGCACATTCTGTGAATTTCCTTTGATGTTTGATAATGCAGGGAGGCTTCCTATTCTCTTTCATCATCGCACACACCTTCGAGAGTTTGCATGGTGCGGAGAAAACGATGTTGACGCCGCCTTTCTTCGCAATTCTCTTGTCATTGTGCGATAATTTCTGAAAATACGGGATTATGTGGATCTTCACTGACTGCTCTTCTTCATTGCTCTTGCTGCCAGACTTCATTGTCTGTAGCAGTTTCTCGCACACACTCGAAATGATATGCGGAGCATATCCAGCAGCTCGCAAACGCTGAAGCTGATGCTGAAAACTTTCTTCAGCCATATGGACGCATGCCTTTTCCAGGGCCGACGTGATGCACAACGAAATGATGCCTCTCTTGACCAGCTTTGAATGGGCACTGCTAAAGGGAAGCAGCGCTTTTCTCGACCTGGGTCTGAAGGACCAACATAAACATTGTTCCCCTATGTGCAAAACTAAGTCCAGGAACTGAAGCTGTCCCTCTAAAGGAAACTCGCTGGCGAACCGCAGCCCGCCGGAAACACTTGAAAAAGTAGACAGGACCATCGCAGCCATATCGTGGATGTTGCCGTTCGCAGCAGCACTCAGGAAAACCAGATAATCGTCAACATATCGGCACACACAAATCACACCCAATTCTTGCAACTTCCGTTGTAAGCGCCTGTCAAAGGAAGCCAGAAATATATCGCTTAGTGTTGAGCTTCATGGGGAACTGCGGTTTCAGAATGCTGTTGGTCTCCACACAGGCAATTTTCTAGAACTTTTAGATTTTTATCTCAAGTCTTCAGCCATCCACCACAACGGACAGTACCACATTCAAAAAGCTGGAATTTGCATAGGTTCAAGCATAGCTCCCGCTCTAAGCGATATATTTCTGGCTTCCTTTGACAGGCGCTTACAAGGGAAGTTGCAAGATTTGAGTGTGATTTGTGTGTGCGGATATGTTGACGATTATCTGGTTTTCCTGAGTGCTCCTGCGAACGGCAACATCCACGATATGGCTGCGATGGTCCTGTCTACTTTTTCATGTATAGGCTCTGCTTTGGCCTTTTCATGTGTCTGCGTTGTGGGCTGCGTGTTGGTAGGATGTCATAGCTTCGCGATATTTGTTTTGTTGTTAGTGTTGTTGTTGTGGTTGGTATAAATGTTAGACAATTGGTTATAGCTTGACTTGGTGCCTTTTTTCACTGCATTTCTTGTGTCTGACGAGGCTTGTATAAGCTGCTTGTGTGACCTGGTTTTATACCATGTTTCGTTGTCCAGCCTGAAGATGGTGGTATGATGTACTATGGGTTTTCACTTGCATCACTGTGCATTATCATTTGATGGTTGTGCTGATAATCCATTAGACTGGAAGATTTTTGGTTTACTTAGTGGGCCGACCCTAGTTAAGTTTACCATCTCTGCAGCAGTATTTGATATGTTGTGTTTTAGTGCACGTCACTTCATTGCTTGCTGTTTTTTTTGTGATTAGATAGTAGCGGAGATCGCGTATATACACCTTGGTTTTCTTCACGAAATAAAGTTGTCAGTCTGCGTTTGTGTGCGTCCTACCTTTCCTTCGTTCGTGTCTTATTAGCGCAGCTTTTTATTGCATTGAACTATGAACCAGCTAGCCCGACAAATTTTACACAAAATAGTACCGCCGCAGAAGTCGGCAAATTTTTTGTCGAACAAATTCTCTTGCGACACGGCGCCCCAGAAGTGCTCATCACGGACAGGGGAACGGCGTTTACTGCAGAGTTGATGCGAGCCATTTTGGAATACAGTCACACAATCCATGGACGAACGACTGCGTACCATCCCCAGACCAATGGCTTTACGAAGCGCCTGAATGAAACGGTCGCGGACATGATCGCCATGTACGTCGACGCTGAACACAAGACTTGGGACGCCATCTTGCCGTACGTGATCTTCGCGTATAACACGGCAGTCCAGGAGACGACCAGAGCGACCCCGTTTAAGCTTGTGTACGGCAGGGAGCCCACGACGACGCTCGACGCAATGCTGCCGCACGTAACCAACGAGGACAACCTTGACGTCGCCGCCTACCTGCAGCGTGCATCGGAAGCCCGACGACTCGCACGGCTGCGTATTGAAGACCAATGGCGCACCGACAGCCGACGATAAAACTTACGACGACGCCACGCAGAGTACAACCCAGGAGACCAAGTGTGGGTTTGGACACCAGTTCGCCGTCGCGGATTGCGTGAAAAGTCATCATCATCAGCCTGACTATACCCACTGCAGGGCGAAGGCCTCTCCCTTATTTCTCCACTTAACCCGGTTCTGTGCTATCTGCATCCACTTGACCCCTGTGAACCTCTTAATCTCATCCGCCCACCTCTTTCTGCCGTCCCTTGCTACGCTTTCCTTCCCTTGGAATCGAGTTTGTTACCCTCAGCGACCATCTGTTATCCTCTCTTCGCACTACATGTCCTGCCCATGTCCATTTCTTCTTCTTAATTTCCACTAGAATGTCGGTAACTTGAGTTATTTCTCTGACCCACTCTTCATGCTTCATATCTCCTAATGATTCGTTCCGTAGCCCTCTGGGTTGTCCTCAACTTAAGTACAACTCTCTTGGTTAGCCTCCACGTTTCAGCCCCATGGGTGAGTACAGGTAAGATGCAACTGTTGTATACTTTCCACTTCAGCGATACCGGTAAGCTACTAGTCATAATCTGCGAGTGCTTGCCAAATTCGCTCCATCCCAATCTTATTCTCCTTGTTATTTCCTTTTCATGGTCCCGATCTGTGGTTACTACCTGTCCTAAGTAGACATATTCGCCTAATACTTCCAGTGCTTCGCTACCTAACGTAAACTGCTGTTCCTTCCCGAGGCTGTCGAACATTACCCTTAGTCTTCTGCATATTGATTTTCAAGCCTACCTTTCTACTTTTCCTGTGTAGGCCATCAATCATTATTTGCAGTTCATTTCCCGAGTTGCTTAGCAAGGCAATGTCTTAAGCAAATCGCAGATTATGCATTACATGCATATATGCGCCGCTGTTCGTCACAAGCAGAGGCCACGCAGCCATGAACGTAGGCACCGTGCGGGTACGGGCGTCTCTTTTTAATACATGACTATCAAGCTTAATTCGCCGTTATACGTAGCTACTTTGAATGACGGAGGGCTGGGAGCGCGAAGGCGACAATGCGAGCTCAATCGCCTCTTTTTGGATAATAATATAGATATAGCAGCTGTGCAAGAGTCAAAGATTGAAATCCAAGAGAGCACCGATCGTATGGTGGCTTCTTTTCAAAACAACTTTGATGTGTGTGTGTGCCATTCTGTTGGTGTACCGGGTGGATGCCTTTTATTTTTGCGTAACACGATGGGAGAAGCATAGAGTCCGTTTTTGCCTGTCCAAGTGGCCGGCTTTTGGTTACTGACTTTAGCTACTCTAATTTATGCTTTCGTGTTGTGTGTCTGTATGTTCCCAATTCAGAATGCGAGCGTGAATTGTTTTTTGAATCTCTTGAGTCATGGTTGAAGGTCGACAAAATCTTGCTTGTACTCGGTGACTACAGCTGTGCAGCTGTGCACCGAGCGGCGAAGTGTAAACCTCGGCGAGACAGAATTTGTTGAATGAGTATTGTGTTAACCAGTCTTCAATGCATGAGTATGGCCTTGAGGATGTTGGTAGTGTGTTCTTCACTGGAAACCAGCCAGAGTTCACACACTTTCAGAGAGATAGCCATGCTAGATTGGACAGGGTGTATGCGTCGGTTAATCTTCTTTCCCTATTTACTGCATATGAGGCCAGACCTGTGTATTTCAGTGATCATTGTCTCGTGAGTGCAGTGTTTGGTAGGAAAGGAAAGAAATCGCGATTTAATTGGTACCTATGGAAACTGTATTCCAAACTTCTTGCCGATCAAGAGTTTCTTACGGAAGTTAAGACCCAGTTTGAAAATCGTCTAGCTCTGCGACCAGTAAGCTTTGCAGCAGAATGGGACAGCTTAGAGTGGGTCAAATTGAAAGCATTAGAAAAGAGTAGTAAGGTGCGGCATAAAGAGAAAGAAAAAGAACTGAATGGACAACTTGAGTTTTTTTAACATGAAAAGTACTGTGCCAGGGACTTTCGCCAGTAAAATACGAGAGCTTGAAAGTGGGCTGGAAAGAATCGACAGCGAAAGCGGCCGTCATACATGCAAGGGCTGAAAAACTTTGGGCTGGAGGAGTGCCGACAAAACGAGTGCTAGCAGACGAGAAAAGATACGCCTGCCAGAAAAAAATTAGGAGTGTAAGGTATGCCGGCCGCGTTAATGAAGATAATAATAATAATAATAAGTTTATTCGGACATGAAACATGTACACAGAACATGCCCACGGGAAGAGGCAAAAGGAAGAAGCTGATGGCATCCTTCCTGACGAGGCCTCACCCCGGGTCACACATCAATGGCAGATGGATGGACAAGGTCAAGGTAAGTTTCACGAAGAAAACAAAACAAAACATAACCGATGAAGAAAAAAAATCTCATAGATGATATTTGGCATTATAAGGAATTATATAAGAACCATGGCATCGTAAACAAGGTAAGTACATCAGTAACGCTACAATTCGCGCCACAAAATGTAAACAAAATAATATACGACAAGCACTACAAGTCACATAGATTTGGTGCATTCCTAAGAAGTGGAAAAAAGCAACTTCATTTTCTTTTTAAATTGAAAAATAGTTTTACTGTTTATAGCATCATCAATTATTGAAGGATAGGCATTGCATACTATACTAATTTGGGTATCTGTATGTTGGGTGCCGTAGTTAGTCCGCGCGCGACTGGAAACAAGAGAGGTAACACGGAGACTGTAGCCGGTATTTCTGTTCAGATATGTATTTCTAAATGATGTGATGTCTTGCTTAATTTTATGAAAGATATGCACAGCAACAGAATACTTATGGCACACAGGGAATGGAAGAATATGTAGGGCATGAAATGAGTGGTCGCCGTTTGAAGGGTTCGTGGAACAAGCGCGTAAAGCTCTTTTTTGCAAAGAAAATAGTCTGTCTGAACAAGTTTTGTTGCAAGTCCCCCAGATTAGATTACAGTACACCAGTTGAGAATGGATTAGGGCAAAATACAACTGTTTTTTTATCTAAAGAATATGCTAAAGATATCCAGCGTGCTGTAGCAGACCACTTCGAAGAACTGCTTAGCGTTAAGGTTGAGAATGTCATCATCATCATCAGCCTGATTATACCCTCTGCAGGGCTAAGGCCTCTCTCATATTTCTCCCCTTTAACCCGGTTCTGTGCTAGCTGTATCCACTTGACCCCTGAGAACTTCTTAATCTCATCCGCCCACCTAACTTTCTGCCGCCCCCTGCTACGCTTTCCTTCCCTTGAAATCCAGTTTGTTACCCTCAGCGACCATCGGTTATCCTCTCTTCGCACTACATGTCCTGCCCATGTCCATTTCTTCTTCTTAATTTCTACTAGAATGTCGGTAACTTGAGTTATTTCTCTGACCCACTCTGCAAGCTTTCTATCTCTTAATGTTACCCCTACCATTTTTCGTTCTATAGCCCTCTGGGTTGTCCTCAACTTAAGTAGAACTCTCTTGGTTAGCCTCCACGTTTCAGCCCCATAGGTGAGTACAGGCAAGAAGCAACTGTTGTATACTTTACTCTTGAGCGATACCGGTAAGCTGCTAGTCATAATCTGCGAGTGCTTGCCAAATGCGCTCCATCCCAATCGTATTCTTCTTGTTATTTCCTTTTCGTGGTCCGGATCTGCGGTTACTACCTGTCCTAAGTAGACATATTCACCTACTACTTCTAGTATTTCGCTACCTAATGTAAACTGCTGTTCCTTCCCGAGGCTGTTGAACATTACCTTAGTCTTCCGCATATTGATTTTCAAGCCTACCTTTCTACTTTTCCTGTCTAGGTCATCTATCATTATTTGCAGTTCATCCCCCGAGTTGCTTAGCAAGACAATGTCATCAGCAAATCACAGATTACTGAGGCATTCTCCATCTACCCTTATCCCTAACTGCTCCCATTCCAAGTCTCTGAATACTTCCTCTAAACAAGCTGTGAATAGTACTGGGGAGAATGTGTCTCCTTGCCTAACACCTTTCTTTATGAGAATTTTGTTACTTTCTTTATGCAGAACTATGGTTGCTGTGCAGCCACTATATATATCTTCCAGCACTTTCACGTACGCCTCGTCTACCCCCTGATTTCGCAACGCCTGCATCACCGCCGAGGTTTCAGCTGAGTCAAATGCTTTTTCGTAACTAATGAATGCTATGTATAAGGGCTGGTTATATTCCGAGCATTTTTCTATCACCTGATTTATGGTACGGATATCATCGATAGTAGAGTACCGTTTCCGAAACCCTGCTTGATCCTTTGCTTGATTGCAGTCTAAGGTTGTCCCGATTCTATTAGCGATTACCTTAGTAAATACATTATACGTAACAGTGAGTAAGCTGATTGGTCTGTAATTTTTAAGGTCCTTAGAGTCCCCTTTCTTGTGAATGAGGATAATGTTTGCATTCTTCCATGGTTCCGGTACCGTCGATGACACCAGGCACTGCGTATACAGGGTGGCCAGTTTTTCTAGCACGATATCCCCCCCGTCCTTCAGCAAATCTGTAGTTATCTGATCCTCTCCAGCTGATTTCCCCCTTTTCATAGTTTCTAGTGCTTTCTTGACCTCATCCTTCCTCACTGGTGGAACGTCTGACTGTTTTTCCCTACCGCCAATCTCATTACGGTCCTGACTACGTTTGCTACTGTAGAGATCTCTATAGAACTCCTCGGCTACTGTGACTATCTTTTCCATATTAGTGATGACGTTGCCCGCCTTGTCCTTTATCGCATACATCTGGTTTTTGCCTATGCCCAATTTCTTCTTTACCGCTTTAAGGCTTCCCCCGTTCTTTACAGCATGCTCAATTTTCTCCACGTTATACTTCCTTATATCGGCCACCTTGCGCTTATTGATTAGCTTTGATATCTCGGCCAATTCGATCTGGTCTGTTGGATTGGAAGCTTTCATGCTCTGACGTTTCTTAATCAAATCTTTCGTCTCCTTAGACAGCTTGCCGGTATCCTCTCTAACTATCCTACCGCCTACTTCTACCGCGCACTCAGTAATGATATCTCTGAAATTATTGTTCCTTGCCTCTAGGGTAATGTCGTCATCCTCAGTTAGAGCTGAAAACCTATTCTGTAGCGAGACCCTGAACTCTTCTGCCCTCCCCCTCACCGCTAATTCGTTGATGAATTTCTTTCTTACTAATCTGTTGCGTTCCTTCTTCAGATTTAGGCTAATTCGGGACCTCACCATCCTGTGGTCACTGCATCGCACTTTCCCGATTACCTCTACATCTTGGATAACGGCGGGGGTTGAACACATTATGAAGTCGATTTCATTTTTAGTCTCCCCGTTAGGACTTTTCCATGTCCATTTCCGGTTCTTCCGTTTCCTGAGACTGTAGGCGGCTTTTAAACAGATTTTCTAAGACTGATGCCTACACTGGATGACGAAAGTAAAGCGCGCCCAGAAACACCGATAACGTTGCAGGAGACAAAATCTGAAAAAGATGACCTGTCGCCTTTGAAAGCCCCTGGGCCGGATGGTCTAAGCGCTGTCTTCATTAAAACTTTTCAGCAGTATGCGGCTCAGTTTATGCTCCATGTAATCACTGAAGCTTATGAAAGTAAAACTGTTACATTGTCTTTCTCTACATCACACATTGTTCTAATACCCAAGACAGAAGATCCAGAGAAACGACTGTTGGTGGGGTCATATCGACCTATTAGCCTCACCAATGTTGACTACAAGATGTACATGAAGGTTTTAGCAAAAAGACTGCAAAGCGTAATAAAAAAATTTGTTGGATCTCATCAGACGTGTGGCATTAAGGGTCGTTCCGTTGCCACAAATATACACGTTGCACGAACCATATTAAAATGTGTTGATGCACTCGGTGGTCAGATAGCCATGATGAAATTAGACTTGGCAAAAGCCTTCGACCGTGTTTATCAAGATTTTTTTTCCATTCTGGAGCATTCTAACCTTGGTGAAGTCATAGTGGGGGGTGTTAAAATGGCTTATGCGAACTGCACGACCCATATTATAGTGAATGGTGAACTGACTGACAGCAATGCGGTAAGTTCATCGGTAAGGCAGGGCTGCCCGCTCTCACCCCTGCTTTTTGCAGTGTATTTGAAACTACGACGAAAATATCCCACAAAACGCGTGAACTCAAACAGCGCCTAAACAGCACCTGGTCGTCCACACATAACCCGGCGAAGACCTGCGGTACCCCGGCAACGTTCCCGTTTTGTGGAACAGCTGTGCGAGCAACTTCTGAGCTTCAAATTTTCAAGGAGTTCTCCGACGGCGCGGTGTGTTCGAGCTTCCCGCCATCGTCGGAGCTGCCATCTTCTGACGGGACTACGAGAACAAGACTGTTATCACGGGGGCGTTGTCATTTTGGCAGACCGGACGTTAACGAGGTTGGTGGCATACATTTTCGTTTTTCGGTAAAGTATCTCCCACTGCTGTTGCCGAGATTATTTGTGGTGCTTTTTTGTCTTCAATTCCCTTGAGACGAAGGATGAATGAATGATTAAATAAATGGAAAAAGGTCGGCTGATTTTATCAAGTCCAGAAGTGAGCGATGATGAGGTCCCAGCGTCCAAGTGACGTATGAGGCAGGATTGGTTGCTGAAAGGCCAGCTATGCTCAGGTGCCTGATTCGTGTTCGCTTTAGTGCTGGGCAGTCCCACAGCAAGTGGTGGATGTCAGCCTCGACATCTTCGTTTTTACAGATCGGGCATCCTGGGCGAGGATATAGGTGTTGGAAGTGTGACCACGTCCTAGTGAGTGCTGGTGTAAGGGCAACACCGACCCGGATCCTCCTAAGCGCAACCTCCTCTGTACAGGTGAGACCGCGGGGAAGGGATATCGCACACGGAGGGATAAGTGCACGTGTGCGGCGCCGGAGGTGCTCCTTAAGGCCCGACTCCAAACACACACGCGTCATGCGCTGCCGCGCGCCGACGTCGCACGCGTCAGCCAAACTCTGTCTGCGCATGCGCGCGGGCCCTGACGCGAGCAACGCGAGCGACGACGCTCCGATCTGTCCTTGCCAGATATTTGGCGCGCGCGACGCACGCGTCGTTTCCGGCGCGCAGGCGTCATGACCGGCGTAGACCAATCGGACAACGCCCTGGTTGTTCCACATCCGGAATGAGGCTTCGAGCGGCTACTGCTTTTTTTGTCGTCGATAGAAAACAGTGCAATGGAGATGCTTTGGGCTAAAGACGTTGATAACGAGTCGTTAATTGCGGAAATGGAAAGAAGGCCATCATTGTGGCTGGCGAGCCACCGGCTACATAAAAACAAGTCGGTGAAAAGAGCTCTCTGGGAGGAAATACTTGGAGTAATTCTTCCGGGAGCACCACGAGTAGGTAAGCCAACCTGACATTTATGACATGCATGTGCATAAAAATATTTTTGTCACTGTGTTTCAATCACGCAGAAGGAATAAACTTCCTCCAGAGGCGGTGGAAGTCGCTCCGAGATAAATTTCGCCGTATCCTAACGGCAGAGAAAGAGTGCAAAAAAAGTGGCGCCGGCACAGAAGACGCAGAGGCCAGCGAATTTGAAGTTGCGTGGCCTTATTACACGCAACTTTTGTTCCTGCGAGACACGATGGAGTGTAGGCCGTAAGTGCAGCTTTTTTTTTTCTTTGCTACGATTGAAAAGTTTTGATCAAAACGGAAGCGTGTAGTGCCGTGCTTTCGTCGGTCACGTCTATGCTGGCGAAAAATTATGGGCGAGTTGGCAGCGAGTATAAAGAAGTGAGCAGACTTGTCTCGGACGTTGGGGCGATATGCGTCGCAGTGAATGAATTGAAATTAAAGCTAGTTGCTGTGATTAGGTGTGGGAGAGGCTGATTCGTCATTTCCAGTCTCAGTTCTGCTCCCCTTTTGTAAAAAGTTACATTAGCTTCACCTCAGTGCATTACGCCAGTTATTTTTTATTTTAACGGTACATTATAGCCTTGTTTTATGTGCTTTTCGCAGCGTAATATGTTCAAACGGTTCCCTTCACTGCACTGCATGCAGCTGTGCAGTAAAATGCAAATTCAGCACTTCATCATGCCATGATTAGGCCGCAAGATATGTGGGAAAGCCAACTTCTGTAGCAGGTTTATTGGCACTGCACTCCTTCAGTACTTTTGGTAACTATGATCGTCCTTTTGAGCGTAAGAATTATGCGTGAAACACAGTGCCAGATTTTAAAATTTCATTGCTTGACCTGCAGGCGACTGCTTCAGTTCTGTACACAAGCACGTATGCATATACATCCCAGTTCGACGCGATCGACTGTATTACCCCTTTTGATCGACACTAGCAGTGTATCGTTCAAAAAGGATATTGTAACCAGCGTAGGCAACTGGCGAAGGCACTTCACTATAATTCAATTAGCAACATGTCACCTGTTCCCATTAATCGCAGAATTGGATTTGCTGTTTTCAATCTGCCCCTTGCAAGCGCATTACCACTGCATGCTCTTCTGACGCATTTCCCCCATGCAATACTTTAAACCTATGATAAACTGCTGCCGTATACAAGCGGCCTAAGCTCTGTCATTTGCCACTAGAAAAAAAGGACTTTTCTCAAAAAGGGTCCTTTAGTTAATGTTGCTGCTTGGTTCATGCACACTCATTAAGCACCCATTAGAAAACCAATGAAACACTTCTCATTTGTGTGGCTAGTTTCAGCATTCTATATCACCCGGGAGTAAGAAAGCCTTGATATCTTTCGTGCTTTCTTATTCAATGCTCTGAGTATTTTCGGTCTTCTTTCATGCCAAATTGGCACACGTGCTCAATAACTTGCATGATTGTTTGTTCTGTTTTTAATTCCATTTATTTTCATTAGCATATATCAATGTCATCCGTCACTTGCGCTTCTCAAACAGTGTATGGGTAACAAGGTCATCAGGCAGAGACCACCTGGCTTTAGCTTGGTTATCCAAGACCACTGTGTCTGAATTAATGCTCGAAATAAAAAAAAAAATTGCACACACACTTTTTAAAGAAAGCACAGCTTGCTTTTTGTGTGCTAGACTGCCTGCTGCTGCATGGGTATCTGCTTTTCCAACTGCATTAGAAAACTTAGGTGCAGTTCCAGGCCTGGTCTGAAGGTAGCTTTCATACCTATACAGCACATAAAATGAAAGCAGGGTGAATGAACAATTTATTAACTGCTTAGGAGTACTTTATTTTTAAGAGGAGGGCACGAAACTACTGTAGGGGGTAAGGGGGAAAGGCTGGTACAGCAATCACCTGCTAAGGCACATTCGAAACACACGACTAGTGTTCACTGCCCAATAATGTGTGGAACACTGAAACTTAGCATTTAACATCTGCAAGTGCTTTTCGACGTGTCGGCAAGACTCGACATTTGAATCTATGAAGTCGAAATAGGCAAACGCTTTAGGTCAGACTAGGTGTTCAGTTATGAAGTGCACCAGCAATCATTCAGTTTGCTGCTAGTCTGTTTCATGTTGTTGCTAAGGTAAGTCTGTGTTAGTTATCTTACATGCTTTGGTCATTTGCCTTCTAAGAACTTGACAAAAGATAAAGCGCACAGGAAGACACTCAAGAGAAGAAGACACAGAACATGCGCTAACTCTCATCCGATTTATTTGCAGCAATAGCAGCAAATATATGCTGAAAAGGAGTCATGCGCAGGACATATCAATAACATAAAGACAAAGTCAAAACAAGGAATATTACAAAGCACGATCATGAAAACTGATCTCTGCCTTCCGGAGCCGGAGCCGCACCGACGTAACGCTGACACACTTATCTCCCCTTTTCCCGATATGAAATGCCTCCAATAGCTCACACGCTGTCTTATCGCGGCCTTTGCCCAGAACCTTGTCACCCAGTCGCGGCTCGCATGCAGTGCAGTTCACGCAGTGTGCTGCCAAATTTGTCCCTCCACTCCTTAAAGCCCGCAATGTGTCAGCGATATGTCGGTGCAGCTCTGGAAGGCAGAGATCAGTTTTCGTGATCGTGTTTTGTAATATTCCTTGCTTTGACTTTGTCTTTATGTTACTGATATGTACTGCACGACTCCTTTTCAGCATATATTTGCTGCTATTGCTGCAAATAAATCAGGTGAGAGTTGGCGCTTGTTCTGTGTCTTCTTCTCTTGAGTGTATCTTCCTGTGCGCTTTATCTTTAGTCAAGTTGCAATGCGCCATCTAGTCCAACTTCAAGTTTTGTTAAACTGTCTTCTAAGAGATGAGTGTGAAGTCGGAAAGGCATTGAACTTGCGTAAAAAGGAATCAGATGGGAGGTTTTTTGTATTTCAGAAAGAGAAAACTGCAATTATCAAATATGAAAAGGGTTTGACCAATGCCCAAAAGTTTCCAAAAATGACATTATTACTGCTCCCAAAAGTGCTCTAAAATGCTCGAGTCTGCTTCCACCCCTGCCCATTTTATTGAAATGCATGTGCCGCTGCTACTGTCCCTGTTGATAGGTGATGTTTCGATGCAGTTTTCCTGAGCCCCACTAGCACCTGCATATTTTATACCACTTTTACTCACAAATGCATGTGGCAGTATATCTGAGAGAAACAGTGCACTAGACTCTGTACAAACGCATGTGTGATCATCTTTGACCACAAGAGATTAGGAAAGGCTACCCTGCAGGCATGATGTCAGTGCTTCTGAAAGATAGATACAAATAATGATGTGCCATATGAGAATACCTCAACAGTGCTAACAATGTGACTGCAAGATTCAACCTCATAATATGTATGTATTTTCTTTCTCATGTTCAGAACATCAGGAAATTACAAAAAGGCGCCGGCTCGGCATAACCCGGCCGTTGAGCAAGGCCACATCAATGTGGCAGGGCCAAGCGGGCTGCAGCCCCGTGTGCTGCACGTCGACATCGACTGCGGTGTAGATTTCGACGAATTGCCGGCGTCATTTGAAGTCATTCCAGAGGCTCCTCCATCATTGGCTGAGACTCTTCTGTCCGAAACACAGACTTCAGCCGAGTCTCAGGTGTCTGCAGCGTCTCAGGTGTCTGCAGCGTCTCAGGTGTCTGCAGCATCTCAGGTGTCTGCAGCATCTCAGGTGTCGGCTGGAACAGCTGGAAAAAGAAAAAGAAAAGACACAGAGGCAAATGATGATCTGCTACTTGATCAGGTCGGGCGGCTGACGGATGTGCTGACTACCCCTCCCCCCACACAAGACCACATAGACTTGTTTGCAATGTCGCTAGCAGGGATGATGCGACAAGTGCCGCCGGAGCGCCAAGTGAGCCTACGAATTAGGCTGCTCCAAGTACTCGAAGAGTTCATAGTGTGATTAAAAATCTATGTTCTTTATATCACTCGTTTCACTCTAAAATACCTTAAACATGGCATGAAAATGATGTTGCATTGTGCCGAAATGAGGGTTTGTGATGTGTAGTCTGCCACAGCAGTGCTGGATGGAGCATTTACATGCGCTCTAAGTGTGCCACCTTCAAGTTCGCTGTCTTGCTCACAAATAGCGCAGTGGTGACATGGGGCTGAAACTTTTTCAAAATTCCAGCCAGTGGGAATGGCCATATAGCGGTACTATATGGCCATTTACAGGGATTTCTATGCTTGTTCTGAATTTCTGTAGCAGTTTTGAGTTATAATAGTGCACGATAAGGTGCAATTTAGAGCAGAAAATAGCTTCCTGGGACAGAAATCGGGCAACAAGCAGTTGCTGTACATGCATATTATAAAGTACAGTACCTCACCTTCAGTGCCGTGGATGGTGCTGCTGCTGGTTCTGTGCCCTCCTCAAGACTTCCTCCTTGGAAATGCCTGGCTGTTGCCATTGCCAGGAAACCTCACCAACTGTGCTGCAAAAATATGTAGTGAACAGGTCCCTAGCAGCAGCGGCATCAGCGTGGTGATTCCTAGCATGTGTCGGCGCCAGTGAAAAAAACCGAGGCTCGGAATCCTCTTGCAGTGCACCCTGAAGGCCTTGTCGCCAGCGTCCTGGCACGAAATTCCCAAAGCTGTCCTCTCTGTCAGTTGCATTTTGAGAGCGCGGGTTCCGGATAGTCAGGAAGTTGTGCAGGACACAGGCAGCCTTCACGACATAGTCTACGTTTTTGGGGAGCAAGGGTATGGTACGCAGCAATATGCGCCACCTGGCTGCAGTGATGCCGAAGGCATTTTCAACGCACCGCCTGGAAAAGAAATGCAAAGCTTCAAAACAAAAGCATCAGCTGTGGGAGTTTACGTCATGTAAAGCAAAGTTATTTATCAAGCAACACTGGGGAGCTCCAGAAAGCAACCCCTAGGCAACAGACTATGTCAAAAATGACGTCAGGGAGCAAATTATGTAATGATCACAAAACAAAACTGCCGTAAGCCTGTCAATTAGCTCCCACTCCTACTGCTCTGCGCATCTGCTGGTCAGAATCCAACAATAGGAGCAGGGTTAATTATCAGTTTGCAACAGATTTGTGTTTTTTGTGTGATAACTGCATAATATGGCCCCTGACGTGATTAGTACTTCTGAGATGTTCTTTACAGGGTCTCACTTTTACAAGCTACTCAAATTTCATAAGACAGCACCATATCGTACCTTGCTCTGCTCAGCCTGTAATTAAACACCCTCTTTTCGTCCTCCAGGTGCCTTGAGGGGTAAGGGCGCAAGAAGTCCTTCCGCAACTGGAAGGCTTCATCCCCAACAAAAGCAAAAGGGGCGGCCACAGTTGTACCGGGCAGTGTCCCAAGTTGAGGGATGTCGAGACTGCCGTTGGCGAGGTCTTGGCCAAAATCACATTTCTTGAAGGTGCCTCCATCGCTGAGTCGGCCCTCAGTACCCACGTCGACTAGCACATACTTGCATTCGCTATCTACAATAGCCATTAAGACTACTGAGTAAGTTCCCTGAAATAAATTGTACAGCAATGACAATTAGCACAGGCAGCAACACTCAACATAAATCACAAATTCTCCCAGGTCAACATGGCTAGGGCATTAGTGCCTGCTGTATGAATGACAGCACCAATTCTTCACTTTTTTTTTTTTCAGAACATTTTTTTTATTTCATTTTTCAATTTGGTGCCAAAAATAGACAGTCAAGTTTGTACCTAGCCTGCACACGACAGGCACGTCTAGTATTCAGTACCTAAGCTTTAATTTGAGACATAATGGCAAAATGATTTGCAAAAATCTGATACGTGGCGTGCGGGACTCAGCCCTAAACAATTCGGCCTTCCTTCCGAAACCATGCACCAAATACACGCGTAATCTTCGCTACCAGACTTGTCTGGCTAAAATCAACCGAAAGATCTTGGTCCTCTGGTGGCATTCATTATTTGTGCACATCAATAAGAGGCAAGGGCCTTTCCATCTGCATCAGCTTTGGGTGGACATCCCTCCGTTTTCAAGAGCTCATTAGGAGCAAGGCAGTAGAGAAGCCTCCCTCTCTTTTGTCTCCAAGTCTGCATATTTTGTAGTTGTAATATTGCTCTCGACAACCTGACTGAAGTGAAAATTAGACGAGAAGCATTGTTTTCTGTTGTCAATGCAGCAGCTGTATTGCAAGGGTTGGTGACAACAGAGTTGCTCAACTGAAGACACCACTCTGGAAACAGATGGATTTTTTTTTTTTTGAAAGCCAGAAAAACTGGAGTAAACTGTGGGAACAAGTATCATTAGTTCACATATAAATACAATATTCTGAGAGCCTTTCACAGATAGCTGAGAGAACTGCATGCTTAAAGATGCAGATACTATCTGTTCCAGCACAAAAAACGAATGAGAAAATTATATGTTTCAAGCAACGCTGTTGCAAAGAGAATTACTGATATGAGCTTGGACATTGCCCATGCTTACCACTGGCATTAAGAAAGTGCCCAGTGTTTCATTTTCATTACGGCCGTAGGTGAAAAACTAAATATGACAAGCACTACTGCACCATTGTCACTACAGCAATGGACACCATTTCAGCACTTGAACAAGTTAGTGAGCAAACTAGCTTGCAGTGGAAGCAGAAGGTTATATTGTAACCACTGTCTGCCACTGATGGTTGCAAAAAGTGGTCCTGTATGACATTTGTGGATAAAGCTTGCTTGCCTGATGTCACCCCGAATCTTCTACCATTGACCACTCTACAGCGAGACAGAATATGAAACTCGTCATCGACATTGTGTTTGATGTAACTAACTTTAACTTGTTCAAGACCACTGAAGACTAGTCTATACACCTCTCTTTCAAAAGGTAGCATTGGGAAAATGAAGAGATTTTTCGCCCTTAAAGAATACATTGACAGCTTCTAGGCGGTGAAAATTGAGGCAACTGCCAAGCTATGAAATAAGATGTGCCTTTGTTATCTTGCCCTGTTCAGACGTGTGACCACCAGAATATATGTAATCCAAAAGTTACGGAAAACAATATATCAACGAAAATGTGCCTTGACGTTCATGTATTTTGTAGAGCAACAGCTTTAGGAGGAACATACAGGAGCCAATAAGCTGAACCAATTCCCAACTTTAAGGTCACTCAGGCATGCTCCCCAAGAATCTTCTGATGTTTTTGCAGATCGCTCACCACAATCTTAACGAATAATTTGAAATGGACTGTTAAGTAATGCACATGCTCTTTAATGTGCTTGAAATGTTCTCTTTACCCTTTGCTGTACATGTTGAAAATAATAACGGCTCATCTTCGTTATCAACTTTACCACAATACATCCCACTTCTTTGGCTTCAGTGCATTTTATTTGTGCACTTAGGTGAATGGGTACGTCAGACTCGCAACAACCGCAAAGAGTACTACGTGATGACCAGAGGTTCTGAACAAAAAAAAAAAAAAAAAAGGCATGCAAATAAGGACTGTGCAAATATTTGATTGCATAAAAATTTTTTGCACGCCCCTTTCATTGTAAATAGAGCTCAGTGAGCAAGCAAAAGATTGTGACAGAAGTTTGAAGATGCACACTTCCCAGTTTTGCACTTGCTCGGATAACAATTTGTCCAGTCTCTGACACAAAGGGACACTAATCAATGCCATGTCTGTGTGTACGTACTTGTATCTTTGCTGTGCCTATGCAAGGTCCTCTGAATTCAAGGATGACAGATGACTACCTCACAGCTACCACACGAACCATTTCTGCACAACACCTTGTTCCAGATATTGCTTCCCTTGTTACTGACAAGCATTGTTAAACCACAAGCCAGCAGAATGCTTAGAACTTGGCCTGCTAATTCGGGTTCTACATGCACATCACTTAGCGCCATATTACTTAGATCAGCATTTTTACCTTATCCTAGGAACAGACCTATCTGAGCAGAGCCCATCTCAGGTAACAAACTTTACCTTGTAATTGAAGTATGTGCTTCCGGAATTGGGAGGGCAGAAAATTGCAACATGTTTGCCGTCGACTGCCCCTAAGCAGTTGGGAAATTGCCATTTCATGCTGAAACCTTCAGCAATCTTCTTCCAATCAGCATTTGTGGGTGTCTGAAAGCAGTCATCAGTACTTTTGTAAGCTCACCAGTAGCAATCTTACAAAATGTGCTCAGCTAAATGACTGAAACCCTGTTCAACACCTTCACAAAAAGATGTGAAGACGTTACAACCAAATGAACACTTGGTGTGGATAGGTAATGCTTAGAAAATTCTGATTTAATTAAATGAGCAGGGCCTGATTAAGAAAAAGGGGGGCCTTGGGCTGAAGTACATGCCCCCCCTCATTCTCTTGGCAGCCCTTCTTCACTTCAATACTACACGTTCAAAGTATCATGCAAGAGTTAAAAAATAAACAACAATCACAAGAATGAAGGCAATGATGATCCAAACTACACTCAGGGTTCAGATTTAAGCAATTGAGCAGTAGTTTTAGGATGAAGCTGCTTCAGGGGAAAGAGCAGAGATAGGTTTAGCTGCAAAAAGTTCACCCCACCTTCATAAAGGTGTCTTTGAGTCGTCCCCAAATGGCTCGACAGGTTACATGGATGCAGCGCCTTGCAGTTTCAATACCTACTCTGTAGGCAAGTGCCACATTACAAATATCTTGTCCAGAAGCCAGGTAGCTACAAAACAGAACAGGACAGTCTATTCAAGATGAAATCTGCCTTTACATCCGTGCTTTCATTTCATTTGAGCATAGTGTCACTAATCCATCTCAGTGCAACTACTGCACGCTAGGCATGCCCTGATGCGAAACCTCAAGGTTGTGGATGCAAGGTTATAGGTTTATCATGTTCACATACAGATGTACTCCCTTAAAGAAATACTCAAAATACTAATATTTGTGTGAAAATGTGTTGTGTCTCACTTCTGATTGGCCTGTCAGATAGGGACGTCATGGTATACGTGTCTGGTGCAGGTGATTCAAACAGCGTTATTTAGCCACCTTGGCCTTCCACCTTTCACTGCGCCATTTTCAGTGCAAAAGCACTACTTCAGACCGTCAAAGCTAACCTAACATGTTCTGGCTCACACCTGCTGTGCTCGGGTGGAAAAAAAGGCAGAGCAGATTAGAACCCTTGAATTTCTCGTGGAGAAGTGAGTACAGAAAGTCGCAGCTATCGCTGCAGCCAACCACCCCATGTGCAGGCTACAATATACTCTTACACTGTGAATTGCACATTACTGTCTCCATCAACTTTTATCTGTGCGCAAAAGCTTTCAGACATCCTACACCAATTAGCATTAAAACTCTACTACGTTTAGAAGGACTGCATTAATTTTTCCATTGCAGGTGTTTTATATGAAGCTGTCTTATCAGCACAGAGATAATGAGGGAAAATCAGGATATTAACATGCAATAAAATGAAAAGAAGCACCAAAAGAAAGGAACCCTTTCCTAAGCATAGTGGAAGAAAACACACTCCGAAGGAAACAACTAACAGCAATACCAATGAATGGCAAACTGCAAAAGCACATATAATCTGTGTATGAAATAATTTTACAAGCTTCAGGCAACTCGCAATACCACTAGAGAAATTGTAGACTGCAAAGACACGTCAATGTTTCAGATATATTAATGATCACAATAAATGCATCTACACAAGAGGAATCATTAATTACTCTTCCACAGGTAACTAATAAACTTAGGAGTGATGTAATAAGGCTCTAACACTAACTTCGTTTTTTTCTGATGAAAGAGCATGTTGCAAATACATCCACTACAGTGCTCAAATGCAAGTTGCAGAAACTTAACTATATATGTACCTTGTTGACGACCTCCAAAATAGCACAATGTCACTAAATGTCAAAATCCTGGTTCTTAAAAAGCAGAGGTACATCTCTACAAACCTAAGTGTAATTGCCAGCCGCTCCCCTGGCTCCAGGGGCTCTCTGGCAATGTGTTGCCGTGTCAGGTCAGATTCCACAAAGCTGAGAAGTTCATCGAAGAGTGGCGGCGTCATGCGGAAGAATTTAAAGAACAGTTCGTGGTCTCCTTCCCGCATGCGAGGCATCTGTTGAAAAAAAAAATACTGTTCAGCCTGCAAGCTAACAAAAGGAGACTAGCAGAATGCTCTTCTACCAGTATTCCAAGTCAGTGTACGTCTTTGTCAGCAGACAAAAAGTATCTGTTCACTATCGCACGCGGTGATAAGAATGCCACTGCAGTAAGCTATGCGGGTTTTTTACACTCTGGAATGAACGAAGCTACTTACAGCTGTATGGTAGAGGCCTTCTTCTTTGCGCGCCATAAAAACCGGCCGAACCCACCAGCGCGGCTGTCTGCGCTGGCGCCGCTCCCGTCTCCTTTTCAGGATCAGTAGGAGCAGCGTTCTAATCAGAAACAACACAGCTCTTCTGTTCCTGCGAACTGCCGGCATGATGAGAAGAAGAGACGCGATCTGGCGAATCGGTACGCAATGAAAAAGTTCCGCTCGACGTCGCCCCTGGCCGTACCTCCGCACCACACAGCTACGGCGCTCAACTGGGGAGCCACACTGGCCACACTATCTGATCTGACCGAATGTCGATGGCGCTGCGTGCTATGACTCTGCTAAACGAAAAAAACAAAAAAGACATATTTGTGTACACACTACATCACGCGCATTTGAAAACAATTTTAGTGCTCAAATTACTGTGTCTGAAAACTTTTGACAGTGTTACTGTTTCAAGAAATAACACCGTAGCGCGTGCCAGCGCGACTGTTTGGAGGTGGAGGCCTCTTTCGACGCCCGCCGCGACGCCGCACTCAACGCACCAGCGCTTGACGCGACGCGTAGGAAGTCGCTTGGAGTCGGGCCTTAAGCGTCGTCGACTTCGAGGAGCCGTGGGATTGATGCGTCTTGGTTCAAGAGGCGGGTTCCTAAATCAGCTTGACTTTGATTCCCTTGATGTTTTTGGTTGCCGGTATTACGCTGTCGCGTCTAACTGAAATATAACAACATAAACAAAGCTCCTACTGTGTAGAGCCCGAAAGCTCAAGAAAGACAAAGACTGGAGATATATCTTGGTAGATCAGGGCAAAATCTTGATGAGGAAATTTGAGAAGTCGTCGGTCCTACACATCGCTTCACAGGAAGACTTAGCAAAAGTCGAGTAAGTAAATCAACAATAGTATCGTTCTGGAAAAGGAAATGACAAACACAATTTGTCAAATAGACCAACTGATAAATAATTTGAAAACCGTTTCGATCCTTCACTGCAATGTCCGAAGTTTACGAAAAAACCTTAATGAGTTGACATCGTATATTTCGCGCCATATTTAATTGCTGTATGTGAGACATGGCTGAGAGAAAACGAGGCTATCTCCATATCAGGGTATAAATTGTCCTCTCTCCCACGGGATTCACCTGCTAGGGGAGGCGGAGAAGCAATATTTGTCAGAGATAGCATCCCATTTCAGGTTTTGTCTGCAGCTTCTGTCAATGAAAATGCTATAGAAGCACTCTTTATCAAACTTGCAAGTGGCTTAATAATGGGCGTGGTGTATCGCCCCCGAAGTTCATCACTGACGTGTTCACTGAGAGGTTTCAAGCATCCCTTGCCCTTTTGTCACGCGGGAAAAAGAGTAGAATGGTTATTGTCGGTGACTTTAATATTGACTTAACCTCAGACACACAAAATGATTATACACTCCTGTTGCAGTCTTTCCACATGCATAATTTGATTACTGAACCTACTCGTATTACCACGAACACAAGTACACTGATTAACCATGCGCTTTGTTACATAGATGACAGTGTTTCTGCTGGTGTATGCTGCGACCCGATTGCTGACCACTTGCCCAAATTTGTTGCCGTGCAGTCAAGAGATCCTAAAGTGTCGGATCATAACTCCAACAAACAGCGTAAAAAAATAAACCACCCTCTTCTTCGTAGCCTGCTAGAACAAACTGATTTTTCTGCTTTAATGACAGTAATGTAGACACAGAATTCAACAGTTTTATTAATGCTCTTCAAAGTATAATAACAAAAAGTACTGAAAGTACAAGTGTAATAAAATACAAGAAAACTGTTTGTCAATGGATGACACGATCCGTTCTTGATGACTTAAAAAAAAAGAGTACTGGTATAAGAAATGAAAACAGAATAAAAC
Organism: Amblyomma maculatum; assembly: GCF_055883805.1. Taxonomy (NCBI): domain Eukaryota; kingdom Metazoa; phylum Arthropoda; class Arachnida; order Ixodida; family Ixodidae; genus Amblyomma; species Amblyomma maculatum. Next base: position 34,589,735 of record NC_139348.1, read on the forward strand.
TAATGACTACTACCTGAGCCATTTTAAGCGTCTTAGGAATAGCACAGTATACATAATGAGGAAAAGGAAAAAGGAATATTATTCTTTTCTCATCCAGCAAGCAAAAGGCAATACAGCAAAAATGTGGAATGTTGTAAATGATGCTGTCTGCCTTCGCTCCAAGCAGCACGTGCAACCTGGTGTGATTGATCAAAATGTAGTGGACACTTTTAACAACTATTTTGTAAATATGGGGCATTCCTTAACGCAGCAGCTCACCCCCACATCTGACCCTGGTAGTTTGGTCTGCCCAGTTATAAATAGTTTTGTAATGAGTGACCTTGAGTTAAACGAAATTATAAGAGTAGTTGGTACACTTCAAGTCAGCAAAGCCTCAGGGCTGGAAGCGATCCCTGTGAAATTATTTAAGGACAGTTCAGTCGTTCAGTCGTGTCCGACTCTTCGTGACCCTATGGACCTTATCACGCCACGCTTTCCGGTCTCTCACTATCTTCCTAACATCACATAACTTCATCTGCAGTGCCTCGAGGATGCCATCTAACCATCGCGTTCGCTGCCTACCCCTTCTCCGGCGACCCTCAACCTTTCCCAACATCAAATCTTTCTCCAGCGACTCCTCTCTTCTCATCAGATGACCAAAGTAGCTGAGCTTTAACTTTAAAATTTGACCCTCCAATGAGCAGTCAGGGTTTATGGTCGACAATATCGACTGATTTGATCTTCTGGCAGTCCAAGGAACTCTCAAGTCTTCGCCAGCACCACAATTCAAACGCGTCAATTCTTCGGCAGTCAGCCTTTTTCACAGTCCAACTCTCGCATCCATACATCACAACTGGAAAGACCATAGCACGAATTATACGGATCTTGGTTGGCAGACTAATGTCTCTGCTCTTTACTAGGCGGTCAAGGCTAACCATTGCTCTCTTTCCCAAAAGCAGGCGTCTCCTAATTTCATGGCTGCAGTCTCCTTCCGAGGTAATCTTTGAGCCCAAGAAGAGAAAATCTGTCACAGCTTCCACTTCTTGTCCCTTGGTGCTCCAGGACTTGATAGGGCAAGACGCCATGATTTTAGTCTTTTCAATGTTCAGTTTAAGCCCAAACTTCTCACTCTCTTCTTGTACGCGCATCAGAAGTCTCTTGAGTTCCACTTCACTTTCTGCCATTAAAGTGGTATCATCCGCATATCTAAGGTTGTTGATACGTTTTCCAGCAATCTTCACTCCATCTGAAGACTCGTCCAGACCGGCCTTCCTCATGATGCACTCTGCTTATAGGTTAAATAGGCAGGACGACAGTATGCAGCCTTGCCTCACTCCTTTCTCAATCGGAAACCAACCAGTAAGACCATGACCAGTTCTAACTGTGGCCTCTTGCCCTTCATACAGGTTCCTGAGGAGACAGATGAGGTGAATTGGAACTTCCATCTCTTGGAGAGCTTGTCACAATCTGCTGTGATCTACGCAGTCAAACGTTTTCGCATAATCAATAAAGCAGAAGTAGATGGGTTTCTGGAACTCTCTTGCTTTTTCCATGAACCAGCGAAGGTTGGCAATTTGGTCTCTAGTTCCTCTGCCCTTGCGAAACCCAGCTTGCACGTCCGGAAGTTCCCGATTCACATACTGCTGCAGCCTACCTTGGAGGATTTTCAACATCACCTTGCTAGCATGCGAAATAAGCGCGATCGTGCGGTAGTTGGAACAATCTTTGGCACTGCCTTTCTTTGGAATGGGGATGTAAACTGACCTCCTCCAAACCTGTGGCCACTACAGGGTTGTCCAAATCTTCTGACATAATGTATGCAGAATGTTAACAGCGTCATGGTTGAGGTTTTGAAGCAACTCAGCTGGAATGCGATCAATTCCGCTAGCTTTGTTCTTAGCAAGGCTGGCAAAGGCCCATTCAACTTCACTCTTCAGGATGCCCGGCTCGAGATCAGTAATCACAACCGTCTTATGTTGGGTTTGCACATTCGGGTCCTTCTTGTACAGTTCTTCTGTGTATTCCTGCCACCTCTTCTTTATCTCTGAGGCTTCAGTGAGGTCCTTGCCTCGTTTGTACTTTATCACGCCCAGCTTAGCACAGAAGCTTCGTTTGATATCTTTGATTGTCTTATACAGAGCTCTTGTGTTCCTTAATTGGCGGTTGTCCTCAACTGCTTGGCACTGTATGTTCAGGAAGGCACTGCTATTTTCTGAAAATCCGCATTGAGAACCTTGTATCTTTCTCTTTCCACCATAACGTTTGCCATCCTCCTTTCCTCCTCCTATGAGAAAAACGACGTCTGATGATGGGGTGCGGTCTAAAAGACATTGTAGGTCCGCATAAAATCTCTCAACGTCAGCTTCTTCAGCAGTAGTGGTCGGTGCATAGACATTGATAACTGTTATGTTGAAAGGGTGACCTTGGATCCGAAGTGAAATCATTCGGTCGTTTTTGGAGTTGTACCCTAGCACTGCTTTGCCCATTCTTCTGTTTACTATGAGAGCGACCCCATTACTTCTCTTGGATTCGTGCCCACAATAAAAGACATAATGGTAGCCGGAGTTAAATTCTCCCATTCCGGTCCACTTGAGCTCGCTGATACCCAAGATATCAATGTTCAATCTGTCGATTTCTTGCTTGACGACATCCAGCTTACCTTGCGTCATAAATCTTACGTTCCATGTTGCTATGTGATATATCGCCTTGCAACTTCGGACTTTCCGGTCGCTTCCCGACACATCCACAACTGAGCGTCCTTTTGGCTTTAGCCCAGCCGCTTCATTCCTCCTGGGGCTACTAGGAATCGCCCTTTCTTCATCCCCAGTAACATGTGGGACGCCTTCCAACCTGGGGGGCTCATCTTCCGGCGCCATATCATTAATGGTATTGTGACTGGCCAGTGATCCCCTTCATGGATCACTGCCTTGTCATGGCGGAGGGGCTTGCGAAACTCGATGATGTTGTGAGCTCTGCTGTGTAGGGCCACCCAAGATAGACAGGTCACGGCAGAGAGTTCTGACAAAATGTGATTCACTGGAGAAGGTAATGGCAACCCACTCCAGTATTTCCGGCCAAGAAAACCCCGTGGCCAGTCACAATTTAAGGACAACATTGACATATTAGCAGGCCACCTACTACATCTATATATGCACTCTATCGAGAGCTCAACATATCCTGCGAGCTTAAAGGTCGCTAAAGTCGTACCGATCTATAAAGGTGCAGAACGGACCGATCCAAGTAATTATAGGCCAATTTCAGTCCTCAGTATTACCAATAGAGTTTTTGAAAAAATATTGTGTGTACAAACAAAGAAGTTTATCGCCAAATACAAGATTACATCCCCTAGTCAGCATGGGTTTACATAGAATAGATCAACACGATACGCCGTTCTTGTGCTAACAAAAACTATAAACAGAGCCCTCCATGACAACAAGATTGTTATAGTTGTGTACTTAGATGTAAAAAAGGCATTTGATACAGTTAATCATGCAATTCATGTAGATAAGCTCTATAAGTATGGGTTTAGAGGGAAAATATCAGAATTTTTCAACAGTTATCTTTCAAACCGAATACAGCAGGGGCAATGAATAACTTAATCTCTGAGGCGCAGGTCGTGTTAACCGAAGTCCCGCAGGTATCATTTTTGGGGCCAATTTTATTCTCGTTATACGTGAATGATTTTCCAACCATATTAAAATATTCCCAAGCTATAATGTACGCGGCTGACACAGCTTTAATATTTACAGGAGACACGATAAACGAGCTAAACAATAAAATAAACGAAGGCTTAGAAATTATCCTTAACTGGTCAACATTTAGAAAACTAAATACACTGTATTTAGTTCAAGGAGAAAATAGTTAAACTACAACGATGTTGCATTGTATTTAAATAGCGTGCCACTACAAAGAGTAAATAATTTCAAATATCTTGGTGTACATTTTGACTCTGACATGCACTGGAAAAATCAGGTGAAGCAGGTTTGCACAAAGTTAGCTTATGGATGTCATGTTTGATTGCAAGTGCGAGAATGTTTTGATTTTTCAATCCTTCGCATACTCTACTTTGCTTTTATACAGAGCGAACTAATGTACTGCGTAGAGTCATGGGGTAGCACGTACATTAAGAAGATGTCACTCAAGACCGGTGCAACACAAGAACAAGCTGTATACGCAGAAGGCTGGAGTATGCATTGGGTCGAGTGTTGCACCGTTCTTGAGTGACATCTTCTTAATGTACGTGGACCTGAAGGATAACTTGGAGGGCCTACATCATTCCACCTTCAGGTACATGGACGACTCTTGAGTATTCACAGACCGTGAAGGATTCAATGAACGAATGAAGGACATTATGGATGTTTTTACTGAGTGTGGATCCGGGTTGGAATTTACTGTTGAAGAACTAGTGGACGATCGGTTACAGTATTTAGATAATTGATTCAATTCGCTGATGATCATGTTTGTTGGGAATACAACCCGAGATCGATAAAGCAGTTGCAAAGCTCCAATTCGGGGCATTCCAAATTAGTGAAGAATGGGATGAACAACGCATGCTTATTAAATGCGTTGAAGAAATCTTGTTACCACGGCATGGGCAAGAGTTTTGAAAGACAAGTGACAAGAATTGCAAAGGCCGGTTATCGGGAGTCAGTTATTATTGAGGCCAGTTGCCGGGTACTGAAGAGCCTTAAAAAAACGCACAGACTGAAATCCCTGCCCAGCATGGGTGAGAGGAAGAGGAAGGTTGCAGTGGTATCGTATGTGCACAAAATTTCGCATGGCCTCAAAAATGTAGTCAAGAGGTATGGTTTTGACGTCGTATTGACCGCCCCGCTCAAGAGGAAGAGGATCTGCCCGGCTATTCAAAGGGAAAGAGAAGCGAAGAAGCAAGAATGTGGGGTGAAACATAGAAACCCATATGTTGGATGCAAGACAGGTGTTGTGTACAGGCTTCCACTCTCTTGTGGAGCCAGTTATCTTCACTTCACTTCACTTTAATACCTTAAAGACCCTCATTAGAGGGTATTACATAAGGGGTGGGGCGCACAGAAATGAAAAACAGAATAGGTAACATATATGTGTATGTAAGTTATACAAATACAAGATTTTCACTGCGCAAGTACACGTGTGATTCGTTCAAGAAATAAAGATGGACATGTGATAGCAGCAAGTTCTCGGGGAAGGCCGTTCCAGTCGTTGGCAGTCCGGGGGAAGAATGATGAAGAAAATGTAGTGGTGCGGGCACGAGGTCGGGACACTTGCTGCTGATGATCGGTGCGGAGGGAGATACGTGGTGGGGGTGCGCAGATGTAAGGTTTCTGTCGTAGCTCGGAGTAAAAAAACTTGTGAAACAAACATAAACTAGCAATGTAGCGACGATGAGCAAGGGTAGGTAGGTTGGACTGTGATTTTAAGGATGATATGCTGATATCAAAAGAATACGATGAATGAATGAATGAATCTAGTTGCTCGGTTTTGAACTGCTTCAATTGAATTACGCAGATATGCTTGTTTCGGAGACCAGATGGGAGATGCATATTCTAATTTTGATCTAACTAGTGATTTGTATGCGAGGAGCTTGATATGCTGAGGTGCAGAGCGTAGGTGGCGCTTTAAAAATCCTAGTGTTCTGTTAGCGGATGATATGATGTTTGAGATATGCGTATTCCACGTAAGATCCTGACAAAGATGAACACCAAGGTATTTGTATGATTGGACAATGTCGAGAGGAACGTTAGACATGCTGTAGCTGAACAGGAGGGGGTAATGGCGACGATGAAACGACATATATTTGCATTTACTTGTGTTAAGTGTCATTAGCCATTCATTACACCAGTCTTTCACAACAGTTAAATTATTTTGAAGGGATTGTTGTTCGAAAGTGTTAGTGACTGTTCTGTAAACAACACAATCGTCAGCAAACATCCGAATATGGCAATCAAAGTTCTCAGGAAGGTCGTTAATATAAATTAGAAACAAAAGTGGCCCAAGGACGGATCCTTGGGGCACGCCCGAGGAGACTGGTAGGAGGTTAGACATTTGATTATTGACGATGACTGATTGGAAGCGGTGAGTTAAGAATTCTTTCATCCATGCTAGTATATCGGGATGCACGTTTAGGCGAGAAAGTTTCAAAAATAAGTGGTTATGAGGTACCTTGTCAAATGCCTTGGCGAAGTCGAGGAAAATAGCGTCAGTTTGGAGGTTAGCATAAAGGTTAGCATGTAAGTCATGAATGAAAAGTGCTAGTTGACTTTCACAGGAGAATCTTTTGCGAAATCCGTGCTGCGAAGAATGAAAAAAATTATTTGAATCCAGAAAGTTCATCGTTAAAGAGTAAATAACGTGTTCCATGAGTTTACATGGTATGCTGGTGAGTGATATGGGCCGATAATTAAGTGGTGAATCTTTGTTACCCGACTTGTGGACCTTAACGATCTTCCCCACTTTCCAGTCATGGGGTATGGCACCTGTAGAGAGAGACTGCGAGAAAAGCAAGCATAAAATCTTAGCAGAAGTATGATTAACATTTTTTAGAACCTTTGTGTTAATTTCGTCAAAGCCGGCGGATGATGACAATTTTAGTTTATCAATAAGACATGATATGCCGGCTTCCGAGAAAGTACCGGCAGGCATTGAAGTTCTTTGGTTAGTTGCTGTCGTGAGGGGAGGCGGTTCTTGTTCTTTAGTGAATACAGATGCGAAAGCAGAATTAAAAATGTTAGCACGCTCAACATCGGAAACAGCGCGTCCGGAATCATCAGTGAGGGTAATAGTGCGTATAGATTGCTGGTTTAAAAGCTGCCAGAATTTAGTAGGATTATCTTTAAGTATGTTAGGCAGGTCAATATGATAAAATTAGTATTTGGCGTTTTTTACTGCAACCAGGTATGTCTTTTCAGCGGTGTAATATTTTTCCCATGCGCAGTCCTGTCCAGTCTGGTTGGCACTGCGGAACAAACGTTTCTTTTTGTTTTCTAATCTCCCCAGAGCCTTGGTGAACCATGGTTTCTGTTTGTTCGCGCGGAAGCTGCATTTGGGAACATATTTGTTAGTAAGTTCGTTCATTTTATCGGTAAACATTAACCAATTTTCGTGGATTGTTTGTTCTTGGAAAGAGCGCTGAAAAGTTGGGAAAAAAGCTTCCTGTTCCCTGCTTACGGCTTCGTAGTTTCCTTTGTTATAAAGGGTGATTGTTTTTTTGGAAGTTACTTTTGTTGTTGGAGTGAAGGTGAAAGACGCATGGATGACTTTGTGATCGCTAATTTCCCGGTGATAAGTAATGGAGTTGAGGCTGTCAGGGTGGCTAGAAAGTATAAGGTCAAGAATGTTAGCGGTATCTCCTGCGACGCGTGTAGGCTGGGTTACTAATTGAGTTATATTAAAATTTAAGCACACATCCATGAACTCCCGTGATTCATCCTATCTAAAAATAGGCTGATGAGGATGATTCCAATCAATACAAGGATAGTTGAAATCTCCAAAAAGTAAAACGTGTGCATTAGGGTGTTTTGTTGTAAGTTTGTTCAGGATGTTGTGCAGCTTTCGAGGGAATTCGGGGTTACTGTGGGGGGGTCTATAGCAAACACCAGTTAGTATAGATACTGGTGTGGCGCGACAAAGCAGCCATAATATTTCGAGGTCGGATTTTATGTGAATGTGGGAACACTGTAGTTGATTGCTGGTAGCGATAAGAATGCCTCCTCCTCGGGGGCCTTTGCGATCAGCACGGAAAAGGTTGAAATTTGGTAAGTTGTACAGAACTTCAGTGTCGCTCACGTTATCGGTCAGCCAAGTCTCTGTCAGTACAAGCAGGTTACTGCCCGTTGAAGAAACAAGGCCGGATACATTATCGCACTTAGAGAGCAGACTGCGTATGTTAGTATAGATAACCGAAAACGAAATATTCTGTCGAGGGGAGTTACGGCGAGGATTAGATAAGTGTTGACGGTGCTGCAAGCGCTATGCTATTTCTTTAACCGTTTCAGTAGCATCATCAAAAGTGTAGTGTTTCTGGCCGAGAAATAGGGTCTTGTACCTCAAAGAAAACGGTCCGGTTTCTGCTCTTGCAAATGCGACAAGATGTTTGCGGGCTTTTTGAACAGAGTGGGTAAAATCTTCTCCAATACTATAGTCCGTGTCTTTCAGCATACGACCTTTGGAAAGAATGGTTTCTTTTGTTTTAAAAGAGGGTAATTTTGCTATAATAGGACGTTGGCGGTCCTTGTTATGGCGTCCCAAGCGATGAGCACGCTCTATCTGACTGGGCTCCAAGGTAAACTCTAAGACATCCTGACAATGCTTAATTATTATTTCTTCAGATTCTGTGAATGCCTCGCGGGGATTGGTGTCTGGAAGGCCATAGAATATCAAGTTGTTGCGGCGTTCTCTGTATCGTCTATTCGAGCCTCAAGGTTGGTAATAAGAGCAGCAGTCTCAACGGCAACGGCAGATTCCATGCCAAGGTTTAGAGTAGGAATGTCCTGAAAGAGGGGTCTGCTAGGCGCTTACTCAGATCGGAAATGGTTTGGTCGACAGAACGCATCTGACATTTAAGTTCCTATACATCAGCGAGTATTTGGCCTTGACCGGCTGACAATTTCTTGAGTTAAGCAAGAACACTATCAAGTTTGTCCGGACCAGGGTTCGTTTCAATATCGCCGGACAAAAGAAGAAGAGATTTTACGACACAAAAGCATTCACCAGCCATAGAAATGCAGCACTGCAGGCTCGGCAGCTGTACCAGGCAACGGTCACTACATTTTTTAGAAAAAAGGCAGTATGAAGAACTAGCCTGCGTAGCGAAAATCAGTGGATGAGGAGGCTGCATCGTGGCACAGCTACCGAGCCCACAGAGCGCAGGCGGAAGGCGGTGCTCTTTATACGTTGACAGGGTTGATGATGTCGCTGTCGCTTGCCATCCGGCGTCGATGGTCCAGGAAGGGAGCGCTGTTTTCACCGACGCATCAGCGCTGCTCGAAACGAAGGGTCCGTTGATCTCGACGTAGAACGGCTGTCCTGGGTCTCGTAGAACGAGCCACGAAGTGTCGAAGATGGCTGGTAAGATACAGGCAAAGGCAGGCGCGAGCATCTTCGTAGCGAAAATCGGTAGATGAGGAGGCTGCATCATGGCACAGCTACCGATCCCATATAGGACAAACAGGACGATGTATTAATAGGAGACTACAGGAACACCGGAACAACTTGGAAAGACGAAAGAACAAAACGTTTCTGGTATCACATTGCCATTCATGTGAAATAATGAAGAAGGAGAAGAAGAATTGCACTCCTAAGTTTGACAAGGTTAGGATTTTGTATCGCCACAAAGATAAGATGACGAGAGAGATAGTGTAATCATATTTTATTTCAACGGAGAATAAGTGTGTCAGCAAGACTTCTCTTGCTCTTTCAAGCAGAGGTGGCTTTTTCAAGTGATTTTTTGTGCAGCAGGTGAACCCAGGAGTTGTTTCACGTGACTGTTCCGTTTTCTTCATGTTTGTTTTTTCTGGGCCTTGGAGTAAAGGGCTTAGGCATAGTTGTGAGTTAGCACTTGTACTGTGACTTTCTTTTATCTTGTCCTGTGTCTTCGTGTTCGCGCTCTGTATATTAATAATGAATTTTTATAGCAGCGTTTTTTATCAAAACGAAAGGCAACTTGTGCGAAAGCGACACATCAATTTTATTGTATGACAGTGAAAAGAAATTCCTTTAACGCGCCTTATGTCGTTGCTGAGCTTTAGGTGACCAACCTGCGCATGTGACAGCAAGCTATATAAGTACGTTTCATGCATGCAATAAAATCGGTTGGAACTTGGCGCTTCGTCCTGTCATTTACCAATTTGTCTTGTCTGTTTTTGGCACCTTAAAACTATTTAATTATGAACCGAAACCAACTAGCCCAGTAGCAAGTGCTCTTAGACTATGTCCATAGTACAGTGGGTCCTTCCATCTCCGTGTGCCATCTCCGCGTTTCATTGATGATTGTATCACCTGTGGTGCAAGGACGTTCGCCTTTGGCATCAATGAAGAAAGTGCGCTTTTCCGCCCTTCATAGGGTGACGTAAACAAAAATTAGCAATATCTTCAGGCCTGAGCTTTGGCGCCAGAGTCACCTTTTTCATGACTTTCTGCGTGTCGCCTGCTTCGCACAAAGTCCTGCAAGTGTCGCTGAGAGCATTTTCGGTCCATCACCAAGTTGGCCTCAAAGATGACTGACCAACTGTGGACGTGCATGTTTAACTGTTTGCTGAGGGAAGCAAGAAAGGACAAGAAAAAGAAAGGTGCTGAAGGATTAGTGATAATGGGGGATGAACATCTGCCAGAGAAGATGAAATCTTTTTGGAAAAAGGACCGAAGTACGCAGTGAGCCAAAAGTGCCGTCTCGAAGTCTATTAGCCATCAACCGACGACCTGCAAAAAAAGCCACATCGGACGAGCGATAAAAATGCCTGCTGGAGGGGGTTGAATCACTTCTAAAGTCGGGTTATCCGAACACCACAAGAAACATGGAAATGTCGACGGAAGCCATTGTGTTGTACTGCAGAAGGAATCGACTGCGTCTACTACAAGCTGATAAGGAGGACCGATTTGCAGTCGGATGATAACTCCTCAGCGAGAGCAACTCAGGCAGTTTTTAAAAAATAAATAAGTGAAATCGGGTGCGATGGCCTTGTGTCATTGTCTGGGGTTGAGCACCCTTACTAACCAGATTAGATATAGTAAAAAGAGGGCGCTCAAAGTTTTCTTTTCTGTCAAACTCACAAGCAAAGCATGCCGTTTAGAACTATTGCAACTGAAAAAGGCACGTGGCAGAAAACCCTCAGCATGTATTTGGCTAATCACTTGTCTAAGCTGCATGTCAATGATCCTTTTTTTTTTTTTTTGAAACGGTCAAGTGAAATTTGTGACCTTTTTGAAACTAACCCTGATATTTGGAGTGCTTTTTCAGTGGATGTTGCAGATTTATTCGATTCACTTCCTCATGGCCCTTCGTTTTCCGCTGTTATGGAGTGCATTGAAGAAAGTGACCCGATTGCTTTTCAGAACTCAGCCGCTATTTCCATAGGAGACTTTTTAACCTTATTACAGTTTTACCTGGAATCTACTTTTATCACTTCTGACCACCAGTTTTTCCTGCAGAAGTCAGGCATATGCATTGGCTCCTGTGTGTTACCGGTGCTTTGTCACATCTTTTTTTCTCATACTGACCAAGCTCTGCAGCAAGTTTTACCCATTGACACGGGTTTTAAAGTTTTTAGGTATGTCGAAGATTTTATGATTGTTTTAACTAAAGAAGGTCTTTACAACCTTAAGGAAACTGTGGACAGTATTTTATCTTCCTTTAGAGAGCAAGGAAAAGGTCTGGAGTTCACATACGAACTACCTGACCATGATTCATTACAGGTTTTATACTTGAAACTTGAGTTCTGTGGTGATCGGGTCTGTTGGTCATAATTTGCGCGCGCAAAGAAGCAGCTGCTACCTTTTGACTCCTGCCATTCTAAACTTGTAAAACACGGGATTGCTTCGCTTTGCCTAGAATCAACACTGAAAAAGTCATGTCCTCACAAAATGCGGGACAGTTTTAATCAACAATTAGCTAGGCTTTTTGCAGCCGGGTTCCCCCGTTCGCTCGTGACTGCGGTGGTTGAACGTCTCCTAAACAAGACAAAGAATGGTGCTGGTAGAGCTATAGGCAAGAGTTACTCGAGAAGAGGTAAGACCAGCGGTAGTGCCATACGTGCATCGTGTGGCCCATAATTTGGAAAACGTTGCCAGCCGCCATGGTGTACAGCTCGCCTTTTCTGCACCGAGAAAGCTAAGTGGCCTTTGCTCACGTACCGGTAAAGAGAACACCAAGGAACGAGGCTGCGGAACAAAGCACAGGAGATCGTTCGTGACATGTGCTGAAGAGGCTGTCTACGAAATCTCCCTGTCTTGCGGGTCTGACTGGCAGGTGATTGAATGAGCGGACGAGGCAATATGAGAGAAACGTACACATCGAACTAAGCACATTAATGAGTGCCCACCCTGCTTCACTGATGTGCGCATTCTGGGCAAAGATGCTAGGGAGTTGATAGAAGCGTTTTTTATCTTGTGCACACATCAATATTATTGTATAACAGTGAAAAAAAAAATTCCCGTCATGTCATTCCTGAGAATTAGGTGACCCACCTGCGCATGTGACGACAAGCTATTAAGTACGTTCCATGTATGCAATAAAATCAGTTTGAAGTTTGCGCTTCATCCTGTCCCCTACCTATGTGTCTTGTCTGTTTTTTGCGTTTTAAAACTATTTAATTCTGGACCAAAACCAACTAGCCCATCAGCAATTGCTCTTAGCGCATGTGATGCTGTATGTGTGCTCGTCGAAATAAAATTTGTTGAAAGTCAGCGCTCGTTTGTCGTCCTCTTCTCCCGTCACGCTGTTGTTTTCCTGTGTTTTTCGTATGGATGTAAATTGGAAATTAAAATTTCCCCCACTTGTTTGCTCTCCGATATTTTTTGTAGGCGCGCACAGCCTGTTCACTTGCTTGAAGAGCTCCGGTACTAAAAGCTTGTTCATTAGGTAGGTATCATAATCGGAGTACACAAAAAAAGCTACAGGAAATGTTAAAATAGCATGTATACCCTTATGCCCGCGCATGCTTTTTTTCCGCATGGGTGTAGGGGCAAGACATGCTGCCCCTACACCTTAAGGTCTCGTTTTTGAATTTTCAGGTGTTTTGTGATTCCCGAAAGGATTCGTTGAAGCGCGAAGCATCTTTGCAGGCCGGGGTGCGTGTTATCAGTTCAGTCGTTCAGTCGTGTCCGACTCTTCGTGACCCTATGGACCATATCACGCCACGCTTCCCGGTCTCTATCTTCCTAACATCACATAACTTCATCTACAGCGCCTCGAGGATGCCATCTAACCATCGCGATCGCTGCCTACCCCTTCTCCGGGGACCCTCAACCTTTCCCAACATCAAATCTTTCTCCAGCGACTCCTCTCTTCTCATCAGATGACCAAAGTAGCTGAGCTTTAACTTTAGAATTTGACCCTCCAATGAGCAGTCAGGGTTTATGGTCGACGTGTTGTAGACACCTGAAAAACCCATTAAGGTTGTTTTATTTTTTTACAGTGCAATACTAGGTCTATATTATATTAAGCACGTACTACCTACATAGTACGAACGTCTAGGTGAGGTAGTATTGTGTACCATCCAGAAGGTAGCATATTATAGTACCATTCAATGGCAAACAATAATGCACGAAGGTGTTCACTAACGTACTACTAACTGCTGCTAGTACTGTTCACTAACTGTTCACAAGCTAGTACGGCTCTCTTACCTGGGCAGTCAATTTCACTAGCTGTATATTTGCTACCTAGGGTTACTAAGAAGGTAGTGACCTATGGGACAAGTAACTGATGAGTAGTTACTTATTGAATTCTGCAACCTTTTTCTTGAACATGTAGTCAGCGTCCGTCCTGCGTTTGCGTGCTCCTTCATCCTCGTTCTTTGTTTTTTTTTTTCGCGCTATTCTTTTGAGCCATGAACCAACTAGCCAAGCCTTGATACAGTGGGGAGGTTGTGTTAAAAGCTGGCTATGCTTTCAACACAATTCGTTCTAATCTCAAAATTACTAGAGTCCTGTCGATCGTAAAAGTGCAAAGAAAGGCATCGACTAAAGCAATAGACAGTCCTTGTTCTTTAATCCTTAGTCATCGTCTTTCTTTTCTCATTCACGATCAACATGGTAAACCAGATTGCCCAAATGCGGCAATTATCGAACTAGAATTGTGTAAGAACAGTAACGACATCTAATTTTACAAGCAAAAGTTGCAAACATTTGTATATTTGCGAACTCGTTAGCATAGTGTTTTCAGTTTACAGGGCACTTGCAAAAGTAATCAATAGTGAAGTAAGGAGAATCCTGGGCTTCAATAAACAAAAGACTGGGTATGGTTTCGTAACGAATAATTGTCAATAAACCACACTCAGTCTGTGTATCACACGAATGTTGAGAATGTAAAAAACCGCTGCGGAAAGATCAATGAGCTGTTTCCATTCTCCGTTGAACGCTGCAATTTTTTTGAACAAATTTTATTTCGTCGCTTGTGAATTGAATGCATTAGCCGAGTCTCGTTGCGGTCCACAGACGGAGAACAGCTAAGACGCTAATAGCACGCGCTTTGTCAGTCTGCCGAAATCACACACACAAAAAAACACATTCTTGCTACAGGGTATCGAGGCTCACGTAAAGTGAACGATCATGCTGTCATTATTTCTTCTTACTCGTTTTGTAAGAAGCCTTGAGGGGCGAAAGATCGGTATAAGTCTAAGTTATATGAGCTTTGCAGCTAGCCAGTTTAAAACAGTGAGCACAAACAGGGAGCACAGGCGAATAATCAAGCGCTGGTGGCTAACTAAATCAGCAATTTGGTCGGTATTAATGTGTAGCTTAATATTGCGCTGAGAGTACAGAACACGCTGCAGTAGTAAAAAACGAAACTAATAAACTTAACGCCGTTTATGTAACTTTTCACCATGAAAATTGATAAGCATGAAGGCCGAGCCCCCCTAAATGTCAGCAAGAGGCTTTCCTCGGTACAAGAGAGCATGGCTATCCGAGTGAAATAATTTGGATGTCTTTGGGCGCAAGAGAACTTTCTTTCTTGGTGCTCATTGCTTGGAGAGGACGGAGTGTATCCAGGGGATGTGTTTGCCGAGGCGCAGGAACATTCCGCTGATGCTGGGCCCCATGCTGACGTCCTCCTTGAAGGTGGCCAGGCCGGGACACACGTAGCGACCCTCGCCGCCCTTGGGGGCGCAGGCCAGCCCGCCGCCGGTGCACGACTGCAAAGACAATTTAAAACCGCGAGCACTTTACAACCAACAGAAAACTTTATGGCGTTGATTTCTTACTTGTTTTGTTATTACGGCCTTACTTTGCTCATGAGTGGCGGCAGTGATTTCCTACAGTGACGCATCCGTTCTTTGTGCGCAAAGTGGTGCCATACTATTTCGTTTCTCTTCAAGTTGGATGCTGATTAGAACACAAGTGCCTCCACTTGCATGCCCTCGAGAGGATAGACGATTTCAACAAAACAATTTTCGTTTCCAGAAGGAAAGAATTTATCAAGCCAGTCTCTTGATGCCAAACCGGCATAACCATGCAAAACAGTGCTTTCAAATGTCCTATTTGCTCTAGACGTAGTTAAACCCGAGCTAATTTATTTGTATTTTGTTTTAATTGGTTCACAGGAATGGAAAGGCGCAGTAGCTGTCACATTTGCTCTGTGGGCACCTGAACCGCGCCGGAAGGGAAAGGAGGAAGGTGGGATTGATAGTGCAAAGAGAGAAAGGGGAGCCGTAGTGGAGGGCTACGCAGTAACTTCGACCACCTGCGGGTCTTTAACGTGCGCTGACATCCCACAGCATGCGGACGCCGCTTCGTTTCGCCATCATCGAAACGCAGCCTCCGTGGTCAGGTTCGAATCTCGGAACTCCGGCACAGTAGTCGGGCGTCGTACCACTGCACCACCCCGGCGTGCTCTGATTCTTGGCCTTTTTGATATCACCAACCATGCTTGTGCATGCTGCACAACTTTATTATTCCACTCCTTATTGTTAATCTCCAGAGGGTAAACGAATGGACGGATAGGGTTAGCCTATTTTCAGTCTTGGTGCCATCAGATTACTTGATGAGTATTTAGGGTGTTCCGCGACACAATGAGGGCTTCTCCCTCGACGGCAGCTGTAGTGTTCCCTTTTGAGAAATATTGTTTTCTGGTCTTCATTGCAGAAGGCGTGATTTTAATTGGAACGGGAAAGCGGACATATCCCTCGCGAGCACCACACTGTGGTGCTCGGCGGATCTCCGTTCAAGACACCGCAGGGATATCATTTCTTGCTTTCTTCACCATGCAGGCCTGTCTCCCGAGAAGTCACGACTCCTACTCTTGACTCACTCTGCTTATCAACTCACTGGGAGTTAGCGCTTGTCCGTGTCTTCCTTTCGTGTACTTTCACGCTATTTTCCATCATGAACCAACTTTCGGCAAAACTTGGGCACCTCCCCAAAGTTTCTCAATGTCGCGTCCTTGGCATGCCGGCAAAAATGTCCGGGCTCGGCTGTTGCTACCTGTCTGTCATCCATTTACTTCGCCGAGTTGTGAGACGGTCCTCTGGCCTGAGCTCACGCCTATCTACTGGCTCACATGCTGGCTCTTAACAAATTCATTTACTTTACATATATTTCATTCACCCAGGGCCAGTTAGACACACTTGCAACAGCTCTTCACGACCTTTATAAAGCTGCTCTTTGTCTTCCCATAACCACTTACACCGATAAGCTTTATGCCGGTCGCGAAATCGGCGCAAGTGTTTACTAAGCCGGCGCAGCGCGAGGCCCGCGCGTCGCCGCATGGTACCTTCCACAAGATTCGAGAAAAACCTCCTTCCCTGCGCGAGAGGGCGCGTAGCTTTGTACGCGTCGCCGTCGCCCTATTTCTCACCACCCGGCGATGAAGGCGATTCATCGGTCTGGAATGTGCCAGACCTTTCGAGAACATTCTATGGGACCTAACCAATGACGACGCGCGGCTCGACGCGAGGAGAAGAGAGCGCTTTAACCAGCGAAGCTAAGTGTGTGTGCGCGCTAGCTTTGGCGCGTGTTAACATACAGACGCGGCTCGTTTTATTCAAAGAGACCGCGCCGCTTGCGTAGTCAGTCAGTTAGTCAGTGTTTGCGACGTGTTCGCTTGTGCTTCGACTGGACTCCTGGGGATTACCTGCTGCTGGCAAGCCCACGGACCTGCGAGGGAGCGGCGCTCGTCTTGCATGGCGGCCACATCGTGACTCTCGAGGCGTCGGACTGCAACAGTGCCCGGTGAACAATTTGGTGTTTGTTTTTGTGACTCTCTCGTGCTTGATCTGTGTTGTAAAGCCTCTGTGTTATTGAATACCTCTGTAATTGCATGCTTAGCGTTTGTATTCTGTGAACCTCTCGTCTGTGCATTTCAAGTGTTCTTGTGTATTCCTTTGTATCGTCTCTTGCTGTGCATAAATTGTTTTGTTTGTTACTTCTGACTCCGAACCTTACTCTGGCTTGAACCGGCGACAGCTGGGCACCAAACGGCCACCCCCTTCAGTCACTACAAGGTAGTTGAATTCCGGCTGAGCTTGCCACGCAGGTCTAGGACATCTCCTTTGCGACCGGAACAGCTACCCCCACTCACTCTAAGGGTGTCTGGGAGTGTGCGCACCGTTAAGGGCGCATCATTAATAATCGCCCTAAATATTAACGGGTAACAATGCCACCGGTCTTTCTCATCCTCTTCGCAGTCTCCTTTCCCGTCACCGTGACCTACAGATAGCTCGTCTCTCCGGCACAGTTTATGGACTCTGGCTTCTCAACCAGGCTAACATTTCCCCCATCCAGTCAGTCCCTCTGCCAACTCCTTCCCCTCCAGAGGCCACTAACCGCCGTATACTTCCTCTTCCAGCCAATATGTGACCGGCCCTGCATGCTGGCCGCCGATAAGCTGCTGCCTCTCATCATAGTGCGCCCTTCAATACCCATGGAGTCGCTTACACGGATGCCTCTTATGTGGCTCCTCGCGGGTTTGGAAGCCAGGTTCTCTTTCATCCTCATCTATCTACCCTGTCACACACACTAGCTGCCCCTTTCTCTACCCTCCGGATATTATCTCGCTTAAGGTCCTCTCCATCAATCATGCCATTCAAAGTTTCCATTCTCTCCCACCTATGCCTCAGTATAAACACTTACTCCCAGGCTGCTATCCGCGCCATTCAATCTAAACGTTTACCACATCATCTGTCCACGGAGCTCGAGGCTGCACGTGTTGCGCTGCAGCCCCTCTTCCTCCGATGGATCCCTGGACACTCGGGGATTGACGGCAATGAGCTTACGAACCAGCTGAAACTCGTAACCGGGCACCGTTCATTCCCGAGCCAAGATCTTTGGAGGGCAGGTCGAGACTGTCTCTTCGCACCACAATCAGCGAATATTACAATGCTGCTCGCTTAGACCGCAAGCTCTACCCCGACCATCATCCTAATCTTTCCGTTCGAGAGGCTCACATCCTTCGACAAATACAGTTGAATACACTCATAACCACTGCACGGCTATATCTCTACAAATTCCGTCGTGATCCATCACGCCCCAACTGCCCATCCCCTTATGCCAACCTTTCACACTGCCTATTTTCATGTCCGGTTGTATCGCAATCGGGATTCTTTCCCACCGCCTCCCATACTATCTGGACCTGGATGGACTGGCTTGGTGCCTAGAGTGAAGAAGAACAGCGTCTGCTTGTCCAGCAGACCATCGATGTATTAGGCGCCTAAGTGTTGCGACTCAATAAAGTCTACTACTTACTACTGCTTACTACTTTAATACTACTGCTACTATATGTACTCGTAGACTGTTGGCTTCTTTCAATTCTATAATATCGATCCCCCTCTTTCCCTTGAATTGTCTGCGTAATAGCTTGCGAGGGTCTCGGTTCTGGCAGTCGAAAAAGGTAAAGTAAGAGGGCTCTCGCACTCTCCCTAATGATCACGTGCTACGTGACGCTCGCGGTATAACAGGACATTCGCCACTAGGGATGAAGGCGGCGCTCGCAGGCTTCGGTTACAGTCAACATATATACCCAAGAAAGCGCAAGGTCGTCGATGTAGCTCAATTGGAAGAGCACTGGACGCGATATTCTGAGATCCATCGGCGCGTTGTTTTATTGAGAAACCAATACTACTCGCACTTTCAAGTCTTCGCGTGACCCGGCCGCAGTTACGTCTTACCAACGTGACGCTGTGATGTCACATCCCAAGTGACACACGGGCTGACAGGAGCTGCCAACTTGGGTCTCTCGTTTCACATGGGACAGTTATGTCAGAATCAGCCTTCTAGGAACCTGGCATTCACGTTACCCCTATAGGCCACTAAGGCACGTTCATATGGGTTGCTTAAAGCGGGGCTTTATATGTGGGCTGAGGAGAAAGAAAAAGAGAAGAATAAGCCTCGGTCACCCACAGCTAATGCTTTAGCTCAGTATTTGGTTTAGCAGCATTGAACCCTTTTAATCCTTCTTTTCGCTGTTCAGTTAATATTCTTTATCCCTGAAAATCATCACAAGACTAATTCTTGTCAATGAAAATAGCTAAAACATACAGAAAAAAATATCTCCAACGCTTTCCTTGGACTCGTATACTGTTGGCCTCTTTTAATTATATAATATACATATACATATTGTAGTGTGGTAATCTTCATCGATATAACCACTGACATGCGTCGCGTGCTGCCGCTCTCAAGGACGAAGAAGTTGTTCGCTGCTTTGCTCTTTCGCCACGCCTGACGCTTCGCTGCGAGTCTCCCCTGAGCGGCTGGAATCATCTGGGTTCACCGAATAAACACACCCCCTACAATTGGTGCAGGTGCTGCTGGGTACGTTCCCGTCCACCCTGGAACTAAGAAGCCGCACGTTACCCTCTGCTTCCAGCATGCCGGACGACACTGCCACGACATCGTCGCCCCTCCCAACCACCGTGCTGTGTTCTGGAGCTCTACGGCAGCGTGATCCGTGCTTCTTCAGTGGCACAGCCGACCAGGACGTCGACGATTGGTTGGCGGCATATGAGCGCGTCAGTAGCTACAACAGATGGGACGACGCTATCAAGCTAAGCAATGTAATCTTTTATCTGACTGACGTGGCGAACCTCTGGTTTCGCAACCATGAGGCAGACCTGCCATCTTGGTCTGTATTTAAAAAGAATTTTGCAGAAGTGTTCGGCCGCCCTGCTGTTCGCAAGCTCCGGGCAGAACAACGCTTGCGTGAGCGCACTCAGCAAGTCGATGAGTCGTTCACTAGTTATATAGAGGACATCGTGGACCTATGCAAGCGTGTCGATCCGCTAATGACTGAAGCGGATAAGATCGAGAACATCATGAAAGGCATCTCTGACGACGCGTGCCAAATGCTCTGGGTAAAAAATCCTGCCACGGTGAGTGACGTGATCAAGCTTTGCCAGAGCTACGACGTGCTTCGTAAGAAGCGCGCTTCTACCCGGCGGTCCGGTGTTAGAGACGACGCCATCTCTACACTTGCGCTGGGCGGTTCTACCCCATCAGAGGACAGCCCTTTACTTCAGCAAATCAAAGCCTTCGTTCGAGAAGAGGTCGCCCGCCAGCTATCGCTGGTCCCTCAGTTACAGGATAGTGGCCGCCTTGTTCCTGACATGGCTCCATCTTTGGCCCCTACCATACGGCGTGCCGTTCAAGATCACATCGCTGACGTCCTTCCGCCCAGCTCCATGCTCCCGCCCAGCCCTGTGCTGCCGCCCAGCCCCGTGCCGGCGCAAGTAACGGCACCACTGACTTACGCCCAAGTTGCGGCCAGGCCGCTCATGCCATCAGCATCTCTTTCCTACCAGGCCGCTCCTTCCAACCTTCCTTCACCTTTGCCTGGGTCTGCATTCCATGTCCCTATTCCAAGGGTACGCCAGCGCCCTACGAACCCTTGGCGTACCGCGGACAACCGGCCAATCTGCTACTCTTGCGGGCTCCCGGGCCATGTCGCACGCCTTTGCCGTCAACGCCTTCCACCTTCTCGACCTGAACTATGGAACTACTCCTACAATACAGACCAGCCCTCGCCGAGAAATCCGCCCAGTTCCGAATTTGTACCTCGTGACAATCAAACGTACACAACTCGCCGATCACCTTCCTCTCGTCGCCGTTCCCCGTCCCCACTCCGACGTTCTACCGGCACCGTTGAGGGAAACTAACAGTCGCAGTTCCCGGGGCAAGAACTGCGCTTGGTTCGAACTCTTCAAGTGCTCGGTGTTCTCCCACTAACGTAATTCAAGTGTTTGTCGACGGCGTCGCAGTACTCGCTCTAGTCGACACGGGCGCTGCCGTATCAGTCATCAGTGAAGCTCTTTGCCGTCGTCTTCGTAAGGTGACCACCGCACTTTCCGACTTTTCGCTTCGCACCGCCTCATCACAGCG
Source organism: Amblyomma maculatum (assembly GCF_055883805.1). NCBI lineage: Eukaryota > Metazoa > Arthropoda > Arachnida > Ixodida > Ixodidae > Amblyomma > Amblyomma maculatum. Next base: position 34,610,729 of record NC_139348.1, read on the forward strand.
CATTCATCCCTTAGCGGCGTGCACGGCCCGTGTTCTCATCGAAGACGTCTTATACACCATTGAGTTTATTGTACTGTCTCGCTGCTCACACGACATCATCCTGGGCTACGATTTCCTTTCCACTCATCATGCCGTTATTGACTGCGCCCGCGCGGAAGTTTCCTTTTTACCTCTTTGTGATACCGTCTTGTGTGACGTCCCTACCCGGCCTGCAAAACTCCTAGTCGCCAGTGACACAGACATTCCTCCATTTTCTGCTGCCCTCGTTCCACTCTCCTGTGAAAGCGTTATTAGTTCGACTGTCTTCTTCACACCTTCCGACGCCGCTTCACGCCATCCCTGCCTCCTGCTTCCATTTGCTGTCCTCAAGTTCGAAGATGGCCTTAGTGCAATGTACGTCTCAAATCCATTTTCGTGCCCGTCCGTCCTGCTACGCGGCGAGTGTCTCGGTCGTATTGAAGAACTTGATCTCGCGCTTGTAAATACTCTTCCTGCAACGCCTACTTCATTAGACGTTAATGTGCTCAGCTCTTGCGATACAGCGACCGCTTCGACACCACCCGATGTTCTTCAACAAGCTATTGACGCAGATCTCCCACCCGCACAACGCGATCAACTCGCTGCTCTTCTACAGAACTTCACTTCTGCCTTCGACCTTCCTCACACTGCTCTGGGTCGCACGTCTGTCGTTACGCACGCAATCGACACTGGTACAAACGCACCTTTACGACAGCGTCCTTATCGCGTGTCGGCCTCTGAGCGCCAAGTCATTGCTGACAACGTGGACGACATGCTTCGCCGGGGCGTCATACAGCCATCTAACAGTCCATGGGCTTCTCCGGTTGTTTTGGTCACCAAGAAAGATGGTTCCATCCGGTTTTGCGTCGATTACCGTAGGCTTAACAAAATCACGCGCAAAGATGTCTATCCTTTGCCGCGAATCGACGACGCCTTGGACTGTTTACAGGGAGCCGAGTATTTCTCCTCTTTGGATTTGCGCTCCGGCTACTGGCAGGTACCGATGGCTGATAATGACCGCTCGAAAACTGCCTTTATAACACCGGATGGATTATACGAGTTCAACGTTATGCCCTTTGGCCTCTGCAATGCCCCGGCTACTTTCGAGCGCCTGATGGACACTGTTCTTCGTGGACTCAAGTGGCAGACCTGTCTTTGTTATCTGGACGACATCATAGTTTTTTCTGCCGACTTTTCTTCTCACCTTCTCCGCCTAAAGGATGTCCTCACGTGTCTCGCCGGCGCTGGGCTTCAGCTGAATTTGAAGAAGTGCCACTTTGCCGCTCGAAAACTCACAATTTTAGGCCACGTAGTTTCTAAGGACGGTATTCTTCCCGACCCCACCAAACTTCGCGCAGTTGCAGAGTTCCCGAAGCCAACCTCCCTGAAGCAGCTTCGGAGCTTTATCGGCCTCTGCTCCTACTTTCGACGTTTCATCTTGAACTTCGCCTCTATCATCGCTCCCCTGACCCAGCTCCTTGCCGGCAGCTCCGACCTTTCCGCCTGGACTCCAGCCTGCGATAAAGCCTTCGACACTTTACGCCGCCTTTTGGTTTCGCCGCCCATTCTACGCCACTTTGATCCGGCTGCGCCTACGGAGATCCACACTGATGCCAGCGGTATTGGGCTTGGTGCCGTCCTTACCCAACGTAAGCCTGGTTACAGCGAGTATGTTGTGGCATACGCCAGCCGAACATTGACAAAGGCAGAATCTAATTATTCAGTCACAGAAAGGGAATGTTTGGCCATTATTTGGGCTATCGGAAAATTTCGTCCTTACGTGTATGGTCGACCGTTTTACGTTGTGACCGATCACCACGCTTTGTGCTGGCTTGCCTCTCTGAAAGACCCGTCCGGTCGCCTTGCTCGCTGGGCTCTTCGTCTCCAGGAGTTTGACATTCATGTAATTTATCGATCAGGCCTGAAGCATACGGACGCGGATGCTCGTTCCCGCTCGCCATTGCCTAGAGATAATTCGTCTGACCACGTCTGTGCCTACGATTTGTCGACTCTTACAACTATCGACATGGCTACCGAGCAGCGGAATGACCCCTGGATCAATGCACTTTTGGATTTTCTCTCAAGTCCTACTCCCGGTCATTCATCCAAAGCGCTCGTCCGCCAAGCCCACCACTTCTCCATTCGTGACGGTCTTCTCTATCGCCGCAATTATTTGCTTGATGGACGGAAGTGGCTTCTAGTCATCCCGCGTCATCTCCGTGCCGACATTTGTGCTGCGTACCATGGTGACCCACAATGTGCTCACGGTGGCGTATTGAAAACCTACACGCGCCTACGTCTGCAATTTTACTGGCGTGGAATGTACCGCTTCGTAAGACATTTCGTGCGCGCTTGCGAATCTTGTCAACGCCGAAAAACTCCTCAGAAGTCCTCTGTTTCGTTGCAGCCGTTACCCTGCCCTGCTCGTCCGTTTGACCGCGTTGGCATAGATCTCTATGGCCCTCTTCCGACTACTCCTGCTGGAAACCGGTGGATTATTGTGGCAGTAGACCATCTCACTCGCTACACTGAAGCATCACCGTTACCCTCTGCCTCTGCAAGAGACGTTGCTTTGTTCATTCTCAACAACTTGATTCTTCGCCACGGGACTCCGAAGGAACTGCTCAGTGACCGCGGACGCGTTTTCTTGTGCGACGCTCTCGAGGCTCTACTGAAAGAATGTCGCATCATTCATCGCACCGCTACTTCTTACCACCCTCAGACGAATGGCCTGACAGAACGCTTCAACCGTACTCTCAGTGACATGCTGGCCATGTACGTCAACGACGCTCATTCCAACTCGGACCACGTTCTTCCCTTCGTAACCTACGCGTACAACACTGCGATACAGACCACCACTGGATTCTCTCCCTTTTTTCTTCTTTACGGGCGCGAGCCAACCTGCACAATGGACGCGCTTTTTCCCTACCGCCCTGATGTTTCTGAATCGACGCCACTCTCGGACGCCGCCCAGTACGCAGAAGAATGCCGTCAGCTCGCTCGTTCGCTTACAAAGGAAAATCAGTGGCAACAAAAACACCATCGTGACACTGGTGAGGCGCCTTCATATGCGCCCAACTCCCTGGTGTGGCTCTGGGTTCCTGCCACAACCGCCGGCCTGTCAAAGAAGCTTCTTGCTCGGTATCACGGTCCATACCGAGTCCTTCAAAAAACATCTCCTGTGAACTACGTAGTTGAGCCCGTTACGCCATCTGCGGACTTGCGTCGTCGTGGACGCGAAATAGTTCATGTGGACCGAATCAAGCCCTACTACGATCCGTCTGTCCTTTCGGCACCATGAGTCGCCAGGATGGCTCCTTCTCTGCCCGGGGGGAAACTGTAGTGTGGTAATCTTCATCGATATAACCACTGACATGCGTCGCGTGCTGCCGCTCTCAAGGACGAAGAAGTTGTTCGCTGCTTTGCTCTTTCGCCACGCCTGACGCTTCGCTGCGAGTCTCCCCTGAACGGCTGGAATCATCTGGGTTCACCGAATAAACACACCCCCTACAATATATATATATATATATATATATATATATATATATATATATATATATATATATATATATATATATATATATATGTATATATATATATATATATATATATATGCAGATCAATCAAAGGGAAATGAGGGTGCTCGTTGCGTTATTCGGAGGTCGTGGGTTCGGATCCCACCATCGGCACGTTGTTTTTTCTTCTACTTTGTGTCTAATTATCTTTCCCCTAAACAGATTACATTACTAATTTCTGGGGTTATCGAAGTAAACATAAAAAAAAAAAAATGACATAAACATACCATCCCCAACGCTTTCCTTGGCCTCGCCGACTGTTGGCTTCTTTCCTTCATATATATATATATATATATATATATATATATATATATATATATATATATATATATATATATATATATATATATAGGGAGGGGGTTGAAGCTCGAATGGGTCCGGTAGGTCATAAACTTGAAGTAGGTGACACACGGTGAAAAAACAATACTTTAATCCGACGTTTCGGCCGGGGTCCGGCCTTTGTCAAAGAATATTTATAATAGGAATATATATATATATATATATATATATATATATATATATATATATATATATATATATAAATGAAGGGGAAATCATGGTGATCGTTATAATATATGAAGGAAAGCCAAAAGTAGAAGAAACCACAACGTGCCGATGGTGGTAAACAAACCCACGACCTCCGAATAACGCGTCCGGTGCTCTTCCAAATGAGCTACATCGATCGCTGTCCCCCCTCCTACGTGCTTGGGTACTTATGTTGTCTGTATACGAACCTTGAGAGTGTTCACCAGCGACACCCTCAACCATAGCGGCGGACGTGGAACGTCCTGTGTTACCGCCAGGGTCACGTAGAACGTGATCACGAGCGAGGATGAAAGCTATGCTAGAACCCTCTTACGCTACCTATGGCTTCAAGACTGATAGAACCGAGACCCCCGTAAGCTACAAGAAGATAATTGAAGGGGAAATGATGGTGCTCGTTATAATACATGAAGGAAAGCCAAAAGTCGGCGAGACCAAGGAAAGCACTGGGGATTATACTTTGTCTTTTTTTTAAATTGTTACATCGATAATGACATGAATTAGTAATGCAATCTGTTTGGGGGAAGATAATCAGCTTAGGAGAAAGAGAAAGAAAGTGGAAATCAAGAAGAAGAAATGGACATGGGCAGGACATGTAGGGCGAAGAGAGGATAGCCGATGGTCGCTTAGGGTAACAAACTGGATTCCAAGGGAAGGAAAGCGTAGCAGGGGGCAGCGAAAGTTAGGTGGGCGGATGAGGTTAAGAAGTTCGCAGGGGTCAACTGAAGGCAGCTAGCACAGCACCGGGTTAATTGGAAAAATGTGGGAGAGCTAGCCTTCGCCCTTTAGCGGGTATAGTCAGGCGCATGATGCTGATGATGATGAAAAACACCGAAAGTAAAAATTGAATAAATATGATGGAAAAGAAACAGAGTGTGGGATTATACATAATAAAACATTGACAATGGATGTGTACTAACTCGCCCAACAAAGTTTTGTTCCACTGGCTGTATCAGCGCTGCATATTCAGATACATATATATATATATATATATATATATATATATATATATATATCCAGATTTCCCAACCATTGAGGAAGCAGAGCATCTGATCAACCAAGGACGGACATCTGGGTTGAAATGCCGCCGTGCCACGCATAACCTACCACCAAGTGGTTCAGGCTACACTACACTCACGAAGACGCCCCTTCGCCAAGCTCTGCTGCCAACTCCAAGATCACCACATTTCACTGCGCCTCCAGCCGCCACCAAACCATCCAGAACAACAGGAAATCCGACACCGAATAACCCCACCTGCCCATCATCAAACCGCCCGTCCCTACTACCGACGCCTGCTGTGCAAGGCGGTACATCCCCGGTCTCCACTTCGACGAGGCCCCGATCCCGGATGGATCCACTCTCAGCTGCAACACATGGATCCCAGCAAGCTTCATCCACCATGCAGGACATCGGAAATGACGTCAGCACGCCCACTCCAAGAGACCCAACGGGACACCAACAGCCTCCTTCCAATGAAAACGACCGTCCAGAGAGCGCCGCTACACCGAAAGAAAGGTATGACCTCAGGCGACGCTGTGGCTCAGCGCAGCGAATTAAGCGGGACTGACGGGCTGACCGAGCTCGCCCGCCTACTGCTCCCTCCTCTGATGATGCCAAGCACTCCAAGCATTTCTTAAAAGCAAGAAAAATTTTAGACAAACGAATCAGGCACCAGCTCCATGTAAAAGCCCTTAAAATTTATCTCCAGTCGAATGTGGTACCGAAGGGCCTTTCTGTAGATTTAATTTCGTCAATGAACAACCTTTCGAATGCCCATAAATTGGCTTGGAGCCAAGAACTCCACAATGCAACACTTAACTTTCTGAAAATAACCATAAATCACTGCGAGGAGTCGTTGGCATCGCTGAGTCGGGAGGAGGGGCGGGTTCATCACAACATTATACTATCAACAACTGAGGGCAACGAGCTTGAGGTCTTCCAGTGCAGGAGAGCTACAGAAATTTGGACTAAGAAGTGTAAAAAATTTCAGAGAGATAACGTCCCTTATATAAACCTTGAGAATGGCGCGATACCACAACCTGTTAATTTTTTAAATAAGCCTAATCATATAGCAAACGATTCAAGAACCCACTTAAACACTTCTAACCAAACACCGGACAGACCACACTTTCAGCATAACATTCTTAACTTCTCAACCGCAGCACTTACCCCGGAAGAAACAGCACTCCTATCCCGTGGACTGAAATTCTGCCCAAATATGGGACGATATGACGAATACAAATTACTTAAGGATCTAGACAATTTTTCACGAACCCTAAGACTACAGGAATATTTTTTCGAAAAACCTAACAGTAATTCTGCCTCACTTCCCCGGTCTCAGGAACAGTGGACCCCTAGATCTGGGAGGGAAAAACATCTGGATTTGTACATAAAAGCTGTACAGCGGGACATCCTTCGCGCTTTCGAGACCTACAGGCCCGGACCCTCTAACATTTCAAAAAAAGAACGTAACGCCTTAACATCCCTTAGGCAGCGAACGGAAATCGTCATCAAACCTGCCGATAAAGGAGGTGGTATAGTAATTTTGAACAAAGACGATTACATTAACGAGGGATATCGCCAACTCAACAACTCAAATTTCTATGAATTACTCCCATCAGATCCCACTGCCGAACACCAGGAAATTATAACACAAACTCTAAAGCAACTCACCGAGAAAGGGGAAATACTATCACGGGTAAGAAAGGCACTAGAGGCAATAGATCCGTCCCCAGGGCGTTTCTACATGCTCCCGAAAGTGCACAAAGAAAATCATCCCGGTCGACCAATCGTATCCGGCATTGGCACCCTCACAGAACCAATATCTAACTACATCGATTCCCTCATCAAACATATCCCTCCCAAACATACATCTTACATACGCGACACTAATCACTTCCTAAAAGAGTTATCTAAATTTACTGTCCCCAAAGGAGCCCTTTTAGTGACCCTTGACGTGGTGTCCCTTTACACGAACATTCCGCACGAGGACGGGATCCAAGCTCTGATCACATCATATGAAAAACACAAAGCCCCAAACTCCCCTAGCCCAACCGCCATCGCATCACCCGCTAATCTGGTTCTAAAACTCAATTCCTTCGAATTCAACAACTCGTATTACCTACAAATCAGTGGTACAGCCATGGGAACGAAAATGGCGCCAAACTATGCTAACATATTCCTGGATCACATTGAATCTGACTTCCTACGCTCGTACCCAAAAAAACCAGCTTTTTATAAACGCTTCCTAGACGATATATTTATCATATGGACAGAAAGCGAGCATGAACTCATCCAATTCATTACCTCATTTAACAACATACATCCCAACATCTCATTCACACATACCTACTCCTCCACTCAAATTAACTTCCTGGACGTATTAATTCAATTTGAAGACGGGGCACTAATCACCAATGTCTACAGAAAACCCACGGACAGACAACAATACCTTCATTTTAAAAGCTGCCACCCGCGCCACTGCAAAACATCAATTCCATACTCTCAGGCAATAAGATTCAAACGGTTCTGCTCACGCTTAAAAGATTTCGAGGAAAATTCCAACCGTATACGGGAGGTTCTGAAACACCAGCACTATCCGCCAACTATTATTGATGATGCCATCCAAAAAGCGGGATTAATTGATCGCAATGAAACATTTGGGGAAGACCAGCCGGCAGCACAAAATGAACACCGCTCAAACCTGATCTTAACTTTCGCAAACAACCTTCCGAACATCAACAAAATACTAAAAAAACACTTTAACATCATCGAACAAAGTGATCGCCTCTCCAAAATTTTTTCTGTGGTTCCGCGGGTTACATACAGACGACCAAAAAATTTACAAATTTATGTAGTACACTCTACTATCGATAAAGCAGATATTGTGGGTTGTATGCCGTGCGGAAAAAATAGGTGTCAAGTTTGCAAACACATGCAAACAACGACCACGGCAAAGAGCACACACTCTGATTTTAAACACTCCATCCGCGGAAATTTGAATTGTGACTCCAGGAACGTGGTATATATGCTCGAGTGTGGCGAGTGTCAAATGCAATACATAGGGCAGACCGAGAACCCCATCCGAATTCGTTTCAACAACCATCGCGCACACACCAAATCTCTCCCCCACCTTCCCCTGTCCAAACACCTGCAACAGAAAAGTCACAAATTCGACAAACTTAAAGTTTTCCTGCTCCAGAGCGGCTTCCATAGCAACCGCGAACGGGAACAGCGAGAATCGTACTTTATATTTAAATTTAATTCCCTGCATGCCGGTAATAATGAGAGCCCCGGTATTCTTTCTCCACTTCAAAGTTCAGTTACCCCGTAAATTCCTTCCTCAAACACACCCAAAATGGCCAAGTCAAGCTTACTGCAGGTGGCCCAAAGGAATGTCAACCTCCCCCACCATACACACAATGAAGGTCACACAATTCCTGCTTTTGTCGCCTGGGGTCATACCTATTACTGTGCTTCCTCCCATGTGCTGGTTTTTTTTTTCCCACCTGCACTTTCTTCCACTCCCCGCCTGCACCTGCTTTTTACCCCACCCATCACTACAATGCCATTGTACTCTGCGCACCTGTCTCTCTTTCCACTCTTTGCATATAAAACCTACTCCCATTGCTTGCATTCACACTCCTGATGAAGGCCAGCTTCTGGTCAAAATGTCGAGTCTAATAAAATGTTTCTTTAAATGAAGCGTACCCTTCGCTCTCTCTCTCTCTATATATATATATATATATATATATGTACAATACTGTATTGTGACCACTTCATTGCCCGCACTTTAGCCACGTGCCTTGGCATGCTTGCTAATTCGATGAATGCTGATGCACTTTGGCGCACGTGTGGGTTCCGTAGGATTCTCGACAAAGTCGCGCCACCACGTGTTATTATTTTCTTATTTTAAATCAGTTTTAATCTGCATGTGTGACTGCATGAGTGTTACTTATAATAGTTTTGCTTTATTATTAGATCATCACCGTTATCAGTGCTGATTCTGGTCGACCTAGCGTATAAGTATAGGACACTGCTTGTAACCTAGCTTCTTCCGACGAAGAACGAATGCCGTAGTATTTGTTGTTTTTTAACAGCCGCCGGCCTACAGGCTTATCACTATGATTCTGGACCGCGTATCAGTTCCGTAATCTTTGTTTGTTAATGCTCGATGTCGCGAGTCACACCTTTATCAGTTTTGTTGTAGCGCAAGATGCACCGAGATCTGTCTCGAAGGTTCCGGCCACTCGAGTGTCTTTTCATAATATTCCAGCCCGTGCTGGTAGCTGTTCGCGACGTTATCTAGATTGTTCTGTGCAGCCTTTAAATTGAGCGTTGGCGAGTGTGACGAGCATTCTTTGTTCGACGATCAACGAGCCCGTTTGTTTCTATCGCCGCCGCCGAGTTGCTTAGTTCTTTTGCGGGCGCAAGTCAGCCCAAATAGAGTTTCTTTAGTGCAATCATCGACCCTTCATTTGTGTCGTCGACCTCGTCATCACTACGTGACATCTGGTGGAGGCTGCCTTTGATCCTTCAAGCGACGACCCAAACCGTGTTCCTGTCGCCCTGGAAGACCAGCCTACAGGTCACCGAGCCAGCCGCCGACTTCAAGGCCTACAACCCGAACACAGTCTGCTGCCTGACCCCATTCGATCTCGGAAGGCATCGACGCTGACAATGGCCCACCCTACAGCACCGGTTGTTTTCGTCCAACCCCGTGAGCCCCCCTGCTTCCATGGACGACCGGATGAAGATGCGGGAGACTGGATGAACCTTTTCGACCGTGTGGCAGAATTTAACGGTTGGAACTACACTGCGAAACTCAGGCAGGTCTACTTTGTTCTTCAAGGACATGCCCGAGTTTGGTTTGAAAATCACGAGACTTCTTTCGAGGATTGGGAGATATTCAAAGCACAGTTCTTGATGGCCTTTGCAAGTTCTGTTCGAAAAGAAAGAGCTCAGGCCCTCCTCCAGTCAAGACTTCAACTACCAAACGAGCCCGTCCTGGCCTACGTAGAGGAGATGAAACACCTGTTTCGCCGCGCCGACCATAACATGACCGAAGGAGAGAGAGTGAAATTCCTAATGCGAGGCGTTAAAGAGTCGCTTTTTGCGGGGCTTGTCCGGAACCCGCCGAGAACTGTGGAAGAATTTGAAAGTGAAGCATCGACCATCGAGAAGACGTTGTACACCCGGATGCGCCACTACGAGCGACCACTTCAGCCAGACTACGTAAGCCACTACCCCAGCGCATCTGTAAGTGGAGAGAACCTTCGGGACCTCATCCGGGAGATTGTGCGAGAGGAGCTCCGCCGATTGATGCCATCATCGCAACAACCCCAGATGGCGACGCTCGCGGACTCGTCCGTGAAGAAGTCCAGCAGGCGCTGGGCGTTCCTCAAGCGACGGCTGCGACTGTTCCAGCACAAGAGGCAACAGCAATGAACTACGCTGGTGCATTACGTCCCCTGTGCCCCGATGTGATGACTTTCCGAGCCCTCGCCGCTGCCGTCCTGTTCCTGAAAACCGCCCCTTGGCCCCCGCCCGCCAAACCTACCAACGACCCCCAAGCCCCAGGAAGTGCGACGCCTGGAGGACAGCAAACAACCGGCCATTATGCTTCCACTGCGGTGAGGCCGGACACATTCTGCGCCACTGCCCGTACCGACGAATCGGTCTCCGCGGATTTGCAGTCGACGCTCCACGACCACGCCCAGGTGAACGACCACAAGAGATCGACAACTATCTGCGTATCGGTGAGATTGCGCCACCAAGCCGTCGGTTCAGGTCTCCATCGATGTACAAGGCCCGCTTTGCGTCGCCAGGCCGTACCTACGATGAAAGTGTGCGCGGAAGATCTCCAAGCCCGCGCAGGGGAACCTAAACTCACTAACTCACCTCCAAAGGTTGCTCTAGCAACCTTTGGAGGTAAGGTTGCTCAACGGCGAGAAGACGAAGATCCACAACCGCCGACGACCACTAACGACGACGCACCCATTACACCGCCTTTCCACACGACAACATTGACAACAACACGACCAGAGTGCGTGCCGACACCGCCGCCTAGCGTAGTAAAAACGGTATGCCCCGGCCATGATCTGAAGAAATGACGGAGCCGAGATAGGACACCAAGGCCCACGTGCAATGCGAGGACGTGAACAAGTGACCTTGAAGTTGATATCGACGGTCGCAGAGTCACTGCCCTAGTAGACACCGGAGCTGACTATTCAGTAATTAGTGAACTGTTGGCCTCTCAGCTCAGGAAAGTTACCACCGCTTGGGATGGATCTCCTCGGGCCCTTTCCATCTTCGTCTATGGGTGACAAGTCGATCATCGTGGCCACTGACTACCTTACCCGTTACGCCGATGCAAGAGCACTACCAAATGGTACCGCGGCAGAAATCGCCAAATTTTTTTGTCGAACAAATTCTCTTGCGACACGGCGCCCCAGAAGTGCTCATCACGGACAGGGGAACGGCGTTTGCGGCAGAGTTGACGCAAGCCATCCTGGAATACAGTCATACAAGCCATCGACGAACAACTGCCGGAGCGCCTAAACAAAACGATCGCGGACATGATCGCTATGTACGTCGGCGCTGAACACAAGACCTGGGATGCCATCTTGCCGTACGTGATCTTCGCGTATAACACGGCAGTCCAGGAGAAGACCAGAGCGACCCCGTTCAAGCTTGTGTACGGCAGGGAGCTCACGACGACGCTCGACGCAATGCTGCCGCATGTAACCAACGAGGACAACCTTGACGTCGCCGCCTACCTGCAGCGTGCAGAGGAAGCCCGACGACTCGCACGCCTGCGTACAAAGACCAACAGCGCACCGACAGTCGACGATACAATTTAGGACGACGCCACGCAGAGTACAAGCCAGGAAACCAAGTGTGGGTTTGGACACCAATTCGCCGTTGGGGATTAAGTGAAAAGTTGTTGCGTCGATACTTTGGGCCATACAAAATCCTTCGCCGCGTCGGACCACTGGACTATGAAGTCATACCCGACGGAACGCAAGCATCACAACGGCGACGCGCACGCCCAGAAATTGTACGTGTTGTAAGACCGAAGCCATATTACGCGCGTTAAAAAATCTGTGGTGTTTAAACTTTGCAGTGTTTATGTTTAAGTTTCTTTGTTTTGGAACATCGAGGCGATGTTTTTTTTAAGTGGGGAGTAATGCCGCGAAACCTTCAAAACAGTATTTGTTGTTTTTTAATAGTCGCCGGCATACAGGCTTATCACTGATTCTGGACCTCGTATCAGTTCCGTAATCTTTCTTTGTTAATGCTCGATGTCGCGAGTCACACCTTTATCAGTTTTGTTGTAGCGCAAGATGCACCGAGATCTGTCTCGAAGGTTCCGGCCACTCGGGTGTCTTTCCAGAATGTTCCAGCCCGTGCTGGTAGCTGTTTGCGACGTTATCTAGATTGTTCTGTGCAGCCTTTAAATTGAGCGTTGACGAGTGTGACGAGCATTCTTTTTTTGACAATCGACGAGCACGTTTGTTTTTATCGCCGCCGCCGAGTTGCTTAGTTCTTTTGCGGGAGGAAGTCAGCCCAAATAGAGAGTTTCTTTAGTGCAATCATCGACCCTTCATTTGTGTCGTCGACCTCGTCACCACTACGTGACAATATATACGTGGTTAAGAAAAGAATGTAGTGACGTTTCGGCCGCGGGACCGGCATTCGTCCTTCGTCGGAAGAAGCTAGGTTACAGGCAGTGTTCTATATATATGTATGTATATATTGTTCGTATGGTTTCGATACAGTTTTCATAGTTTCGAAATGGTCATATGTAATCTGTGCATTTCCATATGTTCCATGTACTGCCCTGGTGGTGCGTCATAGACAGTCCATATGGGAACATACGGGACACAACATGTCAAAAGTCTCACTAAAGTAGGACGCATGCGCAACTCACCTGGAATGATATGACGCCTTGCGGCATGGCGCAGCACACGTAGTTGTCCTTCAGCTCGTAGCTGGCGCCAAGCGATGACTCGGATTTGACTTTAGCCTGGCAGACATCATTAGGCATCGTGGGCACGGGAATCTTGCGCAGGGTGTCATACCTGTTCACCTCTGCAAACGCGCGGCAGTCGGCGCATCTATGCAATACAAGTCCACTGATATGCAAAAGAACCCTTCCCTTCGACACTATGTAAATAAATACACACGAGCACATCCAAATCGTTTGCGAGCTAACGCTGTCCGGTTACTTGCTTTAAATGACATTTTCTAACTTTTTTGACATCTAATGCGGCGATGGGAGCCTTTGTTGAGGTCTACCTCCACGGTCGCTATTTTCTCACCCAGACATGTCACGGAATCTACGCTTGCGGTTCGCGCTTCCGAACTCCTAGTTGGCCCTGTCTACCGAACTGCGTTGATTGAAATGTTATTTTGACAGGCTTAGTTAATTAGTACTTATTGAGAAGACTGGCAGAATTTGTGCATTTTGCCCGCTGAGGCCAACAGTTTGTTCCTGCAAATATTTTTGTTCTGCCTGGAAATATTCATTTTTCCACAACGTTTCAGCATACAGTTTTTTCCTTAGCTAGAGCACATAACTAGATAATTTATGAAAATGTTTTAGGTGTTAACTGATACGCAATGAGGATTTCCAAATAAAGACTCACTCTGCGCGCTGTTGGGCCATCCCGTGGCGAAGCACTCGTAATCGTCCAGATTGGCGTCGCTTTCTGCCAGGCAGATGGGGTGGACGTCTTCGTCCAGCACTGCCTCTTTGTCCAGCGTCACGATGGCGAGGTTGTTTGCGGGGTGTATGGCGATCTCGTGCACCCCGTACGTGTTGCGTGCGCCGTTCTTGAGCAGGTTGCCCAGCTGAACCAAGAGTACCTCGGGAGTGTTCCTGCGATGGAGGCACACCCTGTTTTGTCCGAGCACTGCAATAGTTCTGTGTGTATGGAAAGGATGCGGAGGAATGTATCAAGACTGCTGCGTATATGGATGCCCAATTACGCCATCCACTAATTGCCGTATTGAAAAAACGAATAGCCAAACGCGAGCACAAGGAGGCAGAACTATATTAGTTGCTGCTGGACAACAAGGGTTGATTATTACTTGTGGGCAAAAACTATGTTACATGGAAGTGAATATCTAACGTATTCGTTTCTCCTTTGGCTGCTATAATTCAGAATAGTGCGTAAGAAACAAACTCTGCTCAAAGTATTCCTGTTTCAGCCTACCTCGCCCATCTCAGTGTTATAATGATTTCACATGTGCGGCTTTTGCATAGCGATACGAAATGCATAGCACATCTGACGAAAAGTTAACTATTTTAGGTTCCCTGTTTAAACACACTGTGTATGCTGCAGCATTTAGTGCAAGCGGTGTCACTGGGCGTGCACGACGTAGTCAATGTATATGCAGTGTTTAAAGTCGATAGATTACCGCCTTTGAGAGGAATTCTCGAGTACGTTTTATGCCTGTGCGGAAGATTATAAGAATTAAATATTTTTTGCACGCCAATTTTCGAGCTGAACTAAACATCACTGCTTTTCACTGGTGATTACGGAGCACTTTTCTGTTTTGCACTTGGATAGAGTGCCGGAAAATTTAGTCACGGAGTCCTCCCCCCTTCGCAATTACAGCACCTTTCACGGACAAACGTCCACATAGGCACGCAGATCTGTATAATTCATTATGGAACGACATCGTACTGTTTTCTTGCGACCGAATTAAATGATCCGATCACTAAAATTGTCACAAATCGATTAGCTAGGCCCACTCCTATTGGTGGATTCTGACCGGCGGAAATATCATCAAATAGCAGCTGGGCGGACTGACAGGTTTGTGACAGTATTTGTTACTGGCTTGAAATGTGATGGGTACGCAGTAAGGCCCCTGAATTTGTAAGCGTTTGCTGTTGCTGCCTTGGCGACGAGACACGCATGATGGCTGTATTGCAAGACAGCTCAGGGTTTTTACCCGCATTGACTCTTCCAGCGAAGTACGCACGTGTGCGCACGCCCGTCGACTACGGACGGGAGCCTAACGCGGACAAGGCAAATCTTGTAGTGGCGCGTCGCAGCCTCCGTAGCAGAAAGCGAAAGCTCGTTTTCGGCGAAAGGTTTCTCGTTTCGTCTCAGCTGCCAGCAAGTCACCGAAAGAGGTCGAGACCGCATCGGCCTCACGGTAGTTGCTCAATACCGCACGTGGCTGCGAAGGTCGATGGGGCGTAGCAGGGGCTCTCGTAAGAAAGCAATTACGACGCAAGTTGTAAGAATTTTTCGTGGTCTATAGAGTTAATCTTTGCTCACAGCGAAGTAATTAACACAGAAGTTAAATAGGGGTGAAAAAGTATCACTTATGTACGACAAGATTAAAATCGATGAGCAGGTTTATGTCTGGGACGATGATAAAGAAGCCAGAGTACCCGTGGCAAAAAAACCAGCCATTCAAAGGGGGAAAAAACCGATCAAGCACGTAATACCATCCACCTTAATCACAGTGAACATAAACGCCAGAACTTGAAGCATTCATTCTCCTGATATTGTCGCAGTCACAGAAACATGGCTTTCTCCTGATATTTCAAGTAGTGATGTCTTCCCTCCTGGTTACCCTGTCATGCGCAAAGATAGGTGCTCTCGCGGCGGTGGTGTGGCATCTTGAGACATTTACGTCACACCCATGCCAGAAATCATAGGCGCTGAAGCACTTTGGTGCAAAATCACAGTAGACACATCCGTCTTTTTTTTAGGCACTATGTATCGGCCCCCTAATGCTACCCTAGATATCTTACACGTGCTAGCAAATTATATGGAAAGTCATTTCCCCCACAATACTAAGATAATCTTTACGGGAGATTTTAACCTGGCTGGCATACATGGGACACGCTTGATAAAAAAAATGCCGATACAGCTCATACAGATGCACTGCTTGATGTAAGCTTTAACTTCGGCCTTAGACAGCTTATCCAGGAACCTACACGTGCTACCGCAGTAAGCAGAAATGTACTCGACTTGATTTTTGTGAGTGATAGCATTGCAAATGACAGAGTTTCATGGGAAGTTGTGGATGGCGTATCAGACCATAGAGCAGCTAAATGCTTCTTGCTGCTGGGCGTGCCATCACCTACGGTAAAAATGAGTCCACGAATTTTCGACTGGACAAACGCCGACGACGTTAGTGTACTGGATTATCTAGATGAATCGTATTCCACCTTTAGTTCTCTCGCCATGAATAGTTCAGCTTCAGTAGACACATTATGGTCAGCGTTTGAAAGAATTATTCAGCACTGCTTATCAGCATATATTCCCACAAAGGTCAAGCCGGTGCATAAGAAAAACCCTTCGATAACAAGAAAAATTATACAAGTAAAGCGCCAGACTGCGAAACATAGGAAACTGAGGAATAAACTACCGCTACCCGTCTGCACTAATAAATTACGCGAAAAGTCTCACGCACTAAAGGCAGCTATAAAAAAGGCTAAAGATGAGTACATGAACGTCACCTTAAGTAATTTTATCAAAGTATCTCCTTCCAAGTTTTGGCGGTACCTCAATTCGAATTCACGTCAGGACAGTAATCCACCACCCGCCCAGGATATCGCGAAGGCTACAGACTTCAATGATTACTTTATATCAGTATTTACGCACGACAATGGGAAAAAACCTGACCTAGAATATCCTCCGAGTAACACAGCAAAAATAGATGATCTGATCATAAATGAATCGGGCATTCTTTCCCTCTTACTTGAAATAAACCCTAAAACATTGGGTGGTCCCGACAACATACCAAATACATTTCTTAAGCATTACGCGGAATGGATGTCAAAGTTCTTGGTGATTATTTTTGAAAAATCACTGAAGACTGGCAAAATCCCGGAGAAATGGAAAATTGCCAAGGTCATTCTTATACATAAATCGGGCAACATTACCAACGCATCCAATTATCGACCAATCTCGCTTACTTGTACAACATGCAAAATCCTTGAACATTTAATTCTTAAACATATCCTATCATTTCTAGAAAAAAATAACATAATTGTGCCTAACCAGCATGGCTTTAGAAAAGGTTTGTCTACGACTACTCATTTAATAGAGACAATTCACGACCTAGCGTTTACAATAGACAAATGTGGCTAAACAGACATGATATTCTTAGGCTTTTCGAAAGCGTTCGATCGGGTCTCCCACCCTAAGCTCCTCCAAAAACTTTTCCATTATCTCGGTGACAATAATAATACCAAATGGCTGAAAGGCTACCTTACAGGCCGGCGCCAATATGTACACTTCAAAGGGCACTCTTCAGATTGCGGCGATGTGATGTCTGGCGTGCCACAAGGCTCCGTTCTGGCCCCTGTCCTCTTTCTTCTTTTTATCAACGACCTGCATAATAATACTAACATAACTGTAAGAATGTTTGCAGACGACTGCATCATTTACAAAGAAATAACCTGCCATGCAGACCAAGCAATTCTAAATAGTGCCCTTGAAAGGATAGCACAATGGCGTGAAACATGGCAGATGACGATTAATGTAGAAAAAAACGGTTTGCATGACAGTAACAAATAAGAGAGCGGCAATAAATCTCCCTTATTATCTACAAGGACAGATGTTAAGGAAAGTAGAAGAATATAAATATTTAGGAGTAATAATTTCCTCGGATCTTAAATGGAACAAGCAGGTAGCCTATATTACTAATAAAGCACTGGCAGCTCTCTACTCGATTAAACGATCGCTTAAATCCGCATCAGTCGACACTAAGCTCATAGCATACACTTCACTTGTTCGCTCCATAATAGACTATGGAATAATATGTTGGCTCCCCTTCCGCAAACAATACATAGAAATATTAGAGGGCGTACAACGAAAAGCGGTCAGATTTATTTTTAACAAATATCGCCGTCATGATTCCCCTACACTGCTCTTAAGACAAGCCGACCTTCCCACTATACATAACCGAGCCAGACTACTGCGTCTCAAGTTTCTTTTCCTTCTGCTTAATGGCGACATGAAAATCGATACGAGTAAGTACTTAATAAAGTCAAACACGCGCACTACCAGAACAAAACACCAACAGCACTTAACCGAGTACAGATTTCACAACGATATATTCAGGTACTCTTTCTTCCCACAAGCAATCCGTGAGTGGAATAGTCTGCCTTGCGATGCTGTCAACTGCGCATCACTCAAAGATTTCATCGCCAACATATCACGCTTTATTTTGCAATAACGACTACGATGCTGGTGCGCTAACTCTTGCACTCTTTTTTCCTAACTGACGATGACATCCCGACTTTCTTATCTGACTCTCGCTTATTATATTTTTTTAACCATGTTGCTACTTTTTGTTTTACCTTTGGTTTTACCTTTTGTATAATGCATATTGCCTTGTTGGACTGCGATCGCCTTTGTGTTGGCACTTACTTGACCTGTGTTATTCTAGTGTATGTGATGTCCCACTCCTGCGACGGCCTCAAATGTGAGGCCAGCAGTATGTTCAAATAAATAAATAAATAAATATAGTCCCAAGTACCACAGGGAGCGCTGCGCTGGTCATTCCATTCTTTCGCTCTGCGGAGGACACTTCTGCGCTTTCATGCGTGCACAGTCGCCGGCTTTTCTTCGAGACAACATAAGGTCTGATTTATTGCGACAGCACTTACAACAACCAAGGCTTAATTATTGCCGTAGCTAATCTAAGGAGCACGTCAACTAGCCCCAAAATCATTCAGTGCGAGTAACGGAATACTAGCGAGCAACTCAGTTTCGCAGCAATTTTGGACGTAGCCTCGACAGGTGCCCATCATCAGCATCATCAGTCACCGCAGGGCGAAGGCCTCTGCCATATTCCTCCAAATATGCAGACTAATTATGGTCACCGATTGCATAGTGCAATTAGGATCTTGGTCTGGGCTAGTCGGTGCATAACTATCACGAAATAAATACAGTGCGAATGAACAGGACACACGAAGAAGACACATACAAGACGGGACTGGCGCTAATGGCTTTAGCTGTTTAGCCGTGTTAATTGTTTGGCGTTGGTTACTGTTTTTTGTTTTGATTTTTTTTAGCATTTGACTAGCTATCTGCATGACAATGATGCTGCCTTTACTTTTTAAATACTTTTTTTTTAATTTTTAGCAATTGTCAATGCTCTTAACTGGGCTAACCAAAAAAACAGCGCGAACAAACGGGGACGACAGGAAGAAACAAGAGGAACAACCGCTGACTCTCAACTAAAGTTTAATCGCAGAAAACACATTTGTATAAGGTACAGAAACAAAAAAACACCAAAACCAGACCGCACGTGTTACTATGTGATGTCCAGATATGAAAACAAAATGTCAGTAAAATGCAAAGACGGAAAACAGGATTGACACTCACGGCAATGATCAACTAGATTAGTGGAGCAATTAGATTCTAAGGAATTGAGATGTTCTCTGAGACATGTGTTAATACATCGTCCCGTTTGCCCAATGCATATCTGACTACAGGACAAGGGAACTTTATAAACTAACCCTTTGGAGCACGGCACAAATCTTTTATCGTCTTTATCAGCACAAGACGCTACGGATTTATTAGGATTGCGGGACCTATTTTCTACCACTGAACAAATTTTATTTAGCTTATTAGGGGCCGAAAAAACAACATCAACGTCATACCTATGGGCACCATTATTAAGACCATGAGAAAGGCGCGATGTACATAGGGAAGGACTGCGAACTTTCTCCGTTTCTGTTCTTTCTGTGAAGGCGGCAGCAATGCCGGCGATTTAAGCTTTTTGATTGTTTTATTGCAACTCAACGTTAGAAGCTAAGCTGGATAACCTGCTTCCGTAAGTCTCTTAGCCTAGTTATCGAAACTTTGTTTCATAGCATGGTGACAGGATTTTGACAACGTAGAAGACAATGATGAAACAAAAATTCCACATTTCACTACCTTAGAATGACGTGATTTATAGTTCAGCAGCGGTTTATTGGCCCGTGGTGCGTAATTCCAGCACATGTGCCCCTTCCCTTCAGTCAAACACAAATCTAAGGATTGTATCTTGTTATCAACTGGTACCTCCGTGGTGAACTGCAAACCGCACGAATTAGCTTTGAATACTTCTAACACTGTAGACATGTGCCTTGCAAAGTCCGTTTTTTCAACGAGAATCAAAAAATCATCGACGTGTCTGAAAATTTGGGACTGTGTCCCAACCAAATCTTTCTGGATACCTCGATCCACAATGACAAAAAAAAATTTCACTAAGAGCAAGCGCAACTCTAGACCCAATACAAACGCCCGCTTTCTGGGTATAGAGTGTGCTTTCCCATTCAATAAAGGTAGAGTTCACATAAAAAGACAACAGCTCAAGGAACCCAGACACTGAAATGCCGCAAACACTTATGAATTGTTCCTATTCATTGTCCGAAGTGATGCAATCAAAAACTGCCGTCATCATTACCTTGTGCGGCAGAGAGTAGAACAAATCTACCACGTCTATGCTAAAAGCTAAGCATGAGCCTGGGTTTTGCTCCGGTAAAAACTGGACGACACACTCAGAGTTTGGTACCCCTAAAGGATCATTAATAGATAAAGCTGTCAAATGTTTCTGTAAAGAGCCAGAAATTTCATGTTGCCAGGTACTCTTCTCCGTCACAATGGCCCTAAATGGTAATCCTGTTTTACAGAAGCAAAACCCAGGCTCATACTCAGCTTTTAGCATAGACGTGGTAGATTTGTCTTACTCTCTGCCGCTAAAGGAAATGATGACTGCTGTTTTTGATTGCATCACTTCGGACAATGATGAGGAACAATTCATAAGTGCTTGCGGCATTTCAGTGTCTGGGTTCCTTGAGCTGTTTATGTGTCTTTTTATGTGAACTCTACCTTTGTTGAACGGGAAGGCACTCTCTGTACCCAGAAAGCGGGCGTTTGTATTGGGTCTAGAGTAGCACCTGCTCTTAGTGAAATTTTTTTTTTTTTTGTCATTGTGGATCGAGGTATCCAGAAAGATTTGGTTGGGACACAGTCCCAAAAGTTTCAGATACGTCGATGATTTTTTGATTCTCGATGAAAAAACGGACTTTGCTAGGCACATGTCTACAGTGTTAGCAGTATTCAAAGCTAATTCGTGGGGTTTCAAGTTCACCACTGATAACAAGATAAAATTCTTAGATTTGTGTTTGACTGAAGGGAAGGGGCACATGTGTTGGAATTACGCACGACGGGCCAATAAACCGCTGCGGAGCTATAAAGCGCATCACTCCAAGGCAGTGAAATGGGGAATTGTTGTTTCATCATTGTCTTCTGCGTTGTCAAAATCCTGTCACCATGCTATGAAGCAAAGTTTCGATAACCATCCTAAGAGACTTAGGGAAGCAGGTTATCCAGCTGAGCTTATAACTTTGGGTTGCAATAAAATAATCAAAAAGCTTAAATCGTCGGCATTGCTGCCGCCTTCACAGAAAGAACAGAAACTGAGAAAGTTCGCAGTCCTTCCCTATGTACATCGCATTTCTCATGGTCCTAAAAATGTTTCCAGTAGGTATGACGTTGATGTTGTTTTTTCGGCCCCTAATAAGCTCAATAAAATTTGTTGAGTGGTAGAAAATAGGTCCCGCAATCCTAATAAATCTGTAGCGTCTTGTGCTGTTAAACACGATAAAAGATTTGTGCCGTGCTCCAAAGGGGTAATTTATAAAATTCCCTAATCCTGTGGTCAGATATACATTGGGCAAACGGAACGATGTATTAACACACGTCTCAGAGAACATCTCAACTCATTAGAATCTAATCGCTCCACTAATCTAGTTGATCATTGCCGTGAGTGTCAATACTTTTTTCCGTCCTTGCATTTTACTGACATTTTGTGCAAACACCCCGACCAGTTGACCAGGGAAATCATCGAGGCGTATAATATGGGTAAGAAAGAAAGATTGTGTGTCAGCAAACCTTCCCTGCTTCTGCGTGACTGCGAGGTTGCATATCTGGACATCACATAGTAACACGTGCGTTCTGGTTTTGGTGTTTTATTGTTTCTGTACCTTATATAACTGTGTTTTCTGCGAATAAACTTTAGTTGAGAGTCATCGTTGGTTCCTGTTGTTTCTTCCTGTCGTCCCTGTTTGTTCGCGCTGTTTTTTTTTGGATGATGTATCACCAACTCGCCCGTTCAACTGCCCTGTTAACTGGGCTGGTTGGTGAACGAATTCAGGCATGGTGCACAAGGAGGACACACACGGTGTGTGTCCTCCTTGTGCGCTAGCACCATGCCTGAATTTAACAATTGACTGGCCCTGCCTTACAGTGTTGTTTTAGATTCATTACACGCACCATTTCTTTCTTTCATTTATATGTCAGATTTTCATGTCTATGATTGTCGTCATCCGTCTATTGTTTTTTTTTGTTTTTTACGTTACGTCCCTGGTCCTGATTTTGGGGGCAGATGCTGTTTCTTTCACAGCGTGCGTTGTCGCCTATCTGATATTGTATGTGTATTGGTATTGTATCCCCAACAGGAAAGTGTAATGATATTGTATCTGATTAAAGTATTCACTTTGCAGAAGGTGATTGTACATACGTGGTCCTTGTGGCAGATATAAAACGTGCTTCGACTGTACATGCAATAAAGTTAGTAGTCAGCGCCAGTCCCGTCTTGTATGGGTCTTCTTCCTGTGTTTTGTTTCTTCGCGCTGTGTTCATTTCGTGATATGCATAGTGCACCGCTGAATCTAAGGGAATGCGGCACCCTGGATGAAAAGAACCCCGCCGATGATATATGGTTGTGACAAAAACGAGTATACATACAAGTGCTACCAAAATAAATAAAATGAAGGCAATCCTAGCAAAATAATTAAATTTCATTGGCACCGCTTGGTTATTCCTTGTAACTAATAGTCATTATGCAAATTACTGCTTGCGTCAAGAGTATCACGGCTTCAATTCTGAAATATTGATCATCAACTCGAACTGGGAATCGTGTTGATGAAATACATAGTTGAAGCCCCCAAGTTGGAGTAGATGTTTAATACGTTTTTTGTATAAGATTGTTTTTTCTTATACTACGAAGTTCCTGAAAAAGCTGTTCCTTTGTAGCCGCATGGCTGCGCCTGGGTGGATGAGTAATTACTCTTAGAGTTCGTCAGTGACTGCGGTTCTTTTTACTCTACTACCATGCCTGACCAGACGAACTTTCATCGAACCCTTGACAACTAGTAATTAGTCTCTTACTACAAGTCTACTCCACCTTGAAGGTTTCTCCCAAGTATTTCTTCAGTAGGTAAGGCAGCTGAACAAGAGTTGAGGGCGAGCGTCAGTTGGCAAGCCAAGCCAACGTTTCGACAAAGGGAATTGTCTTCGACTGGTAGGCACGACCATCACTGACAGCGTATATACATATATGCTTTTGCTTACGAAGAAGAAAAGCTTTGCAGGAGGGGAGTGGTCTGATATCGAATGTGCGCTAGCTTAAAGTAGCTTTTCTGATTTATTTATTTGTTTGCTTCCTTGAATATTTATTTATATACGAATGCTATCAGCCATCATCATCAGCCGGATACACCCACTACAGCTCATAAGCCTCTCCCATTTTCCTCCAAATTACCCGGTCCTGTGTAAGCTGCATCCACTAGACCCCTGCGAACTTCTTAACCTCACCCGCCCACCCGACTTTCTGCCGCCTCCTGATACGCTTTCCTTCCCTTGGAATCCAGTTTGTTACCCTCAGCGACCATTGGTTATCCTCTCTTCGCACTGTATGTCCTGCCCATACCCATTTCTTCTTCTTGATTTCCACTAAAATGTCAGCGACTTTAGTTATTTCTCTGACCCACTCTGCACGTTTCCTATCTCCTAATGGTACCCCTAGAATTTTGCTTTCCATAGCCCTCTGCACAGTCCTCCACTTAAGTAGAACCCTCTTTGTTAGCCTCCATATTTCAGATCCATAGGTGAGTACAGGCAAGATGCAACTGTTGTATACTTTCTTCTTGAGCGATACCGGTAAGCTGCTAATCATAATGTGCAAGTACATTCCAAATGCGCTCCATCCCAATCTTATCCTTCTAGTTATTTTCCTTCCGTGGTCGGGATCTACGGTTACTACCTGTCCTAAGTAGTCATATTCGCCTACAACTTCCAATACTTCGATACCTATTGTAAAGTGCTGTTCCTTTCCCAGGCTTTCCAACATTACCTTAGTCTTCAGGTTTGCTGTCAATGAATAGACAGCGAAGCGTGTTCCTACCTGTCTTCTTCAGCCCTTCTAAATTAGCGCACATCTATGTACCCAGCACAATACAATCGAAATTCTAAACGCTGCGGCGAAATAGAAGGATACCATCACATATTATGGAGCTGCAAAAAAGCGCTGCCACCAGCGGACCTACTACCAGCGGTGGGAGGCTATGCTAGCCAGCTCAGACTGGTTGACGCAAGTTCGGGCTCAAAAGGTCGCCGAGAGCAACGTACTCGAGGCCATCTAAGTGTAGCACCCACAAATCGCTCATTGCTGACAATAAATGTTTTCCAATCCTACCTGTCAGCCCCGAAAACATTCTGTCGTATAGGTTCCGTTTTTGCGGATGGAGAAAGATTATTTCGTTACACACGATATCTTCGGATGTCGCCAATAACTCCGACTGAAGTTTTATCTTCAACCGTGCTGTTGACGAGCTTGAAAGATACTGCGGTGGGAGTATCAAAACGACAAGTGATTCGGCATTACAGAAATTAGGGAATAATTATAGAACAGTAATTGATCACTATTACTCCAGCTTACCTCGAAATTTATTGCCACTACACAAACTCGCTCAAACTGCAATAAATTAGTGCGTCTTGAATGAAACCATATGCAAGATTTTTTTTTCATTTGCAACGACAGTTGCAAAGCTGTCGCTGATTTAGCAAAGTTTTCGCAAGAAGACATCCGCTGCTATAAAGGGTTGGAGGGCGTAATACCAGGCGAACACGTTAAGCCATCGCCTGTAATGCTTCGGCGTCAGTTCCTACTACGAAGCCCCGTGCTTAATTGTTGAAAAGGGGCTGCAGGTAGAGCCACCAAAAAAACTGAAAAAAAAAAGTCTTCTTTCTTGCGAACATCCGACTCGACTTCTAGAGTGCAGCAATGTCGGCCAAAGACTACAGGACCTCCTGACGCCGTGTGTCGGCGGTGTGCGTGGTCAGGCAGTCAGGTGCACTGTCGTACGGCCGAAAAATTTGACGCAACCGCATGGTCACTGAGGATGCGCTCCTGTAACCGTTTTTCAGCGATGTAATTTATTTAAGAGAACTTCTTGTTGGGCTAGCTGTTGTCTATTCAGTGTCTATTAATCAGTGTCTATTAATCAGTGTCTATTAATCAAGCCCTTCTTTTACTTTGTACAGGGATTATTTCTCTGCCTCTCTGGAACGTCGACGCTATGCTCCTGCGCCGGAGACCCGTTGCGCTTGTATCAACCAACTTCTTTTCACGTGCCAACAATGCAGCTTGATATTTGCACGATCGGCGATGATCCAAGATTTCAACTTCATCATGACAGCCATGGAACTGTGACGCTGCCGACCGCGCCTCACGTGGGATCCATGACGTCACCAACCGGTGTCTACTTAAAGGACTGTCTTCACCGCTTCACCTTCAGTGGGCACGGTGGGCCTGGCAAGAGCATGGCGTTAATCAAGCCCTTCTTTTACTTTGTACAGGGATTATTTCTCTGCCTCTCTGGAACGTCGACGCTATGCTCCTGCGCCGGAGACCCGTCGCGCTTGTATCAACCAACTTCTTTTCACGTGCCAACAATGCAGCTTGATATTTGCACGATCGGCGATGATCCAATATTTCAACTTCATCATGACAGCCATGGAACTGTGACGCTGCCGACCGCGCCTCACGTGGGATCCATGACGTCACCAACCGGTGTCTACTTAAAGGACTGTCTTCACCGCTTCACCTTCAGTGGGCACGGTGGGCCTGGCAAGAGCATGGCGTTAATCAAGCCCTTCTTTTACTTTGTACAGGTTGGTCCGTATTCTTGTTCTCTTAAAAGTGACTGCCGTTTTTTGCTTGTCCTGCCGTGCCCACTACGGTGTCTGAAGATAGTGAATGATTGTTACCATGTTCTTGAACTTCTTTTGTGTGGGGACGTTGAGCTAAATCCGGGTCCTATTTCCAACAATGAATTACTGCAAAGGGTATTAGAAGGACAAAATTCTCTGCGGGATGAGATACTTGAGCTGAAATCGAAAACGGACGGCATGATTGCGGACATTCGAGCTCAGTTCACCTGTATTGAAGACCACATTTCCGAAATTAAAGCTAAAACCTTGAAATTAGAAGATCTTGAAAATGCGCTCCTTACATACCAGTCTTCTGTAGGCCATCAAGCTCGTAAGCTCACAGATTTAGAAGATAGAAGCAGGCGATGTAACCTTATCGTTTACGGCATACCCGAAGAAATAAATGAATCCGAATCTGATCTTAAGCGCAAAGTAATCACGGAAACCTTTGAAGGAAAACTTGGCGTGAAATGCGTATCAATTGGTCGCATTCACAGGCTGGGTAAGAAGGCATCAAAACGACCGGTTATAGTCTTTTTTACGGATTTCAATGAAAAAGCATCACTCTTTAAAAACTGCAGCAAACTAAAAGGGTCAGATATTTCTATCCAGAACGATTACTCACCGGCTACTTTAAAAAGACGAAAGATGCTGTGGCAGAGTACTAAAACTGAGAATTTGCAAGGCAGAAAAGTATTTCTTGTTCATGACAAATTGCACATCGACCGTGACGTGTATGACTGGGACGAGGCGAAACAAGAACGCCAGTTAATTTCTAAAGCCCCCCAAGAACCATGCACATGACGCGTCCAGGATAAGCGTGTTAGGCTCCTAAACATAAATGCCCGGAGTATTGTAAATAAGACTAGCCTACTTGAAGGAGTTCTTTTATCATACGACCCACACATCGCCGTCATTACAGAAACCTGGTTGCACAGTGCGGTCAGCAATGATGATCTAGTTCCGCCAGCATTCAAAATTTATCGCAAAGACAGACCAACTAGGGGCGGAGGTGTAGCTGTAATAACCAAATCTGATATAGAAACCGTTCTGCTTCCAGATGTTAAAGATGTTGAATGTTTATGCTTAAAAGTGAACCTATTTGGGTATGTTTTCTTATTGTATGCAGTATATAGACCACCAGAGTCGATTCCCGACCTTCTAATAAAGCTCAGAGATCATATGAGGGATTACAGTAAACACAAGATGATATTGGTTGGTGATTTCAACCTTCCGTGCATTCATTGGAACCGCTTGTTTTCCAGGCCCGACTCTGAAAATGAAGCCAGTGCTATGATCGATATCATGTTTGAAAATAATCTCGTTCAAATTGTCAATTATCCCACGCGTGTAGACGGTTCGTCTAGTTCTGTCCTTGATTTTGTTTTTCTTGATCGTTGTTTTGATGATTATGTTGTGTCGGTCGATTCAGGCTTATCCGATCATAAAATAGTATCTGTTTGCTTGGAATTTGTTTCCAAACGTGTAAAAAATAATTCAGTGGTTAGAACGGTGAAGGAATTTGAACGTGCCGATGATGATGCCATTTTAGGTTACTTAGAATCGCAGATTACTGACTTCTCTGAAGATGATGCTGCTGTTCTTTGGAACAAATTTAAGAAGATATGCCACTTTTGCTTGAGCAATTTTGTGCCTGATAGAACAAAGAAAACAGGCAAATACACACCATGGATGAATAGACATATAATACATTTAAAACGAAAGGCCAAACGCCTACGAAAGAAAAGAACAGCATCTCATGCTTTCAGCGAAGCTCGCGCAGCTCTGTCTGCTGCCATTGTACGTGCAAAGTCTTTTTATTTTAATACTACTCTCCCGAACTTTATTTCTGAGGATCCTCAAAGGTTCTGGAACTTTATGAAGGAAAACAAAAGGAGTGTACAACAAATATTTCATAACGGTGCAGTTTTAACTAATCCTAAGATTATTGCACAAAACTTTAACCAATACTTCCACAGTGTCTTCTCTACTTCAACTGGACCTTCACTTTCTACTTTCCCCTCGCATTTCCTTAATGTTACCGACTTGATTTCAAACGAAGGGGTATTGAACATGCTGCTTAGACTAAAAGTTAAATCTTCTCCAGGACCTGATGGTATACCAGGCGCATTCCTTCGCCGTTTTGCTGAAACACTGTGCAAGTTTCTCGTTTTGATATTTCGAGCTTCTATTAGAACTGCATCCATACCTGAAGACTGGAAGACTGCACGTGTGGTGCCCGTCCTGAAGAAGGGGGACCCACTTTTATTATCTAACTACCGACCCATATCTATATTATGCTCTTCTTGTAAATTCATGGAGCATATCGTAGCCGACCTCATTTCTAAATTTCTCCAAGATAATAACATTTTGTCGGAACACCAGCATGGCTTCAGGAAAGGGTTTTCTACGGTCACACAGTTAGTCACTTTATTTCACTTTCTTGCTTCCGTCGTGGATAGGACCGGCCAGGTAGACTTAATTTTTTTGGATTACAGCAAGGCGTTCGACCTAGTACCGCATAACAAACTAATAGAGAAACTTCAAATGATAGGCTTGCCCGATTTCCTAGTTGCCTGGGTTTCTATGTATTTATTGCAACGCAAACAGTATGTTACAATTAACGGAGAAAGTTCTTGTGCTCTTCCGGTTACATCTGGTGTCCCTCAGGGCAGTGTTCTTGGGCCGCTGCTGTTTTTGATATATTGCAATGATATTGTCAATATAGTTAATGAGCCTGTGCAGATCCGCATGTATGCTGATGACTGCATTATTTTTAATGAGATCCGGTCAGTTGACGACCAGGTAGCACTAAACATGACCCTTAACAACATATTCACATGGTGTTGTAAATGGGGAATGAAACTAAACTCGGAAAAGACGGTGTTACTACGTGTTACAAGAAAACATAATCCGTTAAAATACTCTTTTTCTTTGGATTCAGGTCTAATAGCTGAAGTTAACGAATTTAAATATCTTGGTGTGACATTAACAAGCAACTTAAACTGGAACACTCATATCTCTAACACTTGCTCGTCTGCATTTCGAAAACTTTGCTTGTTGCGCCATAAGCTAAAGGATGCCCCTCTCAAAGTTAAAAGATTAGCATACGAAACTTTTATAAGGACTAAATTAGAGTATGCCTGTATTGTATGGGACCCGTATACTGTCACCAACATAAACGCTCTAGAGCGGATCCAAAGGAAAGCCGTCCGTTTCATGTTTTCGCAGTACTGTCGAACAATCTCTGTCTCTACACTGATGCAATCGAATTCAATACCTACCCTTCAATCCCGGCGAAAATTCCTTCGACTGAAATTTTTATACTTATTGTTTAACCATAAACTTGGAATAGATTCTTCACCGTACCTGCTAGTATCGAACACCAGACAAACCCGACACTCTCACCCCCTTTCTCTTACCCCGTACTTTGCTAAGACTAGGTTATTTCAACACTCTTTCTTTCCGCAGACCATCAGTGATTGGAATAACTTGCCAGCTACCTGCCTACAGTCTCTTGACCTGATTTATGACCATGTTTAGCTTTGGTTATGCTGTGCCATTATCTTTTTCATTTACCGCTGTTTGTGCTTTGTTCTGTTCGCATCGTGGTATTATTGCTCACTCGTAATAACTTGTTTGTAATCCACTCCTGCTTGGGCCTCACGGCCTGCGGTATGTACTAAATGAAAATAAAAAAAAAATAAGTTAAAGGCGCCAAAACAACACGCACACACATAAGTTCTTCTTTCTTGTGTGTGTGCGTGTTGTTTTGGCGCCTTTAGCTTATAATGAATGTAATTTATTACCGGTATCAGTTTCAGAAAAAAATTTAGTTTAGTTACCCTAAAGGTACTGTCTGTCATAGACTGTCGATAGACTGTCAATAGTATTATAGATGATACAATGGATAGTAAGACTATCGAGAATTTTCCAGTTGTTGGCCAGCGATATTGCCGAAACATTTGCGATACCTGACTGGTTTCATGCTTTTGTGACGCTTATATCCCAAAACAACTCAGGACACCGTAGTAAATTTCAGTTAAAGAGCAGTGAGTGCGCGTGGTTGGTTTTAAACAGAGATTGCTATGTACAGTGCTTATCGATAGCACTGTCGAGAGTACTACTCACGGATAGTTTTTTCACCATCGGTAGTTTTATTACCGATAGTTTTTCCTCACTAGCGACGCTCACAGAAGCCACGCGCTGGAGTCCTACAACGGTTACAAGGCTGTTGCGTTCCAATTAAATGAACCAATAGCTCCAACCACCATCATATTGGTGCGAAATCCTGCATGTGGCCAAATTACGAAACTATGCCCACTTTATGTGGCCTATAGTTACTTCGAGAAAAGCTCTTCATCCTTATTTTTCGCGAGTGCTGCGAGAAAGCGCCACACGTTTCGAGCAATGTAGCAAAATCATTAAAAGAAATAACTTGGCTCACTGGGACTCCTCCATTTACAAATCTTTTTAAATGTCCCTTAAACGAGGTTTAATATGGTAGCAGTAGGCAGCAAGCAATTAATTAAAAGCAGGAATAATAAACAGGAGGCGAATGATAAAGGAGGGATAGAGGCGAAAAGCGCCCGTGTGCAAGTTATCGAGGTTTCCGAAGCCCTCTTTTAAGGCATCTCTCATAGCTCTGAGACGTTCAACCCCACAAGCCAAACTAAAGTAATGAATTTGATTGGGCCCTGTAGCTATAGAATGGCCGCATAGTTGAAAAATGTGGCCATCTTTGCAGCAATGTTTTATGCCACTTCGCAGTTAATATCATCGCGCACTGTCTGGCGGAAACAACGTTCATGCACTTTCGAGCTCATCGGAGTTGCAATGAGAACCACTGAAACAATTCCGTTTGCTCGTTCTGATTTTTTTTTCTACTCTCTGGCCTTTCGGTTCCAGTAAATTCTTTTCTTCGCCATCGACCTCGTGTATTTATTTACGTTACACAATTGAATCCCGATTACACGAGGAATTTCTTAAGTCGCCTAGGTGGTCATGTGACAAATATGAATGATTGAAGAAACTTTTACTGCTAGAGGAAGGCCTGAGGTCGTAGTTAGGGGATGCGTGAGGTTCAACTCGAAGGCTACATGCCGCGGTAAAGTTCAGAGAAATCCGCTAATCAGGATGCTCGTATCGCCACTACCATAGGCGGCAAGATCATCCCTAATATGCTTTGAAGGCAGAGAAAGAAGCTGATTGAAAGTGCCATGTTCGGTAACCGTCCCTGCCCGACCAAAGAAGGAGCAGTGCCACACTAGATGAAATAGGTTGGCTGCGGTCTTGCTAATCGGCACTAGCGACAGCGGGAAATGCGGTGTTAGCCATTTGTGGAGAAGTGTAGACAGCGTTAGCACGAAGCTTATTAATGAAAACTTGTTCGGCCCGTGACGATATAAATTGTACGGGTTTAATGCTTGTCCGCTGTACAGACGACAACCGGGGTGCGTTGTGGGTGTTCCACTTACGCCAGCTTTGCGACGCAATGAGCCGGGACCAGTACGTGCTTGGGCGAGACCAAAGTGGCGGCGCAGAAGTAGCGCTTGGAGCTGCCCACCTTCTTCGCCAGGGTGGCCTGCGAAGAAGAAGGCCAGGTATCACACCGGCGACTCACGGACGGGGATGAACTGACGCCATTGTTTATCAAGGCAAAATGCTTTAATGGCTCATACTCGCGGCCATGACCCTGTCCATCCAGCCTCGAGAGATTCCGCGGGATACTGCCAGACTGTGTTTTCATCACCTGATAGCGTCGTTGGCCCCGACGCTCGGTATCGTGCCACCACGTACGTCTTAATTCTCCTAATCTACCATGAGGAAGATAGTTGAACCTAAATCCTGTCTCCACCGAGAATCGAACCTTGATCCCTTGCATCAACAGCCAAGCGCAATTCTCCTTGTCTACCGTGAGGATGATAGTGGCGGGAGACCGCGAGTGACTGCGCCTTTCATTCCTGTAAACCAATTATGAGCACCAATCAGAGAAAGAGAGAGAGAACTTTTATCTTTCCAACAGAGTGACTATCCCGCTCTTCGTCGTCCTAGTTGCAGGTTGGTAGCTCTTAGACCCCGGCGGCATCTTCGGCCAGTCGAGCAATTTCTCTTTGGGCTCTTGGATCTGAGCTTCGCAGAAAGATCTCCCAGTTGTCTGTAGTTATATTTTAGTCCTGCCTGGGGACTTGGCACATTCCCATATTATGTGATCTAGTGATCCCCTTTCCTTACATAATGAGCATAGGTCTGATCGTATTTCCGGCCATATATGGTTGACTAGAACTGGGTTCGGGCATGTATTTGTTTGGCTTTCTTCATGCTATTGCTTCCTTTTTGCCTAACGTGGGATCTGGTGGTGGTAGGACCCTCCTGCTCAGTCTGTCGTGCGGTATTTTTTCGCTATAGTTAATCAGGTCCTCTTGTTTGCCTTGCTTCGGTGGCACTCCCCCAGCCCGGTGTGTGAGATCTCGGGTTAGTTTGTGCGCCGTTTCTGGGCACGCCTGCGTGGGCTGGCGTCCAAACAAGGGTGACGTCTCTTTCTATTGGCTTTTGATCAAGGATCCTACCCGTGGTCGTCGCTATGACTCCTGCGGTGTAACTCCCGATTGCGCTTTTGCTCTCACTTACTATGTATTTTGCCTCGGCCTGAGTAAGAGCTAGTGCTATTGCAGCCTCTTGCGCTGTCTGTATCGATTTTGTTTTTATAGAAACGGCTGTAACCATTTCTCGCTTGCCATTCAGTACGACTGCATTCATTTTTCCTTTGCCGCAGTGCGCAGCATCTGCATGTGCAATTCTACCAGAATTTTCTGCCTCAAATCTCCGTGTCTGTGTTTCTGCCCTTTTCTCTCGTCTTTGCTTACTATATTCAGGACGCATGTTCTTTGGTAACGGATCCATTTCCGGACCTCCACTCTCATTTCCTCTGTCGTGTCCCAGTATTCCTTCGGTTGTATACCTATTTCCCTCAATATGTTCCTTCCACCCTTAGCTTTCTCTAGCCTTCTTGCCTCAATTATTTCATCTAATCTGCTGTGTATTTCCAGCATCACTTTCAAGGAACATATAAGGCCTAGAGCTGCAATTAAACCTAGGCAGCGACCATTAAAGCACCGAGTGGGACAAGGCTTGAACGCCAGTGAACTTCGGTTGTGTACCCAAGCAGGCGATTCACGAAGCGTTCGATCCTTTCATTTGGCGCTCCCTCGAACACAGCCGAAACAAGCACAGGAACGAAAAGGCATCTTCGGACACCAAAGGAAGGTCGTAGTTATGGATCATCATAAAATTGCACCAGGATGGTGCCATCAAAAGCCCGCCGTTAATGCATACATAACAAATGTTACATCACAAAGAGAAGAAACTCCACGGATCTTTATCTCGTTGGACTATTAGATAGATGACTACACCGGACGGTTGCAATGGCGCTTTTTCTTTGGTTCTAAACTATTTTCCCATACATCATAAAGTATGACATATCTACTTAGTCAACCAGCGCAACGGCAAGGGAGGAAAGCGCTGTGTTCGTTAATTGCCTCCCTCGTGCCGTTGGGCTGGTTCACTAGGCAAATGTGCATTCCCTAGCGCGCAAAATGAGTCTTGGCGTCATTGCAGTTATCAATAAGAGAATTGTATTTTTTCTTTTCAGAGCTGTTACCTTTTGTGTCCCCGCCATCTGCACTGCTAGGAATTGTTGCAGAAAAGGACGCACAAAAGGAGGCATGTTGTATTTGAATAATATTTAAAATCAGTTCGTATCTCGAGCCTTAAAGCGTTGTAGTAGTGGCCCTAAGAATTACACTAACGATGCGTTCTTTACTGATCCATCGCGTACAAGAGTGTGATGCGTTGTTTCGATTTTGGCTTTCTTTAATAGCATGGATCAGTACTTGGTCAAATTTCCACTCCTGTATTATGGCTACGGGCTGGCTATTATGAGACGTCAACAAAATGTCTGCCACACAATGTGCGGCCTCACCTGCCACGGGAAGGTTCCGCGCAAGGAGGCTGGTCGCTTGGGAGGCAGACCGCATTGAGCGAACTGCCACGAGGACGGCGTGAATCCAGGCCCATTTCCAGACGCAGGAGGGTACGGGACTCCCAGCGGCTGTTCGGGTCCCCCGACAGGGTAGCCCACTACTGGAGGCTGCTTTGGTGGCTGAGGCAACACGGGCGTGGAGATGGGGTATCCCCCTTCGGGCGCCGCAGGTACAAGCGGTTCGGGACCGTCAGGACCCACAGGGCCTGTAGGATGCTGGGGCACGTCTACGGGGCCATAACTGACACCACTAGTCACCACCGGTGGAACGTCCACAGGCGGCCCTTGTTGTGCGACGGGCTTCTCTGGAACGAGTATGTCCACAGGATAAACGGGGCCGTCGATTACCACGGGCGGCTTGCTCACGACGGGAGGGTAGCCGCCTGGAACCACTGGGATGTCGATGGCTGGAGCTGGCGCATTGGAAAAGAGCGTATCAGACAAGAGATTATGTAATCGAGAAACGGCTCACTCCAACACAAACACGAGCATCGAAGGCAACACAGCGAAATCCTCTTGAGATATATGCTGCCGTCTGCCAAGTGGTGTTTTTTTTTTCCCCTAAAGTTGAGCCTATAACGACTGGAGGCTGCTTTGGTGGAGTGTAATGATGCGAATGAAAAAAACATAAATCAAATAGCCAGTCTTTTTTCATATTGGTAATGTTTAGTAATTTATACAACGGTAGCCAATTCAAATAACATCAGGCCCATCAGAGAAGGAAAACAAAACGGTTTTTATTGGCGCCTGCCTTGCAACGTTCAAATCGCACTGCCGCAATGACGTCTACTTTCTCTTATGGCTGCTCCTAAATAAAACTGACCCCGAGTAGCGCTCATCGAGCTGCTGCGAGCGGGGCTTCGCATTTTCCAAACCCGACCGCATTCACTTGTGTTCCGCTTGTATGACACGGGAAGGGGGTCTTCGGCCGAAAACAGTTCACAAGATTCTTGAGTGCTACAGCCTTTTTCTCACTTCTCCACTCTGCACGGCACAACTATAGCACGCAATAAGTGGCACACGAGACATATGACAATAGCGTTTGTGCGAGAGAGATCAAGCAGCAGGGTTGTTCAATATGAACGAACATTATCTGGTACACTTTCACGATGTTGCTGATGAAGATTGCATCATTAAACTTATGATTTTAAGCAGTGTCGTATGTTCACTGTTAATGTCTGTATCACAATATTTTCGGAGTAGATTAGTAAATAAAATGATTGCTCAGTCCAAACTCTTACCGTTCAACGATGTAGCAGTTTTATCGCTTTAGTAACGTAGGGAAACTTGAAAGCGCACACAAAGATAAGGACGAAAGAACTGCACGAGACAAATGCGCTTTTTTCCCGTACTGATAGATAGAAAGACACATTGCGGTGAACTCACAGCAGATTCATGAAGCATATCTTTTTATACATAGCGGCCAATAAAAAGTCGGCAGCCAGTTCACCCTCTCCCTTCCAAAATGTATGAGGGATTTATTTATCATCTGCTGTGTTTACTGCCTCAATAATTTATGTTGCTATTTGGTGTCGGTTTCGGCCTATTACTTCCGTCCTGATAATGCTCGACCAGATTCCCTTTTGCGTCATTCCTGTGCTCACGGATCCTATCACAGAGTGCCGTTTGACAAACGTATGTTAGCGGAATCCTGCGGTGCATGCGGAAAGACATACGTTTGTCAAACGGGACGCTTTTTAAATGCAAAAGGGAATCTCGTCGACCATTGTCAGGACTGCAAGTCTTAACCGTGCTTCCAAAAAACGCAAGTAATAGGCCGAAAAGAAATTAATGAGGTAGTAAACATAGACGATGGCAAAGAAACATGCGTGAGTGGAATTTCCCAAATACTTGAAGCGAAAGAAAGCGCTTTTTTGGAAGGAAGAGGGTAACATTTTAGGACATCTGACAGAACTGGCTGTTGACTTTCATCGCTCGCCATGTATAAAACGATATGCTTCATGAATAAGACTTCTACTGTCAGTTCAGCGCAATGTGTGTCTGTGTCTTTCTATCCGTCCGTGTTCTGTAATAAAATAATGTTCAACCCTTGACCTTTCTTTACCCCCGAAGTAAGTCACTACTGATTCCGGAAACATTGCGTCCTTTGCACTGCACCTTCAGTGATCATGCAGGCTCACGAGTGCCTTGGGTGCAAATCCTCCGGTATTATCTACTGCGGAAAGTTTCCATACAAGTTCAAGCATTAATGAATTTCTAGGGCATCACAATTTTTTTCTTTCTTGCTTGTCTGTTTATTTGTTTGTGAGGCTTCTTCCATGTGTGCAGAAGCCGCCATTCGTGTTGTATATGAGGAACCTATAAGAGGGGCGGGCGCTTGCCACTCAAGAGGTTCTTTTTCCTCGCGTTTACTTTTTTATTTTACATGGATGAGGAAACTTGTGCCAGAACTTCTAGAAACATTCTTCGGGGAAGTTATTGATTGTTATGTCAGCGCACGAAATTCGAGGATGGGGTGGAAAACAAAATGGTTGAGCGAGCAGTAAGTGAGCTAAGGAGGGACAAAGCAAACGATATGACGCAGCGCATGCAATGCGAGGGCAGGAGAACCCTTGGTCAGCGTAGCAGCGGGCAGCAGATAGTAAAGTGGGCGGATCGCAGGACTGGTTTAATCGGAGTTTCCTGGGAGAGGCCTCAATTCTGCAGTTGGCGTAGTCAGGCTGTTGATGATGATGATGCTCGTGCTAAGCTGTTTGCCAAACACGTCACATCTCGCGCTCCCGGCGTTCCAGTAACGCGCAGCTTGACACATGGCTGTAGTCACCTTGCGGCTTCTCTGGGATCACTTCCGGGTATGCCGGCTTCTCGAGGATCAAGGGAGAGTCCAGGTGCGAAGCGACTTCCGGCGACTTCTCCTCAGATGGTTGCGCGATCACCGGATCTCTGGGCAGGCAGTCTGGCCCGATGCACATGGGCGGTGGCGACCGGGGTACCTCTTTGTGGCGACAGGGACAGTCGATGTCTTGAGGAGCGGGCGGGTGAGACTCCAGGTCTGGGTAATTGTTGCTGGTCGGCCCACCTTTGAGAATCTGGGAAGCATTAGAGAAAACGCATGCTTGCCAAGGTTCCCCAAAAATGCATGGTCACAAATGTATCACTACCTTCAAACTCTTCCGCGTACGATACTACCCTCAGTCGTCATTTTTTTCTACGAAGTAACTCCGGTTAGAATAACCTCACTAACAGCGCAATAGGAGAGCTGTCACTGGCGCTGTTTATGCAATATGTTGCCAAACATACTTTATAGCATCATCTAAGTCGCTATATTACTTTTATATTCACTTGGCATTCTTCCCAAACGATTGCACCTTGTGCCCTCCAACCGCGAAGGATAAACGCCTACAGTTGTTTTTCATTTATACATTTGATTTTTTGTGAATTTGTTTTGTTTTTCTCCGAGTAACGTTGTCGCGACGACTAAAATTACGTTATGAATAAGTGAATTCCAGCGAGGAGGCTAAAAGACTCTCGGCACCCAGTCGCCTCTAATGTTCAATGATTCACCGTCAAAGGTTGGCGAATTTCCTGTGCACGTCCTGTCGTATCTTCACCTGAGGAAAGTCACCCACTTATACGAACCAGTTTAGGATAACCGAGAGTTCTTTAATTAGCGGCAGCGGCACCGAATGTGTGCGGGACTGTTTTCTGCATGAAGAGAGAATATTCGAGGCTGAAATATCTCGCGTTTCGTAAATCTCCTTTTTTTTCTCATTTATTCCAATAATGATCATTCTCCGAAATAATTAGTAGGAATGAAATTAGAACCACGGGTGCATTTCTTTTTACTGACGCATTTAGGTAAACGCCCATGCTCTCGGAGAATTTAGGAGAAAAGTCGCTCGCTTCAGATTTTGAGAAAGTCACTGTAGCGCTCCTCGGTCGCTTCAGCTTTAATTCAGCCTTGTTCCCCGTGTTGCTCTGGTAAAAAACTTGTTCTACAAGAAATCGTGAACTGTGAATGGCACTCCATTTCGCTACAAAAGCCAAACGCAGTAGTTAGGCCAGCGCAAACTGGGCGCTCGAGCGAATTAAAGGCGTGCACAGGACTAAGGCAAGTGGACACACAAGGCTGTCTCGCAACTGATCTTTTTTTATGAAGACACACACACACACAGATCTTTGGTGCCATCTCGGGAATACATTTTAGAGTCGCAAGTTTTCTGAGTTTGCCATAAACGATATCGTTCCGATGCCCATCTACTTTACTTCGCACCCGTTAACTCACTAGTAATGTTAAATCAGTTTGGAGCAATCAAAACGTTTGTAATGCATTTTCTACAGGGTCAACTAGAGATGTTCAGAAAAATATTTTAATTTTATTTATTTAAGGTTATTTTAATTTGGAAACTATGAGATATACGTCGGTGGGGTTCATTAGGATAATGCGATATTACATACGTGATGGACCTCACCGACGATAGATGAAAATCGACAACAATTAGCTAATAAACATTTCTTTTATTTTATTTTAGAGGGCAAGAATTAATTGGAAAGCAAAAGACCGTGATCGTCGAAGGTTAGCGTACTTTCCGATATAAGTTTCCGATATATATCACACGTCTGGAGCATTGTAACATAATGAACGTCAGACACGCATTTGAAAGCTTGTTGACTTCTCTTATCCGCGTTGCTAAATCATAAAAATCTGCCTACCTGTATGATGTTGCACGAACTTGTTATCAAAAATGGAGTCTGACAGGGTAGATTTTAAGACGCAGAAATATATCTCGGATTTGCGGGCCGATGCGATGCTCAACGACACAATTTTAAAGTGTGTAATACGAGAAAGTCAACTCAACGTACGTTGAATTGCGTATTTGTAGCATTTAATATTTCGAACCACATTGCTTTTTCAAGAAAAAAGCCAACAGTCGGCGAGGCCAAGAAAGCGTTGAGGATGGTACTTTATGTCTTTTTTTTTAATGTTTACTTGGATAATCACAGAAATTAGTAATGCAATCTGTTTAGGGGAAGGATAATTTAACACAAAGTAGAAGAAAAAACAAAGTGCCGATGGTGGGAACCGAACCCACGGCCTCCGAATATCGCGTCCGGTGCTCTTCGAACTGAGATAAATCGGCCGCTGTTCCCCCTGCTACTTTCTTAGGTACTAATGTTGTCTATATACGAACCTTAGATGGATGGAATATAGGAGCGCCCCCTTTGAAACGGGGTGATAGCAGTAGCTATCATGCTCATTTTTCTCCATATATCTTAATTATTGATTTAGAATGGTTAACTAAACCATCATTCTATTTATTAAATTTTTGTTCCTACATTACTAACATTATGTCACTTCTCTGCTTTTCAGCCACCAATCTTACAGTCGTTTTTTGCTAGTTTCCACCGCCGGTTTATACACCCGGCCACTGTTATCTCTAAATCCCAGAGCTTCAGGAACAGTTACTGCGCCTGCATCAACTTCCGGATGTATACCATTACATTCGCGTATAATATGGTCAATTGTTTCACTGGAGTTTCCACATACAGCACATGTGTCATCTCAATTGTTAAATTTCTTTTTGTAGCTGCGTGTTCTAAGGCACTCTGATCTAGCTTCGAAAAGTAGGGCACTGCCTCTTGAGATATCAAAGAAATCTTCCTTCCTGATCTGCATTTTCCACTTACGGTATAATTCCACACTCTGTTTCTTTTCCATCGAATGTATCCAATTTTTACCTTCTGTTTTTCACCTGTTGCTTAATGCTCTTTATTTCTCCGTCCTTGTGACTAGCATACTTACTAGTTAGTTTCCTAGTTCTTTTCTTCCATTGTGAATCCACGCTTTTTAAGTACAGGTATTTAAATACTTTAGCTGCCCATCTGTTACTGTCCAATTTCCTCAGGCGTTCCTCATATAATATTTTACTCTGAGTTTCCCGTACTTCAAAAGATGCCCCGCCCATATCTCCCTGTACCGCCTCATTTGTAGTTTTGCCCTGGGCACCTAGTGCAAATCGTCCAACCGATCTCTGATTTATTTCTAATGTCGACTGTACCTCTGCTTTAGGCACAAAACCGCATTTCCGAAAGTAAGTCCGGGCACCATTATTAATTTCCAAATACTCCTCAAAACCTCATACCTATTGTATCCCCACAATGCCTTATGCCTCATTATCCCGGCATTCCTTCGCCCTTTGGCCTTAAGTGGTTGCTCATGCTTTCCAATGTATGCATCCTTCGTTTACCCATACCCCAAAATATTTATATTCTGCTACTCTAGGTATTTCACGGCCTTGTATTTTAAGACGTTGAGCCGTTGAAAACCATCAGACCCGACTTAACTGCGCTGAAACTGAAGCCAATAGCGTCCCCTTCGTCTCCGCAATACTTAACAAGAGTTTGCAATACTTCCAGACTCTCAGCTAGCAGCACAATATCGTCTGCATACATCAAACCGGGGAGGCGCTGCTCTACCGCCTTTCCACCTAATCTATATGACAGGTTAAAACCTAAGTTACTGTCTTGTGTCCTCCGTTCCAGGTTTATCATATAAAGCATGAACAGCACCGGTGATAGAGGACAGCCTAGTCTTAATCCTTTGCATACTTTGACATCCTCCGTACTTCTTATCCCTTCCCACGTAATTTCTACTTTGTTATCCCGGTATATTTCCTGTAGGAACTCTATTATCTCATAACCGATACCTTCTTCTTTTAATATGTTCCACAGGAGTTCCCTGCTTACGTTGTCGTACGCCCCGTTTATGTCCAGGAAGGCCAAATACAAAGGTCTTTTTTCCACTCTAGATATTTCGATGCATTGGGTAAGCACGAACAGGCAATCATCTAAGCGCCTACCATTTCTAAAGCCGTTCTGAAGTTCTCCGAGTATATTGTTACTTTCAACCCATGCTTGCACCTTTAATTTCACCGCCTGCATGGCTAACCTGTACATTACAGATGTTATGGTAATCGGCCTGCAGGATTTTATGTCCATCCTTTCTCCTTTCCCTTTATAAATCAAATTAATTTTACTCTGCCGCCAGCTGTGCGGAATTTGCTTATTCGTTATGACCGTTTCCAGAGCTTTTAACAACGTTTCCTTACTTTTTGGACCGAGTGCATTAATCCGCTTGATCGGAATTCCATCTATTCCTGTAGATGTGATTTTAGGAATATATTTTTCTGCCCTTTTCCAGTTGAGATTGGTCAGTTCTAAGCTGCTTTGTATTCTGCTACCTTGTGTTGCTTCCTGATTTGCGGAGATTACCCTATCGTCGCTCTTAAATGACTCGGCTATAACTGATGTAATGTAGTTCACTGCGTTGTCTCCCTTTAAACAATTTTCCTCGTTATCTTGAATCCGATCCTGCTTTCTTTGATTCTTCTTCCCTAGCCAGCTTATATGGTTCCAGAATTTCCCGACGCCTCTAGAGGCATCGTGTATGTGAGCCATCCAGCGATCGGTGGACTGCTTTATTTTACTTTGGACGTGGGCCTGTACCTCAAGTTTCTTTTGTCGATATGATTCCCATCCTTGAGAGTGTTCACCAGTGCCACCCTCAGCCATAGCGGCGGACGTGCAACGTCCTTTGTTACCGCCAGCGTCACGTACAACGTGATCAAGGGCGAGGGCAAAAGCTGTGCTAGAACCCTCTTACGCTACCTATTGCTTCAAGACTGCCAGAACCGAGACCCCCGTAAGCTACAAGCATCTTTCTTTCCCCTAAACAGATTGCATTAATAATTTCTGTGGTTATCCAAGTAAACATAAAAAAAAACATAAAGTACCATCCTCAAACGCATTCCTTGGCCTCGCCGACTGTTGGCTTCTTTCCTTCATGTATTATAACGAGCACCCTCATTTCCCTTAATTGATCTGCTTGCTGCTTCAGATGATTTTAAAACTGGGCTCACCTAATATGTTCACACTCTTATAATTCTCAATAAAACTTGGGGCGGTCATCACAAATTGAAAACTAATTGAATTTATTTAAGTAAACAATCATATATTATCATGTACAGGGTCATCCTCTTCTATTTATAACACTGTCACTACATTCCAATCAACATTGCGTTCGATGCACGCGCTTATCAAAGCAAATCGATGCAAGCAGAAAGGGACCCGGAGATGGTGCTTAGCATGGTCTGCCATTTAGCTTTATTACGTGGCCGGAGTGGACATAATGGCACTTTGAAAGCAGTGATCGTGCTATAGCTGCAAGTGGACGAGGCTGTACATATATCGCGCCCGCGTATTTCTTACACTTAGTCCCGAAACTAAACTTTTGTAAACGTTAAATGATTAACTTGGTTTAACACCGAGTAATATGTTGTAGGCTGACATAGTTTTAATTTTGAACACTGCTATATTGAGACGCCTCACATAAAGAAATGAATCTTGCTGAATATATTAGAATACAACACCGTGATGACATACTGGGATGATTTAACGTATCTGCCGCAAATTACGTCGCAGTTTACCATTCATATTATAACTTACACACCTAAACTCGGATACCTTAGATGTCATTCACGTGGTTTGACTCGAA
This sequence comes from Amblyomma maculatum, assembly GCF_055883805.1. NCBI lineage: Eukaryota > Metazoa > Arthropoda > Arachnida > Ixodida > Ixodidae > Amblyomma > Amblyomma maculatum. The sequence continues at coordinate 34,653,444 of NC_139348.1, forward strand.
AGTTCGCGTTAGAATACCACTAGTATGGTTTTTTAGGAAAACATTTGATGAAACTCCCGCTCTGATGGCGCAAGGATACCATTAAAAGGCGATATTTACAAGCACAATGACGTGGTTGAAGCTATTATGATCCGTCTGACAAATGCGAGGCTTACGTGGGGGCACGAAGAGCCAGTGCATTGTTGGTAGTTCTCGTTGGGTGGCAAGACAACCTCAGGAACGTTCTGTGACTCGGAGGGCACCTTCTCATCAAGCGACGGCTTCTCTTCCTGGCTCTTTCCACTCGGTTTCTCTGCTGGACTCAGGCCGGAGCCGCCTAAAGGTACGGGTGTTCCATTCGGGTTAGCATCCAGTCCTGGCTCAGAAGGTCTACTTTGTGGAGGAAGGTTAGGCTCCTGCGGGATGCCTGGTGGCTGAGGCGGCACGCCTGGCTTCTCGTAGTTGGGCCCCTGGGGAAAGACTGGAGGTCCCTGTGCAAAGCTCGGTCCATTGTTGGGAGGAGTAGCTCCTCCTGGAGGATAGTTGGAGGGTCCCTGTTGAAAGCCCGGGTAGCCCTGAGGTTCCTGCGGCAGACCAGGATTCTGGGGAGTTCCTTGGTTTGGATAACCTGGATTCCGAGGAACTTGCGTGTTTCCTTCGGGGGGATAACCTGGGTTCTGTGGACCTGGAGGGGGGTAGCCTGAAGGATTTTGTTGACCATTCTGCGAATATTCCCCACCAGGATAAGCAGGAAAGCCCGGAGAAAAGCCGTTGGGGAAACCTCCGAAGCCACCTCCATAACCAGGATAGCCGGGATTAGAAAAACCTGCAAATCCTCCACCATAGGGCAATTGTGGGCAGTTGCACTGACACACGGGACACCCTGGAGGGGTCTGTATCGAAGGAATGCCCGGAGATGCCACAGGACCACCGGCAAAGCTTGGCGGCAAGTTCTGGGGAGGTTGGACAGGATACTCCTGCGGCACTTGACCAACGGGAGGGGCTGGAACATTCTGTGGTCCCTCTGGCAACGGAATCGGATTCACTTCCACCGCTTTCTCTCCAGGAATAGCTTCTTTGGGTGGCAGTTCTTCATTCGTAGGGACAGGATCTTTTGTGGGGTACTTGCCACTGGTTGGAGGAGGTACCACCGCGGGCTTGTTTTCAGTTGCCTCAGGGAGAGGATTGTCATTTAGATCGACAAGGGGGTTCCCTGGCAGAGGATTATCGCCAAAAGCGTATCCCGGGGTATTCTTATAAGGGGAATCTGGGTTTTTCTTGTGAAGAGGAGGCGTGCCTTGTGGCGAACCATATCCTGGGATTCTTTCAGGTAGCTTTTGTGGCGAAGGTGAAATCATAGGCTGTAGAGGATACTTTTCTGGGTAGGGTGGTTTCTCTACTGGTGTAACACCGCCCTGGGGCCCATCAGGATACTTTCCAGAGAGTAATGGTTTGTCAAATGGAAGACCGTCGCCCTTGGCCACATCAGGATACTTACTAGAATGCGGTGGTTTTTCTACTAAAGGAATATTATCCTGTGCCACGTCAGGATACCCAGCTGAAAGCAGTGGCTTCACTGGAGGATGGTAACTTTGCGGTGTGTCGGGGTAATCTCCTGGTGCCGGAGGCTGGGGAACAGGCTCTCCGGCCAGGGGAACGTCGGGGTATTTGTCATGCGTTTCTTGGCTCTCACTGGGTTGTTTGGTTTGTGGTGGCACAGGATGGTGTGAGTGGTGGTGTGGGTGTTTCCCGCCGCCGTGCTTTGGTCGGTGAGGGTAGCTCGGTGGCGGTTTACCTTTCTCCTCAGACGAAGAGCTGTCGTCCAGGTCGTCTGGAGAGCCTGAGTAGACTACCCCATCCGGACCCAGCAGCGCGAAGCGGCGGCCGGCGAGTCCAGTGGGTCGAACACGACCCAGGGTTCCGGGCTTTCCGGCTCTCACTGCCAGAGGGGCGACTACAGCAGTGAAGAGCAGTGGCCAAAAAACTACAGACCTCATGACGCTTCTGAAAAAAAAAGAACAGCAGGTTCAGTGATTAGAAGCATAGCACCATAAAATCATTTTTAAAATGCTGAACCGCTAATGTTTGCGGGAGAAATAGGTAAAGCATTAAATTTCTTGCAAGTGGTGAGCAAGATAGAAGCGTATTTGTTGTGCTGTTGTTCATCATAGATATAACTCAACTTATAAACGGTCGTGAAAAAAAAAAGATGAAAAAGGGCATTACACAGATTTTAGGAAAAAAACTAGCAAGAACTATAATTCAAGCAAAGCGCTATGTGACAGTTGATTAGTTACTCCTAAAACAAGTGAAAGGTTCGGAATTCAGTACATGAGTAGACAAAAACACAAGTGTGTGTTTTATTTAAATAGCTGAATGCTTTTATTTTCATTTCCAATAGTTTGAAATGACAGTAACAATAATGCATGAGACTAGTGCGACTTGCGGAACTCTTAGTGAAATTTCGAATATACCCCTCCTGCCTTACATGACTAACGGAACAAAACTTCCGCTCAATAATTGTCTTTAGCAAGGGTGTTATTTCTTGAGTGTTACGCTGCAGTAGCTATGTTTGCAGGAAAAACAGCACGCACATATAGCTTGTAATGCAAGCATAATAAGTCATATTCAGTAAAATCACGTAAACATTTAAATATAATCTATACGTCAGAGGATCTGGAAACTCTCTGCCTAATACTGGTCCAGAGTACAAGCTACTTTACTAGGGCTTTAGTCTGCTCTGAGAACGGGACGGATTTGCTAATAAAGACAGACATTCTAAATTGAAAGCGCGTTGAGGAGTTTGTTCTTTGGCTGAAGTTTCAGTGCACGCGGAGCTATTTTAATGTGTTATACAGTCTTTGTTAAAAGTGTAGAGCCGAGAAGGTGTGTTCGAAATGTTTTGATGGTAAAAAGAATATTTGACCTACCCTCTCCGGTAGTTAAAACCTCCAATAACGCTAAATCAACATATGGCTCAGAAGCAGACCCCTTGGGATCTACATGTTTTACAAAGGCTTTAAGTGCGTTGCTTACAGTCGGGATAAACTGGCAAAGGAAAAATTAAGTGAAGGTACTCCGTGCTTTGCTCGTCACCAGGGATGTGGAAAGCAGTCCTGTATCTAACATGAAGGAAGTGGCCGCTGAATTTGCAAGTTTCGTTGGTTAGGGAGTAAACGAAGGCGACCAGGAACTCGTTTGTTAGTAAAGTCTGATGCATCGACACTTGAGACCACGACATGTGCTTCTGAGCAAAGTATGGCACTTCCTAATAAAGCTTTTTGTGGGCATTTCACACCATGGCATGTCTCTTAAAAATAGAAGATGACAATTGGCTTGAGGAGTTTAATCTTCGAAAGCGACTCAGGCTATGAGAGATGCCGTAGTGGAGGCCTTCAGCAGTTTAGACCACCTGGGGTTCTTCAACGTGCACTGGCATCGCACAGCACACAGACACCATTCCGTTTCGCCCCCACCGAAAAGCGGCGACCGAGGCAGGGATCCGATCCCGCATCCTGGGGAACGGTAGCCGAGCGCCGTAACCACTGCGCCACGCCGGCGGGATGAGGTCGGTGAACTCACTTATGTGTACCCATATGCAGTGGAAAATATATAGCACATGTGTACCCCTATGTTATATATGACAGCTATGAAACGGAAAATGGTAGGTGTAACGTTAAGAGATAGGGAGCGTACAAAGTGCGAGATATAACTTGATTTAATAACATTCTAGTGTAAATTGAGAAGAAGAAATGGACGTGGGCAGGACATGTAGAGCGTAGAGAGGATAACTGGTAGTCACTTATGGTAACAAATTAGATTTTACGGGAAGGTAAGCGTAGCAGGAGGCGGCAGAAAGTCAAGTGGGTAAATGAGGTTAACGGGGTCAAGTAGATGCAGCTAGCCCAGGACCGGAATTATTGGAGGAATATGGGAGTGGCCTTCGCCCTGAAATGTGTATAGTCCGGCTGGTGACGGCGGCCATGAAATAGTAAAAGGTGTAGAAAAGGGCTGTTATTAAATCTGGTAAATTCAGTGCTGGGTGTTCTTTGTTTGAGGTTTCTATACAAAGAATATGTCGTTCGGGTACTAACATGGAAACAAAACTGACTGAAATTGTCAAGCTGCTCGTTTGCGGGATGGAAGGACACAGTGTACAAAATGACGGAGCACAAGAAAAACGACGAAGGGCAAAACTATCATGCTTAATTCCGAAAAAAAAAAGCTTGCTAGGACACATGGCTAAGGCAATCGTACTTGAAAACCACAAAAACAACTGATATAAATATAAGACAAGCACCTAACTCTTGAGCGAGGACAGAAAATCGCGTTATAGAAAAGAAAAATGGAATGAAGTCGTAACTACGATTTTAGACGCCCAGTACCGTTTCGTAGAAGAAGGAATCATTAGGGCGAGAAAGAATGGCAGACAAAAGACTAGCCTGAAACTAAGTCTGTGTAATGCGCCAACCCGTGTTTGTAAATGAACTGAACTCGGCGGTTGTGATAGCAGCAAGCGTGCTCGGTGGTCGTTGGCCAAAATCATGGGGTGCGTCCGATTGACAGGTATCCGCCGTTCCATTTTCCTCGGGCGGGACAGAAGCTCCGCCTACTAGTAGAGCTCCCCGGCAAGCGGCCATTTTGAGTTCGTCTCCGAGCTCATTCTGGGTACTTTTCTTCTTCCTGTGCGCTACACAATGACATAATCTCTATAAGTAGCTGTAAGACGATTGAATCTTGCGTCTTCGCTTTCTTTTCTTGAATTGCACTGCACACTGAAGCGTCCAGCGCTCACAGATTGTTTTGTTCGTGCTTCAAAAGCACGCAAGTCTGAAAGCGTCGCAAGCGAACAGTTGCGAGCTGGCCGGGTTAACACTTGTTCCGCTTTCGTCTGCTTTCGAGTGCAGTGAGCTGAACCCAAAGAACTTGGTGAACATCAACGGCCGACTTTTGTAAAACGTTTGTCATGTCCGTTCGTGAAAAGCACCGACTGATTAGCGCCTCTGTTATCTTTCGTAAGCCAAAGGTAAACGACGCCAGCCCGAAAGAGTCGCTGTGACTGGTGGATGGAACCATCTGCTAAAATCAAACAATGGAGGAAGCTTGCCAAGCCACGCTACTTCCTGTCAGTACGAAGACGAAAATCGAATGTACCCACCGCTGCTGACGGCAATCCTTAGATTAAAGCTAAACTTTCAAGATAAGGTGACAGAGGACACCTTTGGAATCCTGAAACATCCGAGATAAGCACGGGCCCCGGTCTCACCAGACAAACCTGTGACATCCCAAAACAGCGTAAAGGCCACATTTCCGCGGCTTGAATAATAAAAAGAGAAACGTAGATTGCAAAGTATCTTGAGCAATGTGTATGCGCTATTTTTGTTCAAGCGCTTCGCAAATATTCGTAAACGTCGAAAATGAAGCAGTTTGTACTAAGTCTAGAAGCGGTTGTCAGTGGAAACCCAGCACAGCGCTCGACACAAGGTCGACCGCTGCGGCGGGAGTTGAAGTTTTCTCAAGCCCTCTTGAGTCGCTTGTTCAATCCCATCGAGAAACGAATATATACTTTGCAGGTGTCGCTGTTCAATTCCAAGAATATCATTTTCGTATCGTCCAAGATAACTGCCACGCTTGAGTTGAAACCCTTGATCATGTTTCGGGAACTCATGCATAAGGCAAAACCACAATTCCATTGCATATAAAAACTGCGTTTTGTCAAAAGAGGTGACGTGTTTGCCACATGCCAAGTTTCTTTTTCATCAGCTTTATTTATTTCATCTATTCATTTATCTAATCTATTTATTGAATATTTTTAATTGAGGCAAACTTGCCCTTAATATTGCGAAAAGACGGGCAACCAGCATGATGTGTTGGGTGGCAGCCGTGATACCTTCCACATGGAAAAAGCACAGCCGAGTTTCGGTCGCATGATGTCATCCTTGGGTTTCGAAACATCCTCCTGTCGGCCCTGATTGGGGTTTTTCCATTCCCGCATGAAAAAGACGTCCTTCTCGTGACAGAACAAGCCGCGCGTCACGACTGCCCATTACAGATGATTAGGATGGTCAAATATGAGCCTAGGCTGAACGTTGCGCCACCGTCCCCATTGCGCCACTCTGGGCTTCAATAGAAGCCCGGGTGTTGTGATGAAGCAATCCGCTCGTCACCGAGGAGAGCGGATCGAAAGAAGGTCAGGGCATGCAACTTAGCTGTTTACCAACAGGACAACTCTATAAAACAAACTAGATGTTAAACATTATTACAATCTTTAAGGTATGAACAAAAACAATGAAACAAACAAAACAAAGGTAAACAGTTCAACTCATCATTTTCGGCCCTTTTTTCTGCCACGTCAATTATCGCAACCTAGTCTGGGGCACGTACTAATAAGTGTAAAATTCTTGCAGTCCAAAATAGAATCATCGGTACATAAGAAATCAGCGATAGCTATAGCAAACTAGTCCCTTGTTCACTACCTAGAAAATAATTCCTGTGACATCTTTGTACGCGTTTAGAATTTTGTGTACGTTTTATTCTTCAATTTTATTCATTTTGCCATAGGAGATCCCCCGGACAGTTCTTAACTTCGGGACCTCCTTGTGTAATACTGATAACCATGTATACATGTATCTAACAATGAAATAAAAAAAATGTGAGAAAAAGCCCAATTCTTATTTCAATCGCTTTACCACCAATATATCGTTTCCATTCAAGCACTAACTTGTTTTACGTTTTCGAACTTATTATAAACATCACTCACTAAAACATCATCTTCCTTCAGTTCTAAACATCTACATATTTCACACTGCACTAGGATAAACCAGTTCAGGAAGCAATTTCTTAACCCGTTATGACAAGCATTTAAACACTGCCTTTGAATGTGATCTTTCTGTAAATTTTTGTTGATTTTGTGGTGCTTCACTCCTTTTAAATTATCCTGTGTAAGCTTTTCTGTTCTTTTTTTCCTTATACATGTATTTTCTTTATGCTCAAATTTAGAATATGTATAACTTGAGTTTGAAATATTGCTTTAGATATTACAATTTCAAGAGGTGTCTCTTCTGCATGTCTAATGTGCACTGAACATCCAATGACATTCTACCTACTGATCACTGCCACTACGTGTCTATATTCTAAGTTTGTATCGTCAGGCTACCCTACCCTTCTGCGATTTCTTGTCCCCCACTCCATCGGGCAGCATAGTGACACAAACAAATTTGAATCTGAAATTTAATTTCAACCCAATTCAATTCTTCAACAAAATTAGATCAACGCTCAACATTCGCCTCAAGACTCGATGACGCATTTACACCGCCTTCTCATTTCTTGACTTTCTAGTTTTAAAATAGTTTATATTTTTCCAGCCACACGCTAGTACCGCACCAAAATGCGTTCAATACGTGCCCCCCTAGCACATGCTTGGCCTATCTGCAGCAGTGTATCTAGTCAGGGAAATCAGCTGGAGAAGATCAGATAACTACAGATTTGTTGAAGGACGGGGGGGATATCGTGCTAGAAACACTGGCCACCCTGTATACGCAGTGCCTGGTGTAATCGACGGTACCGGAACCATGGAAGAATGCAAACATTATCCTCATTCCTCTAAGGACCCTAAAAATTACAGACCAGTCAGCTTACTGTCTGTTACGTATAGGGTATTTACTAAGGTAATCGCTAATAGAATCAGGACAACCTTAGACTTCAATCAAGCAAAGGATCAAGCAGGTTTTCGGAAACGGTACTCTATTATCGATCATATCCATACCATCAACCAGGTGATAGACAAATGCTCGGAATATAACCAGCCCTTATACATAGCATTCATTCATTACGAAAAAGCATTTCACTCAGTAGAAACCTCGGCGGTGATGCTGGCATTGCGAAATCAGGGGGTAGACGAGCCATACGTGAAAGTGCTGGAAGATATATATAGTGGCTGCACAGCAACCATAGTTCTGCATAAAGAAAGTAACAAAATTCCCGTAAAGAAAGGAGTTAGGCAAGGAGACACAATCTCCCCAGTACTATTCACAGCTTGTTTAGAGGAAGTATTCAGAGACTTGGAATGGGAGCAGTTAGGGATAAAGGTAGTTGGAGAATACCTCAGTAATCTCCGATTTGCTGATGACATTGCCTTGCTAAGTAGCTCGGGGGAAAAACTGCAAATAATAATTGATGACCTAGACAGAAAAAGTACAAAGATAGGCTTGAAAATCAATATCCGGAAGACTAAGGCAATGTTTAACAGCCTTGTGAAGGAACAGCAGTTTACGTTAGGTAGCGAAGCACTGGAAGTAGTAGGCGAATATGTCTACTTAGGACAGGTAGTAACGGCAGATCAGGACCATGAAAAGAAGATAACGAGAAGAATAAGATTGTGATGGAGCGCATTTGGCAAGCACTCGGAGATTATGCCTAGCATATTACCGGTATCGCTCAAGAGGAAAGTATACAACAGTTGCATCTTACCTGTACCCATCTATGGGGCTGAAACGTGGAGGTTAATCAAGAGGGTTCTATTCAAGTTGAGGACAACCCAGAGGGCTATGGAACAAAAAATGGTAGGGGTAACATTAAGAGATAGCAAACCTGCAGATTGGGTCAGAGAAATAAGTTAGTGAGATTCTAGTGGAAATCAAAAAAAGAAATGGGCATGGGCGGGATACGTAGTGCGAAGAGAGGATAACCGATGGTCGCTTAGAATGGATCCCAAGGGAAGTAAAGCGTAGCAGGGGGTGGCAGAAAGTTAGGTGGGCGGATGAGGTTAAGAAGTTCGCAGGGGTCAAGTGGATGCAGCTAGCACAGAACCGGGTTAATTGTAGAAATATGGGAGAGGCCTTCGCTTTGCAGTGGGTATAGTCAGGCTGATGGATATATATATATCCATTGTCAATGCTTTATCTTGTCCTACGTCTTCCTGTTTGAGCTGTTTTTATTACCAAGAGCCGCTGCCGCCATTCTATTCCCATACAACCCGTGCATTATGGCGCATGACCTAGTTGCATTTGTGCCCTCGCGCGATGCAATGATTTTATATTTAGGACAGTAAAACATTGCTGTGTGAGTCTTGCGAGAGAGCCACTGTCGTGCGATTCAGTTGAGTGTATTTACTTTCAAATGATACAAAGCAAATAATGGCTACTATATAAACTGTTTTTGGTTGTCGTCACACTTCTCTTCCTATGGAGGTATCGACTAAAACAGCGCTTGGTTCGAACCGAAATGGTGACAATATGTTTTTTTTTAATTTAAATCTTTTTGCGACGTGTTTTTGGGTTATTCCGAAAATTCCGGGTTCAATATCACGCTTTCCGGTCTCTCACTATCTTCCTAACATCACATAACTTCATCTGAAGTGCCTCGAGGACGCCATCTATCCATCGCGTTCGCTGCCTACCCCTTCTCCGGCGACCCTCAACCTTTCCCAACATCAAATCTGTCTCCAGCGACTCCTCTCTTCTCATCAGATGACCAAAGTAGCTGACCTTTAACTTTAGAATTTGACCCTCCAATGAGCAGTCAGGGTTTATGGTCGACAATATCGACTGATTTGATCTTCTGACAGTCCAAGGAACTCTCAAGAGTTAAAAAGTGAGCATCGCTGCTATGTCAACCATAAATCTAGGTTTGTACAGTGCAGAACGCAGGTAATCTACAAAATTCCTCTTTCTTGTAAAAAATACTACATAGGGCCGATTGGCCGTTGTTTGAATATCTGGCTCTTCGAACATAGAAATTCTTTAGCCCCTACATCACAAGATAATTTGCCTAAACATTGCACGAAGTGTAAATGCCGCCCAATTTTCGATAAAACTACCATTCTTGGCACATCGCGCAATCAACGTGCACGAGAAATTATAGAGGCATATCACGTCATGAAAGGAGGGGATAAGTGTGTCATCGAAGCTTCTATTAACTTAACAAAAGTAGAGATTACATACCTAGAATCAGTGGTCAAGTAGTTTTTTCACGTGCGTATCTTTGCAGACTTGCCTTTCTCCACATTTTTGTCAATTTTTTGTCAATTTCACCACTTTATTAGATGTATTTGATACTTTTTGTATCCTATATATTCTGTTAGCTTTTCTAATAAAAAATCAGTTGTGAGTAAGCGCTCGTGTGTGTTTCCTTCTTTTTTTTGTCCTTGTCTTCTTTGCGCTACGTTTTCCTAAAATGCGAATGCACCAACTCGCCCAATTTAGCATTCTTGTACTCTCAAGAGTCTTCGCCAGCACCACAATTCAAACGCGTCAATTCTTCGGCGGTCAGCCTTTTTCACAGTCCAACTCTCGCATGCATACATCACAACTGGAAAGACCATAGCACGAGTTATACGGATCTTGGTTGGCAGACTAATGTCTCTGCTCTTTACTAGGCGGTCAAGGCTAGCCATGGCTGTCTTTCCCAGAAGCAGGCGTCTCATAATTTCATGGCTGCAGTCTCCCTCCGGGGTAATCTTGCAGCCCAAGAAGAGAAAATCTGTCATAGCTTCCACTTCTTGTCCCTTGATGCCCTAGGACTTGATGGGGCAAGACGCCATCATCTTTGTCTTTTTAATGTTCAGTTTCAGCCCAAACCTCTCACTCTCTTCTTGTACGCGCATCAGAGGTCTCTTAAGTTCCACTTCATTTTCTACCATTAAAGTGGTATCGTTCGCATATCTAAGGTTGTTGATACGTTTTCCAGCAATCTTCACTCCAGCTGAAGACTCGTCCAGACTGGCCTCCCTCATGATGCACTCAGCATATAGGTTAAATAGGCAAGGCGACAGTATGCAGCCTTGTCTCACTCCTTTCTCAATTGGAAACCAATCAGTAAGACCATGCCCAGTTCTGACTGTAGTCTCTGACCCTTCATACAGGTTCCTGAGGAGACATCTCTTGAAGAGCTCGCCATAATCTACTGGTACGGTGTCGGCTTTTCGGCACCGCTATCATGTAGTGTACATGCAGCTCCTCTCTTAGAGTTGTTGAATGGAGCCCTCCTTGCATGCATTCACAGCGCAAACCATCAATATCTGCTCAGTTGACCCTTCAGTGATTAGTTTCGGCCTGTGATCACGCGTTTGCTACGGCCAAGTTCCGCAGACTTGGTATGTTCTAGGCTTTACACACTTTCCGATTTAACAGAAGATCGCCAGCAGCACGGCGCCAGCTTTTGTCGAGCCTAGCTTTTATCCTTCGGAGCGTAAATGCTTTCTTTTGTTCGACGTTTCCTGTCGTGATGGTCATGGCGCGTCAGCTAATTACCCCGTGTGTGTTTGGTCGACCAGTAATGGCCTTGTTCACTATGTTTACCGACCCAGCCCAGCCTGCCCTTGAAGCTCGCGGCCGACAATTGCCACGCGCGGAAAGTGCGCCGTGAAGCTGTTTATTGCTTTCCAGGGTTGTGGCGTTAATGATTAACGGAGCGACCCTTTGTGACCTTTCGCGCAGGTTCGTGCTGAAAGGAACAAGCAGCTCAGTCCTCATCCTATAAACCGTAAGTGAAGAGCAACCAGAATCATGATTAGAAAGCTAACGTCACGAGGAGATGAAATACGCTTGTTTGTAGTCGCCACCATTCAGCAGTAACTGCAAGCAAAGGGCTCCGTATAGTTTTCAGACGAAAGCCTTTCTTGGCTCATGGGCTACGATGTGATGTTGATAGTAGGATGAAGGTTAGGTAGTGAAGGTGGTAGTAGCGATGGAAATGACTTAGTTGATAATTATGATAGTAGCGATATCTATAACAATGAAGACAGTAGGGATTCCAGTGGCAATGCAGTTGGTGAAAGCAGTCTTTTAAAGGAGATTTGGTCCGTTTTTGCTCTTACGAAACGCAGTCCTGTAAATTTAGATCCCTTCACGATTGCGCCACCCATGAATTGATCAAACCATTGGAAGTGCCGTTCCTCCCGCCTTTTGCGCAAGTTTTATGCGCATGCACGAAGTCCCAGCGGCGACTGATGGAAACCCATAGCACGGCGACGCCAACCACATCTGCCACTTTTAGGCGCGAGCGATGTGAATTAGGGCCACCAAGCGTCAACTAACTGAGGGCGCTGCACTTCAGCCACCATGGGCCCGCTAAGAATCATGCGCCGATGTGCTACTTGTTGCGGGACAGTCGGTTTTTCTCGGGTACGTGGAGTGGCGTTACTGCGATGTTTCTTTTTCGTCATCATCATCATTTAAAGGTGCGTACATAGACCACGAAAACCATAGTAGCGAAAGCGCAAAAGCAGACGTCGCCAATAAATTGTTTTTGTTTCCCGAAATGCCACTAAAAACTTCCTTAAGTGATTGCACAACCATAAGTATTTTTATAACGTTTTTCTGTTTCAAATTTTTTCTATTAAGTGCGAAATATTGGTATTTGTGCTGCTCAAAACTAAGCCAATAGGAGAAAGAGCCATCGCTTATATTGGATAAATCTGACACTGACATGCTGTTTCTCTCTCTTTTTGCACAATATTCAATCTTAGGACATTATTTACGGTAGAGCAACGTTTATCTTTCACTTAGTTTTGGCCAAACGTTGTAGTTCTGCACTCGGTAGCTCTCCGGCCCATGATGCTTTGAGCGCCCATGGTGGCTGAACTGGCCGTCTGGAAACTCCATGTAAACTCCCATAGACGGCAGCACAGCTTTCCCTCTAGGTAAGAGTAAGAAACTCTATGTCAAGATGTGAATGGGCGACTCTCGACTGTGTGAAAAACACTTCGTTACAGGCATCGAAAGGAAATGTGCATGATGAAAAGTACCTACTGGAGTTAGCTTCAAGCCTGTAACCCAACAGTGATAGCCGCAATGAGGGTTTGTTAGGTGCGTGTTTCGTTTTTGAGCGACGAGGCCTGATGGCGATGTATTTTGTCGTTTGTTTTCTTTATGTGCGGAAGGGCCGGGTAGCGCAAGGCGACTATGTGCGCTATACCGTAATATTTAGCATGTTTTATCGCGACTGCCGCCTGACTATAAATTAAAAAAAAATACGGTGTTGTGATGCGCCGCCGTTCGCGAGCCTCGTGACCACATCGGCTCGCGAACGGCGGCGCATCACAACACCGTTTTTTTTTTTTTTTAATTTATAGTCAGGCGGCAGTCGCGATAAAACATGCTAAATATTACGGCCTAGCGCACACAGCCGCCTGTGACATCTGCGCTATGTGGCGCTTTCGCACATAAAGAAAGGAAACGACAAAATACATCGCCTTCAGGCCCCGTCGCACATAAAGAACACGCACCGAACAAATCCTCATTGCAGCTATCACTGGAGCGTTACAGGCTGGGTGCAAACTCCAGTAGGTACTTTTCATCATGCACATTTCCTTTAGACGCATACATACCTGCAGTATCTGTGTTTTGCCGCTCGGAGCATAAGACGCACTTGACACTCTTGCACGACGCACAGTGTTTTTCCTATCATACAAGCTCGTCTTCGTTCTCGCCAAAGCATTCGGATTTTGTTCTTTTAATGTACGCAATCAGCTGCACTTTGTTAGGGAAATTGAAAGTTGTCGTCCTCGTCAAAACGGCCCAAATGAGTCTCCTGGAGCTCGTTCACTTGCGGAGTGGACGTAGAAAAGCGTTGGTTCCTGACCGATATCCGATGTGTAGGAGATGCAGTCATTGATGCCGCAGAAGTCGCTGCGAAGGCTCCGTAACAGAATGACCATTCTCTGTTCATTGCGAACCTTTTCACAAGAGCGACCACATCCGTTCTGGAGGCAGAAACAGTCGCTGAATCATCCATTGCCAGAAAAATGCCTCGCGTTTCCTGCAGTTGTGCATTCCGGCAGGGACAATACCCTGCTCAGGGGGTATGATTAAGTGCCTCTCCGCCGAGCTTAGTAGATAAAATCCTATTCGCCGCGAGATCAACCAAGAGGTGGCGCCACCGTCACTCCGGTAGTGTGGATCGGCAGCCGGCGGCGCTCGCAGAAACGCACGCTGCGTAGGTCTGCTTCCGAGTTTACGGCGGGTTTGTTGGCGATAAAAACGTGCCTTCTGCAGTATTTCTGCAATATTGCAGAAAAAATCCAAGGATTTCGCCAATGCAGCAGTTCAGTTCAGTTCAGGCGTTCAGTCGTGTCCGACTCTTCGTGACCCTATGGACCATGTCACGCCACGCTTTCCGGTCTCTCACTATAATGCAGCAGAAGAAGAGCGAATTTTAGGAAAACAAAGCACGCAACCAGCAGTCTTCTAGATTTACTTTGCACGTTTCTTGCGCTGTACCGCGCTCACGCGCCTAATGCTTGGGCCTGCCTAATGACAGCTTTGTTTTTCTTATCGACTTTTAAACTGTTTGCGCGTGTCTCATGCGAGTGAGACAGGCGAATCTAGTGTCAAGCCCACGCAGATACAAGGTTCGTGCTCTGACCTGCAGTAATTTAGATTGAATAGAAAAAGCCTGGTTCATTAGATCGTACTTGACTCGATGATTAAGCAGGTTAAATGTAGCATTGGCAGCGCACTGCATGGCGAGTTGCTTTAGACTGAGTGCACATCAACTCTGGCCCGGACAACCACGCACAAGTATTCCCCAAAAATGAGATCACGCCGACACTATACAAGAAACCTCGCCGCACAGGAAAGCTGATTGTTCACGTGTAGCGCGCTGAGTGGATTGAATTTGCCAAGATGCTTTTTGCGGCCACTGTCATAGTTCGTGATAGTGTATTACTGCATGCGTCACTAACTGTAAATGATTTCCTGAAACCGAGGAAAGTATAAGGGATTTCTGATGTGTGTGATGTTAATATATAACGGTAAATTAATAGTGTAATTATTTTGTTTTGCAATGCGAATAAATTTCACCGTGTGACAGAACTTTTACACACTTGACAGAATTTACAATAATCAGCGATTAATTTTCAGTAACGTTAAAGTGCAAACTACGAATTACTCGCTGCGAAGACATCGTTATAAATTGCGCATGGGCACTGCCATGTTCTGGGAAGCAATTTTACAAGCTGAAAATTTATTTATCATTAATTATTTAGCAGTGACTAAATCTTATGCTAAGTAATATACTAGGGTTGCTTCCAAAACAGATGCCGGATATAAAACTATTCCGAAAGAAATGGAGTTGATCTTATCATGCGACTATAAAAATGTATTTATTCCCGAACTAAACACTGATATTTAAGCCCGCGTGAAGCCGTTTTACTCCCCTTGTCAGAAATGACGAGTTTGCTCGGAAGACAGCACTTGGACGAAAAGGGATTATAATGATTATAATAGGCTACCAGTAAATTTGTACATTATCTAGGTGTATTATGTAATATTTAGGGTAACAATTAGGTGCAGGGAATATGTTTCCCAAACATTCGAGCATTTCTCTAAAGCAAAATGTGCTCACTAAAACTTTTACGGATGCACAGAAGCCTTCAACAACAAAAAAAAGGAAAAAGAAAATAAATGCATATTTGCCCGAGTTTAACGATGAAAGCGGCATCAGCTATGACGGATGATTGCAGAGGCTGATTTTGGTGTCGTTTTTTTTTCATTATTAACACCACATTTACCACGTGGGATTGTTTATTGTGCAGTCAAATCTCACAGCAGAGGAACGCCTTTCGAAGCAGTTGTGATTGAATCCCCCGTTCTCGAAATCAGCTTACCATTTAGACACCGCGACAGAGCTCGTTTAAAAGCAAAAAAAAGGTACTCACACAACTCTATTGTGCATACAGACGGCATAGTAGGCATAGAGTGTTCTGTTCAAACTGCATTCTGCTATATGAAGCAGTCTGCGGTGGCATATGTTTTAGTAGCTGCGGTATTCCAAACAGAAACGGGAATATGCGATTTCTGTGCGTTTGCATTAACTGTTATTGATGGCAACGACCAGTTTTGCTTTGACACGGCGGTAACGACAGTACCACTTCGTTTGAGACATTTCATGTCAAAGGATCTCAAGCGCCGAAGACCGCGATGGATGATGTCCTTATACAAGCATGACATGCTCGATTCGGACAAGTATATTTTTTTTAATGAAGCGTGGGGTTATAGACTGTTCATATTTATTTCAAAAGAGGCATATAGGTAAGCAAAAGCTCACAGGAACCGCAAAACAAACAAAAACACTCTTGTACACGCCGCATGCGCGTGCTTAAATCACTGCGGGCTGGCACGCGACACGAAAACGCATCCACACTAAGTAGGTTTCGCCGCTGCGCCGCAAGGTGGCGACTCTGCTCGATCTCGAGGCCAATAGCTGCACACTTGTATATTGTGCGAGGAGGAAACGATGCCCATTGCACCATGCCGGCACCGCAGTGCCCGCGTTGTGCTCGGTATATGCGCCGCTTGGAAGTGACAAAAGACGATTCCACCTAGCTCTGAACAAACCCCTGGCTGCTTTGCCCTTTGAAATCCCCCCTCTTTCTCTGCCCTCGCACTCTCCTTTCGTTTTTTTCTACAATAAATTTAAGTCCGTCGTGAATCTGCACGCAGAGAGAGCCCGCGCCATGGCCTGCGCTACTCGCTGTTACAGTAAGAAGATAGTATATGCATGCGTTATGAGCTGATTGTGAAAACGCTGAAACATTTCCCCATACTGCGTGAACATGAAACTGCAATCACTGTCACTACTTTCTGCCCCAAAGTAAAAAGAAGGGGGGGGGGGAGCTTTCGGATTTTACCTGCGTTGGCGTGGCCATTTCGCATGGTGCGTTTTCGAGTCGTCTGCTACACTGCCGTCTAATGTGTTTCCCACCGCTTGCCGCATGATTGCGCCTCCCGCTAAAGGCGGATCACTGACGGCCACCCGCTTTCAACTTTAGCCCAAATCGTTTGCGCCATATTTCGAGGTACTGCCTTGCCCTACGGATGAGCAGAAAGCTGGAGGCGTTATACCAATGCACAAGTCAGTCGCCCGCCGCGGCGTCTCTACCCTAGTGAAAAATCCCGTATCGCGACAAACGGGTTTGAACCGGTCTTGTATTATCCCGTATAAATTTGATACCGGTGTGACCAACCTGTATGAAGCTTAAACGGGTTTATATCGGGCAGGTCATGTCCGGTATGAATCTCAATCCGGCGGTCCAGTCCGGTATAAAGTTAATACAGGGCAGACCATTTCCGGTATACATCTTATACATGACATCCCAATCCGGTATTGATGTGAAACAGGGCGGAACAGTCCTGTATGAAGCTTAAACGGGTTTATATCGGTAGGTCATGTCCGGTATGAATCTCAATGCGGACGATCCAGTCCGGTGTCGAGTTAATACAGGGCAGACCATTTCTCGTATGCATCTTATACACGTCATCCCAGTCCGGCATGGATATGAAACAGGGCGGACCAGTCCTGTATTGAGCTCATATACAGGACAGGTCATGTCCGGTTTATGAGAAACCGGACAAATCCGATATGATTGAAACTGATACGGGACAGAGTATTTCCGCTTCTCAGTACAACTCGGGCGGATCGTGAAGCTCAGCCGGGATGACCACGTCGGAATATGCCTTCACGCTAAATAAGCATGAAACCATACATAATATACGTTAAAACTTTTCTGTATATGTGGAGTACGCGTTGTTTCGTACATACCTAGACGATATGAAGCCGTGGATGTGTGCGCTAGCAAGTACATATATGCATCGCGTTTTGTTTTTGCGTGTGCAACAGTCGCTGCAGCTCGTACGATCTTGCGGTGCGTCTTCATATCTGCGACTGAAGATCTGCCGCCTACAGCACGTAAGTAGAAGCACGAACGTATCGTTTCGCTAGCGATGACAAAAAACTGTTCGAGAAAAAATAAACAAACATTGCTGACCATCTAAAGATGCGCAGATAGCCGCACACCGCGCGACGCGTTCTCGAATGTTTGCATATTGAAACCGCTCAGTCGGAAGTGTATTCATTGGCATCGATGCTCCGCTGGTAGCACGTGAAGATAAAACGCCCAGTATTACAAGTATTAGTGCAGCGGATATCTCTATGTAGGAAAACTTACAAGCGTTCGTAGACGATGAAAAACACATCAGCACTAGTAAATTATGATATCTCGAGATTTGCCTTCAATAAATCGACGCATTATAAAGATACGCCAGCCACATTTGTGAACCCTCGTGATAGCCTGCAAAGATATTCAGCGTGTTTAAAGGGCGATCGGTGAATAACGGCCACAAATTCTACTGCCAAGAAAAATATACAAGTACGAAAGATCAAAAGTAGCTACATATACAGAATAATAACCACTGTAACCATAAGCCGCTGTAGAGTAATGGTTAAGGTGCCCGTCTGAGGACAAAGGTTCGATTCCACATTCGGTACTAAATTTCTTTTTATTTTTTATTTTTATTTTATATAATATTTTGAATGTAGTCGTTTTATTTTATATTGTTGCATGCTTTTTCCCCCCTGGCGACGCGTTTCTTTCCGGAAACAAGGGCCATCAATCATACAGGCCATTCCCGTATCAGAGCTCCGCGCGGTTTCATTCCGGACTTTCCAGGGCAGTGCAGGAATTTTCTGAAATAGCCCCAATCCTGTATCCCAGATCCTGTACAGTAAACCTGTATACGATTTCCTGTACGATATTTATACAGGATTTTTCAGTAGGGTAATGCCGCGGACACGTGTTTCTTTCAAGTCTAGAAGCACACCTTGTACGCTACTCTCAAAGTGCATAATAATGAACATGCTTAGCTTAAAATAGCGTAACAGGGATCTCGAAACGATATGTCTTCCAACACGAAAGTAACGAAATGTATGCATCATAATGCAGAAGCGCTAGACCTCCAACTCTCGTAGACTGTTTCTTCTGCCCCAGTCCAGTTCCATCCTATTCCAGTCCAATCCACTCCCAGTCTGCCCACCCCCCCCGTCCAAGAAGACTAAAATGCTTCCTGGACTGGGGCAGAATGGGCCCACAAAAGAGCTAAATAACGCGCCAACACAGGCTGCGGTAATAATTGAAAGTTCAGATATGTGCACTGATGTGACGCTACGGATTTAATGAGATGGTTAGCGTTGCAGAAGTTTAGATGAGCGGGTAAGATTACGAAGTTGGTAGAGGCGGCTGACACAGGCACAGGTTATACGGACGGATTTAAGATAGACATTTGTCATGCACTGGGTGTAGCCTGGCTGATGATAACGATAATGATAACAACACAAGTAGTTTGCAGCATTCCGCTGTCATGCAGAAGTGTGTGCATGCGACAGACCGGCCTCAACAGGCGTTTACGGGAGCGTATTCGATCCCTCTGGCTCTCAGCCGAACATCCTGGTGACTGCAGCGGGTGATCACCATTCGATATCTGTTTCCAAGCACAGAAGACACGGTAACTCAAGAGCTTTCAACTGCGCATCACGTCTGAAGGGCGGGTGTAAATAAAAACGTCCAGGAAAAAAAAAATTGCTCGGAAGATACGGCCCTGGAAAAAACGTTCCGGGAAGAAAAGGCTCCTGAAGAAGCGGAAACTAGGAAAAAAGGCCGCCAACTCAAAGATTGGCCCTTAGACGAACTCTTACCAATTTCACATCTCAAGGAAGGCATATTTTATTAAATTCTTTCTTGTCTTTGAAATAAATTTAATCACCATAGTGAACCTAGACCCTATGGACGCCTGACGTGTTTTCAGGCACTGCGAAAAAGCATGGCGAAATAGCCATCTGGATTTTTATGCTTTGCGTGGTTTCAAGCTCGAGATCCGCTGCTCGTTAAGCATTCATAAAGACATGTCTAATCAGCTTGGTAATGATGTGTTAGTCTTGGGGAACCGCCAATAGAATGCGTCAATAGAACTGCCTCCCACACTTTTCGTGACGATGATGTAGAAGTTTCTCTTCCAGCGTTGACTGAGGTGTTTTATAAGGGAAGGCAGGCCGAGGCTTAACAGGTCGTGCATCGTTCCAAGCTGGTGGTCCAATAAAGCCGGCGGCCGGCTCGCAGTTTCCCGCTGTCAATGCGTTATCCATAAACTAATGTTCTCACAGGTGGCTCGATTGGAGGCGGCAGGTTACCCCGGGCACGTGATAGTTTCTGTAGCGGAGGCCCTGAATCGCAAACGGAAATCAGAGGCGAGCCTGAGTAACCAGCAGAAAATAGAATTTCACCTGATAAAGACAAGACAGCTGTCATCCTGTACGTGCATGGTTTCTTGCACAATCCGAAGAAAGTCGGGCAACAATCCGGAGTAAAAGTTTTGTTTTCCGCACCAAAGAAGCTGCTGGGCCATTGCAGGTTAAGTTGTCCTACACGTACGCAAAAACTAGCGTGCAATATCGAACTTAGGGATCCCTTCGTACCTTGCCAGAAGAATGTTGTGTACAAGATCTCGCTTTCGTGTGGTAGACACTACATCGGCCAAACTGGATGATGTCTGAACGTCCAGCTGCAAGAACACTCTAAAAAGGTCGGCAACATTGCCATAGGCGGAAAGTTAGCTACGCATTGTACGAAGTGTGACAGTGAGACACTTTATCATCCTTTGTTCGGCAAAACAATTCCTTTGTATCGCCCCCGTACCAGCCTGACTAGGGAGATTGTGGACGCGTCGCAGATAGCCCGAATGAAGGCGTTAGCAAACCATCGGTGGCTCTATCAAATCCAGAGCTGGATTTCTTAGCTTAGGTGGCATGTGTCTTTCCTTCTTTCCCTTTGTGATACTTAAGTGTGTATATATATGCTCCGGAACCGCAATAAACATTTGTTGAAAGTACGCTATTGTCCTGTCCCTTCCTCGTCCTTTGTGGTTTTTAGCGCTTTGCTTTGATGACGATGAACCAACACGCCCAATTATTTTTCCTTTCTTCTATTGGCCTGGGATCAGGCTGCTAGCAAATCTCCATGCACACTGCCGATAAAGAAAAAAAATGATATTCGTAACATCAGACGGACTTCATGAATTTAACGTTTTGCCTTTTGCATTATGTAATCCGCCTGCCACATACAAGCGGTTCATACTAAAGTGGCAAATTTGTTTATGTTATTTGGACGACATTGTTATTTTTGTCAAAACGTTTAGTGAGCATAACAGTCGTCTCGATATTGATACAAGCTATAGTCGACGACGAAGCGGAGACAATCAGTGGCTAGTTGGCGTAGACGACGAAGTTGGTTGCCTGGAGCCGCGCTCAGACCGCTGCTCGGACCACTCTCGGACTTCGGCAGTCTTCTAGGCTCAGGGCGTTGCCTGGACGTTTGGCGCAATACCCGTTACAGTCTGGTGGAGGTGCGGGGTACGCTTTCCCACGTTTACACGCTTCACGACGGATCTGACTCCGGTCCACCAGCGACTCAGTCGCCGCCTCCGCGGACAGTCTGCCTGAGGTTGGGCCCCTTTCCACCCCTACGAGGATCACGCAACCGCACCTCTCGAGCCACCTCGACATGGCCACTGATCCCAAGCTCTCAGCTCCGATCCTTTGCCACCCGCCGCGAACACCACCATCTTTTCACGGCGACGTCTTCGAAGACGCTGAGGATTGGCTGGCGACCTTCGAGCGAGTGGCTCGGTACAACGGCTGGAGTGACGAGCGAAAGCTCAATAATGTTTACTTCACCCTAGAAGAGTCTGCGCGTACGTGGTGCGAAAACCACGAGGGCGGCCTTACCACCTGGTAAGCATTTGGCCGTGAACTTCTGACTACCTTCTCCAACGCCGACCGCCGCTAGAAAGCTGAAGCTGCACTTCAGTCCAGAAACCAGCGGCCAAATGACAGTGTGCGCATGTTCTGTGAAGACATGACCCGTCTTTTCCAGCGCGCAGACCCCAATATGAAAGAGGAGAAGAAGCTTCGCCACCTCATGCGTGGAGTTATGCAGGAGCTGTTTGCGGGCCTCGTTCGCAGTCCACCGCGTACCGTTGCTGAATTCCTCGCGGAGGCTACGACCATGGAAACGACGCTCCAACAACGGGCCCGGCAGTACAACCGAGATGTCAGCAGCTTGGCCCCAGATGTTTTTTCGTCGTGCCATGGAGGCGGTGCGGACGCCTTACGTGACCTCATTCAGTCAGTTTCCGTCTGCCTCAGAGTGCGCCAGTGACATCACTGACCGAAGTCGTCAGAGATGAAGTACGCCAGGCTGCTCGTGAATTCCCGGTCACCAACATACTGCAGCGCGTCGATAAAATGCCCACGCACACATCCGTTGTTCGTCAGGCAGCTGCCTACGATCCTGTTGCTACTATGCCTCTACGGGTCGACGACAAACGAACGTACGCGTTCGTTGCACGTCAAGCAGCTGCCTGTGGTCCTATTGACCCGACACCGGTGGTTAGCCGCATTAGTCCGTATGACGCATCGGCTAAAGCTGTGCCTATTGCAAAAACCAGTGCCACTGGGTCCCAGCGCCATACCTGATTATGGTCCCAGTATGACGCTGGAAACGGCGCACTGGGACGCTCCGCACTGGCGGCACTGTTCGCCCTGAGAAAAAAGGCGTGGGATAAAAATTAAAAAATAACGAAACAAGTTAGGTACATAAAAAACAACCTAAAAAAGTAAAAAAATGAACGAAAAAAAGAACTAGTGCACCAAGCGCGCCTCGAACTAAGTCCAAGTTACATATCAATTACTAACTCTTCACACTAACCACTCGGCCACGCCGATTTTTTTTTTCTTTATTTCCTGACCGAGGACGTACAGAAAGACACATGTGACATCAATAACATGACAAAATAAAAGATCAAGCATTGACTTAAAGCTTCAGCCTTCCTTAGCTGAAGTTGTCGGATTAAAAAATCCCTCATATGTGACAACCCTTCAAAACTAGCTAACCATTCTGGCTCTAGTTTTAAAGCTTTCTGTTCGTCCACATATGCCCGTATGCTCTCTCTAAAGAGCTGTCTCGCTGAACGTGCATGGACGTCACCGTGCTCTACAGCCATTCTGCTTTTCCATATGCTGTGGAGAGCCAGTAGCATCAAAAGATCCAACGGTGTATCATTGTTCGCTTCTACTGGCAAGAATCGGATACCATGTGGGCTTATGGGTAGTTCTTTCTTAAGCGTCCTCTGGAGCACGTCCCATAAAAATACGGCATCCCAGCATTCGAGAAACACGTGTTCAATCGTCTCCTCTTTCCTGCATATTATGCAGTGGACACCTCAGGGTACAAAAAGCCCTTTCTGTTCCTTCCATTTCTTTACCTCTAATGCTCCAGTGTGCAGCTTAAAAAAGAACCTTTTCACCCCTGCCGGCGCCATCACCCTCTTCACTCTTTTAAGAACATTTTTGCCCACTGTGGACGAGCACACAGCTCTGTACAACGGTTCTGGAAGCACCACATCGCACAAGTCTTTATACAGTTTTTTCCGGTTTACACTCCACAAATAGTCTAAAGTAAACCGCACCATCAAGAACCTGTACGCCAAGACCACTTCCCTTAGATATACCCATGGACACCTCCTGACATGCGGTCAGAAGAAACGACAATTCCCGGGAGAGCTTGACCCCGGCGTAACTGACAGACCGTACAAAGAAATGGATTTTTCACATTCCTCAAAAACATGAAACGATTGACTAACTGGCGCAGAAACAGATGTGCCAAACCAAGCCGGCCGTCCTTCACCCGGCGGAAGAGACTTGTCCGACTTGTCCATTCCCACGAAGACCCCCAGACCAAGACAGCAACGATACGATGCATCTTTTGGACATTAGCTCTTGAACAATATAACACTTGAAGCACATACCAAACTTTTGTCACTAAAAACAAATTACAAATCGTGGCCTTAGCAAACACCGACCACTGCCATCCATTCCATTTGTCCACTCTATCTTTCAATTTACCGACTTGGTTTTTCCAGTATGGGTCACTGTCCCGATACGATTCAAGAGGGGCACCAAGGTAGCTGACAGGGTTGGTAACAAATTTCATGTTACCAAAAATGCCTGGGGTCGCTGGCCAGTCACCGTGCCAGAAACCCAGGCACTTGCCCCAGTTAACAGCACTGCCACTTACAGCGCAAAAATCTTTTACAGTTTTCACAACTTCTACGATGCTTTCGTAGTCTACACAAAACATCGCGACATCATCGGCATAAGCCAAAAGCTTCACTTCTGCTTGATGCAGATTGAAGCCCCGCATTTTCTCATGCTTGATAATGCTTAAACATAAAGGTTCAAGATAGATACAAAAGAGAAGAGGTGAAAGGGGGCAACCTTGACGAACTGAGTGTTGGACAACAATACTGTCGCCGACAGATTTGTTCACAATTAGCCTTGTTGTACAAGCACTGTAAGCCATAGCCACTCCTTCTCTGATGACGCATCCGACCTTGACATAGTCTAATATACACAAAAGCAAGTCGTGGGGCACTCTATCAAAAGCCTTTTCAAGATCTATTTGGAGCATTGCTACTCCAAGTCCACCAGCATCGCAACATTCAAGAATGGCCCTCGCGATGTAAATGTTCGTAAAAATGGACCTGTCTTTAATACCGCATGTTTGGTGGTCTCCAACAATATCTTTAATAACTGTTTGCAGTCTTTTAGCTAGTATTTTCATAAAAATTTTATAGTCGACATTGGTTAAACTAATCGGCCGGTAAGAGGTAACACTGCGTAATTGACCTCGGTCCTCCGTTTTGGGAATTAGCACAGTATGAGAAGATGCAAAGGACGGCGGCAGCACATTAAGCTCCTATGCTTCATTATACACTTTTTCCAGTACCGGCGAGAGAAAATCCTGGAAAGCTTTATAAAATGCGGTGCTAAGTCCATCAGGCCCAGGCGATTTGCCGGGGTTCAAATTCCCTATAGCGCATTTCACTTCGTCCTCCGTGATGGGGATCTCTAGCACACGTGTCGTCTTTTCGTCGAGTTGTGGCATTAAAGGTAAATACACTCTCTTGAAACTCTCGATATCAACTGCACGCCGTGCTAACTGCTGACTACAATGCTCGAAGAAAGCTTGCTGGATTTCTTTCTTTTCGTTGGTAATGGTCCCTTGGTATTCAATTTCATCTATCTGATTCCTTCGAGCGTGCCACTTTTCTGTGCCTAACGCCCTTTTTGTCGGACCTTCCCCCCTTATCAGCCGTTCGGCTCTAGCTCTGACAAGGGCACCGCGATATCGGTCAGCGTCGAGTAGTTCAAGCTTGCCCTTAAGGGCTCGTATGTCGTCTATGAACAAACCGGGGTTATTGCTTTCCACATCGATTAGACGCTGTAGATTCACGTGAAGGGACCTTTCTTCGGCCCTTTCTTGTCTGGCTATAGCGCTCGATCTTTCCAATGCTGTCATTTTGACATTCTGTTTAAAGACCTCCCATTTAGCCCCTAACTTTGTTACGCCTTTGTCATTCATATTTGCTATATGTCTTTCAACGTCGGTTTGGAAACTGTCATCAGATAATAATTTTGAGTTTAACTTCCACATTTGCCAGTCAAATCCTTGACTTTTAGTTTTGTTCCCAGCGATAGTGACGGTGACCAAGCAGTGATCGCTGAACGATACTGGCTTAACGTAATATTCGTGGCATACAGGCACCAGATCAAGAGATATGTACATTCTATCGAGTCGAGCGTGGCTAGAAGCCTGGAAATGAGTGAACTGAGCAGCTCGTCCACCCTCCAGACATCCAGCCACATCAACAAGGTTAAACTCATTTACCAATTCTGCGAGAACACAGGTGCTGGCATCACTATGCGGCCTTCTACTCGTTTCATCTGATGCGGAGAGTACACAATTTAAGTCTCCCATTATCACAGTTAGCCTTTCAGAGTTGCAATACTGATGAATACCTTCAAAGAAATCGCGCCTTTTGCCAACGCTGTTCGGTGCATAAACACAAATGATGCTCCATTCGTATAAATACAGCACGAGATCGCAAACAACGAAGCGGCCATACGCACAAGTCGTGACAGCTTGAATTAGGTGTCATTGAAACATTTCTGCATTTTATGTCATGACCCGCATTTATAAGGTTGGGACTTCAGTTTCGCAGTCTACAGGCCATTAATACCGCTCTAACAATTGCAACTTCTTGATCATTGGAGCTTGCTGTCTGCTCTCACGACTTGCAACTAATGTTCTGGGTGCCTATGCGCGCTATTTTGTGCACTGGAATCATTTTAACAAGTAGAGTTTGACATCGCTGGTAAATTTACCAACGCCGGCTTTTGGGTGGTGCTCTGCTACCGTGGACGTAATTTTCGCTGAACACGGAGCTTTAGCAGAAGCCTTCATGGAAAAAAGTGCGACCAAGCTTCAATACCGGCAAGTGCCGCAGCGATGACCCTAATTGCGTGTAACTAAACCTTATTTGTATGTAAACATTGCGGGAAGCGTTGCGATGACCGAGGGCTCGGTTGCTTGATACGCAGAGTAAGAAGGAGCGTAAAAGCTTGAGAAACACGCCAAATATTATGTATTACAAGCGCTGTATGTTGTTGCCTTTTCTCTCATGGGCCCATCGCTCGGTAAACGACTTTCTCTTGGTTTTAGTTTTTCTTTCTGCATTTTATACTGGGGCCGTGGTGCAGGCTGCGCTCGCCTGCGATTGAGCCCGCATTGAACATTTTGGCAGTAATCATTGTGTTAGAGTGCCCTTAAGATCAGATGCCAAGTTGGTTATGCGTGGTAGCCCACATTACTCAATTCCAGCTTTAGTTGTGCGTTAATCGTCAGTGTGTCATGAGATAGAGGCCTCGGCGGTCGTTGTCTCTCTCGAAACGCCCGAAACGACCTATCGAAACATGGAAACTCTAGAAAAAAGATACTGCCTTTGTTTTCTTACAAATGCGCAATAACTTCGCAGCAAAAAGCGCTTGCTTGAGCCATATTTTTCATATGCGCCCCGATGGTCGATTGAAAGTACGCTGTTGCCCTGTTGGCCCCTGAGGGATGCTACTCCGGCTGACGCCGCAGGCCACACCGGCTATACTGGGGCACTGGGACCAGTGCGGCCCCAGCGCGCATACAGCGCTTCTCCCAGTGCATCGTGGATGCCAGCGATACACCAAGCGCCAAAAGTGTGATCCCAGCGTTTTTCTCCCATCGCACCAGTGCAGCCAGTGTCTTCCCGTTACTGCTCCAGTGAATATCGCAGACCTCCAGCGTGCCCAGCAGATCCAGTGCAAAACCATCGCGAAAATCTTACTGGTTTCGCACTGGACACGCTGGTTTTTGCAATAGGGCATGGTGCCTGTTCCCCGCCCTCGCAAGTCGGATGTGTGGTATACGCGGGACCGCACGCCAATCTGCTACCACTGTGGGGAGGCCGGTCCCCTTTACCGCGCAAGCCCGTAACGCCGAGTGGGACTTCGCGGCTTCGGACCCGATGCGTCCTATCCACGGAACGGTGAACGGCCGCTCGAAACTGAAGCTCATCTGTCGGCCCGTCAGAGGCCTGGGAGATACAGGCGCTATGACTCAGGATCGTCATCTCCGCTGCGGTATCGTTCCTCAAGCCCTCGCAGAGACGCCAGCAATACTGAGCGGCGTTCTCCCAGTCCACACCGGGAAAACTAATTCCAGCGGTCTCCGGAGGCAGGGCCGCTGCTTTCGGGAAAATTGAAGATCCTCCGCCGCCGATACACCGATACGCTGATTTCTCACAGGGGCAGGGTAGCGACAGCATCCGACGCGCTACTTCTGATTTGTGCGTGACACTTGACGGAACTGACACGATCGCTTTACTTGACACCGGTGCAGACTATTGAGTGATGAGCCCCGCCCCCGCCCAGGAATTGAGCAAAGTTGTGATGCCATGGTTGGGCCCTAGCATTCGCACGGCTGGAGGTCACCTCATTAGCCCGGCCGGAAGGTGCACAGCCCGAATTGGCATCCGTGGTTTCGTCTACGTCGGGGAATTCGTTGTCTTGCGCGAATGTTCGAGAGATTTGATTCTGGGGCTCGACTTTCTGCAGGTAAACGGTTCTGTAGTCGACCTACACAAGACACGAGTCACATTCCCGACTAAATGGGCAGTGGCACACATCGACACCCGCGCTCCCTGTAGCCATGCTCTGCGTATTGTGGAGGATGATGTCACGGCGCCACCACGGTGCAGTGTCGTAATGCGCGTGCAGAATGACCTATTTCATGACTTTGAGGGCATGCTGGAGGGCAATATCCCGCTGCTGCTTGAGAGGGGTCTCATTGTTGCCCGAGGTCTCGTCCACCTACGGGATGGCTGCACTACCGTTCTGCTCACCAACCTTTCGAACGAATTTTAGCACCTCGTCAAAGGCACAGTGAACTCCTTCCTCCAAGACGTCGCGGAGTGTCCACATTTGTGCGCCGTGGAAGAAGCCCTTCAAGATGGCACTGGACCTCGCCACGTTCTGCCACCTGTCGAAATAAACACCGAGTTATCGCCGGCTCAGACGGATCTGCTTTCGGCTATCTTGGCAGGTTTTGCAGGCTGCTTCACAACGTCTTCCAAAGTGGGCCGAACTCCGGTCGCCAAGCACCGTATAATAACAGACGAGACTACGCCCCCCGTATGCCAACGCCCATACCGCGTTTCTCCAACGGAACGAGCAGCGATTCAGCGACAGGCCACCGAAATGCTTTCCGACGATGTCATTAAGCCGTCTACAAGCCCGTGGGCTTCGCCAGTTGTTCTCGTCAGAAAGAAGGACAACACTCTGCGGTTCTGTGTCGATTACAGAAAACTTAATCTCGTCCCTAAAAAGGACGTTTACCCACTTCGGCGCATAGATGACGCACTCGATCGACTGCGAGATGCCCGATACTACTCGTCGCTGTGGATGAGAGAGACCGGTAGAAGACGGCTTTCGTGACACCCGATGGATTGTATGAGTTTAAGGTGCTACCGTTCGGCCTGTGTTCGGCACCGGCCACGTTCCAACGCATGATGGACACCGTTCTGTCCGGTTTGAAGTGGCAGTCGTGTTTGGTTTACCTGGACGATGTCGTCATATTTTCGACCACCTTCGACCAATACCTAGAAAGGTTACGCCTTGTGTTAAAAGCTCTCCGAGACGCCAACCTGACAGTCAAACGGGAGAAATGTCACTTTGGCTTTGAGCAACTTCGGTTCCTTGGTCACGTGGTCAGCGCAAAAGGTGTTCGCCCAGACCCTGAAAAGACAGCTGCCGTTTCTGGTTTTCCGCACCCTACTGACAAGAAAGCTGTTCGACGGTTCTTAGGTTTGCGCTCCTATTATAGACGCTTTGTACGAGATTTCGCACATCGCGGAACCGCTAACCACACTGACTCGAGATGACATGCCGTTCCTGTGGGGAAGTGAACAAGAGGCCGTTTTCCTTGAGCTTCGCAGCCGCCTACAGAATCCCCCGATACTAGGCCATTTTGACGAAAACGCCGCAACTGACGTTCACACTGATGCCAGAAACGTTGGAGTTGGTGCAGTACTAATTCAGTGGCAAGACTGTGCAGAACGGGTCATCGCTTACGCGAGCCGAACACTTACCCGCTCCGAAACCAACTATTCAATAACTGAAAAAGAATGTCTGGCGCTAATATGGGCCCTAACCAAGTTCCGACCATACTTCTACGGCCGACCTTTCCGCGTTATAAGCGACCACCATTCATTATGCTGGCTCGCCAGCCTCAGAGACCCCTCAGGACGATTGGCTAGATGGAGCCTTAAATTACAAGAGTATGACGTAACAGCCGTATACAAATCAGGACGGAAGCATCAGGATGCTGACCGTCTGTCGCGCTCGCCCATCGCCATATGTTCAGAACAAAACAGCCGATGATTTTCCCTTTCCGGGGGCTATTAGTACAACCCAAATGGCGCAGCTGCAGAGAATGGACCCAGAGTTAGCGTCACTCGCCGAATATCTGCAGGGCGTCGACGCCCGTATTCCCCGTGTTTTTCATCGTGGGCTTAAAACGTTCACTCTGCGCGGTAACGTGCTCTACAAGCGAAATTTTGCTAACCGTGAAGAGACGTTTCTCCTTGTCGTGCCCTCCGAATTGCGCCGAGATATATCGAGTGCCTGTCATGATGAACCCACCGCCGGCCACCTGGGAGTGAGCCATACACTTGCACGAATTCGTCAAAAGTATTATTGGCCCAGGTTACTCCCATCGGTGCGGGCCTATGTACGCTCATGTCGTGACTGCCAACATCGGAAGTCTCCGCCATTGGAACCCGCTGGATATCTTCAGCCTATTGCTCCGCCGAAGACCACTTTCCATGAAGTGGGCATGGATCTTCTCGGCCCTTTTCCGAAGTCCTCGTCTGGCAACCGTTGGGTAGTCGGCGCGACAGACTACCTAACAGGGTACGCAGAGACCGCGTCCCTTGTTAAAGGTACTGCAGCCGAAGTTGCTCAGTTTTTCGTTCATAACATTGTCCTACGTCATGGCGCCCCCGCCATAGTAATCACTGACCGTGGAACAGCTTTTACGGCTCGCCTGATCCGGTTCGTCATGACTCTGACTCACACTAGCCATCGACGTGCGATGGCCTATCACCCTCAGACCAACGGGCTGGTGGAGCGCCTCAATCGCACCCACACCGACATGAGTTCTATGTATGTGGACGCAGAACATCGCACCTGGGATGCGATTTTGCCCTATATAACTTTCGCGTACAATACCGCCACTCAAGAGACGACGCGACTGACCCCGTTCCAACTTGTCTTCGGTCGCCAAGTGAGCACGTCGTTGGATTCCATGATGCCAGTTGGTCCTTCTTGCGGCTCTGACGCCGAACTTGACGCCGACATCTTTGTTCAGCGTGCTGAGGAAGCGCGGCAACTAGCACGCCTCAAAATCCACCGACAGCAGGCGAATGACGCTGCTCGGTATAACCTCAGCCGAAGAATCGTCACTTACGAGCCGGGCGACTTCGTCTGGGTGTGGACACCTGTTTGTCATCGCGGCCTATCTGAAAAGTTACTACGCCGATACTTCGGCCCTTACGAAATTGTTCGCCGTATCAGTGACGTCACCTACGCCGTTGTTCCCGCAGCTTCAGCTCCATCCCGAAGGTCACAGTGTCCTGAAGTCGTGCACGTGGTTCGTGATAGAAAAACAGCGCAACAGACGTGGGCGGATGTGAAGAACAAACAGGACAGGCGCTGAACTCACAACTGAAGTTTATTGAAAAAAAACACAGATATATAACCCAGCCAAGCAGCACCAAACCGCACATTAAACAAGAAAATCATGATAACCCCACACACAGACGACGTTCAAGAAACTCAACCTCATTTTCTGTTAAAGCGATTGACGGTTCACTAGCGCATTTTGCACCCATTCGAATGATATGCCTGGCCTCAATGATTTCCCGGTTAATCTGTGCCGGATGGGCATCCAAACTAACTGTTTGTGTTAGGGAAGGATGGCAGCCGTCACATTCCTTACAGTGTACAACCAGATTAGATCCTCTACCAACCTTTAATGATCTCTCGTGCTCTCGTAACCGGACATTGATACACCTGCCTGTTTGACCCACATACACTTTATCACAATATAACGGAATTTTATATATCACTCCTACTTTGCATGGAACATAGGAAAAGTCATGCTTCACCCGACACGTGTTTCTTTCCAGGACTTTTTTTGCTGCTTTGTTCTTAACTATGCAACATATTTTTGACAGTTTGTTTGGTGCCGAGAAAACCACACTAACATTAAAGCTTCTGGCTACATTTTTCAAATTGTGTGATAGACCATGCACGTATGGCAGGGCCACAAATCGTTTTGTATCCCTCTGTCCAGCCCCTTCCTGCTCCCGTGAACCTGCGCACGACTGTTTTACTTTTGTGATTAATTTATCACAAACTCTTAATATGACGTGAACAGGAAATCCTGCATTTGCTAGCCTAGACAGTTGTTCATTAAAGCTAATTCGCATATTGTGAAAGCATGACTTTGACGAGACAGCCCCCAGGCTGGACAGAGCGATGCCATCTTTTACTACCTTAGAATGTTGCGATCCATAATCTAGCAGAGGCTTTGCACTCCTAGGCGAATACTGCCAACAAACATGATGGGCACAAAACTTCAAAGTGAGGTCTAGAAAACGCAGTTCGTTCTCTTGTGACATTCGTTCAAATGTAAATCTCAGTCCCAGCCCTTGCTTTTGAAAACCTTTAAGAATATTCATTGGTGTTTAGCTACTATTACAACCTTTGTAAAAGACCAGGAAATCATCAACATACCGAAAGATTCTTATTCCCAGCCCTTGCAAGTTTTTGGCAATCAATTCGTCTACTCTGCTTAGGAAAATGTCACTTAAAACAGGAGCGACCTTTGAACCAATACAGATGCCTTATTTCTGGGTATACACGGCACTGCCAAATTCAACATGCATACTTTTTAAGTAAAAAGAGGTCAACTCCAAAAAAGACCCAGTTGATATACCACTGCTGTTACCAAAAGCTATTTCATCATTTTGTTCCGAAATGCACATTCGCAGAGTGGTCATGAGAACTTCATGAGGGATCGAATAAAATAGATCCTCGATATCAATGCTAACTGCCGAGCACTCCCCTGTATTGTCCGTTTTCAAGTACGCTACCACTTTCTCAGAGTTGTTTACGAGATACGGATATTCAAAATTCAAAGTAGACAAGTGTTTCTGCAAATAGTTTGAAACGATACATTGCCAGGAGCCTTTCCCAGAAATTCTTGCTCTAAAAGGTTCCCCGGGTTTGTGAGTTTTCACAGAAAAGAATATGTCTAGAAACCCTGATTTAGCGTCTCTTACAGCGGTAGCCAATCTGCCTAAATTCATTTCTCCTAACAGGCGCAAAGCCTCTCTCTTGACCTTCTTAGTGTCCGTGGAAGTACCGTGTATACCCAGAAATCAGGCATCTGTATTGGTTCAAAGGTCGCTCCTGTTCTCATCATCATCATCATCATCATCAGCCTGATTATACCCACTGCAGGGCGAAGGCCTCTCCCATATCTCTCCACTTAACCCGGTTCTGTGCTAGCTGCATCCACTTGACCCCTGCGAACTTCTTAATCTCATCCGCCCACCTAACTTTCTGCCGCCCCCTGCTACGCTTTCCTTCCCTTGGAATCCAGTTTGTTACCCTCAGCGACCATCGGTTATCCTCTCTTCGCACTACATGTCCTGCCCATGCCCATTTCTTCTTCTTAATTTCCACTAGAATGTCGTTAACTTGAGTTATTTCTCTGACCCACTCTGCACGCTTTCTATCTCTTAATGTTACCCCTACCATTTTTCGTTCCATAGCCCTCTGGGTTGTCCTCAACTTAAGTAGAACTCTCTTGGTTAGCCTCCACGTTTCAGCCCCATAGGTGAGTACAGGCAAGATGCAACTGTTGTATACTTTCCTCTTGAGCGATACCGGTAAGCTGCTAGTCATAATCTGCGAGTGCTTGCCAAATGCGCTCCATCCCAATCTTATTCTTCTTGTTATTTCCTTTTCATGATCCGGATCTGCGGTTACTACCTGTCCTAAGTAGATATATTCGCCTACTACTTCCAGTATTTTGCTACCTAATGTAAACTCCTGTTCCTTCCCGAGGCTGTTGAACATTACCTTAGTCTTCTGCATATTGATTTTCAAGCCTACCTTTCTACTTTTTCTGTCTAGGTCATCAATCATTATTTGCAGTTCATCTCCCGAGTTGCTTAGCAAGGCAATGTCATCAGCAAATCGCAGATTACTGAGGTATTCTCCATCTACCCTTATCCCTAACTGCTCCCATTCCAAGTCTCTGAATACTTCCTCTAAACAAGCTGTGAATAGTACTGGGGAGATTGTGTCTCCTTGCCTAACACCTTTCTTTATGGGAATTTTGTTGCTTTCTTTATGTAGAACTATGGTTGCTGTGCAGCCACTATATATATCTTCCAGCACTTTTACGTACGGTTCGTCTACCCCCTGATTTCGCAATGCCTGCATCACCGCCGAGGTTTCAACTGAGTCAAATGCTTTTTCGTAATCAATGAATGCTATGTATAAGGGCTGGTTATATTCCGAGCATTTTTCTATCACCTGATTGATGGTATGGATATGATCGATAGTAGAGTAAAGTTTTCGAAACCCTGCTTGATCCTTTGCTTGATTGAAGTCTAAGGTTGTCCTGATTCTATTAGCGATTACCTTAGTAAATACCTTATACGTAACAGATAGTAAGCTGATTGGTCTGTAATTTTTAAGGTCCTTAGAGTCCCCTTTCTTGTGAATGAGGATAATGTTTGCATTCTTCCATGCTTCCGGTACCGTCGATGACACCAGGCATTGCGTATACAGGGTGGCCAGTTTTTCTAGCACGATATCCCCCCCGTCCTTCAGCAAATCTGTAGTTATCTGATCCTCTCCAGCTGATTTCCCCCTTTTCATAGTTTCTAGTGCTTTCTTGACCTCGTCCTTCGTCACTGGTGGAACGTCTGACTGTTTTTCCCTACCGCCAATCTCATTACGGTCCTGACTGCTTTGGCTACTGTAGAGATCTGTATAGAACTCCTCGGCTACTTTGACTATCTTGTCCATATTAGTGATGACGTTGCCCGCCTTGTCCCTTATCGCATACATCTGGTTTTTTGCCTGTGCCCAATTTCTTCTTTACCGCTTTAAGGCTTCCCCCGTTCTTTACAGCATGTTCTAAGTGACATTTTCCTAAGCAGAGTAGACGAATTGATTGCCAAAAACTTGCAAGGGCTGGGAATAAGAATCTTTAGGTATGTTGATGATAAAACTTTTCCATTTTAAGGATTCGGGTTGGGGCTAATACAGTTGAAATGATGCCAAGAAATAAGCCATGAAATTAGCGTTACACTGTCTCTCGTCTATTTCTTGAATGCGGCACGGAACATTAGGGGAGTTCATCTTGCAGGCAGCTACTATGCATTTTTCAGGGTGTCGATTAGAAATAAAAGTAAAGGAGAAAGGGACGCACATTTCCGATGCCGCGAAAACTGGTAAAGGGTGGGAAAAAAAACAAGCCGGCGACAAGGAAAGGCGCGGTGGTTAACGCAATCGGCTTTTCCGCGAAATCGAGCGGCTCATAAGGCACGGAGATCAACAGTGCTACGCGTACAAGCGCGCCGAAGGTTACCTAATGGCCGGCGTAGTGCGAAACCAGTACTTTTCCAAAGAAAATGTCCTTTTGGAGCTCATTACTGTCGCACTGTGCTGCGACTGCACCTAATTTTCCTCACAATATTCCGGACGCTATAATAGGAGCTCGCCGAATATGATACACGGCTTGACCCTTTTAAGCTGCCTTGCAATTAATATAATAATGTTAGGAAGCCTGGTCGAGTACTGCTTTACCAGGACAATTAATAAAGATCAACAAGAGTCAATGCAGAAAAACAATTAAGAGAAAAATGTCCCGAGCAAACGTATGCACTCTTTTTTCGTTAAAGAAGCGCCAGGAAATAATACGTCCCGGGAGAGTTTTGGCGCCACAGAGGGAACAGGAGGTGCCTAACAAAGAAAAGCAGACGTCGGGGATGATACAAGGCGAAAGTGGCAAGGAAAGAAAGGCGCTGTGAAAATATTAAAATGTTTGAAAACCAAAGTACTAACGCCAGCCACAGCAGAATCGTGAGCACACACCGCTAATCCCCACGACCAAACGGACGTAGCTGCGGAGGGTGCAAACAATTTACACGTCGGTCAACGTGCGCTCCATGAAATTAAGCAGTTTGCGCACTTCTTAGAGCGTCAGCGGGCGTCTCTGACATTATCAGCCTAGACGGACCATATTCTTTTAACCTTGAAAACTTGCAGCACTTTGCACTTAGAGACACGGATTGTAGAGCAAGTGCCTGCGACAACGATCTGGCACCCTGTGAAATATCCGATCATCCGTTGAAGTCTTTCTGGCTGGAGAGAATTACACAGCTTGAAAAAAGAACCGCCTGCATAAACTTTTGATATTTCGTCACAACACGGGGACGCAGGCTTGTAAAACAGCAACTGTTTACATCAACTTTCATCCTATTCAATCGTAATTCCTTCTTGATCTCAGCTAAAGTAATCATTTCCAAACGGTGGGGTTTGCCAGTCGCGCTAACACATGGAGCTCGATGCAAAGACTTACTGTGAGACGCGGAGTGGTTCTCTGTGGGAGAGCAGCGGCGGCGACCTTCGTCCACTTCACTGGCGCGTTTTGGTCGCGCAGACGTGTATCCCGGGGAAAAAGTTCTCTATCCGGTATTTGAAAACCCTCTCCCGCGGGCCTTGTCCTGTCGCGTCGGTTGCCAGCTTTCCGGCCGCTGCTTTCCTCTTTCGCCCGGGGAAACGGAAAGGGCTTCCACCGAGCATTACTGAGAAAGTACAACACAAGGAGCTGACTTACGCAGGCGTGGCGGGGAATTTTCGGTTTGCGCCAGCCGGCGAAAGGCTGAGTTGTTGTCGCCCTTTTCTCGGCTGGCTATCCATTCGCCGACACCCAAGGGCGTGACGCTCGTTCAGACGAAAGGAGCGTCAGCACCACGTGTCCATCCGCGTGTACCCTCTGCTGTTCGTGCGCGCTGCCGAAAATCTTTCTCAATTGTCGTCTCGCTGTTCTACGTCAAGTGTTCTTTATTGCAAGCATCTTCAATATTTCATATCGGTGAGCAAGTCTCTACGTGCGCTAAAAACGTGTCTGTTCCTTCCTCACTGAGCGCTTTTTTCGCTACTTCACCCATAATCAGCACTAGAAACCGAATAAAGCTACAACTCTGGCACACCCACAAGCACAAACGCGCAAAAAACGATGCACTGCAGCGACCGCACGACGCAGCGCATGCACAACAAGCAATACCCCGCTCGAACTGAATACGAGACGAAAAGCGCGGGCGTAACAGCGATAAAGCAAAAAGAGCAAAAACAATCTCGGTCCGCGCGGACTGAAAAAGGCGCTTGACATTTCAGTCCGCCCGGACGGCCACGCCGCTCTCTCGCCGCCGCTCAGAGCAGTGACGTGGGCGTCACGTGGAGCGCGGGTAGCGATGACGCGCTCCGGTCCTCCCTTCTGAACCCACCTTTAGAGACGTGCTGCTGTAAACCCGCTTTCTTCTTCTGAGGTGGCCATTGAGTAAAAGTATATCTCTACAGTAGCCAAAGAAGTCAAGACAATAATCAGATTGGCGGTAGGGAAATGCAGTCAGACGTCCCGCCAGTGGCGAAAGTTGAAGTTAACAAAGCATTACAAACTCTGAAAAGGGGGAATGCAGCTGGAGAGGATCAGGTGACTATAGATTAGTTACTGGCCACCCTGTATACGCTGTGCCTGGTGTCATCGACGGTACCATAAAAGAACGCGATCATTATCTTCATTCATAAGAAAGGGGACGCTAATGACTTGAAAAATTTCAGACCAGATTATTGTCTGTTATGTATAAGGTCCCCTTCATGGAACACTGCCTTGTCGTGGCGGAGGGGCTTGCGAAACTCGATGAAGTCGTGAGCTCTGCTGAGTAGGGCCAGCCGAGATAGACAGGTCACGGCAGAGAGTTCTGACAAAATGTGATTCACTGGAGAAGGTAATGGCAACCCACTCCAGTATTTCCTGCCAAGAAAACCCTATGGCCAGTCACAATACCATTAATGATATGGCGCCGGAAGATGAGCCCCCCAGGTTGGAAGGCGTCCCACATGTTACTGGGGATGAGCAAAGGGCGATTCCTAGTAGCTCCAGGAGAATGAAGCGGCTGGGCTAAAGCCAAAAGGACGCTCAGTTGTTGATATGTCGGGAAGCGACCGGAAAGTCCGAGGTTGCAAGGAGATATATCACATAGCAACATGGAACGTAAGATCTATGACTCAAGGTAAACTGGATGTCGTCAAGCGAGAAATCGACAGATTGAACATTGATATCTTGGGTATCAGCGAGCTCAAGTGGACCGGAATGGGAGAATATAACTCCGGCGACCATTATGTCTTTTATTGTGGGCACGAATCCAAGAGAAAGAATGGGGTCGCTCTCATAGTAAACAGAAGAATGGGCAAAGCAGTGCTAGGGTACAACTCCAAAAACGACCGAATGATTTCACTTAGGATCCAAGGTCACCCTTTCAACATAACAGTTAACCAAGTCTGTGCACCGACCACTACTGCTGAAGAAGCTGACGTTGAGAGATTTTATGCGCACCTACAATGCCTTTTAGACCGCACGCCATCATCAGATGTCGTTTTTCTCATAGGAGACTGGAATGCTAAGGTAGGGAGTGAAGAAATATCCGGAATTATAGGCAAGTTCGGTCTTGGCGAGCCAAATGAAGCTGGGCAGAGGCTAGTAGAGTTTTGTCAAGAAAACAACCTGACCATAGCGAATACTCATTTCCAACAGCACAAGAGGTGCCTGTACACAAGGACTTCACCGGACGGTCTGTACAGGAATCAGATCGATTATATTCTTTGCCGGCAGAGATGGAGAAGCGCTATACAAGCAGTAAAAACAAGGCCTGGGGCCGATTGTGGCACCGATCGTCAGCTTCTTGTTGCCAAAATTAAGCTTCGATTGAGGAAAACGCAGAAAACTAGAAGGCCTTTCAGGTATGATCTGGATCAAATTCCATTAGAATATGCTGTGGAAGTGAGGAATCGATTTCAAGAATTAGATCTAGAAGACAGAGGGCCCGAAGAGATGTGGACTGATGTTCGTGATATAATACAAGAAGTTGCTACTAAGGTAGATCCAACGCAAAAGAAATGCAACAAAGCAAATTGGTTATCTGAAGAGGCTTTTCAAATAGCTGAGGAAAGGAGGATGGCAAAAGTTATGGGGGAAGAGAAAGATACAAGGTTCTCAATGCGGATTTTCAGAGAATAGCAAGGAGAGATAAGAATGCCTTCTTTAACATACAGTGCCAAGCAGTTGAGGACAACAGCCAATTAAGGAACACAAGAGCTCTGTATAAGACAATCAAAGATATCAAAGGAAGCTTCTGTGCTAAGCTGGGCGTGATAAAGGACAAACGAGGCAAGGACCTCACTGAAGCCTCAGAGATAAAGAAGAGGTGGCAGGAATACACAGAAGAACTGTAAAGAAGGACCAGAATGTGCAAACCCAACATAAGATGGTTGTGATTACTGATCTCGAGCCGGGCATCCTGAAGAGTGAAGTTGAATGGGCCTTAGCCAGCCTTGCTACGAAAAAAGCTAGCGGAATTTTTGGCATTCCAGCTGAGTCGCTTCAAAACCTCAAACATGACGCTGTTAACATTCTGCATACATTATGTCAGAAGATTTGGACAACCCTGCAGTTTGTTACCCTCAGCGACCATCGGTTATCCTCTCTTCGCACTACATGTCCTGCCCATGTCCATTTCTTCTTCTTAATTTCTACTAGGATGTCGGTAACTTGAGTTATTTCTCTGACCCACTCTGCACGCTTTCTATCTCCTAATGTTACCCTACCATTTTTCGTTCCATAGCCCTCTGGGTTGTCCTCAACTTAAGTAGAAATCTCTTGGTTAGACTCCACGTTTCAGCCCCATAGGTGAGTACAGGCAAGATGCAACTGTTGTATACTTTCCTCTTGAGCGATACCGGTAAGCTGCTAGTCATAATCTGCGAGTGCTTGCCAAATGCGCTCCATCCCAATCGTATTCTTCTTGTTATTTCCTTTTCGTGGTCCGGATCTGCGGTTACTACCTGTCCTAAGTAGACATATTCGCCTACTACTTCTAGTATTTCGCTACCTAATGTAAACTGTTGTTCCTTCCCGAGGCTGTTGAACATTACCTTAGTCTTCTGCATATTGATTTTCAAGCCTACCTTTCTACTTTTCCTGTCTAGGTCATCAATCATTATTTGCAGTTCATCCCCCGAGTTGCTTAGCAAGACAATGTCATCAGCAAATCGCAGATTACTGAGGTATTCTCCATCTACCCTTACCCCTAACTGCTCCCATTCCAAGTCTCTGAATACCTCCTCTAAGCAAGCTGTGAATAGTACAGGGGAGAATGTGTCTCCTTGCCTAACACCTTTCTTTATGGGAATTTTGTTACTTTCTTTATGCAGAACTATGGTTGCTGTGCACCCTCTATATATATCTTCCAGCACTTTCACGTACGGCTCGTCTACCCCCTGATTTCGCAATGCCTGCATCACCGCCGAGGTTTCAACTGAGTCAAATGCTTTTTCGTAATCAATGAATGCTATGTATAAGGGCTGGTTATATTCCGAGCATTTTTCTATCACCTGATTGATGGTATAGATATGATCGATAGTAGAGTACCGTTTTCGAAACCCTGCTTGATCCTTTGCTTGATTGCAGTCTATGGTTGTCCCGATTCTATTAGCGATTACCT
The DNA here is from genome assembly GCF_055883805.1 of Amblyomma maculatum. Lineage (NCBI taxonomy): Eukaryota > Metazoa > Arthropoda > Arachnida > Ixodida > Ixodidae > Amblyomma > Amblyomma maculatum. The sequence continues at coordinate 34,693,550 of NC_139348.1, forward strand.
TAGTAAATACATTATAAGTAGCAGTGAGTAAGCTGATTGGTCTGTAATTTTTAAGGTCCTTAGAGTCCCCTTTCTTGTGAATGAGGATAATGTTTGCATTCTTCCATGGTTCCGGTACCATCGATGACACCAGGCACTGCGTATACAGGGTGGCCAGTTTTTCTAGCACGATATCCCCCCCGTCCTTCAGCAAATCTGTAGTTATCTGATCCTCTCCAGCTGATTTCCCCCTTTTCATAGTTTCTAGTGCTTTCTTGACCTCGTCCTTCGTCACTGGTGGAACGTCTGACTGTTTTTCCCCACCGCCAATCTCATTACGGTCCTGACTACTTTGGCTACTGTAGAGATCTGTATAGAACTCCTCGGCTACTTTGACTATCTTTACCATATTAGTGATGACGTTGCCCGCTTTGTCCCTTATCGCATACATCTGGTTTTTGCCTATACCCAATTTCTTCTTTACCTCTTTAAGGCTTCCCCTGTTCTTTACAGCATGCTACATTTTCTCGATGTCATACTTCCTTATATCGGCCACCTTGCGCTTATTGATTAGCTTTGATATCTTGACCAATTCGATCTGGTCTGTTGGATTGGAAGCTTTCATACTCTGGCGTTTCTTAATCAAATCCTTCGTCTCCTTAGACAGCTTACCGGCATCCTATCTAACTATCCTACCGCCTACTTCTACCGCGCACTCAGTAATGATATCTCTGAAATTATTGTTCCTTGCCTCTAGGGTAATGTCGCCATCCTCAGTTAGAGTTGAATACCTATTCTCTAGCGAGATCCTGAACTCTTCTGCCCTCCCCCTCACCGCTAATTCGTTTATGGGTTTCTTTCTTACTAATCTGTTGCGTTCCTTCTTCAGATTTAGGCTAATTCGGGACCTCACCATCCTGTGGTCACTGCATCGCACTTTCCCGATTACCTCTACATCTTGCATAATGGCGGGGTTTGAACAAATTATGAAGTCGATTTCATTTTTAGTCTCTCCGTTAGGACTTTTCCATGTCCATTTCCGGTTCTTCCGTTTGCTGAAGATGGTATTCATTATTCGTAAGTTATTCCGCTCTGCAAACTCAATCAGTAACTCCCCCCTGCTATTCCTAGAACCAATTTCATAGTCACCTACTGCCTTGTCTCCTGCCTGTTTTTTCCCGACCTTGGCATTGAAGTCGCCCATTAGTACATTATACTGCGTCTTTACTTTACCAAAATTGAGGTCTAAACTAATTCGGTATGGCCAATTCAGTGGGGATCTCTAACTGGGATTGCTCACTCCCAAAAATTTGGTCCCGTGGACACTGAAAATTTGACCTCGTCAGAATATGACCAAAATTGACCTCTAAACTAATTCGAGTGTGGCCAATTCAGTGGGTATCTCTAAATCGGGATTGCTCACTCCCAAAATTTGTCCCCGTGGACACCAAAAATTTGACCTCATCAGAATGTGACCAAAATTGGTGTCTAAACTAATTCGAGTATGGCCAATTCAGTGGGGATCTCTGAGTCGGGATTGCTCACTCCCAACATTTGGCCCCTTGGACACCGAAAATTTGACGTCATCAGAATGTGACCAAGATTGATGACTAAACTTATTCAAATATGGCCAATTCAGTGGGGACCTCTAAATCGGGATTGCTCACTCCCAAAATTTGGCCCCTCGGACACCCAAAATTTGACCTCGTCAGAATGTAACTAAAAGTGATGTCTAAACAAATTCGAGTATGGCCAATTCAGTGGGGATCTCTAAATCGGGATTGCTCACTACCAATATTTGGCCCCGTGGACACCGAAAATTTGACCTCATCAGAATGTGACCAAAATTGATGTCTAAACTAATTCGAGTATGGCCAATTCAGTGGGGATCTTTTAATCGGGATGGCTCATTCCCTAAATTTGGCCCCGGGGACACCGAAAATTTGAACTCATCAGAATGTGACCAAAATTGATGTCTAAACTAATTCGAGTATGGCGAATTCAGTGGGGATCTCTAAATCGGGATTGCTCCCTATCAAAATTTGGCTCCTCGGACAATGAAAATTTGACCTCGTCAGAATGTGACCAAAATTGATATTTAAACTAAATCGAGTACAGTCAATTTTGTGGGGATCTCTAAATCAGGATTGCTCACTCCCAAAATTTGGTACCTTGGCCACCAAAATTTTATCTCATCAGAATGTGATCAAAATTGATATCTAACCTAATTCGAGTGTGGCGAATTCAGTGGGGATCTCTAAGTAGGGATTGCTCACACCCAAAATTTGGCCCCATGGACACGGAAACATTGACCCCGTCAGAATGTGACCAAAATTGATGTCTAAACTAATTCGAGTATGGCCAATTCAGTGGGGATCTCTAAGTCGAGATTGCCCACACCCGAAATGTGGCCCCTTGGACACCGAAAATTTGACCTCGTCAGAATGTCACTAAAATTTGTTTGTAAACTAATTCGAGTATGGCCAATTCAGTAGGGAGCTGTAAGTCGGGATTGCTCAATCCCAAAAATTGACCCCTTGGACACCAAAATTTGACCTCATCAGAATGTGACTGAAATTGATGTCTAAACTGATTCGAGTATGGCCAATTCAGGGGGATCTCTAAATCGGGATTGCTCACTCCCAAAATTTGGCCCCATGGACACCGAAAATTTCATCTCGTCAGAATGTCACTAAAATTGATGTCTAAACTAATTCGAGTATGGAGATCTCTAAATCGGGATTGCTCACTACCAAAATTTGGCTCCCTGGACACCGAAAATTTGACCTCGTCAGAATGTGACCAATCCTGATGTCTAAACTAATTGGAGTATGACCAATTCTGTGTTGATCTCTATGTCGCGATTGCTCACTACCGAAATTTGGCCCCTTGGACACCCAAAGTTTGACCTAGTGAGAATGTGACAAAATTGATGTCTAAACCATTTCCAGTATGGCCAATTCAGTTGGGATCTCTAAACCGGGATTGCTCACTCCCAAATTTTGGCACCTTGGACACTGAAATTGTGACCTTGTCAGATTATGAATAAAATTGATGTCAAAACTAATTCGAGTATGGCCAATTCAGTGGGGATCTCTGAGTCGGGATTGCCCACACCCAAAATTTGGCCCCTTGGACACCGAAAATTTGACCTCGTCAGAATGTCACTAAAATTGGTGTGTAAACTAATTCAAGTATGGCCAATTCAGTAGGGAACAGTAAGTCGGGGTTGCTCACTTCCAAATTTTGGCACCTTGGACACCCAAAATTTTATCTCGTCAAAATGAGACTAAAATTGATGTCTAAACTAATTCGAGTATGGCCAATTCAGTGGGGATCTCTAAATTGGGATTGCTCACTCCCATATTTGACCCCTTGGACACCAAAATTTGACCTCATCGGAATGTATATAAAATTGATGTCTAAACTAATTCGAGTATGGGGATCTCTAAATCGGGTTTACTCCCGACCAAAATTTGGCTCCTCTGACACTGAAAATTTGACCTCGTCAGAATGTGATCAAAATTGATGTCTAACCTAATTCGAATATGGTCAGTTCATTGGGGATCTCTAAATCGGGATTGCTCACTCCCAAAATTTGGTACCTTGGCAACCAAAATTTTATCTCATCACAATGTGATCAAAATTGATATCTAACCTAATTCGAGTGTGGCGAATTCAGTGGGGATCTCTAAGTAGGGATTGCTCACACCCAAAATTTGGCCCCATGGACACGGAAAATTTGACCCCATCAGAATGTTACCAAAATTGATGTCTAAACTAATTCGAGTATGGCCAATTCAGTGGGGATCTCTAAGTCGGGATTGCCCACACCCAAAATGTGGCCCCTTGGACACCGAAAATTTGACCTCGTCAGAATGTCACTAAAATTGGTTTGTAAACTAATTCGAGTATGGCCAATTCAGTAGGGAGCTGTAAGTCGGGATTGCTCACTCCCAAAAATTGACCCCTTGGACACCAAAATTTGACCTCATCAGAATGTGACTAAAATTGATGTCTAAACAAATCGAGTATGGTCAATTCAGGGGGATCTCTAAATCGGGATTGCTCACTCCCACAATTTGGCCCTTTGGACACCGAAAATTACATCTCGTCAGAATGTCACTAAAATTGATGTCTAAACTAATTCGAGTATGGAGATCTCTAAATCGGGATTGCTCACTACCAAAATTTGGCTCCCTGGACACCGAAAGTTTGACCTCGTCAGAATGTGACCAATCCTGATGTCTAAACAAATTGGAGTATGACCAATTCTGTGTTGATCTCTATGTCGGGATTGCTCACTACCGAAATTTGGCCCCTTGGACACTCAAAGTTTGACCTAGTCAGAATGTGACAAAATTGATGTCTAAACTATTTCGAGTATGGCCAGTTCAGTGGGGATCTCTAAATCGGGATTGCCCACACCCAAAATTTGGCCCCTTGGACACCGAAAATTTGACCTCGTCAGAATGTCACTAAAATTGGTGTGTAAACTAATTCAAGTATGGCCAATTCAGTTGGGATCTGTAAGTCGATATTGCTCACTCTCAAAATTTGGTCTCTTGGACACGGAAAATTTGACCTTGTCAGAATGTTACTAAAATTGGTGTGTAAACTGATTCGAGTATGGCCAACTCAGTAGGGAACAGTAAGTCGGGGTTGCTCACTCCCAAATTTTGGCACCTTGGACACCCAAAATTTTATCTCGTCAAAATGAGACTAAAATTGATGTCTAAACTAATTCGAGTATGGCCAATTCAGTGGGGATGTCTAAATCGGGATTGCTCACTCCCATATTTGACCCCTTGGACACCAAAATTTGACCTCATCGGAATGTAACTAAGATTTATGTCTAAACTAATTCGAGTATGGGGATCTCTAAATCGGGTTTGCTCCCGACCAAAATTTGGCTCCTCTGACACTGAAAATTTGACCTCGTCAGAATGTGACCAAAATTGATGTCTAACCTAATTAGAATATGGTCAGTTCATTGGGGATCTCTAAATGGGGATTGCTCACTACCAAAATTTGGCTCCTTGGATGCTGAAAATTTGACCTCGTCAGAATGTGACCAAAAAATTGATGTCTAAACTGATTCGAGTATGGCCAATTCAGTGGGAATCTCTAAATCGGGATTGCTCACACCCAAAATTTGGCCCCTTGGACACCGAAAATTTGACCTTGCCAGAATGTTACTAAAATTGATGTGTAAACTAATTCGAGTATGGCCAGTTAAGTAGGGATCTGTATGTCGGGATTGCTCACACTCAAAATTTGGCCCCTTGGACACCAAAAATTTGACCTTTTCAGAATGTCACTAAAATTGGTGTGTAAGCTAATTCGAGTATGGCCAATTCAGTAGGGATCTCTAAATCGGGGTTGCTCCCGACCAAAATTTGGCTCCTCTGACACTGAAAATTTGAACTCGTCAGAATGTGACCAAAATTGATGTCTAACCTAATTCGAATATGGTCAGTTTTTTGGGGATCTCTAAATCGGGATTGCTCACTACCAAAATTTGGCTCCTTGAACACTGAAAATTTGACCTCGTCAGAGTTTGACCAAAATTGATGTCTAAACTAAGCCGAGCATTATCAATTCAGTGGGGATCTCTAAATCGGGATTGCTCACTACCAAAATTTGGCTCCTTGGACACTGAAAATGTGACCTCGTCAGAATGTGACCAAAATTGATGTCTAAACTAATTCGAGTATGGCCAATTCAGTGGGGATCTCTTAATCGGGTTTGCTCACTACCAAAATTTGCCTCCCTGGACACCGAAACTTTGACCTCGTCAGAATGTGACCAATCTTGATGTCTCAACTAATTGGAGTATGACCAATTCTGTGGGGATCTCTATGTCGGGATTGCTCACTACCGAAATTTGGCCCCTTGGACACCCAAAGTTTGACCTAGTCAGAATGTGACAAAATTGATGTCTAAACTATTTCGAGTATGGCCAATTCAGTGGGGATCTCTAAATCAGGATTGCTCACTCCCAAAATTTGGCCCCGTGGACACCAAAAATTTGACCTCATCAGAATGTGACCGAAATTGGTGTCTAAACTAATTCGAGTATGGCCGACTCAGTGGGGATCTCTAAGTCGGGATTGCTCACTCCCAAGATTTGGCCCCTTGGACACCGAAAATTTGACGTCATCAGAATGTGACCAAGATTGATGACTAAACTAATTCAAATATGGCCAATTCAGTGGGGACCTCTAAATCGGGATTGCTCACCCCCAAAATTTGGCCCCTCGGACATCCTAAATTTGACCTCGTCAGAATGTAACTAAAAGTGATGTCCAAACAAATTCGAGTATGGCCAATTCAGTGGGGATCTCTAAATCGGGATTGCTCACTACCAATATTTGGCCCCGTGGACACCAAAAATTTGACCTCATCAGAATGTGACCAAACTTGATGTCTAAACTAATTCGAGTATGGCCAATTCAGTGGGGATCTTTTAATCGGGATGGCTCATTCCCTAAATTTGGCCCCGGGGACACCGAAAATTTGAACCCATCAGAATGTGACCAAAATTGATGTCTAAACTAATTCGAGTATGGCGAATTCAGTGGGGATCTCTAAATCAGGATTGCTCCCTATCAAAATTTGGCTCCTCGGACAATGAAAACTTGACCTCGTCAGAATGTGAGCAAAATTGATATTTAAACTAAATCGAGTACAGTCAATTTTGTGGGGATCTCTAAATCAGGATTGCTCACTCCCAAAATTTGGTACCTTGTCAACCAAAATTTTATCTCATCAGAATGTGATCAAAATTGATATCTAACCTAATTCGAGTGTGGCGAATTCAGTGGGGATCTCTAAGTAGGGATTGCTCACACCCAAAATTTGGCCCCATGGCCACGGAAAATTTGACCCCGTCAGAATGTGACCAAAATTGATATCTAAACTAATTCGAGTATGGCCAATTAAGTGGGGATCTCTAAGTCGGGATTGCCCACACCCAAAATGTGGCCCCTCGGACACCAAAAACTTGACCTCGTCAGAATGTCACTAAGATTGGTGTGTAAACTAATTCGAGTATGGCCAATTCAGTAGGGAGCTGTAAGTCGGGATTGCTCAATCCCAAAAATTGACCCCTTGGACACCAAAATTTGACCTCATCAGATTGTGACTGAAATTGATGTCTAAACTGATTCGAGTATGGCCAATTCAGAGGGATCTCTAAATCGGGATTGCTCGCTCCCAAAATTTGGCCCCTTGGACACCGAAAATTTAATCTCGTCAGAATGTCACTAAAATTGATGTCTAAACTAATTCGAGTATGGAGATCTCTAAATCGGGATTGCTCACTACCAAAATTTGGCTCCCTGGACACCGAAAATTTGACCTCGTCAGAATGTGACCAATCTTGTTGTCTAAACTAATTGGAGTATGACCAATTCTGTGTTGATCTCTATGTCGGGATTGCTCACTACCGAAATTTGGCCCCTTGGACACCCAAAGCTTGACATAGTTAGATTGTGACAAAACCGATGTCGAAACTATTTCCAGTATGGCCAATCCAGTGGGGATCTCTAAACCGGGATTGCTCACTCCCAAATTTTGGCACCTTGGACACGGAAATTGCGACCTTGTCATATTATGAATAAAATTGATGTCAAAACTAATTCGAGTATGGCTAATTCAGTGGGGATCTCTAAGTCGGGATTGCCCACACCCAAAATTTGGCCCCTTGGACACCGAAAATTTGACCTCGTCAGAATGTCACTAAAATTGGTGTGTAAACTAATTCAAGTATGGCCAATTCAGTAGGGATCTGTAAGTCGAGATTGCTCACTCTGAAAATTTGGTCTCTTGGACACGGAAAATTTGACCTTGTCAGAATTTTACTAAAATTGATGTGTAAACTAATTTGAGTACGGCCAGTTCAGTAGGGATCGGATGTCGGGATTGCTCACACTCAAAATTTGGCTCCTTGGACACTGAAAATTTGACCTCGTCAGAGTTTGACCAAAATTGATGTCTAAACTAATCCGAGTATTGTCAATTCAGTGGGGATCTCTAAATCGGGATTGCTCACTACCAAAATTTGGCTCCTTGGACACTGAAAATGTGACCTTGTCAGAATGTGACCAAAATTGATGTCTAAACTAATTCGAGTATGGCCATTTCAGTGGGGATCTCTAAATCGGGATTGCTCGCTACCAAAATTTGGCTCCCTGGACACCGAAAATTTGACCTCGTCATAATGTGACCAATCTTGATGTCTAAACTAATTGGAGTATTACCAATTCTGTGGGGATCTCTATGTCGGGATTGCTCACTACCGAAATTTGGCCCCTTGGACACTCAAAGTTTGACTTAGTCAGAATGTGACAAAATTGATGTCTAAACTATTTCGAGTATGGCCAATTCAGTGGGGATCTCTAAATCGGGATTGCTCACTCCCAAATTTTGGCACCTTGGACACTGAAATTGTGACTTTGTCAGATTATGAATAAAATTGATGTCAAAACTAATTCGAGTATGGCCAATTCAGTGGGGATCTCTAAGTCGGGATTGCCCACACCCAAAATTTGGCCCCTTGGACACCGAAAATTTGACCTCGTCAGAATGTCACTAAAATTGGTGTGTAAACTAATTCAAGTATGGCCAATTCAGTTGGGATCTGTAAGTCGATATTGCTCACTATCAAAATTTGGTCTCTTGGACACAGAAAATTTGACCTTGTGAGAATGTTACTAAACTTGGTGTGTAAACTAATTCGAGTTGCCGATTCAGTAGGGAACGGTAAGTCGAGATTGCTCACTCCCAAATTTTTCCACCTTGGACACCCAAAATTTTATCTCGTTAAAATGAAATTGATGTCTAAACTAATTCGAGTATGGCCAATTCAGTGGGGATCTCTAAATCGGGATTGCTCACTCCCATAATTTGACCCCTTGGACACCAAAATTTGACCTCATCAGAATGTAACTAAAATTGATGTCTAAACTAATTCGAGTATGGGGATCTCTAAATCAGGTTTGCTCGCGACGAAAATCTGGCTCCTCTGAGACTGAAAATTTGACCTCTTCAGAATGTGACCAAAATTGATGTCCAACCTAATTCGAATATGGTCAATTCATTGGGGATCTCTAAATCGGGATTGCTCACTACCAAAATTTGGCTCCTTGGACACCGAAAATTTGACCTCGTCAGAATGTGACCAATCTTGATGTCTAAACTAATTGGAGTATGACCCATTTTGTGTTGATCTCTATGTCGGGATTGCTCACTACCGAAATTTGGCCCCTTGGACACCCAAAGTTTGACCTAGTTAGAATGTGACAAAATTGATGTCTAAACTATTTCCAGTATGGCCAATTCAGTGGGGATCTCTAAACCGGGATTGCTCACTCCCAAATTTTGGCACCTTGGACACTGAAATTGTGACCTTGTCAGATTATGAATAAAACTGATGTCAAAACTAATTCGAGTATGGCCAATTCAGTGGGGATCTCTAAGTCGGGATTGCCCACACCCAAAATTTGGCCCCTTGGACACCCAAAGTTTGACCTCATCAGAATGTGACCAAAATTGAAGTCTAAACTAATTCGAGTATGGCCAATTCAGTGGGGATCTCTAAGTCGGGATTGCTCACTGCCAAAATTTGGCACCTTGGACACCCAAAGTTTTACCTCGTCAGAATGTGACCAAAATTCCTGCCACCTCTTCTTTATCGCTGAGGCTTCAGTGAGGTCCCTGCCTTCTTTGTCCTTTTTCACGCCCAGCTTAGCATAGAAGCTTCCATTGATATCTTTGATTGTCTTACACAGAGCTCTTGTGTTTCTTAATTGACTTTTTTCCTCAACTGCTTGGCACTGTACGTTCAGGAAGGCATTCCTATCTCTCCTTGCTATTTTCTCAAAATCCGCATTGAGAACCTTGTATTTTTCTCTTTCCCCCATAACTTTTGCCATTCTCATTTCCTCAGCTATTTGCAAAGCCTGTTCAGATAACCAGTTTGCTTTCTTGCATTTCGTTTTCTTTAGAACTACCTTAGTCTCAACTTCTTGTATTATATCACGGACATCACTCCACATCTCTTCAGGCTCTCTGTCTTCGAGATCTAATTAGTGATATCGATTCCTCACTTCCACAGCATATTCTGACGGAATTTGATCCAGATCGTACTTGAAAGGCCTCTAGTTTTCTGCGTTTTCCTCAGTCGAAACTTAAATTTGGCAAGAAGAAGCTGATGATCGGTGCCACAATCGGCCCCAGGCCTTGGCCTTGATTTTACTGCTTGTATAGCGCTTCTCCATCTCTGCCGGCAAAGAATATAATCAAACTGATTCCTGTCCAGACCTTCCGATGAAGTCCTTGTTCATAGGCGGCTCTTGTGCTGTTGAAAATGAGTATTCGCTATGGTCAGGTTGTTTTCTTGACAAAACTCTACTAGCCTCTGCCCAGCTTTATTTGGCTCACCAAGACCGGACTTGCCCCTGTAATTCCGGATATTTGTTCATTCCCCACCTTATTATTCTAGTCTCCTATGAGAAAAAGGACGTCTGATGATAGAGTGCGGTCTAAAAGGCATTGCAGGTCAGCATAAAATCACTCAATGTCAGTTTCTTCAGCAGTAGTGGTTGGTGCATAGACTTGGATAACTGTTATGTTGAAAGGATGACCTTGGATCCGAAATGAAATCATTAGGTCGTTTTTGGAGTTGTACCCTAGCACTGCTTTGCCCATTCTTCTGTTTACTATGAGACCGACCCCATTCCTTTTCTTGGATTCGTGCCCACAATAAAAGACATAATGGTCATCGGAATTAAATTCTCCTGTTCCGGTCCACTTGAGCTCGCTGATACCCAAGATATCAATCTTCAATCAGTCCATTTTTCGCTTGACGACATCCAGTTTACCTTGCGTCATAGATCTTACATTCCATGTTGCTATGTGATATATCTCCTTGCAACATCGGAGTTTCCAGTCGCTTCCCGACTCATCCACAACTGAGCGTCCTTTTGGGTTTAGTCCAGCAACTTCATCCGTCCTGGAGCTACCAGGAATCGCTCTTTGTTCATCCCCAGTAACATGTGGGATGCCTTCCAACCGGGGGGGACCTTCCGGCACCCTATCATTATTGCTATATTGACTGGCCATAGGGTTTTCTTGGCAGGAAATACTGGAGTGGGTTGCCATTACCTTCTCCAGTGAACATTCCAGTGTTCTCCAGTGAGATCCTTACCATGTTCTCACTTCTGTATTAATCCCCGCTGTGGTTGACAGTATTCAGAAATAAGTAAATTAGTCATAAATATGCAATATTGTTGGTCTACAGTGCAGCTTACATAAAATACTGAACTACTGCATGCGCAAGGTACAAGGTAATCAGCACTACCCTTGAGTTATATCATTAGGGTGGTAGCTCTACTTACCGCAAATACCGAATTTTGAGCTGTGCTTGGCGTTTGACTTTCAGCCAGTCTAAACAGCAATGTTTCAATCAAATCAAAATAGCACCAGCGTTGTCTCATGACCATGATCTATGACCTTTTACTTTTTTCCATTTTGATTTGATTGAAACATTGCTGTTTAGACTGGCTGAAAGTCAAACGCCAAGCACAGCTCAAAATTCGGTATTTGCGGTAAGTAGAGCTACCACCCTAATGATATAACTCAAGGGTAGTGCTGATTACCTTGTACCTTGCGCATGCAGTAGTTCAGTATTTTATGTAAGCTGCACTGTAGACCAACAATATTGCATATGGCCGACTACCTGTTGCCGATGGATTGCCTGATGCAACCTTACCTCATGCTGCCACAAACTTGGGAAGACCTTTCCACTACGGTTGTCCATAGCAGATAAGCGGAAGAGATTACATTAGGTTTTTAGGGGTTTTTGGATGCCGACTCTTGCAACCTATTCCGTGTGCGGTAATGTTTGTACTTGCCAGATCAAGAAATTAGGTCGGCGTCGGGTAGTTGCTTATAAACGGTCACCTGGATAATGCGCTAGGTAAGAATTTTATGTTAATATAACGACATGGCGTGTTCGTTCCGCCAATGTTTCGCCTCGCCAGTTAAGGATCACGAGCTGAGCCCGTCGGAATTGAAGGCTAGCAATGCTGCTAATGGCCAGCTCACCCAGTAAGGGCAGAATCAGATCGCTTAGCGAATATAGGTGGTCGTGAAAATGACCCGGCGAAAGAAGTACCGCAAATATCAGCCAATATAGAGGAAGGAGAACTCCTAAGCAACAAAAAGCACGGCTCGCAGCTAGCAGTAGACCATTGCGCGTGAAGCGGTTTGCAAAAGTAGTTGCTGAAGCCACCGGCCAAGCATCTAATGCCTCCGCAAACTGGAAAACCTGAAGACATGACCGAAATTACGACCTGGCTGTGCTATATCATGACCATCGGCATAACCAAGCCGGACACCTTCAGTTTTACTTAGCACTCTCATTTGCTACCAACATAAAAAAAGGGAAATGCAAGCATTTAGAAAATTTTTGCCTTCTCGAATGCTTTCGCCTCGTTTGTGATGGGAATAAGGAACAGAGGCCAAGATTACCTCAAAATATTGCATTCAAAACTAATAACAAGATATGTTTTTAGTTAAATGTTTATTAATGTGCTTTTACTGCTCCATATCATTTCAGTCTCAGTGTTGCAGACACATTCAGCAGCGCTTGCACAAGTGCACTTTTCCGAAGTCAAGGCGTTTGGAACATCTGTACCTCACTTCATGTTGATGAGCAACAACGCAGGAATCGACGCAGAGACTGCACTGCCAGAAAACATCCGAGTTTCCCAAAACGCCCTTCAGGTACTGCGGGCAGCTGGAAGAAATATAAAGAGCGCAGAATATTTGCATTTCCATTGTTAGCCGAAACGACCCGCGATTTACGCAGACGTGGTTGTCCAGCAAAGCTCCGGCACTACCATAAAAACTAATAAATAAACTAATACCATAAAAACTAGCGTGGCCCAAATGCCCGTGGTGCGTGATCCGTATTGTTTTCATCCTAAAGGTGCATGCTCTAGCTAATATGTGAATGATGCGCCCAGAGCATCTTCCTTTTCATACAAAAGCGGTCATTATTTTCAGCCTAAATGCGCATTCTCAAGCTGATACCTGAAAGATTCTCCGTAAAGCAATTTTGCTTTTTTAACAAAAAAAAAACAATATTGTTTTCTTTCTGCATTCGTGTTTTCTAGCTGATACGGGAAAGACGGACCATAACGCCCCCCCCCCCATCTTTGGCTTTTCAAACAAAAACCCGGAAAACTTCATTATCATCATCATCATCATCAGCCTCATTATACCCACTAACCCGGTTCTGTGCTAGCTGCATCCACTTGAGAGCAAAACTTCTGTAGCTCTCAAATGTTTCGGGGGAGAGGGGACGGGGGGGGAGGGGGGGCAAGCCTGCCCCTTTTAGAGGGATTATGATTGGTGGCAGAGCCACCGGTGAACGCCGACGAGTTGCACTCCAGAGGGAACTCTGGCCGCGGCAAGAAAGCATGAAACCACTCAATCAATCTGAGCCAGCGGCGGTTGAGTTTAGAGAAGCTAGTTATGGGCTATTGCATTCGATTGGAGAAGAGCCGGGCCTGCCTTCCGCCACCTGCCGTTAATATATTCAGGTTTCATGAACCCGACATCCCTTTCAGCTTGCAAGCCTGATCCTTTTCTAAAATTGTCTTACCACCCGTACTGCTCTTAAACCCAAGACATCGCCGAGAGGCTCAACCTAGCACTGATCGTTGTTTTGCGGTATGGTTCTTCGCAGTTCCCACGCATACTTCTGCAGGACAAACACTGCCAGTTATTATTATCTCTACCCGAAATACTATATTGGTGCGGGAGGAGTACGTCTTTCTATGGACGCCAACATACTAACTTTCTCTGCCGCCGTCAACCACTACTCGCTTTCCACACGCTACCTGCCTGTATTGCACCGCTTTCTGAAAGCGGCCGCGATGTTCTTTCCCAAGTTGAAACCCCTGCCAGCTGGCATTATTTCGGCTACTTTTGTGTCAGGCCTCATTACCGAACTTCTGCGACAGCCCCCATCGCAGTGTATTCTGCTTCCCAGAATTTTTGTCTCGCTTTGGTAGCCATCTAAACATCTTGTGTTACAATAACCTATATCGCAATATTTGCCATTAAACAATCCGGCGCCAAGTCACAGGCCCAGGAAATATATACAATAACACACGAGTGTTCTCGAGATAACCTCCGCTCAAACCCTGCTTGGCAGAATTTGCTTCAATTTCCAAATTCCCATCTTCTTGTTCTCTCCTTATTCTACTCCAAAACACTGTTCTGTCTGTGTATGTCATTCATGCTCTGATATTATCAATCTGTTATAGGTTAACGATGTACTCTGCGTGCTTGAACTCTGTCTTGTAGCTCGACACTTATTAATTTTTCTAAGTGTAGTGTATGTACATTTCTCGCGCAAGAACATAATGATATTCTGGAAACGAATATCTGCAACACTACGGAAATGTCCAATGTTTCTCTATGCGTCTTTCGCAGCTTGGGCCAATTAACAGGACAGTGACGGCCGAACACAAAGTATTTAATACTCTTGGGCGAAGTCGCCTTCCGTCTTGATTCATCGTGAACAATACCTACAACGTGGAGAATAATTTCTATTTAGGCAGTTCTAGGGGCAAAGCCATTACGGATTTCAGGCTTACTCCAGAAAAATATTTGTGATGTAGCGCACCATTTGCTAAGCGTACAACCGCTAATAGGAGACCTAGGTCCACGATCGCGTTCTGGGGATTTCTCGCTTTGACTCAGGCTTCAGTTATTGGTCTAAAAAGAGCGTGCTTATAGCGTGGAGAAACGTTCCTCTGATCATAGCATCTGATTTCCATAGTTAGCGCTAGCGATGTTCGAGGCACTGCTCTGGCTGCTCCCGGAATGCGTGCTCGAACGATTGTGTTTAAAGCGCTCATTTTCCAGGTTTTATTGTTTGATGAAAACCAATACTATTGCAATGCTATTTCTATTACGAATGATAACCCACTAAAGATAATAGGCGGTGGCCCTATTGCGAAGGAAAATAAAATTACGATTGCGAACCTTCCTCGTAGAGTTGAGAGGCTTACTTTCGAAATAAACAGCATTAAAAATAACCATTTATTTTTCTGTAATTATTTTGCGGTACTTATGATTCGATGGCTTCTGGAGTTTTGCACTTTGCACGTAAACCCACAGGAGATGATTAAAGGTAACATGTGGGATTTTTTGAGTAGTCTAAATCTTTCTACCGTGGAACAAAATTACCACGATTACCCTCCCCCATTGTAATATTCACTTCGCTAATCCGGATATCTCCAAATTATATTACTGGCAACAGGTTAAAGAACTGTTCATCAACGTTGTTCGTCATTTAGATATTTTCTTCATTCTTTGCAACGTTCGCATCATTGTACATTAAAATGTCTGTTCAACTCTAGATAAAATTTATGGGCCAAACTGCAAGGCAAACCTCTAATGTCTGCAAAATTTGCCGAGGCAGTAGTAAAAAATAAGCAATTTGGACACCTCAACAAGATACTTCGTTGGGCGAGTTGGTACTTATTCATTATTATTATAAACAGCGCGAACACGAAGGCAAAGGACAAGATAAAATAAAGCCACAGTACAAGCGCTGACTCACAACTATGCATAAGCCTTTTACTCCAAGGCCCAGAAAAAACAAACATGAAGAAAACGAAACAGTCACGTGAAACAACCCCTGTATTCACCTGTTGCACAAAAAAATCCCTTAAAAAGACACCTCTCTGCTTGAAAGAGCAAGAGAAGTCTTGCTGACACACTTATTGTCCGTTGAAATAAAATATGATTCCACTATCTCTCTCGTCATCTTCTCTTTGTGGTGATACGAAATCCTAACCTTGTCAAACTTAGGATTGCACTTCTTCTCTTTCTTCAATATTTCACATGAATGGCAATAGGACAAACAGGACGATGTATTAATAATAGACTACAGGAACACCGGAACAACTTGAAAAGTGGAAAGGACAAAACGTTTTTGGTATCACATTGCCATTCATGTGAAATAATGAAGAAGGAGAAGAAGAAGTGCACTCCTAAGTTTGACAAGGTTAGGATTTTGTATCGCCACAAAGAGAAGATGACGAGAGAGATAGTGGAATCATATTTGATTTCAACGGACAATAAGTGTGTCAGCAAGACTTCTCTTGCTCTTTCAAGCAAAGAAGTGTCATTTTTTTAACTGATTTTTTTTGTGCAGCAGGTGAACACAGGGGTTGTTTCACGTGACTGTTTCGTTTCCCAAAATTACATTCTGCTGTTTACAATAGTGAAAGGCTGTTATTATAGTGTTAATGTCCGGTAAGAACGTCGCAACTATGCTGAAAATTAAAAGCGCAATGATGCCAGGCTTAGCAGAGCTCTTTGATACTACCAGTTGCAGAATTTCCTATAAGCCCCATGTATAAAAGCAAAACGGCGGTTTTGATTGGTCAAAATTCGGGTTCATATAGTGTGCCTCGCATAGAGGCACCCTCAAATTATTAACGCTGAATCCGGTCAAGAATTGCGATAAAATCGGCTTTCAAAACGTCACGGCAGCCACGAAATTCCCTCCCCCCCCCCCCCCCCCCCGAAAAGAGGAATTGTGCTCAAAATTCCCACGCGCACCGCGGGCTTTGCAACCGGTCGATAGCCGCCACTTTGGGCTTGGCGCAAAGCTGCTCTTTTTGTGCGCAATTTGCGCTATCTCAAAACGGCTTCGCTCCAGCGAACTGGCTGCGCGCGCCCGTTTTGCGAACGCCGTTTATTGTCTGTTATTAGCTCTCAGGCGGCGCGCTTGAAAATACTCTGTTCCCCGTCTCAAATTGACTGGCGTGATCGGCGCGTCGTTTTTTTTTTCTTGCTGTTTTGCCTTCGTTTCATGTGCGTTTCATGTGGCCATCGTTTCATGTGCGTCTCCGTTTGCGCTCGTGTTTCTCGATGCTTAGCTTTGAGCAGAGTTTTTCCTTGCGATTGAGATGCCGCAAACAAAGACTGTAACCGTGCACGCAACTGTTTGGTTTTGTTTGTGGAATTTAACGTCCCAAAGCAACTCAGGCTAAGGGAGACGCCGTAGTGGAGGACTCCGGGAATTTCGACCACCTGGGGTTCTTTAACGTGCACTGACATCGCACAGCACACGGGCGCCTTGCTTTTTGACTCCACTGAAAAGCGGCCGCCGAGGCCGGGATTCGATCCCGCGTCCTTGGGAACAGTAGTCGAGCTCCGTAAGCACTGCGCCACCCCGGCGGGGTGTGCACGCAACGGGAAGCCGTAAGAAACGGGTGAGGAACAAAAAAAAACAGAAGATGTCGGCCACAAGCTCGCCGTCGGGACATTTGAGTTCCAGCCGGTGCCAGACTTGATAGATGTGCAGGAGATATCAAACACGCTGCCCGATGACGACACCGCGGGTTCAGGTTTCAGCGCGAATTGCATCTTGGATCACGGTACACTTCGAGTTGACGCCGCCGCCCGGTACTACTCTACGGCAGAGCTAGCGCACTGAGTGGTCGGCGCAAAGTCCGTTCTGTCGGGAAAGTCCACAACCCAGCGCGAGTTTCACCTCGGCGTTAGCGCCGGTACCGAGTTCGTTATTGTGGACATGAAACTGCTAAGCAATTTTATCGTGTACACGAAGCGCGGAGCTTGCGGCGAGATCGCGAAGACGTGAGCGGTCAACCGCTGGGTTGTCACAGTGGACCTCACCTGTAGCTCAGCTCGCCGATTGCTTTCGCGCTGGCCGCTCCCGTGTGCGATTAATCCTGCTTTTTGTCGCGTACTACTCTCATGCAACGCTTCCGCATATTTGATTAGGTACCCAACTCACGAGCGTATTGGTTCTTCAATTTTGGCAGCTCAGCCATGCGCAGGCGTAAACTGAAATATCGCGCGTCGCCTTGCAGTGTGACCGACGTGGGGGCCGTACGCTCAGACAAAAAGAAAAAAATAATCTGCATGAATAACATACTTGCTGTGCGCCAGCTTAAAATGAAAATGCAGAATATATCGTGCCATTTTCCCTGTCTTGGCGAAATTATTGATGGTTTCCCTGACATTTCCCTGATTTTTCCTGGTGCACAAAATTTCCCTGACAATTCTCGGTTTTCCCGATTGCTAGACACCGGCAGTTCCTTCAAACAGTTGTTTATTCCTTAGGTAAAACGTTGTTTCCCACACATTTTATATTTCAATATCTATAAAATGTTGCTCTTTTGTGAATTTATTTCAAAATCAAAATTTCTTAGTCAAATATTTTTTTTCCAAAAATTCGCAATATTTTGTACTCAAATTAAAAATAAAACTGTCTGGAAAAATAGTTTTGTTTGCAGAACAAAGTAGCATATATGCGAAAAAGCACCAATTTCTCTCAACTTTAATGTGCAATGCATGAACTGAGAGTTCAACTAAAATTACAAGTACAGTGGTGCTAAGGATCCAATCTATTGTGTTCTGGCTCATTCAGCTTTCCAAAAAACTTACCTTGTCTGACAGATGAGAATATTTAGAGTTAAGCAGTTAAGCAGCACAAGATCCACATGCATGCTCCAGCGCATGACTCCTCAATGCACTTACAGTTGCAATTTGCTTGGTCATATGGCAGTTTACTTTAAAATCATTTGGCCAGACATGACAATTGAAAAAACAAGCGGAATCACTTCTGATTTCATTAAGACATAAAAAAGCAGTCTTGCATAGTGTTTGTTTTTGGCCTAGATTGAGAGACTGCAGGAGTTTGGCAATGTTTTATACGCCTTATTTCGTTTGGAAAAAGTAGCAAGTGGATGCAGAAAAAGAAACATGAGTGGGGAATATCACGGGGTGACTCCATACATAAATGAGACTAATGGACGAGTGATGCACACTGCATATCGTAAATGATGCATCAGACACAAAAAAGTGTCCCTGAGTATCACAAATTTGAAACCCAGGAGGTGCCTTGGTTATGGGCAGGTAGTTTGACAGTCCCCCTGAAAGATGGGCAGCAAGATCACTGCCACCCTTTAATGGGAAAACCCACGGAAAGTATTCAGGCAAAGCTACACACATATAAGAGCAATAAAAAAACAAGCAACACACCCCTAAATGAGCAGCGGCGCTAATAATTTCCACTTGTCTTACAGCCCACCCCTCCTGCACTGTAAGCAAGCCTGATCAAGTTTTCCAAACTCAAAAGCATATGCAAAAGCAAATAAAATGTTCTCTAAAAATGACAAAGTTTGAAAGAGTACTCCATGATGTTCACGTTTCAGTGAACGTCTCGCTCTAGGGTTAAACAATAAATTCATTGCAGCTGCGAATAAAGGGAGTTGGGAAGCTAATGGCAAATCTCGAAGGCTTGGGGAGAGATAACTATTTGTATATGTTGCTTTGAGGAAGTAAATAGTTTTGTTTACTTCAACATAATATTACATATACACGGCTGAAGCTGGTGTAACCAACCAAGAATGTATAAGCAATCAGTAACTGCATGTCAGTATGAGCAAATATACACAGTGCAGGCAGCTGTAATTAAGGGAGAGTGGAAGGTAAATAGCCTGAGCACAACTGAATGGCTTTCTTCTCTGCAACCTCAATGCGTGCTTGCGGCGATTTCTCGTAATGCAAACATAATCAAGTACGCTAAATATTATATCCCTTAAACTCCCTGTACCTCCCAAGTCGAGTGTTACTCGAATGACAACCACTTCAGTTATTCAATAAACTATGCCTGTCAATATGTTATTACAGCACAGGTTCACTCATCTCGCCTCAACTTCAAATAGCCACGTACTGTTGAAATAAAGCACCGAAATATAGCACCAGCTTTTAAAGTAGTGGCAAGGCCACGAAGGATATTACTTTCTGCACACTATGGGCAAGACTCCCGAAGAAGCAAGTCTTGAGCTAAAAAGCCAGCAAAAATTCTATAGCAATACCGAACAAGTTCCGAGCTTTGCTTTCATAAAACCCGTGGAACTTCTTTACTTGGCAGGCTAAAAACAAAATAACGGTAGAGTGAGCTTAAACCAGCAGAGCATACAAAGCCAATATATGAATGCAAAACAATGGCAACATGTCATACCTACCAAGGCAATGTTTCTTTACAGACAGCATGCTTCACGGCGAGGCTCCCATAGTTGTTGACAGGTTATGTGGCACCAAAGTGTTGATGTGTCGTCCGCCTCACACTCAGACAGCACCCCTTCGATGGCAGATAACTCCTGGTGCAAAAACAGTGTGATTATACCAGTGGAACAGCTGGACTATGGGCATTACAGAGTCAAGAACCCTAAATGCAGGGAAAGAAAGTCTCCGTAAAGCAATGTCTCTAAAACATGATAACAGCATAAAACGGCTATTCTCTTTTTAGTTTACATATACTTTCCATTGAAAGCTATCTCAGAAAATGGGCTACTCGCCACTATGTTACGCATGGAATAACGTGGCTGAGCCAGCGCTGTGGGGCGATAAGTAAGCATAACGACGAAGAAATGCATACTGATGTTCCGTGCAGTCCTGACGCTGGTGAAAAGTGCAACGGTGCAAAAATAAATATTAAAAGCAGGTACAAGCCTAAAATTTTGAGCGCGACCCGGACCCCATGCTACAAACTCGAGCCCGGTCTTGCACTGAAATTGCCTGAGCCCGCCCGGCGTCGTTCAGACTTAAGGCCCAGGCCCGGCCCGACATGCTATAATTGCAGTTGAAGCGAGGATACAGTATAAAGCGGTAAACGCATGACGCGACAACCCCTAGCGATCCGTCGCGCGACGCCGCCGCCAACACTTGTTGCCGCTGGTGCACAACGCACGGAGCGACGGCGCCCAGCGACAGAGAGACGCGTTTTCAGTGTTGCTGTGTCACCATTGCGTCGTCATTCGGTCAACAGGAATGCAATCACGCTATATCTCGTTTCTAACACTAAACAGCATGACGTAGGATAAAACACTGATTAAATTCTTGTGACGCATCGCAATAAAAAGGGTCACAGCGCAGCGGTGCGCTACTACACTGTGATGACGACTAGCATTGCAAGCAGTGACTTTCTCCTCCTCCTTTCAAAAATTAGCAATGTCTAGCAACATTAGCCTTTCTTTTTTATCTCTCTATTTTACTACCCTACCAAGCTTTTACTGAATTGTCTCGGTGCGCTCATATTACACGGATCAGACGAAGTGAGCCTCTGCAGGCACCAAGTTATTCGCCCCCAAACCGGAATAGAAATCAAACTTCACCCGGAAAAAAAAATCCAGAACGGAAGTTAAGCACCCCAAAGCCTTCTGCGATTGGTTACCTCGCAGCTGCTTCCGAGCGACACGCGAAATTTTCTAAAATCCCAGAAAATAAGCGACACTGCTTTGGCGGCCCTGAGCCCACGACGCAACGGCGTCACGCGGCGTGTCGCCGCGAATTCTCGTTTCATGCGCTTAGCGCTTTAAAAAAAAAAGATGAAACAGGTGTCAATCCCTGGCGATGAATCGCGCGACGACGACGCCAACGCCTGTCGTTGCCGCTGGTGCACACAGCACGGAACGACTGGTCTCAGCGACAGAGACACGCGTATTCAGCGTTGCTGTGTTACCGCTGCCTCATCGTTCGGTAAAACTGAAATGTGGATTTAATAGTTGGTCTGAACGTCTAGCGCTGCCAGTAATTCGGGAACAGCAGGATCGAATTTCCTGTCCATCATGGTTCACCAACTCGCCCAAACAGCCGTTCTTCTACAGTTCATTTCTTGTACATGGGCTTCTGTTTTGTGTCGAAACATCGATTGGTCTAACCCAGCAATACTTTCTCCCATCATCGCCGTGTGTATCTGCCGAGCCCGCACTGCGTCTTGGCATTGCCGATACGATACCTGCCCTCCGGATGTGCAAGCACTTAGCGGCTGGTTACGGCCTTCTACAGGGCACAACAGAAGAATCTGCAGAATTCTCTAGAGTGAATGGTGGCGGCAGGCGAGGCTGTTCAAGGACTTACTTCGGGCTAAGTGCCTGGTTGAGAACACTAGCCGTAATCAGCGTGTGTTTCGTGAGTGGTGTATTACCACCGATCAGCTGACGGAATTCCTTTGGAGCGCAGTCCGTCAAACTCTCCCAAAAGGTACGAGAAGACCGGCATCAGAAGGAAAGCTTTTGGTCTTGGATGATGTCGTTTTGGAATCTAAGCATGAAAAGACTTTACGCCTCGGACCAAAGTTCTGTCTTGACCCTGGGATGTTCACGGTTGAGAAGTTGGCTTTTGCTCGCAGTGTGTCGTCCAATGCTCATTTCGATGATAGGTCTAGGTGTATTTCAGAGTGTGTTGATGCGGTAGCCAGTAGCAAGTCTTGTGGTCGGCGTAATAAGAGGTTTAGTTCGCTGATCAATTACTTGTGTGACAATCTTGTGCATATTGTGTAGTCTGATAAATAAGGCTACTTTGTTGTACTTTCCGAGAAACAGTTTTCAGAAAAAGCATGTGAGCCAGTAAGGAAGCATTTTGGAGTGAGAAGAAAGGATCCGGCTCAGTGCAAGAAAGAGGCTGTGGCGTTATTGCATGACTTTGGGCTAGAGAATTTGGCAAGCAAAGTAAAGAAAGCTGAACTTCCAGTTCTTGAAATTTTCTTTTCAGCAAAAACGCATAAGCCTGGCATCCCTTTCCGGGCAATAGTTTCGGAGCGCCAGACTTGAGAAGTAGTCGTATCGTCTTACCTTAACAATCATTTGTCAGCACTTTCCGTCCCAGGTAGCACACAATGTGGGGCCCCAGTAGGTCCGATGTAGGCAAGTGGGGCTGGGGCAACCATCATAAAACCTGCATCGGTCCCCGATGGGGCAAATGTGGGCAAGCCCCATTTGGGCTTGCCCCTGCTCCTCCTGCATGGGTCCCATAGCGGCGTTTCTTGGGCTAATGCAGAGCACATTCCTGCATCCAGACCACAAGGGTCCCTTGCCGGATATTTGAGGGCAATCCAACCTAAATGTGGGCTTTTTATGGGAAAGCCCTCATAGATCCGAAATGAGGCCGCCCCCATTAAATCTTTGTGGGACCAACATCGGCCGTAGTGGGGCAAGAAAACGGTCATACCCGCATGCTGCCCCAATCGGCCCCTTGTAGGTTACTTGAGGGCAGGTGAAATATGAACAAGGGCTCAATTTGGGCAAGCCCTCGTGAAGCCCAAATCAGGCAGCCTTAGCTAAACCGCTTTAGGTCCCACATAGGCTGTAATGGGGCTGGAAGGCGGGCGTGCCCGCATGGTACCAAAATCGGTCCTTTGTGGGGACTTTGAAGGCCCGTGCATCCACAGGTGGGCTCTAGGTTCAAAAACAACGTCCAGCCCAATTGGGGCTGCCCACATAAAACTGCTTTATATCCCACATGGGCCGTAATGGGGCTGGAAGGCGCGAGGGCCCGCATGATACCAAAATTGGTCCCTTGTGGGGAATTTGAAGGCACGTGCAACAGCAAGTGGGCTTTAGGTTCAAAACCAACACCCAGCCCAATTGGGGCTGCCCACACAAAACCGCTGTAGGTCCCACATCGGCCGTAATGGGGCTAGAAGGCGTGCGTGCAATTGCGTAACCATTGTTTCACACCTTTATTTGCATTAGATGTTGCCCTAAATTACTATTATAGATGATTTGTATAACAACTGTTGCCATGTTTAGTCGATTAGAAATTTACATGGCTATAGTTCTCGCGCTTATGCAAATTGCGCTACAAATACTAAAACAAACTAATTGCTAACTGTTGCCTTTTGGGTGGTTGCTTTGGACAGCCTGCAACTCCCAGCACAATATTGCTGTTCAGAACACACATCTCCATAGCCTGAACAAGATGTACATGACGTCATTTCGGCTAGATGAATGGTATGAATTATTGTAAAATTTACTATTGTGGCTGTTTAGAAAGTGCAGACATGTATAAAATAATCACGTAATTATGTGAATAAATATTGATTGGGAAAACTTGGACTAGGGCTTTCCATCAATTTCCTGCGTCGGACCTATATCAGAATAATGTGGGCAAGCCCAAGTGCGGCTAGCGCTATAGAACCCGCATTGGTGCTATGTCAATTTCTGAGGGGCTAACTGAATAAAAAAAAATGTTCCTCCAAAGCGGCTGCCCAAATCGGTCCAAAGTAGGACCATCGCGGGGAGTTGGCGGGATGTGCCCTTTTAACAATGCCGGAAAAATGTGGGCAGCCCCGAAAGGGCTGCCTGCATCGGCCCCTAGTGGGGCCCATTGGGGCTTTGTCGACAGCCCCCTTCGGGCCTACGTCGGCCCTTCTTGCAGCACCCACATTGAGCCCACCGGGGCTGTCCTGCATTGCCTACATCGGGCCCACCGGGGCCCACCCTTCATAGCCCACTTTGTGCTACCGGGGGTTATTGACCCGTTTCTTGCGCCTAACTCAGAGACCGTTAAAGCATCTTTTGGACGAGAATATGGCTTCTTGTTCTGGCTTTAGCATAGATGTGGTTGACTTGTTTTATTCTCTTTCCCATAATCAACTTCTACAATGTGCGAAGAATTGCATCACAGAGGATAATGATGAGTGTTTGTTTCGAAATGAGTGCGGTATAACTGTTGGATCCTTCCTGGAACTTTTGTCTTTTTATCTTCAGAACACCTATGTAATGTGGGACGATAAATTATTCATGCAGAAGTCTGGTGTGTGTATAGGTGCTAAAGTAGCCCCCGTTCTCAGCAATATTTACCTTAGTTATGTCGACCGAAAAATAGAGAGCGACCTAACAGGAAAGGTCATTCGTATATTCCGATACGTAGATGATTTCCTTGTTTTAGTTAGATCCTTGGATGCTGTAAGTGTGCCTCAGATCTTTGACATTTTTGATCGCAATGGTACGGGACTGAAGTTTACCTTTGAGGTTCCTCAGAAAAGTGTTTTGCAACTTTTAGATTTAAAGTTGACTTTTAATATGAATCATGTGTGTTGGCAGTACTCTCCTAGGAGTGTAAAGCCTCTTTTAAACTACAAGTCATGTCACTCCAAACTTGTTAAATCTGGAATTGTAACAGCTTGTTTTAGGATGGCTGTCAATAAGTCTTGTGCACATCAAATTTTTAATAGCCTTGAAATCCAAGCTAATAGATGTAAGGAGGCTGGTTATCCAGACTCAGTGCTTTATGTAGCTAGTGCTGATAAGGTTCTGCGTTCTCTGAAGTGTTCCAGACAGATAGAAAGAAAAAATGAAAGAAATAAAATTGCAGTTGTGCCTTATATAAATGCATTATCACATCGGTTTAAAAAAGTAGGCGCAAAATATGGCGTACAGGTGCTGTTTTCAGCCCCTAATAAGATTGGTAAGGTAGTTGCAGCAGTCCAAAGAAAGCTGGGGGGCACAGGAAGTAAGAACATGTAGTGTTTGTATCACGATAAGCAAACGGCCAACTCACGGCCACGTGCCGGTATTTGGGCACCGCCCCCTTGCCTGTCTGTATCTCGATATAAGCACATGCGTGTTGGTTTGCACGGGGAGTCGTCGACCAGCGGAACGCGTGGTCTGACGGCCGGATGACAATAAACCCGAGTTCTTGTTGCACCTCGGCTACAGTGTCGTTTCCCCTCGCAAGACACGACAACTTTTTGGCGACGAGGATGGGATTCTGAAGCAGAACGATGACCGATCCCACGGGGACCGTGAAGACGGATATTCAGCCAAGCGTACAAGAAGGACAACGACGGAGCGACTCGGAAACAGCCAGGATGGTCACGATTGGGCAAGTGGAATCTTTCGATGAATCTCAGTCGGATTGGGAAACTTACGAAGAAAGGATTAATGCATTCCTTAGAGTGAATAAGAGTCCAGACGAGAACAAAGTAGATGCCTTCCCGAGTATTGTGGGTCCGAAGACGTACAAGCTATTGAAGAGTTTGACTGCCCCGAACGCTCCTGCTAGTCAGTCTTTATCAGAACTGTAGAAAGCATTACGAGAGCATCTGTCACCCAAGCCATCGGTTATTGCGGAAAGAGCAAGGTTTCACCGAAGAACGCAACAACAAACAGAGAGCATCGCGCAGTTCGTGGCAGGCCTCAAGCAATCTGCAGAAACATGCAACTTTGGAGCTAACTTAGAAGAAACTCTGAGAGACAGATTTGTATGTGGTATTGCTAGCGCTGGCATCCAGAAGAGGCTTTTTGTTGAGGATGCATCTCTGACTTTCAAAAAGGCGGTTGAGATAGCCTTATCAGTTGAGGCTGCTTCCAAGAACGTCACAGAATGCCGATCTAGCAGTGCAACCCAGGAAGACCTTCAGAAGTTTTCTGCAGAAGAGTCCCTTGCACGGAACGGTTCACCATGCAGTCGATGTGGCTTGCGTCATCGCAACCGGGCTTGCCTGTTCCGAACAGCGACTTGCTTTAAATGCCACCAAGTAGGACATATTCAAAAAGTCTGCCGCTCCCAGCTATAATCTGATTCGCACCCTTCGAAAGCGAGCGGGCAAGACGCACGAAAAGGAAACTTCCGGAGGCAAAGCTTCGGCGTGTTCGAGACCGAGGAAGACATCGAGCCACTGTTGCAAACAACGCTCGAGAAATCACGTCAAGAGCCGAGATGCTTTACGCTGTGTATTCAGGGAATGCCGCTTGACATGGAGCTGGACACTGGAGCAGCAGTGTCAGTGATGCCGTACAGTTTATTTCGCTCACGCTTCCCACAGAGGAAGTAACGCCCGGCGTCGGTGTTGCTTCGTACGTACACAGGGGAGTGCGAGCGCCCCAAAGGAGTGGCAACAGTAAACGTGAAGCATCAGCACCAGTCTCTCCAGCTACCTGTGCACATTCTCTGCCAAGAGTGTCCTGCTCTCATAGGACGAGACTGGTTATATCAGCTCAGGCTCAATTGGAGTAGCATTAATCACTTGGGTGCGCAAGACCACCGGGACTTGAAACAAGTCTTACATCGACATCCGCAGTTGTTCAACGATGAACTCGGCGAAATTCAAGGTGAGCAAGCTCAACTTTCCCTGAAGCCAGAACAGCATCCAAAGTTTTGTAAAGCTAGAAGCATTCCGTTCGCACTGAAAGAAGCGGTGGAGAAAGAACTGGAAAAACTAGTTGGTCTGGGCGTGATCGAGCCCATTTCGAACAATGCTTTCGCCTCACCAATTGTACCTGTGGTAAGAAAAGATGGCAGCGTACGCATCTGCGGAGATTATAAGGCCTCTTTGAACCCTTGCTTAAACATTGACAGCTACCCCTTGCCCAAGATCGAAGAAATCTTGGCCACACTTTCCGGAGGGCAGGTGTTCTCGAAGATTGACCTGAGTAGAGCGTATCAGCAAGTGGTAATGGACAAGGTTTCGCGCGAGTACCTCACCCTCAACACGCACAAAGGACTGTATGCAGTAAATCGCTTAGCCTTCGGGGTGGCGTGCGCGCCTGCGATTTTTCAAAAGATAATGGACAACATGTTAAAAGGATTGAAAGGTGTGATATGCTACCTAGATGATATTCTCGTCACGGGCCGGAACGAAAAGGAGCACCTTGTGAACCTGGATGCGTTACTGAACAGGTTGCACGAAAGAGGAGTGCGGATTAAGGCAGAGAAGTGTGAATTTTTGAAACCAGAATTGCAGTTTCTGGGTCACGTGGTCAGTAAACAAGGATTTGCAGCATCACCAGAGAAGGTCAAGGCCGTATTAGAAGCCCCCGTCCCAGCCGATAAGGAACAGCTGAGAACGTTTACGGGCATGGTGACATACTACGGAAAATTTTTGCCAGAGTTATCAACAGTCATCTTCCCACTGAATCAGCTTATGTGCAAGAATGTGCCGTGGGTCTGGAGTGAACAGTGCGACATAGCATTCAAAAAGATAAAAAGGCTGCTAATAAAAGCGCCGGTGCTGGCACATTACGATCCGGAAGCTCAGCTTCAGGTAGTGTGCGATGTCTCATCTTATGGGCTGGGTGCAGTCTTATCGAAAGTGGAACAAGATGGTTCCAGGCGGCCGATCGTGTTTGCATCACGCACATTATCGCCGAGTGAACGGAACTACAGCCAGTTAGTGCGAGAAGCGCTCGCCTTAGTCTTCGGAATTAAGAAGTTCCATTACTATATTTACGGTAGAGAGTTGAGCTTGGTAACTGATCACAAGCCTTTACAGACGATACTCGGTCCCAAAACAGGAATACCAAGCATTGCCGCGGCTCGTTTGCAGAGGTGGGCAATTACGCTGTCGGCCTACCGTTACGATATAGTATATCGTTCAGGGGAAAGCAACGTAGAGGCAGACTGTCTGTCGCGTCTACCGCTGCCCGGGAGTGGCGAGAACGAAGAGGACGACGAAGTAACCGCTTCTACGCACTTCGGTGGGAGACTTTCCCGAAACAAGCTCGGACATTGCGCGGGAAACACCACGTGACCATACCTTACGGCAGGTTCTTCACGCGGTAACGGGTCAATGGCCCGAGCGAGTGGCTGATGAGATGAAACCATTCGTTTCAAAAAGACTGGAGTTGTCGGTTAACCAAGGATGTTCATTTTGGGGAATGCGCATTGTGGTTCCCCCTTATTTACAGAAGACAATCCTGGACGAGCTGCACGAGGGGCATCCTGGAGTAGTGCGAATGAAGGAAGTTGCCCGGAGCTATGTCTGGTGGCCAGGAATTGACGCCGACTTGGAGAACACCGTGAAAACGTGTGCGGCCTGCCAGCAGCAACGAGCGCTGCCTACCCAAGCTCCCCTTCATCCGTGGGCTTGGCCTACGAGGCCATGGGCCCGACTCCACTTGGATTTTGCTGGCCCGTTTCTTCAGCGCAACTTTTTGGTGGCGGCAGACGCTCATTCAAAGTGGCCGGAGGTTTTCCTGATGCCGTCGACCTTGGCAGAAGCTACCATCGGTAAGCTGCGTGACCTCTTCAGCCGTTTTGGATTGCCCGAGGTCATCGTGTCAGACAACGGGCCGCAGTTTTACAGCGAAGAATTTCAGTTATTCCTCAAGATGAACGGAATAAAACATGTACGGTCGGCGCCATACCACCCGTCAAGTAACGGTTTGGCTGAAAGATTTGTACGAACAGTTAAAGAAGCCCTGCGAAAGGACTACAGAGCCCGGCCCATTGAAGAGCGACTAGCCAGTTTCCTTCTAGCGTACCGGAAAACACCTCACGCAACCACCCAGCAATCTCCGGCTTCGCTTTTGATCGGGCGACCTCTCAGAACTCGACTCGATTTACTTAAGCCTAGTACTCGTTCAGTGGTCGAGCAAAAGCAATTTCGACAAACTGGCAGTCGAAGAGAACTTCCGAGAAGTTTTTTCGTTGGGGACAAAGTGTTTGTGAGGAACTCTAAAGTAGGTCCAAGATGGTTAGATGCAACGGTGACGTCACGTTCGGGGCCAGTGTCTTACGTGCTACAGGTGACAACACCACGTGGGGTCATGGAGTGGAAGAGGCATCAAGACCACATACGCACAAGGCAGGCAGACCCGGAGGCAACGTCTGCAGACCACGGTTGTGGCGCCCATGGTGAAGACTCCTGGCAGCCGTGGCAACCATCTGGGTCATCGACGGGCACTGATGAACAAAGTGCTATGCAGCCGCCGAAACAAGCAGCGAGCACAGTTGAGGAAGATCCAGGGGCGTTTGCCGCAGGAGGCGGAGTATCGACGGAAGCCCTCGGTTCCGAAGAAATCGATCACGACTCGGGGTCTTCTACTGGCGACAGGGGCTACGAAGCCTCAACACGACATCGGTATCCGACAAGGGAAAGACGTCCGCCGGATCGGTACACATCAGTGCCGTGATTGTGTCAACCAACTTTTCGAACTAGAGTTTGAACCGTTCACTTGTTTCTCTTAATTCTGTATAAAAACTAACCGTTTGTTATAAATGTCAACCATGTGTAATGAGAGCATGCATCGTCTAGGGAAGGGGGAATGTAGTGTTTGTATCACGATAAGCAAACGGCCAACTCACGGCCACGTGCCGGTATTTGGGCACAGCCCCCTTGCCTGTCTATATCTCGATATAAGAACATGCGTGTTGGTTTCCACGGGGAGTCGTCGACCAGCGGGCCGCGCGGTCTGACGGCCGGATGAGAATAAACCCGAGTTCTTGTTGCACCTCGGCTACAGTGTCGTTTCCCCTCGCAAGACACGACAGAACAGATGCCAGGTTAATCACGCCAAGAGTTTCATTAGTTGTAGGATGGGTGTAGTATATCAAATACCATTATCCTGTAGCCGTACGTATATTGGGCAGACAGGCCGTTGCATCAACATAAGGCTGATGGAGCATGCGCAGTCCTTAAAAAAGAATAAAACAAACTTAGCAAAACATTGTAACGCGTGTGAGTGTGTACCTTTCTTTGTTGATACTAATATATTGTTTCTTCATAAAGACCAGACTACTCGAGAAATCGCCGAGGCTTTCCATATTAACCGTAAGCAAAATGTTTGTGTTAGTAAAACGTCCGTCGCATTTACAGAAAAAGAAATGACCATATTGCACAATCGATAGTGCGTCGGCAGTTTTCACCACGTGCGTGTGATGGGGGGAGTTCTACATGTGCTGATATATATTTTTATATTTTTAGAAATTTCGACTATTCGCATGTGGGTAAAACAAGTGTGTGTACATATATATGCTCTTCCGTTCTTCGATTAAATCAGTTGTCAGTTCTGCGCCATCGTTGTCCACTTCTCTTTGTCTCGTCTTTTTGCGCACGTATATTACTGTCGATCAGGATCGAATTGCAAGCCGCAGGGTACAGCTTCAGCACGAGAGATGGGCGCCGGAGACAAGCGATGGTGTGGCGATGCCGCAGCATTTTCCGTTCTTTGTCTTCTTTACATCTCCCCCACGTGAGGAAGTCGCCATCCTGGCGACTCAGGGAGAAGAGACGACCAGAGGGTTGTAATATCGCTTGAGGCGGCTAACGTGGACAACCTCGCGGCCGCGACGGCGGTGGTCGGAAGAAGGGGTGACTGGCTCTATGACGTAGTTCACAGGGGATGTGCGTTCCAAGACGCGATAAGGCCGGTGGTATTTGGTGTCTAGTTTGTTGGTAGCAGGAACGCATAGCCAAACGAAGCTGTCGGCAAGGAACGTGGGAGCAGGGGCATCGGTATCATGCTGATCTTTACGATAGCCTTAAGTGTTTGAGGTAAACGTGCGAGCTAGCTGATAGCATTCCTCGGCCTTTTGTACAATATCTGACAAAGCACTGTACTCAGAGGCATCTGGATGGTATGGCAAAATTGTGTCCAGAGTACAAGATGGTTCACGGCCGTATAAAAGAAAGAAGGGCGAAAAACCAGTTGTTGCTTGGGTGGCAGTGTTGTACGCGAACGTTACGAATGGCAGTACCTTGTCCCAGTTGGAGCTTCCAGATTCAGATGTAACATACATTGCGAGCATGTCCCCAAGCGTACGGTTGAAGCGCTCCGTGAGGCCGTTGGTTTACGGGTGGTACGCGGCTGTAGCCCGATGTATCGGTTTGCAAGACGACAGGAGCTCTTTGACTACTTCGGAAAGAAAGACACGACCTCTATCGCTCAGTAGTTCGCGAGGGGCGCCGTGTCGAAGAATGAAGTGGTGCAGGAAAAAATGGGCTACCTATCGGGCTGTCGCCGCGGAAAGTGCAGCAGTCTCCGCATAACGGGTCAGGTGGTCGACGGCGGCGATGACCCATCGATTACCGGCGACACTGCATGGTAGCGGACCATAGAGGTCGATTCCCACGCGATAAAACGGGCGAGCTGGACACCGTAAAGGCTGGAGAGGGCCAGCGGGGTGGCGAGAAATCTTGCGTTGTTGACAGGCGGTACAAGAGCGAATGTAGCGACGTACGAAATTGTACATTCCCCGCCAGTAATACCTCTGACGAATTCGATCATAGGTTTTGAGGACGCCGGCATGAGCGATTTGCGGGTCAGTGTGATGGTGGGCACAAACCTCGGAGCGGAGGTGGCGCGGAATGACAAGAAGCCACGTTCTGCCGTCTGAGTTGTAGTTCCTGCGGTAGAGAAGGCCGTCCCGAATGGCGAAATGGGAGGCCTGTCGGCGGAGTGCCCGAGGATGCGTAGCCGCGGAAGTAGTGCCAAGGATATCTAGCAGGTTAGAAACCTAAGGATCTTGTCGTTGCTCGAAAGGCATATCCTCAATTGTGAGTGCTGACAAGGATGCTTGAGGAGGGGACGATGAGTTAGGTGACCGAGAAAGAGCGTCGGCGTCAGAGTGCTTGCGGCCAGAGCGGTACACTACACGGATGTCGTATTCCTGAAGCCTGAGAGCCCAGCACCCAAGACGGCCAGACGGATCCTTGAGAGCGCGAGCCAGCAGAGAGCGTGATGATCTGTAACTACCTCGAAGGAGTGGCCGTATAAGTAAGGGCGGAACTTCGTTACAGCCCACACGATTGCTAAGCACTCCTTTTCGGTAACGGAGTAGTTGGACTCGGCTTTGGTGAGAGCATGGCTTGCGTAGGCGACAACGTATTCGGAGAAGCCAGGCTTGCGCTGGGTGAGGACGGCGCCGAGGCCGACACCACTGGCATTGGTGTGAAGTTCTGTAGGTGCAGTAGGGTCGTAGTGGCGAAGGATTGGCGGTGACGTCAGAACATTACGCAGTGTCGCGAATGCATCATCGCAGGCTGGCGACCAAGAGGAGGGGTTAGGGTTGCCTTTCAAGAGCTGTGTAAGGGGGGCTATGATGGTTGCAAAATTGCGAACAAAACGGCGAAAGTACGAGCAGGGGCCCACGAAGCTTCGCAGTTGTTTCAAAGTGGTCGGTTTCGGAAAGTCAGCGACGGTGCGCAGCTTCTCAGGATCAGGCAGAACTCCATCTTTACAACAACATGTCCGAGTATTGTGAGCTGGCGGGCACGAAAGCGGCACTTTTTGAGGTTCAGTTGAAGACCGGCGCGGGTTAGGCAGGTGAAGACCTGGCGAAGTCGAGTCAGGTGGGTCGGGAAGTCGGTTGAAAAGACGACGATATCATCGAGGTAGCATAAACAGATGTTTCATTTCAGGCCACGCGGTACAGT
This sequence comes from Amblyomma maculatum, assembly GCF_055883805.1. NCBI lineage: Eukaryota > Metazoa > Arthropoda > Arachnida > Ixodida > Ixodidae > Amblyomma > Amblyomma maculatum. Next base: position 34,726,536 of record NC_139348.1, read on the forward strand.
GTCCATCATTCTTTCAAATGTGGCTGGGGCGTTACAGAGTCCGAATGGCATAACATTAAATTCGTATAGTCCGTCTGGAGTAATAAAGGCGGTCTTAGAATGATCCGCCTCTGCCATGGGCACCTGCCAATACCCGGAGCGTAAATCGAGGGAGGAAAAGAATTCTGTGCCCTGCAAGCAGTCTAGGGCATCGTCGATTCGTGGGAGGGGGTACACATCACCACGAGTGATTTTGTTGAGGCGGCGATAATCAACACAAAATCGTATGGAGCCATCCTTCTTTTTAACTAGGACCACAGGAGACGACCATGGGCTACAGGATTCTCTAATTACTCCGCGTTGGAGCATGTCATCGACTTGTTGGGCAATAACACGGCGCTCAGTCGGGGACACACGATACGGCCGCTGATGGAGAGGTGGATGAGCGCGAGTGTCGATGAGGTGGGAAACGTTCGTCGTGCGGCCCAAGGAAGATTGCGGGATGTCGAAGATGAGCGGAATTGGTGTAGAAGGTCAAGAAGTTGCTCGCGGTGGCGCGGCTCTAGAGCGCTGTCCACAGAATGGTCAAAAAGGTCCCACTGTAGCGGATCGGAAGCCATATGAGTTGGGGTCAAGGCGTCAACATGGCAAACAGAGAATGACACATCATCAAAGGCGAACAGAAGGTCCACGGGATCGATGCGGCCGAGGCACGCCCCTTCGATCAACATAGCGGGAGACGCAAGAGGATTGGCTACCAGAAGTGTGCTAGCGCCGTTTTTCATGTCAAGGACGGCAAACGGCAGCGGTGAGTGGCCGCGCCGGCAGACAACGTTAGAGTGCACAAAGAGGACTGTCGCTGCGGTGGTAAAAGAGGCAGTGAGGGGAACCAGAACAGCGCTAACGGGTGGAATGGTTGTGTCATGAGCTACGAGGAGTTTGGTCGCAAAGCATCCGACGGTGCAACGCTCGATTCAATGAGCACTACTTGAGGACTGGCGCAGTCAATGATAGCATGATGCTGGGACAGGAAATCCCAGCCGCGAATGACGTCATGAGAACATGTGGGGAGAACGACGAATTCGATGATGTACTAGGCTGCAGCAATGACGACGCGAGCGGTGCAGATAGCTGTCGGCTATATGCTGTGAGCGGATGCGGTACGAAGAGATAGTCCCTCGAGAGGCGTAGTCGCCTTTCGGATGGAGCGGCAGAGTTTTTGGCTGATAACTGATACAGCGGCACCGGTGTCGACGAGCGCAAGAGTATGAACACCTTCAACCATGACAGGAATAACATTCCCAGGATTAAGACGAGGACTTTGAAATTCTGTCGAATACGCAGTTCGTGTCTCGCGAACTGCGGCGGTTAGTTTTCCGGCTGGGTAGCGGGTCGTCGGCGCGTTGGCGAAATGGAGCGGCGACGTGATGATGGCGAACGACGAGGGAGGAAGTCCGGAGGATCAGGGGCTGCTGTTGGAGGACCCGATGGGACTGGGAACTGGGGGGCCAAATAAGGTGGTGCAGGCTGTGCAGCAAAGGCCATATTTATTCTGAGCCGTCAGTAGCGTGTAGTGTGCCCAGGGATGCCGCAGTGGTAGCAAATAGGCCTGTTGTCTGAAGTGAGCCATGGAGATCGTGTCGGAAGCGAGGTGTGTGTGTGTGTGTTTGTATGCGCTCATTATGGCTGCCTGACCAAGTTTATTCTGTGCTAAATATTATTTCCCAAATATTCTTTATGTATTTCGTTTCCTACAAATAAAGATCACTTTGATTGATTGATTGATTGATTGGTTGATTGATTCATTGATTGATTGATTGATTGATTGACTGACTGACTGACTGATTGAAAGCTGTTGCTGCCGACCGCATGGGGGGCGAAGCATAGGCATATGCTGGCTCAGGCGGTGGACTTGAAGTGACTTCGGCATACGCGCGACGCAATACTTGAGGAGGAGCCGGCGCGATTGCTGGAGCGTAGCTCAGTGGCGCAACGCCGGACGATGAAACTGTGGGCGTGGGGAACGGCATTGAGGGTGCGACCGGAGCCGATTGAGGAACAGGACTAGGGAGGACTTCAGATACATGCTGCTGGATGGCACAGCGAAGCTCCGGAACGAGGCCAGTTGTTGACGACTCCTTAACATATGGCGCAGGGACAGTTGTCGCGCGACCTCCTGGCGTACAAAAGCCTTGATGTCTTCAGAGAGGCTAGATGACTCCCTTTCCATGGCTAGTCCAGCGAGTGATGTATGAGGATGGCGAATCAAAACACGCTCCTTCCGGAGCTCATCGTAGCTTTGACAGAGGTCGCAGACTTCCTTGACCTTAGTGGGGCCTTTCGCGATGAGCATGTTGAAAGCGCCGTCATCAATTCCTGTGAGGACATGACGTATTTTAACGGCCTCGGTCAGGGTCGGGTCAACGCGATGACACATATCAACAATGTCCTCAATGTAACTGGTGAACGTTTCACTGGGCAGCTGCGGTCACGACCGAAGACGCTGTTCCGCGCGGAGTTTTTGGATGGCGGGGCGTCCAAAGACATTAGAAAATTTGGTCTTGAAATTCGCCCAGGTGGTAAAGTCCGACTCGTGGTTTCGAAAACACGGATTAGCGACGTCGCTCAAGTAAAAGACGACATTCTTGAGCTTACGGTTGTCGTCCCAGTTATTGTGACGGCTGACCCGTTCGTAAGTGGTCAGCCAATCGTCGACGTCGTCATCGCTGCTTCCACTGAAGGTAGCGGGGTCCCGTTGACGAAGGGCACCTGTGCAGGTGACGGGCGGAGGTAGGTGCAATGAAGTCGGTTCCGTCATTGGGGTAGTCAATTTTCTGCTGCGAAGTTCCAGGGCGAGGTGGGTACAGGAAACCTCAGATTGACCTCCACCAAGTGAAATGTGGATTTAATAGTTGGTCTGAACGTCTAGCGCTGCCAGTAATTCGGGCACAGCAGGATCGAATTGCCAGCCGCAGGGCACAGCTTCAGCACCAGAGATGGGCGCCGGAGATAAGCGATAGTGATGGCGATGCCGCAGCATTTTCCGTTCTTTGTCTTCTTTACAAAAGGAACAATTACGTTCTATCCAGTTTCTTGCACTGAACCAGCATGATTATGTTAAAACAAAATGGTGAAATTTCTTACAACGCATCGCGTTTAGGAAAAATAAAAGGTCCCAGCGCAATTCAGACTTGATTGCAAGCAATGAATTAGCAATGTCCAGTCATACTAGCATTTTTTCCCCGTTACTACCCTACCAAGCTTTTACTACACCTTTTCGATGCGCTCATACAGTGTTCTGCAACATTATCGAACCCGCGTTTGATAAATTCTACCGCCTCAACCGGAGGCTCATTTGCGCTGCAACTGAGCACAAAGCTGGCGAGTTGTCCCCTTCTTTACAAGGTAAGTTTGACTGTGGTGCTTACTTGGTTTGGCCGCGCATGATGAGACACCAGAACCATCTGCGACGAGACTGGGGAGCAAAAAATGCCAGCGCAGTTTGTTTAGCAAAAAGCAGCTGCGGCGTCATCTGGTGTCGCTGGAGAAAAGCGCTGCGTATCAAAAGCACCGATACAGCTATAGCACGTTGTTGTAATGGTGCAAGATGGCGCCACCGCTGCTCTTCAGTTGACAGCCGTGTGGTGCGGACGCGTGTTCCATCGCTCCTCCGATTGCACGTGGCTACCGGAAACGGACGGACTGGCGACAGCGGGAGCTTCCGAAGCGTCAAACAGATGAGTTCTTTCTTTTATTAACTTTATTTCGCTTTCAACTAGTTAAGTTAGGTGCAGCCTAAAGAATAGATTTTAGCTCTTTGTCCTAGCGGCCTGGTTTATCGTGCCGGCAGCTAGGTTTTCTCAGCGTTCTTTTTTGAACTATTGTGTTTAGATAAGTAATTTTTTCTAGGCTATTCGCTTTCGCAGAATTGATTTTAACGCGTGTTTTTTGCTAGCCGTTTCTTGCGTCTTCTTTTGGCAGTTTTTACATTCTGAGAATTCGTATTAGATATAGTTCAGTCGATACATGCTTAAGATGTGCAATCAAAAGAAGGTAAAGTATACTCAGTGAGAGGCGCAGGTTATTCTCCAAAAAACGCGTTGACTCTGTAGGTGAAGCGGAAGGCAGCGACTTTTGTGTCGGTGTTGCGCGCTGAGTGCGCGCTTAGATAGATTTGATCAAGAAAGGGGCAGTTTAGTGCCTCGTGTGGGTGATTTAGAAAATGAAGTACGTTTGTTAAGGGTAGAGAATCAGAAACTGCTTGGAAAGCTTTCTTAAATGAAAAAAAAGGCCGACTTTATCCTTGGAACCAACGAGGACGAACATTCCAGTGCGGGCCACGTGGATGGGACCAGCACTGGCATGGAAGGCATAAGAAAAGTAGGTCAGGCGGACCCGAACCGACAGAGCTATTTAGAAGCAGCTACTAAGAAGCCGGAAAAAAAGGAATAAGTAAGGCAGAATGAAAATACTAGAGATAAGGACACATAGAACCGGACGCAGAAGCCAAGAGTTGGGAGAGGGAGAGAGAAGGCCCAGGTGCTTATCGCCGGAGATTCTAGCATGAGCAGGTGCAAACGAGATATCTTGGAACGTGTAAAGGGTGATAAGAGAGTGTTAGTTGGAGACTTCCCAGGGAGCACAATGAGGGCAGTGCTGAAAGAGAGTAAAAATAGGTTATCGAGAAATTCTGCAGAGCACAGTATGGTGATAGTAGCCGCGGGGCTAAACGATGTCCTAAATGGTGACGCTGCAGGAGTGGTGGAAAGTTCAGCTAAGGGAGTTGAAGAGATCAGGTAGATAACACAGCAAGCGCGGATAGTTGTATGCACAGTACCGGGGGTGCTAGGACAGAACGGAAAGCTGGAAAAGGACGTGGTGACAGTTAATCAGGACATAAGAAAGTTAAGCCTGGAGAAGCGTTTCGAAGCGGTTGAAGTAAACAAGGAGGTGCATAAAGCAGGTTTTTGGTAGGGCTTTTCAGCGAGATGGCATTCATTTTAACAGAAGGGTGGGAGCAGAGATCGGCTGGTGCCTGACAGGCAGGGCTGTAGCTTTTTTAGGGGGTCGCGAGGACTCCGTGCATGGAGGTAGTTAGAAATGAAGCAGAATAAAGTGTAATAACGGAGGCTTGCCTCCAAAACTTGCAAGGAGGAGGTCAAGAAAGAAAAGTACAGAAAAGAAATTTAACACTAGGATCAGCTACATAAACATGAAAGGAGGTAGAAGAGCGAAATGGCTAGAGATAGAACAGCAGTTGAAGGATGACAAAATAGGTGTGTACGCTCTTTGCGAGACTCATCTCAGGGATCTAGAAGACCCGCCGTTTATAGATGGCTACGTCTGGGAAGGGTGCAGCAGAACGAGAACGGAAAAAAAGGGTGGAGGGACACGTATGTTGATACAACAGGGAACAAACTGGCCAATTAAATCATCTTGTAAGGAACATATCTGGGTATCAGGAACAATTGCCGGCATAAGGACATGGCTAGGGGTAGTTTATTTAGGAACAGGACATCAATGCCGGCAAGAAAACAAGGATCTTGTTGAATATCTCAGTGGCGATATAAGCCATTTTTTTTAAAATACACAGCGCAACAAACATAGGACAAGCGAGTAGACGGGAACAGCGCTGCTGAAAACTAGCTCAACTCACAGTTCTTTTGCGATATAAGCCAGTTTGGAGACTGGGCTAATATTATTTTGCTGGGGGACATGAACGGCCACATCGACGATCTAGATGGATACACTGATTGTAATAGGAAGCTAATGGTAGATTTGTGTGAGCGACACGGTCTAGTTATAGTAAATAGAGAAACAAAACGGTGAAGGCCAAATCACGTGGGAATTCCGCCACAGGCAGACGAGCATTGACTATTGTCTAATGACGCAGAAAATTTATAGCAAGGTCGCAAAAATGGAAATAGACGAAGGAGGGGAGTGTAGTCTGGGAAGTCATCATAGACGTATTAGTCTGCAGATGGGACCCTTGATGAACAAAGAAACGGAACTTAGACAAAAAGTAAACGCAAAATTAAACGAAGATCAAAAAGCGCAGATAGCAGCAGACATACAGGGAGCAATAGAGAAAAGCCCCATTGAAGACTGGGATTATGAACAGATAGAACTACTCATAAGGACGAAAATTAGGGAGGTTAAAGTAGCAAACCGCTGGAATGGAAAGAGGAAGCCACGGAGCTGGTGGAATAAGAAAATCAGGGAAGCTATTGAACAACGACGGGCTGCTTCAACGGAACACAGAATGGCAAAGAAAGCACAGGTATCTCACGAGGAAATCGACCAAAAATGGGAATTATATCGACAAAAGGAACTTCAGGTGCAGGCCCTCGTCCAAAGTAAAATAAGGCAGTCCACCGATCGCTGGATGGCTGACATACACGATGCCTCTAGAGGCGAAGCAAGAAAATTCTGAAACCATATAAGCTGGATAGGGAAGACGAATCAAAGAAAGCAGGATCGGATTCAAGGTAACGAGGGAAATTGTTTAAAGGGAGACAAAGGGAGACAAAACATTACATCAGTTATAGCCGAGTCATTTAAGAGCGACGATAGGGCAATCTCCGCAAATCAGGAAGCAACACAAGGTAGCAGAATACAAAGCAGCTTAGAACTGACCAACCTAAACTGGAAAAAGGCAGAAAACAATATTCCTAAAAACACATCTACAGGAATAGATGGAATTCCAATCAAGCTGATTGTTGAACTTGGTCCAAAAAGTAAGGAAACGTTGCTGAAAGCTCTGGAAGCAGTCGTAACGAATAAGCAAATTCCGGACAGCTGGCGGCAGAGTAAAATGAATTTGATTTATAAAAGGAAAGGAGAAAGAATGCACATAAAATCCTACAGGCCGATTACCATAACATCTGTTATGTACAGGTTGGCCGTGCAGGTGATAAAACTAAGGGTGCAATCATGGGTAGACTGTAACAAGATACTCGGAGAACTTCAGAACGGCTTTAGAAATGGTAGGCGCTTAGATGATAGCCTGTTCGTGCTTACCTAATGCATCAAAATATCTAGAGTGGAAAATACATCTTTGTATTTAGCCTTCCTGGACATAAACGGGCGTACGACAATGTAAGCAGGGAACTCCTGTGGAACATATTAAAAGAAGAAGGTATTGGTTATGAGATAATAGAGTTCCTACGGGAAATATACCGGGATAACAAAGTAGAAATTACATGGGAAGGGATAATGTTACGCGTATGGCCCACCGGCCACAGCGTCAATAAACAACCACCACAGGCAGCGTCGCCCGGCGAATGACCGCACGTTTATTTTCTGCTTGTGAATATATAGAAAAACATTGGAAAGAAAGAAAGGATAAAACGAGTGGGGGTAAAGGCGCGACGCATATGCCGGTAGCCAGGGGCCGGTTATCAATGCCAGCCTTCGACGAGTCGAACTTGACTATCAGCATTCCTTCACCCTAGTAACCGTAACGTAGCACTGGTTTGTTTACACAGGTGGACCGACGCAGCACGGGCTCCAGGGGTGTGTCATCTTCGTGAACTTCCGACTGTGGTGCGCTGTGGCTTGGACCAGGTGACAACCCAGATGTTCCGGCCTCTGACGCAGCCGGTTCTTCTGTGTAGCGTTTGCGTACTGGGTCAACATTTGTAGGCGCCCAGAAGGAGTGCCCATCTTTGAATACGTGCGGCGGCCATTACGGGAGTCTGGCGGTCTGGTTTCAGGAGGCCAAGCAAGGGCCGGTGGTCCGTCACCAACGTGAACTCCCTGCCGAGGAGGTAGTCGCGGAAGCGCGATACACCGTACACCAGGCCTAAGGCTTCCCGCTCGATCTGAGAGTACCCTCTTTCTGCAGCGGTCAGTGCTCTAGAGCGAAATCCGATGGGTCTGTTTTCACTGTTTATGCAGTGAAAAAGCACGGCGCCGATGCCATGAGGCGAAGCGTCGCATTCCAACAGCAATTCACGCTGCGGATCGAAATAAGTGAGCACAGGTGCCGCGCACAAACAGCTCTTTGCGCGTTTAAATGATGCCTCTTCTGCCGCACCCCACACCCACTTAGATCCTTTCGCCAAGAGCCTATACAAAGGAGCCAGTAACGTGGACATGTTGGGCAAAAACTTGTTGTAGAATGTAATTAGATCAAGCAATGCACGCAACTCAGTGACATTTTGAGGTGCAGGTGCCAACCTAACTGCAACAATATTTTTTTCCAGTGGGTGCAATCCACCTGCATCAATACGGTGACCGAGGTACTGTACCGCTTCCTGGCTTAAGTGATATGTATCGGCGCGCAGCTTGATGCCACTTTCACTGAAACGCCGCAGGACTGCCTGCAAATTCGAGTCGTCGTTTTTCTTGTCCGCTATCAGCCCATCATCGAGATATGCTTGAACCCCGCTCAGCCCTTGCAGGACGGAATCGATTTTTCGTTGGAATATGGCTGGCGGTGAAGCGATACCAAAAGAACAGCCCCTTGTGCGTGTTAATGACTGTCAGCATGCGAGAGTCGTTGTCCAGCGCGACTTGATTATAGGCGTCCCGAAGGTCTAAAATGCTGAACTGCTCTCCTCCGGCTAAGCTGGCGAACAAGTCGTCAGTGACTGGGAGCGGATACTGTTCGATCTCGCACATCGGGTTTAGCGTGACTTTGAAATCTCCGCAGATGCGCACTGAGCGATCGTTTTTTAAGACCGGAACACGGTGCAAGATATATCTTACACCGTGCACCGGAACAATGGTCGTAGCCCATTCCGAGTAAGGTACCGAGGATATTATACCAGCAGCTTGGAGCCTGTCCAGCTCCTGTGAGACTTTTTCGCGCAGAGCAGAAGGAACTTTTCTTGCCTTGCAAAATTTTGGAATCGCTCCGCTTCTCAGATGTATCCGTGCCGGTGGGCCTTTAATCAGTCCGGTACCTTCTGAGAAAAGGGGCGCGTGCTGCTGCAGTAGTGTCGAAGTAGTTGGCGAGACCGTTTGGGGCGCCACGCTTTCTATTTCAGCTTTCGCCTTCACGTCTAGGACAGCTCGGCCTCTGTCCTTCAGCTTCTGTAATAAATCTCGGCCACAAAGACTTGGGCCTTCACAGTCCAACATCAGGGGACACTGCACTGTCACAGCCTGATAAGAAACTTCCATACTGAGGACACCCAGTACCGGCAATGGGCCAAGGTAACAAGATAACTTTATCGCTGCCTTCTCAAGAGGCGGCCAGCACTGACGATGCTTTTCAAAGATTGCTTTTGGAATCACGCAGACCGGCGAACCAGTATCAATATCCATCTTTAAGTTCACGTCATTACACGCGAAGTTCTGCTGAATGGGTGGCATAAGTGACAGCGCTGTACTCAAGGACCAAATCTGGGATGCGCTGCTATCGCTGTCTTCGTCGTCCAAGGTTTGAGCCTTTACTGTCAGTGTTTTGTGAACCCGGTCTTTTGACAGACATTTTTGCCAGATGGCCTTGTTGACCACACTGAAAGCACCGGCGCTTTTTAAAGCGGCAAGCTGTGGACTTGTGTCCGTAGTTTCCACAACATCGGCATTGTTTCTTTGCGCCAAGGGTCTGCTTCTTTATATTAGGCTCACTGCGTTGAACGATCCTGTTTACTATCCCTTTTTCGGGGTTGCCAGTCATGCACTGGGCGTCGACTTCCGCACTTTCTGCAGCTAACGCGAGAGAGCCTCTGCTTCTTGTAAAGTACGGTCTTTCTTCGCCAGCAGCTGCTTTTGCACGTTCTTCGATCTGACGCCGCATACAATACGGTCTCTGATTATTCTGTCCAACATTGATGAGAAATTGTAATTTTGCGCTATTTGTCTTATGGCAATTATAAATTCCTGCACTGACTCCTCCGCCTTCTGAGACCGGTTGAAGAACTTCAAACTCTCCGAGATTTCATGGGGCGTTGGGTCGTAGTAGATGTTTAGGGTATTTACTACGTCCGCATAGCTCAGGGAATTTGGCAGCAACGGTGCAACTTTTTCCGCATAGCACTGCCACGGTCTTTGTGCCTAGGGATGCGATGAGCAACACCCTTTTCTGTTTATCGTCACTGATGTTGTTGGCCTCAAAGTAAGCTTCCACTTTGACCAAGTAATGTTGCCGCTTATCTTTCTCATCGTCGAACTCCGGTAGCCTGTGGCTCATTGTTGGGGCCGGGCTTGTATCCTTCTCGCTGTCATGTGCTGGGTCTTCCTTCAGGTCCGTCCTCGTCGCGACTGTTACGCTTATGGCCCACCGGCCACAGCGTCAATAAACAACCACCGCAGACAGCGTCGCCCGGCGAATGACCCACGTTTATACTCGGCTTGCGATTATATAGAAAAGCATTGGAAAGAGAGAAAGGATAAAACGAGAGGGGCAAAACGCGCGACGCATGCGCCGGTAGCCAGGGGCCGGTTATCAATGCCAGCCTTCGATAAGTCGAACTTGACTATCAGCAGATAAGAAGTAGGGAAGATGTCAAAGTATGCAAAGGATTAAGACAAGGCTGTCCTCTATCACCGCTGCTGTTCATGCTTTATATGTTAAACCTGGAACGGAGGATACAAGACAGTAACCTAGGTTTTAACCTGTCATATAGATTAGGTGGAAACGCGGTAGAGCAGCGCCTCCCTGGTTTGATGTATGTAAACGATATTGTGCTGCTAGCTGAGAGTCTGGTAAGAATTTCAAACTCAGTTAAGTATTGCGGAGACGAAGGGGACGCTCTAAGCTTCAGTTTTAGCGCAGTTAAGTCGGGTCTGATGATTTTCAACGGCCCAACTCAGGGATACAAGGCCATGAAATACCCAGAGTAACAGTATATAAATATCTGGGAGTATGGGTAAACGAAGGATTGGCATACATTGGAAAGCATGAGCGATCATCGTATTCAGATATGTGGTGCAAACAAACACAAACACAGGAGAAGATACACACCACACGCGCACACTACCAACTGTAAGAAGAACCGGAAAACTCTTCCTCTTCTACAGTCAGGCACGTCGCAACTTCCTCTTCTTCTCATTTTCCTCTTCTTTGCCAAGGGGAAAAATGGCACTCTCTTCCTCGCAGACCTTAACCTTGTCCAAACATGGCGGTGACCAATCTCTTCTTCCTCTTCTTCTATTCTTCCTCTTCTTTCCCAAGGAGATAGTGACACTTTCTTCCTCTCAGCCCGAAAACATCAACCAAACATGTCAGTCACAAATTCTACACTGTCTTGTAAATCCACACCTCTGCTTTGCCCAGTAACTCCTACCACTCTGGACAGGCAAATATCACCACAAAGTCACAAGTCATACACTAAAAACACCACCACACATATACAGTAGGATATGTCCATCTACACCCCATAACTTAAGTAGTCCCTATGTAATGAGAAACTTTATCTTGCCAACATCTAAGAAGCCACGAGGCCCATGTACTTGAGGGGAAAAAATTCTGTAAACTCCCATGGCCCCAAAACGTAAGATGAGTCCAAGAATAGCAACTTTAGGCCAAGAATAACAGCTTGAGGCTCGATAATAATCTCGTTCTTTGCATAACTCAGGAGGATTGCTCAATAAAATTAAATTCTTTTCTACGTAAACTCAACGAAGCTTCACTAATGCATCTCTCATCTTTCTTCTGTATCCAATACACCTCTAAAATTTCGCGTGCCATCTTATCCCGACTCTTGCCTAATATGTTTAGCCTGCTAAACAACGGCTCACACTTGCACTTTTGGCAGTGCAAGGCTAAATTTGATTCTTTGCCATTTTCTATGGACTTCTCATGTTCCCTCATTCTATCATTAATACATCTTCCTGTTTGCCCAATATATAGATTACCGCACGTCAGAGGAACCTCATAAATCACCCCCACCCGACATCCAATAAAACTCTTAACATGCTTCTTATCGCATTGCCCTTTGTTTTTTCTCCCTATTATTGCACATAACCCACCCAGTTTATTGGGGGCAGAAAACACAACTGACACCTCAAACCTACTAGCCACCTTTTTCAGGCAGTGTGCAACTCTATGTATATAGGGGATCACTTGTGGTCGTTTATTCCTCAACATATCTGGCGATCTTTTTTTCCCTTTCATTTTTTGAAGCAAAGATTCTGCCACCCCACATATAATCATACCCGGGAAACCAGCCGCATCAAGTCTTTGTAATTGATTATTAAAGCTTTCTTCTGCCATATGTACACATGATTTTAACAAGGCCGACTCCAAACGAAGGGAAGCTTTCCCTCTTTTTATAGTCTTTGAATGGGCTGACCCATATGGAAGTAGCTCTTTTTTAGCCCAGGGAAAATATTTCCAACACACTTCCCCATTACAAATTTTCATATTTAAATCAAGAAACTGCAATTTGTTGTCCACCGGTAGCTCATGAGTAAACGTAAGCCCTTTTCCTTGTATCTTAAAAATAGAAAGCACACTTTCCACACTATGACTCACTGCAGCGCCCTTATCCACAATGACTAAGAAATCGTCAACATATCTAAATATTTTAAAACCTGATCCATTAAGGGCTGTATAAATTGCTCTGTCAACACAGGATAAAAATATGTTACATAGAACTGGGGCAACACATGCCCATATACAAATGCCTCTTCTCTGCACATACAAATCAGACCCAAACGATACAACAGTGGACTTAAGGTAAAACTCAAGTAGGGCTAGAAAATTGTCCACATTGACACCAGCAGAGTTCTGAAAGTCTATAGTCCCATTACTTTCAATGCATTCCCGCACAGATTCAAACAATTCAAAATGTGGCACCGAATAGAACAAATCCTCTACATCAATAGAAAAAAAGTACCCAAGATTGGTTTGATCTTTTAAAAAATTGATCACTTCAAAAGAATTCTTAGTAGCAAAGGGATCATGAACCTCCAAACCTTTTAAATGTTTAAGAAGATACCGGCTGATCTGATGCTGCCACGCATCACGTTCAGACACAATACATCTGAAAGGCGAGTCCGGTTTATCAGTCTTAACAGTGAAGAACACATCCAAACAGGCCTTCCTGCATTCACTGATCCCTTTTGCCAACCTGGTTAGCTTCATATCATTACATAACGCAATAGCTCTTGTTCTACAAACTTTCTTCTTCACTTTAACAAAATTTTTCTCAATTGCAATTGTCGCCTTCTCTTCAAAGAGTTCAGCCGGTATCACAGTAAAACCCCCTTCTGTGTTTTGCTGTGATACCGGCTGAACTCTTTGAAGAGTTCAGCCCCTCTTCCGTTATTAGCCCCTCAAGCCGTTATTATGAGCAATCACTTAAGGCCAAAGGGCGAAGGAATGCTGGGATAATGAAACATAGGGCATTGTGGGGATACAACAGGTATGAGGTTTTGAGGGGTATTTGGAAAGGAATTATGGTGGAAAATGCAGATCAGGGAGGTAGCTTTTTTGATAACTCAAGAGGCAGTGCCCTACTTTTTGAAGCTAGATCAGGGTGCCTTAGAACACGCAGCTACAAAAAGAAATTTAACAATGAAGACGCATGTGCTGTATGTGGTAACTCCAGTGAAATAATTGACCATATTACACTCGAATGTAATGGTATCCATCCAGAAGTTGATGCAGGCGCAGTAACTATTCCTGAAGCTCTGGGGTTTAGAGATACCAGTGGCCGGGTGAATAAACCGGCCGTGGAAACTAGCAAAAAACGACTGGAAGATTGGTGGCTTGAAAGCAGAGAAGTGACATAAGGTTAGTAATGTAGAAACTAAAATTTAATAAATAGAATGATGGTTTAGTTCACCAATCTAAATCAATAATTAAGATATAGGGAGAACAATGAGCAGGATATACTGCTACCACCCCGTTTCAAAGGGGATGCTCCTATATTCCATCCATCCATCCATCCAGCGCAAAATTTACGTTTGCATTTTTTGGTCCTCAGTCTTGCCGCAGATAGTTCTGGTTTCTCATTATGCGCGGCCAAACCAAGTAAGCACCATGGTCAAACTTATCTCGTAAAGAAGGGGAAAATAACTCGCAAGCTTTGTGCAGCTTTGTGCGCATTTGCAGCACAAATGAGCCTCCGGTTGAGGCGGGAGAAGTTTTCAAATGCGTGTTTGATAAAGTTGCAGAACACTGTATATGCACGGATTAGACGAAATGAGCGTCTGCAGGCTCTTCGCTCATACCGGATTAGGAAAACAAACTTCGCTCGCCAAATAAGAAAGTCAGAATGGAAGGTCAGTACCCCCTAAGCTTTTTGCGATTGGCTGTCTCGCGAGCTGCTTCTGGGAAACATGCGAATTGTTCTAAAAACCCAGAACTTGGGCAACAGCTACGAGCGGCAATGCTTTGGCGGCCCTCAGCCAACTGCGCGTCATGCCGTTGCGTGACTCATACGCTGCTTAACGTACCATGGCCGCATCTGCGCCTTCACAAAAGTTGCATGTGCTCGGGTTGTCTGGCCCAGCCCTACCTAAAATCGTGTTCAATTAAACGCACAAAAATCTTCTTATGTTTTATTTCCTAATGGAGTACCAGCATTACATAAGCGTCAACCCACCATCAGTCTTGGATCTCAGACCCTTAAGTGCGAGCCAACTATCAAATTATGAGGGGTTGTTTTTGATTCATACCTTACCTTTATTCCCATGTAAATCACTTGCAAACTAAAACTTTTGCATCTACCACTAAGCTCCTTAGTTGGTTTAATTTAGACGTTCGCGTTTCACCTTCTCATTTGCGTCAAATTTATCACCAAGCCATTCTCCCCTCGATTACATATGCTACCCCTGCATGGTAACATCACTGTCGTCTTTCTCGCCTAAGAAATCGTGTCCTATCACTACAACAAATACCACTTCTCGCTCTTACTGGCGCCTACGCAACCACGCGAACATCTGCACTTTCTGTTCTTGCAAATGTTGTTCCATTGCCTATTCATCTAAACCAGTTATGGGCCGAGTTCAAGCTTTTTACACTCCGGCAACCTGTAGTACATGGCAACGTTACATACAACTCTTCTGAAACACAGTCATTGTTCAATCCCTGGACTGATCATCCCTCAATAAAGTTTAAATTTAATTTTATTAAACTCACCTATAAGGAAGCCATGTTTTATTCTTCTCAACGCGCACTGCATATCTTTACAGATGGGTTGTTCACACCTTACTCTGCGGGCGCAGCTTTTGTAGTACTTCACTCAACCGAAAACATATTATTTGTTCATTGCTTTTCTTTGCAGCCAACTTCCAGTGCGTATGAAGCGGAACTTGTAGCCTTTAATTCTGCAGTTGATTAAGCACTCAAAAACCCTCCCACCACGCCTATTCATTTCTATACAGATTCTCTGTCTCTGCTTTCTGCCATGTCTTCAGTAAATTCGTTTAACCCCACAATTCTTACCATTAAAAAGAACCTGTCTCGCTTATCGTTTCTCGCTCCATTCATGTTTTCCAAATCCGGGGCCACTCCGGCATTTATGGCAATGAGTTGGCCGACCATGCAGCTGGTAGCGCAGGCCAGTACGGCCGTTTACATCCTTCTATCCTTTCAAGACGTTATGTCCGTTCACGCTTACATCGTTCTTCCCTTGTTTTGTGGAGCACATATTGGCGCGGAAATATTGGCCGCACATAATTATTTAATTGGGAACCTGATACCCTCAATATACCAGGCATTTGTCCGCCCCGTTATGCGATTACAACATTAATTACAGGGCATGACAGATTTGCTTTTTATTTTAAAAAAGTACGTCTATCCTCCTCTTCACTTTGTTCATGTGGCAACATGCGTAATGACGTCCGTCACTATTTCAAAAACTGCTCCCTTACTGCTCCTTTTGTTTCTAGCCTAAAGACTTTTTGCTCATCAGATCTTACAACGTCTTAATACCCGACGCTGCTTCGGAATCCTGTCGCTTGTGCAATTTTAATTCATATGGTTCAACACATAAGCAGCACTATACCTGACTATTGCCGCTGACATTCTTCTCTTATGCAAACTATTTGCTTGCTATTTCGCATTCTTTAAATTATATGCCGCAGGTTTTATTTTTCTACATATCTCCTCTGAAAGGTTACCTATGTTGTTTTCTTTTCTCTTAACTTCTGTCCTAATCCATTTTATATATATTGTTTTTCGAAACATGCGTTCCAATTATGTACGTAATCATTTAGAGTTGATTTCCTTTTCTTTCTTCTCTATTATCTTCCTTGAATCCCTTGTTTTTCTTCTGAGGTATCCTTTATGTCTCTTTTATTTCTTCTGGTTGCCTTATTACTTGGGTGCATTTTTGACCTGTTTCCTGTTCTGGCGACAACGCTTCTGCTGCCAACAGTCCATACTGGCTTTACAAGCACCAGTAGATTTCCGTTAGATCCTGCACATGAGTCTGGGGATGAGGGACTCCTCGGAGTATCCTGCCGACTCCCAACCACGCTCTGTACAGAGGAGGAAGATTGTTCTTTCTTTCAGCCTATCTGATTCGGACACTCCCACTTGTTTGCATGTAAGCGCCTATCACTGTAGTGCGCAGGTCACTTATGCCTACTGGATCACGTTTCTACGTGTCCATCGGTATTTCGTCGTGGCGTGCCCTTCGATGTCGCCAACTCTCCATCTTTGTTTATACAAGCACCAACGGAGGACCTACTGATCCTGTGCTTGAGCCGGACGGTGGTGGGGGCGAGGGTCTCGTCGGAGGGTCCTGCAGACCCCCTACAACGCTATGCACAGGGGAGGGCTCCATGCTCCTGTGTTGAGCAGAGTGCTTTAGACATGCCTTTCAGTTTTGTGGATGTTCCCGTGACTACAGTCACTCTTGCCTACAGAGCCAGATCCGCATGGGCAGCATGCATACCGCTATGAAATGAGGGGAGTTATTATTTTTCTTTCCTTATTCTTCTGTGATATGATACTTTTTTGCCTTTTCTGCTGCGGTTATCACACGAGTCCGATATAGTGGTGTAGTAGTTTTCTTTTTTATGTATCTTCTTCCATCGTTTCTCTTACCCGTACATTTTGCGGTTAATATAATCTGGTTTAGTGACGGACGTCTTTCGCATCAGACTAGATTTAATAGTTTTTTTCTTGAGTTTTTGTGTATGTTTTAGAATTCTTTCTCATCTCCTCCCTCTTGTCTGTGGTGTCGGCATTTTCCCTTTTTTTTTATTCTCCTGCTCCTTAATTTACTATTTTTCCTCTCTTTGTGAATTTGAGGACCAACGAAAACAATGCCGTAGTAGACTACAATTCTCTATTGTTCACCCGATTTTTATTTTTTTTTTTGTTGGGGACTGTCCTGTTTACTATTCTACCTCAGTCTCCCTATTTTCTTATGTTTTGGGTTTTGTACGTCTGCCTCTTTCTGCGTACGTTATTTGTTATTTTTTGTATGACTATTGTTTTGTTGCGGTTCCCTTCTTTTCTGGTTCTGGTTCCTGTTTCTGTTTCATATGCAGGTCTGGATGCTACCTTCTGGTGTTTTCTTTTCATTCTTCTTTAAGCCAGCGTGGACCACTTTGCAACATGGACCTCGTTTTTTTTAGCTTTGTTTTTACCTTTTTTCGCTTTTAAAAAAAGTGTTCTGTTTTTCTTTTTTTATCTCGAGCTTCTGTTCCCTTTTATTTATTTTTAATTGGTTTTAAGCCTGGCAAAGCTTTTGCTGATCCGGGCTCCCTCTCTTTTTTTTTAGTTGTTTTTTCTCAGTTCCAGAGGACGAATAAAATGGTAAATGGCCCAGCCCGACCACCACGAGAAAATATGCCTTAGCCCGGGCTCCGCCCGAGCCCCAGACATCCCAAGCGGCCGAGCCATGCGATGGCAGCTCCGTGCGACTTTTCGAATATTCAAGGTTGACTTTTAGGGCTACGATGCCAGGCAGTTGTTTACCTGAGGAAATTAGTAACAACTCAGCAAATCAGTAACGGTTTGGCTTGAAATCTTCAAAATTATCGGAATCGATTCGCAGACACTAGAGAAAACCTTTTGAAAAGTTAACAAGGTAATGAAGATGGTAAAAGAGACAAAACTCCCTGGCACATGGCTTGCGATGCCTGCACCAATAATGAATTGTAAGACAACTCTTGTAATTTAAAAATTGCTCAACCTAAGAGCTAATATTTTGTTCCAATATACACAAAGGCTTTTTAAAATAGGAATGGAAAAGATTTGAAACTTATATGGAATATGTCTTTTAGAAAGGAGTATTTTTCGTGCGTGGTGCCACCGAACACCGGGCCGAATGACCGTTCTATGAACGAAACAACGGAGCGCCCTCCATCTTTGAAACGGAATGGCAACTGTCGCCATCACGCCAGGATGGATGGATGGAATATAGGAGCATCCCCTTTGAAACGGGGTGGTAGCAGTAGCTATTTTGCTCTATTTTCTCCCTATATCCTAATTATTGTTTTAGATTGCTTAACTATACCATATTTCTATTTATTAAATTTTTGTTTCTACGTTACAACGTTATGTCACTTCTCTGATTGTAAGCCATCAATCTTCCAGTCGTTTTTTGCTAGCTTCCACCGCCGGTTTATTCACCCGGCCACTGGCATCTCTAAAGCTCAGAGCTTCAGGAAGAGTGACTGCGCCTGCATCAACTTCCTGGTGAATACCATTACATTCGAGTATAATATGGTCAATTGTTTCACTGGAGTTACTACATACAGCACATGCGTCATCTTCATTGTTAAATTTCTTTCTGTTGCTGCGTGTTCTAAGGCACCCTGACCTAGCTTCAAAACGTAGGGCACTGCCTCTTGAGTTATCAAAGAAAGCTTCCTTCCTGGTCTGCCGTTTCCACTTTCGGTATAATTCCACACTCTGTTTCTTTTCCACCGAATTTATCCAATATTTACCTTCTGTGTTTTTCTGTTGCTTGACGCCCTTTACTTCTCCGTCCTTGTGACTAGCATACTTACTAGTTAGTTTCCTAGTTATTTTCCTCCATTGTGAGTCAACGCTTTTTAGGCCAGCTCAACGACTGTTGCGCGATCACCCGGGCTTCATAGTAATCGCTTTTTAAGCCGAACTGCGGCCTACTTCTCTAATTCGTTTCCGTTTCAGTACCCTCCGTTAAGCCAACGTTTCCTAGATGGTAGGACTTGAACCATCCTTGAAAGATACGTTGCTGCTGTCGTGATCGTTGTTCGCTAAAGAACGGTCATCCGCGCGGGGAACACTCGACCTACCACCCACGCTCTTTCGGACACTCGGGCGGTCTAATTTATGACCACCTGGCCCCTTCGAAAAGGACGCCGCTCGACCCCCTGGGTCGTGCCAGGCGCTCGCCGTTCCTGGAAGGCGCCCCTCACTGATTTATTTATAGGAAGGGAAAGGCGCGGTAACTGTCTCACTTGTTTTTCTGTGGACACCGCAATCGCGCCGTAAGAAAAGGGAGTAAGACGGGAGTGGGACACAGTGGCGAGTAGTCGCTAAACGAACTCGGTGCGAAACGGACGCGTTTGAATGTGCTCCCTTTTCTATTACCAGTAAATTCAGTTGTTTGTTCAATCGTTTGCTTTTCTTCCTAACGACAAAGTATTAACGAACGATTAGACATATCTGACAAAAGTTGGTGCCGAAACACGGGAAGAAAGCGAAGAGAAGAAATTTAGATCAACGAACCGTGGATATTCGCCTCGTTGTGGCCTTTCATCGCAACGGACAAGAAGTCTACCGAACGCTGCCACATGAAGTCGTCTCATCCCCTGGTTATCTGAATTTCCGTGTTCCTCAGCAACGCTGGTTCAACGATGGAGCGCCTCTTCAAAAAACGAAAGGTACTGCGCACTCAAGTCACCAAAGTTACAAAGGAATGCCTTGAGCGACTCGATGAGCTAACGCAGAGCGATGCTAATGTCATGCACGCTCGACTAGCGTCTCTTCATGCTGAGCTAAACGCTGTGAACAGTCAGCTCGAGTCGCTGGACGATGAGCAGGCCGAGACTGAGTACGAACAAGTTTTTGAGTATAACGATCGAATCATAACCGTCTTGGCCAAGCTGCAACAGCGTATCTCAAGCCCGACTGGAAGCTCATCGACTCAGCGGGAGAATAACGCCGCCTAAACAACGACCACCTCGAAGATTAGGGTCAAGCTGCCAAAACTGGAGCTCATAAAATTCACCGGACGGCGTCATGACTGGCAGGCCTTCTGGGAGGTGTTCAAACAAGTTGTCGACAAAAACGAAGAACTTTCATCTGTCGAAAAGTTCCACTACCTAAAGGCATCTGCCACCGGGGACGCTGCCACTGCACTTGCCGGACTTCCATCGATAGCATGATGCTATAGCGACGCCCTAGAGCTCCTCAAAAAATGATTTGGAAACGAAGAGCTCCTAATTCAAGAGCACATGAAGAAGCTTATTGACGTCCAGCCGGTTCGTTCCTCAGACGACGTACGCGGACTTCGCCGACTCTACGACACCCTGGCTGCACACATCAAAGGCTTGGAGACACTGGGCCAAAAGCAGGACTCCTACACTACGCTTCTCATGCCGATTGTGCAACGAGCACTGCCAACGGAGATCTTACTCGACTACAGCCGCAAATGTGTCATCGAGACAACTAGTTCCATGGGCGGGAACGCCGAATCGACCGACGGCGCTTCGGAAAGCTCAAAGGCAAGTGTCAAAGGTACGGTGACGTCCTTTTCACGACTCATTTCTTTCCTCAAAATTGAAGCCGAGAGTCGAGAAAATTTGGCTGCCTTAAAAAGCATGGATTTGGCCAAAAACTCTAAAGAAATCAGAAAGATCAGGCGAAGCCACCTTGGAAATCGCTTAAGCCCTTACCAACCGCAACAAGCCTTGCATCAAAACGCAACCAAAGAAAGTTGCTTCTTTTGTAACGCCGAGGAGCATCTGACACAGGAATGCGATGCCAAACAAAGCGTGGAGGAAGATGCTTCAAATGCACGCGAAGAGGGCATCGATCAAGGAATTGTAATGCGCACCTAAAATGCATGAAGTGCGGGAAGAAGCACGCCACTGCAATTTGTGATCCGTCCTATGCGGTAGCGCGCTAGAGGGAAGCCACTAGCGGAGTCACCAACGCGCAAGTTAGCCTTGAAGTTGCAGCAGGAACAGAATCCGCTCCCGCGAAAACTGTCCTGCTTCAAACGGCGTCAGCTAATGGCGGTGGCCTAAAGGCCTGGGCGCAACTGCGAATACTTTTCGACAGCGGAAGCCAACGCTTGTACCTGACATCTGAAGCATCAAAAAGACTGGGATGCAAATTTTTTGGTGAAGAAATGCTAACCGTCGGTGTCTTTGGCGGTCACCAAGAAGAACGAGTGTTCAGGAGAGTATTGGTCGAAATTAAAACTAGAAAAGGAAAAACATGCAAACTAGAGCTTCTGGAGACAGACGTCATTTGCGATCAGCATATCCCA
This sequence comes from Amblyomma maculatum, assembly GCF_055883805.1. Classification (NCBI taxonomy): domain Eukaryota; kingdom Metazoa; phylum Arthropoda; class Arachnida; order Ixodida; family Ixodidae; genus Amblyomma; species Amblyomma maculatum. The sequence goes on from NC_139348.1 coordinate 34,747,859, forward strand.
AAACCACCCGTGGCATTGATGGACAGGCTGAGAACGCTCGGTTATGAGCCCGTCGATTTCAGCAACGACGGAGGGCCTGGAGATATTGGGCTTCTCATAGGATCCGACCACATTTGGGATCTAACGACCGGCCGATCCACAAGATCGGCAATAGACTGAGAGCAGTTGAGACAGCTGTAGGTTGGACCATTCAGGGACCAGTTCAGGGCATGAACGAAGGACCCTATTGCATGCAAACGGTTGCCCTGCGAATATCGATCACGGAAAGAAGCGCAACGGACATACTAACAAAATTCTGGACCTTAGAATCGACTGGGATAAATGAAAATGAATCAAAAACTGTAACCAATGCTGTCGTGGAGTTTTTTGAGGACACCGTGCAGATGAAGGAGGGTCGTTATGAGGTGGCCCTTCTATGGAAACCTGTGGCAGGTTTGGAAGATAACAGGGAGGTTGCCCTAAAGCGCCTACATCAGCTCACAAGACGTCTTCAAAGATCCCCAGAGCTACTAGATGAGTATGACGTGGCTATAAGGCAGTACAGCGCACTTGATATGGCGGAATTGGTTGAAACAAATGACAGTGGCGCAAGCCCTGCATACCACATGCCGCATCAGGCTGTCATCCGCGAGGCTCGCAAGCTGCGCGTGGTTTTCGACGCCTCATCCCACGATAGGTCAGCAAAATCTCTAAACGACAATCTCGAAAGTGGACCAAATTTAACGGCTGACCTCGTGGGAATGCTGCTAAGCTTCCGCAGGCACAAAGTAGCTCTAGTAGCGGACATCGAACAGGCCTTTTTGCAAATTGCAGTGAGACCAGACGACAGAGACGCTTCGCGTTCCTTGTAGTTCGAAAAGAAGCCTGAGCCAGGTGGCCCTCTTCCACCAACCTTGACATGGCGCATGAAGAGAGTCCCATTCGGAATGACTGCCAGTCCGTTCTTGCTCTCTGCCACTCTCCAACATCGCCTAACGAGCGCAGAGGAGCAGTTCCCGATCACTGCAAGCCGGCTACAACGCAGCCTTTATGTCGGCGACATACTGATGGGAGCGGAAAACGAACAGGCCGCACTGAATTTGTAAAACGAATCAAACGCAATTTTCGGAGCAGCCTCGATGAAGTTGCACAAATGAGCATCTAACAGCGAGCAGCTTTGTCGAATTTTTGAGCAGGACTCAAATGGGGCAAAGCCTCTTGGCTACCTGTCAGGTGTGTTTAAGGTGTTGGGACTCACTTGGGAACCAAGTACTGACATGTTGACATTCTGCCCTTGCACCGACAGAATCGCCACGACCGAGCCACCCAGCAAACGATCCGTCCTGCAGACCACCGCGCGGATTTACGATCCCCTAGGGTGGCTTCATAATCATCATCATCATCACCGATCATCAGCTTCTTGTTGCCAAATTAAGCTTCGATTGAGGAAAACGCAGAAAACTAGACAGCCTTTCAGGTATCATCTGGATCAAATTCCATTAGAATATACTGTGGAAGTGAGGAATCGATTTCAAGAATTAGATCTAGAAGACAGAGAGCCCGAAGAGATATGGACTGATGTTCGTGATATAATACAAGAAGTTGCTACTAAGGTAGTTCCAAAGCAAAAGAAATGCAAGAAAGCAAACTGGTTATCTGAACAGGCTTTGCAAATAGCTGAGGAAAGGAGAATGGCTAAAGTTATGGGGGAATGAGAAAGATACAAGGTTCTCAATGCGGATTTTCAGAAAATAGCAAGGAGAGATAAGAATGCCTTCCTGAACATACAGTGCCAAGCAGTTGAGGACAACAGCCAATTAAGGAACACAAGAGCTCTGTATAAGACAATCAAAGATATCAAAGGAAGCTTCTGTGCTAAGCTGGGCGTGATAAAGGACAAACGAGGCAAGGACCTCACTGAAGCCTCAGAGATAAAGAAGAGGTGGCAGGAATACACAGAAGAACTGTACAATAAGGACCCGAATGTGCAAACGCAACATAAGACGGTTGTGATTACTGATCTCGAGCCGGGCATCCTGAAGAGTGAAGTTGAATGGGCCTTAGCCAGCCTTGCTAAGAACAAAGCTAGTGGAATTGATGGCATTCCAGCTGAGTTGCCTCAAAGCCTCAACCATGACGCTGTTAACATTCTGCATACAATATGTCAGAAGATTTGGACAACCCTGCAGTGGCTGCAGGATTGGAGGAGGTCAGTTTACATCCCCAATCCAAAGAAAGGCAGGGCCAAAGATTGTTCCAACTACCGCACGATCGCGCTTATTTCGCATGCTAGCAAAGTGATGTTAAAAATCATCCAAGGTAGGCTGCAGCAGTATGTGGATCTGGAGCTTGCGGACGTGCAAGCTGGGTTTCGCAAGGGCAGAGGAACTAGAGATCAAATTGCCAACCTTCGCTGGATCATGGAAAAAGCAAGCGAGTTCCAGAAACCCATCTACTTCTGCTTTATTGACTATGCGAAAGCGTTTGACTGCGTAGATCACAGCAGATTGTGGCAAGCTTTCCAAGAGATGGGAGTTCCAATTCACCTAATCTGTCTCCTCAGGAACCTGTATGAAGGGCAAGAGGCCACAGTCAGAACTGGGCATGGTCTTACTGATTGGTTTCCGATCGAGAAAGGAGTGAGGCAAGGCTGCATACTGTCGCCCTGCCTATTTAACCTATATGCAGAGTGCATCATGAGGAAGGCCGGTCTGGACGAGTCTTCAGCTGGAGTGAAGATTGCTGGAAGACGTATCAACAACCTTAGATATGCGGATGATACCACTTTAATGGCAGAAAGTGAAGTGGAACTCAAGAGACTTCTGATGCGCGTACAAGAAGAGAGTGAGAAGTTTGGGCTTAAACTGAACATTAAAAAGACAAAGATCATGGCGTCTTGCCCTGTCAAGTCCTGGATCATCAATGGCCAAGAAGTGGAAGCTGTCACAGATTTTTTGTTCTTGGGCTCCAAGATTACCTCGGAAGGAGACTGCAGCCATGAAATTAGGAGACGCCTGCTTCTGGGAAAGAGAGCGATGGTTAGCCTTGACCGCCTAGTAAAGAGCAGAGACATTAGTCTGCCAACCAAGATCCGTATAACTCGTGCTATGGTCTTTCTAGTTGTGATGTATGGATGCGAGAGTTGGGCTGTGAAAAAGGGTGACCGCCGAAGAATTGACGCGTTTGAATTGTGGGGCTGGCGAAGACTCTTGAGAGTTCCTTGGACTGCCAGAAGATCAAATCAGTCGGTATTGTCAACCATAAACCCTTACTGCTCATTGGAGAGTCAAATTCTAAAGTTAAAGCTCAGCTACTTTGGTCATCTGATGAGAAGAGAGGAGTCGCTGGAGAAAGATTTGATGGTGGGAAAAGTTGAGGGTCGCAGGAGAAGGGGTAGGCAGCGAACGCGATGGTTCGATGGCATCCTCGAAGCACTGCAGATGAAGTTATGTGATGTTAGGAAGATAGTGAGAGACCGGAAAGCGTGGCGTGACATGGTCCATAGGGTCACGAAGAGTCGGACACGACTGAACGACTGAACTGAACTGAACTGAGGGTGGCTATCCCCTTTCATCGTGCGAGCGAAGGTGCTATTTCAGCAACTTTAACGCCTGAACATAGGATGGGATGATGCCCTGCCTGAAGGAATCGCAGCGAAGGGGGCAGATTGGACTGAGGAACTCTCTTACCTGCCCGAGGTCAAGATGCCGCGATACTACAGGGCCAGGGCAGGCACAGACGCGACAGCGAGTTTGCACATTTTTGCGGATGCGAGTCCAGTGGCTTACGGGGCAGTTGCCTACCTGACGAAAGATGGCGATAGTCGATACGACCTTCCCCGGACGCGACGGGCGAATTCGATCCTGCACCGTAAGGCTTCCTGGAGGAACCACCCTGCGTCGTCCACTACAAGTGCTGTACCCAGTGGAGCTTGTGCATTGAGTGCGTGTCTGTGAAATGCGTGTGCAATTTCGGGCGGTAATGTGTCGTGAACGTTGTTCGCGAAAGAACGGTCGTCCGCGCGGGGAACACTCGACCTACCACCCATATTCTTTCGGACACTCGGGCGGTCTAATTTATGACCTCCTGGCCCCTTCGAAAAGGACGCCGCTCGACCCCCTGGGTCGCGCCAGGCGCTCGCCGTTCCTGGAAGGCCCCCCCTCACTGATTTATTTATAGGAAGGGAAAGGCGCGGTAACTGTTTTACTTGTTTTTCTGTGGACACCGCAATCGCGACTTAAGGGAAGGGGGTAAGGTGGGAGTGAAAGTGGAAAGGGAGTAAAGAGGGGCTTCGGGGCGAGGACGGGGAGAGCGGGGACAATGAAGAAGACGGGAGTGGGACACAGTGGCGAGTAGTCGCTAAACGAACTTGGTGCGAAACGGACGCGTTTGAATGTGCTCCCTTTTCTATTACCAGTAAATTCAGTTGTTGTTTGTTCAATCGTTTGCTTTTCTTCCTAACGACAAAGTATTAACGAACGATTAGACATATCAGAAAGCTGCTGCTCCTGCTCATCTATATAGGAGTCGGTGCCAGCAGTGCAGCTCATCGTCGCCCTGGAAAGACACCTAGCTGCTTTGTTTACAACATCCACGCCTGTTCAAGTTGTATTTTGTGTATGCTGTCTACACTTTCCTTACTTGTAGCATACCAACTAAAATGTTTCATACAAGAGGCTCAATCTAGCGGAATATCCTAATCAGCCTGAAATGAGGATTTGAAGCAAGTTTGTTGAAAATTATTTGTGACAGATAAGAGAAGTTTGAGCTAAGCATCTCAGCACCAAGAATTGCAACCTCCTTATAAGCTAGTGGCAGATAATGTTTACATTTTCTCGCATAACGGCCAGTTGTATATCCGCCCCCTCAGCATCATTCATCTGCAAGACAGTCGTTTGTTGGCCTAATTCATTAGGCGCTTGTTTCTTTCTCAAAGTTTAGCTTCTTGCGTATAATTTATGAGCCAAGAAAATTGTTAAAAGCATATGTTTTATGCAACCTATTATGAGAGCCTGAGAATGTTTGAAAGAAGTCTCAAGTGAGTTTAAATGTGGGTTTCTTCTCTCTATGCACAATATTTGTGGAAAAAAAAACTATCTTCACCTCACAGCGCTTGTAACTGTTCCACTTGAGAGATAGGTTTGGAATACATAAGCTTTGATACCGAACTAAGCTTAATTGTAAAACAGCCACTGCTTTATTCAATTTCTGAACTCCAAAGTGTTTTAGTTATTCCTTCTTGCCATGTAGCGCAAGCATCGTTTTGCAGTGAATAACGACGGTATCGCGAAATTGAGCTTGTGAAGAAAAGCGAAGAAAAGTTAAACTTCTTTTTATCGCACTTGGGAAAAGAAAAAAGAAACCAGAAGTTCTAAAATTATGCTACCCATGCACTTGGCATACCATCGAATCAAATGACATTCTGCTGAGCAGCCGTTCTTGTACTGGCTGCTACACTAAGCACTTTTTGTGTTCATATGGAATTCGGCGTGAGAAAGCCCCACCCAGATATATTTAGCGTTTCCGGTTCTTGTGAAATGTGCAAGCTGGCCCGCCGCAATGCCATGCGACCATTTTTGCCACAGCAGTGATTTCAATATTTGCGGCTTGTTTAGCTAATAGCTTTCCTACTCGTTTGCCACGTGATTGTTTCAAGATAATTGTAGAGCATTTACCACTACCGCATGTGTATGATATTCCATCAGTGATTAATGCGCCGCGGTCATTTCAGCCGTACTTTTGGTTATACACGCATGCGATAGTCTACGCGGCTGCAAACCGTAAGACGTAAGTTATATGAGGTCTACTTATGTGAAATAGGTGTACGAAAGAAATAGCGCCTTTGAGTATAGCGGTTGACGCATTGAGCCGTAAATTACAGCCTGGGTGGCGGCCGTGTGCACATTGAACCACACGTGGAGCGTCCAGGGCTTGCGTCTTGGACTGCATTGCGCAACGTGTAACCCGACAACCCCCCCTCCACCCCCCCCCCCCCCCCCCCCGCAGAGCGCGTCCACGCGGGAAAGTCGGCGCCGCTGTTGCTGCCTCCCTGCCGTCCATGTTTGTCTTCATTTGTTTGTAATGTTTTCAACGGACCTAGTAAGCAACGAAGCGAACGTCTATGTGTCGGCGCGAGTGAGTGCGATCATTGAACTCGAACAGAAGTGCGCGGTGCGTCGTCAGTATTTTTAGAAAAAATATGCGAACGAGTGCGATGGAGGAGTCGTGAAACTGTAACCCAGTAAATTTTTTTCAGCATAACCTTATCATTATTTATTCATATTGTGATTGTACGTGAAATGTTTTCTCTCCATTTTTACTTTTCTGTTTTCTAGCACTTCTTACAGCGACAACGAAGCAGGAAGCGTCCATGCGATTTGAAATATGTGGGAACGTCCATTTCCAAATCGACGTTTACCGCTCAATATCTCAGCTTCACTTAGATCACCAATGTTAAATCATTTAAGCGAAAGTATGTGCTGCGACGCTTCATATTCGTATAGCCTACACGGCCTCGTTTATTTTTAAAGTGTATTTCGATGGAAGTGCGCTCGCCATAGTTGATCTGGGTCACGTACGAATATTAATAGGCCGACGCTTATCGCTCATTAATTGTATCGCATTGCATGCGCGCCCTGCGGTAATCATCTGTTTGAAGCCACTGTCGTTAAAACTAACATACTCGGTGGCAAACATATTTGCTATAATATTAATTTTCTTCACCCAGAGCAGCAGGAATCGCCACGGAAGCAACCACAGAACAACCTAGACCCCACACCGATAAGAATACAAAAAATAGCAACCATTCCCTATGCACGATATATAACAGGTCGTTTTGATAAATGCTAATTTCCCGGTCGGCGCAGATCTACTTAGCGCCGCTGCCGCCCTGGCGGACTGGCGACCGGTGGCGAACTTGATATTTGACGCCATAGACCGATCGTCGGTCTCATCCAAATTCGTCACAGTATACATGTTGATAGATTACAGTCCTAGCTTAAGTCAATGAAAATCTAGTGTAAAAGAATAACTGTCTCTCCAAGCAACATCAACATAGCTAGGGGGGATTTAAGCAAACACGACAGGAAACCAGCACCACGGAACTATGATTAATTAGACACACTATTTCCGAAGCATTTAAAATTGCAAAGGTAACTTGAAAACATCGATTATAACAGCAGTGAATGAATCAATGTAATTAAATGAGTCTGCCAACCGCAAAAGCACTTTAATGTGGTTTCCCACATATTTTAAGCCACATGCTAATTTGCATCTAATATTGACCAGTAGCAAAATATACGAGACAATGTTGACTAAAGTGTATCTTAATGCGTCTGACTGGCGGGACATGGTAACAGAACTGACATTATTGTTTAGCATATGCCATATATTGGCCAACATAAGTGGAGTAACGGCTGACGCTGTTCGATATTGTCATCATTATTAAATGGTAACGCCCATATCGGTGATAATTAAGGTATGCCAATGTATATCTGACATTGGCGGGCCATTGTAACAGAACTGACAGTATTGTTCAATATATGTCATATAAGGACCGACGTCAGTGGACTGGCGGCTAATGCTGTCGATTATAGCCAACATAATGACAGCGCAAACACCGGTGATACACCGGATGTCCAGGCCCATCGTAGCCATTCGAATACAATGGCACTATCAATATTGTGAGAACATCGGATATGACTTGCCAATGTTGTTATCATTATAATAAGCGCAGCCAATATTGTTTACCAAAGGAATCCTAAGGGCCAGTGTTGGACGTGCTATATAATGGCATACCTAATACCACCGATAGGGGACATTGATGTGCCTACATGGGGCTTATCTTTGCCAACTCACTGACAATATTGACCCAGGCTCTTGTGATGCCTATCACACCATCCGTGCCAAAATAGTGAAGTGCGAAGTGCTGATGAAGGTTAATTTATAGATGATTTTTCCTCCGCAAGTGTTGCATTGAAGCTCATGCGAATTACGAAAACTCCTATATTTTCATAAAGCATCAATGTTTTCGCAAGTAACCAATGTTGTGTGCGGCTTCTAATTAGATAAATATACTGCAAAACGACTGTGACTCTGTCGACTATATTTTAACATATTCTTCAATATATGTTATGCAGAAATAGCAACAATAAAGTGCTTGTAATACCCTCGAATATTCTAAATACAATTAGATGGCAAGAAAATTTCATATGCATACCTGGGCAATGAAAGGTGGGGATAGTGGAAGTGAACAGTGTTTGACATCCGTGTTTGCATTATGAAAGCCAAAATTGAGAAATAGGAATGTGCATGGCAACGAAAAATATGTTTATTGCTGTCTCTCAAAGTGTGACCACTTTTTATTGCCAAGGGTAGCGCCAAAAACGAGCAGTCCTTGCACGTGCTCTTTTCGTAAAGCTGAGACACGCAGCGACGTTGCTTCTGCTGGCCGATGTTAAGGGAGGTCCAAGTCACAGCAGCGCGGGAAATTCCTTTCCTTGTTGGTACCCTTTTCCTTTAGCACCTTTTGCTCCGACAGGAATATGTACGAACAGCTGTTTGGAAAAGACAGGTTCCTACTTATTATAGCAGGTTATTGTTAAGGTCTTTTTTTCAACGTCAATTTATTTGCAGATGCTGCGCACATTTCTCTAACGCACTGAAATTTTTCAATTCGATAAATATATAATCAGAGCTTTAATAATAAAGATAGAACCTGATAGCTATCAGAGGTCGCGATCGAAGGACCTGATAGCTATCTGATGTCGCGATCGAAGCTCGTACTTAAGTGTGAGGCAAATGTTTTTTATCATTTTTCAAATCGCTTTGAAGTTAATATAGTTCACTTAGAATATCCAGGTAGTCGAAATCACTCCTGACCTCTCTGCCACGACACCTCTGTTCAGTTGACACGTTTCCTCTTTTCTCTTACGGCGCGGTTAAGATGTTCATTGAGGACAGTGACATATACTCCGCCCGTCTCTAACATGAAACAATTCACAACTTATATCTGCAGCTACTTCTGTTTCAATGGCGCTGATGTAGCGGAACCTCAGAATGAAAAAACAAAACGTGCCGGAAAAATTATGCGAGTGACTTTGCCCAAAAATGCGGACGCTACCCTTCTTGACGATTTACTAGAGGGGTTGTAACATACCGTTTGACTTCTCCTTTAGCGCCCTCCTGCTTGTCACGTTGTAGGTTAGTTTGGGATAGGGATTGCAATCGGCGAAATATGTGCCTCCATTATATCTCGTTAATTGTAAGTGCGCTGTCAAGAAGAGGTGACGCAGATACAGCGTCTTTCATGCGGTGTGATGAAAACGGTTACGAGCTAACTGTCACCATATATGTCGGAAAAAGCAGCCCAATTCCGCAAATTCGAATGTGCGGCCCAAGTGTTTACCAGTATTTTTGGAGTTACTATGTATTCCTTTTTTAACTATCCGTAAATATAGTGAACGTACAAGTACATGCCTTTATTATAGATTCCCTGGGTAAAGAGAACAGGGCGCTTGTTAGGCCCTTTAATGAGCTGGAACCTATTTGATATCATATGGTCTGTGGGCCCGCGTCGGATGTAGGGCATCCAAGAGTGGCGTACTCTATTTGCTTTTCCGTTTAATTGCTTTTCTTTGTGAACCACACCCTCGCTGGGAAAACAGCAGCAGTAAACATTCTTTGAAAAGTTTTAAAAATTCTGCCGATGACGACGCAAGCATTCTGCGACGTCATATACTTTATGCTACCACATTAAGTGCACAGTCTGTCGCATACGTATACAAACTGTTGCAATTTTGTCTTGCCCTGCTCCTACCTGCTTGCAGCATTTATACAGTATAATCAGCACTTTTTTATTCATAGAGGGCAATACCGTGATTTGGTTGCAAACTACAGCTACCACAGACTGAAAGGGACACTGCAGCGGTTTTCAAATGTAACAATACTATAGTCTTTTGAAGTAGATTATTCGCTGATCATGCCTGTGAAGTTATTTTTTCGATTATGCATAAAACACCTCAGCAATCGTCGAATGAAAGCGTGCAATTCAAATTTCCGCGCCCCGCACGACTAGCTACAGAGGAGGAAAGCGAAGGGAGAAACCTCGCTTCTCTGTCCGTCGTAACGTCACCGTGAGGCGCCGGAGGCATTCAGAGCCAACAGAGGGGGTTTCGGCGTGCGCTGTTCCTCGTTTTGCGTGCGTTGCGGACGTACAAAACACGTCAACTTAGCGTTGTGCACCTGGTACAACACAGCTCTGCATGTGAACGGATGCACGAACAGCTGTGGACGCGACGATGTAATCTTCCACTGTATTTAAAGCTCGCTGCGCAATGCGGCGTTGCTGAGAAGAGAGATAAATTCAAGCCGGACAAAGGAAACATTCTACTCAAAGCATTTTCATAACTGTGACTACATGCAGTTTGTTCCTATTGCGATTTCTAGAGGGCTTTGACAAAAGGGCATGGCTGAACCATGACGCGGTTCCTTCTGTTTCCATGTGCAAAACAGTCGGGAAAGTCATCTGCAATCTCATGATGGGACGGTCAGACAGCATCGGCGCATTGTTGTATGCGCGTGTCTCTTTTTTTTTTTGCGCAAAAGCTTCGGGCCACGGCTTCTGTGCTAAACACGCACAACTCATCAGTAGCACGCGCTGATGATTTTTGCGAACTAGCAGATGGTTAAGATCCCACTGCTGTGTCGAAGCTAGGTGTGAAGACTGCGATATCTTTTCCAGCACGGCACGTGCCTGATATGTTCGTGGAATCCTTACGGGAGCATTATCAGAAGATAAGGAGTGTACCGCTCAGCTGGGTGTAGGCGCATTCAGGTAAGGAGCGCTAAGAGCGAGGTTTCCTTCGGTGCGCCAAAGTAATCAATCATCGAAGTTGTTCATACATGGCCTTGCGATTTGGCACCCATTGCTGCCTCGTCATTTTACATAGCCCTGTCTTGTTTGAAGATGCACATTAAGTTGGAAATGAAAACGACGAAGCTCTTGTAAGAAAACACATTTCGGAACACGGCTTTCTCATGAAGGTATGGGTGCGGAGGAGCTGCAGCTTGGCTTTCAACATACGTCAGCCGTCAAGTTACTAAACGTGCATTGTGACAGTACGATAAAAAGGAAAGGCTTTCAACATCTGCTAAATGTCGTATTACTCAAGTAGCATTCTGCGCTCATTTAACTTGGTCTCCAGCACAATGGCCCCGTCAATTCCTCGTATGCAGTGCAGAGCTCCGCAACCGCGCTTCGCTTATTGTTCATTTGTCTGGTGGCAGCTGAGTACTGCTTCACCTTTTCTATAAAATTCTTTGTTTCCCCAAGGTACCAAGACTGACATTCAAAGCAGTATTTGGTACACCAAGCTTTGGGTTAATATTTCACAACAATGACCTCTCGGGAGGGGCGAGAGGCATGAGACGGAGGTATACCGCCTAGGGCATTGTTCGCTGGCCTTCCTTCCCAGGAATATGCGGGCTGAGGTTTCGCTGAGGGCCATGTAGTGTCTGCTAATAATGACACACACTACTTTTCAAAATGCCTCACTGTAACCAAAGCAAGCTTTCATGCCATATCTACGCTCCCCACAGCGGAAGTGCTGCATCGTTTATGGGCGTATCTGGTACGGATACATGCGGTAAAAATCCCGATGGTTATTCGTGTGGAAATGGCATGCCATAATGACATTCACAAAGCTACAGAGAGCCGCGATCAACACAGCCCAGCAAAGGAGCCGCACCGGCAGCTTCCCCGGCCCTCAGAATGTCGTCACGCGACGTCTTGGATGGAATGGATGGATGGATGGAATATAGGAGCGTCCCCTTTGAAACGGGGTGGTAGCAGTAGCTATCATGCTCATTTTCCTCCATATATCTTAATTATTGATTTAGAATTGTTAACTAAACCATCATTCCATTTAATAAATTTTGCTCCTACATTACTAACATTATGTCACTTCTCTGCTTTTAAGCCACCAATCTTCCAGCCGTTTTTTGCTAGTTTCCACCGCCGGTTTATTCACCCGGCCACTGTTATCTCTAAACGCCAGAGCTTCAGGAACAGTGATTGCGCCTGCACCAACTTCCGGATGGATACCATTACATTCGAGTATAATATGGTCAATTGTTTCACTGGAGTTTCCACATACAGCACATGTGTCATCTAAATTGTTAAATTTCTTTTTGTAGCTGCGTGTTCTAAGGCACCCTGATCTAGCTTCAAAAAGTAGGGCACTGCCTCTTGAGTTATCAAAGAAATCTTCCTCCTGATCTGCATTTTCCACTTTCGGCATAATTCCACACTGTTTTTTTTTTTCCATCGAATTTATCCAATTTTTTACCTTCTGTGCTTTTCACCTGTTGCTTAATGCTCTTTATTTCTCCGCGCTGTCGCCAATCACGGGCGACAGCGCGACCCGTGGTGAGTCCCGTCACGTGGGCTGCGTATTTCTGCTGAAAAAAGGCTATTTCTGTTTTTTCTGCTTAATTTTAATCTGATATTTGAGTTCGCAGCATGAAAAACTATGGCTTTTTGCTGAAAGCCCAACTTTTAGAAAAAGTGCTGCAGTGTCCCTTTAACACGAATGACGGAAAGCGTACTTGACCGCCGTCAGCGCCACCAAAGCGATAGTCATCGTTGCGAGATTGTAGCGATTGCTGATGCGCAGCTCGCTTTGACTGCATTTTTTCGTGTGCCTGATGGCTGCGTAGAACCCGATGGGGGCGGCTTTGTGCTTTTTGTTCGCTAATGTGGCCTGCACGGCCCCAGCAACATACTTTGCAGTTTTGGTATCGCCGGAAACAAATACTGCGTGGTAAGCTGTCGCCGCTCGCGCACTTTGCACGTTTGACTCAAATGCTGCCGTGTTCCAAAACCTTCTCAATCTGTGGTGCACTTGCAAGTAAAGCCCTTATAAGCCGAAACTTCGGACTATAGTAAAAATGAGAGATCTTATGAAGAAAACTTTTTTACGCTTTAGAACTCAAATTCAGGTTTGTTTTAGTAAATAATTATGTTAGCATCACGTTTTTGAGCTTTTCTATGTGATTTATACGTTTACATGCTCGCACACACTCATGCACTCTGTCTCTCTGAAAGAAAGAGCATTGGAGAGAAAAGCGTAGGAACTTTTGTAACTGGCTAGATGATTAAGAAAACTTAAAAGAAGGCATCATGCACTTCATAAAACTCGATCTATACTCAAGGGGCGCCACCATGAGCATTCTTCACTGCCGTCATTCGCTCCGGCAATCATTGATAAAGTGGCTCCACCAGCTTTATTTTCGCCTGCAGAAGCTGCCACTCCTCTTGAATGGCAACCCAGACCAGGTCCAAGGTGGTGAAACGGGAGCCTAAACGCCTGGAGGGCGTTGCTTGAATCATTTTCAAAACGTTTTCGATGATATTGAGGTTGAAGCTGCAGCTTGGCCAATGCACATTTCGGTATTGTTGCTCAGGAAAGATTGCGCCACTGAAGCCCTGTTTATTGGAGCGCGATCGTGTTGAAACCAGGTGAAGCCTGCCGAAAACGCCTCCCCCCCCCCCCCCCAACACATATGACACCAAAGCATCCTCCAGGATGTTGATGTATGCCTTCCCTGGCATTCTGCCTTGGATCCTGTGGATGATTCTCAATCCCCGGTAGCCCAGAGCGTCCCAAACATTCACTGTCGTGCTCCCCCCCCCCCCCCCCCCTCGACCACAAGCCGAAGATATACCGTTCCCAGAAATAGAAAAAAAAAATTAAGGCGAGCATTTTTTCACTCAACCGGTATACAAGTACTCATCAAAAACATACGGGTAGTTTTCGGGACTCCAAAGAGTCTGGTGTTGTTCCTATCATGTTCAGAATGTTGATTCATCGCGCAACACGACGTACCGCCAGTCTTCTGGCATCCAATATGCGTGGGCATCTGCGAACTCCACCAGCAGGCGGCATTGCGGCGGCTCAAGTCACGGCTTCGTCGCGGCTTCCAGGCTTGAATTCAAATATCTGGAAGCTTCTTTGTGTTGTTGCCCCTCTGACGTAGGCCGGACTTATCGTGGATTTCTCACGCCATGAGGAATGTATCACCTACCAAAGGCTCGGCTATCATAAGATATTCGGGGGATGTTGCACGCTTCGGAACTCCACGCGGAATGTCATGGAATCTTCCTCCGTGTTAAACGCATATTTACTGCGGTTGACCGTAGAAACGAACCACCCCATTCTTGCGGCAGTTTTACTTTGGCTCATCGTTTGAGCTGTATGCACTATAGCAGCACGCTCATCTGTGAGAATTCTTTGAGGCGTTTTCAGAAACTTATCCTGAATCACATGGTTTCACACTAAGTAAGGTCGGGCATCGTCCGCTAATGTTGCTCTTATTGCCTGCTACCCTGTTTACAGCGGTATTATCGCACACATTGCCGCTCTTGATCTTCTTGCTAGCTCTTTGAAAGAGCGCAAAAGGTCCCCCTCGCCGTCACTGCCAGGGTTACTTAATGTAAGATGCTCTGGATCTCAACCTTTGGTTTTCTGCCTCGAGGAACTCTATATGCACGCAGCCCCGTTGCAAGAAGTTTTTCCTTCTCGTCTGTGCGCTGTGCGAATTTAGGAACCCCGGGTAGCCTAAACCAAACAAGACATCTTTACTACGACGCCACTATAGCCTGCGTCACTATAGCCTGCGTCACTATGGGAATTTACACCCCATATACCATTCATGCAGATCCGTGCCTAAATGATATTGCGCAAATATGAGTCAATTTCTAAACATGGGCTCAAGATGCCCGCGAACAACAGCGCGGCGGAAGTGAAAACCTAAACAGAATATTGCAGAGTGCAATAGCCGGTAGCATAGGGCAGCAGATTCCTTCGAAATTTGTCCCTAGACACTTTGCACTCTTAGGAAGTGCGTTCCTTCTTGGCTGAAAGAGCAATATTATATTTGTTTGTGATCAGAAGTTAGCACTTTTCTCTATTACGATATCGTATTAGTGTTTGAAATTGCATCGATGTGTCATGAAACGCGTCAAACTTTTGCCACGCCTCGTCAGAATGTATGATCTCCAAAGCGGAACAGATAAAACAGGAAATTGTTCTGCAAAAGTAAACGGACGAACGGTGTGGAAGAGTGGAGAAATTAGGAAGAATTAAGATGATTTCATGCGCAGATTTATTTCCTGCAAAGCCTTAGGGGCTGCATTCGCTATGATTTGACTTGCTGCTTGTTTTTCACGTCCTTGGTATGACAGAATACCTGGGATCTTATGTGGAATAATTTGGAAGTGCTTCGCACTTCATAAATAAGTGCTCTTACGTCCACAGCATTCAGACCAAACTCGCAAGGTTAAGCAACCTTTCTGGTTTCCCCGATAAGAGAACTGCAAAGAGCGTTGCCCGGCGTGGGAGAACTCACTGGCAAGTAGAAAGCGCAGAAGAGCCTCCGTTACGTGAACACCGTCCACGCGTCGGTCAGGAACAAGCAAAAAAGCAGTCAAAGCGAGCTAAGGAGCAGTTATCGTCAGCAGTAGTAAACGCACCGAAAGCATTATTTTGTACCAGTTGACTATGAATTAGCGACGCAGACTTCAAATCACCTTTAAAGACTCACACATGCACTGTTTCGGAGGGTGTGGGTAGTAGAGCTACTGGCTCATTATGCACTTCAAAATATTTTATAAATGCCGTTAATTCACTCAGTCTGCTATCAAACCGGTTGCAGATACTTTAACACGAAACCAGTGATACTCTTTCAGTGGAAGCATTGCCACTGTATCTGAGTTCCGGCTGTGGTTGTAATGAGGGTTTCCGGCAGCGTTCGGAACATGACAGTTTAAAATAGAGGCCTAAAGACAACTGATAAGTGGTATGTAACAAATACGGACTGTGGTGGGTGATTGCTAATTGAAAATAAAAGTTTACCTGCTTGATTAACTAAGGATAAATAAAAAACATAAAAGCTATGTAATAAAAAGTAAATAAATAAATAAATGTAGCTAAATAAAGCAAAAGATAAAGCAGTACTAAGTTACTGCGTCGCAAACCGTCGTAGCGAAATTGTAAATGAAGGAAACGATCGCAGCCTATCACGTCTCTTGGGATACAGCTTCAGCCTCCGCCCGATGTTTTACCTTTTTGTAATACCGATAAAAAAGTTTATTTGCCACGACTTGAAGAATAGAAACTATGTACCAGAATTTAGTTTGCGATATACCTTGCACTTCAATTCATTTCTCTACCTTTCCCACAGTTACTTAACAGGACGTCCCGCATGCCGTACGTCATCATGCAGAAAAGGAGCTGCGATGACTACCTCAAGATTCAGCTTATAACATGCCTTGACTCACAAAGACCGCTAACTATTAGCGCCACTTTTTCTATTAGCGAAAGGCCCCACCGGGGTGATGCCGTGGTTAGCGCGCTCAACTACTGTGCCCAAGGATGCGGGATGGAATCCCGGCTCCGGCGGCCGCTTTTCTATGCAGGCTAAAAGCAAGGTTCCCGCCTCCTGTGCGAAGTCAGTGCACGTTAAAGCACCCCAGGTGGTCGAAATGTTCGGAGCCCTCCACTATGGCGCCCCTCATAGCCTCAGCTGCTTTGGCACGTGAAATCCCCTAAAAAAAAATCAAACCAAACCGTCTATTATTGAACGAATGATAACATCATGCAGTAACATTTTCAGCGCAGAAAATATTTATTATTTTCTAAATGTTTTTCCAAAGCACTTCTCTAGTGGAATCACTTTTTCTGAAAAGCTCGAGAGCTTAAGCTATCATGTTCAGTAGCATACCTGAGGGGTACACGTAAAGAGCTCACTGCATCCTTTGTTTCTCCGCAAGCGTATTAACTCTGAGCGTACGTAACACTTACCACAGTGGCTGTTAAAGCAGTCTTTAAAATCAAAGCGTTCGAATACATGCCTTAAATTTGGCGCCGCTCAGAAACAGCGCATGCACAAAAACGAGGCTTTGCAATAAAAATACTCAAGACAATATTGATGGCATAACAGTACCTACAGGTATATACAATGCTAGCTAATGGTATTTCTAACCGCGGCGCTAATAACAAAACTGTCTTCCTTCCTTCTCCCACGCAAGCTTTCACTAGTGAAAAAGTATGAATCGCAATTGCCTCAAACTGACTTTCTCATGCATAACTCATGTAGATATCCTACAATTTTATATATGTCTCACATGTTGATTGATATTTGCCTCAGATGATATGAGAGTTGTACGAGATTAGTAAGAGAAACAAGATATGCGTTTATTGACATCTCATAGCTTTCTCATAGCTGTTTCGCTGGGGTTGTTTACCCGCTCGCTTTTCCAGGATACGAGCATGGATTTATTGCGTTTTTTTTTTAAGGAAGGACATGTTCGCGCCCTCTTTTTTCTAGTCGTAATGCAGCGCGTCATCTATATGACAACTGAACCCGCTATAGTTCAGTGTGCAAAGTATATAAATCAGTTTTTGCAAATAATTATGAACACGTAAGTGCCCGCACGCCAATAACCGACACCGCTGAGCAAGATGCGCTGCGTAATGCACGTAATCTAGCAGGCATGTGACAAACCAGGATTACCCGTCACTCGTGCAAGCTTTGCGCAAAAAGACATGAAAACTTTGATTACCGCAATCTACTGATTGTTGCAAGTATCACATTCAAGGCCTTGATTTTAATGAATCAATGGCAATAAACTTTCCATCAATCCTTTTGAAAAAACCCTTGTCTCTGACATAATCCACTACTTACAGGACATTTTTTCTAGAATCAATTTGTCTTTTTTGATGGTATCCTATGAACAGTGCTAATACGTAGAAAGGCTACTGTCCTTTTCAGGTTATCTCATGTTGGTGATCAGTGAAAACATTTGCCTGACACTTCGTGCAGGAGATTTGGATGTTTTTTCTTGATTATTATACTCAGGTATCATGAATGTTTAACCAAGGATGTTCAATGTTCTTATTATATAGCAATTCGCAAGGTTCATTACGCTTTTTTTTCGTAACCTGACGATTATCCCCGTTTTCCATCACAAAGCATGAAATTGCAGCGAACCGCTGAAGCCGTCACATGATCGTGAAATCGGCATGAAGGGTGCAAAACACGCAAAACCTTTTTTAATGCCTCTGTTTTGGTAGGAAATAAAGACAATCAATGTAGACTGCATGCGATATGGAGTCAATAAAACCAAAGTAGTTTCAAATAAATTATTATTAAAATTGTAGACTAAGAAATGTTTACTTAAAAACATTAATATTTTCTTCCTGTTCACTTTTAGCTATATTTATGTTCTGTCAGGATAGGATAGGATAGGAAATACGTTAGTTTCTCTACGAGGGTCTATGTTCTGTCAGGACTACTCTGGAATTCTACCCAGAAAACCGTATTATGTCGAATTATTCCTTTTGGCCAGATTTCTCATAAGCTTGATCAGTCTTCGAAGTAAAATGAGAGAGAAGGCAGCAAAACGTGTCCAATTCGCCTGCAACACCTAAAACCTAGATGTAAATATACTTACTTTCTAATTTCCACTCCCCGACCGAAGCACGTAACCTCCACGCAAGGATCGTATAAATTAATTGAATTTCCCAACCGGATGTTTTGGCCATTGTAGTGGCAGTTGCCTAAAAGAGATTCGATGTGAATTACGGCGTGCTTTTCTTTGCGCACGTTCTAAAACAACACACAAAGACACCCCAGATCTTATTTTTGTTTAAACTGGCTTCGTTGTCCTCAAATACTCAAATACTCAATGACCTTTACAACATATGGCACCAAACCTTAATGACTTTGTTTTGAAGTAACTCATGTTTGCTTTGTGGGAGCAAACGTTTTGTGGGTGCGATCCGGGTTCACGTACTGAGTGAAATCATTAGATGAGATATCAATGTCTAGTCGGCATTAAGGCTGTGTTGTTGGCGTCGACATTCCGAAGAAAAAAATACACCGTGCAATTCGGATGTGGGAGGTGACATTGTCGGATATGGATTGGTCGTAGACCAGGTCGTGGTCGATTTTACAGTAGCTGACTTATCAAGCTTCTTAACTGTTTAAGAAAAATCCAAACAAACAGGGCCGTGAAATCCACGTCATATATGCTACTCCGAGACCCAGCAGGCACTTGTGCACGGCTTGGATAAGTGGGGCTTTGTATCTTTGGAGGGAGATCTTTCAGATAGGGATGTAGCTGACGCTTCAATTAAAATAAGAATCTGTGAGCCAATGGAGGCATGAAGACAGGCTCAAAGCATTAGGCGACTGACAAATACAAGTGTTCTCACGAGGATTCAAAGGCAGCCGTGGACGGGAGCAGTTGAACCTCTCGTGTTATATCCATAACGGGAATATTTAAAGATCTAAACTAATTTTTCTGTCGTTGGTTGTAGCATGTTATTACATTAATTGACTGCTTAGGCTGGTGGAAGTTTTTGGTATTTATTCATTGCGAGTGACATGTTCTTGGTGGGACATACCATGAAGCTTCTCTCAGCGCCAAAACAGTCGGACCCGTCATTTCGGTCAATATAATTTTTCTGCTAGCTTCCACTGGAATCTCAAATGTGATCAAACAGGCAGCTCAGTAGACAGTGCTGTGCTTTTAAATGCTTTTCGTCATTGTTCTGGTTCATGTGCTTAATATCACCGCCTTTTGTCAACGTTAACATTTCGCTCTTATCAGTGAAGCCCGTTCTGAAGAATGTGTTCATTTTCTCTTGTTTTATCCCCGCTATGACTGATGAGTTGATAACATGTAGCTGTAATCTCAGAGCACAATGCATATGCTGTTCTAAACAGCTCCGCCTGGAGACAAAAAGAAAAATTGAAATTTGCTTATTCATTCCGCTGGTACTCCACTTGGCATCAATAAAGTTTTGTTTCCTCAAGAAGTGTGATGTATTTGTGCACACAAAGATACACCCCAGA
Organism: Amblyomma maculatum; assembly: GCF_055883805.1. NCBI lineage: Eukaryota > Metazoa > Arthropoda > Arachnida > Ixodida > Ixodidae > Amblyomma > Amblyomma maculatum. Next base: position 34,767,758 of record NC_139348.1, read on the forward strand.
AGAGGAGCATTAAACAGCCACAATCAGCCAGTACTAACTAAACCAACGTCATTCATATTTCACCTGCGTCGCACTACCGACTACCCTACAGTGGCTGTTTTCCAATCTCTTACTTCCTTAGGCACTTATATTACACCTATCCCAGTCATATTAGGAATGGCATACCATTTCAGCTTCGGCAACGAGGTTGACAAACTGAAAACTGCACTGCTGCTGAATAGCTTCCAAATTATACGGGAACTGGAGCAAGGGATGTCATACATATTGTTACATTTATTACTATACCAACTGCTATAAATGAGAACCGTTCTGCCCTTGACGCACTGCGATGTTCAGAGACTTACTCATTTCTGTCCTTAAAACACCTCACGCAATACCTACATGCTTCAGTTCCCCCTCACTCAATGTGTCAAGGTTAAAGCTTACATGATTCTAGCAAAACTTGCAGGTTTTTGCCAGAGAAGATAACCGGCAACCCCAAACAATTTCAGCCTTTTACACACGCATAAAGAAAGTATTGAATTCCCTGCTTGAGCTGCATGACTTCATAAATATTGTCGTGCTTTCTTCTATGTTCTGCATTTCTTGTTTCAAAGAATAATGGACACACTCTAAGCGAATTTATATGGTCAAACTGTATGTGCTACATCGATGACGTATTGGTGTTCCCGCACAAATTCTATCGCCCTATGCATGCCGCACAATTGTACTAACTACGTTCCCCAAGTCACCCTTAACCTAAATCCTTCGAAATTTCAAATGTCAGTGGCTTATGTCTTTGGTGTACGACATGATCTGGCTAAACCTGATGCAGCTGAATGCGTCATACGTTTCTCGTCGGCGTTCAGCGAACACAGTACGCAGCTTTTCTGGCTTCTGTTCTTACTTTCGCCATACTATGTTTGTTTCGGCCTTTAGTCTTCCATACAATTTTTAACAGACACCTACGAATTAGGATCCACGAGTGCTGTCCCAACGTCTCTATGGCGAAGACAGTATCAGTGGCTACGCTAACCGCCTTCTCCAAAACGCCTAACACGGTTGTTCAAGTTGACAGCGACTGTCTTGCCCTTTCGCGGGTGGCAGCTACATTTAGGATCTAAATACTGGGCCGCACGGTCTCAGCGGGTACTAATAATCACGCGCTATGATCCTTGTTTTTTTTTTCACAATTCTGATCAACTTGGCAGCGTGGTACAGCTTGATCGTACACCGTACTGTAGAATCCGCATCGTCTTCGTCATGATTGTGACTGCTTTTTTAACATGTATAGCGGATTGATCTCGACGATTTTTAGGCCGTTCTCTGCATCCGCGCTGCCTCCAGTCTGTTGACCGTAGCTAAAGAATAAAGAAATACCCCCTTGCTAGGACCCATCACTAGTGGCCTCCTTACTGGAAGCTCAGATTCTTCCCTGCAGCTCTTTGATGAAAGTTACAGTTCCTCTACCGCTGCAGCATTCATTATGAACGCCGACCACTTGGATTGATGATTCCAAATCCGCTATGTTTCTCTATTATTCAAGAATCCTGGGACCAGCCGACAGCAGCCCATGTTGGGTTGTCTCGCAGTTTAATCGGTTACGGCATCGTTTATATTGGTCGTGACGAAAACAGGCTGGAATATTTCACTACGCAGACTTTATATTATTATTTAATCTTTATACCTAAATTTCCTGGACAGCATTATTGTAGGGGGTATAGCCACAATGAGCATACGGAACAATTTCCGTATCCTCATACATCCAACCAAACAGCAATATAGGTAACATAAACTGACATCGTGTACAGTAAAAGTTTGAAAACTAAAAACATTTTATAAAGCACAACTATCAAGTGCATACCGTGGCATAAATTAGGAATAAATAAAATGACATTCAACAAAATTAACTCTAAACTGAATTTTCAATACTAGACGCAACCATCCATTCACTAGGGAGTTCTTTCAGATCGTTAATCGTGTTAGGAAAAAATGAAAACCTGCACACATTTGTACGGAGCTGATAGGGTCTGATTTCTGTCGCATGGTCTCTTAGTTGAGACGTAATGCGGCTCATTAATAAAGAGCGCTTACACCATACAGTTTTATTTTCATGTGTAAGTTAATGAAATTTCAGCCTTAAGATTTTTCCTATTTTGATGTGTCAATGTGCCCCTGGGACTTTTTTACCATGTTGAAATCAACCTTCCTCGCGCATTTACGGCACGCCGATAAAGAAAGAAATGGCTGTAACCGCGGATTACGCTACCAGCAACGCACGCACACGAGCATTACCAACAAGTGCCACTGCATAGGCCATGTAAAATGTTTACACACAATCATACTTCCTAATGCCGCTCATCACCAAGTATACAGAAACAGCGGTCGCTATTTCTGTTAAATGGGTGACGATATGCTGCGTTCATTCTCTCCGAAGCATAAGCTCATGACAGCATGCGGTCGCCGAACAAACGCGCTTACCGAAAGTCTCAACCTGGTGTTGGAGGACATGGCATAAATGTGTATCACCTGATTACAAATACTGGGACCTCGCGTGAAAATATGTGAGCTTTCCCTAAAAATCTTCAACCAACAGCACGGTGCGTTTTTCTTCCTTCTTTCTGCCGCTTGGCTGGCACCCAGTCTTCAATTTAGAAATGCTGCAGATGGGCTTCTACCCGCCCCATAACAGATTATGCAGTTCATGCCTTAGCGAAAGCTACAGAAGTACGCCTAATAGCCCGTAGTCACATACAAAAATGCCAGTCTTCGGAACACGTTAGCCTAAGATCGTCACCACCATCACGGTTGCTACTATTCGTGATTGCGAGTTCTTTAGACAACATCTAGCTACATTGGTTGCCTTGAAATTCTTTTGTGCCACTCAATGGCTATTACTTCTTAGTACTCAAGCAACCAATAGACCTATTAACTTTCTCCTCTTATGTCCTCGCTCTCATCCACGCTCCACCGCAGACATCGCAAATAACTCCCACTTTAAGCCATAACAAGTAGTTGTTTCCTAGTCAGCCTACGCCGGAAAGCCTATCATTCTAAGGGTGTCATGGTCATCATCTTCATTAGCCTGATTATACCCACTGTAGCGCAAGGCCTTCCTAATTATTATCGCAATAATCCGCTTCTGCATCTGGTTGCATCCACTTGAGGCCTGTTAAATTCTTTCATCAGGTCACGTAACTTTCCGGCGCCCCCTGCTACATTTTCCTTCGGTTAGAATCCAATTTCTTAACCTTAGAGACCACCGGTTGCCGTCCTTCGAATAACACATGCTGCGCATTCTGCCCTTCTTAATTTTTACAGAATATTGTCACGTGGTTGTGATAATGCCGTGCTCGCAAAAGAATACACAGGCGTAGAGTCACTGACATTAACTCTCTACTGGGCTGATTTGTGCCGTCAAAATAACTGACCACGGCAACGGCGATACAATCAAATGTGCTCGCTTGCTGTCGACTTACGAATGCCTCGCTTACCCGTCAGCGCTCAGTTTAATGGTGGCGAGGAAACACCTAGATAAAGTCGCAAACGGTGCCTATTGCAACCTAGAACATTGCAGAAACAGACGCAAGCGGACGGAATCTTCGAGACACATCTCAACCATTTTGCGCGACAAAGAAACTGATAAAGCTGCGTCTCGCGACAGCGAGCATGGACAAAGACTACAGAATTGATCCGAGTTCGAGTATCAGTTGTAAGGCCGCATGCCAGTGGCGGTCGAAATATAAAGACTTCAATGGCTTGTGGAATTGTTGCTCCATAAAAAGTCATCGACGCGATGCTCACAAAATAAACACAGAAAGGTAAAGAAAATGTTAGCTATTAAAATAACTGTAGCGCACGTAATAAGGTACACATGGACGACGTCTGGGTACGGTCGGCGTTCTTGAGATGTGGAAGTGACGTTGAGGATGTCATCATAGTCAAGCTGTCCGATACTTCGAAGAACTCTTGATGGTCCGCAGTACAACCGCTAGAGCTTTTCACTCATTCTGCGGCGGCGTATCGGCGTCCAAACCCACCCTTGGTCTCCCGGTCTGTACTCTGCTTGGCATCGTTGCAAGTTGTATTTCTGGCGTCAGTGTGCTGCGGGTCTTTTAAGCGCAGCCGCAAGCCATCTGGCTTCCTCTACACTCTGAAGGTAGGCGGCGACATCCAGGTTCTCTTCGTCGGCTATGTGCGGCAGAATTACGTCGAGCGTCGTCCTGGACTTATACCAGCGGAGTAGACCGGCCAAGCTGGTCTAATCGAGGGCGTCTTACCGCGCTAGTACTCGCGGCACGTTTATATTTAATAGGCAACGCCAGCAGGTAACCACGGCTAGTATAATATACCTCTTGCATGCGATGCAACGTACGCGCCATCCTGAGGTGCCTTGCTGTCGGCTCATCGTGGGAAGCCTGCAAAATGTTTTTTCAAAGTACCTTATGTATAACAAGAAGATACGTGTTCTTGTAGGGCGCGACGTTCTTCACGAGAACGCTGTTGCGCAGCGCGAAGGATGACAACTGACGTCTCAACACAGCCGGAGGGAAGCGATCTTTCCATCTAAGAAGTCCGCTAGGTCAATCAAATCAGGATCGGAGAGCTGCTGAGCGAAACTGCTCGTGCTTACCAGTCCCAAGAAGGTGTCGTCGTCGTCTTTAGGGGGCCCGGGACAAGGATTCTGCGTTGAAATGCTTGTGACAGGACTTTTAGACCACTGTCACGTCGAATTCTTGGAGACGTAAGCTCCATCGAGCAAGCCGGCAGGAGGGGTCTTTCAAATTAACGAGTCAGCAGAGCGCATGATGATCGCTCACTACCTCCAGGTAGGGACCGTATAACTAGAAGCGGAACTTCGACGTGGCCCACATAATGGCTAGGCATTCGTTCTCAGTCGTCGTATAATTTGGTTTGAGAGGAATGTGATAGCGTAAGCGATAACATTTTCCACATCAGCATTCCTTTGAAACAGGACGGCGTCTAGACCCAGGCTGCTTGCGCCGGTGCGAATTTTAGTGTCCGCGTTTTGATCAAACTGCCCTATGAAAGGTGGTGACTGTAAGCAGCTCTTAAGTTCCTCGACGGCTTCGCACGTCTGACTTTGCAAGCAGAGTCAAAGGTTAGGCGAGGCGCGAAACGTTCTTGACGAATCTTCGGTAATACGCGCACAGTTTGAGGACTCTGAGCACAGCTTTCCTATCCCCTGGGTGGGGAAACTGAGCAATCACAACCGTTTTTTGGGGGGTCTGGAAGAACATCGTCTTTGCTTACGATGTGGCCCAGGAACAACAACTCCTCGCGAGCGATGTATGTGGCAGTTCTCTACTTTTAGCCTTTCTACTGACGATTTCATTGCGTCGATCACTGTACGAAGCCTTTTCAAGTGACCTTGAAAGATAGAAGAGAAGATAACGACGTCGTGTGAGTACACCGAACAAATACGCCCCTTGAGACCAACCAGTACTGTATCTATTACTCGCTGGAACGTCGCGGGTGCAGACACATGTTCGTGTCCTTGCATTATGCTGTGTACGCGAACAGACGCACAGCCTCCGCCTCCTAGCTAATGGACGCTCGGCCGCTCCAGCTGCAGTGCCTCCTTCACACGCGCGACACGGCCGCTTCGGAGAGACCAGCAGGGGTCCCCTCTTCCCGCGACGACAATGACAGGCGAGCCAACGAAACAAGAGCCATACGGTTCCTTGGAAGCCGTCCGTCCGCGGACCACGTGCCCGACCGAAGCACGAGACTCATTTTCATGCGCTCGCGTTTCTTTCCTTCCCTCCCTTCACCTCTCTTCAAAAGGTACACTGAACTCTCAGTCTCGACACAGCAACCGAGTTGAGAACTTCATCGCTCACGGTGCTCCCGCGCCCCGGACATCCCTAGCGCTGAGAAGTAGGATGTGGAGCAGATGCAGTTCGAACTCAGGCCATGGCTACTAGAGGACTACTCGGCGCCATAGAGCCGTTTAACGGCAAAAACGTCTTCGTCGATTAAGCGCCTCACATTCTACTTCGTGGCGACCGATGTCTCCAACGAAGCGAGGAATCACGCTCCTCACGCTGTGCTGGGCTGACACCTTCTAGACTGCTTACGCGCTGGTTGCACCGAAGACTCCTACAGAATTCAACTATCAAGACTTGGTCACATTCCTCCAGAACCACTTCTATCCGAGGTCATATCAGCTGTACAGCCGGTAATGTCTACCATCGACGCGACCATTTGCCTGAAGAATCGATCAGCAACTACTCACAGCCCTCAGAAGTTTGACAGCCAACTATAACTTCGGAGTGCTAACGAGAACGTCTGCACCCTCGACTTCACCGGTAGAATGGAACACATCTGTTCTAGCAAATCCCATAATGCTGCCCCAAGACGTCACGCTTCGCTAGAGATTCGTCTGCGGCCTCCGCGACGAACACCTTCAACAGAGACGGTTCGCGGATAAAGTCTTGACGTATCAGCATACTTTTGACCTGGCCATGTCAGCAGAAAGTGCGTCAAGGCAGCAGCCTAGGGCCTAAGGAGCGGAAAGCTTCGTAGAAGTGCACAAGATGTCACAACTCCAAAAAGAGCACTAGAATTCACCGCAGCAACTAAGTTATCAATGTGACGGCTGGCACGAGGCACATACGTGTAAGTTTACTCTAAGAAAGGCCACACCGAGAAAGCTTCCATCTCCTGCAAGAAAACAAACTATACAAAGCAAGCCAAACAGGCCAGGAACACGCAGTGTGAACGTTCAGTCAACGAGCAACGACACTCTGCACAGCGATCCGTGGTACGAGTTTCACGAAATGAGTCAGTGAAAGCCCTCCCCAAATTCCTAGTTTATGTGAAAGTCGAGAGAAGGCCTCTAAAATTAGAAGTCAATACGGGCACCGCATGTTATTTAATCAGCGAGTCTACCTACCGCCAAACATGGCCAACAAATTACCTACGGCTAACGAAAGAACACCTTGACTTGCGCACTTGGTCGGGATAGGAACTTCACAATCTTGGATCGGCACAAGTTCGTGTGCGATTTAAGTCGAAAATCTACGTGCTACCCTTGCTGGTAATGATAAGAACTGGCTACAATTTGCTCGGACGTGCTGATTTCTTGCACTGCACATGCGATTGGACGGAGTTAATCAGGTCGCTGAGCCAATATCAGAGTGCAAGAGGTGCTCGCACACCATCTAGACCAATTCAAACAAGATATGGATGACTATTTATAGCACGGCAAAACGACCCTGTTTTGTAAGGCGCATCTAGTGCCCCTAGCATATCAACAGCCAATGAAGAAAGACCTCGACCGATAACAAGGCATCCTGCAACAAACGCAACAAGCCGAAATGGCTACACCTTTAGTGTGGGTGTGCAAAAGGGACGGAAAGTTTCGGGTTTCAGGAGACTACAGGAGCACAGCTAACGCTGCGCTCAAGAAGATAGCGTACCCGCTACCGACATTCGCGGAGGTATTCGCGAAGTTGAGTAGTGGAACCCTCTTCTCAACGCTGAACCTCTGCCCGGCTTATTAGCACCTAAAGGTCGACGAAGAGATGGCCGCGGGGCTCACCGTCAACACTACCAAAATGCTGTTACAATAAAACGGCTTCGGTTCGGAATATCGCCTGCGCCAGCCGTCTTCCAGTGTATGATGGAGACAACACTGGCAGGATTTCATGGGGTGACTGTTTACCTTGATGACATTATTGTCAGTGGAAACGACGCTAGACAGCATGCGCAACATCTTGATAAAGTTCTGTCAAGCCTAAGCGAGAAAGGCCAATGCCTAAAGCAAGGAAAATGCCGCTTCAGCATCAAGTCAGCCGAATTTCTCGGACATGAGATTGACACGCAAGGCTTTCATACAACTGAAAAAAGGTCTAGACAATCATCCAGGCTCAAAAGCAGACCTACAAAGCTTTTCTGCAGGTTTTCCTAGGGCTCTTGGCATTTATGACTGGTGTCTAGAAAACATAAATACGGCTGCCGCAGGGCTTTATAAGCTTCTGGAGGAAGCTACACTCTGGACGTGGGAGAAAAAGCACTGGATTGCTTTTGACGAGCTCGCGAGTTTGATCAACTCTTCCACAGTTCTTGCGCATTCCGACGAGAAAAAGCATCTCCACCTGTCTGTGGATGCATCAACATGTCGGGTCGGCCTGATTCTAGCCCAGAAAGATGCGCTCGGCAGACAGGCCACAATTGCGTTCTTGTGGTTAACTTTGGGAGCCTCAGGAAAAAAAAAGTTACGGCCGAGTTGCACAGTTAATCACATGCGAAATAGGTGCGTAGCACTGCTTACCTCTGCTATACCTTTCCATCTTTTGCAGTCGCGCAGCCCATTGTCCTGAAGTTTCTACAGCTCGTTTGTTCCCCTCGCTTCGGCATCCGTTTAATGATGATGCTCAGTGTCTTGAGAGTTTCCCCAGCACGCTCGGCACGTTTCGCCATTCATTGAGCTTCTAGATTCTTGCACCGTTTTGCTGCCATATCAGAATCAGTAGACTCATGATCCCGCTGCCTTCTTAACCCTTTTACTTCAGCACGTCCCCAATGGCGAACATGCTTCGCAGTGACATGCGGCCCAGCTTTATTGCGACGCGAAGCAAACGCGTGGCGCAGCCGCTTCCTCAGCTTTCCTTATACCATCTTCAGAAATGAACAAAAACAGGCACAATGTACCCGTTTATAATGAACTGCTCTGCGGCCCAAAGGTCTGGGGTGGGATCATAGGGGCAGAGAAAGAGAGAAGATAGAGGGAAATGCGCTTGAAAGCGAGCACCAGTTAAGGCGCGGAGGTGAGCAAAAGCTGCTTCACGGCGCGGCGAGCGGCTCGGAGCCGAGAACCAGGGATCATCGCGCGTGAACATCTGCTGTCCGTGAAGGCTGAGAAGTGACCGATGCGAAGGGAGAGGTGCCGAAGTTCAGGAACAGCGAGCGAGACACGACTGCTCACTAAGGAGTAACACACTCTTGTGCAACGCTGCCCACTGACGGCCGTCACGCCCGCAACACGCCTCTATCTCACTGGGTGCATCTATGCGGCCGCTTCGCCCCTTCACTGTTAAGTCGCGTGATGCAGGCGTGGCCACTTTCCCTTACTCCTCTTCAAGTTCAAGGAGAGACGGAGGGACATAGAGAAAGCGAAAGAGAGAGCGGCTTCTGCTGCAGCTGTGCGGCCGCTCCGCCTCCTCAATGCAGAGCTGCGCGACGCGCGCGTCGCCACCTTCTCTTTCTCCACTGCAAGGTCACGAAAAGAGAGTGAGCGGCTTCGGACCGCCGTCGGCGAAATCCGTGATTGTGGCTAGTAGTGCTAAGCACTAAAAATTACTCAAGGTAGACAAGGAATGTCGCGCAGTAGTTTTCCGCGTGAACCATTTGAACCATTACATCCCTTGCAGGCATGTGTCCTTGTTAACGGATCACTAACCAATCCTCGCATATGGGAAAAAAGAGACAATTACCGCGAATACTCTCGCCTAGGATGAACTAATGGTGTACTTGTTTGGCCACGTACGAGTATGGTTTGGTGTTCAGGCCTGGATGCCTGCACGGAAATGCTGACGCCCTTTCCAGGATGCCGCTGCCCGCTCAAGTAAATGAGCCACACTTTCCTTCAGATTGCTCATGCTGCCGTCCACGCCTAGCATGAAACTGACTCCATATTAATTCTCAAAACTGAGCACGAAAATTTATTGCCGTCCCGCATAATGAGAGCTGTGTCAAGCTGAGATCTCCACTGGTTGCCCAGGGGCGAAAGTTTTGCTTTCGCAAAGCTGCGACCTGATCGCACTACAGGAAGATTGCCTGATTCGCAGTACCAGGTTGGTTGTTCCGGCAGAAGCGAGAAAAGACGTACTCGACTTGGCACATGTAGGTCACAGTGGCGTAGTAGCCATGAAAGGGTGCGCTCGAGGAGAATTTTGGTGGCCCACTGCCGACAATGATATAGATCGAAGAATTTGAAACTTGCTGCCAGCATCAAAGAATGCGCCTAAAGCACCACCTCCTGATTGGAAACGTGTGACAGCTCCATGGCACATGCTCCACGCTGACTTCGCTGGCCCGATGCAGTGAAGGATGCAACTAATTGTTGCAGGTGTGTACAGCAAATGGATGGAAGTGCTCCACATGCTCAAAATACGATTACCAACTCTAACCGAAAAAAGGCATAACCTGTCCTTCACACTCGGAATTTTCGACAGGCTAGTAACAAATAACGGCCCGTCCTTCCTTTTTACTGAAATGGAAGATTTCATAAAGAAGAACGGCGTAATGCACATTGCAACTGCTCCCTATCATCCAGCCACAAATGGGCAAGCAGAGAGAACGGTATACTAGACCAAGCAAACGTTGGCCAAGGATCAGTCTGAAACATGTGCCTGCAGGCCGTCTCGGTTTCTACTCAAGCAGCACACAACTGCTTAGATAACAACGGGGGCAACACCAGCCTTATTCATGTTCGGACGCGAGCTCCTGACCGCATTACCATTCATTGTCACGACCTGCAGAAAAGGCGACCTCGGACGACACCGTTACGAGAAGAGTGGCCGAAGGACAACCGGTCTTGTTCCACAACTTCACAGGAAGCCCTGCTTGCATAGAAGGAACCGCGCTGAAGAGATTGGGGAATTGATCTCCGCTAATCAAGAAAAAAAACGGAACGACTCGTCGGCACCTTGAAAACACAAAGCAAGGTGCTGAAGCCTACCCGACGGAAAACCCGCAACTGAACGATCGGACCAACGAACCAGCAGCAAGAGAACAACAGTCCAGGTTGCCAACTCCTGATGTGATCGCCCCACTAGCGGAAACTTCGCCTGCGCACGATCTGCTTACAGCGCCCCATTCCCAAAATGGATAATCTGAGGCCCGGCAAGATGACTGCGCAACGCAACCCTGCGACGACCGCTCAAGCGGGTCGAAGCAAGACTAATCAAGGTAAATGTCGTGCACCCAACTAATACAATAACCCAGTTTAATGAGGAAGAGGTGTGTACGCGAACTGACGCCTCCTAACTAATGGACGCACGGCCGCTCCAGCTGTAGTGCCTCCTTCGGACGCGCGAGCCGGCCGCTTGTGAAACCAGCAACGGTCCCCCCTGCCCGCAACCACGACGACGCGTGAGCCAACAAAACCCTAGCCGTATGGTCCATTGTTAAAAAAACATTTAATTTTTGTTCGCTGTTTTTTTCTCTTTTTATATTTCTGTCATAATCCAATCTATACTTCTTTTTCGAAATATGGGCTCCAATTTAGGGACGTAATCAGTTATGATGGTTTCTTTTTCCATGCTCTCTAATATTGTCGCGTGTCATCATTGTATTTCTTTCCAGGTATCCCTTCTTTCTCTTTTTTCTCGTGATGCGTTATTACCTGGGTGCACTTCCGACCTGTTTCCTGTCGTGACGTGCACGCTGCTGAATCAACAGTCCATCATTGGCTTTACAAGCACGGATGTCATTTGATCCTGTGATTGAGTCTGACTGTGGTGAGGATGAGGGACTCCTCGGAACGTCCTGCAGACCCTCTACCACGCTTTGTACAGAAGAGGAATCATGCTCCTTAGTTGAGCTTGTCTGCTTTGGACACACCCAATTGCTTTCAAGCAGGCGCCTAAAGTATTGCGTAGTTCATTCATGCCTATCGGATCACGTTTCTACTTGTCAATTTGTATTCTGTCGTGGCGTGTCCTTCGATTCAGCTAACTCTCCATCTTCGTTTTTAGAAGCACCAGCGGATGATTTGACGATCCTGCAGTGTGCTATGGGGCGGGGTGTATATGATGTGCTAGATCGAACTCCTGCTTGGTTACCTTTACTTGATGCATGTATCTGTTTCGCGGAATTTTGATGTGCAGGCAAAGTGAAAGCTCGAGGCTGGTGCGACTGCGTATGACGGGTTGCGGGATGCGACCTGGTTAAATCGGCCTTGACATATTTCCTTGCAATAAAGAAAAAAAATTGGGTGTGGCGCAATTGGTTAAACGCCCTGCTCGGGAAGTCAAGAGGTGATTCGATTCTGAATGAAAACAGGTTTTATTTATGTTGTATCGGTCGCTGTGTGATAGTTTGTAATACGCACTGAGCAAGGGGAAGTTGTCTTTCTATCTCGCCATGTGCCCTCTCCATTACTTCTTTCTCCTGGATTACTCTATTGCAATAAACACCGCCTTTTTACCCGCCTCGTTGCCAGGCGTGTACGTTCGTTCTGTTCCAACCGTGGCTTGACGGCCGCGGCTATGCTACTGTGGTGACGAGTCAAAACAACACTCACGCCATCAAGGCAGACCAAGACACTCCGGCCCTGAATATAGACCTGCCAGCGATTTCCACGGCCTTCCAGATGCTCCTGAGCTTCGATGAAAGCACCGATAAGTAGAAGCCTTACATGATTACTGTGGAGGCGTAATTCGAAGCAAATGTCACCGCTGAGTCAAGTAAAAAGAGACCACTTCTTGCGGCTGCACTGAGCACGCAGGCTGTTCGAATCCCTACCGGAAGGGTGGCTTTCCGGGCGTCAAACTCTGAGTTATGACGAAGTTATCCAAGCCATGAATAAATACTATGTCCCTAAACGGAACAAAATTTCGGAGAGCTAACAATTATTTAGCCGTTGCCAACTGGAAGGAGAATCTATTCAGGATTTCATCGTCGAGATACGCCGCCTTGGATTCAACTACAACTTCGACAGTTGCCTTGACAGGATGATCCAAGACAGGATTGTCTGCGGTGTACACTCAAGTGCAGTACGAAAACAACTCCTGACAAAGTAAAAAGTAAAGCTAGAGGATGCTGAAGCAATAGCAATAGCTGCTGAAGCGGCGGAAAATGATGCGCAAAAAATTTTTGTCAGAAGTAACACCACTATTAAAACCACAAGCGCGACGCAGGCCAAAACTTAGATAAAGCGCCAGAAATGCCGCATCTCGGCAATACGGCAGATATGGAAGCTTGAATAATGATGCTAACAGCTGCAGCTGGGCCAATTCGCGCTGTTATCACTTTGGCTAATGTGGATATCTAGCAAAAATGTTTTCCAATCGCAGCGACGAGCAAGGGGCTGCTGCACCTGCGCCTTACGGCCAAACATTTACACTGCAAGAAACTACATCCGAAGATTGCTATGAAAGTGGTCATATCGGAATGTTGCTGCTAGCGCGACCAAAGTGTCTTGAGCAGCCAATTCGCCGCACATTCAATTCGGGCGGTCTAGAACTGAAAATGGGAGTAGACACAGCATCACCAGTATGCATCATAGCGCGGCAGATTTTCGATAAGCATTGCAAACAGTGGTCAAATTTGAAGCCGTCACATCTGAAACTCTTGTGCTACGCTGGATGGCTGCCTGTGTTAGGCGAGCTTCAGCTACCTGTTGTGAACCAAGGTGTGTCAGTTGAATGTACACTCATAGTTCTAGACTGCATCAGACAAAGCCAATGCGGGCGAAAGCTGTTAACTCTGCATGATAGGGCTGCAGTTCTGGTATGGCAACTCAGTAAAAGAAATATGCTGGTAGCGGGAGAAGCCATCATTCACATCAATGCCTTACACAGTATCTATGAGGATGTCTGCTCGGAGGAATTGAGACTGGTGAAGGAGCCCCCACCCAGCTTAGTGCTGAGGGACGGTGCGGTTGCCAAGTTTTGCAAGGCTAGACCGCTTCCGTACGCGCTACGCGACAAAGTGGCAAAAACGTTGGACCGGCAAGCGCCGCTAGTCATAACATCGCAATAAAATATTCGGGGAGGGCGATCACCATGGCACCAGTGCTCAAAAAAATGGCGCAGACCAGTTTTGCAGACACTTTAAGGTCACCTTGAATCAGGCTTGTGCTCTTGAGAGGTATGTCATTCCGGTGATTGAAGACATGTTCGCTTCATTAAGCGGTGAAGTTTTTAGTACACTCGACCTGAAAGATGCCTACAACCAAGTGCCACTAGACGAAGCTTCACGCAAGCTGCGCATTATTAATATGCACCAAGAGCTCTTCTGTTACAATAGTCTGCCGTTGGGCATTTCATCGGCTCGTGCGTATTTCAAATGAATTCGGATAGCGTCTAGCGGCCTTGCCGGGATTACAGGCGTACTTGAATGACGTGCTTTCGTCAAGGCGGCAGGCAAGGGAGCTCGGCTGAAGAGTGTTGCAGCGATTTAGAGAGCCCGGCGTAAAGCTGCGATAAGACGAATGCAATTTTAGCCAGCTATTGGTTACTTATCTGGAACACTGCATCGATCGTCTCGGCCTTCACTTGACGAAAAAAAAACGCGGGAGGTATATGAATGCACTGAGGCCTCGTAACATGAGCGGTCTGCGGTCCATTGTCGCAATGATAACATCTTATGCAAGGTAGAACTCTTTGCTGGGCTAGTTATGCAAGGTTTCTGCTAAAATTGTCAGCCTTGCTGTCCCCGTAATATCGGTTGCTAGAAAAAAATTCGCGATGACAGTTGAACCACCCCAGGAAACTGAATTAGTCAAGACCAAACAGTGTCTCAAGGATGCCGAAGGGCTTGCCCATTCTGACACGTTAAAACAGCTGAAACTAGTGCGCGACGCTTCCACACACGACATTGGCGCAGTACTGTTTCACATAGTAGGCAGCGTCCACAGGCAGATTGGAGTCCGTTCAAGGACCCTCACGAACGCCGAGCGCAAATACAGCTCGAGCGTGAGGTGCTGGAACTAGTTGTTTGGGTCACGAGACTACGAGACAATCTTTTGGGCCGTGAATTCACCTTGGTCACAGACCATCAGCCTCTCCTGAGATTGCTAAGGGCCGACCGCCCGACACCTTTTATGGCTGCAGCCCGCTTTCAGCTTTGGGCACTCTATCTCGGTGGATATCATTATAAACTTCAGTACTCTCCCGAAGGCAACTGCTGATCTGATCTCGAACGTCTTCAGCAGGCTTCTGCTGCGATCATTCGGTCCTAGTACGGTGTCGCAAGAGCGCGTTTTTTCTTCGAAAATCCTGGAGGAAGGCACAGTCACGACACGAAAGCTGAAGGACCTCACAGACGTCGACTCGACACTAGATCGCGTCAAGCATAACGTCCTATAAGGTTGGCCTAGAAGCTCAAAAGGCCTTGAGCAGAGCCTGGTGGTATTTTTAACAGTAGACTCTAGCTGACCCTGGCACATGGGCTATTGCAGCCGTCGAGTGGTTATACCCGCCGATGCGTGAAAGCGATTGCTGCAATTGCTGCAAGGAACCCAGCAAGGGTCTTTGTTGATGAAATCTATGGCGCGATCGTCGTTTGGTGGCCAGACCTAGACCGAGAGATTGAGGAAATGTCGGCTAAGGGCAAGATCTGCATCGACAATTTGCCCATGTCGCCAGCCGCTCCACTAGCAAGCTGGTTGCGCATCCATGTCGATTTTGCCGGACCGGTAGAAGGCAACATGGGTCTTGTGCTAATCGATTCGCACACCAAGTGAATAGAAGCGCTTCTTCTGAAGCAAGCTACCGTGACAGCTACAATCCACTGTTTGCGGGACATGTCCAGCCGATTTGGCGTGCCCAGAACGATAGTTCTCGATAACGGAACGCAATTCACTAGTCGTGAATTTGCCACATTAATCGAGAACAATGGCAGGTCACAAGTTAGGACCGCCCTTTTCCACCCGCAATCCAATACGGCTGCCGAAGGAGCTGTCCGAATTGTGAGAGATGACCTGCGAAATTTGGGGCAGGCACATTGAAGCACTAACTTATCCGTCTACTGCTTAATTACGGAAGGACGCCACAGAAGAGCGGAAAGTCGCCATCAGACATGCTTCTAGGATACCAGATTCGATCGCGCCTGAATACGTGTTTCCTGAAGGGTAGTGGAGACGCACTGTTTGATAGCCAGGGGTAGCTGCCCCAAATGAAGAGTCGGGTGCACGTTCCCAACCATGGGAAAAGAGAGAAATGGATTCCTGGACATATGACATCTACTTCAGGCACCAGAATGGTTACAGTAGAAACGCCTGAAGCAATTGTCCAGCGGCACGTGGACCAGGTATGTCTTCGGCTACAGAAATACAGTTACCAGACACTGTCGAAGACGCTTGCCCGGACGGCGCTACATTGAGTCCAGAGGATTGAATTCGCATCGCAGCTCAATGTTAGACTGGGAGAATTTGCTTTGCCACCGATAGTGGGCGATTATTATGCAGATGGCCTTTTCGGCACTTCCGTCATGCGGAGCAGTAGAGCCAAGGGAAACCGCTCCAGTGCTACAATGCTCGACGAGGATGAGGAAACCAGTTGACTGATTTTAGAAGGAAGAAGTGTTGTGTCATTGTGCTGTGCCATTGCGCGGGCTATACACTGCGCAAGTTTGAAACTTCCTTTATAGCTTGCAATTTCCCCTCTCCAAGCCCTCTCTTACCTGGATTACTTAGCCACCCTCTGTTGTAATAAACGCCGGGTTTTTACCTGCCTTGTTTCCAGTCTCTATGCATTCGTTCCGTTCCTAGCGTGGCCTGTCGGCCGCGGCTGTTACAATTTATTTATTTTTAATTCCTTCCTCACGATAGAAAAGGAGGGGTTTAATGTGCGTCTCCCGATTGATTGCGAGGAAGTACCTTTGCAAGACAAACACGAAATACATTTGCAGGCTGTGAGGTTCGAAACTGGGTTTGGGCCCACCGGGGAGGGGGGGGGGGGCGCAGCGGGGTTTACGGAGGCTTTTCCAAGCGCAAACCTCTGTGAGAGCTGGGCACCAGGCCGGAGGAAGCTTGTACCTATTCTTACCGGTGGTTCGTTCGTCTCGAACGAACCACCTCCCGCAACCGAGACGAGCGCTCTTATCCCTCGCAGATCCCTCACTCCGGAGGTGGTTCGTTCGAAACCCGCGGCAGGACACGCACCGGGAAAAATGGGTATAAGCGTCCCTCGGCCTGGCGCCCGGCTCTCACAGTGGTGTGCGATTGGAAGAGGTTCCGCAAACCCCGCTGCGCTCCTTCTGGGGCACAATAGTTTCGAACACTTCAGCCTGCAATAGTGGTTCGAGCACCAGATAAGTTGGTTCGAAACCCAAAGGCGGACACCCACCGGTAAAAATGGGTACAAGCGTCCGCCGGCCTGGCGCTTGGCTTTTCGAGGGGTGTGCACTTGGGAGAAGCTCCGTAAACCTCGCTTATCTGGTGGGGTGCAGTGGGCTTTACGGAGATTCTCCCAAGCCCACACCCTTAGAAAAGCCGAGTGCCAGGCTGGGGGACGCTTTTACCATTTTTACCGGTGGGTCTCCGGCGTTGGGTTTCGAACTAACCCCCTCCCGCATCCTTCGCAGATCCCTGGGCCCTCGCACGACCCCACTCCACTCGAACATTCATGCCCCGAAAGCCGAAGACGCAGGAAGCCCGGCTTGTGATGGCTCTCTGGTCCCCCAGGTCCCATAAAGTGCCACAGAGCCTCTTAGGGCTCCCAGTTGGTGCAGTGCTTCAGGATCCGCGTGGGAGGGTCGATCGGGAAGAGGGTCAATATGTAAAGGGCGTTAGCGCGGTATTAGGGAGAGAGGTTGCAAACGGCCCTAGGATAGAGGGGATGCTAGTGAGAGAGAGATTGGAGAACGGGAAGTCATGTGTTTGGGGCCGCCTCCAAAAAGCGGCACGTCTATCATCTAAGGATGAGTGGGGTGTAATGTATAGCTGCCCAGTAGCTCTCTGAGCCTCAGTCAGTTCACTGATATGGGCACGTACTACGCCATGAAACGCATATCGCGGGCTGCCTTTGCCATGTGTGTGTTACCTGTTTATAGAGTTGGTAATCCGCTAGCCCGGATTACCAGAGTCGCCGGTATCCAAATCAGCTTCACTTGGCATGACGAGTCTTGCGCAGTAGACGAGCAATGCCAAAGGCAGAATTGTGAATTTTTCCACGCGGAAAATTTTGAATGGAAGTTTGGAGTCGACGAAAATGCAATTTCTTTTTGTATATGCAATGGCCGCAGATATCGCCGCCTCCTAAGGTTCTTAAGATGTAAGTTTTCGGTGGAGTGGAAGATTGAAAACTGGGGAGAGGAATGTACTTACTGCCGCAGCAGTGGCACTTCTGCCAGCGCAGGCTGTGCCCCACATGCGACTTCGGAGTCCGAGCCGTACTGTTTGTGTAGTGCCTTAGCACGGGGTACAAGGTGATTTCGAGGAGGCAGTGATGCATTTTCGAGAAAGGGGTTTAATAACAAGTTCCTAGTGGATGAGCTTAGCGTGTGGTCCGACTCAGAGATATGAGACGGTGGGGCGACCCCTGATGTAGGCGAGAGTCTTATATACGGAACATATTTGCGGGCTTCAGTAACCTCCTCAATGGTATTGCGGAAGACCAGGCTGTCAAACGATCGCTGGGTGGTTCCAAGGTAGTTGAGTGTGGTCCTGTAAACACTGAGAATGAGCATGTTTAAAGGGCTGATGTCATGTATTGCTAGTGGGTGATAGGAAGTGTTGCAGAGCACTGAACTGAGGAGAAAGACATGAAAGAGGCGACACAAGCCACGTTCTTTCCTTTCTTAGTGCCTTACCGTTACTCTAATAATGAAGGTCAGCATGGTGGCAGCAATATGCTGGAATTTTAGGACCATTTCTTGCTACTTATATTTGCTGGTATTATCTGTTGCTCTAAAATTCACAATGACGGAGAAGTCACGTAATTATAGTTACGGCATTGCAAATAATTTCTTAGGGACCACGTGACTACTTATATAACTGAGACCACGACTTGGTCTAGAGCATGTGTGACCGAGGTTCCACCCTTACCACTGCATTTCCTACAATACTAGAGACTGGCCTTATACAGTCCTCCTAGGAATGGGATATTGTGTGTGTCGCCACCATGTGTGTCCCCATTACAGGACCACTTCGGTCCACTAGTTTATGATATAAGAGTGATGTAAAACGAATCCACCCCATATGGCTCACATAATGGTTCTTCGAGATGAATCATAACGTGTGCAAGATATATATTCACATAGGCGATGTTTAGTGCTCGAAACCGTAATGGCAGTGCTATATTTGGGGGGCCGTCGCGGGCCAATCAGGGGTCGTAATTCGTCGCGTGGTACCAAAAGAATAATTTTGGGGGGATTTACTTGTGGGAATGGAATTGAGGACAAATGATTAGATTCTGTATATCTCGATCTAATGCTTTAATTGTGCGCCGGCGGCGTTCGAGGTCTTTGTCTTCTTCAGTGTTGTAGTTTTCGTCCCATTGAATTAGACAGGGCCCTCTGAAAGCGCTGTGGAAGAATGATGTGGAGCTCTGAGTTTTCCGCTGGACATGAGATCTCTATGCTGTTTGAGTGAGTTTGAGGCATTATAGCTGGTATTTGTTGGGCTTCTTCTGTCTCGTCGTCGACGTTATTATTTTGGTCTATATTGTTCTGTCGCCGGCGTAAAGAGAGTGATGCATATGTTATATGGTGCCCAATTTTTATGAACGGTCAGTGAGGTTATGGTGATATGTAGAAGAGATACTACAGACCCTTGCGGGATGTCTGCACTTCTGAGGATAAAATGTTCAGAGGTTAAGGGACTAAATTGTATTTTAGCTGCTCGATCTGTTAAGAACGCCTTAATGTATGCGTAAGTGCGCTCGCACATATCGAGTGAGGAAAGCGCAGTTAAATTGCGCTGGCGCCTAATGTGATCGAAGGCTTCGAAATATCCAAGCAAGGACTGTTTTCGTGTCCCCTGATGTGAGAGGATTGTAAATGTCGTGAGTTAAATGGAGCATGCTGTCCCGAGGCGACACATGCGGACGAAGATGACTGTGCTGCAGAAATGTAGGTCGTAGTCCGCATATGGCCGATAAATATGTTTTAAATAACATGCTCTAAGAGCTTTTGAGGCATAAGGTGATTGAAATCGGGAGAAGGTTCTGTAGAATGAGTGGCTTGTTCGGCTAGAGAATTAAGATTAATTTGGCATGCCGCCAATATTGGGGCAGGGTCCTTCAATCCAGCATTAGTTGAAGTGTCTATAATTTGCATGTTGGAAGTATCTTCAAGTTGCCGAAAAGGGAGATTGTGAATAGTTCTGAGCCTCGATAGGAGTTTGGACGCAGGAAATGAAGTGTCGCTTGAACTTCCGCCTCCGTGATTTCATCATGCAATATTTGCTGTAGGGCATCCACTTTAACGCGGATGAGCGGAAGGAGTGCACGGAGATGTGTACGTGCTTCTCAAGGTGTAGAGGAGGGCATTTGCTCATCCATGTATTTATGATCGAGGCAAGTGACATGGAGTTCGGTGGCAGATTTTCTGTGTTTGGCCTATGAAGTGGCGAATGAGTTGCCAGGTCCATATTTAGCATAGTTTTTAAGGTATGCTGCGCAAACCTGATTTCAGTTGAAGCGGCAGAGATCCTGTGAGTGTGGTTGAACTTCTGCATGTTAAACTCCTATGAGAGGATTCTTTAGTGTTATAGGTCTAAAAGGCTATGATGACTTTACCAGAGGTGGGCTAGGTGGCTGCCCAGGGTGGGAACCTACTCGATCGTGTCAGTATGTCGGATGGGAGTGTAGAGGCCCTATTTTTTATTTTATTTTATTCAGATACCCTAAAGGCCCGCTGGGGGCATTACATAGGGGGGGGGGACATAAGCAAGAATACAATTCATTGTTAAAGAAACAATCAATCAAACAAACAAACAACAAAAAAGAAGAACAAACAGAGCAATGGAGATGGTGAAGTAGCACTCATATAACAACACACCCAGAGATAACATAGCATTATATCCTAGAAACTGAGTTTAGTGCAATCGCGGGGAAAATTCATGCAAAAGAAAGAAGACAGCGGTAGGAAAAGAGACTGCAGAGTGGTCCAAAACATTTACCGTGAGTGTAATGATTCAAGGTAGGTTTCCAATGCTGACTGAAATAAAGATGGTTCTGTTAAGGTGGCGATTCTGGGTGGCAGTTCATTCTATTCTTTTATTGAAAGATTAATGGTGAATGTTTGTACTTTTCCGTCCGGGCAAAAATGGGTTTAACTTTATGGGCATGATCAACGCGATGTGACGTATGAGGGGCTGGAGAAATATGAGACCGGGTGAACGGAGTGCTATTATGATAAAGTGTATGAAAATACAATAAACGGGTGATTTTTCTGCGCACTGATAGGGATGGCATGTTGAGTGTTTCCTTCAGAGATGAAACGCTTTGATATCGTGAATAGGATGACAAGATGAATCGAGCAGCCTTATTTTGGACGGATTAAAGAATGTTAGTTAGGGTGATTTGATAAGGGGGCCAATATATTGATGCATAATCCAGAGAAGGACGTACAAGGAAATTATAAGCTTCAAGTCTGGTGTCCCTGTCGGCGAGATATAAGCGACGCTTGAGATAGCCAAGTTTCTTTTGTGCTTTAGACTTAATTTGGTCTATGTGGTCAGTCCATGTTAATGTATAATTTAGGTAGACGCCAAGGTATTTAATCGAGGAGACCGAGTCTGTTAAACAATTATTTATAGTGTAGATATTGGGAGAAGACTTTGAACCTATGGAAAACTTTATAGGTTTAGTCTTTTCTGCATTAATTTGCATCTGCCAGTTGCAGCACCATGCCGTTAGCTTGTCTAAGTCAGATTGCAAAGTAGTTGTGTCGTTAGGGCTGCTTATATCTCTGTAGATTATACGATCATCGGCAAAAAGCCGAACTGTAGAAGTAATATTATCAGTTATATCATTATTGTATATTAAGAATAAAAGCGGGCCTATTACCGAACCTTGAGGGACACCAGACCTGACTGGTGCTGGACTGGAAATAGTACTGTTGAGTTTAACGGCCTGAAGACGATTGGTGAGGAATGCTTCAAGCCATCTTATTGTCTTATTATCTAACTCCAGATTGCGTATTTTCATTAGTAATCGTTTGAGGTACACGGTCAAAAGCCTTTGAAAAATCGATGAAGATGCCATACACATAATGAATCAGATGCAATGAAGTGTGAATGTCTGTTACAAGTTCGTAAAGTTGAGTCTGGCATGAAAGCTTCGGACGGAAACCGTGCTGATTGTTTATCAGCAAATTGTTTTGGTTCAGGTGGGCCATAATGTGGGAGTAAAGAATGTGATCGAGCAGTGTACAGCTGATTGCTGTTAGCGAAATAGGCCGGTAGTTGCTGAAAAGTGTATTATCGCCAGATTTAGGTATTGGTAGAACATAGGCTAATCTCCAGTCATCAGGTACACATCCAGAATCAATTGATTGTTGAAATATAAGGGAAAGTATAACAGCTGAAAACTCACTTGTTTGCCTTAAAAGTTTAGCACTCACGCCGTCGGGTCCTGGGCTAGTGTTAAACGGCAGACGGTCTATAGCGCACTTCTCGCCATGGGCGGTGATGATAATGGACGGGTATGCGAACGGGATGCTTAGCCTGGGGAGCGTAAAGGAATCGGAGATTGGATGTTCTTGTGTGAATACGCTGGCAAAGTGCCTGTTAAACTGTTCGGCGCACTCCTCTGGTGGTAGTATGTTGCCATCTGTCCCTGTCATGGCTGGAATGGACTGATTTTGCTTAGGATTTACCATATTCCAGAACTTCTTAGGATCTGTTTTTAAAAGATTTGGGAGAGTGCTATTAAAATATTTCTTTTTCGCATCAGCGACTGTTTTTTCGGCAAGCCTGGAAATTTCCTTGCATTTCTGCCAATCTTCATGGGCATTTGACCGACTAGCCTTTCTATACGCTCTCTTCTTCCTGTTTAAGTGTCTTCCAACATCCCGAGAGAACCATGGGTCGCTTTTACGAGATGTTATTGTACTTTTGGACACACATGAATCTTCTATATATTTTAGCTGATCTCGAAATAAGCACCAGTTTTCATTAGTTGAACGGCTCGCGAAGCTGGAGTGAAA
Organism: Amblyomma maculatum; assembly: GCF_055883805.1. Taxonomy (NCBI): domain Eukaryota; kingdom Metazoa; phylum Arthropoda; class Arachnida; order Ixodida; family Ixodidae; genus Amblyomma; species Amblyomma maculatum. Next base: position 34,790,585 of record NC_139348.1, read on the forward strand.
CTCGCTTAAAAAACTATCTAACATGATATTTATTCTTTCGGTATCTGCGCGCGCATAGTTTAGTATTTGTTTTTTTTTTATTTTTGTTTTTTTCAGTGTGAGGTAGAGACAATGAGCAATGAACGGCTCTGTGATCGCTGATGTTTTCCATGACTTGAGTACATGCAAGGTCAGGACTGTTTGTCAGGATGAGGTCTAATATGTGATTTCCGCGAGTTGGTTTATCGACTACCTGGGTGAGGTGATGGTAGTGAAAGCCGGGAAGAAACTGAAGATATTTTGCGCGATCATGCTGTGTGTTAATAGATGAGGTGCTCCAATCTATGGCTGGATAGTTAAAATCACCGCATATGACTAGAAAACAGCGTGGAAATTTGATCGAGATTTGATCAATTGCGTCACTGAACAGTTCAGAGAAATTAGAGCGGCAGTCTGGCGGTCGATAGCAAGCACCAAGGACACAATGAATGTGCGAAAAGTGAACAGAGACCCAGATTATTTCTAGAGGCGATTCAATATCTATGAGCGATGGTTGGAACTGTTCCTTTACCGCAATAAGCACTCCTCCTCCTCTAGCCCCGATCCTATCTCGACGGAAAAGTACAAACGACGATGGGAACATTAGTTCACTGCTGGCGATGTCATTAGAAAGCCAAGTTTCAGTTCCCACAAGGATATCGGCAGAACAAGTGTGAATTATTGTTTTTGAAACTTTCGTTTTGTTTTTAAAACTGTTTTTAAGCGCTTTCATCCAGACGAATATGTCGGTATGGGCGGTGACTAGCGCGATTGCCGCGTAGCCCTAAAATGGTTCCAGCTGAAGATTCATATGTGGTGCACGCTTTGAATTTTTCTTCAAGTTCCATGGAGGTGAGGCTGATCTAATGGTCATCGCTTAATATATGCTGGGTTCTGCCCTTCTCACATTTTGAAGCGAAAGCCTCACTACACCAGGTAGTTCGATCCGTCGAGTATGCATGCTTTCACCTTCAGGGAGAATTAGAGGTCGACCCTCTGTATTAATCCTGGTGGTCGCCCTGTGACTTTGGGCTACCGTCAGATAGGCCACCATGTGGCCCCTGAGCACTGTCAAGGTCAAGATCACGTGACCTAGTGTTCACCATGTGAATTTGATGGTTTGGTTTGTAGGGTTTGACGTCCCAAAGAACCTCAGGCTATGAGAGACGCCGTAGTGAAGGACTGCGGAATTTTCGACCCCCTGAAGTTCTGTAACGTGCATTGACATCGCACAGCATATAGACTTCTTTCTTTTCGTTTCCATCGAAAAGCAGCCGCCGAGGTCTGGATTCGATCCCTCATCCTTGGGAACAGTCGTCGAGCGCCGTAACCACTGCGCCACCCCGGAGGGGCCCATGTAAATTTGAGGCATAGTCACGGAGGCGCCCGTGACCACAGTCAAGATCAAGGGCATGGTGCCGTCTGATATCCATAGTTTTCAGTTTTTGGAAGATTTAGAGGCCAAACTTCTGTGTCAAACTGGGTGGTCATCATGGGATTAGGGCATAGTCACGTAGCTAGAGCGGCCCGTGACTACTGTTAAGGTCAATGTCACGTCACTTCGCGGTTGTCCTATGACTGGGGGTCATCGTCATATAGGCATCCAAGTGGTGCATGACCCCTGTCAAAGTCAAGGTAATGTGAGGTGCCGTCGGGTATGCACGGTTTGCACCTCGAGACATATTTATAGGTCAAGCTTCTGTGTTAGTCCAAATGGCCGCCATTTTACTTTGGGGCATTGTTACGTAGACTACAGAGTGGCCCATATGGCCACTGTTAGGCCAAGGTCACGTGACCGGGCGATTTCCATGTGATTTTAGAGTATAGTAACGTAGGCCACCAAGTCGCCCCTGACCTCTGTCAAGGTCAAGGTCACTTGAGGGGACGTCAGTATGACGTGGAAATAGAGGGCGCTAAAGCGGCAATACACGGGTAGTCGCCGGGCTCTTGCCTAGGTTACAAAACTGCACAAAATGAAGGAGAACGAATAATCTGTTACAGTAGCGCGTCGGAATGTGTAGGAACGGTATGAGGCCATGAAAAGGCTGTGTGCCGAAGAGATCGATGAAGGGCTTTACATTTGGAGAAACGCACATTGTGTTTTATCCAAACTTAGCAATGAGTGTAGCCATGTATATCGAGCTTTCGCATCCCTCCACGTTTAATCAAAGTTAAACCCCTAGTTAATATTTAGACACCATCTGAAGACGAGGTTGAGGTTAATATCTATGCACGCGCTGTTGCTAGTTCACGCGGCTGTATAGCAGTTGTGGACTGAAAAAGTAAGATTTGAGGAAAAGTCCATAATCTATGGCCTTTATGTGTGGTTTTATTATGACCCCATTTCACATGTGGGATGTCCAAATTCTCACCGATGATTAGAGCGTTTTCCCGCCTATACGTATAAACTCAAGGAGAGATTCAAGCGAAACTGTCGGTAGTGAGTGTGAGTGGTATATGTTGGCGATGTAGACTAATGGACGAGAGAGGGTATAGTGCACAAACTCCATCCATGATGCGCACGTTTTGTCGCTGCCTGCTACACTTGAGACCCCTTTGCGTTTTCTGCCTTACGGACTCATTGGCGGTCGGGGGCTACAGCGTGAAGTCTAGAAAATCAGCTTTTTGAAATTTTCTATACGGCTTCTGCGTGAATCATAGACCAGCTGCCTGGCTAATAACATGAAATTCATTGAAAACTTGCCGCAGACGCCTGCTGTAAATGTATGAAATGTGCAATAAATTAGTGTAAATATACTGAGGTTATATGAACTTAGCATTGTGCAGGGAACTATTCTATTCCATGATTTTGTTGTGGCAACCAATGAGACAATGTGTTTTGATGATTTTTAAAGCATCGCAGCCGCGTTTAAAAATATTTAAAAAAGTATAAATCACGAAGCACTTCAGGTAAAATATTTCCACACATGTTATAATTTTAGGCAAGGTATGGCTCAAAACTTAAATGTCAAGCCGCGCTCTGAATGGTGGCGATGCTCAGAGTAACATGTGTATAATTAATAGTATGCCATTCGTTTGGGCTCTCCCGTAAAGATACGCCAGAAATGTAGTAGCTGTAGAATAGAGGTCATAATATTGACACATGCCATTCATAGACGACGAAGATTTCAACCGGCGATTCGGAGAAGACGACGAAGCGAAACAGTGCTCCGCTTTCGTGCTGCCCTGACTGGCTGTTGGTGTCCTTCGGTGTCAGAGTGCCAGAGCGCCTTCTGTGTAACGTTACGTTACAAATCTGGTGGAGGAATTGCCAGGTATCGATCCAGTCCTGCAGAATCAACCTGCCAATACGGAGCTTACCCCCGTACATCAACGCCTCGGCCGCCGCCTACGTGGAGAGCCCCCTGAATTCGGACCCCTTCCGGCTGCTACCAGGACGACGCATCCTCAGACGGTCGTCGAACCTGCTGCAATGACATCTGAGAGCAGGCTTCCCACCCACATCCTGTGTCATCAGCCGCGAACACCCCCCTCCTTTCATGGCGACGTGTTCGAGGACGCCGAGGACTGGCTTAAGAACTACGAGCGAGTTGCTCGTTACAACGGGTGGACTGATGAGCGCAAGCTCCACAACGTGTACTTCGCCCTTGAAGAGTCTGCACGGACATGGTTTGAAAACCATGAGGCTGCCTTCCCATCCTGGGCAGCCTTCTGTCGTGATTTCAAAGCCACCTTTCCTAGCGCCGACCGCCGGGAGCGAGCAGAAGCTGCGCTACACTCGCGCAATCAGCGCCCGAACGAGAGCGTGCGTATGTTCTTTGAGGACATGACACGCCTTTTCAAGCGTGCAGACCCACAAATGCCTGAAGATAAGAAACTGCGTCACCTGATGCGGGGCGTTAAACAAGAACTTTTCGCCGGACTGGTGCGCAGTTCACCGCGCACTGTGGAGGAGTTTCTCAGCGAGGCAGCGACCATGGAGACAACGCTGCAACACCGAGCCCGTCAGTACAACCGTGACGTGAACATCATTGGGTACCCCGCACCTCCACCAGATTTGTAACGTAACGTTACACAGAAGGCGCTCTGGCACTCTGACACCGAAGGACACCAACAGCCAGTCAGGGCAGCAAGAAAGCGGAGCACTGTTTCGCTTCGTCGTCTTCTCCGAATCGCCGGTTGAAATCTTCGTCGTCTATGAATGGCATGCGTCAATATTATCTCATGATAATATTGTCGTATAATATGGTCTTATAATTTCTTATTTTGGTAATAAGAAAAGCTTTAACTGCGGCGGGGGAATTCTTTGTTGCGGTTACCACAGACTTGAGTTGTATCCCATTATTTCATGTATGAGAAAAAGGTTTTCTTCTTTCAATCGAGATTTAAATCTTCTGTGGCTTTTTCCACTTCATTAACGCTAATCTCTCTTTCGAGCTGCAGTGTTATATCTTTATTTAAAGTTGGCATAGCAGAGAAGAAATCATCTTGGAATTCTGGCTTATTTGGTGTTCAATGAATGAAGAGTTGTGTACAGTATTTTTCAAAAGCAGTTTTGATAATGTCCTGGTCCCGTGCTATCGCGCCATTATACTCAACCTCTGATATCTCTCTGAACTTAGCATACGCTGTTTCATCAGATGAAGCCCGTTTTGTCTATTCTTGTCCTGCCAGTAGTTTTTCTGAGCAGTCACGAAGTATCGCTCCTCAAAAACGATTTCCGTCGACTTCCTTTAATCTTTTGTTTCTCGTTAATAATTCTGGCTCCGAACATACCACGGACATTAGTCTCTAGCTATACCAAACTCTCTGACTCCAGTCTTGCATTTCTTCCCTCATTCCGCTCTCACACTTCGGCGACCAATGGCTGCTAAGGCTATATTCGTCTTTTTATCGTGTTACTTTACTCTTTTGCATCTGTACCTTTTCCTCAAGTGAATTCCTCCTTTGTCGATTGCCCTGTAAATACACTGAATATTTTTTGCCCTATCACCAGGAATAGCCAATGTCGTCCATCATTCTAACGTTTCTGTGTTCGCACGTACATACCTATCAGAATGTCCCACTATGTCATGCGCTGGCTGTTTTCCGTACGATTCTCTTTCTACTAAAGATATATCTCGTGCAGTTCTGCATGTCATAGTCCATCTTTTAGCTTCACATGCGACCAGCGAAGCAGCGGCGGCAATATTTTACTTACCGCAATGCCTTTGCATATGAAAACCCTCAATTAAGCATCCTGGTTGGTATGTGATGAATAATAGCTCGACGGGTAGCGACGTGTTTCAGTAATGCTCGAGCATAATTGCTATGTTCTTTGATAAAGGCAAATTTATTTATTGCACTTTCACTTGGCGGGCTTCTAAACGGTTCCAGGTATGAACGAGCGACATAAGGTCGGACGAGTTACAGCGAATGTTGCTTGCAGATAACGTATATGCTCACGGGAGTCCATGCAGTGATCGATAATGGAAAATAGCTTTCATATTTGGAAACGTTTTGTTGTTTTTAAATTTTAATCCCATTTAACTTGGACGCAGAACCCGTATATCAAAATTTGCCTTTTCAACCTTGCATAAACAAATCCTGAAGGTATAGGAGCACATCCAACCCCTAAAATACAGGACCTGTTCACAGCTCCCCTATCCTCTAAACTACATCCCGCATGCGATATACAGGAGTTACAGACCTATATGCATGTCCTGTGTGTCTGTGATGATGGTGATTGTGGCGAGTGTGCGGGTGGCTCGAAAGGAAGTGAAGTGTGGCCGCGTGCGGGGCGTGCCAGTGCGCGTGAGTTTGTTCCGACAAGCGAACGGGTCGGACGTTCCTGGGCGTCGTTGGCGGCGGAGTTCATCGTCCTGGGCCTGGCGTACAAGGCCGGCTCGCCAGCACCTGCCGGGCACCTGGTCCGGGGTCTGGTACTGCCCAGCTCCATCGTGCCTGGCCGCCACACTTGTGCTGCCGCACTGGTGCCGCACTTTGCAGTACCCGGGCGTGACGCGGTACCCCGCGGTACACCGCAGTACCCCGGACTGTGAAGCAGACGCCGGACACAGACGCCGGTGCGTGGCCTGCCGCGCTACCGAGTCCTCGGGCGACTGGCGTGAACGGAGCACCGGCGGACTCGCCTGCACCGGCATCTAGTCCACGAGCGGAAAACCAGAAGTAGGACGGTTTTGTGTTGGGACATATCCTATTAGGATAAGCTAGGCTGTATGCATGTCTGTTGCCAGTTACGTTAATTGGTCAAGAAAAGAAAAGCGTCCGTGTGTCTGTGAACCTGCTCTGCTACCTGCCCAGAGCTCCTGAACGGACCTGGGCCCATATATAACATCACAATTTAGCGAGCCTGCCAGGATCCTAGAAATTAGTAGATTCAAGGAACTAATCATTCAGAGAGAGGGCAGAGAGTCGAGGACGGGTTCACACGCATCGCGACGTTTGAGCAAAGATGGACCTAGAGCGTCTAGCCGCGTTGGGCGCTCAGCTCGGTTTCTCAGGCTCCGAGCTGAGAGACTGGATAGATAAGGAACGCGCGGAGCAAAGGGCCAAACGTGCTGCTGAAAGAGAGCAAAGTCGCATAGCCGCGGAGAGAGAGAAAGAAATCTTGGAATTGAAACTCAGACTCCAAGAAGGAGCGAGGAGCAACACGACAGATGATATCGAGCCCATAGTGTCAGCGCCACAAGTACAGCTTTTCAACCCTCAAAAACTGCTACCCCTATTTGACGAGCGACGAGATGACCTGCATGCCTATTTGCAACGGTTTGAGCGTGTGGCAGTGGGACAGGACTGGCCTCAAGATAAATGGGCGATGGCCGTAAGTATGTTCCTAACTGGGGAAGCCTTGACCGTGATCGGCAGGATGTCAGCTGCAGATTCATTAGATTATCAAAAGGTCAAAAAGGCTCTTCTGCAGCGCTTTAAATTCACGGCTCAAGGTTACCATCAGAAATTTCGAAAAGCTCGAGCAGAAGATGGCGAGACGGGAAGGCAGTTAGCCGCCAGGCTTTCGGGTTACTTCGACCATTGGATCGAAATGGCGAGTGTTCCCAAAACATTTGAAGACCTGCGCGATCATGTGATCGGTGAACAGTTCCTGCGGTGTGGCCACCCGAAACTCTTTGTGTTTCTGAAAGAACGCGAGTGCAAGACACTCGACATCATGGCAGACGCAACCGATCGATACTTGGAAGCTCAGAACTATTCGAACATCGGTAAAGTCCCTGACGAAGAGAAACCTCATACCAAGAGTTCCGTCAGCCTGCCGAATAAACCCCAGTTGCGGTGTATGTTATGCAATCGTCCAGGACATCGGGCTTCCGATTGCCGCACGTCCACTAGACCGGTGCTCAAGTGCAACTCGTGTGGAAAGGTCGGACACAAGGCCGAAAACTGCAGGAATCGACACCAAGAGGAAGAACAGAGTGCCGCATGCTCTGCAATTCAGGCTCCCAAACGTGCTGATCATCTTGACTGGCATACGGCCCGGAGCCCATCCGACTCTAGCAGTTGGGCGCAGGTCAGTAAAGACGCACCTCAGAATTCAACAGGAAGAATGCCCATTGTAGAAGGGTTTGTGATGGGGAAACAAGTGTGCGTGCTTCGAGACACTGGTAGTAATGTCGTTATTGTCCGCCGGGGTTTGGTCCCAAAGAACTGCTTCACAGGGCAGACCGAGAGGATAGTACTTGTCAATGGTACGGTAACCCAGTTACCGGTGGCAAGAGTACCAGTGGACACGCCATATTTCAAAGGCGAGGTGACCGCACTTTGCATGAAGCGGCCCTTGTATGATCTCGTGCTTGGGAATATACCAGGTGTCAGGGCCCCAGATGATCCCAATCACGACTGGATGACCTCAAGCAGCCTAGAGCTTCATACCTCGCAAGATTCCCGAGAACAGGAGCGACCTGTGAATTTTAGACGATGTGTTGCAGCCTTGGCCAAGCCAACAGAAAAGAAAACACCGCAGTGCGTGCCACCCATTCTTCTGTGTGACATGACAAAGGACCAGTTAGCAGAAGAGCAGCAGAAAGATGTATCCTTAAAACGGCTCTTCCTTAAGGTAGATAAGGAATTCCGATCAGGTAAAAATAATTCGTACCATTTTTGTGAAGAAGAGGATATTCTTTATCGATATTACTGTATGACATCGGGAAGGATCTTCAAGCAGGTTGTTGTTCCACAAAAACTCCGGCAATCAGTCTTACAAATAGCACATGAAAGTATTATGGCCGGACATCAAGGGATCAGACGTACTACTGATCGTATACTTCAGGACTTTTATTGGCCTGACATACATGGAGATGTTAAACGATTCGTTAAGTCATGTGATAAGTGTCAGAGAACAACACCGAAAGGCAAAGTTGGCATTGCCCCTTTAGGCAACATGCCACTGATTACCACTCCTTTCGAACGAGTGGCCGTCGATCTCATAGGACCTTTCTCACCTACGTCTGATAAAGGAAACCGATATGTGCTCACCTTGATTGACTTTGCAACACGGTACCCAGACGCCGTCGCCCTTCCAGCTATTGATGCTGTGCATGTTGCTGAAGCGCTCGTTGAGATGTTTTCCCGCATTGGCAACCGAAAGAAATGGTGACCGATCAAGGAGCCACGTTCACCTCAGAGCTCATGAGTGAAGTTGGTCGTCTTCTTTCCATCAAGCTTCTGAAGACATCACCTTACCATGCCATGGCAAATGGTCTTGTGGAGAAGTTCAATGGAACATTGAAAACTATGCTGAAGAGGATGTGCCAAGAGAAACCTAGGTCTTGGGATCGGTATCTGGCACCGTTACTGTTTGCATACCGAGAAGTTCCACAAGCAAGCCTTGGGTTTTCTCCTTTTGAGTTGATTTACGGCCGTCATGTGCGAGGACCACTAACAGTACTGAAGGAGCTCTGGACCAATCAGCATATCGATGGAGATACTCGGTCAACGTACACCTACCTCGTCGAGCTCAGAAACCGTTTGGAGGATACGTGCCAGATTGCTCACGAACAACTAGCACGAGCACGTCAGAAACAGAAACTGTATTATAACCGGAAAAGTCGGCCCAGAAAACTGTTACCAGGTGACAAGGTTCTGATTTTGTTACCGACTGAATCCAATAAGCTGCTCATGCAGTGGAAAGGTCCATACGATGTGATAGACCATAGAAACGATGTGGACTACATCGTGGACCTAGGACATAAAAGGAAAAATTTTCACATTAACATGTTGAAGAAGTACGAAGAACGAAACCCTCCGACTATTCATCCAGTCTCAGCAGCTGCTGAACTCGACTCCACCTCACCGGACATAGAGACACCTGAAGAGGACTCAGTAGAACTACCTTCTGTGAGCTTGCATCGAACGCAGTGCGCAACGGACGTCAAGTTGGCGTCAAGTCTCTTGGAAGTGCAAGCTGAAGAAGTGCGTGGCTTGCTCCAAGAATTCGAGGGGATTTTCTCAGACTTGCCGGGAAAGACCACATTCACAGAGTGCGCTCTCAGATTGACATCTAATGAACCCATACATATTCCGCAGTACCCTATTCCATTTTCTCTACGTGAAAGTGTAGAGAAAGAGGTGCAGGAAATGTTGAGGATGGGGATCATTGAGAAATCGAAATCCCCCTATCATGCTCCAATAGTAGTCGTAAAGAAACCTGACCAGACACTTAGACTCTGCATCGATTTTCGGGAGCTGAACAAAGTATTAATTTCGGACAGCGAGCCAATACCACGCATTGAGGAAGTTCTTACTCTTGTCGGCACGAAGACTTGCTTTTCCAAGTTTGACTTCACAAAAGGGTACTGGCAAGTGCCAATGGCCTACAACAGTCGTGAGAAAACAGCGTTTTCTAGCATGTCAGGACTGTACCATTTTCTATACATGCCGTTTGGAATCAAAACTGCCCCTGCGGTGTTCGCGCGACTCATGAGGACTGTGCTGGGCGATGTGAAGAACGTTTATCACTACTTCGATGATGTTGTCATCGCCACTGACACATGGCAGGAACATATGGAAACGCTGAAAACAGTATTCGCGAGGATCAAGCGGGCACACTTGACCATAAAACCGAGCAAGTGTGAAATAGGAGAGCCGTCTATCTGTTTCTTAGGTCACCGTATTGGAAACGGCAGCGTAGAACCCCTCCTAAAGACCTTAGACAAGATATTAGGGGCGAAACAGCCGACAACAATGAAAGTTAGGCAGTCGTTTCTTGGATTGACTGGTTATTACCGGAAGTTTATTCCCCATTATGCCGAAATCACCAAGCCCTTGACAGATCTCATCAGGAAAGGACAGCCTAATGCCATTTCTTGGCAACCAGTGCATGAACATGCGTTCACAGTCCTGAAAGCAAAACTCAGTGAGACTCCTATTTTACAGGCTCCTGATCTCTCGAAAACCTTCGTGCTTCGTACAGACGCATCCACCATAAGTCTCGGAGCAGCACTCTTGCAAACGGGCAACAATAGTATTTTACATCCAGTTGCCTACGCTAGTCGCAATCTGCTGCCCCGAGAAACACGCTATTCAACGATTGAGCGAGAATGTCTAGCTCTTGTCTGGGCAGTGCAGAAGTTTCATATTTATGTGTATGGCAAACATTTCACCATCCAATCTGATCACCAGCCCCTCCAGTACCTGCAATCCGCGAAGCATATGAACAATCGAGTGTTGCGGTGGAGTTTATTCCTCCAGGAATACAACTTCAGCATAGACTACATAAAAGGGAGCGATAACGTTGGTGCCGATTACCTGAGCCGTGTGTGAAAGGTGTAGTAGTGTGTTTTCTGACTGGAACGGGATTTAGAAAAAAAAAACGAACTCGTGTGTTGCATTGTGGATTGTGAATGGTGTGTGGATTGTGACGAATTTTTGTGTGTTTCTGCTTTGTGGTTATTTGTGTAGTTTGTGCATTTATTTCCCGCCACGCCTCCCCCCTCCCGGCGCCAGAACAGTTGCAAGAAACTGTCTTGGAACGGGGGGAGGTTGTGATGATGGTGATTGTGGCGAGTGTGCGGGTGGCTCGAAAGGAAGTGAAGTGTGGCCGCGTGCGGGGCGTGCCAGTGCGCGTGAGTTTGTTCCGACAAGCGAACGGGTCGGACGTTCCTGGGCGTCGTTGGCGGCGGAGTTCATCGTCCTGGGCCTGGCGTACAAGGCCGGCTCGCCAGCACCTGCCGGGCACCTGGTCCGGGGTCTGGTACTGCCCAGCTCCATCGTGCCTGGCCGCCACACTTGTGCTGCCGCACTGGTGCCGCACTTTGCAGTACCCGGGCGTGACGCGGTACCCCGCGGTACACCGCAGTACCCCGGACTGTGAAGCAGACGCCGGACACAGACGCCGGAGCGTGGCCTGCCGCGCTACCGAGTCCTCGGGCGACTGGCGTGAACGGAGCACCGGCGGACTCGCCTGCACCGGCATCTAGTCCACGAGCGGAAAACCAGAAGTAGGACGGTTTTGTGTTGGGACATATCCTATTAGGATAAGCTAGGCTGTATGCATGTCTGTTGCCAGTTACGTTAATTGGTCAAGAAAAGAAAAGCGTCCGTGTGTCTGTGAACCTGCTCTGCTACCTGCCCAGAGCTCCTGAACGGACCTGGGCCCATATATAACATCACAGTGTCTTCCTACTAGTCCTGCATCCTTCTTTATGAGTCCTTTAGCCTCCACATCAGTGCCTAAATACTCCCCTATTATTTCATAAAGACCTATTAAAATTGCAAATGGGTTTTTCAATAGGGCTGATGATTTTATTGCTTCCAGCACTGTCTGAAATGTTTTCAGATGATCTTTAATGCTTGAGGAGAAGACAACTACTTCGTCTATATATATAAAAAAATTTGTCACTTCAGGTCAGCCATGATGATATATATTACACGCTGGAACGTCACTGGTGCAGAACAGGGGCTGAATAGAATTACCTTGGAAATACCTGGATTACCTAAAGAGGCCGTCTGGTGGGATGAACGTGGTCTTCTCGCGGTCTTTTTCGTTAACTTCAATTTGCCAGTAGTTCCCCTTCAGGCCCATCGAGGAGAAGTACTTGGCGTTGCAGAGCCGATCTAGTGCGCCATCGAATGGGGGGAGCGAATAGACATCCTTTTTTGTTATGCTATTCAAGCGGCGGTAACCAACGCAAAAACTAGGTGTACCGTCTTTCTTAACCAGAATGATGGGAGCCGCCCATGGGCTGTTCGATGGCTGGATAACGTCGTCACAAAGCATTTCATATACTTGCTCGCGGGTGGCTTGGAATTCGTGTGGCAATACACGGTAGAGGCTTTGACGAAGAGGTCGGGCGTGCTCGTCGGTGATAATGCGGCGCTTTGCCAACGCAGTCTGTCGCACCTTTGACGGTGAAGAAAAACACTCGCTGTAGCTTCAAGAAGACGCCGAATCCGGTATTGTCTGTCTCGGGGTAGGGCTCTGTTGATGTCGAACGTGGGCTTCTTGATAGGTTGTGTGCATAGTATCCGGGTTGGCCGGGGAGGGCAAAAAGATTTCGGATATCCGCAAGCTCGTTGAGGAAAGCAGTAGTCGTGTCCTTGTTAAAATGCCAGTATTCTTCGGTGAAATTCGTCACCAGTACCAGAGCCTGCCCACCTCGGATATGGGCGATACCTCTTGCGTGCGAGCCCTCTTTCCAAAAGCAACTTGGTGCTTCCTTTGACGCCGCCTTCGGCGGTTTTTATGCCTGCGTTGTCCACGCAGGCAATGACGCTCGATGGGGGCGGCACGGTCAAGTCTCCTTCGAGGACAGTTACAGCGAGGTGACGCATCGATGTCCTCGTAGAAGGTATGACATTGTCCGTTGAGAGCTTGATGAGTTTTGAGTGAAGGTCGATGATCGCTCGATGTTCGTTCAGAAAATTCATTCTCAAAATCAGGTCGCGGGAACACTGCTGCAGGACCACAAAGCTGATAGGATAAGTACGCTCATACATTGTTGCTCTTTCGATGCGTCATCCTCACGGCGTATTAAGGTTACCACATGCGGTGCAGACGGTGAACTCTCCACTGACGACAGAATAGTCGGCTCCACTGCCCACTAAGGTGGTAACCGTGCGACCGCCGACACCAACTTCGAGGTCACTTGTTCGTATCCTCGTATTGCATGTTGGCTTCGGTGTATGATCTCGGCTTCGTCGTGAACCGAACTCGTGCCTGAGACACAACATTGTGATGATGCTGGGCAGCGGTCTCACTTTGAAGTCTGGGTGCGTGATCATCTTGGACATCTTCATAAGGAGCGTCGGCGTGAAAACTTCATCGTCGTCGTCAGCGGCGGAGGCTCTTCGTGATTTCTTAGTTAAGCATCCTCACGTCCAGAAGTTGCTCTCTTTAGTTACCTATGTGCGGGCTAGGGGACGTAACATCGGCCCGGAGACGCACAGCGGGACCTGAGCTGCGACGGGGAGCGTGACGGACGACTTGGCTGCGCGTGCTCTCCCCTTCGCAAGAATTTGTCGATCTCCAGGAAGGGGGCGTGGGGCATTGATGGCGAAAGCAAGCAGACCGATACGCCTGTATGGACTAAAGATGTTTCAGAATGGTCGGTTTTTTGAAGTCCTTCAGGCGTCCCATTTCCTGGGGCTTGATAGTCGTTCTAGACTTGGAGTGAGTTGTAGCGCCGGAGTCGTCGCCTGAGGAACGCCCAGTGCCTGCTGAACTCTTCCCGGACGACGTCCGTCCGCAAGTGCCACTACCTGAGGTTGTTGGGATGTTGGAAGCTGTCGGCGCAGCTCTTCCCGAACGACTTCACGGATAAGGTCTCGCACGCTGTCTTCGCTTGTAGGTGATCCGCTGTAGGGGCTTGCATACACCGCTTCAAGTGGTCGACTGTATTGGCGCATGTGCGCCTCAGTGGTCCTCTCGATGAACGCTTCTTTTTCGAATTCGGCCACTGTTGTTGGCGGATTCCTAGCGACGCCTGCGATTCCTTCACAGATCTAATTAACAGTTTCACTTTCTCCTTCGTCATGCTTGGATTAGCGTGACGAAAGAGGCGCTTCATTTTCTCGACAGAAACGAGAACAGAATTGTTGGGGACCTTGTACTTAAGAAGCATTTCTGCACTATTTTTCACTCGCGAGCTGTTTCAACTGTTCCTTCGGGAAGTTCTCTTAAGTCGTTAGCGACGACTCGTGGCTTTCATGCGATGTCCGCGCTGTCCCAACAAAAGCAGAGAAGCTTCAAGGTACCTTTCCAGTTGTTAAATGCGGCGACTAGTTCTTAATGGTCTAGCCAGTCTACAGGACCTTGTCCCCCAGTACCGCTGAAAATGGGACGCTGTCGGGGCTGCTAGATCACGACAGGTATCATAGACTGGGCCATTGTCGACGTTGGGGCCTTCTTCTGGGCTCGAACGGGGTCCGGCAGCAGACCGTGTTCAAGTTGGAGCCCTTGAAGTCGGCGGCTAGGTCGGTGACCTGTAGGCTAGTCCCCCAGGATGACAGGTACGATGCTGAGGTTTTCGCCTGAAGGAGCAGGCTGGATCTCAAAAGGCAACACCTTCAGCAGATGCCACGTGTCGGTGACGCCCCGAAACCAGCAAACGAAGAGACTGGCGTTGGATTGAATGAACTCTTTATTGAGCTGACTTGCGCCCACAAAAGAACTAAGCGATTTGGTGGTGGCAATAACAGCAAACGTGCTCACTGGTCGTCGAACAAAGAATACCCATTTCAATTGCCAGCGCTCAATTCAAATCGGCGAAGGAACGTCTTGATAAAACTTCGAACGATGGCAACGTTGTAGAAACACAAGAACGTGGATGGAATCCTTCAAGATGCATCTCGGAGCATCTTCTGAAACAATGGAAATGATAAAGCCGCGGCTCGCCACAACGATTATGAACAAACAAAGAATACATAATCTATGCGCGCGCTACATTCACAGTGATAAGGCCATATGTCGGCGGCCGCTAAAAGAAACAAAAATTGAGCTTTGAATGGTTCGTGGCCATATATATACACATATGATTTTGTTACTTCACCCGAGCCAAAGTAGCATGTGTTAGATTGCCGCCAGCCATATGTAGCGAAAAAATTACTCCAAACTGCATAGAGAGTATTGATTACTTCTTTTTCCAGGAATATTTTGAAGTTGAAATGCTCCATAACATAATTTATTTATTCAGTCCTCAAAGGCCTCATTTAAGGGATATTACATGAGGGGTGGGCTTGGATAGGATAGGAAATACGTTAATTTCTCTTGGAAGGTCTTGTGCTCGTAGCAGGAGAGGCCCATCTTCCTTCTTTTCACAGGGTCGGTGTCTATTCCAAGGCTCTGCTGAGCTTCGCTGCCCGCTGGGCGTGCTGGATCAGACCTAGTTGGCAACCCAGATCGCCGCCGGAGAGCCGGCTCTCCCACTTTTTGGCACTCGGGTTTTTACGAAAGCTATCGTTATTTCTACATTCCCACGTGATGTGGTATAACGAAGGTTGGCTATCACACCACGGGCCGGTGTCCCGATATTGCGACGGGTAAAGCTCGCTAAGGATATGCAGGTTTGGGAATGTTCCGGTCTGCAGTCTTCGCCAGTACACTGCCTCTTGTTTTATATCCCGATGAGGCGGCGGATAGCGGATCCGTACCTCCTTATAGTAGTTCAGAATGTCACGTAGGGCCGACTCGCTCGGGTAGATCGTCTGATTGGGAGGAAGCTCGGCTCGTGTACCCTCGAGCTACCTCGTCGGCGCGTTCATTCCCCGCTATGTCTTTGTGTCCTGGCACCCAGTAAATGTTGCGTGTGACTTTTGATGGGGGCTTGGAGTATGGCAGCTAAAATAAAAAAAAAATACAATGGTTCAACGCTGCTGAACCAAATATTGAGCGAAAGCATTAGCTGCGGGGGACGAAACGTTCGTCTTCTCTTTTTCTTCTTCCTCAGCCCACATATAAAGCCCGCTTTAGTCAACAAGTATGAACGTGTCTTAGTGGCCTATAGGGGTAACGTGAATGCCAGAGTCCTAGCAGGCTGATTCTGACATAACCGTCCCATGTGAAACGAGAGACCCAAGTTGGCAGCTCCTGCCAGCCCACATATAAAGCCTCGCTTTAACCAAGCCGTATGAACGTGTCCAGCTCTCACCCTAATGTCACGTGGGATGGAACGTCACAGCGTCACGTGGGTGCGGCCGCGCCCCGCTGAAGGCTCGAAACCTAGAGCAGTATTGCTTCCGCAATAAAATTACTTTTGATAACAGTCTTGAAATGATGAATGTTGGTTAGTGAGGCGAAATGGTCGGGAAAGTCGTTCGTTCCAATCCAGGGCAGCGCGGAGAAAAAAATTATTTTGGAATGTTGTCGTATGGGCGCGCTGGGGGTAGACGGCAGTGGAGTGGAGAGGACGAGATGACCGATGGGCTTTACGGATGAACACGTTGTCAGGTGGCACGCTGTGGTAAAACTTATGATAAAGAGAAAGGCGAGCTAGTTTCCGGCCCAAAGCTAGATTATTGAATTCGTGTTTGGATTTTAGTAGGGTAACACTGGTGCGATAGGAGTGCGATAACAGGCTACAGTCAGCCAAGAAAGTAGAAACGGTTTTTAACAATGCTGCGCCTACGAGTTCCGGAGAGTTAGCAATTAGTAGACTACAGTAATCAACATTTTCTGAGTCCTGAGGCTGAAGATTCTGCACAAGCACCTGGCACAATCGGGCGTTGCTACTGTTTTGAAAGCAGCAGCTATACTACAGAGAGCATGGACCGAGTCGTCAGGCATAACCTCTGAAGTGTTAATTCCAACCGATTTCAGCTTAGAATTAGGCGCGCCAGCCGGTGCGTCTCGGGTCGCTGTTGCCAGCCCAAATATGACATTTGCGACACGTAACATTCTATCCAGCGATTCTACGCAGGGTACAGCTATGCGGAAAAAAGGTTAAAGCAAAGACATCACTAGAGGGCTAATAATTGCCCCGCACTCTGGCACAGCGTCGGGCTTTGCGAGCAGGCTTGGTACTTTTGCTATCGGCGCGTTCGTACACGCTGCACCGAGCCTTATTGTCAGCCGCTCCAGAAACACGTCATTAGTGTTAATCTTTTTGCAACACGCCTGAACATCTGCAGGTCCGGGCGACGTGTAGACTGCGATAATGCCGAGTCCTGTCAAAGTTACCATCGCCACCACCATACCACGCACTCAGGGAACCACGTTTATGGTGGAATGAGTTCGCGTGGTTGATTTTATACAATGGCACAATCATAATTACCATCAACAGTACTATCGACAGTGCTGTTGACAGAAAATCACAATTACTATCGATGAAACTATCGGTAGTGCTATCGATAGTTTTCTATCATTGATTGTTCAATAGTGACTCAACTACGTATAGTATTGATAGTGCTGTCGATAGTTTTGCATCATTAGATTCATTCATTCATTCAGGTAATATGCATCCAGGTCTATTAAGGGTTCTGGAGTACTGCCCATGCTTCATGCAGCTTGCTAAGTCGGTGTCGCAAACCCCCACTTTTACGGTCAAAAGAGGCGCGGGATCCACTTTACGGTTACCCGTCGTCCCTCTATGAGGTTTGAGAACACATTTAAAAGTTAGGCCGGTCAACCCACGAAGTACGTGTGTCGGTGTGTGATTGAGGAATAAGTTCAAATAGGTCACTCTATTTTACCACGATTGAAATATTTATAGATAGTAGTCCTATTTACACTGAATAATAATAGAGTACAATAAAAAAATGAAACGCCACGACAAGAATGTGATCAAAAATAACTCGGCAAATGACAAGAGGAAAACCCGACATTGAATATAACGCTGCGATAAAAAGAAGATATATAAAGATAGCAAAGCAAGTATTCTAGATATAGTAAGTATGGGCAAAAGTCACATAGAAAACACAGCGGAAAATATTACTAAGTCTGGTAAAGGTTAACAAAAGCGAAAATAATGTTCGATTGAGCAACAATTTGTGGCGAAATGGAGTTCTCACGACTTTTTTGCGAGTTGAGGCATCGAAGGCTGGTTTGCTCGGTAGCGGCGGCCGTACAGGTGAGGAGCTGATGTCGATCGCGGGCACGGTTAAACAAAAGACAATTTCCCAGAGCGGCCGCGGAGAGACCCGGAAGACTGAATCTTCCCAGAGCGCACTGACGCGGGCGTGCTGCTGTATGCGTTATGCTCTCGGCTGTCTACGCAGCGCCCGTGTGAAGAATGTGCGGCCGCTGCCCCATCGGCTTGCTCAGAGGAGTGGCGGGGTCCCGTGAGTTTTGCTCTATATCTGAGGCAGTAGCTCCCACAACTTCCGCTGTATACTAGGTGAGTCAGCTTGTGACACTGCCCCCCCCCCCCCCCCCACACACACACTGAAGAATATTCCCTCTGAATATTCTAGACATCCAAAAGCGCTGAGAACGACGTTATTACGCCCCGCAGAGGGGTGCAGTAGATTGGGTTTGTTCGATGCACTGAAGATCGTTCGTCACTCACTACGGTTCATGACGCGCACCATATACGCACTGATCAGAACCCGTACAGCACCACAACACTCTAGTTCGTCAGTCATGTCTTGAGCACAAGTCACAAGTCATGGATCACTGATAACAATCAAGTGAGCACAACTATAGACAGGCACATAATGTATGATTTTCATTACACACTCAACACAATGCAGCTAGGCAGTAGTGCAAGCCGAACAACTATTCCAGCCGGCTAATGTAATCGGCTCCCACGTTCTCGGTACCTTTAATATACTCGACACCGAAGTTGTATTTCTGAAGCTTTATACTCTAGTGAAGAACGCGGCTGTTCGCAGATTTTGTTTCTTTTATAAACTTCAAAGGCTGGTGGTCCATCTGAACGAGAAACCTTCTCCCGTAAAGGAAGACTTGAAATTTCTCGACTCCCCACACGAGCGCTAAAGCTAAGTGGTTGAATAGGCTAGCTCTGGAGGGAGCAACTTACGGCTCGCATAGGCAACTGGGTGCAGGATTTCGTGATGCGATTGAAGCAGAACGGCTCCAATACCTCAATCAGAAGCATCCGTTCGCACGATGAATTCCTTGTCAAAATCTGGAAGTTTCAGAATTGGTGCCTGAGCCAGTTTTTCCCGCAAGTTCTTGAAAGCCCGTTCTTGCTCGGGGCCCCAGCTCACGACTGAAGGTGTACCCTTTCGTGTTAAATCTGACAGAGGACAGCTCAGGTCAGCATAGGTCGGGATGAAATCACGGTAGTAACCCGTGAGTCCCAAGAAGGATCGGACTTGCTTCTTGTTGTCGGCCGTGAAGCTTCTTGTATCTTCTGTGGGATCTTGGTGAGCGGGGACAATTCTCCGGATGCAATTTGGTGGCCCAGGAATGCGACGGGTTCCACTCCGATCTCGCATTTGAGCGGTTTGATGGTGAAACCAGCCGCTTCGATTCGGGCAAAGATCTCGTACAATGTTTGGCGATGCTGTTCCCATGTCGCACTGGCGATGAGTACATCGTCGAAATAGTACGCCACGTCGGGAATATCGGCCAAGATGTTCTGCATCAGCTTCGTAAAAATGGCTGGCGACGCCTTAATACCGAAGGGCATATATCGGAGTTGAAAGCGCCCCGTGCCAACCGTGAAAGCAGTCATCGTCATTTAATCGGGTGACAACGGCACTTGCCAATATCCCTTAGATAAGTCTAGCTTGGAAAATAATTTCTTGTGGCCTACCGAGGCGATAAGGTCGTCCGCACGTGGTAAGGGCTCGGCGTCGTGTCCGATGACTTCGTTTAGCTTCCGGAAGTCAATGCATAGGCGATGCTTCCCGTCAGGCTTGCGTACGGCGAGCATAGGGGAGTTGTAGGGCGACTCCGATGGCTCAATGATGTCTAATCGGAGCAAGTCGTCCCCTTCTGATGCAATTGCCGGTCTCAAAGCGTACGGTAGCGAATATTGTTTTACATTTATCGGCCTGTCGCTCTGTAACTTCAGTTGGCACTGGATCAGCGTGGTCTTTCCCGGAATGTGTGAAAATATACCTTCGTACTGTTGCAGAAGTTTCTTGGCTTCGTTCTGCTCTACGTTGTCAGTCTCTCGGAAAAGTGTACATTCCCGATAGACTGCATCTGGGAGAGCTTAGGAAGCTCTATCTCTCCAGCGTCTGTGTCTTCTGCCGATATTACTGCGCCGACAGCTGCCACGATTGTGTCGTCTTTCCTTTGCTGGTATTTCTCTAGCATGTTGATGTGGAATATTTTTATGGCATGGCCCAAATCCACTTCATAGTCGACATCGCCCCTGCGGCTGATGACAGAAAAAGGACCCTTCCATTGCATGAGCAGCTTATTGTGCTGTGTGAGAAGAAACATAAGAGCCTTCTCTGCCGGTTTGAGTGAGCTTTTGTGGCTCTTGATGTCGTAGTAGCGGCTGTAACCCTCTCCTGTGCGCTTCAGATCTTCGTGGGCAAGTTTACAGGTATTCTCCAGTCTGTCCCGTAGAGCAAGCACGTACTCGTACGTAGTTCGCAATTCGTCAGGGATGGTTGCATTCGTCGAAAGCTCTCTAGGTACAGCCAGAGGTCCACGCACATTTCGCCCATATAAGAGTTCGAATAGGGAAAAGCCGAGGCTTTCTTGGGGTACTTCCCTGTATGCGAACAGGAGGGGAGCCAGGTAGCGATCCCAATCGGTTGGTCTCTCTTGACACATGTGCTTGAGCATTTGTTTAAGCGGGCCGTTAAACCGTTCGACTAGGCCGTTCGCTATCGGGTGGTAGGGAGAGGTATGCAGCTGTTTTACTGACAAGAGACGGCTAACCTCCTTTATTACTTTGGGCTTAAAATTTGTGCTCCTGTCACTGAAGACCTCTCTGGGCACTCCTACATGGGAAAACATTCCGACAAGAGCTTCGGCTACCCTTTCGGTCTCGATGCTAGGAAGTGCGACTGCATCAGGGTACCGAGTGGCATAGTCCACCATGGTCAGGATGTACCGATTGCCTTGAGCGGACTTCGGGTTGAGTGGGCGAACAATGTCGATCATCACCCTCTGAAACGGGGTCTCAATGACGGGCACTTGGACCAAAGGCGGTCGTGTGGTGTGACCCTTCGGAGTTGTGCGTTGGCATAGATCACAAGAGGCAACGAAACGCTTAGCGTCAGCCTGCATTGCGGGCCAGAATAATTCTGTCTGAAGTTTCAGTAGGGTTTTATTTGCGCCTTGGTGGCCTCCCATCAACCCATCATGTGCCAGCTTGAGAATAGCTGATCTGTACTTTTGGGGTGCAACAACTTCAGTGTACTCCCCGCCGGACTCGGCGACGTATTTCCTTTGAAGGACGCCGTTAGCAATGAAAAATTGGTGGCGACCCTTGCCTTTGCTCGCTTGTGGCGGGCCCACACGATCGAAGCACGAGCGTAGGGTCGCGTCATTTCCTTGCTCTTGAACCAAACTTGAAGAAGACATCTCGAGCTAGTTGGTTCATCACAGAGCAAAAACAGCGCAAACTTCACAAAGGACAGAGAAGGGCAGGAACCAACTATTCGCGGCATACAGTACGGAGGCCTGCAGGATTTTAAGCTTTTTCAGCGTTTTATTCTTGCACCGGGCAAGCTTCAGTGGCATCCGAAATGGGTGCTGTGCTGTCAGGCGCTAACTCTTCAACGACTTCGTAGTCTCACTTTCTGTTGTCTTGTGCCAGTTTAGATCGGGGTCGTCTGCTGGCCTAGCACCTTCTGCATTTCCCAGCACCAAATCATACAACGGATAGCGAGAAGTCGTCCCTTAAAATACGGGGTGTCGACATCGACCCAAGCTTCTGGGAGCATTAGGACTGAGCGGTGAAGTAAACTGGATACTTCGTATCGGTGATATCTTCCTTCCGTAACAAGTCATTTCTTACCACCACCGTGTTGCAGCCTGTGTCTCTCAGGACTCGGACTGTCTGGCCCCCAATCATGCCGGCTACGACAGGTAGGCATTCCCTGACTGCGCATTCTTTACTGGTGAAACCAGCGTTGATGACGGGGATCTTTCCTCCGTCCTTAAGTTCTAGGTATCCGTTCTCAATACATACTGCAGGGGACTCCCGATTTTCTTCTCTCTGTTTTGGTGCCCCATTTGCCCAGCATCTCCAGCTT
Source organism: Amblyomma maculatum (assembly GCF_055883805.1). NCBI lineage: Eukaryota > Metazoa > Arthropoda > Arachnida > Ixodida > Ixodidae > Amblyomma > Amblyomma maculatum. Next base: position 34,812,641 of record NC_139348.1, read on the forward strand.
GCATGACCTTGCTTGCCGCATTTGTGGCATTTCTTGGGCGGTCGCGATCCGTCGGAGGTGGCGGCCCGGCAACTTTGGAGGCGATGTCCCGTGCGTGAACAAATAAAACATTTATTTCCATTGCTGCTCTTCACATCCAATGATTGAAGCAAATGTTCCTTTCTCGCCGTAGTCTTGGAGACAGCGTTTTCCACCTTATTTTTCGGGGTGCTTCGCTTTACGAAGTTTGACCAGCCATGGGCCTTCACATACTTTTAGATCATTGCTATTGTTTCCGAGAGGGACGTGTCCCTCGTTTCTTTCAAAAACATTTGTAGCGAAGTGGCGCAGTTAGAAAGGAACTGTTCATTTAGAATCAGGTGAAAGAGGTCTGCGTACTATTTCTTTGTGTCCGACAGCTCTATCCATCTGTCTAGGAAGTTCTGTAGACGCGTCATGAATTGTGAACACGTTTCCTCGTTCCGGGGACTAGCAGGCCTGAAATTTTCTCTGAACCCTTCCTCTGTCATACGGAAGTGAATCATGAGTCCCTGCCGGAGCTTGCTGTAGTCCAAGCACTCGGACGCAGATATGCGACTAAAAACGCTGAGCGCTTCGGCGCTTAAACATAGACTAAGGGCTGCAGCAAACTGGTCGCGAGGCCAACTGTGACTCTCAGCGACGCGCTCGAAACGCATGAGGTAAGCGTCAAGGTCGTCCCTGCCCCCATCAAAAACCGGCATCAGTTTGTGCGGGCTTATGCGTTCGGGCCGACCAACTTGACCCTGCCCCGTTTCTGACCTTGTCTCCCCGGTGCTATTAGCGTCAGTTGCCAGATTATTCGGCAGGTCTCGTCGGAGCATCAGTAACTCCTTTTCTTTCTCCATGTCCGCTAACCGGAGTTGGGCGTTCTGTGACTCTAGTTCCTTTTTTTTTTTCTAAATTTCTGCCATCCAGAAATCAGACTCATCTTTCCGCCGCGCACGTTCCTCATTGCGTTCTTCTCTGCGACGAGCTCGCTCCTGAACTACCCATTTGAGCAGCTCTTGACCCTCAAAGTCAAACGTTCGACCATACTCAACAAGTCGTTCTAACTCTGCATCAGCCCTCTTAGAGGTGAAGCGTTATGCAGTGCTAGGACACAACACTAAAAAAAAAAAAAAAAAAATTGCGCCTACTCCTCTCTCTCTCTCTCTCACCGACACTTGGTTTACCAGTCCTGTTCGCGGATGCCAATTATGTCACAAACCCCCCGCCTTTGCGGTCAAAAGAGGCGTGGGATCCCCTTTACGGATACGCGTCGTCTTTCTATGGGGTTTGAGAACACATTTAAAAGTTAGGCCGGCTAACCTATGAAGTACGTGTGTCGGTGCGTGATTGGGGAATAAGTTCAAAAAGGTCATTTTCTTTTACAACGATTGAAATATTTATAGAAAGTAGTCCAATTTACACTGCATAATAATAGAGTACAATAAAAAGATAAAACACCACGACAAGATATTGATAAAAGGCGACTAGTTAAATGACAAGAAGAAAACCCGAAAATGAATAAAACGCTGCGATAAAAATAAGATATATAAAGATAGCAAAGCAAGTATTCTAGATATAGTAAGTATGGGCAATAGTCACATAGAAAACAGCGTAAAATATTGCCAAGTCAGGTAAAGGTTAACAAAAGCGAGAATAATGTTCCGTTGAACAACAGTCTGTGGGGAAAGGAATTCTCACGGCTTTCTTGCGAGTTGAGGCTTCGAAGGCTGGGTTGCTCGGTAGCGGCGGATGTACAGGTGAGGAGGTGATACGTCGATCGCGGGCCCGGTTAAACAAAAGACGATTTACCAGAGCGGCCGCGGAGAGGCCCGGAAGACTGAATCTTCCCAGAGCGCACTGGCGCGGGCGTGCTGCTGTATGCTTTTTTATGCTCTCGGTTGTCTACGCAGCGCCCGCGTCGAAGACGTGCGGTCTCTGCCCCATCGGCTTGTCGAATCTTGCTCAGAGGAGCGATGGGGTACCGTGAGTTTCGCTCTATATCTGAGGCAGAAACTCCCGCAACTTCCGCTGTATAATAGGCGAGGCAGCTTGTGACAGTCGGTTTGTCCTCACTTCATGTTTGCAGATGTAACTGTGTCTTTCAGGTGAATAATGACTGGATCGGCAGCTAATGCGGGGAGAAAGTGGTACTCACGGCCGAATCCCTCCTTAGGCAGTTTTGCAAGATTGTCATGTCACAGTCGTTATTCAGGCTGTCTTCAACTTGCACCAGCGTTATACCGTTGTCAAGTTTAAATGTAAGGCTGCAGAGGAGTAGGAGCCTTGGTAAAATAGAGACTGTCTTCATTTTTCAGAAGCGCTACAATTAATGAAGAATCATTATCGCGGCTTTGAGCAATATAAAAGATTCAAATGATACAAGTCCTTAATTATATTTTTTTGCAGTTGTATGCTGGAATGGAACAGTTTAAACCTCCGCTGACTGGTTACGGAGAGGTAGATTTTCGGGCGTACCGCACTGGGAGTTACAGTAACATTGGCCAACATGTGTACTTGCACGGCCAACTGAGCTACATAGTGCGCGAGCATGTGAGTACCATGGCATCGATCCTATTTCGTCCGCAATATCTCAAATAAGTATGATTTCTGGTCTTCATGTGTAGACAAAGACATCGTGCGTTTTTACTTTCCAGAAAAACTGCCTAAACAACATACGCATGCTCGTGCCAGTGTGAGTGGTTGTTAAGAGTTTCGCCTTGTGATTTTTTTTTTTGTTATGGGACTACCTACTAACGGCACCAATCCTTCGCGCAAAATTCCGGAAACCGTTAGTCTCAATAGGCTCCGTGCGCATCTAACATCAGGGCTACTTGCGCGCCGCTAGCGGTATCTTCGGCGTCCAGAGTGGTGATACGCCTCATAGGAATACAGATTGCGCCGTGCCATTATGATGTCTGCCTTTTATGTAGATAAGCCCAGTACATCACAAAACATATTTCAATGTTATGAAACCTCATTTCGAGGAAAGTGTATTTTTAAAATACCGCGATACGTGCGCGTGGGGATCATCGCTGGCCACCGGCACCGCACAGGCCGTTTGCCCACAGTGTAGGAAAAAACATTGTTTCTCGTGTTTCACAGTGTAGGAATCCATTCGTTCACAGTTGGCGTGCACTTTGAAATGGACTGTGACCAAATGTGCGTTGACCTTTAGAAACCATTTTTCTTTTAAACTGGCGCGATAAGCGTATACTGTGAAGCCAGGGATGCCCTTGACAGGTGCTCTGTGCGCTGATGCTTCTCCGAATCGCGAAAGATTCTTCGGGTGCATAATATGCTGTCACGTGCGTTCCACTGGTTTGTAGTACGGGCGTTGAAGCTGGGCAGCCTAGATGTTTTACGCGGAATCCTGCTCTCAAAGGGCATGACAAAAAATCAAAAACATATTACTCACTGTTGAAGACGACGGCAGAAATGATACCTAGCCCTTGCGCTAGATGGTGGTAAAAACGTTTATTGCGTTAGTTCGCACCGTACAGATGATGACCCAGACGCCATCCCAGCCGCTTCCGCCTCTGTGTACGAGCAACCTCAGCGACCGAGATGACGTCTCGTCTTCCAAACCAGTATTCCAGGTCAACATCCACAGTAGACTTGGAAGGACCATGTTCTGCTGCGGAGGGAGCTGGTGAATTTCGGCACTGTGGTTTTCATCGCATATAGCCCAGAAAGTAGTTCACGAGTATAGTTATTTGGACATATCTTCGAGAAAAGAGATTAACATATCTCGAAAGTGAATGAATGCATTTGTACTGAACTGCACAGAATTTGAACTCACGCTCACACATAATCCAATACTCACACATTATAAAGTGTCATTTTTCACTAAAAATATTATAGCTTATGTGGTGTGTTCATATTTAATTTACATAGGTCTTAAGCGTTTGAAAAAAAATTGCCCAAGCAGAGCTTCAAGAGAGCGTATCCTAATTGAAATGGTTTGGCAGCAGGGAATTATAATATAAAGCCGGGTAGGACTTTGTAAGCGAAATATGTTCATCCTAAAAAACAAAACAAAATGCAGATTAAGAGTCGCATGAATGCAGTCACTAGCCACTGACTTCAGAACCAAAAACAGTAATGATATTTTTGAAAGATAGATATCGAACAACACTGGGTGCTCCAATTGCGCAAAGGAAATAAAAGTACGACGAAATGCCTGAAAATGTACGGCACAGAGAAGCCGAGAGTCGACTACTTTCTCGTAATTTTGGTTCTTTCTCGTCTGGTTCATATCTCTGTCCAATGATTGCGGCCTGAGGTCTTCGAGGCTTGCAACACTTGGTACCTTGAAAGAAAGCTGAATTACGCTTACTGAATGAGGGCCTCGATCTACAGATGAACTTTCAGCATCCCTGTGGGGCCGTTTGCAAGCAACTGCAAATGCCGGCTAACCACGGAGCGCCGTGAAAAGAGTAACCATGAATCAAATACACGAATCGAGATTATGACTGTATAAATTGCAGTCTAGTGCTTATATGATTCCAGGCCATCCGCCGGTTGTAGGACCACTATGGGACCGTAAGTTAGACTAAAATAAGACTGGTTGAAGTCAGTCTTAAATACATTTTCAAAATGTATTTAAGACTGACTTCAACCAGTCTTATTTTAGTCTAACTTACGGTCCAGTCTTAAATACATTTTCAAAATGTACGGCCTTACTATAGACAAAGATTGGACTGGAAAATTAGCATCTACTAAACTATCACGTTCCTCCGAAAGCGGGCCCAGGTCACGAATGTGCAATATTGGGCCCGAACATAGAGTTAATATGGCGGGAAACCATACCGTGGTGCCAGCTCTCAGAACACCGAATAAATATTTGCCAGGCCATTCAGTGTTCGTGTTTATGGTTTTATGTTCAGCTTTACAGTCAATATGAGGCATTGTTCTCATAAACAATGTGCACGAGGAAAAGGTTCGGCGACATGCGCTAATGACATGTTCTAATGAGACGCCCTGATGACACGACACGAGCCAAGAAATAGTTTCGTGATAAAATGGAAGGAACAGCATTGTACTGGCGTGCTGCTCGACACCTGCGTGTACGCACATGCTTAGACAGTTTTCTGTTTTGCCAATGTACTTGTAGCAGCGCAGACCGATTCCTCTAATTAAGCACAGATCACCCGGAATTTTAGCTATAACACTGATATGAAAATATCGTGCTTCTTAAGCCACTGTGCGAACAGGTGCGGTTCGTATTTCGTGCTCCAACTGAGGGCAAAATATCTTCACTATGCTTTCTCCGGAATTGCTCTGATGGGTCAGCAGTGTTTGGCAGGGCGGAAAAAAAAAAGGCAGATAAGCGTATAAATATGATGCTTTTTAAGTCATATTAGGTGGAATTAATATAAGTACTAGGCTACAAAACGCAGCTTCTTCCCGTTGGCTACTGGGGCAGCAAGGCGCCACACTGGGCTTGGGTGTCTAGCCTATGTGCAACAGTTACGTCTATGTTTTATTAGAAATTTCGGGATGCCGCTTGACGCACGCAGGGGGAGGGGGGTGGGATACGCCCTGGTGGACAGCGCATCAATACCACGTGCTTAGTTTTGAGAGTGATAAGTCAGAAGCAATATTTCAACCCGCAAGTGAAAAAAAAAAAAGTTTATTCGGGAAAAATGCGCGAATAACGAGAGACTTCAGATATGGCCACCCATCCCAAAAAGAATATATAAAAAAAAAAGCCATTTCATTGCCAACAAGTTTCTCTTACTGGGCCTCACATGTCCTGTCTTTATCTTCCTTCTATTTCCTTAGTTGGCACCTGCATATTCGCATTTTAAGATATCTCCAAATCTTCATCACCCAGATACACTGAAAGCTTTAATAATTATTTACTCCTTGTTCTGGTTTTTCAGGTAAATGGTGACTTCAGCTTTGCTAAAAGGTGAGCATTTACAGCGCATAGACTTTATTTGCTGCAAAAAAGGAAATTACACACTCATACCGCCGTCCTACTTATTAAACTTCTTTTTTAGAGCCTAAATTGTATATTAATAGAAAATACATTTTTCGAGAAATTTAGTTACTTGCACTAAACGGTTTTCAAAGCTGCTCTGTTGCTTTTTACTTCTCTATGAATGTCTGAGTTGGAACCAAGTTATATTATCACGCTCATTACGAAGTTTTCTGATGTGGAATAATATAAGTGAAACGCTAATGAAGAAATAGTAGTCAAAATGCTTGAATAAAATTAATGATTCCTCTTACCTTTTTGCTTTAGTGAAAGGCTAATGAAGAATTTGTCGCCGTGTGATTTTTTAATAAAAAACGATTTCACTAACATATTTGCTTTTGTACACGCCTAAAATGAATGCGTAGTCTGCTCGGCACAGTATGCGTGGTTAATTGATTTTTAGCTCTGGTGTGCCTGGAGGAGGCCTTCAGAATGGCTTGCTGTGACAAAGCTCAAGAAAGCTTTGACGATCAGATCACGAAGCTAAAACAGTCAGGTGCTCCTTCTTTAATGATTAATTTCGTTGGCTAATCTCAAGCAAAAAGTAAAAATAAATGACACATTGGTCGCTGAACTTCGGAAGAAACTAATCTCAGGGATAATCCCTATCAGCATAAAGTGGATAGTAGTCTCCAACTTCTGACTAAAAAATACGATGTGCCTGTAATTTGTTCAGCAACTTTGATGAGACTAATTAACATAACAACCATTCTGTAAAGTGTGAAAAGGGGTAATGATAGAATTTCATTTAAGTATGAGAAGGTTCATATTAATGTGTTCGTACAAACCGGTACGAACTCCTACCTTCTCGTACGCGAATTAGTCAATGCGGAAAAGAAATGGGTTGAAAAGAACGACAAAATCTAGCGTGTAATGTTAAGCTCCAAGGCACTAGCGTTCTGTGCAGGAGCTCTGAAACGCTTGCTCGGGAGCTGGTCGATGATTATCACATCAAAAAGTGTGGGAGTGATTTGGCAGTACACCATTTGTGACACTTTATAACAAGAAGACTGCTTTTCTTGATATCCAAGAATACGAGATGATTCACGAGCGCCTTTATTTTTTTTTATTATTGCCCGTGCACATGCCGTTAATATCATGTTTTCACTTTCTGTTATAGCAGCCGCCCGCTTTGTTCTGAATAAAAAGTCGCCAATTAGCGGCCTCTATGAGCATGAACCAACTAGCCCCATAATGCATAGCCCCATAGTGCTTTACAAGTCAAGCATTTTCTGAAAGCTTGCATAAACTAAAGTCTACTACGAGTAGATTACATGTTTGATTGATGCCAGTAATGGTCAAGTGTTCATTTTGCAGAGGATTTCACACTATAGAAGCGGGTTACTCAATGGCACGGAGTATTAACTCAGTATTTATGTTAAACAATTGCTGCTTTCCTGTAATAAGATAGCTATAGTACAGCCTTAGTGACAGAGTTGGCCCAGGCAGTAGAAGCTCGTGTGCAGTGCAAATATTTCGAGGAAATCGCAGCTCCAGTATTATTTGCACGGACGACCCTGATTATCTGCAGTCAGGGACTCTTAGTTTTTGTTCTTCATAGCTTCTCCCTAGCTAGGAAGAAGCTCCCCTGCACTCTTCTTCGGAAGCAAAAGCGTATTTAAACCCCTGCCAGTAATGATCACGTTGCCAAGATGAAGACAAGTCCATTTGTCGAAACGTTGGCTCTACTTACAAACTGAGGCTCCCCCTTTTTTCCTTGTTCAGTGCTTTTTCATACTGTGCAGACATCTTGGGCCTATTGTTACACCTCAGCATACTAACGAAAGACGTGGCTTCATCAAACTTTGCGAGTGTATAACTCCGCTGACGCTGATTAAGACGTACGAAAGCAGTTTGGTATGGTTTAGTCTGCTTGGTTGTTTAGGATTGAGAAACTGCGGCAGAGGCCCATATGTGGCCCTTTTTACCCAACCGGCGGTCGTGCGGCAGAGCATCCATTTTGCATTCGGGAGGTACCGGGTTCGATTTCAGGTGGCGCCGGGTACCCACCGGTTTTCCATTGGGTACAAGGTTTCCCTTGGCCTAGTGCTGGACTCTTCTGGAATGAATGCTTCGGAAAAGGATGATCGATTGAACTGCTGTTTCCTCATAAAATGTGCAAACTTTCAGTGTTCTTGAATTTGAATATTGTTTGAGAAAGTTTTAAACGCCTTTATTGAACGACATGCAATTGGACGTTCATATTTCGCCGGTTGTAATCCCTGTATAAACCATCCTCTAACTTGAGTCGGAGATGGATGCTGATTCGGAAGCGAAATGGTGTGACGCATCGTGAACACTTCACGAGAATGGCTGCGCCATAATTTTTGTACGGAAGAGGGGAAATGTGGCCTCACTAGGAGGTCTGTAGTGACGCCGTACTAGCAAATAGCGCGCCCGAGGCGATATGTATTTGATTCATTGGTATTTCTTGCGGATGCCGTTGTTAGACTCGCCGCTTCGGTGGCTCAACTGTTGGCATCTCAGTTGCTAAGGCAGCCAGCCAGGCACAAGGAAGACCGTTGCTCGGCTCTGACGATCGTATGGGGGGCTTTGCTTTAAAAAAGTGCAGTGGAGGATAAAGGAACGATTTGATTCTATCAAACATGATGGTTTTAATAATGTGCATATCGCTCTGCTACTTTTGATAAAGATGCACTAACGAGCCATTAAGCAAAAAAGAGGAAACTGCTGCTGTTGCCTGTCGACGCTCCCAGACCTCGACGAGTTGTTCTTGCAGCTTTTTGTCGGGGTGTCCGTAAACATTTTGAGTATTGAACATAAAAAAAGATGAATTGAATCGAATGAAATAGAAGGGGATAATTTTTTCATGTGTTTATACTATTAGTTTGTTCCTTTCACTAAACTTGTTATGAATACGTTAATTGCGCCTGAACAGCAAGTTGGATCCCCTTTTTAACAATAAATAGGTGATGTCTACTTTTATTAACTTTTCAGGAATGCTGACGTAAGAGTTAAACTGAGAGTGACAGCATTTGGCACCACCCTTGATACCAAGATACTTTGTTGGGCGAGTTGGTACTTATTCATTATTGATATAAACAGCGCGAACACGAAAACAAGGGACAAGAAACAAGAAAGCCACAGTACATGCGCTGACTCACAACTAAGCCTAAGCCGTTTACTCCAAGGCCCAGAAAAACAAACATGATGAAAACGTTTCTGGTATCCCATTGCCAGTCATGTGAAATAATGAAGAAGGAGAAGAAGAAGTGCACTCCTAAGTTTGACAGTGTTAAGATTTTATATCGCCACAAAGAGAAGATAACGAGAGAGATAGTGGAAGCGTATTTTATTTCAACGGACAATAAGTGTGTCAGCAAGACGTCTCTTGCTCTTTCAAGCAAAGAGGTGTCTTTTTTAAGTGATTATTTAAAGTAATTTTTATGCAGCAGGTGAACCCAGGGGTTTTTTCACGTGACTGTTTCGTTTTCTTCATGTTTGTTTTTCTGGGGCTTGGAGTAAACGGCTTAGGCTTAGTTGTGAGTCAGTGCATGTACTGTGGCTTTCTTGTTTCTTGTCCCTTGTTTTCGTGTTCGCGCTGTTTATATCAATAATGAATAACCACCCTTGATATTTCGGAATGCGGTCAGTTCCTGAAATTCATTGTTTCTTTGTATAATCAGATGATCAAAAACAAGCTTACCTGCAACCAGGAATGCCAGTTTATGAGATTTCAGAGACATTGTCAGAGATAAAAGTCTATTTCTTCTTTTTGATGATAATGCCGTGAAGCAGTAATGCTGACTGGGTATCAAACTACATGTTCACACCAATACGGTTCCTCGAGAAATAAGATAAATTTAGAGTGTACTCTTTTAATTTTAAATAGCATCTGCAAAATCCCGCCGAACCCCACCTCTACCGCAGAAAGCTTGCTTGCCGGAAGAAGGTCTCGCAGACGTCTGTAAATCACAGCGCCGATTTAGCGAAAAACATGCATCTGAGGTGTTGGAGTGCAAAGCGTCATAAGGACGAATTCATATTTTCGCATCATAACCATTGACCAAGCTCACAAAATATGTGCTCCCACGCATATGCAACGAATTATCTTTATGTTACTGATGGACGCATAGATATTGATTTTTGTCCGCCAGTCTACATTACATGTTCACATAGACGTGCCGCGTCAGTAAGGATCCTAATAAATTATGGCGGATGACTTCTTCGACGTCGCTAGAAAGATCGCGAGGAAACAGTAGGCGAATAATCGTTTTTGCACATCCAAATCACAATTACGTTCTGCAAGGCGACCTTTATATATATTGTAAAGATGAAGATGCACTTGCAAAAATGAAAAAGATTCTGCGCGCTGTCTTCAGTGATATCGCTATTGGTGTGTGCGCATGACCTGCCTCTACGCGGACTGTTCCTGCTGTGCTTCTCGAGTCCCGGTACCTGTAATAAACCATCTATCTACATTTAGTAGAGGCGCGAGGTGGAAACGTCGATCGTGGAGCTCCGTAGCCGCACTCTCCCCCCACCTGCAATGCCAGACGACGTCCAACGTCAAGGCATGCAAGCAGGTCTAGCTGTAATCTGCACCGGCTCCCTTCACCAGGGCGACCCGGATGTCTGGCTATCTTTAGCGGGACCAATGAGCACGATATCAAAGATTGGCTCACTTCTTACGAACGGGTGAGCCTCTACAGCAAATGGGATGACGAAACGACACTACAAAGTAATATTTTACCTCACCGGCGTAGCTTACCTGTGGGCACCGTAACCCATAAAAGAGACATCCATTACGTAGACTGCATATAAAACAACGCCCGCAGAAGCCTTTGGTCGCCCGGCTGCCAGGAAATTTCGCGCTGAGCAGCGCTTGTGTGGTCGTTCACAGCGGGTCGGAGAAAGCTTTACAAGCTATATCGAAGAAGTCGTCGACCTATGCAACGTGTGAACACCAACATGTCAGAGGCTGATAAGATCAAACACATCCTGAAGGATATTGATGATGGCACGCCTCACAGATGTTGCTAGCGCACGGTTTGCGTACCGTCACTGAAGTATTCACGCTCTGCCAGAGCTTGGAGGAGCTGCGCAAACAGAGGGCATTAACATAAAACCCCAAGCACAAGTTGAATCGTTCGCCGGACTGACGCCTGCTGCCGACAGCCCCTCCTTGCTGCAAGAAATTAAAGCATTCATTCGTGAAGATATGGCGCTTCAGCTTTCCCTGCTGCCTACATCTCAAGAGCAGCCACCCCATTCGGCCCCGGCATTGTGGCAGGCTAATCAGGAGCAGGGTGTTGAGGAGCTTCAATCTGTCCATCCGCCATCAGTTGTCGCTGCTGTTCCTCTGACTTACGATGACGTCGTTCCAAGACCTGTAGCCGCTCCTATGATCTAGGACGGGGTCATGCTTGGCCTGTCGCTGGTCCCTCCACTTACGCCGACATCGTTGCTCTTCCTTGGGCGTAAATTTAAACTCTACCGTCAGTGCCTGTGCAACGCCAGTGCCCTATTTTCGACCTGCTCCAAGACCACGCAATTACTGGCGCACAACAGATAACCGGCCAATTTGCTACACTTGCGTACTGCCTGGGCATGTTGTCCGCTATTGCTTAAACCGTCTCCCAGTATCAGCATCATCTCATCTACCCAAGGTTCTGGGTACATGGTTTTCGACACATCAGTATTCCGCACCTACTGAGCCTCCAGTAAGCCGTCGTTTCTTACCAGATCGCTCAGCCGTCTCCGACCGCCATTTAAAGTCGCCCCCTAACGCCGGTATCTCTCTCCTATGCGACGTCGACTGAACGCTTCTCGTGAGGAATTCTAGAGGCCGCAGTTCCCAAGGCGAGAACTGCGCCACCGTAAAACTTCTCAAGTCCTTATCTATCACCAGCCAACCTTATTGAACTTTCGGTCGAGGGCGTTTCTGTCATGGCCCTCTTCGACACTAGTGCTGCGACTTCGGTAATGAATGCCAAATTTTGTAGCTCTTTAAAGAAACTCAGGACGCCAATTGCAAGACTTTCGTTGCGAACGGCCAGCGCTCCGAAAATCAAGCCTTTAGCAGTGGGCACCATTCACGTAGTTATCCAGAATTGTCATTATACAATTCAGTTGGTCGTGCTACCAGGTTGCTCACACGCCGTTATCTAGGCTGCGATTTCTCGCCGCGTCATGCCGCTATAATCAATTGTGCTCGTGCTGAATTCGGGTTTTCTGCGCTGCTCCAACAACACTCCTTGTAGTATACGCGTCTATGCGCTAAAACCCTCGTAGCCAAAGACACCGACATTCCTCCCTCTTACCTGCTTGTAAATATCGCTTGTGACTCTGTATGCGATCAAACTGTCCTCTTCACGCCAGCACATGCATTTCGACGCCGAAAGTTGCTTCCGTTGCCCTATGCTGTACTATCTATATCCGCTGGCTCCTCTGCGCTTTGGGTCTCTATTCCGTTTAACCACCCCACTGCTTTGCGTCACGGGGAATGTTTCGGTAGCCTACAACCCATCGCATCTCTTCTCTGTGAAGAGAGTGACGACGCACCGCGCCTCGCCACGACTGCGCTCAGCCCTCCACTTTCAGCATCCGCTTTTTCTTCTATAGACCTGTTCCACCCCTCCATCGACGCCCATCTTCATACGCCTCAGCGAATCTTCATACGCTTTGCCCTACGTCAACAGTTCAGCTCCTCCTTCGACACCCACCAAAATTCTCTGGGCCAAACTTCAACTGTCACTCATTGATTGACACCGGAGCCCACACACTACTGCGACAGCGGCCCTACCGTGTGTCTGCAACTCAGTGGCAGGTTATTGAAGAGCAAGTAGATGAGATGTTCCAGAACTATGTCATTCAGCTCTCAGAAAGCTTTGCCTGTTGTGATCTTTAAAAAGAATAGCTCTATCCGCTTCAGTGTTGATTACTTCCGACTTATTATTGTAGCGTGTGCAACAGCAGCTGCTAGGCGGCTGCTCATCGAGAGTCTCGTGCACGGACTCGAAGAAGTGCCCCGTGGCGTTCGAGAAGCAGCTGAAGTTAGCTGCCGTCTCTCGGTGCTCCGACCCTGCTCTTCTGCGCCTGCTAGCTCAACCCCTCATTAAAACCCAACCTTCTGGTTACGGGCCTAAACGGCTACGTGACATTGGTGGAGGTGAGGCCTTGAACTACATGTCTCGGGCCTCTCGCAGCCGCTCATCGAGTCCCAACCGGCTTCCGCTCGTATCTACACCCGTTCATCGCAGCAGCCGTCGCCTCCGGGGTCTGGCGCCGGAATTCGCTCCTCTACCTGAACCGACGCCAGCTGACCAGCAGTTAGAGACTTCTACAATGGCCCAGGCAAGTCAGCATCAGTTGCTGCTTCAGCAGCCTCGTATGCCCCCCAGTTTCCATGGCGGCACTGGGGAAGATGTCGACGACTGGATCGACCAGTTCGAGCGAGTGGCGCAATTTAATCAGTGGAACCCGGCTCAGAAGCTGCGCAATGTGTATTTCGCGCTTGAAGACTGTGCTAAAACGTGGTATGAGAATAGGAAGGCCAGTCTTCAAAACTGGGATTCCTTTCGCCAGCAGCTGCGGGAAACCTTTGCCAACCACGACCGCCATGATCGCGCACGCCGCCTCCTGGAAGCTCGTGTGCAACTACCTAACGAAAGTGTGGCCATGTTCGCCGAGGACGTGACGCGTCTTTGCCGACGGGCTAATCCCGACATGACGGAATCAGCGAAGTTGCGCCACCTGATGCAGGGCGTAAAAGAACCCCTCTTCGCTGGTCTGGTTCGGAGTCCACCTCAAACCGTCGCGGACTTCATCAATGAAGCTACCCTCATTGAGCGAGCCCTGCAGCAAAGATACCGGCGCACGGAGTCTGCCTGTGGTCAGCCCTTCAGCAGTGTGGCCACATTGAACAGGTCCACTGACGATCACTGTCTTCGTGAGCTGATCCGCGAGGTAGTTCGCGAGGAGCTCCTCAAATTCAATCTTGGATTGCCTAACCCGACTGCCGTGGCTGTCACCGAAGCCGTGCGGGAAGAAATACGTCAGACATTGTCACCGCCTGAGTCACCGTCGGAGCCACGTTCTATGAACTACGCAGCGGCTCCTGCGCAACAGCTTCGTTTCGAAGCACAGCCGCCGCCCACTTTGCAGCCATCGTTCTACCAACCGTCCTACCAGCCGCCATCCCAGCAGAGCCTCGTCATGCAGCCGTCTGCTCCTCAGCCACTGTTCTACCAGCCGCCATCCCAGCAGAGCCCCGTCATTCAGCAACCGGTTCCGAAGGCAGACGTCTGGCGCACTCCTCGCCAACGGCCGCTGTGCTACCACTGCGGAGAACCCGGCCACTTGTACCGTCGTTGTCCATACCGGGAACTCGGTATTCGGGGTTTTGCTCGTGATTCGCCGCGTCTCCGGGTCGGCGAACGCCCTCCAGAAATCGAAGAATATCTGGCAACCCGTGCAACCTCTTCGAGCGACAGTACGCAGTCTTCTCCCGTGCGCTACTCGTCACCCGGCCGCCGTGAGTTTAATCATGTGCCGAGGCGCCAGTCGCCAAGCCCACACCGGGGAAACTGAAGGCGGCGACCTCAGGGAGGCAGGCTGCTGACGAACGGAATCGATGTCCCGAAGACCCTCCCGTGACGACTCAGCCCAAGGCTGTGACTACGATGCCTCCGCCGCCCCATGAACCCGAAACTCCCAGTCAACCTCAAGCCGATCACGTTGTTAGCGCCGACCTTTCCGTTCTCGTCGATGGACACCCAGTAACCGCTTTGGTAGATACCGGAGCAGACTTTTCAATAATAAGCAAGAATTTCGCAGATCGGCTCTCCAAGGTTAAAACTGAATGGCTGGGGCCGCAAATTCGTACTGCTGGCGGTCACCTTATGACGCCGATCGGACGATGCACTGCCCGAGTAACCATCGCCGATTCAGCCTTTGTAGCCGTTTTTGTTATCATGCCGCACTGCTGCAAGGACCTCATACTCGGCATGGACTTTTTACGTGAGCAAGGGGCAATTATTAATATTCCTCGCCGTACTGTCACGTTTTCGACGCCTGCAACGACGGCCGCTGACTACGAACGACGCCATGCACCTTTACGCATCGTTGACGCGGATGTATCTATGCCGCCACGTTCATCTGCTCTCGTCACAGTCTGGTGCGACGACCAGTCATGTGCTGTCGGTGTTGCCGAACCGAACACAGAGCTTCTGTTACATCATGGAGTCTGTGTTGCACGCGGTATAGTTCATCTGACTAATGGTCTAGCTCACGTGCTGATTACGAACTTCGGGAACGAAAGGAAACGCATCGCTAAAGGCACCATGGTAGCCTACTTTGAAGGTGTCGCAGAAGCAGCCCACGACTGCTTTGTTCTTGAGACCAACACGTCTGCCAGCCAAACGCCCAACTTCGACCCTGATGTGAATCCCGCTCTATCACCGGCAGAGAAGGACAGACTCGTCGGGCTACTCTTTCAGTTTCAAGACTGCTTCTCATCCGCCTCCGCAGTTAAACAGACGCCCTTGACCAAGCACCGCATAATAACCGACGGCCGCACCCGACCAGTCCGACAGAACCCTTACCGAGTGTCACCGCGGGAACGCGAAGTCATTGCTCAACAGGTAGACGAGATGTTAAATGACGGTGTCATACAACCATCGAGGAGTCCCTGGACTTCGCCTGTTGTCCTCGTTAAGAAGAAAGACGGAAGTTTAAGGTTCTGTGTGGACTACCGTAAGCTCAATCAAGTCACAAAAAAAGACATCAACCCGCTGCCACGCATTGATGACTCATTAGACCGGTTGCGCCACGCGCGCTACTTTTCATCGCTTGATCTTAAGAGCGGTTATTGGCAGATCGAAGTCGATGAACGTGATCGCGAGAAGACAGCGTTTGTCACGCCCGACGGACTTTATGAATTCAAAGTCCTACCTTTCAGATTGTGCTCTGCTCCAGCGACATTCCAGCGAATGATGGACGCAGTTCTATCTGGTCTTAAATGGCAGATGTGTCTAGTCTACCTGGACGACGTTGTTGTGTTTTCACTAACGTTCGAGGAACACCTCCAATGTCTCTCCGCTGTGCTACGGGCTATCAGATCTGCCGGCCTCACGTTAAAACCACAAAAGTGTCACTTTGGCTATGAAGAGCTCCTGTTCTTGGGCCACGTCGTCAGCCATCGAGGAGTTCGTCCCGATCCCGCTAAAACAACAGCCGTCACCAAATTCTCTACTCCATGTAACAAGAAGACAGTTCGCCGTTTCTTGGGCCTCTGCGCCTATTACCGCAGGTTTATTGAAAACTTTTCGCGCATTGCCGCTCCGTTGACACGTCTCACCCGGGATGATGTCACCTTCACCTGGACGGACGAAGAGCAAAATGCATTCGACGAGTTACGGCACCGCTTGCAGACAACACCTGTGCTTGCGCATGTCGATGCGAATGCCGAGACTCTGGTCCACACAGATGCCAGCAACGTGGGTCCAGGCGCTGTACTCGTCCAGTGGCAAGACGGTGCCGAGCGAGTTATCGCATACGCCAGCCGGACTTTGTCCCGTGCCGAATCGAACTATTCCATCACCGAAAAAGAATGTCTGGCTGTTGTATGGGCGGTGATGAAATTTCGACCCTATCTTTATGGCCGGCACTTTCGAGTTGTGAGTGACCATCACTCTTTGTGCTGGTTAACGAACTTGCGAGACCCCTCCGGACGCCTTGCACGATGGAGTTTACGGCTACAGGAGTTCGACATGGCCATCGTGTATAAGTCTGGACGTCAGCACAACGACGCCGACTGCTTGTCCCGTTCACCTGTCGAGGCTGCGCGGGAAGACGAAGAACCAGGCTTCCCCCTTATCGCAGCCGTCGACGCGCTCACTGTTTCGCAGCAGCAACGTGATGACCCGGCTCTCGCACCACTTATCAATTTTCTGGAAGCGCGCTCTACAGAAGTTCTCCGTCTCTTCGCCAGAACGCATTCACCGTTTTGCATGCGAAACAATGTTTTATACAAGATCAACTTCGCTCCGACGGGAAGAGATTACCTCCTCGTCGTACCAGAGTCTCTTTGCAAGGAAATCTTACAGGCATGTCATGACGAGCCCACCGCGGGTCACCTGGGGTATGCTCGAACTCTGGTCCGAATTAAAAAGGGTTGTTACTGGCCAAACCTTGCGGCCGCAGTACGACATTACGTAAGGACATGCCATGAATGCCAGCGACGGAAAACACCGCCTGTGAAACCGGCCGGTTTACTGCATCCTGTTCAAGTGCCAAGATACCCATTCGAACAAGTTGGCATGGATCTGTTGGGTCCTTTTCCAGTTTCTGATTCGGGCAACAGGTAGATTATTGTCGCTACAAATTACCTCACGCGTTACGCTGAAACGAAGGCTCTCCAGCGCGGTACAGCAATCGAGGCAGCGAAATTTTTCATCGAACGCATCGTCCTGAGGCACGGCGCCCCGACAGTTATAATAACGGACCGAGGCACTGCTTTCACTGCCAAGCTACTGGAATCTGTCATGCAACTAAGCGGCACTACCCATCGCAGGTCAACCGCCTACCATCCACAAACTAATGGCTTAACAGAACGTCTGAACAAAACTCTCGCTGACATGATGTCCATGTACGTGGATGTTGAACATCGGTCGTGGGATAACGTCCTGCCGTACGTCACGTTTGCGTACAACACGGCGCAGCAGGAAACAACGCAAATGACGCCGTTCTCCTTATTGTATGGCCGCGAAGTTTCGACAATGCTCGAAGCCATGTTGCCCCACGATGGCCGTGATCTCGAAGTTGGCGCCGAGGAGTTCACTCAACGCGCAAAAGAAGCGCGACAGCTGGCGAGGGCACGCATCCGGAACCAGCAAGGTCGAGACGCCCAGCGTTACGATCGCCGCCACCGTATAATGACTTTCGAACCGGGCGATAGAGTGTGGCTTTGGACTCCGATTCGACGTCGGGGACTATCCGAAAAACTTATGAAGCAGTACTTTGGCCCATACAAAGTGCTCCGTCAGCTGAGCGACGTCACGTACGAAGTTCTTCCGGACGGCTTTTCTTCTACTCGTCGCCAGCAGAAATCCGAGGTTGTCCATGTCGTGCGCATGAAGCCGTTCTTTTCGCGAGGAAATTAGCGCACCGCCTGCCGCATGTTTCTTGCTTTATTTTTTTTATTTCTGCTTTCGAATTCATCAAGTTGACATTTATTTTTTTTTTAGAGAGGGGAGTAATGTAGCGTGTGCAACAGCAGCCGCTAGGCGGCTGCTCATCGAGAGTCTCGTGCACGGACTCGAAGAAGTGCCCCGTGGCGTTCGAGAAGAAGCTGAAGTTAGCTGCCGTCTCTCGGTGCTTCGACCCTGCTCTTCTGCGCCTGCTAGCTCAACCCCTCATTAAAACCCAACCTTCTGGTTACGGGCCTAAACGGCTACGTGACAACATGAGTGCGAAGAAAGACGTTTATTCTTTTCCACGTATCGACGACTCACTGGACTATTTGTAAGAGGCTGAGTTTTTCTCCTCCAGATTTACGTACCGGATATGGCAGGTCCCGATTGAAACGGACGACTGCTCTAAAAACGCCTTTGTTACTTCCGACGGCCTGTACGAATTAACTGGTTTGCCTTTAGGCCTTTGCAACTCTCCTGCAACATTTGAGAGAATGATGTGCCCAATTTTGCATGGACAGAAATGGAAGACCTGCCTCTGCTATCTCGACGACATCATCGTCTTTTCTCTTGACTTCGATACTCATCCCTACCGCATGAAGCACGTCTTGACGTGGCCTATCTGATGCTGGCTTGCAGCTCAATATAAAATATGTTTTGCTTCTCTTATCAATATCCTCTCCAATCTACTGGGTGCGCTTTGCCGCCCAGCATCACACTTCGCCATTTGCAACAATCTCCTTTATCCCTGCAACTACAGCGCCAATGGCCGCATATGATTGCTAGTGATTCACCGCCCCCTACGCTCGCAAGTCTGTGACTACGTCCACGCTGAACCACAATGTGGCCATGTGGGAATGTTGAAGACGTACCAATGGCTACGCTTATGATACTACTGGAGGGGCATGCACAACCTCGTCCTTTAATACGCTCGCTCATGCCTCGCCTGTCAACATTGCAAGACCACTCCTCATCGTTCTGATGGCGAGTTGCAGCCGTTACCTTGCCCAACACGCCCTTTTGATCGCGTCGCCATTGATTTATCCAGACTGCTCCCCGCACATTGCCGCTGGAAACCTATGGGCAATCGTCGCGGCTGACCACCTGACGAAGTATGCAGAAATCGCTGCCCTTCCATCTGCCATACGTCGCCTCATACATGTTGAAGCGATTCGTCCTTCGCCACAACGCGCCTCGTGAACTACTCAGGGACAGAGGACGCATTTTTTATCTGACGTTGTTAACACTTTACTCAGCAAGTGTCACATAATTATTCGAACCTTCATCGCATATCATCATCATCATCATCATCATCAGCCTGACTATACCCATTGCAGGGCGAAGGCCTTTCCCATTATCCTCCAATTAACCCAGTCCTGTGCGAGCTGCTTCCACTAGAGCCCTGCGAGCTTCTTAACCTTATCCGCCCACGGAATTTTCTCCCGCCGCCTGCTACGCTTTCCTTCCCTTGGAATCCAGTTTGTTACCCTATAAGCGACCATCGGTTACCCTCTCTTCGCACTACATGCCCTGCCCAGGTCCATTTCTTCTTTTTAATTTCCAGTAGAATGTCATTACCTCGAGTTATTTCTTTGACCCACTCTGCACGCTTCCTGTCTCTCAACGTTACACCTACCATTTTTCGTTCCATAGCCCTCTGCGTCGTCCTCAACGTAAGTAGAACCCTTTTTGGTAGTCTCCACGTTTCAGCCCCATAGGTGAGTACAGGTTAAGTGTAACTGTACTTTCCTCTTGAGCGATGCCGGTAAGCTGTTAGTCATAATCTGCGAGTGCTTGCCAAATGCGTTCCATCCCAGGCTTATTCTCATTGTTATTTCCCTTTCATGGCGCGGATCTGCAGACTAACGGGCTCACCGAACGCTTTAACCCTACTCTTGGCGACATGGTTTTAAGTACGTCTCCTCCTACCACTCTGATCGGGATCTCCTTCTTCCGTATGTGACTTACACGTAAAATACTGCAACACTGTCAACTATCGGTTTCTCTCCGTTCTGTCTTCTTTGCGGACGTCACCTTTCGGCTCCATTAGGTACCATTCTTCCGTACCAACCAGACGCATCTGAGTATATTCTTGCTTCTGAAGCTGCCCGACATGCAGAAGAGTGTCACCAAATTGCCCGGTCTCTCACGACTGAAATGCAGTCCGACTATAAATCCCGCCACGACAATCATCATAAGACGCCTCAATTCTCTCCTGGCAGTTTTGTGTGGCTCTGTATTCCATCAGGTACTCCCGGACTATCATCGAAATTTATTTCCAAGTATCACAGCCCCTATTGTGCGCTTGAGCGCATCTCTCCGGTCAGCTATACTGAGGAACCCTTGACGCCCTCAACTGAGCGTCGCCGACGCGGTCGCAAGATTGTCCCCGTCCAGCGCATTAAGCCATACTACGACCCTGCCATCTCCGTAAGCCGCCAGGATGGCTCCTCTTCTCCCCGGTGGCTCTTGTAAAAATGAAGATGTAGTTGCAAAGATTGAAATGTTTCTGCCCACTCTCTTCAGTGGTATCGCTATAGGTGTGTGCACTTGACCTGCCGGTACGCTGACAGTTCCTGGCGTGTTTTTCGAGTCCCAGCAGCAGTACCTGTAATAAACCCCATAATACATTATGATGAAGTTTTTATGCCTATGAAATATGTTACATTGAAAATCCCATCCGCGTGAAATAAAGTTAGTAAAGCTCTTCCCCTCAAGTAATAACTGTGCAAGTCACTGCAAAATTTTAGTAATAATATTAGGTCTACTCTTGCAGTGTATAATAAAATTTGTTGGTAATCCGCCTAGTAAAGAGCAGAGACATTAGTCTGCCATCCAAAATCAGTATAACTCGTGCTATGGTCTTTCCAGTTGTGATGTATGGATGCGAGAGTTTGACTGTGAAAAAGGCTGACCGCCGAAGAATTGACGCGTTTGAATTGTGGTGCTGGCGAAGACTCTTGAGAGTTCCTTGGACTGCCAGCAGATCAAATCAGTCGATATTGTCGACCATAAACCCTGACTGCTCATTGGAGGGTCAAATTCTAAAGTTAAAGCTCAGCTACTTTGGTCATCTGATGAGAAGAGAGGAGTCGCTGGAGAAAGATTTGACGTTGGGAAAGGTTGAGGGTCGCCGGAGAAGGGATAGGCAGCGAACACGATGATTAGATGGCACCCTCGAGGCAATGCAGATGAAGTTATGTGATGTTAGGAAGATAGTGAGAGACCGGAAAGCGTGGCGTGACATGGTCCATAGAGTCACGAAGAGTCGGACACGACTGAACGACTGAACTGAACTGAATCCTCGAAAGATAAGTTAACCGAATCACTGTTTCCTGCTTGCTGTATGCCTTGTTTTTTTGTCAGCTAATGTTGCGAAATGCTTCGTCTTAGTACTAGAAATAAAAGAACTGAATACTATCTCGTCGGAATCAATAGTACGCTGAAAGGCATTATTATCTTGACAATAAACAAGCTGTAGGAATATTCGTTGTTTAGCGTGAAGAGTTAGTGGGAACAAGTCTGTAGTGCTGCTCACAATACTTGGAGTTGTTTACTTCCGTTGCGTCATATTGTATTGCCTCTACAGCATGTTTAAGGAAAACGAAGTCGTAATGTGCAGAGTTTATTGATTCTGCAAGGTCAAATCGTCTGCTCTTTAGAACTATACGCGGTTGCTTACGATGCTTACGGCTATACCAATGACATGCAGGTACAAAATGAGACCCATGAGCATCAGAGATGTCTTAAGTGCTGCAATATTAGGTTCACAAAAAAGTTGTGCCACCTGAAAGGTTTAGTTCTGTATACTCGAAAAAAATCAGGAGCAACTTTTGTCGAAAGACAGCATTATACCAATCAGTTCTTTGTATGCTGCTTCATGATGGATAACCAAACGCTTATAGACGAAGCCCCTTTGGAATTAATTTGAGCACAATCTTTTCACATACAATCCACTACTGAAGGAGTTCCGATGCTCGGAATACATAGAATTGTGTACAGTTCCCGAGAGTGTTTCGTACTAAAGCAGCCAACCGGTGAGTGAACCACTGTTATGGCGACTAATAAGAGCGGTTAGATTTATTGCGTGCTTGTGTACATAATGCTCATTTTCTTTACGTTTAGCACAGACATGAATTGAATAATTGGACCGGATAAGCCTTAGGTTCAACTTGAAGGACGTCGTCTTTTTGTGGGTCCAGTAGCAATTGACTCTGTGAGGAACCCTGTGGGGAACGCGCGGAAGAACCGCCATGGCCGGCAGGAGCCGTGGAGGAACAGGCGACATTACACCGCCGGTTAGCCGGCAGCTCGAAGCTGCGGGTGTTCCGTCCCTTTCTTCTCCGCGCTGCTCTCGCTCGTAAGATATTTGAGAGGTCCTGCGAGCTGCCTAGAGCGAGGGTACCACAGACTCACACCAAATGCCGAAGGTACACTATCCCCCCATTTCCATTCTTTCGCGCTCTCCGTTCGCTTGAAATATGAGTCAGCTTTGAACCTGCGTTCTGCGCAGACCTGAGCTTTTCTGGCTCGAACCAGCCCCTGGCGCGCTCCAAACCAGTGACTAGGGCGCATCAAGTAGCTATGCCCGATCACGAACAGCAGACCACGCCGAGCTCGCATTCTGTCATGGCCGCTGACCGGAGGCTTCCGAATTTCGGGCTGAAGAATTCGCGAGTGTGTTTTAGCGAAGTCGAGGCTCGCTTTTTGCTTCAGCGCATCACGTCGCGGTTTACAAAATATCTGCGCGTGGTCACTGCATTGCTTCCTGACATAGCCGACATCATAAACGACATACTTTTGCCTGCCCCGGCTGAAAGCCCTTACAACAAGCCCATGAGCACGATTCTGTAGTGCGTTGAGATTTCTGAGCAGGCATGCCTCCAGCAATTTCTTTGTACCTAAGAACTTGCCGATCAACGTGTACGTGCCCAGCTGCTCCGCTGCACGCGTCAACTCCTGGGCGACAAGGCTCCACAGAGCAACCAGCTTCCCATTCTTCGCGAGGTGTTCCTGCAGCGACTACCACAGGCCATGCGAATGATACTTGCTGGCTCCGACAACATCACTCTGTCGGCTCACCCAAATGGCTGACCGCATCGCGTACTGTAGTTCCTCAGCAGCAGTAGCTAGCACCTCAACCCAAGTTTCCTAGCAAACAAACTGAATGATGTCCTTGCCACCGCCTTCAACAGCGCTCAACACTGCTCCAGACGTAACTTTCCTTCATTACGTGAGATATTGCGGTCCCGTAGCCAGCCCCATGAGATTGAACGTCGCCTCTGCTGGTATCACTACCGTTTCGTGGAACGAGCAACCCGCTTCGCTCAACCTTGTTCATGAACGGGAAACTCACCGACCAGTCGCTAAAGGCGGCGTGTGACACCGGTCAGCGGTCCAGCTGCCTTTTCTTCGTGGTAGACCGCATTACAGGCACTCACCGGCTAGCTAACCTCGGATCCGAGCGAAACAGAACCTCCTTTGGAAGACTGAAAATCCCATGCCAGGTATTACACTGTCAACTAAAACTGCTTATTAGAAATTGCATATCGACGTCCTCGAATAGATTACCCGTTGGAATCTTACGCATACATAAAGCAAATTTTCACTATATACTTATATTTTCAAATATTCCCTTTTTCCAAGGGTGATATGAGAATAGGACAATCCAAACACGTGTATTACTGCAGCTCATCTTACCTGCGTTTTGTGCCGTGATTGCAGATGAGCTATGCGCATCGCAATAATAATTGTACTGTCTATTTTTATACTTCCTTTTTTCTGTTATGTTACTTTTACTTACCTGTTCGTGCCTTGATTCCAGTTATGCATTTAATATAGTCGATTATCTCTTTTTTTTGTATTTAGTAGCCTTGGTGACTTGACTGTTAATTAGAAAGGTAATACTGATTCCATCATTGATTCTTGTCATACGCCTTTTGTACTCGCTGTTACCGTCCGTAATTACGTAATCAATTTATGCAACATGCCCGTTTTTCATAGTTGTAAGCGTGTATGTATGCTTGTAACATTGTACCAATAAAACGTTCTGCTGGATGAGTTTGTTCATATTTAAAAAAAATGCTCTTAGCGCGAAACAAGTAGGAAACGGACGAGGACAGAACACAAGACACGAAAGAGCGCTACTCTTTACTGATTTTATTAGCAGAAGAAATACTTTTTATACAGTGATTCCATGTGCGGAAACCTGCGTACAAGACAAGAAAGCGAACATGCACACATGTCCATTAGGCTCCTTCGTCTCCTGTGCAAGAGTCTGCGTTGATCATCAACATCGCCTGGACGACCTGCCGTCAAGACGGCTTGCATACTGCATAAAAAATGGGCTCATTCTTTTGGAGGTGGCTGCCTGGTTCGGGAATGTGCTACCTTCTGTGCGTCACGCGAAGCGCCTGTGCAGAATTCTACGCTCTTGGCTGTGGCGACAAGTAAGACTGCACTACGACTTGCAACGTGTCGCATGCTTCTCCCAACTTCCGCAAAGGATTGCAGAACCGAAGTTTCGTTCGTCCAGGAAGCTTGCTTGCCAGACGACAGAATTCTGATGGCAATGCATTTTGCACCGGCTACCGAGATGTCCTACGAGTCCTGTTGGAAAGGGAGTACTAAAGACCATTGATGGAGCGTACGTCTCTGACGAGGTTAGACAACTCATTGAGAAATGACCAAACTACAGTTTGGAACCAAGAATCAGCGGGCCACAACTTCTCTCGATGAACAGAAGTATGGCATCCAGAGCCGAAAAGGAAGACCAAGAAAGATGCCTTCTCGACGGTGGGGACAGCCTCTCGAGGACTGTTTCAAGGAAATTGATTAGTCGTAAGGATTCAATGAGCTATGTGGTGGACGAATTCAAAACTAATTCCCTACGCCTAATGGAGAGTGATAAGGAAGGAGATTTTGTGGTGCTTTCTTCAGCAAATACAACAAAAAATCCTCCCAAGCCGTCCACAAGAACTTCGTTTGCACGGGACAGAAACCCGCCATGGTAAAGAAAGTTGCCGTTTCCCTGTGTTCAAAGCTTGAACTGAGTAAACTTGGCAAACGTATAGCTGATAGCAGTGAAATCAGCCTGAAAATGTTTTTCACGGTTAAAACCCATAAATTGGAAGTATCTTTCCGCAGTAGTATAAGTGAAGAGCAGCTTACCGGTATCGCTCAAGAGGAAAGTATACAACAGTTGCATCTTGCCTGTACTCACCTATGGGGCTGAAACGTGGAGGCTAACCAAGAGAGTTCTACTTGAGTTGAGGACAACCCAGAGGGCTATGGAACGAAAAATGGTAGGGGTAACATTAAGAAATAGAAAGGGTGCAGAGTGGGTCAGAGAAATAACTCAAGTTACAGACATTCTAGCGGAAATTAAGAAGAAGAAATGGACATGGGCAGGACATTTAGTGCGAAGAGAGGATAACCGATGGTCGCTGAGGTAACAAACTGGATTCCAAGGGAAGGAAAGCGTAGCAGGGGGCGGCAGAAAGTTAGGTGGGCGGATGAGATTAAGAAGTTCGCAGGGGTCAAGTGGATGCAGCTAGCACAGAACCGGGTTAAGTGGAGAAATATGGGAGAGGCCTTCGCCCTGCACTGGGTATAATCAGGCTGATGATGATGATGATGATAACTGAACGAGACACCTGGCAATTATTGCTTAGCAGGTATCTCTTAAAGAACCTGAATACGCTATATGTTAAAGATCCATTTGAAACCAGGAACTCACATGGTGTAATAATTTTTATGGAGAACAATGCAGTTGGCAGCATGTTCTCGATCGATGTAGAACAATTATTCTATTCTATCGGAGACGCCTGCTTCTGGGAAAGAGAGCAATGGTTAGCCTTGACAGCCTAGAAAAGAGCAGAGACATTAGTCTGCCAACCAAGCTCCGTATAACTCGTGCTATGGTCTTTCCAGTTGTGATGTATGGATGCGAGAGTTGGACTGTGAAAAAGGCTGACCGCCGAAGAATTGACGCATTTGAATTGTGGTGCTGGCGAAGACTCTTGAGAGTTCCTTGGATTGCCAGAAGATCAAATCAGTCGATATTATCGACCATAAACAATGACTGCTCATTGGAGGGTCAAATTCTAAAGTTAAAGCTCAGCTACTTTGGTCATCTGATGAGAAGAGAGGAGTCGCTGGAGAAAGATTTGATGTTGGGAAAGGTTGAGGGTCACCGGAGAAGAGGTAGACAGCGAACGCGATGGTTAGATGGCATCCTCGAGGCGCTGCAGAAGAAGTTATGTGATGTTAGGAAGGTAGTGAGAGACCGGAAAGCGTGGCGTGATATGGTCCATAGGGTCACGAAGAGTCGGACACGACTGAACGACAAAAGAAGAAAAGAAAGATCCCCCACCAAGAGCTGTTTACTTCGGTTCTCGAATGTATTGAAGAACATGGTATGGTAGCCTTTCAAAACGCTACTGGCATAACTGTTGAACGTTTTATGTCCCTTCTAGAATTTTATCTGACCGCGACTTTTGTTACATTTGAAAGCAAGTCAATGAGCAAAAGTGGAATCTGTATCGGGTCCTGTGTGGCGCCTGTCTTGTGCGAGATTTTGCTCTCTTCCATTGACAAAGCTTTAGATGAGGCACCGCAGTTCCTTAGACATTATAAGGCTTAAATTACGCTAGTATTGACATGCGAATGTGGGGCAACACAAAATATTTGGGCATCCGAGCGAACACTGCAACAGTTTACTGCTGGCCGAAAACACATTTTGTTATTTTTAAAGGGCCACTGTTCAGGGAAGGACCTTTTAAGCGAAGGAGCCCAGTGTTTCGATCACGTACCGGAGATAGTCTGTGCAAAATGCTACTGTGACACGCGCGCCGCAAATCACCGAAAATACAAATCAAAGCTCTCTCATGCTCTCTTTCGGGAAGCCAGTTTTCCCGTTCCCCGCGCTGGCCCGTCGAGCCGCAGCTATGACGTATTTGTCGAGAACGACGTCCATTGGTCCATCTCGCTGTCTGAGGGTGCAGGACGGGAGTCTACCGCTCGCTGTGCGGTTTTCCCTCGCCACGGCCAGACTGAATCCAGCGGCGCGCGCTCCCTCGCCAGTTTTTTTTTTTTTTCGCACAGGCGGAGTGTCACGCCCACCGTGGTCACGCCCCACCTCCTGCCAAACGCGGAGGAGGAAGGGGAATTTGTCTTGCAGAGGCCAGACGACCTCGACGGAAGGAGAGAAGCACGACAGAATCGGATGATTGCGGTGGCTGTAACTGCGTTCTTAGTCTTTTTAAAAACATTTTGTGGCCTTGCGTTCTGGGGGCGAAGTCTCACAGTCGTCGGTGAAGAAAATATTTTCGACCGGAGGGTGGACAGTGAGCCTTTAAAAAAAGTGGGCAACAAATACAACATTCCTGTTGTTTTTTCAGCGCCCTGCAACTTGAAAAGCCTGTGCCCGAGGGCAAATAGTGAGGAAAAAAAAGAGAGGGTGCCAACTAAGCATAAGTTCCGATATGTTGTTTGCGAGGTAGGAATAATTTATGGAATACCTCTGTCTTGCGGATGAGTGTATGTTGGGTAATCTGGCCGTTGTTTAAATCAGCGCTTACGGGAGCATGAAATATGCCTTGAGCATGGGACCGGGACAAACTTGGTTGTCCATTGTAAGTTATCGCCTGGGGACATGCGCGCCGTTGCTAAAGCAGACACGGGTTATCGGAAGAGGCAATGATGAGTTATCCCGGCTATCGATTGAGGCGTTCCACATCAGAAAGAAGGGGTCTGATTGTGTGAGTAGCCCTTCGGTGAAACTGTACCCTAGCGAGTACAAGTTTTTAGGTAAACTATCTTAAGAGGATGTGGGGTCAACAGCCTATTTGACATGTGTGCATGTACGCTTTCTTGTCTTGCACGCAGGTTTCTGCACATGTGATCAGTGTATAAAAACTCTTTCTTCTGCTAATGAAACAGTTGAGGGTAGCGCTCTTTCGTGCCTTGTGTTCTGTCCTCGTCCGTTTCCTACTTGTTTCACGCTAGAAGCATTCCTTTTCAAACACTGCACCATGTAGGGTTATGTATGTTTTTCAAGGTTTAATGTATGTATACACACAGCCCTTCCTGTTACAATCCCTGATACGATTCAGAGTATGAAACAGATAAATAAAAACAATCTGTGATGCTTAAACGTCGTGCTTTTAGCTGCTCTAGTCGCTCGAAAGCCTTTTTTCATCAGAAGAGTGCCACTTTCGAAGGCTGCGAACCATGCCATTTATTATTCCAGCTAGGCTTCACGCCACTGAGCTGGAGTCCTTTTCAGCTCAGTGCAAATTTTGTGACCAGAAGGCAAACTTACACCATAAGGTGTGGGCTTGTCAGCAAAATAACAGTCCTGACATAATAAATCAGCCAACGTGGGAGGAATGGGAGGCGGCCCTGCCCAGCTCGGACCTCGAGGAACAACGAGCCCTCGTCGAAAAAGAACAGACGGCGGCTTTTACAAACGATGTCCCGGACTAGGGATCCGATCACCCTTTCCTCAACATAAGTCCTTGCTGCATTCAATAAACGCTTGCATTCTCATCATCACTAAAATAAAGGTTAAAAAGCGGCAGCCATGTCGTGAACCATCTGCTGTGCGCATTATGTCGGATAACGGTAACGGGGGGTACAGTTGTAGACAGGCCGGAAAATACATACATAATACATACATACATACATACATACATGCATGCATGCATGAATACACACATACATACATACATACATACATACATACATACATACATACATACATACATACATACATACATACATACATACATACATACATACATACATACATACATACATACATACATACATACATACATACATACATACATACATACATACATACATACATACATACATACATACATACATACATACATACATACATACATACATACATACATACATACATACATACATACATACATACATACATACATACATACATACATACATACATACATACATACATACATACATACATACATACATACATACATACTGCAAGATGGGGGTTTATTGATCAGATCAGCAGGACTCAATCAGCAGGACTGGGCAGATCAGCGGCGAGCACAGCAACAGCGAACGCCGTCAGGTCCAACACGCGCAGCGATCACGATGCCACTGCTTAGAATGTTCCTCGTGTACTTCTTCCTCTTCACAATTACCCACGGGACGTAGAGGAGACATCCTGGCGACTTACGGCGTGAGCAAGACGGCAGGGTCGTAATAGGGTTTAAGGTACTGGACGTGAACAATCTCGCGTCCGCTCCGGCGTAGATCATGAGGCGGCGTAAGAGGTTCCACCACATAATTAACCGGAGAGGTACGCTCCAGAACTCGGTATGGGCCATGGTATTTAGCAAGAAGTTTTGAAGACAGTCCAGGAGCATTGGAAGGTATCCACAGCCACACAAGAGCGCCGGGCGAGAAGTCCCGTGTCGAGGGTTGGTTGTCATGGTTGGATTTATGGCGGATCTGCATGGATCTGCATAAAGAAAGTAACAAAATTCCCATAAAAAAAGGTGTTAGGCAAGGAGGCACAATCTCCCAGTACTATTCACAGCTTGTTTAGAGGAAGTATTCAGAGACTTGGAATGGGAACAGTTAGGGATAAGGGTAGATGGAGAATACCTCAGTAATCTGCGATTTGCTGATGACATTGCCTTGCTAAGCAACTCGGGGGATGAACTGCAACTAATGATTGATGACCTAGACAGGAAACGTAGAAAGGTAGGCTTGAAAATCAATATGCAGAATATTAAGATAATGTTCAACAGCCTCGGAAAGGAACAGCAGTTTACATTAGGAAGCAAAATACTGGAAGTAGTAGGCGAATATGTCTACTTAGGACAGGTAGTAACCGCAGATCCGGACCATGAAAAGGGAATAACAAGAAGAATAAAATTGGGATGGAGTGCATTTGGCAAGCACTCGCAGATTATGGCTAGAAGCTTACCGGTATCGCTCAAGAGGAAAGTATACAACAGTTGCATCTTGCCTGTACTCACCTATGGGTCTGAAACGTGGAGGCTAACCAAGAGAGTTCTACTTAAGTTGAGGACAACCCAGAGGGCTATGGAACGAAAAATGGTAGGGGTAACATTAAGAGATAAAATCGTGCAGAGTGGGTCAGAGAAATAGCTGAAGTTACCGACATTCTAGTAGAAATTAAGAAGAAGAAATGGACATGGGCAGGACATGTAGTGCGAAGAGAGGATAACCGATGGTCGCTGAGGGTAACAAACTGGATTCCAAGGGAATGAAAGCGTAGCAGGGGGCGGCAGAAAGTTAGGTGGGCGGATGAGATTAAGAAGCTCGCAGGGGTCAAGTGGATGCAGATAGCACAGAACCGGGTTAAGTGGAGAAATATGGGAGAGGCCTTTGCCCTGCAGTGGGTATAATCAGGCTGATGATGATGATGATGGGTGTTAGCCGTGAATGCGTGGCAATTTGTCGACAGTCTTCCGCATGCTGGGCTGCTTGAGACGCAGGAGTATACTCTGATATGTCTGGCTGATACGGGAGTATGGTGTCGATTGTAGCAGAGGGGTGACGGCCGTAGAGGAGAAAAAAAAGAGAGAAGCCAGTAGTAGACTGCGTTGCGGTATTGTAAGCGTAGTGACATACGGAAGGACGACGTCCCAATTTGAGTGGTTGGAGGAGACGTACCTAGAGAGCATGTCGCCAATGGTACGATTGAAACGCTCAGTGAGGCCATTAGTCTGGGGATGATAGGCGGAGGTTGGTCTATGAATAATGTTGCACTTGGTGAGCAAGGTTTTCACAACGTCACTGAAGAAAACGCGTCCTCTGTCGCTGAGCAGCTTTCGAGGTGCGCCGTGGCGAAGAACAAATCGCTGCAAAATGAAGGAAGCTACTTCTGACGCTGTCGCAGATGGAAGTGCGGCGGTTTCTGCATACCTCGTCAGATGATCAACGGCTACAATAGCCCAGCGGTTGCCGGCTGCAGTGTAGGGAAGCGGCCTATGCAAATCAATGCCGACGCGGTCGAAAGGGCGTGGTGGGTTGGGTAACGGTAGCAGCTCTCCAGCGGAACGTTGAGGAGGTCGCTTGCGACGTTGACAGGTGAGGCATGAGCGAACGTACTTAGGTACGAAGGTGTACATGCCCCGCCAGTAGTAACGCAGCCGGAGACGAGTGCATGTCTTGAAGACACCCGCGTTACCGGATTGTGGGTCAGCGTGGAAATAGTCACAGATTTGCGAACGTAGCTGCCGGGGAATAACTAGCAACCACTTGCGGCCATCTGCGCAGTAGTTGCGGCGGTAGAGGAGGTTATCGCGAATGGCGAAGTGGGAAGCATGGCGGCGGAGAGCACGCGATGGAGAAGCAGCTGTAGGATTGGAGATAAAATCTAGGAGAGAATTTATCCAAGGATCTTGCCGCTGCGCTGACGGCATGTCATTGATGTGAATCAATGGCGGGGCAACGTCGGAAGAGGAAAGGCTCGCGACCTAAGCTGTAAGGGGGCAGCGGGAAAGTGCATCGGCATCGCGATGCTTGCGGCCGGAGCGGTGAACAACGCGGACATCATATTCTTGAAGGCGAAGAGCCCATTTTTCCAGTCTGCCGCACGGGTCTTTCAGTGAGAAAACCAGCAAAACGCATGGTGGTCCGTCACTACGTCAAAAGGGCGGCCATAGAGGTAAGGACGGAATTTAGTAAAAGCCCAAAAAATCACTAAGCACTCTTTTTCCGTGACAGAGTAATTGGATTCAGCCTTCGTGAGTGTTCGGCTAGCATAGGCGACCACGCATTCGGTATAACCTGATTGGCGCTGAGCGAGCCCAGAGCCGAGACCAATACCACTGGCGTCTGTGTGGACCTCAGTAGGCGCTGTGGGATCGAAGTTATGTAGGACAGGCGGTACCGTGAGGATCCGGCGTAAAGTATTGAAGGCATCGTCGCACGTTGGCGACCACGACGAAAGGTCGGAACTGCCGGACAGAAGGTCTATCAAGGGAGCAGCAAGTGAAGCAAAAGTTCTAATAAAGCGGCGAAAGTAAGAGCACAGCCCGAGGAAGCTACGTAGATCTTTGATGGATGTCGGTTTGGGAAAGGCTGCTACGGCACAAAGTTTGGCAGGATCTGGAGATACACCTTCTTTGGAGACAACGTGGCCAAGAATGGTGAGCTGGCGGGCGGCAAAACAACATTTTTTCAAATTCAGCTGCAGTCCGGCATCAGGTAGGCAGGCCAAAACGTGCTTCAGACGGTAGAGGTGTGCGTAAAAGTCAGGAGAAAAGACGACAATGTCGTCGAGGTAGCAGAAGCTCAGAAGCAAGTCTTCCACTTTAGGCCACGCAAATTCGTACAAGCCGTCGGGAGTTACAAAGGCAGTTTTGGGGCGATCAGCCGCTTCCAGGGGAACTTGCCAGTAGCCGGACCGTAAATCTAGGGAAGAAAAGAGCTCGGTGCCTTGCAAACAATCGAGAGTGTCGTTGATGCGTGGAAGAGGGTAGAGGTCTTTTCGCATATCTTATTCAGGCGGCGATAATCGACACAGAAGCGTACAGAACCATCTTTCTTTTTTACGAGGACAACAGGTGACGCCCAAGGGCTGCTTGAGGGCTGAATCACGCCATTCTGAATCATTAGGTTGACTTGCTCTTCGATAGCCTGGCGTTGGGTTGCAGACACACGATAGGGGCTCTGTCGCAGTGGTGTGTGGGTGCCGGTGCCGATGCGATGAGTGACTGTAGCAGTTTGACCCAAACAACTTTGATGAGAGTTGAAGGAGAAGCGAAATTGATGTAGTAGGTTCAAAAGCTGAGTGCGCTGCGCTGGAGGAAGATCAGCGTCGATGGAGCGGAGGAACAAGTCTGTAGAGGGAGGAGCGGGCGCAGGTGAAGGGGGCTGAGCGCAGGCACGGCAGAGTGCGACGCGTCGTCAGGTTCCTCAGAGATCAGAAGAGATGCGTTTGGCTGGGTACTGCCGAGGCATTCACCATGGCGCAAAGCAGTAGGGGAGTTATATGGGTTAGAGACCCATAACATGGAAAGGCCAGCGGAAATAGCGAGCACAGCGTAGGGCAATGGAAGACACTTTCGGCGCAGGAAAGTATGGGCTGGTGTGAAGAGAACGGTCTGATCGCTAACAGAGGCACAAGCGACACGAACAAGCACATAAGAGCAGGGAGGAAGGTGAATATCTTCGGCGACGAGGGCTTTAGCACATGAATTTCGTGGATCAGCATCTGGTGCGGCATCGAGCAAAGTCAAGAATCCCACTTCAGCTCGAGCACAATCGATAATAGCAGCGTGACGCGATAGGAAATCCCAGCCTAAAATAAGAGCGTGTGAGCAACTTGGCAGCACGATGAACTCAATGGTATAAATGCAATTCTCGATAACTACTCGAGCGGTGCACGCTGCTAAGGGCTTGGTATGCTGAGCGCTGACCGTTCGCAGCGAAAGTCCCGCAATTGGCGTCTTCACTTTATTTAAAGAACAACATAGTTTTGCGTCCATAACCGAAATCGCAGCACTAGTGTCAATTAGAGCCATGACAGCAACGCCCTCGACGAAAACTTCAATAAGGTTGGCCGGCGACAGATGAGGACTTTGAAAGCTCGACGGGGTCGCAGGTCTTGCCTCAGGAACTGCGGCTTCTAGTTTTCCTCACATGAAGCGTTCTGTCGACGTCGCATCGGAGAGATAGAGCGGCGTCGCGGCGACGGTGAACGGCGGTCGGCCATGGCTGAGCGGTCTGGGGAGAAATGACGGCTGGCTGGAGGCTCAGTGGGCGCGGAATACGGAGGCGTCGAAGACCAGTACCAGAACCATGAGTAGGTGGTGCCGACACTGGGGGACGGTTTCGACAATAACGAGAAATATGTCCAGCCAGTCCGCAAGTATAACAAATTGGGCGGTTATCTGTCGTGCGCCAGGGATGGCGCGGTCTTGGGGCCGGTCGAATAAACTGCGCATGTCCTCGAGCTGGACCAGGAGGCTGCTGAACGTAGGCAGATTGCGGCGGAGCATACGTAGGTGGTGGTCGGGCAGCAATAGCCGCATATGTCAACAGGGCTGCGAAAGGCATAGATTGAGGGGCTGGAGGAAGATTCAGCTACTTGTTCCAGAATAATCTGGCGCAAACTGGGAGCTAGGTGTGAGGAAGGCTCTTCATGGCAGGACATAAGGCAGAGCTGTCGAGCAACCTCTTCCCGAATGAAGCTCTTGATTTGTGGCAGCAGCGCAGAATGTTCAGCTGCATCTGTCAGGCCAGCAAGCGACTCAGAGTGCATGGTGTTCGCGCGAGTTATGGCCCTTTGTTTGCAAAACACTCTTTGAATTCCAGTAACAATGAAAACAGCTGGTCGAAGAGACGCGGTAGGGGTGCTGGCGGATTGGGCGCACATTATCGAACGTCACGATCTGGTGCTTGGCGATGGGAGTTTGATTCACTTTTGACGACAATGCAAAACACTCTTTGAATTCGAGTAACAATGAAAACAGCTGGCCACGCTAGCTGACCGATAGCTCTCAGCTGACATTGAGATTTTCGAGGGATGTGGGCGGTGATACGGTTTCTGTGGACAAGCACTCGGAGACATCAGAGATGCGTTCGGCGAAAGCTACGGAAGTGTCACGAAAAGGGTGCCGATACTCGTGCGAAAAATTGGTAACAAGTACCTTGGACTGACCACGGTGAAGATAGATCAAACTGCAGGCCACACAGACTCCTTGTGTCAACAGTAACGATACGTTAGTTGCGGCTATTGCGTCACCATCATGAAGGGCATTGCATTTGGCTTTAACGAAGGTGCTGGTTCGGAGTGGCAGACTGACACTGTCCTCATAAACTCGAAGCACATTGAATGGTCGCTTTGCACCGCTGAGGGCCACTTCTTTCTCAGTAGAAAACGAGACCTTAGAATTCCGGAGGTCAATAATTGCGCCATATTCACGCAGAAAATCTACGCCCAGAATCAGGTCACGCGAACAGCTTTTCAGAACAAGGCAGCTTACCACAAATGTTGACTTGACTCTTGAATTTGAACTCTGGCCGTGCACATGCCCAGAGGAGTAATCAGATGACCACCCGCAGTGCGAACGTGTGTGCCAGCCCACGGAGTCAAAACCTTCTTGAGAACTGCGGCAAACTGGCTGCTCAAAAAAGAATAATCAGTGCCAGTATCCAACAGAGCTCGAACATGGCGATCATCCAGTACTACGGGTATGTCCAACGAAAGCTGCTCGCGAATGTCAGGCTTCTGTGTCTTTGAGTGCTCTGCGTCGGTGTACGCAGTCTGCTTCACCTGCACATTGTCGTCGTTGCAGGTGCGCTGTTGCGTCATATGTCCCACCGGCAATTCGTCGTCGTTGCGGGTGCGTCGTTTCGTCGTCAGTTCCACCGGCAATTCCTCTTGGTTGCAGGTGCGTCGTGGTGGCGTCGAGGTGGCATTATGATCGGTAACCACGAACTTTTCCAATGTCGATGCGTAGTCTTTCCTTTCCCGCGCCGCGATGTCCAACGAGCCTACCCCCGAAGGTCGCTTGTTTCAGTTTTCCCTCTGGGTTTTCCCCTGCGCTGCCCATGAGGAACTCGTAGCAGATGGCGTCGGGCGAGCCCTGGGTGACGGTGATCTAGATTGTCGCAGACGAGACGGAACAATCCGGCGCTGATCATTGACGAAATCTTCAACTGCTCGAGGCCGTTCGCCGTAGCGAGGCCGCGGAGAATCAGCGGAAAAGCCTTCGAGACCCAGTCGACGGTAGGGACAGCGCCGA
This sequence comes from Amblyomma maculatum, assembly GCF_055883805.1. Classification (NCBI taxonomy): domain Eukaryota; kingdom Metazoa; phylum Arthropoda; class Arachnida; order Ixodida; family Ixodidae; genus Amblyomma; species Amblyomma maculatum. The sequence continues at coordinate 34,848,565 of NC_139348.1, forward strand.
TAGACATGACCCGGTTCGCCGCAGTGAGAGCATAACGGCCGTTGGTCGGGGGTACGCCACTCGCCTGCTTTCCGTGTAGGCGGTCGAGAATCTGTGACGTACTGGATCACGGGGGCTGCTGTTTTCGGCCCAGCTACGTTCGCAGGAATCAGGGACGGCGACGAGGGCGGAGAGTATTGCAGTACCTGGGAGTATGTGGGGCAGTGACACTCAGGTGCTCTAAGAGGAGGAGTAGGGCGAGGTTCACCGGTTGGAAATGAAGGCCGGAGCGCTTGCTGCACTTCATTGCGGACAACGCTCGCAATGGAGGCAGGAGCTGGCTGAGGTGTGTCATACATCAGTCGGAGTTCGTTGCGCACAATCGAATGTATGAGCTCCCGTATCGCCGATGTGTCCATGCTATGCGATGGGAACTCAGCAGAGACGGAGGCGGCGTGGATGGTGCGATCCTGTGCCGAAGCTCGCTTCTGAAGCGCGTTCTCTATAGTGAATGTTTCCGCAAGAAATTCTGCGACAGTTTTCGGCGGGATGCGCACCAGGCCAGCGAAAAGCTGCTCTTTGACGCCACGCATGAGGTAGCGCAGCCTTTTGTCCTCGGACATCGTAGGATCCGCACGCTTAAACAGGCGCGTCATGTCTTCGATATACGCCGCGACGGTTTCGTTAGGCATTTGGATCCGAGATTGTAGAGCGCGTTCGGCCCGTTCGCGGCGATCTGAGCTTCCGTAAGTTGCCGCAAGATGACGTTTGAACTCACTCCAGGAAGACAGCTGCTCTTCATGGTTCTCGAACCACGTCCGAGCGCCATCCTCGAGGCTGAAGTATACATTTCGAAGCCGTGCGGCGTCATCCCAGCGGTTGAATGTAGCTACCCTTTCGTAGTGCTGCAACCAGTCGTCGACGTCTTCGTAGGTGTTCCCGGGAAAGGTCTTTGGGACGCGGGGGTTCTGAAACGTCACGTAGGTGGGGTCGCGCCAGGCATTGCGACGACGTCGTGGCTACCGGTAGTCATGCCCGAGGGGGAAAACTCACGTGGTAGGCCTCGTTGCCTGCGGCTAGTGCAGTGAACAGGCGTTTCCTCGAATATATGACCAGCACTCCTGCTTAGCGTAGGGGTACGGGACATCAGACCTGACCTCCACCAGATTTGTCACGGTGTTCGCGACTGGGCCTAGATTAACAGAGCTTCAACGTCGTTTTAACTCCGAGCGCCCCCTGGCAAAATATTAATAACCTACCCAGCGGCATCTCTTCTAATCTAAGCCTTTTTACTGACGACTGCGTTATATACCGTCCCATACATAACCCTACTAATAATTTAGCTCTTCAAGCCGATCTGGCACAAGTTGAGGAGTGGTGTCGAAATTGGTTAATACCCTAAATGTTGACAAAACGGCCCTAATTACCTTCTACACACGCCAACGTTAGTTTCCGTACAACTACATACTAAACGGAACTACTATCTCCTTTGTATCTTTTTTGAAATATTTAGGCGTCACAATTTCAGTGATCTTACATTACATTCTCACGTTACATCCGTTACTAACGATGCTAACCGAAAACTTGGCTTTCTTCAGCGTAACCTAGCTCAGGCACCTTCTTCCGTTAAAGATCTAGCTCATGTAACTCTTGTAAGGTCCAAATTGAATTACGCATGCGCATTGTGGGACCCGCCAAAACGTGTTACCTACCATTGAATTAACACAAAACCGTGCAGCTAGATTTATCGTCTCTGACTATTCTCGCAATAGTAGCGCCACAAATCTAAAAACTAATGCCGGTCTCCCTAGCTTGCAAGCACGCCGTAAAATATCTAGACTCTGTTTACTTCATAACTTGTATCATTCTTTATCACCTAGCACAGCAGTCATCACGCCGATTTATCGGACATCCAGTCGCATCAGTCACACCATGACCGTTTATCCGCCACATGCCCGAACGACAACGCACTTCAACTCAATTTTTGTAAGGACAGCCATCGAATGGAACGATCTTCCCGCTGACATCGTCGTTCACTCTAACCCAAGCCATTTCAGAACCGCTATTGAAAATGTTTTTGTTAATCGCGACAATACTGTCAAGCTTACCCCTCAGGTAAAACTTCGCACTCCTGAGGTCTTTGAGGTATTGGAAATAAATAAATAAATAAATAAATAAATAAATAAATAAATAAATAAATAAATAAATAAAAGAAGAAAGATTGCACACATCATTTCTGTGTCGAATACCGCAGCTTGAACAACGCAACGAAGAAATATGTCTACCCTCTCCCATGCCTCCACGGCACACTGGACAGTCTCTGCAACGCTCCATGGACCTGAAGTGCGGCTGCTGGCAAATTCCAGCCGACAAAACAGACCGCGAGAAGACCACCTTCATACCACTAGCCGGGGTCTTCGAGTTCGAAGTCATACCATTTGGCCTCTGCTCATCTCCAGTGACGTTCCGGCGAGTAATGGATTGTACTGGCAAGGGTGAATGGCAAATTTTTCTGATGCACTGAGGTGACATCGTTGTCTTCTCTTCAAACTTTGAAGACCACCTAAAAAGGCTTCGTGTAATGTTGAACGCTGTCAAGTCATCAGGGCTAAATGAAAACAGAGAAATGCCACTTCGCCTACGAGGAGCTATTTTGCTTAGGCCACATCGCGAGTAAGGACAGAGTTCACATAGACACGAAGAAAACATCTGTGATCGCGCAGTTTCCGCATCCTGGTGACAATAAACCTGTACGCCGATTCCTTGGAATATATGTGCTTACTACCAGTGATTTGTGAGGAATTTGTCTTGCGTTGCCGAGCCTTTGACACAGCTAACAAGTGCATACGTGTCATGTAAATGGGAAGCGCAGCCAGAGGAAGCCTTCAAGAAACGTAAGAAGAAATTAGGACCAGATAAAGCTGTGCCCCGAGAGCGTTGTTGAAATACGTGCGATAAAAATACCAATCATGCAACCCGGGCTCGATCGTTGTGGAAAGTGTGCAATGAGCGTTGCTTTTAACAGAAGACAATCTATACAGACACCTTAGCCGTCATAAAAGAAAGGGAAAAAGTGTCAAATACACCATGTGTAGCGCAAGAGATGCATACACTCAATAATAAATCAAGGGTGCCCATACATATGTCCTTGCCCCTAGATTACTCCGAGAATGGTAAGAAGAAATCTAGATAACCTTATACATATGCCCTGACCCCAAGATTACACTGAGAACGTTAGGAAGAAATCTAGACTACCTTATAGGCCAAGCACCAAAGGATAATGAATCACCCACTGGACTTCCATCGATGCCCGCTCAGCTTTCTCCTTTTTCGCATCCTGTCCAAGGAGAAGTACTAACGATGCGCTAATGTTGGAGGAAGTGACTATTGCACTGGCCGCCACCCACTGCGACGTAGCCTACATAATGACGGACTCGAAACAGGCCAGCCGAAATTACGTGCAGGGTAGGATAGCGCCACTCGCCCACAGAATATTATTGGCACATACGAAAAATTCAGCTTCGGCTACTAGTAAAGAACAGGTTATATGGGTGCCCGGTCACCAGGGGGTGGAGGGGAACGAGACCGCTTACACGGCTGCCGAACGTTCCTCCCTCGGGTTTCCGCTCAATCCTCCGGTTCTACCTCAGCAACCATACTAATCTCGCTCATAGGTTATGCGGACATTACAAATTATTTATGCTTCTGCAGGAGGGCACTCCCGGGTCCCGTAAAAGGTCTCGACAGACCTGAGGAGTGCCACCTTAACGGCTCCAAAGCGGGTGTTTTCTAAATCCCGCCATACTAAAACACATGGACCCGACATTTACGGGTAGGTGCAAATTCTGCGGGCAGTATGCTGACTTATACCACATGGTGTGGGCTTGCCAGCAAAATACAAAAGTAAAAGCTAAAAAACAGCCAACTAGGGAGGGCTGGGAGGCGGCCCTGTCCAGCTCGGACCTGGAGGCCCAGCGTGTCCTGGTCCAGAGAGCTCGGGCAACGATGGCAGCCAATGGCGTCCCGGAATAGGGTCTGCCACTCAACTCCACAACCAAAGCATCTCCCTTCCCAAAACATATGATCGTAAATAAATGTTTTCTCCTCCTCCTCCTCCTCCTCCTTCACCTTCATCCTCTCGTGCACTCTTCTCAAAGCCTAATGAGATTAGAGGAGGCAGCCCTTACAAGGTTAAAGGCTCGATCTGCCCTAATCCATCGAGCGGCTGCCAATGGGGTTCTCAAGACTTATGACTCACCACCTGTCTGACGTTCTCCAGACCAAGTACAGAAGTTATTGTTCGCCACCTGCTGTGGATTTGTGCTGGGTGAGGGACATAAGACGATGAAGTTTACAAGTATACAGAAAGTGGGGTGAACAGCGACGAGGAATAAGTATTCTTCCAAAATGGCTGGCAGAGAGTAATAAGAGCATGAGACTTCTCCACTTGCGGCATGAAAACACCTATAGGTTTTTCTATTAGTACACAGCGAACCCATATTGTTTCATGACATGCGTGCGAGAGAAAAACGAATATCGAGAATTGAAAGCAACCGAGAGTGTGATTATGAGTAGTGCGCGCGCTTTCATGGATCGTAAATGAAAAGGGCATACCTTCATTTTCATTGACAAAGTTTCTGTGAGTTCCGGGCGCAGTTCCGACCCAAGAGGTCGCGCAGCATTTAAATAGACTCCTTGATCAATGCTTTGCAGTTCATAGCTCTCAGGCACCGTGAGCAGGCCCGCTAAGAGGCTTCAAATGGTAACAGCGACTATGTGTGGACCATTCACAACCCTGCAGCTTTTCAAAATTTTCCCGTAAACCGTAAAAACTTTGAGTCGTCTTACGGTTTTTCTAGCCTGGCCTGAGATGCTTTCAAAATTAAAATCTATTTGCGAAGAGATGTGATAATTTATTAAAACCACACTATTACCGGTGATGTATTGCGCCGCCATAAGGGGAAATATGCATTATATATCATTGTGGGGACTCCTATTGTCTATCCGAGGAGCCGCAAATTGATATCAAAAACTGAATTATCGCCTCCGCGAACTACTCCCTGTATTGCCACAGAAAGTGGGATACTTCATTGACTTCCACTAATCCAGTTGAATCCGCTGATAACAGATTTTCATCTGTAAGTCCAGATTTCACCATCTTCTGGCCGTTCGCAGATCCGAAGCGGAGAACGCTGCGCTAAGCATAGCGCCGTCGGGCCGTCGGCCAGACGCAACGCTGCTCAAGCTCACGCGAGAGCCGCCAAGGATGGCGGCTGACAACGCGGCGGCGTCGACCGGAGACAAAACACCGACTCAAGAGAATACTACCCGCGAAGAGAACGCTACCAACCACTCTCAGAAGACACTCGGCAGTGGAGGATGGTTCATTGCAAAATACCACAACTCGAGGCTAACTGCCTTTCTGGAGACCTGGACCAAAGCGGCGGAAGGGCCACCACCGAGCCAGTCCAAACAAAATGAGAATCCAGTTCCCAGAGACAAGCTACCTCCACTGCCGAAAGCCGATTTCAAAGTCATTATTAGACCGAAGAATGGGCTCAACATCCGCCACCTGAGCACGCATCAGGTGGCCTGGGCTATAACGAAAGCATGTGGAAACCCACACATCTGCAACGAAGGCAGCCTACTGATACGGCTGCACGAGTCTAACATCGCCATAATCAGCACGCCGAGCAAGGAGACTGCCAGCGTTGTACTGAATATTCCGAGTCGCTTCGGTGCAAAAAGATTACGCTGTGACGGCTTACGTTGCCGCGCCGGACAGTACACGCAAAGGAGTGATCCACGGACTAGACTCGGGACAACACCTATCCCTTCTTAGGGTACGCACCTAAGGAGTGAAAATCATTTATGCACGAATACTTGGAAAATCTCAAAGCGCCGTCATAACATTCGAAGGCGAGATCGTCCCCCGCTGCGTTTATTACTACGGCGGCGAGCGCGTTGCTACCTTCACCGATCATCGCGGCAAGTTTGCTATATATATGCTTAAAGCCTATAGACATAGGGCAGACGTATGCCCGATACCTGACGCCGTTGTCTGCTCGAACTACGGTGAGCCTGTCATCGAGGACAGCCATTCGTTATGAGCCCAGGTGTGCGCTGTGCAATGAAGCGCATCCCACAGGGACAAAGAGTGAAAGCAACGCCTAAGAGTCCACTGACCAGAACTAAAGAAGAGACCTACAGCAGAGCAAAGGGCGATGGCGGCACGGGCGGACGCGGCCGTGCTCGGAAGCGCTGGCTCAACACAGATTCTACTCCGCCATCCGGGTCGAGATTGGCGTCGTGCTCGAGATCAAGGACCAGGGAGCCCCCAGAAACAAAAAGAAAGCAGCAACAGAACAAGACAAAGAAGGAGGAACAGAGTAAGTTGAGCTGGGCAGCGCAGCTTTTCTCTGCTTCTCCCACTGTTCCAAAGAACACGAACGCGCAGGCGCAATTCAGTAAAAACGCTAGTGGGCAACTTAGCGAAGTGCAAGAGCTGAAAGAAACCATTCAGACACTGAGGGCAGAAAATGCTGAACTGAGACAGAAACTTAACCATCTTATAGAAGAGCTCAAGGCCCAGAGAACAAGGCAGACCGACACCAACGCGCGAACAGATGAAACTCAGCCAGCCACCATAGGGCGGCAAGAATTCGCAACTGCCATGGCAGCCATGAACAACTCACTAGCGAATCTTAGTAACCTTATTTCTAACATCCAAACAGAGGCGCGCTTAGAGATAGAGAACGCCTAGTATAATTCACGAGCATGAAATCCAGAGGCAAACCCCATAATAGGCCATTTGCCGAGCATGGCGAGGAACAGTAAGAGCTCGGTAATGTTGAAAACCCTTGAAATATGGCAGTGGAACTGTCGCGGGATCCGCAAAAAGCGGTGTCTTCCTAAACAACACATCACAAATTGCAAAGTACCACCAGACATAGTCGCCCTACAGGAAACCGGCTGCTCACCCTCTCTCCCGGGCTACTCAGCATATGAGGGGCAGGGGAAAAGCAAGGTCGGCATGCTGGTTGTCAAAACTGTCACCGCAATCAGACACGATATCGACGGGACGAACATTGACCACGTTCTTATCGAAGTCATTACCCAAAAGAGAAGTCAAGAAAGCATCTTCCGGCTTAAAGCATACAGCCCACCCAGCCAAAGGAACGGTAGCTTCAGCTACCTCCTGGGCAAGGCAGAACTAGCAGCAGGCAAGAGGGGTCTTCTCACCTGGGGGACTTTAATACCTGGCATAAAAGCTGGGGCTATGTCAGAGAAACCCAGAAAGCCAAGGATCTAGCCAGAGGAGCTGATCGCAGAAGGCTTATCCTAATCACAGATCATACCCAGCCAACGCGAGTGGGAAATAGCATCAACCGTGATTCGCGCCCAGACTTAGTTTTCATCAAAGGAATAAGGCAGGCGAGATGGGAAAATGACAGGGAGACGCAAGGCAGTGACCACTGCATATTGTGCATTCAGATAGAAACCCGATCAGGAAAAAATATGGCCAGGCTAGACTCACACTGGGATGCCTATAGAAACACAATGGCGGAGTCTGAAGATACAGAGATCACGGACATCAGGGACAGGGTCGAAGGTATCAAATCGGACGTGGATAAACATATCTTACACCTCTGGGATGCTAGGCGGAGGTTGCTAAAAAGATGGAATAGGCAGAAGCACACGTATAAGATCGCCGAGGTTGCAAAACAAGCCGAAGAATATGCGACGGGGCGCTCAAAACGGCATGGGACCAGAAATGCAACGAGATACAGGGAACCCTAGGCTTGGCCAAGACGTGGACTTTGCTAAGGGCTGGCGAGATCAAATGTGAAAACTATAAGACGATCCAAAGGATCGTGCACCAATTCCAAGGTACAGACCGGGAACTGCTAGAGAACATCAAGCATTGATACATCGACGACGAAACGGATGCCGGCTATAGCTCTCCATGCACGGGCGAAGAAAATCCCGCTCTCGACGGACGCATTATCATAGAAGGAGTCAGACATGCTGTGCTGTATGTCACAAAAAACGCCACCCAAGACAAGGATGCCATTACCAACGCCATGATAAGGAACGTGGACGAGAATTCAATCAACAGATTTACTGAATTCATCAACATACATTGGGAGCAGGAGACCATCCCGAAAGAGTGGTTCATGCGGAAATAGTAATGATTCCTAAATCTGGAAAAACACCCAGCCTGAAAAATCTACGACCCATTTCATTACGTCATGTTTGGGAAAGGTATACGAACTAATTGTGCTTCAGAGGTTGTAGACCCACCTGGAGGACAAAGACTGCATGCCGCACACTATGTTCCGAAAACACCTCTCAGCACAGGACGTCCTCCAGCAGATCAAGGAGGAGGTTCTTAACACTGTCCCGAATTACGGAGAAAACATACTGCTCGCGCTCGACCTTAAAGCGGCTTTCGACAATTTCAGTCGCAGGGCAGGGCTAGACGGGCTCTGCAACTTAGATTGCGGGCAGAGAATATACAGCTATGTGAAAGCCTTCCTGAGTAACAGAACAGCAACCATTGGATTAGGAGGCATCAGGACCGACACCTTCCACACCCCCAAAAAGGGAACACCGCAAGGCTCAGTGATATCCCCTATGCTCTTTAACATTGTTATGATCGGCTTAGCAAAGAAATTCAAAGAAATTGAAGGAGCCAGAGGTGGTGAAGGGTGGCAGTTCCTAGTCCTACGGGGCTGTGACGGTAGGTCAACGCCGCCTGCGGCGTGGGCTAGTCAGCCACCGATTTTGATCTGGTGTAGGCCGTCATTGCACGTTGCGGCGCCTCTTTCTCTCCCTCTTCTTTTTCCTTTCTTTATTTTCTCTTGTCTGCACGAGGCAGCGGAGGTGGCTCAGCTACAGAGCCAGTAGGTGAAGCAGCGGAGGTGGCTCAGCTACAGAGCCAGTAGCAGGCCCGTGCATTTTCTTTCGCTTCTTCCTGCAGCCACAACAACAACAGGTATGTTATCTACACTGATGGCATCACGATGTGGGTGACCAGGAGATCCTTAGGAGAAAAACAAGACTGTCTGCAGAGAGCAGCAGATACTGTCAATGTATACGCCCCACAATGCGGACTTGAATGTTCCTCGGAGAATTCTGAGGTGCTCAGAGTCCACAGAAGCTACACAACTCCGTAGACGTCTAACAGGGGCGAAGATGATCCCGGAAGTGTCGCAAATCAAAATCCTAGGCATGCGGATGCAAAGCAACTGCCGTATAGATGAAACAATCAGGCAACTAGAAAATACTACAGCGCAGATCACGCTAATGATCGCAAGAATCTCCAACAGAAGACGAGGAATGCCCGAGGAGGACGCATGTAGGCTGGTACAGGCCCTCGTTGCAGGTCGCACTGTATATGGTGGCCTCTCCCAAATGGCGCTCGAACAGGGAAAAGAACATCTGGAGGCAATCCTGAGGAAAGCCTACAAATGCACCCTTGGACTACCGGTCAACACCTCGACGGAAAAATTGTCTAAACTTGGCATAAACAACACAGTGCAATAGCACATCGAGGCCCACCTTCTCGCGCAGAAAATAAGACTCATGCAGACCCAAACATGAAGGAACACACTGAATATACTGGGCATGAGATATGCTTGCATAGAAATAAATAGTACGGGGAGCATACCGAAGGAGGTAAGGAGGAGGTAAGGTGTCGTGACGCTGGGGCTATGTCGACCCGGCCTTCACTTGGTAGCGTGCAGAGACTCGGGGTTGAAGTAGGATTGAATCTTCGAAGTTGGGGAAATATGTACAAGCAGGTTTAATGGCACTTTGAGAAACTTATTTACAAGATTATTTACACGAAAAAGAAGGGTACATCAGCAAAATGGCAAGCGTTAAGAGTTCATAGCGAGAAGCGACTGGATGAGCCGTTTACCCAGGGCTCAGAGCGACATTTCGTGCTCTGCAGTGTCCTTAAAACCCCCTATGTCCAGCCCCTCTCTGAAGATGCTGACCAACCAAATCCAGGGCACGCCCCTCAGATATCGGCATCCAATCGAACACATCACTGCACTGATGGTCTGAAGCACTGACTGGCCCGGCATTGTTTCGTTGAGCCTGGTCACTTGTTGGCGGGAAAAACTTGGGAACGGCGAGGAGGTACATTTCTATTCTTCAGCCAAGAATCGATAGGCAGCTGGTTTCGGCAAGTGGATTTACTTCTCGGAAACCCAAGGGCACGTGGGCGCCGCATACGCTCCCAGCATTGTCCGTTTTCGACAATGGCAAATCTTTCCTGCTTTCCTGGGAAATCACTTAATGGCGGTATGCGTCATGCTCCTTTCTTGTCCTGCACGTCAGCGGACATGTCACTCTGTTGTCTCCTTTGGAAAGTAGACATTCCTCACTGGACGATAGCACTTCTCGACTGGAAGGGTGAACAAAAGAAAGAAAGCACTTCCTGCTATTTCCCGCAGGGGGACGTTTCTTTGTGTTTTTCCAGACGTTCTCTTGACAGGGTCAATTTGGCATTTGCAGGTTGTCCACAAAGCAAAACAGGCTTACAAAACAGGATTCCTGGAAACAGGCTCACTTAGAGCCAATGGACCATCACCACATATTCACAATACTTTTCCATGCCCACAGGCGAACAATAGAGCGCGCAAATGCGGATGCACGGTCGTAACAGCCTCCTCCCCCGCCAGAAGAGTCACGGAGGGCAGCAGTCGCCGCTGCTGCATGAAGAGACGACTTAATGGCCTGCACGTGAACGCTTGAAGCTCGCTGTTGCTTGTCGCGTTGTCTTGATTGTTGTAGGCCAAATTGCTCGAGCTGTCTGAAACTCAACCACATGTCTAAACAAGCACTCGGCTCCCGTCTGAAGAGACCAGGTTAAAAGAAAACTGCCATTGTTGTTCGAGAAAAGCCCACTCTCAAGACGTTCAGGACCCACGTATGCCTCGAAAACCAAACGTGCTGCTTTACATAGTCACATATATTCAAGCGCACGAAAAAAAAAAAAAAAAACCTGATTATCAGTTTGGATACATGGTGAGGAACACCTCGGACTGCTTAGAAACAGCGGCTAAGCGCGTCCGCATTCCCATTTACCTTCCCCTTTTTGTATCTTATTTCAAAATTGTACTGCTGTAAAATCAAGCTCCACCTAAGAAGGCGACTGTTCTTCGATGTCGCAGTTTGCAGCCAAGCCAGGGGACAATGGTCCGTCTCTACGGTGAATTTGGCCCCTCCAAGATAGCACTGCAATTTTTGAATGGCCCATACAATGCAAGCGCACTCTTTCTCTGACGCGCAATAAGCCCTCTCTCTAGAACTCAGCTTTCTGCTCAAGTAGAGCACGGGGTGCTCATTACCGTCGTCATCTCTCTGGCAGAGAACAGCACCTAACCCTCGATCACTGGCATCACACTGGACCGTGAATTCTCGGCCATAGTCTGGAGCTCGCAATACCGGACGGCTAATCAGCACAGCCTTCAGGTTTACGAAGGAGGCTTCCTTTTGTTCGTCCCAGACTACATTTGTCGGTTCTGTCTTGCGGAGAGCGTCGGTCAGAGGGCTAGCCAAAGCTGAATAGTTAGGGATGTAGTGATTGTAGTACCCAGTCAGACCCAGGAATGCTCGAATTTCCGTCTTCGTGCTCGGCCGCGGGTAGTCTGCTACCGCAGAAATCTTAATCTCGCTGGGTTTCCTGAAACCTTGACCTACATTGTGACCCAAGTAGTCCACGGTCGCCCTTGCCAGGCAACATTTCTCGGCCTTTACGGTTAGTCCAGCTTGACGCAAAAGGCTCAGTACAGCTCTTAGATGTACCATATGGTCCGCCCATGAGTCGGAAAAAACCGCAATGTCATCTAAATAAGGCACCGCGAATGTTTCACACCCCTTTAAAACCCTATCCATGAGTCGGGAAAAACAAAATGGAGCATTTTTGAGCCCGAAACTCATCATTGTTGGCTGGTAGCTGCCCGTCGGAGTGACGAAAGCCGCGTATCTGCTGGCGCGTTCAGTGAGCGGTACTTGCCAGTATCCTCGAGTAAGATCCAGCGTAGTCACATATGCCGCTCTACTGACCTGTTCTACTCTCTCCTCGATATTCGGAATAGGATACACTTGATCCCTGGTGAGAGAATTTAGCTTTCGATAGTCTACCACAGGCCTAGGGTCTTTACCTGGAGCTTCTACTAAGATCATAGGCGAAGCATAATCGCTTTCCGAGGGTTTTATTACTCCCAATTCCAGCATGCGAGTTACTTCCCTATCCAGAATTTCTCTTTGCCTTGGAGAGAATCGGTAGCACCTTGATCGCACTGGCACGTCTGAAGTCAGCTCAATATCGTGCTCAGTCAAATCAGTCCTGCCTGGCCTGTCCACGAAGCAGGCCTCAAACTCTGTTATTATTTCGCCCAGATTGGACAGCTGGGATTTCTTTAGTTCTCCTCTCTGCTCCGTCTTTTTGAGAAGCTCCTGAGCGTTGCTTCCTTTTCCGCTGAGGCAAATCAAGTTGTCCTCCATCTCCTCGGGAAGGTTTAACGTTAGATTTACCATGGTTTCCCTCTGCTCATAGGGCTTCATAAGATTGCAATGATAAATGCGCACTGCTTTACGCCTATCGGGGATTTTCACTGCGTAGTTAGTGTCAGAAAGCTCTGCAACGACTTTAGCAGATCCTTCCCACTGTACTTCGAGCTTATTCTTGGGATCATTGGCTTGCTCCATAGCTAAGTCCTCTCGGGTTCCACTTAGAAGTCTCGTGAGATTACTAGACACCGGCGGCAAGATGTTACTCTCAAGAACGTCCTCATTCCGCTTCTCATCAAGCTCACTTTCAAGTAGACTTATCTGAGATGCCTCGTTCTCAAAGTTTTCTGACCTGCTATCTTCCGCATTTACCACTGTTTTAACTGCCGTTTCCTCCGCTGTGGATTTTTCTGGAATGAGCAGTGTAGCTAGTTCTCGCGTCTTTGAACGTGTTAAGGCTTGCACAACTCTGTCTCCGAAAAGGATGCCCCTCTTTCGCAGTAGCATGTCCGATTTGTTGGAGAACAAATACGGATAGCACTTAGGAAGCTTTCCTGAAACGGCAGCCTCGGTTGTTAATTCGCCGAAAGGGCCCTCGATGACCACGTTCGCGATCGGCAAGCACACACTCTGCTCCTCCACTACCTGGCGGATCCACGCACATTGTCCTGTATAGTCGGAAGGCGATACATACGCCGGATGGACAACATCCATCGTTGCGGCCGAATCGCGCAGTACCTTGCAAGGCTTCCCGTTGACTACTAGGTCATGCAGGTAGGGTTCTAAAAGCTGCATATTTTCATCGCAGTCACTGACATACGAGAAAGCAATCTTTTCTTTCCGGCAGTTGACGGCAATGTGACCCTGCTCATTACACCTAAAGCATGTGAGCGGCTTCCTAGCCTCAAGCTTATTCTTTGTGTTCTGCGCGTTGGTCACTTCCCCACTTTTCTCACTGCCGTCCTTTCTAGGGCGTTTGCCTGAAGAAGCCTTCCTTTCTTCGTTTGCAAATCTAGCAAAGTGCCTTTTCTGACGGTTATTCACCCTCAACTTGGGATTGCGGGGCCTATCCACTACTGGGTTGCTGAATTGTCGGCGCGAGGCGTACTCCTCAATGAGTTCGGCAGCTTCAGTTGCCGACTTAATTTCGCCTCGGTCCTGTAACCAATTTCTTTCTTTTCCTGGGAGGCAGTTATAAAACTGCTCCAAAAGTATTCGCTCGACTACAGCGTCCCTATCACTGTAGGAATCAGTGCTCTTTAGCCACTCGCCCAAATTAACTCTTAAATTGTACAGGAATTCAGGGTAACTCTCGTCCCTGGACTTAGTAGCGTTCCGAAAACGTTGTCTGAACGCCTCGGCGCTAAGCCTATACTTTCTCAGAAGGCAAGCTTTGACCTTCTCGTAGTTGTCCGCGTCCTCCTTGCTTAGCCGCGCGACAACCTCCGCTGCCTCGCAGGGCAGAACCGTCAATAATCTCTGAGACCAAGTGTCTCGCTGGAAGGACAGTTTTTCGCAGGTTCGCTCAAAGTTAGCCAGATACAGACCGATATCCCCTGATATCACATATGGCTGCATGTACTTTGACATCTTGAAATCTGCCTCCTTGTTGAGACGAGGTACCGCTAGCTGGGGACAATCGCCCGACCTCTTGCTCAACTCTAGTTCTAATTTCCGGAGCTCAATTTCTAGCTTCTTTTCCTCTCTTTCCCGCTCTTTCTGCTGTCTGAGCTGTTCCTTTTTTTGCCCGATGAGGTTCCATGCTTCACTGAGCTCCTCATCATCGGTTCCCAAATCTGTGATTGCCTTTATAATCAAGGGTTTTCGTGCCAAACCACTTGTATCAATTCCCAATTCCTCACACAATAGCAACAGGTCCGGTTTCTGCAGCTTTTGTAGGTCCATGATCGCTCCGAGTGTCGGCTACTTCCAAAACAACAGTGCAAACTACCAAACCTAAAGGCGTTTCAACACTTTTTACCAGTTCTAAATTCTAACCCTGTTCTAGAACCTGGTCCACATCAGAAGAAAGCCAAGCACTCACCCACACATGCGATCGATGTTCCGAGCTGCCCTCTTGTTGGCCGATTGTTGCGCCTGCTTGTTGCTTGAGATGCCACCTCCGATCACAAGATGTGGCTTGTAGATTCTGATCCACCTCGAATCACCAGATGTTGTAGCTTGTAGATCCAGATCCCACCTCCAGTCATCAGATGTTGTGGCTTGTAGATTCAGATCCCAACGCTGGTCACCAGTCGTTGTGCTTGTAGATTCAGATCCCACCGCTGCCACCAGTTGTCGTGACGCTGGGGCTATGTCGACCCGGCCTTCACTTGGTAGCGTGCAGAGACTCGGGGTTGAAGTAGGATTGAATCTTCGAAGTTGGGGAAATATGTACAAGCAGGTTTAATGGCACTTTGAGAAACTTATTTACAAGATTATTTACACGAAAAAGAAGGGTACATCAGCAAAATGGCAAGCGTTAAGAGTTCATAGCGAGAAGCGACTGGATGAGCCGTTTACCCAGGGCTCAGAGCGACATTTCGTGCTCTGCAGTGTCCTTAAAACCCCCTATGTCCAGCCCCTCTCTGAAGATGCTGACCAACCAAATCCAGGGCACGCCCCTCAGATATCGGCATCCAATCGAACACATCACTGCACTGATGGTCTGAAGCACTGACTGGCCCGGCATTGTTTCGTTGAGCCTGGTCACTTGTTGGCGGGAAAAACTTGGGAACGGCGAGGAGGTACATTTCTATTCTTCAGCCAAGAATCGATAGGCAGCTGGTTTCGGCAAGTGGATTTACTTCTCGGAAACCCAAGGGCACGTGGGCGCCGCATACGCTCCCAGCATTGTCCGTTTTCGACAATGGCAAATCTTTCCTGCTTTCCTGGGAAATCACTTAATGGCGGTATGCGTCATGCTCCTTTCTTGTCCTGCACGTCAGCGGACATGTCACTCTGTTGTCTCCTTTGGAAAGTAGACATTCCTCACTGGACGATAGCACTTCTCGACTGGAAGGGTGAACAAAAGAAAGAAAGCACTTCCTGCTATTTCCCGCAGGGGGACGTTTCTTTGTGTTTTTCCAGACGTTCTCTTGACAGGGTCAATTTGGCATTTGCAGGTTGTCCACAAAGCAAAACAGGCTTACAAAACAGGATTCCTGGAAACAGGCTCACTTAGAGCCAATGGACCATCACCACATATTCACAATACTTTTCCATGCCCACAGGCGAACAATAGAGCGCGCAAATGCGGATGCACGGTCGTAACAAAGGTCAACCCGATTCCGAAAGACATGCATTCGAAAATACACGAGGCCAGAAGGACTTTTTTATCGCTTGGCTTTCACACCTAACCTCGGATATTCACACATTTTTGTGAGCACGCCCGTGAAGGTGTAAGGATTCACCTGACATCTTATTTGCCTTCATCCGACCGACCGCCTCTTGACTAGGACCTCATCGTTTACCCGCCACAGAGCAACCGCGCTAAGCCTAACGCTCGGCGTGGCACCGCTTCGACCGCAGCGCAGAGCTGCGTCTCACGCCGCCACTGCGGCCGCTGAGCCATCGCTGCAGCTGCTGTAGCCTCGAAGACGTCGACATGGAGAACCAAGTCGACGGTACGCCCATCACTGCAGAAGAATTTCACGACGACCCCCGCTGGACCCGAATTGTTAAGGCGCAGCGTTCGGCCTACCCTATAGGAGATGGTACTCCTCAAAGCGATCCCCTCACGTCCGCCATGGCGCCCCCGCCATCACTGAGGACTCCCAGATCACGCCACCACGTTCCCCTACCTCGACTTCCACAAGAAGACCACAAGATCATGATCCGCCCCGGTGGCGGCCTCCACCTCCGCACCACTACCAATGGGGCCCTCCTGACATCACTTTGTGCCACCACCATAGTTGACTATGCCACCGCCCGTGCCAAGGATCGCTTATGTATAAACCCATACAACAACTGATTCACTGTTAGTTCACCTCAGACCAAAGCACTCGGTTATATGTCCGAACCTCTGATTTGCGTCTCGCAACCAATTCGTACCCACTGCGCTTATGTTGCCACTCCTGACAACGCTCTCCGCGGCGTAATCTACAACGCCGTGGACAAACAGAGCCAAGACGAGATTATAGCAGGCCTTCAAGCCATGAACCCCAGCAACACCTATGCCATTGCCGATGCAAGAAAGATGGGACGTACGCGGACCATCCTAATCACCTGCGTCGGCACGAACTACCCCGCACCCTGGTATTCGACTGCAACCTTTTTATCTGCCATCCTTCCCGTCGCAAGGCCGAAGCCTGCACCAATTGTTGGAGCCACCCAGCCCAGATCCGGACGTTGCACTCGCTGCGGAGCCATGCACGAGAGTCGGGAGCCCCCCGACTGCACACCCAAATGCATCTTGTGCCAAGGCACACATGTCACGGGATCCTGCTCATGTGGACTTCGCCATGCGCGGACCGGTCCCTCTCCAACCAACTCCAGCCTAAAGTCAACATCACCCACCCCACCGCGATCAAAACCCTCCACCGAAGACTCCCGCCCATCTAGATCCCGTCAGCGGTCCAACTCCCGGACCCGCCAGGAATGCAGCCCCGCCGCCGCTCCGTCTCTTTTCCGCCACTGCCGAGCCAAGATACTCCATCGACTTCTCTCCAGGTGAGCCGGCCTTTGCAGCTTCCCACCCCCGATCCCGAAGAAGAAGAGCTCAAAGCGCAAGTCGCTGCCCAAAACAGGGAGATTGCCCTGCTAAAACAACAGCTGCAGGCGTTGTTAGGGCACCCCCAACTCCCCACCCCTTCCCCACAATGCCCCCCACCACCTGTCACTCAAACGCCCCCGCCGCCCCTTCCCACCCCCATGTCCATCTTTTCGAATGCTTCCTCCCGCGCCACCTCCCCTTCCAGCAGCCCTCCACAAAAGAGGCGATCCACCAATGAGCCCACATTCACCCCGGAGGTGGAGGCCGTCATCCGCCACACACCCTCGTTTCTTGATGCCCATGAGCAACGCCTCACGGCAGCAATTTGCCCTCATTACCCTCCACCACCACAACTCCAGCTTATCCCTCCCTCCCCTTCACAAGTCCCTATCTAACATCGAACAGAATACGTGGCGCCATTAACAGACCCCCGCTTTCCTTTCCCCTGCACGCCTTGCCCTTATTCAACCCGGTGCCTTCTCGCCCCAATGCACGCTTTGCAGCTCTTCCCGCCCCGCCGGGGTGGTGCAGTGGTTAGACGCCCGACTACTGCGCCGGAGTTCCCTGGTTCGAACCCGACCGCGGCGGCTGCGTTTCGATGGAGGCGAAACGAAGTGGCGTCCGTGTCCTGTGCGATGTCAGCGCACGTTAAAGATCCCCAGGTGGTCGAAATTATTCCGTAGCCCTCCACTACGGCTCCTCTTTCTCTCTTTCCACTTTCACTCCCACCTTCCTCCCTTCCCTTACGGCGTGGTTCGGGTGTCCACAGAGCAGGTGTGACAGTTACTGCGCCTTTCCCTTCCTGTGAACCAATTATTATTATTATTAGCTCTTCCCGAGCAGACTATGCTCACATTTTGTACTCTTGTACGGCGCACTTTTTTTTTAGAGAAGGCACGAAAAAAATGTTTCGGTGATCGCAACCCCTCACGATACCAAGGAAACTATCGCGGAGCCGAAAACGAGAGACTCGACCGCCCAATAACTGTGGAAGAAGTTTATGCGGCCATAAGGAATACGACCAGAAACACGGCAGCAGGAGCCGACAGAATCGACAATGCCCTGATCCGAAACCTGAGTGACGACCTCATACAAGAGCTCGTAAGTTTTCTAAACAAACACTGGGAGGCGGAGACGGTTCCCGAAGAGTGGAAACACGCCGAAGTAATTATGATACCTAAACCTGGCAAACAGCTCCAAATTGAAAATCTCAGGCCCATATCGCTCACGTCGTGCCTCGGCAAGCTTTACGAGCGGGTGGTGCTGCAAAGACTGCAAAATTTCATGGAAGATAATGAACATGTACCCCATACCATGTTCGGCTTCAGAGCAAAACTCTCGACGCAGGACGTGCTGCTTCAAATACAAGAAGATGTGCTCCGCAACGTACCCCGAACAGGTGAAAATGTCATAATGGCCCTTGACATCAAGGGAGCATTTGATAACGTCAGTCACGAAGCGATCCTTAGAGGTCTAGACGACCTGAACTGCGGACGCAGAATCCACGGGTACGTCAAAGCCTTCCTGTCAGATAGAACTGCCACCATCGGCATTGGAGACCTTCGATCGAACAAAATTCACGCGCCAAACAAAGGAACACCACAAGGATCAGTCATCTCACCTATCCTCTTCAATATAGCTATGATAGGTCTAGCACGAGAACTAGAGAAGATCGAAGGCATCAGGCACGCCATGTATGCAGACGACATAACAGTCTGGACGAACACCGGTTCCCTCGGGGAGAAGGAAGGAAAACTACAGGAAGCGGCCTCCTGTGTACAGAATTATCTCGGAGAAAGAGGACTCGCATGCTCGACCGAGAAATCGGAACTGCTTCGAGTGTGGAGAGGCAAACAAAACCGGACCGTCCCAACCAGTGAGAGCCTGAAACTCAACATCTACCTGGAAGGAATGCCCATCCCTGAAAAGACAAAAATAAGAATATTAGGTATGTGGGTTCAATCGAACCAACGCAGTAGTCACACTTTTACCATGCTCAAAACTACAACGCTACAAGTGACACGCATGATCACCCGCATCACCAACAGGCGGCATGGCATGCGCGAAGAGGACACACTAAAACTAGTTAGAAACCTGGTAGTGAGCCGAATTATGTACAGCCTGCCCTACCAGTGCCTCAACAAGAGTGAATTACAACAAGCTGATGCCCTGCTACGCAAAGCGTATAAGACGGCGCTCCGATTACCGCGCAACACGTCTACAGAAAAGCTCATGGCGCTTGGATTGCAAAACACATTCGAAGAACTACGCGAGGCGCAGCTTGAGTCGCAAAAACTCAGGCTGCTGCAGACAACGACTGGAAGAGCGCTTTTACAGAGACTCGGATACTGTGAGCAGATGCGAGAAATAGCGAGGACGGTAACGATCCCCGACGAACTTCGCAAGTCCCTCAAGGTAGCTCCAATCCCGAGAAACATGGACCCTAACCTCCACCAAGGTAGAAGAGAAGCAAGGGCCAATTTTATTCAAAAAACATACGCTCCTGAAGACACGACTGTGTATGCAGACGCGTCCTCGAGAGGAGGACAGAACAAAATTGCAGTGGCCACGGTGGTCAATTCGTCTCTACGCGAAGTGACCAGCGCCTCTATCCGACACTGCACAGCAGCAGAGGCCGAGGAAGTAGCCATTTCTCTAGCGGTGGCGGAGGGCTATAGAGCTGGGCGGTCGCTAACGATACTCACGGACTCTCAAACAG
The DNA here is from genome assembly GCF_055883805.1 of Amblyomma maculatum. NCBI lineage: Eukaryota > Metazoa > Arthropoda > Arachnida > Ixodida > Ixodidae > Amblyomma > Amblyomma maculatum. The sequence continues at coordinate 34,868,505 of NC_139348.1, forward strand.
CCTGTCGAAATTTCATGAATGGTAGGATTGGTCGTCACGCGCTTCGTATACTCCTCGAAGCGAGCGACAGATTTAAAAACCACGAAGAAAACAAGACCAGACACAAAATTATATGGGTACCGGGGCACATGGGGGTGGCAGGGAACCAAGAGGCTGACAGGATAGCTCGAGCATACACTACTTTCCGAGCATCCGACGGGTCCGCGGAACTTTTGCCAGCACCCAAGGCATACTCGGCCATACTAGAAAACTATAGAGGAAGAAGAATGCGATATCCCCCACCGCACAGTTCTCTCACCAGAGAGGAAACTGTCATATGGAGACAATTACAGACGGGTTCATACCGAAACCTACACATACTAAACAAAATGCACCCTACCTTATACGCTGACAGATGTCCGTGGTGCTATGAAAAACCAACACTGTATCACATCACATGGGCATGTCAAAACATAGATGTGGTCCCCAAAATTCGAAACCCGAGTGCGGAGCAATGGGAGACTCTGCTGTCCAGCGACCGCTGCGAAGACCAGAAAGGTCTGGTACAGCGAGCCCAACGGGCGGCAGCAGCCAGCGGAGCCCTGGACTGAGGGCAACCGACCATTGTAAAAAGTGGACGAAGTCGACGGAGAAGACTCTTGTGGATACAACAAGCAGACATCTCTGAAGACGTCCAAAAACCGCCAAATAATATAGGACTAAATAAAGTTTTTCCTCCTCCTCAAAAAGTTTGCCACGAGGCATAAGTTGAGAAAGGGGGAAAGGGATGCAGGAGATAGAAAATTAAAAGGACTGAAGTCCAGTTGCGCTTATGTATTCGCAGAGGTTGGCAGTGTAGCGATTGTCCATTGTCCACTTCTCGTAATCACAATCGTGATTCTACCGCAGGCCCACCTTCACGAGTATCCGTTGTCTAATGTGAGCCGTTGATGGACACGTCCACAACAAGTTACGCACATTGCAGACGTCAGGTGCAGCGTCACAGTGAGGGCACCTGGCAGTCACTGGCAAATCTTTATCCCGCAATCGATGTCGTACAGTTGGGGTCAGAGCCGCCCCTGCCCGAATCCAGCGCCCTGTTACCTCCTCCTGCCGAGTAAGACTACGGGGAGAAGGTGCGAACACGGAGGAATGAAAGCGCGTGTTCGCTGGCGCAGAACTTGAGAATCGGAAACGTGGGACAGGAACGGGTCTGGGGGAAGAGGGGAAGGTGGTGGATCGCCTTCGTTCATCTCCTGGAATTGTCTCCATGTGACAGCTTCCTCTCTGGATGGAGACAATTACAGACGGTTACAGACTAACCAAAATGCACCCTATCATATATGCGGACAGATGTGTGGGGTGCGATGAAAAACCAACACTATATCACATTACCTGGGCCTATCAAAATATAGATGTGGTTCCCAAAATTCGAAACCCGAGTGCGGAGCAATGGGAGACTGCTGTCGAGTGACTGCTGCGAAGACCAGCAAGATCTGGCATAGTGAGCCCAACGGGCGGCAGCAGCCAGCGGAGCCCTGGACTGAGGGCAACCGACCATTGTGCAGAAGTGGACGAAGTCGACGGAGAAGAATCTTGTTGATTCAACAGGCAGACGTCTCTGAAGACGTCCCAAAAACCGCCAAGTAGTATAGGGCTAATTAAAGTTTTTCCTTCCTTCCTTCCCCGTCTCCTGGCAAATAAACAGCCCGCAGCTGTGGGAGGATGCTTTGGCTAGCTCAGAGCCGCATATTCAACAGCAGCTTACGATATGGGCCGCGGAAATCACCGTCAGGCGTGACCTGGAGGCCACGACCAGCAGCCGGAAGGCCATCCAGTGCGCACGCTAAGCTAGCGAGTTACAAATCATACGCGGGACGAGATGACAACACGCGAGTGGTCACCCTTGTCAAAAGGAATATAACGGTGCTGCAGCATAATACCGGGACAACAAATGTTGACTATATACTAATCGAGATAATCCCACAAAAAAGAAAATTCAAAAGTCTATTCATTCTCAATGTATATAGCCCGCCTCGACAAAAACGTCAATGCAACTTCAATGAGCTATTCACCAAAGCGCGAGTGATCGCGAAAGGAGGACCCCTGTTCATAGTAGGGGACTTTAACGCGCATCACATGACATGGGGTATAGACACACGCAGGTAAAAGGACGCGAACTATGGAATAGCATTCAGCAGAATGGCTTATTGCTTCTGACGGATCCCCTGAAACCAACCCGCCAGGGTAACAGCGTTTCGATAGACACATCTCCGGACTTAACTCTAACCGGAGGCTGCATTTACGCCACGTGGTGCAACACAGGTGAAAATTTAGGTAGCGACCATGAAATTATAGAAATCGTAGTAGATAACGGCCCACCGGTCGTCCGCACCAAAAAGACAACGTTGGTGAACTGGGAGGCTTTCCGAAGTGGCCGCACAGGTGACGAGGAAGGCATAAGTAACATTGACAATTGGAATAAAAAGGTAATTCAGTCGGTCAACGAAGCAACGGAGGAGGTGGAGGTTGACGAAGGCATTCAAGGAGTAGACCGTCACATGGTCAGGCTCTGGCGTAAGAAGAAGGATTTAGAAATGAGGCTCACACAGAAAGGAGGGAATAGGAACTTGCGCAGAGAATTGGCAGTGCTTAACAAAGATATTGAAGAATATGCGCTCGTTTTAACGAGGCAAAACTGAGGCAGCATTTGTGAAAAACTGGATAGGAATATCGGGAAGGCAAGTACGTGGCACTTACTTCGGCATCTTCTAGATCGCGACAAATCTAAACTGGAGGCCAGGCAGCAAATTCACAGGCTAATACATACCTTTGATGGGACCGAGTCCAAGTCCGAGACCGGTATTTGAACTGTGCAGAGGGTGTAGGCCAACAAATGCCTGATTACAAGGGCTAGGAAAACCCGGAGCTAGATAGCCCGATAACGGTTGCCGAAGTCCGGGTAGAAATAAATAGACTGAGAACAAAGACTGCTGCAGGTCCGGACAGAGTCAGTAATCGAATGCTAAGAAACTTGGACGACGCGTCGATCCGACACCTCGCAGCATTCATGCAGGAGTGTTGGGAGGCCGGTCGGCTGCCGGCGACATGGAAGGACGCAAACCTCGTATTCCTCCCGAAGCCAGGGTAGCGGCCGGGGTTCGAACACTTGCGTCCGATCTCGCTCTCGTCATGCGTGGGGAAACTAATGCAGCATGTTGCTCAGGCCCGGCTGAACCGCTTTTTGGAGGACAACGATATCTATCCGAACACCATGATAGGATTTAGACCGCATTTGGCCGCATACGATGTCATGCTGCAGCTAAAAGAACAGATCATACACAATTCAACAGTAGACACCAGGGTGATCGTTGGTCTGGACGTGTCAAAAGCTTTTGACAACATGAAGCATTCGGCGATTCTGCAGAATCTCAGTGCATTAGATGTTGGAGTTCGCACGTACAACTACATACGCGACTTCCTCAGCGATAGAACGGCAACTATCAGTATGGGGGGACACACAGTAGAAGGTATTCGACTGGGAAACAAAGCCACACCACAGAGATCGGTGTTGTCCCCGACGCTGTTTATTATCACCATGATTGGTCTCCCCGCAAAACTAGAGGAAATCCAAGGGCTACACCATACATTATATGCAGATGACCTGACTCTGTGGATGTGCAGGGGCAGTGACGGTGAAATTGAACAGACACTCCAGCGGGCAATCGAAGTTATAGAAAGATACTTAGAATCAATCGGGCTCAGATGTTCGGCCGAGAAATCTGAAGCGCTCCTTCTCACGTCAATGCGATCGCCCCATCGTCGGCGTATAAAGCAGGATAATCCGGAAATAACACTCAGGGTCAACGGTAATGTTATACCAACGGTGGCAACCATTAGAGTTCTGCAATTACGAATTCAGGCCAACGGCAGGAACTCGGAAACGATACAGAGGCTAGACGCTAGCACCAGTCAAACCTGCAGACTCCTGAAGCGGATCGCAAACAAACATGCGGGCATGAAAGAAGCTAACCTCCTTAGGCTAGTCCAGTCTTTTATAATCAGTAGGATAGTCTACGTGGCGCCGTATTTACGGCTGCACAAGGCAGAAAAGGAGAAACTTGACGTTCTCATTCGTAAAGGGATAAAAACGGCACTAGGTTTACCACCCAATACATCGACAAACAAGATTATGAGACTAGGGGTCTCCAAAACCCTCGAAAAGCTCATTGAAGCTGCAAGGACTTCACAATACCAGAGACTGTTGTGCAGTCGTACTGGTCGGAGCATTTTGGAAAAAGTGGGGTATGAGCCGCAAGCATGCTCCAGACGTACAGAAAAAGTACCTAGACAGGTTAGGGACAAATTAAAAATACCTCCGCTCCCCAAAAACATGCACCCCGTTTACCATGAGAGCCGGAGGAGTGATAGAGCAACAGCGCTGCAAGCCCGTTTTAAGGGAAGACAGGACGTCTTATATACAGATGCCGCACAATGCGCGAACGGTAGGGGACGTGTTTCAGTAGCAACTAGAGAAGACGGGGGCTCGGTAGTTTGCTGCAGCACCCGAAACTTGACCACAACGGAGGCGGAAGAGGTGGCCATCGCGCTAGCTCTAACACAACAAGAGGTCAAAATTATAGTTACAGACTCGAAATCAGCGATTAGAAACTTTGACGCCGGCCGCATTTCGGCCATAGCAGCAAGAGTGTTGTCCAGTGGTTCACCACCAGCAGAGCAGGTCGCGCTCATTTGGACACCGGCGCACCAGGGGTTGAGGGGGAATGAGAAAACGCACGTACTGGCCCGAGGATTAGCTACATTCCGGGATCCCAGTGACGACTTATGCGCAACCCCGTACCCCTTGCGCGATGAGAAGCCCCTGCAGTTCGACGATGACCTTAACACCTACCAAGATATCCTAAATCATTACAAATTAGGCAGATCAGTACTACCAAAAGCGTGTAAGCAACTCACCAAAAGCGAGGAGGTTATGTGGCGTAAGCTACAGACTGGAGTATTCCCGAACCCCCAGCTTTACAGCAAGTGGCACCCGGAAATTTTTAGCCCCAGGTGCAAACGTTGCGATGGCATAGCGGACATGATCCATATGATATGGACGTGTCCTAGATTTGGAGAACCCGACCGAACAGATGAGTCCTGGGAGGCACTACTTCTCAAGCAGGACGAAAAAAGGCAGCGAGAAGTCATCCGTCTTGCCCTGGCCGCTGCTAAGATCCAAGGGATACAGGTCGACGGCTGAGGGTGAAGACATGGTTGGGACAGAGCTTCGCCTCGGATCCTCACCAACCTTTTGACGGGTGCAATAAATGTTATTTCTCTCTCTCTCTTTAATGTTTTTTTTTTGGCCTTCACTGAATAGTTTTTACCATCAGGCCAGAAGAGAGGCAAGATCGGAGGCACACGAAAGAAGCTTCGCAGGGAAAGAAAACATATTCTACGTCGACGCGACCACAAACAAAGAACAATACGGAGTGGTAGCCAGCATGGTTGATCAGTTTAGAGAAATCAACTGCGCCTCGAGGAAGAGCAACGACATTCTCGAGGCTGAGGAAGCGGCAATCGCTCTCACTATCACCCACCAGAGTGAGAAGGCTACTACGCAAATAATTAGCAGCATGCAAAAGGTATAGCTGCGGCCGCATATCCACAGTGGCCATCCACATACTCAAGGCAAAAACACATTTTCGAGATGCTTCATAAACGTGGACACCAGGCCATGAGACTGTCAAAGGTAACCAACGCCAATGCCCGAGCATACGCCAACCGGTAGGCGCACAAGATTGGGAAGTGGACGCAGTCACTAGACGCTATGGAGCCATCCTTGAACATCAAAGAGCCTTAAGGGCAGTCGGTTGCCTGGACAAAGCTACAGACTCACAGATACCCCAACTTGAGTCTACTCAGTAATATCCATCCCACAACATACGAGAATAACTGCCCACTATGCGGGGAACCCCCTACACTCTACCATGTTACTTGGGTGTGTCAAAAAAACTCAGGTAGCGCCAATAAACACAGGTGGTCGAAATTACTCCGTAGCCCTCCACTACGGTCCCCCTTTCTCTCTATCCACTTTCACTCCCACCTTCATCCCTTCCCCTACGGCGCGGTTCAGGTGTCCACAGAGCAAGTGTGACAGATACTGCGCCTTTCCCTTCCTATGAACCAACCAACCAACCAACCAATAAACACCACACCAACACCGGAGCAGTGGGAGGCTACACTATCCTGCTCGATGCCTGATGACCAGCTCAAACTGATCGAAAGAGCGCGCAAGACGGCAAAGGCCACTGGGACCCTGGACTGAGGGCCCCACTAACGCCGGGAGAACTCCCTTTCGCTAAATAAAGTTTTTCATTCATTCCCTGTATTGGCATTATTGCATTCCAGTTACTTAATAATAAACAGTAATAATTGGTTCACAGGAAGGGAAAGGCGCAGTATCTGTCACACTTGCTTTAACGATTGATTTTTATATAGGAAGGGAAAGGCGCGGTAACTGTCTCACTTGTTTTCTGTGGACACCTCAACCGTGCCGTGAGGAAAGGGAGGAAGGTGGGAGTGAAAGGGGAAAGAGCGAAAGAGGAGCCGTAGTGGAGGGCTACGGAGCAATTTCGACCACCTGGGGATCTTTAACGTGCATTGACATCGCACAGCACACGGACGCCTCTTCGTTTCGCCTCCATAAAAACGGAGCCACCTCCGCTGCCTCGTGCAGACAGAAGTAGAGACGAAAAAAAAAGAAGAGGGAAAGAAAGACACGCGCCGAAACAGGCACTGTCCACCACCCAAGCGGTGGCGGGTGCAATGACGGCATACAACGGATAAACATTTGGTGGCTGGCTAGCCCCGTCGCAAGCGGCGTTGACCTACCGTCCCAGCTCCGCAGGGCCAGGAACAGCCACCCTTCACCCGCGATGTGGGTGCACGTTAGATCCCCAGGTAGTGGAACTTACTCCATAGCCCTTCACTACGGCTCTCTCTCTCTCTTTCAGCTTGCACTCCCACCTTCCTCTCTCTTGCCTCACGGCGTGCTTCAGGTGTCCACAGAGCAAGTGTGACAAATACTGCGCTTTTCCTTTCCTGTGAACCAATTAAGTTAAACGTTCAGACAGAAATCGGGAAACAATATCCCTCCCTCCCCTTCCCGGCCTCATAGTTTTTCAAACATTTTAGTTTAATGGTTATGCAGTTGCTAATGCTGAAACTGGTAGGACAGGTTGGATGATTAGAAGTACCCGCAATGCGAACACTATTTCATCCTCATCATCATCATCATCACCAGCCGTACTATGCCCACAGCAGGGCGAAGGCCTCGCCCATATTCCTCCAATTAACCCGGTCCTGTGTATCTGCATACACTTGACCCCTGCGAACACGATTTCACGAAGGAGCAACGAAGGAATAAACATTTGGGAAACCGAAATAAAATGAATAGGCATGTCGACATTAATGTCTATTTGTTGTCCTCGCTGCACCAAGATCTTCACAATGTTTTGGATAATGCGGTTTAAGTTTACTTATGCTTACGTGTTGCTGATTCGCGTATTATTTCATGTATTTTCTTTGAAATTGTTTAAACTTCTGCGTTGCCTCCGTGATGATCATTAGGATTCCAGACATCTCAGACTGCTCAAGGGCATCTTTTTCTATTTGTTTAGTATTCATACATCCATATGGTTAGATAGGAAATAAACGTTTATTTGATTTATGCGGCTTTACACGATGGCAAGAGGCGACCGTACACATCTGCAGATTCAAAGAGAAGTGGTGAACATCGCCTTAAGAACCTGACAGACACATGTACAGAGCTCTTCCGCCAGCATAAAAAAACCACGCCTAAAATATAACACAAATTTTACCAAAACAGCATATATTCAAAGTAGCTCGCAGAAATATTGCAGGGCATTCTGCGCACAAAGTAAAGGACCGTTAAGTTTTTGTCTTGATGCAGAGTTACATCTTACCTGATTTATTAGTCGGCTATTTCTGCTACAGAACTTTTGTTGAAGAGATTACCTTCGAGAGCGTTATGGCTGGAGTAAGAAACTTTTAGGCCTAATACTAAGGTTATGTAAGCAACATAACTGAACGAAATAATTTATTTCATATGTTATTTCAAATATGCATTGTATGTCTTGCGATAAGAATCGACGAGTGCAGAAGGTCTAAAATTCCTCTCCTGTTGGCTTTTCAGGTGAACTGTGTTCGGTGTGTGTTGGCGCAACTCTTTCTGAAGAATTTGCTGAACCTTGCATGGAGATTTTCCGAACTAAAGGGTCGTGAAACGTTTTCCGGAAATTTTGCACGGTTTGGTTAAATGAAATCCTTGTCCTGCATCATATAATATACCTCGATTCGTTTCATCGCCCGCGTTGATTTAATAGCGACAAAAACAGAATTTCGGTTTCCTAGCGCGCGTCCTCCTCAACTCAACAGATACGTCATAGCGCTAAGCCAATGAAAAGCTCCCGTTGCCAGAGCCTGCTGGGCCAAAGTTGACCGAGCTCGGTGTATTTTAGAGATTCTAATTGTGCCCTACTCTACGCTCACACAGGGTTTTTTAATATGGCCGACGCCTAGGTTCCTTCGTGGGTTCCAGAGTCGCTGAACTAGAATATAGTCGCTACTGTTAAAACATGGTTACATCGTGGGCTTTGAGCCTTACGCCGACGCAACTTTTCGGGTGCCAGGTCGGCGAAGATGGAGCCTGCGAGCGGCCGGTACAGTAACACTTGTGTCGAGAGGCCGCGGTAACCGCGGCACAACTCCGGCTTGCAGAAGCCCCGACCTTCAGCCTCCCGATCCCAGCCGTTTCGGAACTACGCATTGGTATGTATGTCCGAGTCTTGCAGCCTAGCCTACGTTTGACCGTTGCGAGAGTGCGCAATCGCTAACCGAAGCTTTCGAACAGGTGCAGCTGCGGGCGGTGCGTGCCGATGCCGACTGCTCTTGAGCATCTGGCGAGATCCCGGCGGCGACTACGTAGTTGAAGCAGCCGTCTGGGTGTTACAGATCATCCGCATTTACTCCAAGTGCTTCTTGATCATGGACTGCTAGTCGAGAACACAAGGTAAGAACCTTGAGCGAAAGGCGACATAACTTGAACAAGCGGCCACCTGTTTTTCATTTTCTCGAGCAAGAAATGTTGTAATGAAATCTATTGCGGAAGGCAGTGTTAATAAAAGAAAGCTCCCCTTTTAACGTTACTTACTTGCGATCATCTGCACTGTCTACAGTGTCGATATTGCGCCACGTTAGCGCGAACACAACATCGCTGGTTTTCATATTTTTCTTGTTTTCGTAGAAGGTGCGCATGAGCATGACGTTTCACTATGCAAATTACTGGTTTGCTTAATTCCATGCACGAGTAAATGAGAAAACACGCATCATCTGATAGTGTGAACTTGCTAAATGGAAAGGGCATGCACATTGATGTAAAGTAACGGCAAAAAAAAAAAAAAAAAACGCTGTCCGGACACATTTGCTTGTTTTATTAGCCAGGTATGACCTTCAGCAAGCGCAGCACTTCAAAACATGAATACATAAAGAATGCCACAAGAAATGCAGTAAATAAGTACAAAAGCAATCTCATTTCGGAGGACTCTGTGCTAAGTGAAATTGCATGCAGTGAAGTAGCCTGTCTCCTGCAGAAGCCACGGGAAAATGCACTAAAAAACGACACAGAAGAGAAAAACACACAGAGCAGAACTGGCTTCTGCAGATGATCACTAACTAGCCTGACAACTTTTGTTATAGCCTGTCCCCACTTGCTGCCAGAACAATCACCATACCAGCACTCAAAGTTTTATTTGCTAGTTTTTTTTTTACCCACTTGCATTAGGTGAGTGTTGTATAGTGTGCAAATATAATATAATTAAAAAAATTGTCTGACTTCACTGATACCATCATCAACACCTCCACACAGTAAACCTCTCCAAAATGCTTTGACACTGACATTTTACATGTGCTGAAATGTGACAACAAAAAAAAAGAAAAGAAAGACATTCTTCCAAAGGCCAGTACACCGAAACTTCCACAGCTTGAGTAAGTGTTGTAAATTTTACAGTTAGCAAATGAAGTTATAGAGTAGTTTTGCGGCACTTGCAGAAAGTTTGGCACTTGGCGTGTTGTGGGAAAACAACTGAGAGCCATTGACAGAAGTGGACTTGTAGTTTATGGCTCCTTCGAATAGAATGACTCCATGCACAGAGCTGCTTAATGCATAAGTCGCATACTTAACATCTTCGTGCTATGCAGATGATATCAGCGTGGACATTGCCATCGGCCACAACACTAGTATAGAGGGTGTAAGACGACTACCAGGTTTTGTCAGTCAAAAGCTGCATTGCCTTCAGGCATTATTTTGCTGCAGTAGCAAATTGTGATTGCAATGGAGTTCTAATATTGGGTGGGTCTCATTCTCTCTCAATCACCTGCAACAGAATTCAAAGTTTGCCATACTTCCAGGGAGAATAAATTGACAGTGAAAGTTACACTGTACAGCTTCTGCTAGACGGGAATTAATTGTACAGATGCATGAATAACTTTCAAATTTGTAAAAGACCTAAACCACATTTTCATTTTGCTATGCTGAAAAGTGAATATTGCTTTTTCTCTTGTCAACAGGAGGCACCGCTACATCTGCTACAGCCAGCTTGCGCACTGGCTTTGGGGATGCCTCGGCAGACATCACAGTAAAGTCCTCCCTATTTGTGATGCAAGCCAAATAAGAGAAAGGTTTCCATCTGACAGTTACACTGGTTTCCAGTTTGCACAAGGTTTGTAGTCATCACCTTATTCATTCTGAAGCAAGCCGGAAAACATGAGAAGAGAGCATTGCAGGACAGCTGGACTAATAACTGGAATTTTACTAAAGGATAGAGGCAAAAGAAGACTTGCACAGAGATGCACATGTAAAAAAGGCCCCGCAAGACTGTTGACTGATTTATTAGCCACACACACGTCCTTAGCCTTTGCAGTATAGTGTGCCTTTGGATTTGGATCTGTGGCTTCCCTTTTGTAACGAGTGGGTCTTGACCATAAGGAATTTGCTTTTTTTACGTGATTTTTTAGACCCTTTCTGCTTTCCACGCTTTCACTGCTTTGGGGGTTTTTCGTGCACGTGCATTTCTGTGCGAATCTTCTTTTGCCTCTTTCCTTCAGTAACATTTCATTTGTTAGTCAAACTTTGTCTTGTGCTCCTCTCACGTGTTTCGTCTTCTGGCTGGTTTTAAGATGAATCAGTACCAACTCATCCAGTTGTTAGTCTTGTTGATATCGCTAGCCTGACTGCACCCACTGCTGGGTAAATGCCTCTCCCATATCCATCCGAATAACCCGATCCTGTGCCAAGTGCATGATTCTCGCAAACTTCCTAATTTCATCTGCTTGCCCGAGTTTCTGCCGCCCCTGCTACACTTTCCTTCCCTTGGAATCTAAAAGACATATATAGACTCACTTAGAATGAATTTTGTGTACTCACTCCCTTCCTTTACCTTTGACGGGTAGAATTTTTCTTTTTTTGGAACTGACCGCAGATACATCATAATGGGGGATGCATCATAATAGATACCCCTCCCATATCCATTCAAATGACCCGATCCTCTGTCAGCTGCATTCATATGATCCCCGCAGACTTCCTCTCATCTGTCTGCCCGAATTTCTGCCGCCCCCTGCTACGCTTGCCTTCCCTTGGAATCTACAAGACATATATAGGCTCACTTAGAAGGAATTTTGTGTACTCACTCCCCACCTATACCTTTGATGGGTGGAATTTTTTTTAGCACTGACCGCAAATGCATCATAATTGTGCAGTTGTATATATACCTGCTTGTATAGATGCCTCTCCCATACCTATCCAAATAACCCATCCTCTGTCAGCTGCATCCACCTGATCCCCGCAAACTTTTTAATCTCACCTGCCTGCCTGAGTTTTTGCTGCCCCCTGCTATACTTGCCTTCCCTTGGAATCTACAAGACATATATAGGCTCACTTAGAATGAATTTTGTGTACTCAATCTCTAACTATACCTTTGTCGGATGCATTTTTTTTTATTTAGCACTGACCTCAACACATCATGATTGTGAAGCTGTATATACACATTTGTATATTTAAAAGAGAGGAAGACAGCGAAGAAGCATGAATAAAAGATGTCTTGCTCTAGGTCAACTTCCTTCTAGCCTAAAAATTTTGTATGCACTGATGAACCTGCAGCCAACCAATAAATTATTTTGAAAGCAACATGTCTCTCTTTAACACTCATTTGGTAACATTATATAATGCCCAAATGTACTACAAAGTGGTGGTCCTTGTGGCACTGACAAACCTAGATTTTCTAGTTGCCGCGTTCACCTTTACACGGCCTCGAAAAATAGTGGCTCATGGGGAATAGAAAAATCAAACGGTTTTCTGCAAAAGCTGCTTTGAAAGGTGGCCACTGTTTGCAGCATTTTGCAGTCCCATTCAGAAGCAAGCCAACATAATCTGCTATCTGTAGACATGCATACAATAATATGTGCCTTATACTTTGAAATGTAGCAGACTTTAACCGGTCATAAAACAGCGTGCTGAAAAGGTATGTATAGTAAAGCCTCCTTCGTTGATGATACCCATAGTTTGCATGGAAACATCTGCACTAGAACCTGCATGACGTTGAGTTAATTGGCCTGCTGGTTGAATATGCCACCAAAATGCTGGTAATACAATGAACTTCGTCGGTGCTGGGGTCAAGTCTGGAAATATAAAGTTGGGATGATTTAATTGTGAAATCTTTTGCTGCTGAGTTCACTGCAGGCTAGAATGTAACAGGATTAAAGGGTAGCTGTAGACGTAAGGGCAGCCCACATTGTCACGGCATCTTATGCGTCCTAGTGCACATATCTACATACCGTGCAATGTTTTGCTAGTAAACAATGTAACCACAGATTTGCGGAGCTCCAAGAATGCTACACTGATGCTGTCTGAGTAGCTGCTTGTGTCGCTGAATATTGTGAAAGCCTTTTGATGCAACGAAAACTGCTTGGTGAATACTTAAGCAGAGTGAGGTTGGTCAGGAGAGCAGGTGATATGTACACCTTCGTAATTTAACCATACAAGCACAGACTGTATGATACTCATACAAATTGAAAATTATAAGGGAAGGAATTGAACTGAAGACTTCGTGGTTCGACAGTCCAAACTTCTGCTACATGTACTTTGGGCTGTGTGTGCTAGCCCGCTTGCAATCTGATCGCCCGAGCCAGGAAAATGGTACACACCCATATGAGCACCACTGCCAGTACTCTTTAACATGTACATAGAAGTGCAGGTGCTTGGGATAAACCTCGGCTGCCACAATGCACCTGAAACAATGGCATGTTAGCCAGAATAACAGGTTGGGCTTGTTGGTTTTCCATCCTGAGGTAACAACGCAAAATGTGGATGGGAGCACAAGACGAGAAGACGATGAGACATTGTGTCGTCTTCTCGTCTTGTGCTCCCATCCGCGTATTGCGCTGTTACTTCAGAATGTCACGTGCCTGCCCAATATCTACATAATTGTCACACGAACCACTTTGTGTGTATTTACGACTACTTGCACAACGCCGTCGCCACCCACTGATGACGAGCAGCTGAACAGCAGTTTTTCACGTACACTCCGCTGCCATTAATTACAAATTCTATCACGCTACGACTTCCCATACCACCCCACCCAACCTCTGTGTGTATTGACTCAACCTTTGGTGGGTTTGCATGTTCTCGGGATACTGAAGAAATACATGGTACCAATTAGTAGATTCAAGCAACTTAATCTGACATACATCTGGTGAGAATATTACAACTCTATCCATGTATACACAGATCTGCATCACCACAAGCGTCACCTACAATTGTGGTGATGCCGCTCAGAACATGACTCGTTTTTTTAGGGCATAATTCTCCACAAACCGCTGCTGAGCTTGTGGCCCCTTGGTAAGAGGCTTTCCACATCTGTGGTAAACCACTTCAGAAGTGGTGTGCATTCACAGTTTCAAAGCCTGCATTACAAATTTTTGGAAGTTTTTAACACCACACCCTTACCAGCCTTTGGCCTTTGGCACTACACATCACTGAGTTCCTTATATCTACTTGTGCTCAAGGCCACAAGGTAGTGCTTTAGTGAATCCATACCCACTTGCCAATTATATGCCTTTATGCATGCTTTCTCCATAGACTGCATATAAATGTGGTTTCACACACAAATATTTATACTTAATTGGACAGGCGGACTGCCCAGAATGTTCCACATGTGACATTACGGAGACTGTGGAGCGTGTACTAGTGGTGTGTCCCAGTATATGCGTGCAAAACAATAACTCGAGTTACTTCTTTGAAGTGTTTGGCAACAGGCCTCTCTCAGAGGACTTATTGGCTGGTTGACCAGAAATGGAAAGCTCTACAGGCAGTGCAGGCTTTCTGCTGCTTCTTGCATGACACAGGACTTGACTCGTGACTGTGGTGCAAGTTACTATTCCTGTATATATTTTAATCAAGTCACGACCCTCTTTGTTCTTCTCTTTCTGTAGCAGGTCAGATATTAAACTTTTAAGCCAATCTATCTGCCTTTGCAATCAATAACACTTACGTGAATGCATTTCTCCTGGATGGTTAATCTAGTAATCACACCATCGTAATGCAAGGACATGGGGCGTACGAGCTTTTGAGGTGAACAATTTTTACCCTAGAAATGTCTTAAATGATGTGAAGGATTCTGAGCTCTGCTCGACATGATCCTCCTCTTTGGAGTCTTCATCAGGTTCTATGGGACTAGATGAGTGCTGTGGAAAGAACGTGATCAAAGTGGAACCAAGGGGCCTGTTCTGGGTGGTACGATATGCTGGTAGGGGCACCTGTTGTGCTGGCCTCACGGTATTGTTCAAAATAATAATAATAATAAAAATCCAAAATGCACATATTACTGCTATGAGGGCAGTCTGGCAGGAAACAATCAAATATAAGTGGTGGCTTCTGCGAGTAGAGTAGTTCTCAAATAGGCATATCTGTAAGGCTACAAATCGCAACTACTTTTACTGCCTTTATCACGCGACCTACACTTTTTTTGCCAATGCACTGGGCCAGCGGTTTTGCGTTGGTACGACGCATCGTTTGAGGTGAGCTTTCTTCGTTTCCGGTCCATGCCGAGGCTTCGAATGACGCCGAGGCTTCGAATGACGCCGAGGTTCATTTAGGACTTCCAGTAGAAAGTAGTACGAACACATGAACCCAATCGATGTACAAAAACTTGTGAAAGCGAACGTTACTTGCATTCAGAGAAGCCATGCTGCAATCTCGCGACGCACACGCGGTTGGCATAGCGAGCACTCAAACTCGCACAACGCGCCTAAACCCAGAACCTAACGTTGTCAGGAAAAATAGGCGAAGTCTGAGCACTGTAGACGTTGTAGGAAGTATGCTTCCTTCTTTTTTTTTTTTTTCTGTTTGAGAAAGGTTACGAAAGAGGCGTCGGGAAGGTGGGGGAGCAAAGCTGCGATAACGCGTTGGGTGAAAGGGCCACCCAAGTACATTGTACCAACCTTTTTTTTTTTTTTTTCTGTTTCCGGCTTTCCGTGTAGTGCCATAGTTCAGGTCATCCAGCCGAAATAAAGGAAGCGAATCTCGACACGCTATTCTCAATGATGCAGCGCGGAGGCGAGCAATTACTATACGAGTACGCGCCGCGGCGCCCGCTCCTGAAACACTCCACCCACCACTCGGATTGAACACACTTGTCGATTTCTTTGACCTGAAACCGTATTTACATCGTATCTTTAATGACGCCAAGAATAAAAAAAAAATTACAGCAGCGGCCGCACAACCAAGTTGTACCGGTGGTATGAGACTGCTCAAGACGTTGTGCTCCATCACAAATGTTCATCAAAAAAAAAAAAGAAAACAACAACAAATAAGACTGGAACAGTTGTCATTTGGAGTACCCGGCGGAGCGAGGTATAGTCGTCGTTACCGAAAACCTGAACTTGAGCGTCACCTCTCGCTCTGTTCCAAAGCGCAGCGAGAAGCAGACGCCACCCGTCCTCCTCCGCCGCCGCCGCCGACCGCGCGTCACGTGACAGGGATTGCCCTGGTTATAATGAACTTGTTCACAGATTGTTGAAGAAATGCGTTTGCGTGAGCGAATAATTGATGTACTATATTTTTATTTGCTAACTTTAACAGGAACCTATTATTTTATGGGAAATAATGATTATATCTGCGTTTCCAAACAGCTAAACATGACGTAGGCGAGTACTTCTAATTCCGGCCTACAGGGTCGCATGGTCGCTTCAAGAACGCAAAAATGCTGCGATTTCAGAATGGTATTATTAAATGAAGAAGCAATATTTCGACGAGATATTTTGGAATTGGCATGCCTAATGTTTACTGAAGCAAGGAAAATTGCAACTGGGCAGCTACATTTTCGTTTCACGACCCCTTTAAGTGCCAGCACGGCAAGAAAAAACACAAGCGTCCCCCAATTTGTAATCCTCAAATGATGTGGTCAAAATGACGTGTATATAATAAAAAAACAGGAAAGTGCTACCGTGACTGAAGTCCTTTATAACTATTGATTTATGTTTTTACTGCCTAAGTGGTGTTTTCACGCATATATTCGGACTACGAGCTGAGGTACCAATATATCAGTGATGAAGGCAAAGAAAACAACAGTCGGCGCGGTCAAGTGAAGCCTAGGGATTTTTAAAATATTTTAAATCTTGCTATTGACCTGAGTTAGTGCTGTAATCAATTTAGGAAGAAGAATAACTAAATCAAAGTAGAAGGATTTGATTTACCCCTAAATTGATTACAGCACTAACTCAGGTTATAGCATGATAAAAGAAATTAGAAAAACATATCCCCTACGCTTTCCTTGGCCTCGCCGACTGTTGGCTTATTTCCTCCATGTCTCATAAGAACCCCTCATTTCCTCCTCAATTGTCTGTTCAGTATATTAGTGGGTGCATAAGAGGTGGAATTTTAGTGATTTACACGTTGTTTCAGGCTTAGTTAGAGACAGCGCTAGCTCATAGGCGACCAGAGCGATAGAAAGTCGCCAGGCACATAGCGCGCATTCTTATCCCTATGCACCGTTGGTCGTAGTGTTGTTTGGAAAGGTCCTGCGAGGCCAGTGCGCGCAGTCGGGCGGGCCAACGGACATCTTCTGTGAGGCAGAGGGTATTTCCAATAAAAGGCTGAGTAAGAAATATGAAGGGCAATATGGTGCCGAGAGAGATTCGCGGTGGTCGAGCATAAAAAATTAGAAGATTTCAACGCTTAGACAGATTCCCTGAAACAGCCGCTTCTCAAGAGCGCGTGTAGTGGACGTGCGCGATAAGCGGGAAGAATTGCTTAAAACTGTCACACCTATATTTCATATTGTGTTTTTGGAACTGTCACAGGATTCGAGCCAACTGGTGTAGAAAATATTGCAAGCTGAGCAATTCCATGCGGGCGGTCACGGAACGCTGAGTTATGTGACAAGGGTCGAGCAAGTAGAAACGTTCCTGGGTTATTCCTGTCACACTCAAATGGCCAGATGTGACGCCATCGGTTAAAATTCCTGGCACGCGCAAGTGACCAGACGTGAAGCCATGAGGTCATTGGACAGTGCATGTAGAACAGAATAGAGGCTGCTCCGAGTGACTAGGATACAACGCCCATCTCATGTGAGCAATTCGTTTAAATGTCTTGCTGATGGCGAATCACGGGCTTCGTCGAAAAGCGGCGACGAGTGCTCAGCGTTATGTAGTTTTGCTCTAGAAGATCAAAATCCAGAAATATTGTTGGATAATGGCGGCTAGATAACTGTAAAAGCGTTTGTCTCCAGTATTAGTAGTCGCAAGTGTCAGGCTTCAGAGGCGGCAACCGGTTTTGTAAGACCACCATGGAGTTGCATTCCTGAAAGCGTAATTCCCCGCAGGACAGCCAACACATCAGTCAAGTAGATCCACAAGGCAGCAAAGAAGGTGAGTGTTTGCGGCGACTGTTAAAATGCATCCATAAAGGTGCGAACAAAATTGTTGCATGCCGAAATCAATGGCGAAACACTCCTGTTCAGCCATACTATAACTACGTTCACATTTGGAAAAGGAGTGACTTGCATAAACGGAAATACCTTGATTGCCGTTTTGAATTTTTATGAGCACAGCACTCACGTCAATTTAATCGTCATCAGTATCGAGTTCGGTGGATGCCGTAGGGAACACATGGCGCAATATTAGTCCACGCATAAATAAAAACTTGAGCTGGCGAAACGCAGAGCATCATTCCGGAGTTCGCTTGAAAGGAATGTATTTCTCCAAGGAGCTGTAAGCGGATAGACTACGCCTACAATCTTGATGACGAAGCGCCAAATTTAACGGCGAAACCCCAAGAAGCTCGTGAGCTATTTGAGCGATATGTACTCATGAACAGAGTTCACATGATTATTGTCCTGCGGATTGAGCCTGACGTCGTTCTTATCCATTTGACGACAATGTATTTTGGGGGCATTGACAGAGTGACATTTTTAAGGTTGATAGCTAAGTTCACTCGCTGATTGCAGTCAAAGAAATCAATTAAATGGCTGTTATGTTTCTAAGTTCCTCCTCAAAAGGAAAAACGCTGATGGTCAGCGTAGCCTAGCCGTTTGCACGCTCGGTTGAGTAGCGGAGGGCGGCTGATTCTATTCCTGACGGTGACACTTTTATTTAGTTGGGGAGGGGGCTCCCTGCTTTTCGGGACTCCGAACCTAGGGGCCTTCGAAGTTTGCGGTGGACGCTTCTTGCCATCGGTGCATCTAATCTGCATGCCGTCATTGCAATTTCCGCCGCTTCGGTGGTAGGCGATGACTGTTGCGACGTGCGTCTCTTTTTTCCTGTCTTTTTGTTTCTCATCTTTTTTAATTCTCCCCTGTTCAATCGAGGCAGCGGTGTGGCTCAGCTCGAGCCAGTTGGCAGGCTAATGCATTTTAATTTCCTCCTCCATTCAGTCGCTAGAATGACAACAAAAATACAGCATTCTCCAATTGGCCCATGAACATTTAGCATATACGACC
Source organism: Amblyomma maculatum (assembly GCF_055883805.1). Taxonomy (NCBI): domain Eukaryota; kingdom Metazoa; phylum Arthropoda; class Arachnida; order Ixodida; family Ixodidae; genus Amblyomma; species Amblyomma maculatum. The sequence goes on from NC_139348.1 coordinate 34,887,560, forward strand.
CCGCAGAACCGTGCCTATAAATTTTAAAGATGGAAGGAGCGTTGTAAAGTCGTTAACTTCTAACAGCACGCCAGGTTACGAACGCCCACTTATTTTTACATCTAGACCGCATGAATCGTAGCACACGCCTAATCTACATGCATCGTTATAGTCTCTCATACCGACTGCAGAAACTACATGCAAGGCGGGGTCCTTTCCCTCACTTACAAAATCTTGACCAAATCATGGCACCAGGTCTCACATAATGGAGTCGCGTTTTCATTTCCAGCCTCTCATCCTTTCGATTTCTTGTTGTCACGTAGCCGTTTTAGCTTGTTTCTATGTGGGTTGACCTGGACGAGAGCGGAGAGCAAGCCACGAGCATCGAGAGATGGCCGGAACGAGACTTCAGCTTCTTCATATCAGTGGTGGGGGTAGAAACATTTTACTGCCATTGAACAAATAGTGGGGGCGAAGCTCCCTGCATGGCACTTGGGTGCTCCCTCACTATGTGGGAGACACCCTTATAATGCAAAGAAAGTCCTTGAAGAGCAATCCTCCTCATAGCACTGGAGATAATCTTCCGTTGTTCTTGACTTGAAGTGCTCTTCATGAGAGACACCCAGTAGGACTCTGCGACGTTCAGTGATGGGGGATGAAAAAAGGTGGGGCATGTAAGAAGGACGTGTATGAAGTGTCCTGGTTTGCCGCAGAGTCTGCATGATGAGGAAAACAGGTCTGGGTATCGGGCATTATTAATGTAATATAAAAAGCGCGAACACGAAGACAAGGGACAAGAAACAAGAAAGCCACAGTACATGCGCTGACTCACAACTAAGCCTAAGCCGTTTACTCCAAGGCCCAGAAAAAAAAAACATGAAGAAAACGAAACATTCACGTGAAACAACCCCTGGGTTCACCTGCTGCACAAAAAATTACTTTAAAAAATCACTTAAAAAAGACACCTCTTTGCTTGAAAGACCAAGAGACGTCTTGCTGACACACTCACTGTCCGTTGAAATAAAATGCGATTCTACTATCTCTCTCGTTATCTTCTCTTTGTGGCGATGTAAAATCTTAACACTGTCAAACTTAGGAGTGCACTTCTTCTTCTCCTTCTTCATTATTTCACATGACTGGCATGTAGAAGTGTAGGGTATGGAGCCGTCCGAGTCTGCAAGCTTCGCCAGTGTACGGCCTGCGCTATGGTGAGAGAGGGGGCTGGGGGTGTATATTCCCTTCGTTTGTCCCGGTAGTACAAGAGAATATCGCGAAAAGAGAGAAGGCACTCCCCGGCATCAGTGAGCGAGGCTCGCGAAAGCAGCCGCCCAGCGACTGCCTCGTTCCCTGCAAGACCCTAGTCGCTAGGAGCTCAGACGAGTTATCGGCACGCGGGGTCCGTGTCCCGACTGAAATTTTGATATATTCTATAGGCTAAGGGGGTGGTCCCTCTTGGGCGACGTTCCGAAAGCCCCTCGTGAGTCGGTGATGATATATGATGATTTTGACTCCCAATTCACTGGCCAGTGCCAGTATTGTGGGGAGGTGGCTGACACCTACCACATGGTATGGGCCTGCCATCGAAACCCATCCCTTCCCCCATCACTAACCCTTCCCGGGAGGACTGGGAGGCGACCCTGCTCGGCTGCTGCGACCTACAGGCCCAAAGGGCCTTAACGCGGCGTGCGCGGGCGGCGGCAACCGCCAATGGGGTCCCTGACTAGGGTCTCACCCCAGTATTGTAAGGCCGAGGCCCTTAAGGCTCCGCGTCGAACCTCCAAATAAACAATAAACGTTTCCACTACCACCACCCAAGCGACTGCTGTTGCACACGCGGTATTTGGTGCCATGCAGCTGAACTCCCATTAAAGCATTTTTGTTACAACCGAAACAACTACGTGGCGCTGGTGGAGATGCGGGCTTTATCAGCAGTACGCGCTTCTAGGAAATCGATTAGTGGTGCGAGCTCCAGCTCCTCACAATGCTGCTGCGAAACTGAGCGCATCGAGGGTTACGATAAGGTGAAACCGATTCTTGGTCTTCACGAGCGTCCTCGACGGTCCTTATTGTTGCGCTGGCGCCCAGAATTTTACACCATGGTCCTGTCGATCTTCTGCAACCGTAAACTGTATCGTGCTAGGCATTCGGAGGGATCTCGTTAGCAAGCAGAGATAGTGGTGGTAGCTCGAAACCCGAAAGCGTCACTCATAAAGATAGCATCAAAATTTCATCACCATCCATACAATACCTTCTCATTCGTTTTTGGTAGTAGAATATTTGAATTCGGCACTGGACAAAGTCCGGCTGGTGAATTCCATGACTCGCTCGGCGCCGTCCTGCCTTTGGACGAGTACAGCGCTGAGGACCAAGTTGACAAAGTTGCTGGCATCCTTGTGGGCTATAGTCTCAGCCCGAACACCGAAGTGGGCAAACAAAGGTGTTGTTTGCAAGCGGTGCCACAACTCGTCGAATGCCTTTTGCGTTCCGTCTGTTCAGGTGAAGGTGCATCCTCTCGAGTGAAAAGAGTCAAAGGGCAAAAATTCGTGAGGTTTGCAGGGAATCTGCAGTGATAAGCGCAGAGACCCCCCCCCCCCCTCTCTAAGAAAAAAGCCCGGCCTGGAGTAGTAAATTTGGCGATGGCTGGAGTTTTCACGGAATAGGGCCGAACACTTCGCTGGCTGACAACGTAGCACAAGAACAGGAGCTCTTTATAGCCTAAGTGACGCTTTTCAGGTTTTAACGTGGAGCCAGCAGATCTTACAGCCCTTAGCATGGTGGAAAGAGGTTGGAGGTGTTCTCGAACGTTGGCGAAAACATAATAAAGTCATACGGATAAACTAGACATGTTTTCCATTTAAAGCCAGATAAAACTCCATCCATCATTCATTGAAATGTCGCTGCAGCGGCCATGACAAACTTTGTCTTCTCGAGATATAATTCTATCTTAAATCTGCCAATAACCTATATACTTCAATCTGCCAATAACTTTTCTTTAGTTCAAGCGATGAAAAGTCAAGCGCACGTGGCACAGCCAGTCCAATGAGTCATCAATGCATGGCAAAGGTAGAGTTCTTTTTGTGACCTGATTAAGCTTACGGTAGTTCACACAAAATCTTGAACTTCTGCCTTTCTCCTCAACGGGAACAGATGAAGCACAGGGACTCCTCGATGGCTGTATGAAGCCCTCATCCAATATGTAGTTTAACTTTTGAGCGATGATTTCCGGTTCCGCGGTGACATTCTGTCGAGGTTCTGTCGTACTGGTCGGATACTTTCGTCGGTTGTAATGCGGTGCTTGGTGAGGGTGTCTCTGACCACGGAGGCGTACAAGAAGCAGTCTTTAAACCGAGAGAATAGCCCGACTATTATATCCTTCTCTGCCCGCGATAGAGCGGGATTCACATCAAGGTCGAATTTGGGCTTTTGGTTGGCAGATTTTTCGGTCTGAAGAACAAAACAGTTGTGAGATTCTATGACACCGTCAAAGTATATGTTGCCGTTCGTTCCCAATGTTTGTAAGAAGTACAGTCTTTGTCAAAAGTGTAGAGCCCAGGGGGTCTGCTAGCTTGCTGCTTCGTGCGGCTTGTAATGCATTTTCAGTGCTCCGAATCTCTTGCTGATGAGAAGTACTTTTGTACTACCCTCTCCTCAGCGCGTGATTATGTGTGTGTTTGAAAGTGGGCGACACTGATTCTTTGTTTTAAATTCATTTTCCCCTCCCCTCCTACACTTTGTCACTCTCATCTCTCAACCTTCATCAGGAGTAGCATTCTAGGCTCACGACCAGGCAGACATCTCCTGTTGCCATTAAATCTTTCTCTCTCTCCTCTCCAATGGGAAGAACTTTCGCTAATGCTAAATCAGCATCACTACACGGCTCAGAAGCAGACCCCTTGGTCTAAACATTTTTGACAAAGGCTGTACATCACCTAGACCGTTGGTCAGATAGACTTTGCCGTGTGCTACACAGACGCCAGGATGTAGCAGAAACTCTGTGGTGTGTTCGGCAACAGCGACGGCGCAGCAGTGGTCGTCGCACGTGACCGTAATAAGAGCAGATGAACGCAGCGGCATGATTACAGTTACATCCGCTTTCACGATGCGCAAAGATGCTTGGGGTCGTTCGGCGTCTGCGAACGTCGTTGCAGGTGTCGAAAACGTGACCATATGGCGAGGAACACAATGATGGTTTCATGCTGGAGTAAAACGTCCATACCGAGTATGAGGTCCCGCAACAGTGAGGCAGGATATAAAAAACGGCAACAAATGCTGAGTTGGCGATGGTTATTGTGGCAGTGTACCATCCTATCGATGCCATAAAGTGACCGGCAGCGGTACAAGTTTTCGGCTCCGACCGTTCAATTTTGAGGTTGGAGAGCTGATCCGCGAAATTCTTGCTAATTATCGAGAAGTCTTCTCTGGTGTCTACTAACGCGCTCACTCGGTGCCCGTCGACGAGAACGGGAAGGACGGCGCTAACAATGTTATCGACGCGAGGTGAATTCAGTAACGGGCTCATGCTGCGGCGGCATCGGTCGCTTAATAGGGATGAGTCGTCATGGGGAGGGGGGTCTTCAAGACATAGATTTCGTTGGTCAGCAACCTGCCTCCCTGAGGTCGTTGTCTTCACCTTCCCTGGCGTGAGCTCGGCAACCGGAGTCTGGAGGAGGAGGAAGATGAAGAGGAAAGGCAGGGAGGTTAACCAGTAAAAGCAACCGGTTTGCTACCCTGCACGGGGGAAAGGGGATGAGTGGATATAAAAGTTGTGAGATTGGGATAGTTAAAGTTAATACAGTCACATAACAGACACGCCACATCACAACACATTACAGTCATGTCATAGCAAACTCATAGTCTTTCGATTAGGCCTGTGTTTCTCATAAAGCGGAGCAGTGCCTGGGAGGCCTTCGCCGCAGACGATCGCCGTGGCCAGGGACCTAAAAACTTAGTTTCACTCAATAGGCGTCCATTTAGATGCTCCAGCGAACGGCACAGACACTGCCTTTCCTCACTGTATATCGGGCACTCACAAAGATTGTGGCTTATAGACTCGTCGCATCTACAGTTTGTACATGTAGGGCTGTTTGCCATGCCTATCATAAAATAGTACGAGTTTGTGAATGGTACACCAACGTACAGGCGGCACAGCAAATCTTCGCGTCGGGGTAGGCCAGACCAAAACTAATAATTCTTTTTGCTAGGAATAAGAAAGTGCCATCTTAAAATAAAGTGCCATCTAACGTCTCATTTCAGCTTAATACCCAAGAAATATAAATTGTTACCGACCATAAAATCCTTGGTACATATTTTTCGTCGAACTTAAGCTCGGACATTCACATTAGTTATCTGAGCGAGAAACTATCTTCGATTACTGGAGTTTTATAACGCTATCGTAGCATACTTCCTTGGAAGACAAAATCCAAACCTATCGAGCTTTGTCTGCTTCACATTTATTTTATTGCCCCTTAGTATGGTTTACAACTATAAAAAAAGTATGAGATTTCTAATGATACAAAAACGAATAACTCTCCTTACTGGGAATATAGAATCCATGGCCTCTACAAATAATGCCTTTAGACTATTTGAGCTTTTACAACGCACTTATCAATTGAGCTTACTAAAACATCCTACTTTTCCTTTCCTACACTTATGAACTGCATAGCCTCATTGGCAAGTTTACAGCGCCGAAACACTGATATATCCACTAGAAATCTGCTGTGTGGGAAGTTCCACAATTCGGTACGTTTTACAAGCTCCAACCTTTGGCTTACAACCTTCCAAATTTTGTGGACAAATTCATACTCATAGTAAGCCTGAATCGAAAAGATCTCAAGATTTTATGTTTGGAGCACTAGAATTGTGTTGTCCTATTTCTGTCTACTGTCCTAGGTTGTAACTACTGAGTTTTAGGATGTAAATACTAAATTTTGTTTTTCATTTGTCATGCTCAATGTGAACCTCATGTTGTGAACTGTTTGTGTGAACTTATTTAGTATGTAATTACTAGATTGTTTGATATGCTTTATTTCTATATTGTCCAATGTATATTTCGCCTTGAACTGTTTATCAACCTAATATTTAATGACTGTTGGTGTTATATCCTGTTGCTTTGCCTTCGTTGTGTGTACTACTGTCATGTAGTGGCATTTTGGGCCTCCTCCAAGCCTCTTGAGGAGCTTTTAGTCCTGCAGACCATCCAGCTTGCTTTCTGAATAAATAAATTCCATTGATTCGTTGATTGATGTCTGCATTCCGAACCGGTGGCTACGTGGCGAGGCCCTGCTGGAATGGCTGCTGGTAGGAAGTCTGGTAGGAAGGAGGCTGTTGAGCTGGCTGCGACTGTGAGTCGAACGGAAGGTCCTGCACCATGGGCGAACGGAGAGCTGCTGCCTAACTAACAAAGCGTGCCTCTTAGAGCCACTCAGGCGCTGAAATCGCTTGCCGTATCTCCTCACTAAAGGCTTTTGTGACAGCATCGGCAGTCGGATTAGGCTAGCCGAGGTGGAGGTTCAGGAGCTTTTCGCCAACTACCACTCCGATCAGCTCACGCAGCGAGTTATGTCCAGTGGAGCCGCACAAAGCGGCCACACTGCTGAAGGGCTCACCGCACGCAGAGTCGTTGCGCCGTCAGCGTTGCTTCAGGGGTCACTAAATGAGGGTAGCTTCACTGATGAAATCAGTAACCATCTGATGGGGATTGCCTACCAAACCAGATAAATTGTGTTCTTTTTACTCCCTGCATCAGTAGGCGGTGGTCACGGTCACGGAGGTCGTGGCTGGCAAATGTACCCTTCAGCTGCTAGAGAAAGGTATCCCGACTTTGAAGACCGACCTCCTTGCCAAAATCCTCTTTCTCACAATTTTCCTGTATTCTAATTCCTTTTTTTCTTTCTTACAAGTGGCGAAGGTTATTGATCCGTGGCCGACCACTATGTTGTATTGGCCGTATGTGGTGATAGAGTGTAAGCTCGCTTGTCCCATCCCTTTTTTTTGGCTCTGTGGCAGGTGGCTGCCACACTGGCAGATGGAAACATTAATTTCTTATGGCTAATTTCTTTGCTGAACTGATCCCACCACTACATCTCTTGGATATGAGGGTGCGCCAAGCAAACTTTCCAGTACCCCCCCCCCCCCCCCCTTCACGGAGAAGAAAAACACTTCCGTTGTTCTATGCAATCTAGAAAACATAATAAAAAAACAGGCAATCTTTCGTTGTTTCAAATACCTTAATTAATGTCCTTCGTCGGGGATGCAAAGTAAGAAATATAGCAAATTGACATTTTTTTTTTAAAAGGAGCCGACCTACATGGAGCGATTTTCCAGCAGCAAACCGTGCGAACTGCCGCCCGGCGGCTGGCGAATGGCCGCCGGCGGCTTTCGCAGCCGATCAAGCCGGTCCAGATATTTTCAGCGGCGGCCGGGCGAACGGCCGCTCCTGCTCGCGACCACAGTGCGATGGCAGCACTTGTTGCCACTCCGCGCCGGCTGCAGCCCCGAATCGTGCACGCCTACAATACGAAAAACTTCAGAAAAGTGTGCTACATTTTGTTGTTCCCGTAAATAATAAGACGAATATTAATACTGAATCCTTCTTGAGTATCGCTGAGCCGTACCGGGTGGCACAGCTGCGATTCAAGCAAGTTTCTGCTCGCAGCCAGCTGCCGCTGTTGCGGCACGGCTGCTCCGGTCCGCTTTGCATGCCACCTCCGCTAAGTGCAGCCGAAATTAATCATATTTTCCTTTTACTATTAGATAATTGAATTGAGAGTTAGGTATACCTCTATGAGTAGACCATTTACTACAGCACGAAGAAATTTCATGGCACTGTATCATACCCTCGATGCGGAACAAAATAGGCCTAGCGACGACTAGGGAGCAGCGCACGGCCAGAGTACTGCCGTCCGCCGTGCTAACGGGCGGAACAGCTTTGGTGAGGTTGCACCATGAGGTGCTGTAAGCGTTGCGAATCTGCCTATTCTGATGTACAGCCGAAGCGGGACCTTTCTCGACGTTCCGCTCAACAACACTCGCTCAAATCATGCTTAGAGAGACGCGCCTGCAGTCGCTGTTATTGCGGCGTCGGCGTACTCGCAGTCTGTATACAAGCGCTGTCAGGCGCGAGCCAGGCAGAGCGCAGCGCCGAGCGATCGGACGCGTGGCGTACTGGCTACGTCGATTTTCGGCTGGAACCGCAGAAATCTTGATCTGACTCCGGCGAAACTTGTGCATCTGCATCCGTGAAGACAGCGCGATCCTGGAGACACCGATCATATCCAGGTATACGCTCAATGTTCAGCCATTTAGAGCAAATCTGCGCATAACCACGGTGCGGCTCCACCGCCGCTGGTTGCGGAGACGCCCGCTGTACTTGGCTTGATCACGATCGCGTATAGTCGTCAGAATTCATCCTGACGGTTGGTTTCGGCGTCCACTTGGAGAGTGGGGATGAATTTTGTTGAGTTTTCGAAGACGGAGCGCGAGCGTCTACCGTGTCTGCATTGTTCAGAGGAGTCTTTGACTTGGCTGCTCCTCGTGCGTTTTGGCGTTTTGCCGCCGAAGTCGGTGGTTCTCGACGACTTGAAAAAGGGCAGCTTGTTACGCCGAAATGGTGGATTGGCCGTCCTCTGGCTGGCTTATAGGGACAGACGACGACAGAGTCGTGGGGTCGTAGCCGTGTTGTTCGTGCTGAGCCATGTTGATTGGGTGGCCACACACTAAACGATTTCTCACCCTTAAGGGTGAAAATTGGCCTGTCCCCAGACGCTCACCCTTTCTTACCTAAAAGGCGCAACCAATAGGGTGCAAAAAATAGGGTGAAGATACCGCACCCTTAAAGAAGGGTGCCCAGCCTAAACTTTTAGAGGGTGCAATTGTTGCACCCTTACGAAATAGGTGGCAAAAGGGTGCACCGCATAGATTCGCCCTGAAGCAGTAGCCTGGGATTGATATGCGGCAGGAATTGTAAGCATAAATATAGAACTCTGGGGGCCCATATTCTTAGTTTGCGTCGTTTTCGCTCTCAACAGGTTGGTACAAACACAGGACATCCTTGTCAATGCTGACTGGCAACCCAACAGACATCTTTGAAATGCTTTAACCATTGCAAGAGAAAGTGAAAATGACACTTCGGACAGGTCAAGGGTGCATGAAAACTCATATTCAAAAGTTTTCATGCACTCGTGATCTGTCCGAAGTGTCATTTTCACTTTCCCCTGCACTGGTTAAAGCATTGCAGAGAAGTCTGCTTGGTTGCTAGTCAGCATTGACGAGGAGTTCCTGTGTTTGTATCAATAAGTTGAGAGCAAAAACAATGCAAATAAGAATATAGGGCCACATAATCCTATATTTGTGCTTGAATTTCCTGCCACACATCAATCCCAGGCTTCTGCTTCAGGGCGAGTCTATGAAGAACATCCTATAAGCATCTAACAAAAATACTTTCCATGTTTAGGTATATGTAATTTTGATGAGGCACAATGACATGTATACTGCTCAATTTAAAGGTCTATCTGTGCATGTCATGGAGATGCTTGGAAACTATTCAGACAAGCATGCTGAGCAAAAACATACCAAAAATACGGCATGGAAATTCTTGAAACAATATTGGGAAAAAGTTTGTGCTGCAAAGTTACTCAGAGGCAGCTTTACAATCATATACAAGTGACACCTACAGTTTTGGTAGCAAAGTTTATTCACACTATCAGCAAGTTATTTGGCTGGTTTATAGGGTTGGACAACTCAAAATTACTTGGAGGAATGTCTACAATTTATTACAGTGTAGTATCACAACATAATGACATGTCACAGCAAGAGCAAAATAGTGCATCACTTATTTAGTGCATGGCACTCTCTCCTACACAAATGGCTAAGAAATGTGTAGATATACAAAAAAAGCATGTATATTTATGACAAGACAGCAGAACATACAACTCCTAGCACATGAAAATTGAGATACTTTACGTGACTGTTCAAGAACTTGGTAGCCACCACTCTAGGTACAATGCATAATGAAAGAAGAGGCACCTAGAACATGTGTTGAATAGCTTGCAGTCATACTGAATGTTGAAGACCATGTTGGCGGACAGAACCGCTGCCAGTCACTCCACCCACTTGTCGCAGAGAACAGCTTTTCACGGTCCACCTGGATGCGCAGCAGGTCGACATCTTCAATATTTTCCCCAGAGTATATGCTGACAGGAGTAGCTGGTACACGAGTCCTGCAGTGGCAATAAAATATTGCATCAGTGCCGATTGCTGAAGAGGCATTCTTGAAAAAAAAGTTGAAAGTGCACAGGAAGACACACTTGAGTAAAGACGACACAGGACACACGTTGTCCCGTGTGTCCTGTGTCGTCTTCACTTGGGTTTGTGTCTTCCTGTGCGCTTTTACCTTTCGTCAAGTTGCAATGCATCATCTAGCCCATCTTCAAGATTTGTTAAAGTATTCCTTCAAATCCACTTCTTTTATAGCTACTCAAATGCTACAAATTATCTCACTGTAATGCAAAGAATGTTAACAAATAAAACGGCTTGTTTGATATTTATGCACACAAAACTGCTTAAGCCAAATGTAAATTTGTAGGCAAAGGCCAGCAAACCTAGAATGTCTAAATTGGCAGCTTTCGTTTTTTTGTAATTATTCCAAATTTACTCATGTCAATATGTTTGTAATTCAATTAAACACTGATGAAAATACACGACACAATTTCTTTGCCAACTGTAATCTGCAAGTTATTTAGAGATGTCATTAAAAATTCGTTATGAAACAAAAAAATGGCACGAGTGCAGGTGGAATGCTGACAATAGGTATGTGCGTGAAGACCGCACATTTTAAAATTTAGCCTTTAGTTGAAAGCAGCATTTGTTTTTTTTTTCATGTTGTATGATTGCGAAACTGCTCTACCTGCAGATACAATGTGCCACCTGCTCTTGCTCACAGTTCTAGGGCTCTTTGATGCTTCCGTTGCTCTTTACCGTCATAGCTCTAAAGGAATTATTTTCTTCTGCACAATACAATTTTAAATGCTACATGGTAAAGCATATAGCAAATCCTGAAGACAGTAAGCTACGGAATCAAAGTGACATTCAGCAGCTCTCCATAATGTTTTTAGGCCTTTAGATCACCTTTTATATATGGTTTTACTTTGCATGTAGATTTACAGGACTACTGTTAGTCTCAGATTATAGACTCCCTTTTGGGCGGTAGAGGCCCATAGAACTGTGGCCATTACCAGCACATAAACATACTACTTGTTATAAAATGATCCAGGATAGAACAAGAGCAAGGTGACTACATAGCATGAAAGAGAATTGAAGGGTAGCAGAAAAGCTTCAGTTTGCAAGCCAAGCCAAAAGGTCAAAAAGGCGCTTGTCTATCTGGACACCATGAGCATCACTGGCAGGGAAGAACCTTTTACTTCCCAAGAAGAAAACAGAGAACGCGAGGGAGGGGAGAGAAAGAGGGGCAGAGCGAGAAGTGAAATTATGTTTGTCTGGGTATTAACTTCTATGAATTTGGTTTGGGTGGTCTATCACCAAAAAAAAACAAAATAACAAGGTGGAAGTAGCAGGGAAAACTACAGTATGGGGTAGAAAAGTTAGCATCTAAAGCAGGTTCAACGCTGGCACATGTTTTTTGAAAGGAACAGGCAATACAGCTGCCGTTAAATAGTTGTTAAGAGCTATTTGGAAATGGTTAAATACTAGCATAGACTAAGAATGCTATGCAAAACATAAATGAAATGCTGAGGACAAAGGACAACTGATAAAATAAATTTGACTAAGCCTTACCTGCCAAAAAAGGCATTATCAGACGAAAGATTCAAGGGGTAACCAAAGTCACGAGTGATAAAGAGGAAATGTTTAAAAGACACGTTGAGCTTATGCTAGTGGAGATACACTTGCTGTAAATAAATTGCACCATTCATGGTGCATGTGACTGCCTTGCCATCTACTTATGGTGTGGAGGGATTGTATTTAAGGGATTCAAACGTTCCTTTCGAGATATTTATTTTCCACTGCTTGAAATTCATGGATTAGAAATGGCTCCCTATAGTTGGTTTTTGTAGAATTAAAGCTTACTCGAGATAAATACCCTAAATTCATCAAAATTATGGCCAATTTTATTTAAAGGCTGTATATAGACTGCATCAAGGAAGGTTTTGCTTGTGCCTGCCCGACGACTATTTCATGTTATGCTCATTCATTGCCCTGTCTCTCCAATTTTTGTTTATCTAGACAGTAGGTAATGAATACTTTTTCCGATGCAAACTCAACGCGTTTACCCAAAGTTCTGTCTTTTTATATTTTTTCTTCTTGATAATGTTTCATAATTTTTCACTATTCACGTGCGACATATAATTCTTTTTTTTATCACTACACTCCTGGACACCTAACGCTGGTATATAATTCGCCACCTCCGGAATGCTTTTCAAAAGTACTCTGCTGCTGCTGCTGTAGCCCAGCTCAGAGAAAACTATTTAAAAGATAACATTCTCTTAACCCTTAGCTCTATTCTCCTTCCCTCCTCTGCTTTCTTCTTGTAGAACAAAAGCATATGCAAGCTTCACATCTGATGACCACACTGCCAAGATGAGGACAAGTACCTTTATTGAAATGCTGGCTTCTAGACTGAGGCTCACCCTCAACCCTTGCTTAGTATTCTTGGAAACAATGTGTAGAGATAATGCAAAATACAAAGGATAATCATTATTTTATTGTCTTTTAAGGTCCTCTAGTTGAAGAGAGGTAACTTTGAAGAGTGGCAGTAGTCTTACAGTTTAGATACTGCAGGCACCAAGAAAGAAAAGCCATGTACACATTTATTACACTTGAAAAATACAAATAAAAGGAAATGAAAGGCAAAATCAGCATGTGCTCATGCTCCAACTGAAATATAAGCTGCCGACTGAATTTGGAAGGGTCGCATTTAGTGAGTGGTCCAATATAATGAATTCTTTTCATCAGTGATAACAGGAGAACTCCATATGAGAGCTGCAATGATGCTCATAGGTGGCAGTAGAATTATGTCCCAAACAGCAGAAAAAAAATGGTTATAAAATACCTTTAAGCGAGAGATTTCTCTTCTATGTACTGTTGTGAGCAGAATTAAGATTATTTATTGACCTTATTTCTGTGCTGTTTGCCAGGTATGGGTAAAAAAGTGGTAGTAGTAACTTTCTGAAAAGCGGGCAAGGTAACCTTATAAAGTGAAATAAATGTTGTGGATCCGGTTACAGAAATAAGCCTAATGCATAATGGCCTTAGCGGCCTATGTGCCATAATGCCCAATACACCACAACATTGAAGCCAGTTAAGCAGCTTCATGACTTACTGAAATATGAAATAGCTATCATTGAAAAAAGCAATCTACAATATCTTATCGGTGTATTCAGATAAGAACTGTAATTGAGGTCCTATGACCACTTTTTGTTTTCAGTGAAAATGTTATATGTGGTGGGCAATTGTCTCTGCGCAAATATGGTTTAGTTTTGCAAGGTGTGGTGTAGTTTCTTCGGGAAAAAGTCATATATCGCTGCAGGTGAAAAATGCAGTTTTGCTATTTAAAAATGTTGAAAGTTTGGAGACCTGCTGCTAGCGTACTAAAAGCTTGCCAGCTATTCTTTTTATCCACTAAATCTATGCAAATTTTACTTTTATGGGATTTATTAAAAACATGTTTTGTTGTTGTAGTTGATGTAGTAAAAAATCCGGAACTTTGCTCCAGAGGCACCACGCTACAAAAAATCAAATTTCAACCTTAAATAGGGGTATGATGACCATATTTTTATGAAGCCTTTTTTTCGTTTATAAATCCGATAATTTCCTTATTTTCAGGCAAAACAGGGAGCTCTAGACTGCCCTGCGTGTTCTTGCCAATGGAGCAAATCTGCCTAAGATTTGAAAACTGCAAAAATGCAAAAATTTAATTTCAACATTTTTTAAAATATCATCGATTTTTATGAAAATCCCTCTCAAGAATCTTCAGTACCTAATGAATATTACAGCTTGAAGAAGGGCTGCATTATATTGTTTAACATTATAAAAAAAGTTCAAAATTGAGCACTGGTTTTGAAGCTTGTTAATATTCAACCCTACATTCTGGCACAACTAAATAAAGTGCTGCCACTAAAACTCTTTCTGCACATTATCCTGCCTAGTTCTCTATTTCTCAAAAAATTGGAAGTTCTAGACTTGCTTGTTCTTCCTCCATATTTTCTTGCAATTGGCAAAAATTTGAAACTACAAAAAAAAAACAGACAACTGTGACTTGAATTTCAAAAACTACAGCATCTTCTTTTTCATTGAAAACCCATAAAAACAATCCTGAGTACTTTATAAGCATCTGGTACTAAAATGTGTTCCGCTATGTGAGCTAAAGGTATAAAAATAAATATAGAACTGAACGCATGTTGTCTCTGTAGAAATGCTTAGGCTTCCTCTTAAGAAGTAGGAGTCAAAAGTTCAATTTATTATTTGCTGAATTTAGTTTCATTCTAACATATGCAATATCCAAATCCTTCTCAACGCTTATAAAGTCCCTTTTCTGCTTGTTGGCAGTGTTGATTGCTTGAAATGGATTAAATTCGCTATTGCTTAAAATTTCATGGCAGAACGCCAGAACGGTTTAACTTGGTTTAACTTTTTTCTATATCATATATTATTTGATGAGCTCCCAATTTTGCATGAAATTAGGGAATAAGCAAAGAATCTGAATAATAAACAGAAAAAGATTTTAATGCTAACGACATAATACATCAAGCCCATTTATAAGTTTGAAAATTGACTTTTTTGTAGCGCGCTGTTTCTGGAGTAATGTTTGCGATCTTTTACGAACTCAAGTGCGACAGAAAAGCAGGTTTTTAATCATTCTCATAGAGGTAAAGGTTGCATAGATTCAGTGGGTAAAAAGGGATGGATGACAAAATTTCTGTACACCAGCAGCAGGTCTCCAAAGTTGCAACTTTCTGAAAGGGGAAAAATGGCATTTTCCACCTGTAGTGATTTACAATTTTTTTTTCCAGAGAAAACTACACCATATCATGCAAAATTAAGGTTCATTTTTTTGTATCGAGACATTTGCCCACCACATATAAAGATTTCATTAAAGACAAAATATGGCCATGGGACATTGATTACCGTTCTTATCTGAACACACCCTTATCCTCATCATATGTGCAGATTTCCTATGCTTCTCATCAGTGTGCAGAATGAAACAGGTATTCAATTTGCCCAGCCTTTTTTAGTGTGCCAGCACAAAATGGCCAACAACCAAATGTACCTTCAATTATTCATAGAGCAGGAAATAAGAGTGAGTTAAGCGAGAATTTTGTATTCTGTAAGTTCCAACTACAATAAAGCTTTTCAGATAAATTGTACGGAACGCAGGCAGGCTACTATGTGTGGTCTAGGGTTTAGTTCCACGTCTCCTGATAGGCCATGTAGGTGTATGAATTATGCTAATCAGCAACAAATGTCAAAGGAGGTGATATATAAAAATTAAGAATTGTTTACCAGTCTCGTAACTAACCTGAGTTGAAAACATGACTGCATGACTCCATTCTCTCTAGTTGCAGGCGGGTGATGGCTTGGATAAATATACGAGAGCTCGGAGGGCGTGCAGCAGTGCAGTCGACAGGCAAGAAATGGTCTGAAGCTGGATCCACAGAATGCACTGCAGCTTGAGTCACCTTGTCCTTGTCAGTGATGAGTAGTGGCATAGAAGAGGGTTCCAAAGTTGCTGCAGGTAAAGTAGACAAGCCTGTATTAAAAAAGACTGATCAGCAGTAATAATGGCATTGGCATGCCCTAAAGTGCAATCAGATTTGGCAAAAAAAGTATTTTGAAAAATGTAAAAGTAAGTTACATATTCAGTTATATAACCACTGACAGAAATATACTCCACAAGAGTGTGGAAAGAAGCTGGAGCACATTATGCAAATTTTGATGCACCATTCTGCACAATATTGCTCCCTTTACTAAAATATTACAAGAGATAGCTTTTTGATTCCCCCCCAAAAAATCAGGAATAGTATTGGTCAGAAATTCTGCTAACTTTTAGGAGGCATTTTGCAGCTACATGAGTGCCAGTACAACACAGGCATTTCCAGAGTTCTAAAACATGCAGATCTTTGTATACTGGCCCACAGAAGGAATGAAAAAAAAAAAATGCCTATTGAATAAATGGTGTTTAAGAAAGTTTTTAAATATCTTGACAGAAACTGTGGAAGGAAACCAGTTGATGAGATGTCATCCATTAGGTTCAAAAAACAATAATGACAGCATAAAATTCAAATGTGAAACCTTACTTTTGGCACCAAAAACAAAAAATGGAGATGTGAATATTGGACAGTATAAATGTGATCCAAAGGAAATTTAGCAAGGACCACTTATCAATGGGGCTTAGTATATTTCCTTTAGGAATCCGGTGTGTACCAATTTTTGTAAAAAATCGTTCTTTATTGCAAGGCATACTATCACACGAAAGAAAGAAAAAAGAATGCGAGTCATAAAACCGAGGAGGTTAAATTTTCAAAATTCAGGGACTGAACAAAAATAAAAAAATGTAGAGAATATGCAATCTTTTTTTTTTTTATGCTTCTAGAGCGGTTCGTCAATTTTAATCTCATTTTGCTCGCAAGACTCATAAAGCAATGTTTCACTGACTACGAAATCCATAGCTTGTGTCGCGCAAGAACAGCTCCAGGAAGAGGCAATTTGAAGCCATCAATCGGCCTGTGCCCAAAGCAACCACAGTATGAAACAAAACAAAACGAAAATGCTGATTCAAAACCAAACGCAGAAACTGAAAACAGAGAAACTAGCTGGCCTACATAATGGCTATTGTAACAGGCAAATAGAACTGCTCCAAAAAGTAGATTTAAGGAAAAGAGCGAAGAAAGTGAACATTTGGTCAGAACAAAAAACATAGCAACACTGTCACAGCAACTTACTGCACGCTTTTTGGCTTAGAATCCAGGCTGTCAGCTTCTACTTGAATGCAGAAGCATCACCTGCAAATATCCATTCATTGTAATGCCCACTACTGACAACACAAAATATAAAGGACTGTAGGAAGCAAGTGTAAAACCATAAGAAAAGCATCACAACCCAAAAGCAAGACTGTATTCGCCAGGCAAGCGGATACAAGACCCTATCGATAAAATCAGCTCATATTGCGATTAAAAATGTAAATCCTGTTGGGGAAAAATAACATCAGTTGGGCATAGTAGCCACTCAGAATGGTGTTTTGTAAATTATGCGGTTTAAAGTCCCGCAGAGGCAAATGGGATATGACCATACAGGATGGCTAAAGAATATTTTTAGACCTCAGTAAATCCGCTACACGCACTCACAAGGCACCATACCATGCGCTTCTCTATTTCACCTCTATTTAACCTGCTACCTAGGGATGATCAACGGAGCGGAAAAGCCGCGATGACGGATGGGAAAGTGGTTTGAGTTCCTATGTCCGCAAAGTGCTAGCGTTATCTCGAAAGTCAGCTAAATATTTTATGTACCAACACAGTGCGTTTCCTTTACTTTGCCCCATAACGAGAATTAGCACTAATAGAAACGAGTAGAACGAGGCCGAGACTGACATATCAGCGCTCATCACCCAACTTCCATTCGTAAACCTCCTGCGCGTAAGGCAAGAAAGCCCAGCATGTGTATTTTTTTTTTTAAGGAAGGAGTTCTATTTTTTAGCAGCAAATCTGCGAAAATAATCACCGCGACATCCAACTTCATGAGCGTTATTTTTGCAGCCAGCTGAAATCAAGCGCGTTCCGCTCCAGCCCGTTCTGTCACGTTCCCAAACAAACGACAAACAGTGTAGCAATGCGGTAAGCCATTGTTACTGTTCCCGCACTGCCCGCCTCGGAATGTGATTGAGTATGCTTACCTTTACAGACGATTGCGTAAGCCGTCCAGAAAGCTGTTCGCCTTCGCACCACCGGTGCCGAATCAACAAGTGGGTTCAGTTGGTCACGCAGAAAAACATTTTCACGCATTCTTCCTTCGAGCTTCTCAAACTTGACACGATGAACCAACCAATAGGCTTGAGCAAAGCAAAGAGCACGAAAACTGAAAACTAGCCGGCACGATTAATGCCCATTTGCCCGAAACATCACATCACAGGCGTACACACTTCTGCAACAATTATGCACGCGAAACGCAGCACATTTCACGACCGACGATTGGCAATCGATGCTGCAGATTAACGATCGTCGAAACGTGGTCAAGTCCGCAGCGTGCAAGCCGCCATGTTGGCGAGAGGAAGGTAGCTACCGGCGGCCGCCTGGCGGTGAAAGGGTGAAAGCATAGAGTATAGTTCGTTTCGGTTTCGGTTTCGTTAGAAAAATGAAGCTTGAGTGTTTTCTGTTTTGTAGTGTTATTTCTAGTGCCTTATTTTGGCATAAAGGCATATTGACGGCAGCAGAAATCCGAGCAATACCCAGGAAATTGCCAGTTGGGGGCAATGTGAAATAACGCCTGTTGCTTGCTTTGTATTTAGTTTGAAAAGTGCGCGTGCAAGTTCAGATGACATCATTAACACGATTCTCATTTTCCGGTGGTGGATCAGCGAAGCCGAACAAAGTGCACATGAAATTTTGTTGTAGAAAATCAGTAGTTTCGAAAACGAGGCAACTGTCTAAAATATATAATCGGCAGCACAGCAAATGAAGCAGCAGAATTGGAACCCGAGTAGGAAGTCCGTTGTCTATTGTGCACTGAAGTGTCTCGCTATGCGTGCAGATAATACGGTGCTGAACAAAGCTGCCTGGTAGATGTGTCGACAAAGATCAGACGGCGCAGATAACTTTCTCTTTTTCTCCTTTCTAATTAGTGCTGCGCGTCGTTTCCTACGCATTTTAAAGGAGTATAGACACTTAATTTTTTTAATTCGTGTTTTATCATTTGTAATAATGCGTAAGACATTACTGTATATGAATCGTCTTATGACATTCGCTTACGCTCGCTGTATAATTTATAATCAAATTTCTTTTATCAACAGTTTTGGTTTCGCTTTCAACAGTCGCTTGATTGATTGATTAAAACTTTAATTTCTATCGATTTAGGAGGCCCCCTACTCCCCGCTCCTGGCACGCAGGCCTGCGGAACGGAGGCTGGAACCTCCGCGACTAAGGACTAAGGCGTCGAGCTATGGCTATGACGTCACAGTCAAGTCTAAGTCACGTGAGGCATGAATAAAACAGCGATAAAATCGCTCCAGTGTTGTTTTAATTCAGCAGAAAACTAAAGCCGTCTTTCTTGGAGGACAAGAATTACAAAAGATGAAGCGTCTGCAATTATATTGCTGTTTTTTCAGGCCGAGCGTCACGTAGATTTGATTGTGATATCACAGCCATCTCTTAGCTGCTGAAACCAAAACTAGCAAAAAAAAAATACTGAGTGGCCGTAGGCAAAAGCCGATTGGTAATCCATATATAGGAATGTCTTGCGCACCTTAACAAAAAGAAAAATGCCAACAACATTTAGTGTCTATTGTCCTTTAAAAGTGCTTTATTCGATGTGGTGTAAGGAAATCAGATGCAGCCTTTTAAAAACAGCTATGCAGTACGTAATTCGAAGAGGTGCCGTACTAAGGTGCAGAGGCTGCAAACTCTTCACGTGTACGCAGTCAATGTGTTGATGAAATGTAGGCATTCTCGGCGGCGAACGTGTGTTACCGAGAATATCGCAGAATGCCCATACTCAGTTGAATCTCTGCAATATAAAACCATATTTGGAAGGGGGGGCTCGGTGCTCACATTCGCTTGACAGCTTCAACAAAAACGCGCAGACACGTAATTATACAGAATTTTCAGTCAGCTGACTTAGTTTTAACAGTACCTTCACCCATTATGTCGCCTCACCCTCCAAGATTTGGTTCATTCATTGTTCATTGTCATCCAACTCTAACAACCCAAAAATCCCAAATTTTCTTGCATGAACCCAACATCCCTCCAATATGACTTAGTACTTCTATTCTCCCAAACAAATTTCCCACACTGCTATCAATTTTATAATCATTACAATTTTTCATGAACTCTCTAAACCAGTACTGACTGTATTTTGCTGATGCAAAGGTCATGTGAGTGATATGTGCATGCTAACTGCAATACATTCGAAAAAAAAAACGAAATCGAACTAATCAACTTTCCTGACAGATTATATATCGTATACAAACGTTCAATATTTTCTGTGGTTACCGTCGCTCAATTCCACTTTATTTTTTCGTGATACATATTAACAACGACGCCTTGTGGCGTGACACCATTCGAATATATACTGTATACAGTATACAGCTACGTTGCAACGCAGCTGTGCTCACTTTCGCGGGACGTAACGTTCCGCGGCACGTACACTACAACGCAGAACTGACTCCCGTAAGGGGTTACAAGAAGACAGTTCCAGCGTGCTACCGTTGTGGCCCCCTGGGTCACCGGACGGACAATTGTCCCACTCCAGTGAATGAAAATGCGGACTTTGTAGCCAAAACGTGGGGGCTGGTACTGAGGGGATGGCCCCCCACGAATGCAATCTAGTGTGTATAATATGCGGGGGACCGCACCTAACCAGCTCCCGCGAATGCACGGGGAAATTTATCAGGCCTCAACAGCCAAGGCCCAGGACATCGCCCCCCCCCCCCCCCCCCGCCAAACAGAAACGCCAACAGGACACACACAACCGCGGCGGAACGCCACCAAATGGCAAGCCAGCGGGATCAACGCCACCACCCGGAGACGCAGAGTTCCCAGCTCTAAAGCCTCCTCTTGGTGGCGCCGCCTGCAAACAATCCAAGGTAGGCAGCTGGGCGAGGGTCGCCTCCTCTTCTTCTTCCCCTCCCCCCCCCCTCACCAGCACCGCCGAGACGCAGGACCTTAAACGCGAGCTCGCCCTTTTGCGAGCTCAAAACGAAAAACTAGCCAGTGAGCTTAACTCGCTGAAAAACAAAATCACTACGCCACCCTCCTCTAGCGACGAGGAAGAAAACATAGCAGACAGGGAGATTCCTAATAATATGGAGAGTCGCTTCGGAACCCGGGTCACCGCGATTGAAACGCAGTTGGCTGATCTTCCCAAAATTATCCAAGACACAATCGCGTATCAGCTGGACAGTGTCATCACACAGGTGACACAAGCTGTAACTCACATTATCCAAAAATGGATACAGGACAATCCTCGCGTTCTTAAACGCATGGGTGCAATGAGGGACGTTAACCGCCCTTCAAAATTTAACAGAATCATTCCCGATGAGTCTGACCTTTCTGAAGACTCCTGCATGTCTGCGCTGGGCACCAGCGGACTGGGAGGTCTTAACAACGTAATCCCGCCCTGCGTATCCGACCATGGCCCCCAGCTCTAAGTCGGGAGCCAGAACAACTCAGCCGCTTATACTAACGCAGTGGAATTGCAGAGGTCTCAAGAACAGCAAGAAGCAGGATTAACTCCGCCTCTAGCTTGAGACCTCTGAATTCCTCCTTGCCGCGGTTGCCCTTCAGGAACCCGGCGCAGGCGTCAAGCTTACAAACTACACTACATTTCAACACAACCCGCATACATGTATGCTTGTTCACAGGCAATATACTGCACAGGAAGTCACACTCTCTACAACACCACCGTTCGCGTACACGATGGTGTCAGTACTGCCCCTAAGGCGGTCTGACCCACCTGTACGCATTTTAAACATTTATTTTCCCCGAAACATAAAAATGTTACGTTAAGCGAAATTTTCACGCAAGCTATGCAGGCAGCGGGAAAGGACCCACTTCTGATTGTCGGTGATTTTAAGGCTGAGAGCAGGCTCTGGGGGTATCCCCGGGAGAACACACGTGGGAGGAAGCTTGCGGAACTTCTCTCTACACTCAGACGCACCCTCCACACCGACCCCACCAACCCAACACGTGTAGGAAATTCGATTCAACGCGACACTTGCCCGGACCTCACATTTATACGAAACATACGCCATGCCGACTGGCTGAACACCGAGGAAACTCTTAGTAGTGATTACTGTATAATCTACACAACCATCTACACGCGTCCACTGAAATGCCTACAAACACAAGCTTGTGTCCCGGACTGGACAAAATTCCGCACCTCTCTTTCTATCGTAGACCCCCTCCAGTCGGGATATGACACCTGGTACAAATCACTCACGTCTGCCCTGAAACAACACGAAATGCAGATATAGCTCACGGAAACGCAAACGGACGTAGACAACCATCTCCTACATCCTTGGGAGACCCGCCGCAGCCTCACCAAAAGATGGAAAAAACAGAAACATATATAGAAACAGAAACAGTGTATAGCACCTGATGGAAATAAAGATTTATTTATTTATTTACAACAAACGCCTCAAAAAACGCATCCTCGAACTCACACATCAAGCCGCGGAATATGCTGCTCAGCTAGCCGACACTAACTGTGTAGACAGGTGCAACACGGCTGCGCGCCAGATGTCTGGTCGTAATACATGGCGCCTATTCCGCGCACTCATAGATCCAACACAAACACGCAAGGAAACCCAACGCCACTTCCATAAAGTCATGAACAACATTACAGGAACGACAACACAGCTAGCGCACACACTCAGGGACCGATACCTGTGCACCACCAAGGACCCCCGGGCGATCACCTACTCATATGCAGGCAAGGAGAACACGGAGCTGGACACTGTTCCAGCTGCACGACCTCCGGGCGGCCTTAAGCAAGATGAAACGCGGCACTGCACCCGGGCGCGACAAGGTTACGGTCAAGCTTTTGGCCAACCTTCCCGATGCAGCATGTCGTGCTTCTCAAATACATCAATAGTATTTGGGACGGAGACACTCCTCTCCCTCTCGATTGGAAGTTGGCTCTCGTCACCTTTATCGCGAAAACCGACAAACCTATTGATGGGGAGAACCTTCGCCCCATCTCTCTCACGTCTTGTGTAGGCAAGCTGATGGAGACAATGGTGCGCGACAGACTTTCCGAATTTCTCGAAACACAGCACATTTTCGCGGACACCATGTTCGGTTCCCGCCCTTAAAAATCAGCACAGGATATACTCCTTCAGCTCCACCACGACATATTAGATCCTGTCGAATGCCCCCATAATGACAAGGTGGTCCTGGCCTTGGACCTTAAAGGCGCATTTGACAATGTGAAGCACGAAGTAATCCTCGATCACCTCAGTCACACCAACTGTGGTAACAAAACATTCAATTACATAAAACAATTCCTTACAGACCGCCAAGCCTACATACGCATACAAGATGCGGAACACGGGCCATACACTATCGGCTCGAGGGGAACACCTCAAGGCGCTGTCTTGTCTCCCCTCCTCTTCAATTTAGCCATGCTTCATCTTCCTTCCAAATTGGCTTCTCTTCCCGGGATATATCATGCACTTTACGCGGATGATATCACAATCTGGGCCACGCAAGGTAACCAGGGACACAAGGAGTCCTGCCTGCAGGCAGCGGCGACCGTAGTCGACGACTACGTGACCTACTGCGGACTCCAGTGCGCCCCAGCTAAATCTGAATTTGTGCACGTATGTCCATCCCCTTGAGACACAACTCAGCTTCGCGTCAGTCTCCCCTCGGGACCGATCCGGGAGGCCAAAGAGATCTGCGTCCTTGGCCTCTTCACACTCTGGACCGGCTACACATCAAACACGATTACCACATTGAGGAAAGGGTGAGAGTGCCAGCACTCTGGAGACGCGCCCTCCGGGTCCAACCCCTTCCCCGCAACATGTTCAAAGAAGACCATAACGGTCGTCGCCAGGCGCGCGCGGAAGCGTTGGAGCGATACTATGGTCACCAGCAACACGTGTATTATGTGGATGTTGCCGGCTCTTACCACGGGGGGTTGTATACGGCTGCAGTCGTACACAACACAAACACGGTTAACGGGCTAACTTTCAAAGCCTACAGCACAACTCACGCGGAGGAGATTGCTATAGCTCTGGCTCTCGGTATTCTCAATTCGAAACACATCATCACCTACTCGCAAGGGGCCTGTCGCAATTATAGGGTGGGATGGGCTCCCCCGCTTGCCCGGCGTATACTGCAATCTAGCTGCCTATACATAGACCCAACTCCGCATAATCTCATTTGGGCACCCGGTCACCAGGGACTCAGGGGAAACGAAGAGGCCGATCAGGCCGCCCGCGCACTCTCTCCCCGGGCTATCTCCCTGTCCTTGGAAGCCTACTCCAAATCAGACAATCTGGCCCTTACATTCAAAGACATCACCGATTGCTACAAGGAGGAGCACACGCACTTCCCGGCCCCTTGTAAGGGACTGGATCGCGCTGACGAGCGCCTCCTCATTAAAACTTTTACCAATACAGTACTGTGCCCAGCGGTGCTTAAATATTTCAACCCGTCCTTTGATGGTGCGTGCCAGTACTGTGGGAAGGTGGTTGACACCTTCAACATGGTCTGGGCGTGCCAGTCAAACCCATCCATTCCTCCAACCCCAATCCATCTAGAGAGGACTGGGAGGCGGCCCTGCTCGGCTGTCAAGACCTCAAGGCTCAAAAGGCCTTGGTTCAACGGTCGCGGGCGGCGTTGCTAGCCAATGGGGCCCCGGAATAGGGGCTCCACCTAGTATTGTCAGGGGAGGAGACCGATGCGTCTCTAAACCAAACACCTCTGTAACCATTTATTGTTATTTATAAATGTTTTAACCACCACCACCTGTCAGGCGCCATTTTAGACGCTGCCTATTTTATGTGCTGCTCTTGAAATGCCATTTACTGTGAAAAGTGCGTTGTTGAAGCAGACCAGCTCGTGCGTTTTCTCACTCGGGCGCCTCCGCCGCCAGCCGCCAGTTTTTCGCTGCAATGTGGTTCGGAACGGCGACACTGCGTCGGCGTTCCGCCGCGCCGCATGAAGTACTTTGGCTACTGTAGAGATCTGTATAGAACTGCTCAGCTACTTTGACTATCTGGTCCATATTAGTGATGACGTTGCCCTCCTTGTCCCTTATCGCATGCATCTGCTTTTTGCCTATGCCCAATTTATTCTTTACCGCTTTAAGGTTTCTCCCGTTCTTTACAGCATGCTCAATTTTCTCCATGTTATACTTCCTTATATCGGCCACCTTGCGCTTATTGATTAGCTTTGATATCTCTTCCAATTCGATCTGGTCTGTTGGATTGGAAGCTTTCATACTCTGGCGTTTCTTAATCAAATCTTTCGTCTCCTTAGACAGCTTACCGGTATCCTCTCTTACTATCCTACCGCCTACTTCTACCGCGCACTCAGTAATGATATCCCTGAAATTATTGTTCCTTGCCTCTAGGGTAATGTCGCCATCCTCAGTTAGAGCTGAATATCTATTCTGTAGCGAGATCCTGAACTCTTCTGCTCTCCCCCTCACCGCTAATTTGTTGATGGGTTTCTTTTTTACTTAGCTGTTGCGTTCCTTCAGATTTAGGCTAATTCAGGACCTCACCATCCTGTGGTCACTGCATCGCACTTTCCCGATTACCTCTACATCTTGCATAATGGCGGGGGTTGAACACACAAGTCGATTTCATTTTTAGTCTCCCCGTTAGGTCTTTTCTATGTAAATTTCCGGTTCTTCCGTTTGCTGAAGAAGGCATTCATGATTCTTAAGTTACTGCGCTCTGCAAACTCAACTAGTAACTCCCCCCTGCTATTCCTAGAACCAATGCCATAGTCACCTACTGCCTGGTCTCCTGCCTGCTTTTGCTCTACCTTGGCGTTGAAGTTGCTCATTAGTACAGTATACTGCGTCTTTACTTTTCGCACTGCCGATTCTACATCTTCGTAGAAGCTTTCAACTGTCTGGTCATCATAACTACGTGTAGGTGCATAGGCCAGTACAGCCTTCAGTTTATACCGCTTATTAGGCCTAATTGCGATGCCTGCCAGTCTCTCATTAATACTATAGAATTCATCTATATTACCCGCTATATACTTATTGACAAGGAAACCTACTCCTAGTTGTCTCCTTTCTGGTAAACCTCGATAACACAGTACATGCCCATCCTTCAATACAGTATATGCCTCATTCGGCCCCCTAACCTCACTAAGCCCTATGACATCCCATTTAGTACCCTCTAATTCCTCTAACAGCACTGCTAAACTAGCTAGGGTTCTAGAATTAAACGTTGCCAGGGTCAGTTTCCAATGGCAGCCTGTCCAGCGGAGCCAGAAATTCTTAGCACCCCCTGCTGCGTGACAGGTCTGACCGCCGTCGGGGTCAGTTGTTCCGCAGCCGCTGGTGACTGAGGGCTGGGGTTTTATCAAGCTTATCATGAGAGGTTGCGGCCAATTACAGCCAACTCCTGTTCTGGTGAGGGAGTGCGTTGCCGGAGGTGTTCTCCGGCATCAGGTCGCACCCCAAACCTGTTTTATGCAATTACATCGACACGCGGATTTTATTTTTTAATCCGGTGGATCCTTGCGCGGCACCTCGTTTTGAACCCCGGTCCTCTTGCATGCAAGACGGATGTTCTACCGCTATGCCACCTCTGCTTTTTTTTCTTTATTGCATGAATTGGTACAAATACATCAGTAAAAGATCGTGGGTGCCATGCCCCTTGGCTGACAACCGTGTCTAATGGACTTTCATTACCACAAGTTCGCCCATCAGACTCAAGACCTCCTCCGCAGCGTCTTGCTGCTTCAAAATTTCTTTTAGTTTATTGGGATGCGGTGTTTTACTGGGATGTGTTACAAAGGACACTTAAAAAAGACCTGCCATTGACGCTATGTGGAATTCGGTACTTGACAACTGTTAATGACGATTTTCAGTATGACCTCATCATGCTACTGGGCCTTCACAGTATTTGGAGGAGTAGGATGGCTCATAGACACTGTGATGTCGATGCACGATCTGTATGTGATTATTTTGTTGAACAAGTGTATAAGCTACGCCACCTCTGCAACTTCTGTGACTGTGTGTACGTGCAAAAGTTGGTAAGCCAGAATTCATGCAGTTAAGTTTAATTTTTGAAAGCCATTCCCACAGGCGCTTGCCGCTGGGATCCGCCTCGTAATACCACGAAACATGGTGCGAATTAAAATCTCCAGCCAAAATAACCGAATTTTGACAATTAACTAGTAAGTGTTCTAGAGATCTGGTGTCCTGCACACCACGAAGGAAATAAACATTAGCTATTGTAAACGAACTGAACCCTGGAACTTCAAAATCTAAAGCCAATAGTTCAGAATCTAAAGTAGAATATTGAAAAGAAATCTTAGCCCTTTTAGCTGAGCTTAGCTTAGCTAAAAGCTAAATCATACCTTGCTTTTCAATGAAGGCGAAAAGCAAGGCGCCCGTGTGCTGTACGATGTCAGTGCCCGTTAAAGAACCCCAGGTGATCGAAATTTGCGGAGTCCTCCGCTGCGGCGTCTCTCATAGCCAGAGTCGCTTTGGGACGTTAAAACCCACAAACCAACCAACTATCATATATATATAACGTTTCAATACAATGATAAGATAGCGCTAATTTCAAGAAAACTGCCAACAATGAAAATTTCTGAGGACAATTAAAGAAGCCCATCATTTATATTCTTTATACTTTGTCTATCTATTCTCCTCTAATTCAGCTTTCGAATCCCGGCCTCGGCGGCCGCTTTTACATGGAGGCGAAAAGCAAGGCGCCCGTGTGCTGTTCGATGTCATCATCATCATCGTCATCAGCCTGACTATACCCACTACAGGGCGAAGGCCTCTCCCATAATTCTACACTTAACCCGGTTCTGTGCTAGCTGCATCCACTTGACCTCCGCGAACTTCTTAGCTTCATCCGCCCACCTAACATTCTGCCGCCCCTTGCTACGCTTTCCTTATCTTGGAATCCAGTTTGTTACCCTAAGCGACCATCGGTTATCCGCGAAGAGAGGATAACCGATGGTCACTTAGGGTTCGATGTCAGTGCACGTTAAACCTCTCCAGGGTGGTCGAAATTTTCGTTGTCCTCCACTACGGCGTCTCTCATAGCCGGAAGTGCTTTAAGACGTTAAAACTACAAACCAACCACCCATCATATTTATATAACGTTTCAATAAAATGATAAGATCGCGCTAATTTCAAGAAAACTGCGAACAATGAAAATTTCTGAGGACAATTAAAGAAGCCCATTTTTTATATTCTTTATACTTTGTCTATCTATTCTCCTCTACTTCAGCTTTCGAATGCCGGCCTCGGCGGCCGCTTTTCCATGGAGGCGAAAAGCAAGGCGCCTGTAAGGTCGTCAACAGTGCATGTTTTCTCGAGTTTTCTTTTTGTGTGTGTTTCTGTTTCCTGCCGTTTCGGGCAGCCGGCCCGCGAGACGCGCGGGCGGAGCGGCGCCCGTACCCAGGGAGGGGGCGGGGACCTTTCTCTTGATTTTGGATTACAGTGTGAAGTGTCCCTGCTTGTGCGCATTATCTGTTTTGTGTCTTTCTTGAGGGGCGAGGGGTCTCGCCCATTGAAAGGCACTCTGCCGTTCTGTGTTCGGCCTGGTGGTTAGCGCGCGAGGCTCCGAATGCCGTCGGCTGTTCGTTATTCCATGACGTTGGGGAGAACTTTTAAACAACAACAACAACATGAATTTTAATTCTCCAAACTGCACTCACTATGGACACTGTTCGGAGGGAGTCTCCATGAACTATGCACCGCACTGCTCCGTAAACGCTGAGTGTCTCTTACACTTGAAGGGAGCACGCGCACGAGCGTCTCTCTTTCGCGCCACCCACCGAGCACACCACACAACACACGCGCACACAGCCGTACCCCGCGGTGAAGAATGGGCGATTCCAGTTCGTGTACATCCATCCCCCGTTGTCAGTGGGATGGCCCAAATGTCGTGCCGTGAAGACCGCGGAGGCAGCACCCGGATTATTCAACATCCTCCCCGCCGAATGAGCGCTAGCTCATTAATTTCTGGTTTCCAACGGCTACAAAAAGTACCACCTGGTAAACGAATCATGCAGGATAGCGTTCTTCCATCTGGCCCAGGAAACTCCTCTGTGATGCGACCATTTCTGCGCCTGTTGGATTTCGAATGCGCAGAGCAGGCCCTCAAGTCGATCCTTGTTCCGATCACAGTTACGAACGAAGCGTCGCATCCAAGCTGTGACTCGCTGTAGGCGATTCAGATTGCTGAAGCGCTTAATTTATATCACCGGAAGAGGTGCTTATGCTGTGATTGGTACTGGGCTCAGCAGACCGAGGGGATCGAAGATTCTCGCTATGGCCTGGATCACGAAGCGTTTAGTGTTCCTGTTGACGACAAGAAGCTCCAGCGCCGTTTTCAGGGAATACTTCAGCTCGTCGTTTCCTTTGTCCCACTCGAGCCCCAACACTCTTGCCATGGCTGAAGTTGTCGTCGCAGTATCAGCGCAGGCATTTCCAACGCCGTCAGCATCGAACCGTTGTTGTAGGAGTTCGTCGTTGGAACTCCACTTTCGCATTTTTATTTCTGCTGAGCTCAGCATTTGCTGTGCCTCCTCATTAAATTTCGTCGCCTCTTCCGTGTCGCTGACTCCGGCTATCAAATCGCCGACGTACAGGCAGCTGCCTAAGATTAGTGCGGAGTGAGAGAGGTCCTCAGAGACGTTAGCCAGGTGATGTCGTATGGTGGCAGCCAACATAAAGGGACTACTTGTGGCGCCAGAAGGTACTCTTGTCATGCGCCAGACCTCTGTATCACCCTCTGATGAGCCCTCACATGACGCAGATGAATACCAGAGGAATCGCAGTGCGTCGCCGTCCTCACTTTTGATGCCAATCTGAGGGGAGGCCTTCTCAATGTCGGCGGTCAATGCAATTTTGTGGCATTTAAAGTTCAGAATAAGCCGCAGCGCAGCAGGTCGGGGTTTAGGTTCGGGCCGGTTCTGATGGCATCGTTAAGTGACAAGCAGCCTTGGTCTTTCGAAGACGCATCGAACACTATGTGAACTTTTGTGGTAGAGCTCTCTGAACGGAAGACAGCACGACGAGGCATATAATACACTCGAGACGAGGTGCGGTCGATTTCGTCGGCTGGAACCATTTCAGCAAAGCCTTTATCTAGGTAGTCACGGATGGCTGCATCATGGACCATTAGCCTGCTCTTGTTGGGTCTCAGACGCCGCATCAACCAGGCCAGGCGTTCTCTTGCTACACCTTCGGTGCTGACTAGCCCTTGGTTAAGTGCCTTCCGCGGGAGGCTCGCCTCGTATCGCCCATCGGTCAAAGTCACAGAACGAGGGAAGTCTTCTCTCACCTGCTGCTCCTCGCTTCCAAGTAGGCAGCAGCTTGAGGAGATACCGAGGCTCTCCAGCTCTAAGAACGCTCGAAGTTCGTCTGAAAGGTTGGCGTTCTTGTCACAGACGCTGGTGCGCAGAACGGCAACGGTGGAACACGACACACCTGAAGCACACAGTGGTATCGGGCCTTGCAAGGTCCAGCCGAAGTCAGTCTTGAGCGCAACCAAGGCCCCTTTCACTTTCCTTACTTTTGCGTGCACAAAAGTCCAATAATAATCAGCCTATCAGAATTTCGATGCCTTGTGTGAAGAGGCGAGTTGGTGAGATGGTGACATCCGCTAATTTCAAATCAGCCACCTGACTAATCTCAAGAGCGTTTTCTGGAAGCAGCAGTTGGTCGGAGCAGATTTCTTCAATTTCGAGGGCTTCGACGCAGTACTCCTTGCGGTCGTACTCTCTTCGTAGCCTGAGCTTCACTCGGCGTTTTTTCTTCATAACGTTGGTCGAGCCTCCGAAAGTGTAAATGGTCACTTCCTCTTCACCGGTCACCTCAAGATCCAGTATTCGCGAGAGCTTCTCTGTTATAAACGATCGTTGACTGCCTCCGTCAAACAGGCAGCGAGCGAGGCGTTTTCTTTTCGGTCCGCTGACCCACACCTGCGCCGTCTGCAGCACGGCGTTTTCATTGCTGTTGCTAAGAGACGCTGTTGAGTGCAACCCAGTAGCGGTCTCGCCCTCGGTGTTCGGTTCCGGCGGATCACAAAGCGAGGTGATGTGTCGTTGGCCACACTTCGCGCAACGTAGAGTCCAATTCTTACACCCTTTCGTCATGTGCCCCTTCTTCGCGCATCGGTAGCACCTCCCTTCCTTTCGCAGTTTTCGTTTCTTCTCATCAATTGATATCGAAGCATTGCAATCTGCCACCTCATGCCTCTCTGAAGCGCAGAAAGGGCATCTTTCCTTGCTCGATTTGGCACCCACCTGAAGGCTGGCCGCTGAGCCCTTTGGGACGCCGTTCACTGGCGCGGTCCGGTCGCGTTTGCGGAGGAGCGTTCGTGCGTTGTCCGTGCACCTTTTCCCTGCTCTCCACTTCCAGGCGAACTGATTGCAGAATGGCTTGGAGACTCGAACTGTCGAGCACGTCCTTGTCTGCACTGTGGGCCTTATGGTACTCAACAGCCCATTCGACCGGCAATACTCGAAGCAAAGCCGCGCACAGCATCGCACCATAGCGGTCCGATTTGACACCTAAAGTTTCAAGTCCTGCGATGTTTCGCTGAACATGATCGTGGAGGCGTCGCAGCGCGTTCACGTCACTGAGAGCTCTAACCTGGGGAAGGCTTAACAGCTGCGTAAGGTGTTCTTGCACGAGCACGTCCTGACGCCCGAAACGCTCTTGGAGTGTCTTTACAGCGTAGTCGTAGTTCTTCTCTGTCGCTTGGACGCCGGTCAAAGCGGCCGCCGCTTTTCCTGTCAACGCTGTCCGCAGGTACAAGAACTTTGCTATGCTGGTCAAGCCGTTATTCTCGTGGACGGCTTGCCGGAATTGTTGCCAGAACGGTTGCCAGTCGAGGTTGTTGCCGCTGAATTTCTGAAGCTCCAGCTTAGGCAACCTCAGTTGTCCCGAACGGGCAGCAGGTAATCTGGACGCGGTTTCTTCTGCATTCAATGTGCTTGTTGCACCGTTAGAATTCGTTTCACTGCAACGCCGAAGCTTTGTCCGCATTCGTGTCATGAGAGCTTGACACTGACGAACGCCTTTGTATTCTTCCGCGAGGCCTTCGTCACGAACATACGGTTCAATCAGGTCATCTAACTGTTTCAAATCTCTCGAAACAATTTCCAACTCATCTGATATTTCCGCCAGGAGGTCTCGTTGCTGGGGGCTGAAGTCATTCGCCCTCGTTAGTCGCTCAAGCTCCTCGTTGAGTCGGTTCAGTTCGGCACGCGTAACTTCGAGCTTCGTTTGGAGACGCTCCATCGCTGTCGTCCGTTGTAGTTGGAACGCTGGTTTCAAGTTACCGTTGTTTCTCGCTTACTCCCAGGTTTCGGCACCAAAAAATATGTTCGTTATTCCATGACGTTGGGGAGAATTTTTAAACAACAACAACAACATGAATTTTAATTCTCCAAACTGCACTCACTATGGACACTGTTCGGAGAGAGTCTCCATGAACTATGCACCGCACTGCTCCGTAAACGCTGAGTGTCTCTTACACTTGAAGGGAGCACGCGCACGAGCGTCTCTCTCTCGCGCCACCCACCGAGCACACCACACAACACACGCGCACACAGCCGTACCCCGCGGTGAAGAATGGGCGATTCCAGTTCGTGTACATCCATCCCCCGTTGTCAGTGGGATGGCCTAAATGTCGTGCCGTGAAGACCGCGGAGGCAGCACCCGGATTATTATTCAACCTCGGCGGACCCCATCGAGCGTCCGTTTGGTGTTGTTTTTTATTTTGTATGTGTAAAGCGCGGTCGTAAATCTCGTGCGCGTCCTCGAGAGTGGAATGCCAGTGGTGGAGGGGCCGGGGTTGGGACGCTTCGGCGAACTGGACCTCGGCTACGATTTTCCACGAATCTGTGTGAACGGGGGGGGGGGGGGGGGGCACCAAGGACGTTTTCACGGAAACGGAAAGCGCGCGAAAAGGACGAGGTGCGATGGGCGGCCCGGGGAGTGGCGGCCCGAGCGAGGGAGAAGACGGACGTCCTCCTGTACGCTCGCTTGGGACGACGGACTGTCCTAAGCCGGAGGGCGACCCAACTCTGTGTTTTATTTGTTCTTTCTCTCAACTGTGCTGTGTTTGTTCATCCATCCGACCTATTAGTTTAATTAAAACAGTTTGTCAATTTAATTCGGCCCATTGAAATTCTTTCGACGAAGCAAGGAGACGGGACCATTATCAACAACAAGAAGAAGAAGAAAAAAAAAGGGAACTTCAAGAACCATCAAAAAGAAGTTTACTGGCGCAGCCGAAGACAGGATCACCGTCTCCCGTCAGCCTTCGGCGATCACAAAAGAACTTGTTCACTTTAGGGCCGATGGACAGCGCCTGAGGAGGAGGTCTTCGTTGAAAGAAGGCAGCACGAGAAGACAGCAACGTTGTGGCCGACGGACCGAGCTATCACTTTAGGTCGACGGACCGACACTGAAGCTGAGCTAGCGGCGCAGCATCGAAAGACGCCCAGCTGGTGGCCAACGGATTGAGTCTTCACTGCGCGTAAGGTGCGAGCCGCGCACCAGCGAACGACGCCACGCATCACGGCCAACGGACCGAGCCAGCGGTGTTCAGCGCATCAAGGAACTGACTTCCAGCGTACCAGCCAAGATCAGGCCAGGAAAGTGACATCAGCCGCTGATGGACTAAAGGTGGACCTTTTGTGTGTTTTTCAAGTGTTACATCGCGCATTGGCAGCGGAGCGGAGCAAAGCCCGAGCGCAGGAATGGCAGACGAGGCGGTAGTCGGGGAAAGCAGGGTGGCTACGCCAGCGGAAAGGTGACTGGCCCTTATGCTGGTCCTTGGAACCCACTGGTGTCGTGCGTTTTGTAGCGAGTAACAGGAATTGTGCAGGATACTGGTAGCGGCGCAAGGGTTGCGGTAATGAGTGCGGAGGAGAACGGAAGCGGTAGCGGAGATTCGAGAGCAGAGGAGGTGACAGGGCCAGATGAGAGAATGGGAACAAAAGGGCCTGCGGAAACAGACAGGAGCGCTGGAGAAACCCCCGATTCAGCTATGCGACGGCTGGAAATGAAGCTGGAGCTGAGCAAAACCACGCTGCTCATCGAGCGAGAGAAAATGCGGCAGTTGGAGCTGCAGAGCGGTTTACTGAAGTGCTCGCACTCGGGCGGGAGGCAAATGCGCGAAGAGAGGCTGGCGTATTTCGCTAAGCGCCTATAGAGTTTGCTCACCCCGATTTCGATAGACCCAGAAGTGCCAGTGTGGCTCGAGGGAATTGAGGGCATTTTTCGTTCCTATAAGGTGCCTGAAGAGGTTAGAAGCCATTTAGTTTTGCCTCTGGTGACCGCGAGAATCCCACACCTCTGTTCTAAACTTTCAACCGAGGAGCTCGACAGTTACGATCTGGTAAAAAAGACGATTCTGTCCGAGTTGCGTCTGTCGCCAGGTGACTACCTCAGGCAGTTCCGCAATGCGCTTCCGGCTCGTAACGAGACCTGGCAGCACTTCGCGTCGCGAATTGAGAGCTACTATGCTTTTTACATGGAGGCGCGGGGGATCAAAACGCTAGAGGGCCTGATTTCTCTGCACGTGGCTGACCAGATGAAGCAGACACTGAGCACTGAGGCGTATAAGTACGTGAAACGAGAGGAGGGGGCGGTTGGGTGAGGCCACATGAGATAGCGAGGTTGGTGGAGGCTTACGAGGATTGCGAAGCTAAGGTGTCAGGAAGGAAGCAAACAGTTGCAGGCAGAATCCCCTCTGGCAAACGAGCAACTTTGCAAAAGTCCGGCCTAGCTGCGCAGGAACAGCCAGTCTCCTCGAGATCCTCAACATGCTTCATTTGCGACGGACCACATTTCGCTCGCTCTTGCCCTAAAAAACCAGCAACTGGTGACGCGCATAAGAAAAGCGTGAACAGAGTAGTGCAAGAAAGACTTAACGCTGTCGAAAACTATGAAAGTGGAGCGGTCGGACGGGGAACGACCCGCCACTTTCCGCCTTGCGGAGAGCCATCGGGGAAGGGTGGCCTCGCGTCACTAGAATACGTCGTCTTGAGATGCGGCGAGACGGTTCTGAGGGCCCTGATCGACACGGGTGCAGAGATAACGGTGATTAAAGAGGGCGCCATACCGAGCGACCAGGTAGAGGTGGTGGGCAACATACCACTAGTGGGAGCTTTTGGTGCTGAAGTGGTAGCCAGGCTCGCTAGAGTGCAGCTAAGCTTAGCAGTAGATCGGGGTCGGCAGATCAGAGAGAGTGCATCGCTGTTGTGCGCCGTAACGAGTGAGCGGGCTTCCAAGGAAGCAGACTGCCTGCTTTCTGCAGACACTTGGCACACGCTGGAACAACAGGCACGCAGCGGCGGTTGCGAGGTGCCCGATATGAGAACACAGGCGTCCGTCACCTTGGACGCAGGAGCGGTGAGGAAGGTAGAACCTCGCTCGTTGATAAACGCCAAGAGGGACCGGAGACCGGAGGAGGTTATTGGAAGCGCAGAAGAAAGATGTGGCGGAAAACTGAGAGTGCCATAGTAAGTAGGGTTAGGCAGCGGCAAAATAAAACATGCGCATGCAAATCATCGGTACCTCTATCATGGCGCAGCAGGCCATCAGAGCTGTCGCCACCCACTGTGGTTTCCAAGGGCAGGCATGGGGACCACTCTGAAAAATGTTTTCGTGTCGAACGCGTTTGCATGGTTCCGTGCTAGATACCTCGCATGCGGCGGGGGCTCTTAGTGTCTCAGTATCTAATTGTGAAAGTGGCGTTTTGTTTCTTTTTTTTTGTGCTTTGTAATGAAGTTGCGACGACCTTTGTGTTATTTATCGTGTGCAACAACCAGTGAGGTTGTTGCAACGATCTTAGGAGGGGCGTGTAAGGTCGTCAACAGTGCATGTTTTCTCGAGTTTTCTTTTTGTGTGTGTTTGTGTTTCCTGCCGTTTCGGGCAGCCGGCCCGCGAAGCGCGCGGGCGGAGCGGCGCCCGTACCCAGGGAGGGGGGGACCTTTTTACTGTTTTTGGGTTAGTGTGAAGTGTCCCTGCTTGTGCGCGTTATCTGTTTTGTGTCTTTCTTGAGGGGCGAGGGGTCTCGCGCATTGAAAGGCACTCTGCCGTTCTGTGTTTGGCCTGGTGGTTAGCGCGCGAGGCTCCAAACGCCATCGGCGGACCCCGTCGAGCGTCCGTTTGGTGTTTTTTATTTTGTATGTGTAAAGCGCGGTCGTAAATCTCATGCGCGTCCTCGAGAGTGGAATGCCAGTGGTGGAGGGGCCGGGGTTGGGACACTTCGGCGAACTCGACCTCGGCTACGATTTTCCACGAATCTGTGTGAACGGGGGGGGGGGGGGGGGCACTAAGGACGTTTTCACGGAAACGGAAAGCGCGCGAAAAGGACGAGGTGCGATGGGTGGCCCGGGGAGTGGCGGCCCGAGCGGGGGAGAAGACGGACGTTCTCCTGTACGCTCGCTTGGGACGACGGACTGTCCTAAGCCGGAGGGCGACCCAACTCTGTGTTTTATTTGTTTTTTCTCTCAACTGTGCTGTGTTTGTTCATCCATCCGACCTATTAGTTTATTTAAATCAGTTTGTTAATTTAATTCGGCCCATTGAAATTCTTTCGACGAAGCAAGGAGACGGGACCATTACCAACAACAAGAAGAAGAAAAAAGAAAGGGAACTTCAAGAACCATCAAAAAGAAGTTTACTGCGCCCGAGTGCTGTGCGATGTTAGTGCACGTTAAAGAACCCCAGGTGGTCGAAATTTCCAGAGTCCTCCACTACGGCGTCTCAGCCTGAGTCGCTTTGGGACGTTAAAACCCACAAAGCAACCAACCATCATATTTATATAACGTTTCAATGCAATGATAAGATAGCGCTAATTTAAAGAAAACTGCGAATAATGAAAATTTCTTGGGACAATTAAAGAAGAAGCCCGTTTTTTATATTCTTTATACTTTGTCTATCTAGTCTCCTCCACTTCAGTTTTCGAATCCCGCCTCGGCGGCCGCTTTTCCATGGAGGCGAAAAGCAAGGCGCCCGTGTGCTGTACGATGTCAGTGCATGTTAAAGAGCCCCAGGTGGTCGAAATTTCCGGAGTCCTCCACTACGGCATCTCTCATAGCCTGAGTCGCTTTGGGACGTTAAACCCCACAAACCAACCAAATCAACTAATAATGTTTGTGAGGCCTGAATACGGAAGATATGCGGACAGCAACAGGTGGCTGCTCCTGGCTGTCACGAAATCGGCGCCCATTTTCATCAAGCCGGTACAGCGCTAGCCGCGCGCGGCGTCGCGTGGAAGGCATGGAGAGCAAAGCCCCCTTCCCCGCGCGGGAGAGCGCGTAGCTTTGTACGCGTTGCCGTCACCCTCTTTCCCATTGCCCGGGGAGGACGGTGATTCATCGGACTGGAATCAGCCAGAAAATTCTAGCATCTTCTATGGGACCTAGCCAATGACGACGCGCGGCTCGACGGGAGGAGAAGAGAGAGCTATAACCAGCGAAGCTATGTGTGTGTGCGCGCTAGCTTTGGCGCGTGTTAACAAACAGACGCGGCGCGCCCTATTTAAAGCGACCGCGCCGCTTGTTGAGTCAGTCAGTCAGTTCGTCAAGTGTTTTGCGACGTGCTCGCCTGTGTTTCGACTGGACTCCCGGGGATCACCCGCTGCTGGCAAGCCCACGGACTTTCAAGGGAGCGGCGCTGGTCTCGTATGGCGGCCACATCGTGACTCTTGAGGCGTCGGACTGCAACAGTGCCCGGTGAGCAATTTGGTGTTTGCTTATGTACTCTCTCGTGTTTCATCTGTTGTAAAGCCTCTACATTATTGGATACCTGTGTAATTGCATGCTTAGCGTTTGTATTCTGTGAACCTCTCGTCTATGTATTTCAAGTGATCTTGTGTATTCCTTTGTATCGCCTCTTGCTGTGCATAAATTGTGTTTTGTTTGTTACTTCTGACTCCGATCCTTTCTCTGGTTTGAACCGGCGACCGCTGGGCACCAAACGACCACCCCTTCTGTCACCACAAGGTAGTTGAATTCCGGCTGAGCTTGCCACGCAGGTCGAGGGCATCTCCTTTGCGACCGGAACAGCTACCCCCACTCACTCAAAGGGCGTCTGGGAGTGTGCGCACCATTAAGGGCGCATCGTTAAAAATACCCCCTTAATTATTAACGGGTGAATTGTCACCCGTTATAATTAAGGGGGTATTATTAACGGGTATTATTAACGGCTTGCCAGCAGCGGGTGATCCCCGGGAGTCCAGTCGAAACACAGGCGAGCACGTCGCAAAACACTTGACGAACTGACTGACTGACTGACTCGACAAGCGGCGCGGTCGCTTTAAATAGGGTGCGCCGCGTCTGTTTGTTAACATGCGCCAAAGCTAGCGCGCACACACACATAGCTTCGCTGGTTATAGCTCCCTCTTCTCCTCCCGTCGAGCCGCGCGTCGTCATTGGCTAGGTCCCATAGAAGATGCTAGAATTTTCTGGCTGATTCCAGTCCGATGAATCACCGTCCTCCCCGGGCAATGGGAAAGAGGGTGACGGCAACGCGTACAAAGCTACGCGCTCTCCCGCGCGGGGAAGGGGGCTTTTCTCTACATGCTTTCCGCGCGACGCCGCGAAGGGCCTCGCGCCGTGCCGGCTTGATGAAAATCGGCGCCGATTTCGTGACACTGGCCCTACGGGGCTTGGAGTGGTATGTCACTGTCGCTTGCGGCGAGGGCGAGCCTGGCACCACATTTTTATCTGTAGTAGGCCGTCATTGCACCCGCTACCGTTTTGGTGGTCGACGACGGCTGTTGCCCTCCCCCTCCCCAACGCGCGTCTTTCTCTCCTCTTTCTTCCTTCTATATTTTCTCTTCCACTTTCACTCCTATCTTCCTTTCACTACGGCGCGGTTGCGGTGTCCACAGAGAACCAAGTGAGACAGTTGCCGCGCCTTTTCCTTCCTATAAATAAAAAAAAATAAAATCAGTTGGGTGCAGGAGGCAGCGGAGGTGGCTGAGCTACAGAGACAGTAGCAGGTTAAAGCTTGCCTACCGTTGAGGAGTCGGAATTACGCCTTCAAAACCCTTTTCTGTGTTCTACATCTCAAGCCACCTGTCGAAATAATTAGCTAGCCGACAAGCAAACCGCTTAGCGGTTTCGGAATCCACAGGTTTCGCGGTGCGGAATCTCTCGCGAAGTCCCTCTGCTGTTAGCCTGAATGTTTGGAAAAGTGCCCTCTTTATTGTAATTCATGGAATCAGGTGCAGGCATCGTACCAAACATTCAGCGCTTGCCCGACTAAAAACGTATTCAACGCTGTTGCCCATTCACAGCGCTACCAACCTTGTCCTAAGCCTATCCGCTCAAATAGTTGCAGATATGCGTCCAAGTCACCTCTCTTGTCATCAAAAGGAGCCATCAGCTTCCTCGGAGAAATTCTCGTCGGTCTAGGCGCTCCTATTCCTACCTCGGAGCCCCGAGCGCCATCCGTGCTCCCCTCGCGTTCTCCCAGCTGCTTCTGTTTCCACAGCAAAACCTCCCTCTATCGTTCAATTCGTCTTATTTCACGTTCCTCTGCTTCCCTCGCTTCTTTACTATCACGCGCTGCTCTTCTAACCTCGCGTTCCTCTGCTTCCTCTGCTTCACGCGCTATTCTTGCCTCGTGTTCCTTCGATTCCTTCGCTCCTTTCGCTCTGATTTCTGCTTCTTGTACCGCGGCTTCACGCGCTGCTTCACGCTCTCGCTCCGCTCTCGCTTCATGCACATCTTCACGTGCCTGTGCTCTTTCATCTCTTAGACTTTTCACTTCTTGCTCATAGAGACTCATCGCCTCCTCTTTGCTTAGCCCTAGCTTGAGAGCCACCTCTAATGTCTTCGCCAGGTCCATACTGTCTGCTGTAGAGAAATCCGAAAGATCCAAGACAAATAGAAAATAAACAAGAGAATGAATCCTGGCAGGCTCGCCACTTGTTTATTTGTCACGGACCTCCGGAGAACGCTCAGGCCGAAATCATGAACTAGACGCCAGCCGTACCCACCCGGACGCACATTTATTACACACACAGACACTAACTCGCAAATAAAATTAACAAAAACCTATCACAACCTACAAAAACTAATATTAGACACGATGCTTCACACTAAGATACAGCGTGCCACTTTCACACTGAGACAGCGTTCGAGCTTCCAGTTCAAAGCGGGCGACGCGTTTCGCGGGTCCAGGAAATGGCTTCGCCGTCCCGTACTAGGGACACCACCTAGTATCTGTAAGGGCTGATAGTCAAAGATCCGGCCCATGCATACATCCACCCCTTTTAAATCAATAAACGTTTGTCACCACCACCACCATCGAGGTGGCGTTCGGCTTGCAATTAGCTGGTCTTGTTGGCCTCAACATTCGACCTCCTCTTGAAGGGTGGGCTGAAGCAACGTTGGCGTTCGTGGCGGCGTTGAGGTGAACCTCCTGGGCGATGCAGCTGGATGGTGGTACGAGCTTTGGAGGTGCCCCCTGAACGTAGCAGGTGGCTGAGTAGTCGTTCAATCTCCGGAACCGGTTTGAGAACAGCAGGCAGTCTACGGTGTAGCGCCGTAGAACATGAGGACACCGGTACAGCAGCCGGCGTTGCTCACTTCACGCCGAGGCGTCCCTCACCTCGCGAAGCCTCCACTTCTCTGACTTCCACCACCTTGCCTCTTCATATCGCACTTTTTAAAACCTCCACGTTCATCCACGTCAGCCTTATCGTCGTCTTCATCGTCTTCTGTTCACCAATCAGCGCTTACCATGTCACCAACTATTCCTTCTTCTTCTTAATCCTTCGTTGGGCCACGCAATCCTTTTCGCCGTTATCGTCTTCTTTGCTTTCGCAAAAAGCCTCTGTACTTGGCCTCTTACATGTGACAATGCTTTATATGATAAATCTGGAAGGGAGGATACAAGAAAGTAGCCCAGGTTTTAACCTATCATATAGATTAAGTGGAAAGGCGGTAGAGCAGCGCCTCCCTGGTTTAATGTGTGCAGACAATCTTGTGCTGCTAGCAGAGTCAGGAAGAATTGAAAACTCTAGTTAAGTATTGCGGAGACGACGGGGACGCTCTAGGCTTCAGGTTTAGCGCAATTAAGTCGGGTCTGATGATTGTCAATGGCTCAACTGATCACGGTCTTAAAACACAAGGCCATGAAATACCAAGAGTAGCAAAATATAAATATCTAGGGGTATGGGTAAACGAAAGATTGCCATACATTGAAAAACATGAGCAATCACTTAAGGCAAAAGGGCGAAGAAATGCCGGGATAATGAAGCATAGGGCATTTTGGGGATACAGCAGGTATGAGGTTTTGAAGGGCATTTGGAAAGGAGTTATAGTGCCCGGGATTACTTGCGGAAATGCGGTTTTGCGCCTAAAATCAGATGTACAGTTGACATTAGAAATTAATCGAACAGCCGTCGTACCATTAGCCCTGGGTGCCCACGGCACAACTACAAATGAGGCGGTGCAGGGAGATATGGGCTGGGCAGTACGGGAAGCTCAGAGTAAAATATTATGTGAGGAACGCCTGAGGAAATTGGGCAGTAACAGATGGGCAGCTAAAGTATTTCTAAACATATATCTAAAAAGCGTTGACTCACAATGGAGGAAAAAAAACTAGGAAACTAATCAGTAAGTATGCTGGTGACAAGGACGAAGAAATAAAGAGCGTTAAGCAACAGGTGAAAAACACAGAAGGTAAAAATCGGATAAATTCAATGGAAAAGAAACAAAGTGTGGAACTTTACCAAAAGTGGAAAAGACAGATCAGGATGGAAGCTTTCTTTGATTACTCAAGAGGCAGTGCCCTACTTTGTGAAGCTAGATTAGGGTGCCCATAGAACACGCAGCTACAAAAAGAAATTTAATAATGAAGATGACGCATGTGCAGTATGTGGTAACTCCACAGAAACAATTGACCATATTATACTCGAATTTAATGGTACCCTTGCGGAAGTCGATGCAGGCGCAGCAACTGTTCCTGAAGCCATGGGGTTTAGAGATACCAGTGGCCGGGTGAATAAACCTGCGGTGGAAGCTAGCAAAAAACGATTGCAAGATTGGTGGCAAATAGAAAAGTTACGTAATGTTAGTAATGTAGAAAAAAAAATTCAATACATAGAATGATGGTATAGTTAATCAATCTAAAACAATAAGCAAGATATAGGGGGGTAAATGAGCATAATAGCAACTGCTACCACCCCGTTTCAAAGGGGACGCTCCTATATTCCATCCATCTCCATCCATCCTTATCATCATGGTTGAGAGAGCGGAATCACGCGCTAGAGTGTCGTCTGCTTGAATGCCCCTAGGGGATATGGTTTGGCAATACGCGTACCGGTAAAAGTGAAGCTAGCCATATGAATGACGAAGAAAAAGCAAGCGTGTGATGTAGAAAAAAAAAAAAACAAGCAGCAGCAGAAGAATCGAACGCTGTCATCTCCGTGCACCACACGTGTGAAGAAGCAGGTGTTAGCGCCGAAGAATAATTGAATGCCACCCACAACGTGCACCACCAGTTCAAAAAAGAACAAGCGGGCGCTTAGTAGGCCACGCGCCGCTAATCACGCGGCTGAAGGTCGGCTGAAGGTCAAATTGCGGCGAACACGAAACGCGTCGCATCCTGCTCAGAAGCCTTCGCTTTAAAACTACAACAGAGAAATGGAGGCTATAAACATTAACAACCCGGCATTAACGTTTCAAGTAAAGGTTGTTGTTTTTTTCCTGCAGATTAGAATAAAATCAGGTTTAGGCACCCTTGCCTTCTATAATGGTAAGTCAGAGACTCATAGATTTTAGTGAACATTAAGGGCCTCGCGTCGCAGAAAAAGGGGTGTCGCTGTTGTAGTTTTAATGCAAAAATCAGAAGAAAGTAAAGAAACAATAAATGTTTTCCGGAAACCCGCGCAGTCGCACACAGTTCCTTCGCAGTGCGAGCCGAACAAGCAGCCACTCCTCCACAGAACAGCTTTGCTTCTCACCGAATAAAAGTGGATCTATAGTATGCATTGCCTTATGACTCTCAGCTAATGTTAGGAGCATCATTAGAAGGAAACTAATTACGAAAGTAGTAGTTAAGCGAGTAGCAGTGAACATTTCCGCTTTGCTTACTTGCGATGCGGCGCTCACTGGAAACTTCCTTCGATCCTACTGCGCTTCCGCAGCCGATGGAGTGCGCCGCCACCCATTTCAAAGCCTTTTACATGTATTCCTCTTCCTGGAAGCATTGAAGTTAAAACGCTATCGCACTGAATTCTTACAGGCGAAGCTAAAATTTTCTCTATTTTTTAGTTTACGGCGTGCACATTTTTAATCAGACCTTTCCTCGTAGGATGTTTATTGAAAATGCTTTACTGTTTTTGCACTCAGATGTATTTACTTTACTTTAGGGCAGTTGGCTGCTCAGCTAATTGGTTGTCGGACATAACCACTTGCGAAGTGCCACATCAGTGTCGTGTATGAACTACCATTGTCTTGGACAAAATCCTACATTGGAGAGACGGGACGTGTGGACAATATAGAAAACAAAGACATTGTAAACAATGAAGGTGAGCGACTGGTTTTGCACAGTAGGACTTGAACCAATTCTGTACCACGTTTTCGCGAAGTGAGAATTCTGGGCAGAGACCTGCTTCAGACGGCTCGGGAAATTCTAGAAGCCTTCTATATAAAAATCAGGTTCGAATTATATCAGCAACACGTAGGTTTTCCTTTATCATGCTGAGCAAACATTTCAGTCGTGCCTGATTTAATAAGATTGATGCCTTCTCTTCAACACCTTGTGCGCGTGCTAATTAGCCGAGAAGGTTATATTTCTGAGCTGCGTTCACCTGATTAACCAATTGGAGTAAGCACCCGTGTTGTCCTCTTTCGTGTGTTTTTTGTTGTGCTGAGTTCTATGTAATCACGAGTTATTTTTCAAAGCATTGTCATAGGAAAATCACAGAATAAGGCTTTTTTCTGATTGGCTTAGCGAATATTTTACCGCTTGTGTCTACTAATGCTTTATGCAAATAGGAGAAAAATAGGATATGAATGATGTTTCCTTACTAGATGGCATGTCTAAGTCGTTATAGTTGTCTCTGTGGAGAACAATGCAATCAATGCAGCGGTTATGCACTAATTTCAGCATTTTTATAAAGAGCCTTACTTCAGCTCTGTATCATTGGCATTGATGTCGCTTTTACAT
Organism: Amblyomma maculatum; assembly: GCF_055883805.1. Taxonomy (NCBI): domain Eukaryota; kingdom Metazoa; phylum Arthropoda; class Arachnida; order Ixodida; family Ixodidae; genus Amblyomma; species Amblyomma maculatum. The sequence goes on from NC_139348.1 coordinate 34,931,633, forward strand.
GAGTAGTGAATGTGATTGGGCAGGTATTTTTTTCGGCACCACCAAAAGGCACCACATGCTCATATGGTGTCTCCTTCCTACTATCCGCGTTTCATAGACCTACATTCTTCCTGGTGGATCGACATTTTTAACACTTAAAGGCGCGGCAAAGAAAGGGTGTGTTTCCTTTCTCATCCAATCAACAACCAGAAAACCCCAAAACGCGAGGATGCTGAACAATCCTCTTTATACGTAGTTAATTGCAGAAGCGGGTCGTTTATTACGTTAATTATTTACTGTCATCTCCTTGCAGCATTTTAAAATTTGGTCGGCATGAAAGTTTGGGGCAAATTCTATCTTTTATAAAATTTACAATAGAACCTACGGAGATTTTTATTTCTGATCAATGATATATCCCAGGTCACTCCGAACTATTCCATTGTTGGTTATTATTTATATATTTCAGTCTAAATTCTACTTATCAAAGATATGAATAATTGCTCTAAGGGCTCATTTTTCAATATTAGCCTCACGCGCTGCAAATCAGATATATAAGGCAAAAACACAAGAAGTGCTGTGCTCGCCATGAGCCAAACATTATGATTTGGTATGATGGCTAAACCTTTTGTAAGTGTGCGAGGAGTTTAAGTACTTCAGATTCATTGTCAGTTATCCTTCTGCAGCATAAACATGCCCTCTGAAGGCAGAACTAGCTCACCAATAAAATGAAAGCAGCTGACTTTCTTGGATGGTTACTCATATTGAAATGCCGCGAGTTTTTCTGTGCCATCTGATGTATGACCATGAGCAATGTTTCAGGCGAAAGAGGTGTGTCCTCTTGTGTTCAAGCAGTAGGTTGCGCTGCAAAATGAATGTTAAGAATTCACCAGAAATAATCAGTCAAGAAAGCATATTGGGGTGGTTATTTCACCTCTTTCTACCCCTCGCTACAGTAAGCTACTCGACAATTTTTCTATACAGTCAGGCAGGAATACACCATGAATTCAACCTGTAAAGAAAAGAAAAAACATGTAATCAATTACCCGACAGAAAATCTCGATATAAATTGCTTACAGGACTTTAATTCACAAATTAGAGAACCGTAGAAAAGTCTGCGGCAAAATAATTACCAGTAGAAACAATACACATGCAGTTTAAAGTGGTGAAAGTTCAGACTTAAAACAGATGAACAAACGTGGTTCAAAACACATGCTTATGTCACTCATATATGCATACATGATAAGAATCGCACTGCCATATTAGGAAATCTTCACACTATGGTCTATGAATTAACAAGTCATATTCTGGTCAGGAGCACGGCCAAGCCAAAGGAGCACGGATGCAAGATTAGCGGGATTGTCATCTCAAAAGCAGAAACATTTTGATTGGATTTATTTATTTATTTATTTATTTATTTATTTATTTATTTATTTATTTATTTATTTATTTATATGATACTGCAAACCTCTTTGGTCCAAGAAGGATGGGCAAAATCAGTGTAAAGAAGATATAACAAAGAAAATAAGAAATGTTTGCGTGTCATGCACAGATACACTACTACAAATAACCTGGAAGCATGAATTGGTACAGATAGCCATTTTGATTATGTCGTCATAAAAAAAAAAGACAATAACTCTCTCTGTGGTCAAAAACATTGCCAATGGCTTCCCTGAATTTTTCACAAGTGAAAACCTCCCCATGCAGCATATTCCAGTCACTGATTGTTCGTGGAAAAAAGAAGAATTTGCGGATGTTGGTTCTGGCGAAATGGGGAGTCAAGCTATAATTGTGTGTGTGTGTCTTGTTTTTCGAGTGAGCGATGGTGTGACAAAGTGTTGCCGATATTCCGAGCTTTCCATGAATTAAGGAGTGTAAAAATTCTAATCTTGCTATCTTTCGTCGGGTACAGAGCTGTTTTATTTTGTTCGTTTCCATAAGGAAAGATGGAGAATCAGAATTTCAGTATTTGTTATAGATGAAGCGTATGGCCCGCCTTTGAACTTTTTCTACCCGTGCGATGTCTTTTTTCGTGTGAGGGTCCCACACCACGGCAGCGTACTCGAGGTTTGGCCGAATAATAGATTCATAAGCTAATTTGTTTACGTTATTTGGTGCGCCTTTCAACTTGTGTCTTCTTTTTCATTGCAGATGAAGGTATATGGGAAATGTGATCACTCCATTTTTGCTGATCATTAATTATTACGCCTAAATACTTGTATTGTTTTACTTTAGTCACATGTATATTTTTAGGGGGTAGGCAAAGTCCAGAGGCATCTTCTTTCTCGTAATACGCATAAATACGGTTTTCTCAAGGTTCAATGACATTCCCCATTGGTTACACCAACACGCAACATCATTTAAAGCTGTATTAAGCAGGGCTTGATCTGAACCAGAGCGAATTTCTTTAAATAGCATACAATCATCAGCAAAAAGATTAACATTGTCATCAATAAAAGAGACCAAATCATTTATGAGCGGTCTCCGTTTTTGTGAATAGGTACAAGACAGTCAGGGGGTAATGAAACAGACAACAATTAGTCATGAAATATTTTCACAAGGAATTGAGCTAGAGATTCTGCATAACGCCTCAAAAATTGATTGGGTATATCATCAGAGCCAGAAGAAATCTTAGGATCGAGTCTAAGGAGCAACTCCACAACCCCCTCATAAAAGAACAACACATTTTCGCTTGAAGAATGGCATATATTGTTCATTTTCATGACAGTTAGTGGAAAACACAGAATCGAAATAAGAATTAAAATGTACCGCCGTTTCTTTTGGAAATGTGATGGCATTGCCATGCACAACTGTTTGCTGGATAGGCTCCCTGCAATCCCGGATGTGGTTCCAAAATTTGCTAGGATTTTTTTTATGAACTGTGGGAGAGTTTCAGTAAAGTAACGCTGCCGGCAAGACAGGATGCTAGCAGATAAATCGTGCTTCAGTGTTTCTAAGGTACCAGATTTTGAAGACTTATTTCCTTTTTGGCGCTGGATTTTTATTTTTAAATTGATATGTCGGCTGATCCAAAAATTTATTTTCTTCAAGCGTATCTTTCTGGGATAAAATTGATAATGCAGTGCTGACAGTGTTCCTTAAATTTTGGCCACAATTCTGAAACATGCTTTGCTGAGAACTTTTCGAACGCTAGTTGTAAGTAATCGAGCGTTCACTCATCCCTTGCATTTGAATAGTCTTTTATGGTTTTGTGTTTGATTGCGTTCTTTTGACGACTTTTTGACAGAGAAAAAGATACAACTATCTTATGGTCAGATATTCATTCGTGCACTGTGGTGGAGGAATTAGAAAAAGAATTACTTATGAACACGAGGTCCAGAATAGAGCTGGCAGACCCGCGTACCCTAGTTCGTTCCATGACGACTTTTTTCAGATTATGGGCAAACAATATATCACAAAGAACGTCCGAGTCATGTGAGAATCCAAAATTTTCATTGCGCCAATCAATGCCAGGGATATTGATGTCACCTGCAAGGATTATGTTTTTCTTGCCAAACAAATACAGATGGTCGTGCAGTTTGCACAGGTAACCAGTGTCAGAATTTGGAGGCCTGTATAATGCGCCTAGTATAAAAGCGTGCTCATGGTAGGTTATCTTCAGAAACGGGGGGCACGACACCGCATCTAGTATGGTGCACTTACCTCATCTGTTATTCCAGGTTACCCTTATACTCAACGTGGCTGTTGCAGCGCCTGTCACGGTCTCCCCGAGAGCCTGTGCCTTGCCGGCGACAAGTCAACCCGAGTATTGGACGCAAGGGACAAGTTTGACCGTCGATCACTACCTGCTCTGGCAACTACGTGTACGCACAGCCACTATCAGCGACTACGAAAGGGGATATAAGCAGCAGCCAGACACCGCCCCTGCGGGGCACGACACCGCATCTAGTATGGTGCACTTACCTCATCTGTTATTCCAGGTTAGTTACCTAAACGATGGCCGTTGTGTTAGAACCAGCAATCGTTGTTTCTTCGCGGTGTCGTGCCCAGGGGTTTTGTTGGTTGTGATGGGATTGCTTGATAGCAGAGCAGCTCGTTGTATTAGTAACGTTCTTTTGATCCTCTGTGGCGATGTGGAGACAAACCCAGGTCCTAACGGCGAAAATGGTGATATACTGACAACTGTGCTCGCTACGGTTCAGCGGATAGAAGCTGGACAAAACGAGGTCCGTAATGAATTAAGCGCTCTCAAGCACTGGCGGGCGTCGGTTGATGTTGAGCTGAAGCAACTGTCTGACCGAATTCGCGCGGTTGAAGTAGACCTTGCTGAATCCAAGACGAAGGAAACCACGTCAGAGGATGCGCCCGGTCCTAACACCCTAGGTACCATTGGCACGCAGCTTCGCAAAATTGAGTCGAGATGCGAAGACGCCGAAAACAGGCTAAGGCGATCGAATCTGCTTTTCTTTGGCGTGGCGGACGAGTCGTCTGAAACTTGGTCAACTGCAGAAAGCAAAGTAATTGAGCTTTGCCGCGATAAACTTGAAATAAATCTCGAGCCAACACAGGTTCAACGAGCACACCGCCTAGGGCAGTTCCACGCTGGCAAATGCCGCCCAATCATCGTTAAATTTACCTTCTTTAAGGATAAGAATCTCATTCTGGAAAATGGGAAGAAGTTTAAGGACACCGATTATGCTGTACGTGAGGATTTTTCGTTTCATACACGGCTAGCCAGGAAAAAACTGCTAGAATTTGCGAAGTCCAAAAAAAACCGCCTACAAGTTAAGTGTTGATAAACTTCGCATGGGCGATTTAGTCTATATTTATGACACTGATGTTAACCAAGTAACCGAAGTTTCAAGATAGCCACGACGTAAAACCAATCGAGTTATCAATACCCCAGTCCAGCCAACTAGCGATATCATTCCATGTCCGCCGCTCCATTTGTCATTCACTAACATACGTAGCCTTTTCCCTAAACGCACTGAACTATGTTCATATCTCGATAATAGCCACTGCGACGTACTGCTTTTAACAGAGACTTGGTTGCGCCCTGACGTTAGTAGCGAAGAAGTTCTGCCAGATAGCAATAAATTTCAAATTTACCGTAAAGATAGGACGAACAAAAAAGGTGGTGGAGTATTAATCGCAGTTAAAGATAACATTCAGTCTTTTTTTATCGATATCCCTAGTGCAGTAGAAATCGTATGGGTAGCAATAGAATCCCGTTTGGGTAACTCTATTTTGGGCGTCTGCTACAGACCTCCGGACAGTCCCCCTAAGTTTGTGCCCGACCTTCATGACAATATCATTGCCATTAGAAATAAGTTTCCTAAGTCTGACATCTTTTTGTTCGGAGATTTTAATTACCCTGACATTGATTGGTGTAACTTATCTTGTAATTCCTCTGCTTCCAATGAATTCGTACAACTTACACTAGACTTTTCTTTTGTCCAGTTGGTAGACCATCCTACACGAGAAGCTAATATTTTAGACCTTATCTTAACTACTTCTCCGCACAGGGTCAGGCACATTACTTTTGATGAAGGATTCAGCGATCATAAACTTCTACAGTTATCACTTAATGCTCCTTTTTTTTTTCACGTCGCGCTCAACCTAAACAAATCCTAAATTATAACAAGGCTGACTTCAACGCTATAAATCGTGGTCTGGAATGTTTCTCTGAACAGTTTTTTCGTGATTTTTCCTCCCGATCTGTTAACAAAAACTGGTCTTTGTACAAGGAAAAAATGACAGAACTCGTGCGCAATTACATTCCTCTAATAACGTTTCGTGTTAACGTATCTAAACCTTGGTTTAACAAATCACTTCGTACATTAAAAAACAAGAAGAAACGCCTTTTTAAATCAGCGAAGCGACTTTGCACGCAGTATTCGAAAACACAATATAAGTTATGTGAAGCATCATACTGCCATGCCGTCCGTAAGGCGAAGCGCAAATTTCTGTCACATGATCTTCAATCGCTCATGAAAAATAATCCAGCCAAATTTTGGAAACCCATCTCCCCCCCATCACGCACGTTCGACAATATTTCTTTACTGGATGCAACCGGATGTCCCATTCCTCAGGACAGCTGTGCAACAGTTTTTATTGATTTTTTCACATCTGTTTTCACTAACGAAGACCATTCCAACCTACCTAGCCCACAAGAAACCGATTTCCCTTTCATGAGTGCAATAGACATCACTATAGAAGGCATTGCATCTCTAATCAAAAGTCTCAAAATATCTACTTCTTCAGGATTAGACGGAATAAATACCAAAATTCTAAAACACACTGTAGATGCCTCTAGCCTCATCCTCTGTCATATTTTCAAACAGTCATTAGAAACTGGCGAAATTCCGCATGACTGGAAGATTGGTCAAATAATCCCCGTGTATAAATCTGGTAACAAACACTCTGTCAGTAACTACCGCCCCATATCGCTAACAAGTGTTCCATGCAAATTACTAGAACACATCATTGCATCTAACGTTGCCTTCCACCTGGAGCGAAACGGTTTCTTCTTCGCACACCAACACGGTTTCAGAAAAGGGTTTTCCTGTGATACACAATTATTAGAATTTACTACTGACCTCTTTAAGAACATGGACGAAAATTGCCAGACTGACTGCATATTCATTGATTTCTCTCGTGCATTCGACCGCGTCGCCCACTGTCGCCTCATAGCTAAATTGTCACTGCTTAATTTAGACAACCTAACACTCTCTTGGATTAGAAACTTTATGTCATTTCGCAAGCAGTTCACTCTTTTCAATAACTTTTCATCTCCCCTTAGCGACGTCACATCTGGCGTTCCTCAAGGTAGCGTCCTCGGTCCTTTATTATTTTTAATATACATTAATGACCTCCCATTTCACATAAGATCATCAGTTCGGCTGTTCGATGATGACTGCATAATTTATCGTAAAATCCGTTCTCTCACTGACCATGTCATCCTTCAGCAGGACTTGGAGTACGTAACTAACTGGTGCAGATCATGGCAAATGACACTTAATACGGAAAAATGCAAAATAATGACAGTCAGTAGGAAGCATTCCCTCTCAACCCACAATTATTCACTCAACAGGATTTCACTAACCCGCACATCTTCTTATAAATATCTCGGCGTTCATCTTACCGAAAATCTTTCATGGGCGACGCATATTGAAAAAATAACCGCCAAAGCATCGCGCACGCTCGGCTATCTAAAGCGAAATCTACATAGCGCACCTATTTCTACTCGTAAGCTCGCATTTCTAACTTTCGTTCGTCCTCAACTAGAATATGCATCAGCCATCTGGTCACCACATCAAGAGTATCTAATCAAATCCCTAGAAGCTATTCAAAACCGTGCAGCACGTTTTATTTCCCATGATTACAGCCGCCATAACAGCGTGACTAACATCAAGTTGTCCTTATCGCTCACAAGTTTACAATCACGTCGGGATATCGCGCTTATCTGCTTGCTACACAAACTAATCTACAGCCACCATGCATCAACAGTGCCACTTACTAGACCGACTGGCACCTCCCACCGCCTGAATAATAAAATAAGTTTTCAACGTCTATTCGGCCGAACACATGCATTTAACTTCTCTGCCTTGCCACGGGCTATAAAGGGTTGGAATGGTCTTCCCGAACGCATCGCTAACATATCTGACCCACTAAAATTCAAAAACGAATTGAGTACTATTTTGCAGTCAGAATAACTTTTTTATATTGCGTTCACTGTGTCAGGTTGATTTCGTCCAATGCCGCTAACTATTGTATAATGTCATAATCCTCTGTTTATTACTTCCCATGCATGCTCTAATACTTATTTGCAGTTCCAGTCCTGTATAACTGTTACCTTTTGTATTTTAAACTATGTACCATTGTTCCTTTTCATACACTGTAACCCCTCCCCCTCACTCAATGTTCCATGTTTGGGACCTGTGAGGTATTTGTATAAATAAATAAATAAACAGGCTTTCATGGTTTTCAATCTGGTCATAGAAGTGTAGCCACAATGTTCCGCTTCAGTAGCACTGTGACACCTCCCCCACGTGAGCCTCGATCACGTCTGAAAACCGAGTACGCAGGAGGAAAGATGCAGTCATCACTAATATCATGGTGTAACCAGGTCTCAGTTATGACGGCTACCTGCTGAGTGTGCGTAAGTAAAGCTATTTCAAGTTCTTCAGTTTTATTAACTATGCTCTGGGCATTCGTATTTAGAATGATGAACTGAGAAGGACGGTGACATTCCGAGGTAATGCGTCATGACGTCTGAGGCCTCAGTGCCCGATGGAGGACGTGAATAAAGTTGAATCCGTTCGCTTGTAGCATCATTCCATATGCAAGTCTTATCAACTGTCAGTTTGTCATTTACGAGCTTTACTTTGCGAACATTTTTTCGCTCTGTTTTGGTAGATTCCCATAGTAGCTTACGCTTTCCTAAGGTTTCTTTAGAATAGTTATTCGTGATGAAAAATTTTGACCCCTTTAATTTGCTCACGTTTGCAAATACATTTTGCTTCTCTACATAGTCCTGGAAATAAAGAATGACCGGGCGATCTTTATCGCTCTTTTTTCCAAGCCTGTGAATACGAGCCATAGAGGATGTTTGCACACCCAACTTTTCCTGAAATATATCGTGAAAACTTTATCTTTGAGGCTTTCTTCATTTTCATTTCCGTCTTCAGGAATTCCACGCACAATCAGATTGGAGCGACGGCTACGGTCTTCGATATCAGTAACCTTCCTCTGTTGCATGTCAAATGAGTGGTGGATGGATTTCACGTGCTGCTCGATAGGCGTTATCCGGTATATACTGAGTGTGAAATTAGCGACACTCTGTTCAACTCGCTCGAGTCTGGCAGACAGAGAGTTAAGGGATATGTCCAGTTTATTTCGGAAATTTTTTAGATCGCACAGATCCTTTTGGATTTGATTTTGCGTTTCTATGCTTTTATCGAACATGTCTTGAACGTTGGGGGCCGGATTGATTTCTATGTCCCCACTGAGAAGTAGTTTGCATAAGCAAAAGCACTTATACGCCATGGAAACACAACGCTTTGGGCACGGTAGGACCAATAACATTGGATCGTCACTACGGCAATAATAGTAACCAACCTGTACAAACAAGAGAGGTGGCATGTTCAGAGCCAGGTCTTTGCGCGGTCCGCCGTGCCCAGTGAAGGCGAAGCAGTGAAGCTCTTCCTTTATAGTTGCAGCAGATGGTGACGTCACACCCCAACCAACGTGGCCGGCAGGGGAATAGCTGAGTCTTGGCGCGTCATTTTCACAGGCGGAGGAGATAGTTGATAGCGGCTGCAATGGTTTTCTGCTGCATGCATCGAAGTTTATGTCGGCGAAACCGAAGAACAGGGCCTGTACAAACAAGAGAGGTGGCATGTTCAGAGCCAGGTCCTTGCGCGGTCCGCTGTGCCCAGTGAAGGCGAAGCGGTGAAGGTCTTCCTTTATAGTTGCAGCAGATGGTGACGTCACACTCCAACCAACGTGGCCGGCAGGGGGATAGCTGAGTCTTGGCGTGTCATGTTCACAGGCGGAGGAGATAGTTGATAGCGGCTGCAATGGTTTTCTGTTGCATGCATCGAAGTTTATGTCGGCGAAACCGAAGAACAGGGCCTGTACAAACAAGAAAGGTGGCATGTTCAGAGCCAGGTCCTTGCGCTGTCCGCTGTGCCCAGTGAAGGCGAAGCGGTGAAGGTCTTCCTTTATAGTTGCAGCAGATGGTGACGTCACACTCCAACCAACGTGGCCGGCAGGGGGATAGCTGAGTCTTGGCGCGTCATGTTCACAGGCGGAGGAGATAGTTGATAGCGGCTGCAATGGTTTTCTGCTGCATGCATCGAAGTTTATGCCGGCGAAACCTAAGAACAGGGCCTGTACAAACAAGAGACGTGGCATGTTCAGAGCCAGGTCCTTGCGCGGTTCTCCGTGCCCAGTCTGGGAACTAACAAACAAGGCTAATGATGCTGAGGTATAAAAAGATTTAACAAACCCCTTCCTTCAAGGTTTCATGCTTGTAGTTCTCTGTTTCTCCATTATTTCGCTTGTGCTGTCAAACCTGTTTTGCTAAAACACCTTTGACTTTCTCCTTTTCTGCTGGTTTTCATTTCTGCTACCAATACATTTTGTTTCGCCTTTCGCACCTCCTCCCAGTGGACCGATATGTAAAGATCCTTTATTTTAACCAAGCCCCTCGCAACCGTTTTGGTCTCTAATGCTATTCTCTTCCTGGCCACAGTGTCACTTTACTTTTGAAAATCTGTGTTCTTGTTGCTGTCTGAGTATCAAGAAGCAATTCCAGGAAGATTAAATTTATGATCTTGGTTTTCGCTGAATTTACTTCCTGTGAAATCATTTGTCATGAATACGGAGCTCGTTATTGTGAGGGCATTTCTGGCCACATTTCGTTACCAATTCCTTTTGCATGTGTTACATTCCCAGAGGAAGGCATGTATTAGTCACAAAAGTTGTGCCTTATAAAGTGCAGTGTCACTCTGAAAATAAGAAAAAGTTTTGAGCTAAAAGTGCAACGGTAGCAAGGCCAATTTCATCGCACCTAGAGCATTTTGCACACATCTGCATTACAGAATTGAAGCGATAGAGATAAACGTATACGTGGCATGGCAAATAAAGGCAGCTTTTGCACAGATACTTACTAGTTTTAGGTTAAAACTCAGCATAACGCCCATGGAAAGGGTCTTGTTTACAAGACGCTTTCTCACTAAAAAGCTACGTTATCTGTTCAAGAAGCATGAAGTGACTTTCTTTAAAACCACGACTTTTGATTGAACAGATGAGGAAGGTTGACATTTATTATGCTGCACTGCTTCATGCAATGCTTGCATCACGTGCAGAAATATAAATTTCCAGAATTATTTATTGTCAGAATAGTACAGCGCCATAGATATCTCTTTAAATGATAAACTAAGCATTTGTAAACACTGACAAACAGTGTGAACGAATGCTTGTAATAATAAAGCCTTACATATATTCTTATGGCATATTTTTTATCCTTTAGAGATTTGCATTTTAAAGATTTGGAACGACATACCTTCCTGTTCTCTGCACATAGGTTTATAGCGAGGTGGATATTATGCGCTTAAAATTGCTAAATGATTGCATAACTAATTAACAGCAATTTCAGGCCCCTTTTTTTTAAGCTGTACATGTTCATATGCTTGCCGTGTCTGTTGTTTTGAATGGCACTTGCAAGTCGAACTGTGACAAGAATGACAGAGTACATGAAATGTTTTCTGGATATTTAAATATCGATTTCCTTGAACAACTTTCTTTCGCTCCACGCGGAACACGTCACCGTGCCTTCCTTCTCTGAACACAAACGCGTCAGGGCAGATACAAATTTCCTGTACAAACGCCTTAATGGCCAAATTCTGTGCCCTGAGCACACATAGTACAACTGCTGCACATTCCGCAAAAGAGCATGAGGGAAATCAGGCTTTTTCAAGTTTCTCCACTTCAGCATTCCCTCCCCCCTCTGAACAGGATGTAGAGGATGTTTATATCCTATAGTGCGAATGCACTATTTTACGATATCACGAGCTTGTGCGTAACAAACAGCAATTTTCCTTTCCTGTAAACCAAAATACTAATGAAAGCGATAGTAGGGTATGTAAAAATGATAGTGATGAAGGTAATTGATGAAGAAGAAGTGTCCCTGCTGAGGTGGCTGCTCATCGCTTGAGTGAAAACCTTACCTTTCGCGTAAATACGATCCTTACATCAAGAGAATTGACTTCTCAGAGTCCAAGGAGGTTCCGACCGCTCATGTATCATCTGGTAGTGTGGCATTCATCACATAATTCCTGCAGCTGAACTGCGCTCTGGGACTAGGCCTAGTGCCGTCCCTGGCACGCTGGCGGAGGTACCTTCGTCGGCGCCGCCTGTCTCGACGGCATTACCGACCGCACAATTGACATCCGAGCCTGGGTCCCAACTCCTGGTTCCTGCTCCTGGTCCATCGGCTGCAGCACATATCCTGCCGTCTCAAAATGCGCATCAGCTCGTGAGTGATCTGTCCCGAGGGCGGAGGTCGGGAATGGCTAACCAGCTTCCACTTGGTGATGGAGTTTCCACCAATGTGAGTGAGCAGCCGAGCACGCCAATGGACGTGTCTTCAGCACTACCATCTGGACGGGCGACACAGCGCGGTGCTCAGAAGCGTCCTTCAGAAGACATTGCACCGGGATCATCTACCGCAAACAACAGTTCACAAGGCAAGCGTTCCTGTACAACAACTGATCACCCGGTATTTTCAACACCCGGATCACCATGCTATAAAGTGACCATTAAGGCTCTGACAACCAAGTGCCTTACTGAGTGCCTTACTGAGATACCAAACAGAGTTATTCAGGCGAATCTGGACGCATGTCTTGGAACCAAGGGTTTCCGTGGTTTCACAGCCAGGAAGAAGTCGAATACAATTGCTGTGTGGCTCCCGAGTTTGGCTGCTGTTGAGTGTCTTCAAACACTTAAGTGTATTTCAGTAACAAGCGAAGTCTCGGTTCCAGTCCAGGTTTATCTTGTTGATGGTTCCGATCTACAACGCTGCATTGTCTACAACGTAGACGTTGACGAGGACCAGGCTACACTTCAGCGTGAGCTCTACTGCCCTACTCATCGTGTGATTCAAGCTCGTCGCATGGGAAAGGGGCGCTCTTGCATCGTCACCTTGCAAGGCCCCGTGACTCCCCCAACTCGCCTATACTATTATGGCTGCATTCTACGCCCTCGACCATATAAACCAAGTGTCGTCTACTGTTATACCTGTTTCCGACCTGGACATATGCATAGGTCCTGTCCTTTTACAACACCAGATGACGCTATGCTAGAAGAAACAGTATCTTACCGATTCGGACTTTGCAAAGCTAATGACCATGACATCACCTCTCCAACTTGCCCAACAAAGCAGAAAGCAACTCAAAAGGTGCGTCGTGGAATACAAAGGCAATGGTCTCAACATGTTACTTCACCACCGATTCAGACATTCAACAGATTCGAGGCTCTCCAGTTGGACGACGATGAATGGCCACAGCTATCTGAGACAGAGCCACCGGCAATCTGTACACCACATGCTTACAGCGCTAATGTGAGTGCACAACGCCGTCACAAACAGAGTACAAACGTGAAGGACATGCCGGAACCTCCGCAGGACGATGTGACAGCAGTAGACGACCAAATTGAAAGGCATTTAGCGGAGGTCTATAAGCTCCGCAAACATCGTGAACTGCTTGCTCGTCGTAGGCGAGCAACGGAATCTCAGACCGCGAATATCAAAGCTGCCTCGACAACGATTATGTCTCATACTCCCATGCCGTTCACTGACTCCCAAAAGTCTTCTGCTGCCCTGCCTGATAACTCTTCGAAATCGCTACTGAGGTATATGGTCAGTCAGTTATCTAACCTAACATCTGTGCTTTTGCGACATCTGGACTCATAATCAAGATGGCGACTACAAGACATCGCGGTGTGCTTCAGTGGAACTATAGAGGGCTCTCCACAAAGGTTGGAGAGCTCAAATCCCGTCTTCGCATGAACAAGCTTCATGTATGGGCCATGCTACTGCAGGAGACCAAAGCGTTGCCACCCATTCCTGGTTTCAGTATATACGTGTCTCCTTCCATGGACGATCGACGTGTTCACACGGATACTCCTCCGGGAAAGGTGGCTGTATATGTTGACACACGGTTTCCTCAGGTACGCCTTGCTCTGGAAAATTGGTGTACTTCATATCAGGAGGTTGTTGCAGTGGCAGTCAAATTTGGTAAGGCAACTGTTGTAGTTGTGTCAGTCTATGTAAGACCTGGTGGTGGCTCTCCCTCCCGCATAAACCTGATGGTTACTGAATGTTAGGCAACAATACCCGGGATGTCCAGTTTTAGTTGGTGGTGACTTCAATGCGCCTCACCCGGACTGGGGATACCCCACCTTAAGTCCTCGCGGCAGGCGAGTGCGAGACGCCTTTACGGATGCGCTGTTTATTCTCCTGAACCATCCAGATACACCAACAAGGACTGTGTTTCATACTAGGAGTGGAACATACGCTCCAGATCTTACGTGGTGGTCAGGAAACGGCACCCCCACGTGGCACTTAGAGCCGGACTCCTGGGGCAGTGACCATCATCCTATTGTCATCGGTCTCTATCCATCACAGGCCCGACGATTACGCCGCAAGTGTACAGTTGTTCATTGGGACAATTTCCGCGCCATTCTTCAAAATCACTCTGTGGAGTCGGCACCATCGCTTCTAGACCGCATAAAAAGGGCACTAAATGAGGCTACAACTATTACCTGGGTGGAGGTTGGTCGACCAACACCGGATGTGCCTCTGCTCAACTTGTGGGCTGCTCGTCGACAAGCGGAATTGACTGCAACGAGAGACCCAACTTCTGCGCATGCACGTATAAGACTAAATTGCATTACTGCTAAGGCTAGAAGGTATGAGCGCGATCTCTCACGGCGACAATGGTACCTGTGGTGCGAGCAGTTCTCCACACAGTCATCGAATGCTCATCTTTGGCGAACTTTCCATGCCATGGAGCACGGTAGTCGTCGTCCTGATGCAGCGGCCACAGCATGCTTTGCAGCAAACTTGTCTCCGAATGATTTCGCAAGACAAGCAGCACGCAAGTTTTTCCCCAAGTACGACGTGTTGTCTGCACCAGTTACAAGAACTTACTTGTGGGGCATGCCAGCCCATGTCGACAAGCTGCCATCTGCTGCCGACACCGAGGGAATCGCGAGCCCATTCTCCATGCCCGAATTGCTTGCAACTATAGATGAGGCCAACCGAAAGACAGCGCCCGATCCGGACTCCATTACGTACGAGGTTTACAAGAACCTCAGTGGTGATGCACTTCCTCAACTCCTTGACACCATTAACAAAGTATGGCTAGACGGCGATGTACCAGACAGCTGGAAATCGGCTATTGTGATCCCTATTCCAAAGCCGGGGAAAGTACCAACAGACCTAAGCAACTTTCGACCTTTCGATTTCTTTAACGGCAACAATTTGCAAGATTGCTGAGAAAATGCTCGCCACACGAATCTTGTGGTGGCTTGAACATCACGGTTTCTACCACCTGGCCCAGATAGGCTTTCGACCATCTATAGGCACAGAAGACGGATTGGATGTCTTGGCGTCCTCCGTATTATCATCAACACGCAGCCACAATGTACGCACCGTCCTCGCCGTGGATGTAGAGAAGGCTTACGATAATATCAGTCATGCTGCCATTCTGGATTCAATTTACATGCTTCATTTACCTCTTAGAGTACGCAATTTTGTAAAATCTTTTCTTGAAAATAGACAATTCGCAATACGCCTAAATAACGAGGCCATAGGATCATTTGTCCCTCTTCGCGGCGTACCCCAGGGATCGGTGTTGTCACCAACATTATTTAATATTGCGTTTATCTCACTTGCATGGCGGTTACATGAAATTTCTGATGTTAAATTCTTAATATACGCTGATGACATCACGGTGTGGAGCACACACAACGACCTACTGACTCAATCATCGGCCCTGCAATCAGCTTTAGATATTACGTGCACATATGCATCTTCCATTGGCCTTGAACTTTCCGCCAGTAAAACTACGTTCATATCAGTCGCCAACCGCTGGGGCCGCCGTAAACTATCGGCAACTCCTATTCGTCTACATCTATCCGGAACCCCACTTCAAGAAAGTCCAACAGTAAAAATATTGGGCTTAACAATTCATGAGTCAGGAACTGGAACTACATGGCTGTCTGGCGCTAAAAAACAGGCGTTACAGACACTGGGTTTGGTTAGACGCATTGCTCCAAAAATGGGCGGCGCTCGCTCAGATGTTGCGAGACAGTTGGTGCGGGCAGTTGTGCAACCGCGCCTTGTTTATCAAGCCCAATTTCAGCATTTAACAAGGGCACAATGGGATCGACTTGAGGCTATAAATCGAGAGGCAATGAGGGTCATCACCTGCCTCCCTCGCATTACACCAATCGTGGCACTCCAAGAAAACGCACAACTAAACACAATAGATGAACTGGTGCAGCAACGACGTGATGCACGCAAGCTTAAGGCCACACTCTCTCACGCAACGTGTGCTCTGAAGGCTTATGCTTCGAAACATTCACTACTACCACCGCCACTGCCAGTTCTTCCACCTTGGCGTTTTGTACAGCTGAGCGATAATAAGCCGACTGATTTACGCCGACCAAGAACACAGGAAACGGCGTCGTCACTTCGCGACCGAATTATGGAACAAGACACCCGCTTGCCACATGGTTCCATTATAATTTACGTCGACGCAAGCATCAAAGCCTGTGAAGTGATCACAGCAGTTTACTGTCCTAGCAAATCTTCATTGAACAAGACGTCAACATTTCAATTACCGGAACCTCCATCTTCTTTTTGTGCGGAACTGCTTGCAGTGCAAGAGGCGCTTCGCTCTGTGACCGCCATTCCCATGCTTCCCACGGCCCGTATTATCATACGTACAGATGCCCTCCAGGTGACAAAGCTACTTAGACGAGTTAGTAGTAGCCCGGAAATCTGCCAGAACATACACAGTCTAGCGGCTCGCATACCAAATCCAATTCGTATTGAATGGACCCCGCGTGACCTTTTAAGTGCTCAAAGCCAAGTGGATGCTGCAACCCGCCTATCAAACTCGACATCGACGTCGCCAAACCTCGTAAAATTAGACAATGCCATCCTGCTTTTAACAAGAAAGGAGCACCTCCGGCGCCGTACACGCGCTCTTATACCTCCGTGTACGGTAAGCCTCCCCCGCGGTCTAACCCGTGCAGAGGAGGTGGCGCTTCGGAGGATTAGAGTTGGGGTGGCGCTAACACCAGCAGTGATCCGAAAGTGGCCACAATTTCGGTATTTATATCCACACCCTGGGTGCCCCATCTGCAAGTCTAAAAATATAGAAGCA
Organism: Amblyomma maculatum; assembly: GCF_055883805.1. NCBI lineage: Eukaryota > Metazoa > Arthropoda > Arachnida > Ixodida > Ixodidae > Amblyomma > Amblyomma maculatum. Next base: position 34,948,531 of record NC_139348.1, read on the forward strand.
GACATCCATCACCTACTGTGGGATTGCCCAGCGTTGAAGCCAACGCGGATCCGGCACCTGGTGGCATCTGGCCTCTCCCCCCCTAATCCGGAGTCATATGCTGTTTGGACACTGGGACCGCATCATCGTTCACTCCTCGATTTCATTGCATCAGCCAACCTTTTTTCATTTATTTGACCACATCCCTCATCCATCATGACATTCCTCTTATGCCCTGAGGCAATAAACTTCGCAAAAAAAAAATTACTTATAAAATCATAATCTATTATAACTAGTGGGACAAAAGAATATAATAAAACAAGGAAGTAAGAAGGAAAAATAAGAACCTTCAAAATAGAGAAATCAAAAGGAAAGGAACAGAAAAAATAGAAGAGTTCCACGATGCTGAACCGAATAGGGAGCGAAAGCATTAGCTGCGGGTGACTGAGCGTTCTTCTTCTTTTTCGTTCTCTTTTTTATTTTTATTTCCCTTTTTTCTTTTCTTTTTCCTTTTCTTCTTCTTCTTCTTCTGTTAGGCACAGCGCCTGCTTGGGGACGGGGACACGGACACGGCACACAGCGACGAGCAGTTGGACCTGGCGTAGTGTTGCTTTCGCGATAAAAATAAAAACTGCAAAATGTTAAACATCAAAAATTAGAAAAACGTCGCTTAGCGCATCCTGCAAGTGCAGTTTCTCCAGTGACCTCAAAATAAATATACAGCATGGCACATGACTGCAAATGCAAGTGCATATGCATATGGATGCATATGACTACATTGCGGGCACAGAAGAGATAGCATAAAAAGAAGTGGGAGGGCACCTTGCACTGGGCGTCTTTAGTAAGTATGCCAACGGACGCTGACAAAAGTCTCCTCCGTCACTCCTCGGGAGAGGGGTTATTATCAGATTAGCTGGACAACAGGATTGTCTCGCCAGTGTGGCACCGGTAGTGGCTCAGCCCTGACGACATGCGACTGGCATCTTGCTGTGCGCCATTGTTGTCAGCATAGGTGCACCGCACAATTGCTACGGCACATCAGACCACGCCATGATAGCGAGTGATCCGGGTCCTTCTACTGCCTCGGCGGAAGAAGCCTGCCGTATCCGGAGGGTTGAGTTGGAACGGAAGAAGAGACACCGTGAACGTGAGCACGTTACCTAATGTGTCTATATCCTAAGGTGTAATTAAATCGGAAATTAAAACAAAGACTGTGTGATGTTCTAAGTGGGCCCACGTCCGTTCAGGAGCTCTGGACGGCTACGAGATCAGGCTCACGGACACACACACACTTTTCATTTCTTTACCTCTAAAATCACGACCACACACATATAGCCTACACTAAGGTCTAAAGGGGATGTCCAAAAACGTCATACTGTTGCTTAGTCCCTGGTTGAGTCGATGCCGGAGCAAGCGACCCCCGACGGTGCCCTGCAGTCCGGTTGAGGTGCGGATCGGCTAACGGTAAAAGCTCCTTTTCCTGCCATGTTGTGCAGGAACCAGGCCCTAGATCAAGTTCCCAGGGACCAGCTGCCGAGGTATGACGCTGGCTCTGTTCAGGCCTGGAGTCCAAGTACCATGTAATGCGGCAGGCCACGTCCAGGCGTCCCAGTGCTCAGCACTGCAGCAAAATACTCAATAGCAACATTATAGCGATGGAGCGCAAGAGCCCAGTGTATAAACTTTGGGCTTTGAGGCACACTACTCATAACGAACGAGAGAGGGTCATGATCAGTGACGATGGTTATGGTGGCCGCGAGCAGCCAAGTCTCATATTTTTGCAACCCATATTACTGCGTGAACATCCCCTTCGATGCCAGTCCATCGCATTTGCACTGGAGTCAACTTGTGACTGGAAAAGGCTGTGGGTACCTGCGCACCGTCGTCAGAAACCTGCGCCAAACTGGCATCCACAGCTACTGCCGACGAGTACGTAAAAAGCCGATACGGATTTCGTGGGTCTGGAGTAGTCAACGAAACAGCCTCGCACTGATCTTTCTTCGGGGCGCTGAAGGCTCTGTGCGCATCGTCTGGCCACGGTATCTTATCGTGCACGCATTTAGGCTTGTCAGTGTCAGTAGCAAAATTACGAACATAGCTACGGTAGTGTCCGGACTGCCCATGAGTGAACCTGAATTCTTTGTTCAAGGGACTTGAAGACCTTCAATAGCCTCAATGTTCTCTTTAGCCGGGCCTTGTCGGCCTGGGCTAACCATATGTGCCAAGTAGTGGATTTAGGGAAGCGCTACCTGGCAGTTTTCTCATGTAGCCTGCAGGCCCACCCCTTCCAAAGTGGAAAACACACAGTGTAAACGACCAATGGGCGATTCAGAAGATTGCCTGAATACGGCTGTGTCATCTAAATAGGCACAAGCGTATTCCTCCTGCCCCGCTAGTTACTCGTTCATGTTCCTTTGGAAGGTTGTCGCCGTGATCTTCAGACCAAATGGCATCCCTCGCCAGGTAAACTGGCCTAGATATGAATTGAAAGTCATCGGAAGCTGTGTTTTCGGCGACTGGCACCTGTCAGTAGCGGTGCCTAAGATTCAGAACGTTATGAACCTTTCGGCCCCGACACGCATGATCAGCTTCTAGGAGCAACTCATACGGAAAGCATCTCTCCCGGTCACCGCATTCAGCACACGGTATTCTATGCACACCCGTACCAATCCGCTCGTTTTGGGAACCCATACGATCAGATGCGTGAAGAGCTCTTACATGGATAGATAAAGCCTTGTTGCAGATGTGCCTCAATTTGCCTTGTCACACCAAGTTTCAAAGTATGTGCTCCTCTAAGGGTGGCTTCACACTTGGGAATTGCCCATTCCACAAGTTTCACGATCTATCAACCACTCGTGCGATGGACAGTTTATCCTCGAACATGGCACGCACCAGCACTGCTGCTTTCCTGCCTAAGTGACTGGTTATATACGGCGTTAGTATTACGCGGCCCTCCTTGGAGTTTCGTGCGCGCGGTGTATACACGGTTTCCCCAAACACGCTCTCATCCTTAAATATGACGCTATCCGGTATACCTTACCGATCTAGGCACGCGGTTTATTTTTACGCACTAGCATACGGTGACCGTCACTCGTTTGTACATAGTACGAGTGCTCGCGGTCCGGCCCGACTCACTTCGGGCACACTTTCTCTTGCCTCTTGTCATCAAATATGAGAACCGCCTCAACTTCAGGAAAGGTTTTCACCACAGTGTGCTTGTAGTGAGACGCGTACGCCTCTTACTGTTTGCTCTTCGTTATCTCCGCGATATGGACCGCAATCTCAAGCTGCGCTTTAGGTTTTTTCAATTAGCCAGTGGGAGCATCCGCTAGCTCCCCCACATACCCCGATATCTGTTTTTGGCCACGTCTGTTTCCCGTCTGCCAAGGTCGATAGCGGCCCCGGTCTGTTTCAGAATGGTAAGTGGTCCTATTGCGTCTCAGCCGTAAAGCGTTCTGAAGGGTGACCCGCCGGTAGTGTCATGTTGCACCTCCGATAAGTACAGGGCAGAAAATAGACAAACTTTTCCCACTTCTTATTTTACTTCTTAGTTACATGCGAAGCACTATCTTAAAGAGTTTGTTCTATGTCTGAACCACCCCATTGCTCTCTGGATGGTTGGGAACGGAAAAGCGAGGGCTGCAGCTGAGCCTTACAAATGAATTGGGGCTGTAAAGTTCGTGCCGTAACCTAAGCACAATACACCGGGAAACCTGTCCGTCTGTACACGGAAAGCAACACGTGTCGGAAGTAGTTTTCGCCGACAACAATTTACGGCAGACTATGTCTGGCCAACGTGTACATAGATCAACTATAAAGCGGGTACCGACTCCCGCGGCCAGACGGTGACTTCATCAGCACTGTGATGTGTACGTTAATTTTTTGGAAGGGAAACTTCTCCCGTGTGAGAGACACTATCGATACCTTCTCAGTTTGTCAACGATCGGAACGAACTGGATAGTTGTGGCTGCTGTAGCAGTGTTTTGGGATTTCCGCTTTTATACCAGCCCAGTAGAAACGTAACTTTAGAAGAGCTTTACTCCTCCGAAAGCTAAGGTGGCCGCCCCAATTGGACTCATGTACCAGGCTCACTGCGGCATCTCGCCGTGATTTCGATAGTACTAACACCTGGTCTCTGTGATACAAGACTCCCTCATCAATTGACATTCCAGCTTTTCCTTGCCTGGTGTTCTGACAGGCCTGACGCAGGGTCTCATCTTCGTGCTGCTCCTCCCGAAACCTCTGCACCCCGCTACGTTGAATAACCATGTCGTCATCTTGTAATTTCTCCACCGTATTATTGACAACTGTCTTATCTGGCAGCATTTCATCCCCTGAAGCCAAGACGGGCTCCGCGTCAGTGTCTAGCCCTGATTCATTTGGTTTTCATCCAGCGTCGCACCTTTCCCAATGCCTGTATGCGACTCTCGCTGCCGGTTTCGCCCGAGTCCTCTAGCTCTTCCCATGCGTCTGCGGAGATTAGGTAATCTGTGTGAGTCGACTGACCGGTGAGCGCACACAGAACCGGTGTCGAATCGTCTACACACCCGACTAACGAAGATTCACGATACAGACTCAGCAGCAGGACGGACAGGTTCGCCTCTACCTTCGCCGCGAAAGCAGAACTGAGATCGATTGTCCCATAGGTGGATAGAGCTTCTCTAGTGCAAGACTCTCCTGCATAATGGTAGTGTCTACGCTAGTGTCCATCATGATATAGATAAGGGCTTCCCAACAGCTGATTTTAATGTCCCTAAGCGACGGACGCGTGGTTTGCGCGTCGTGGGTGCACACTCGGGCTAGCTTATCCTTGCGTGGCAGATTATGTCGCATGTCAGCGGGCTCTAACCATTCTATGGGCAGTTCTCAACAGAGTGGCTCCAGCTCCCCCATTTGAAACACCACCCGACTGCGATGCCCTTTTCTTTTCCCCTTCTGTGCTGACCGCAGTTGTCAACGCTCACTACAGCCCTGAATTCGGTAAAGGTGCGAAATCGGTTCTCGCCCTTGTACGTGTGTCAGAGGCTTTAAAGCTGTCGGCATTCCTCTGAGCGCTGCCCTTTCCAGTGGTTTTCTCATATGTTTGCGACATCACGGCTTTCTCGTCTGCATTCAGCCATTCTTCTCCGCGCAGTTTAACATATTTGTTGACTTTGTCTTACTGCCCCACATTGAGCTCATCAGTCACTAGTAGCCTCACAAGTTCATCGAAGTATTACACCTATCAAGTTCATAGAAGGATTACACGTATCGAACGGTAAATAAAAATTTTAGTAACCTTGGAGGCGGGTGACAAACGCCTTCCAGCTTTCTATGTGGCCCTTGATGGCCCCAGGACGCCACCTTTTATTCTCTGCGACTGATGTTTTCAATACCTCTATGACCGCCGCTTTCAGCTTGCATTGCCGGTGCTATGCAGCGGTGAAGCGAGCTGACAAGTAGGTCACCCGCTCGGCCAGTATCGGAAACAAAAGCTGCGGCCAGTATTCCTTCGGAATGCTGTAAGCCTTGAGTGAGCGCTTCAACGACTCAAACCACACCGGCAGTTCATCATCAGCTCGAAATTTGAGGGATGCGCCGGCGAGCAACTTAGCGAAATGCTTCAAACGCACGTTCTCCGAAGGCGCCACACCTTGACCATTAGCCAGCACGAGTTGTATCTGAAGCTCAAAAACCTTATCTTTTATTCATAGTTCTAAATCCTTGTCTATGTTTCGCCCAAACGAAGGTCGCCACCACACCACTGTAACTGTCCCTACCCGTTGTCATACCTTGTTGGGGTTAAGATGCCTACATCTGGTCAGCATTAACTACACCAACTTCAACATACAGTGAGCGCAAAGAAAACCAGATGGACCAGGGAACTGATTATGTGGTATTTCCGGGTCCTCTTACCGGACTGCATTTGCGTCGAATCTCAGTGTGGCGCCGATTGAATTCGTCAGCTGTTGCCGCTACTCGAGGGTACCGCTCTATGTCCGTCTACAGCCGTGTCCACTTGCGATTGCAAGCTTCTCCGTTGCTCGTATCGCTGCTCACCGAAGTCCTTGTCTTCGGCTTCTAGACGCCGGATGCTCGACATACTCTCTTGTACCTGCTCGTTATCTTCGGCATCTCGACTCCCAATGCTTCACGCATCTTCTTGTTTCTTCGTTATGCTGCAGCGCACCAGTCCAGTCGCGACTGTGCCAGTGAAGTTTATGTTCGGTGTTGATGGATAACTGGACGGGGGAGAAAGCCAGTACGTTGCTGGGGCAACAAGGTATTCAACCGGAGAACCTATACAGATTGTAAAAGAAGTGGTACACGAGCTAAGTCAAAGGACAACTAGCCGCGGTCCCCCGTGCCTACCGCTAAACAGAGAAACAAGGGACTTCACGGCCTCGCAGTCAAGCTGGCCCCTCTTACATCGGCTCCAAAACTGCTGCTCCCAGCTCTCGGCGAGTGCGAGCCCCCTAACGCACGGAGTAGCTCTAGCAAGAGACACTCGGGCGCAGTTCGCGCTTCAGAGATGAGCTGAGAGCGCGCCCCTTTCTATTTATAAAAAATAAAAACACTAACTGTAGCTTTTCTCCTAAGCAAGCGCATATGCGTATTACACGTCGCAGGCTATCCCACCGTTTCGCATAGTTACTTTTGTGCTCCAGTAAGCTACACGTTATGCAGCGGGTCGAAAGCCGGAGCCTTCTCACGGAGGTAGGGCCTCCGGCAGCTCCCACTCGGGCGATGAGTCAGTGGTGGGCCGCGTTAATGAGGGTGCGAGTCGAGGCAGGCAAAGTGCCGCTCCCGTCTCCCATACTAAAGGGGTGCGTGCGGCGGGGGTTCCTAACGAAGAGTTTGTGTTTTAGAGTGGTCTCATACTTGGAACCGCGTGTCCGAAAAGAGGCAAGATGTGACTCGATGTTCGTTCTACGGCACCCCGCCAAGGCATTCCTTCATAACGAGGCATGCCAAAAATAAAAACGGCAATGCGCCGAACCTCACAAGTCTCTACTAGTACTTTCTTCACTACTTATGTATCCTATTCTGTCACATCTTAATTTGACATAGTTTCGTAATACTATGGGCCAGGTTTATGTACATAGAACATTGTTTCGTTGTAATAAACACACTGTTGAGAAAATTCCTGGATCTCTTCAACCTAGATGGCGGATGCGCTATCCAGAGGTCTCAGGTTTGATTGCTATGTGATTGCCTCCTCTTTTGCTCAGTCAATCAGGTACTTTATTATCCTAAATGCCATAATGCCGCTTGAGGCATATTCTCACATTAGAACTCAACTTATAACTTTTATTCAGGTTGACGGCTGTGTAACGTGACGACACTCAATACCAATCCCCATCTTTTCGACGCAGCTAACCGACATGTACGCTAAGTTACACGCGAAATGCAATCCTTGCTTTGCCGCGGTAAAATTCATGATTAGATACAACTGACGGAGTAGGTGTTTCATAGTTCCGAAGATAAGCATTTCGTTGTGATCACAAAGAAAAGTCGGCAGTGTTTCCAGAAAAAAAGAACACGAATGTGTGCGCCAACCTATTCCTCCAGATGTGGATCTGTTTATTATTGTACTTTGGCCTGCCGTGAATAAGCCAGAGTATTCATGCGAGGGCAGTAAAGATACTGTTTTGGGGAGAACGAATAAAAGTATAGTAAAGAAGAAGTTCAGATTAGGTGGCCATATCGCCGAGAAAGAGGAAGAGGAAGTGATTTTGCGGACCAGCTGACTGCAAGCTAGGCCACCTCCGCTCCGGTCTTGCTCGCTACCAGTGACCGCTACCAGTGCCTGGATCCCCGCTTAACACTTGGTGGAGGTCGCGGGATTTCTCTTCAATTTCCTCGCCCTGGAGCTCCGCAGCCGCCGAATTCCTACCTCAATGACTGAGTCCAGCAACACCACCGGCCCCGCTACCTCGGCCCCTTCTATTCTATGCTCCGGAGTGCTTCGCCAGCGGGACCCGCCGGTCTTCAGCGGTACCGACGATCAGGACGTGGAGTACTGGCTATAGTGGGATGACATCTTGAAGCTTAACAACGTGATATTCTACCTCACGCAAGTCGCAAAGTTGTGGTTCACAAATCACGAGGCTGACATTCCAACTTGGGCCTCGTTCAAATCTCGCTTTGTGGATGTCTTCGGTCGCCCTGCGGTCCTCAAGCTTCGCGCTGAACACCGTTTGCGCGAGCGGGTGCAGCAGACAGGCGAAACCATCACAAGCTGCATCGAAGACGTTCTAGATTTGTGCCATCGTGTAAATGCATCGATGGCTGAAGCTCAGAAGATTCGCCACATCATGATGGGCATGCATGAAGGCGTATTCAACATCCTCATGGCCAAAGAGCCCCGCACTGTAAGTGATGTTGTCACGATGTGTCAAAGCTACGATGAACTTCGTCGCCAACACATCGTCCCTCGACAACCTGAAGGCACAATTACGGCTATGTCTGATGGCACTGTCAGCTCTGCACTTATCCAGGAAATCTAAGACTTCGTACGGGAAGAAGTTGCCCGGCAATTATGATTAATTTCAAACGTTCCGCAATCCTGCTCACACCTCCCTTCGAACATACGCCAGGTTATTCAGGAACAAGTTGCCGAAGCACTTCCGCCCCCTCGACAACCACCTCTTCATGCCGCTCTACTCACAGCTCCGCTCATTCATGCCGACGCTGTCCCGACGCCCGGACCCAGTCCACTGTCTTATGCTGAGGTTGCCGCAAGACCACCCCCTCCTGCGCCTTTCCCATCGTACGGTTCGCCTCAGCGGGCATTTTTCACCAGCGTCGTGCGCCACCTATTCTACGCCCTTGGCGCACAGCTGACAATCGGCCGACTTGCTTTGCATGTTTTCTCCCTGGCCATGTTGCACGCCTGTGCCACCGTCGACCGGCACCATACGCTTTCGATCAGAGCCCGGTCAACTACGCGCAGCCGCCGTACCCTCTCCGTGCGCCCCCTCAGCCCTCGTCTCACTTTGACCACTTCTCGCATGACAACCGCTAAACCTATAACAACCGCCCAACCTCTCCGGGCCGTCGCTCTCTCTCACCGATGCGCCGCCGTTCTACCTCGCCAATGCCGGAAAACCACTAGACGCAGTTTCGCAGGCAAGAACTGCGCTTTCGTCGAACAGTGAAAGTCCTGCTTCGCCACCGAACAATTTAATAGAAGTTACCATTGAAAATGTTTGTACTCTTGCGCTTGTAGATACTGGTACTGCTGTGTCGGTCATTGAAGTTAGACTGTGCCGCTTGTTAGGAAAAGTTGTTCTGCCGTATTCTGGGATTTCTTTGCGCACCGCCACTGCTGAGCACATCAAACCGCTCGGTACCTGCACGGCTCGCGTCACCATTCAGGAAGTTCTCTACGTCCTCAGTTTTATCGTTCTTCGTAACTGCTCTCATGAGATTATTTTAGGGTGGGACTTCTTGTGTCGCAATCGCGCCGTAATTTATTGCGCTCGTGCCGAAGTAGAGCTTTCTCCGCGGTGCACCGCACCGACCACTGTTAACGTTCTTGGGGAAGCCAAATGCCACGTTGCGGATGCTACTGATATCCCGCCTTTATCTGCCGCTATTGTGCCTATAAACTGTGCTTCTCTTCATGACTGTACAGTGCTCTTCACCCAATCTTCCCTTTTCGTCTCACGACGCTGTCTTCACCTGCCCTTCGCCGTCCTGAGTGTACGAAGCGGCCGCACCGAACTAGCCATTACTAATGATTCGTTCTACCCACTCACGTTGCAATGTGGCGAGTGCATTGGGCATGCCGACCCTGTTCGATCAGAAAATTTTGTTACCGTCCCGCCGTTTCTCTCCGCCTACGCCGACACAATCTCTAACAGCATAAGTGTCCTTAGCCCACCTCGTTCCTCGTCTCCTCCATCGCCTCTTGCTGCTTTTGACAAAGCCATCGACAGTGCTCTCGCTCCAGATCAACGCGCCAAGCTCTTCGACTTGCTCAACCGATTCCGAACTTCCTTCGACATCCAGCAGCCATCCTTGGGTCGGACATCGACTGTTGCCCACCACATCTATACTGGTACGCACGCCCCGTTACGCCAACGTCCTTATCATGTATCAGCATCAGAGCGCCGCATTATTGATGAACAAGTCGATGAGATGCTCCGTAGAGGTGTTATTAAGCCTTCCAGTAGCCCTTGGGCGTCCCCGGTCGTTCTAGTCAAGAATAAAGACGGGTCTATTCGATTCTGTGTGGACTACCGCCGACTTAATGCGATCACACGAAAGGACGTCTATCCGCTGCCACGCATAGACGACGCGCTGGGCACTTTGCATGGAGCGGAATTTTTCTCTTCAATCGATTTACGATCTGGCTACTGGCAAGTTTCAATGGCTGAAGACGCTCGCCCCAAGACAGCTTTTGTCACTCCCGATGGGCTCTATGAGTTCAACGTCATGCCGCTTGGCCTGTGTAACGCGCCCGCCACCTTTGAACGCATGATGGACAATATTCTTCGCGGTTTGAAGTGGCACACATGTCTCTGCTACTTGAATGACAGCGTCGTATTTTCACCCGACTTCGCGACCCACCTAACTCGCCCTGAAACTATCTTGCAATGTCTTAGCGACGCTGGTCTGCAGCTCAATCTGAAATAGTGCCATTTCGCCGCTCGCCAACTTACTATTTTAGGGCATTCAGTGTCCAAGGATGGCATCCTTCCTGATCCATCTAAACTCCGCGCTGTCGCTGAGTTTCCGAAGCCAACATCTATCAAGCAACTGCGCAGCTTCATAGGCTTATGCTCCTATTTTAGGCGTTTCGTTAGAAACTTTGCGACCATCATTGCTCCTCTGACGCGACTTCTCAGCGCCCACAAAGATCTTTCTGCCTGGTCGCCGGCTTGCGATACTGCTTTTACGAAATTGCGTCAATACTTACCTCACCCCCCGTATTGCACCATTTTGATCCGGCTGCTCCTACCGAAGTGTTACACACCGATGCCAGCGACGCCGGCCTCGGCGCTGTTCTTGCCCAACGAAAATCCGGTGTTGATGAATACGTTGTGGCGTACGCAAGTCGAACGCTGACCAAGGCCGAGACCAACTACTCGGTGACAGAAAAGGAATGCTTGGCAATTGTTTGGGCGCTTCAGAAATTTCGGCCATACTTGTACGGGCGCGCATTTGATGTTACGGACCACCACGCTTTATGTTGGTTGTCTTCACTAAAAGACCCCACCGGCCGTCTCGCCCGCTGGTCGCTTAGATTACAAGAGTATGATATCCGAGTCATCTATCGTACAGGGCGTAAGCATTCCGACGCAGACGCTTTATCTCGCTCGCCAGTGTCGCCTGACGCTCCGTTGTCCCCTGCCTCCAGCTCCGCCTTGTCTTCCTTGTCCATCGACGACATGCCATCAGAACAGAGCAAGGATCCATGGCTTACATCACTAATCGATCTTCTAACGAACTCGTCACTTTCAGCGGCTCCTCGCGCCCTTCGTCGTCAAGCGCAGCATTTCGCCCTTCGTGACCGTCTTCTCTATCGACGCAACTATATGCCAGATGGCCGTAAGTGGTTGCTCGTCGTACCTCGCCACCTCCGAAATGATATCTGCGCATCTTACCATAACGATCCGCAGTGTGGCCATGTGGGTGTATTTAAGACTTATGAACGGTTGCGACAGCGCTTTTACTGGCGCGGTATGTATACCTTCGTCAGTAAGAATGTGCGTTCGTGCATCGATTGCCAACGTCGCAAGCCGCCTCCTCTGCATCAGCCGGCTCCACTACAGCACTTTCCGTGCCCATACCGACCATTTGATCGTGTTGGCATCGATTTGTATGGACCTCTGCCGTACACACCTGCAGGACATCTTTCGATACTCGTGGCCGTCGATCATCTCACTCGCTATGCGGAGACAGCAGCATTTCAGCATGCCACCGGACCCACTATCGCGTCCTTTCTTCTTCATAATTTCATTCTGCGGCACGGGGCCCCCCTGTGAACATCTAAGTGATCGAGGCAAATCTTTCCTATTCGAGGTTGTCGAAGCGCTCCTACGCGAATGTCAAACCATCCATCGGACAGCCAGCGCGTACCACCCTGAAACCAAGGGACTGACAGAGCGCTTCAATCAGACACTAGGTGACATGATGTCCAAGTACATCGCCTCCGATCACTCCGATTGGGACAATATTCTCCCATTTATAACCTACGCCTACAACACCGCCGTTCAAGATACTACCGGATTCTCGCCATTTTTTCTGCTGTACGGGCGTGAACCTTCGTCTCCACTCGACACCATCCTTCCCTACCGTCCTGCTATATCAGAGTATACATCGCTTTCAGCAGCTGCCAGGCACGCTGAAGAATATCGCAAACTGGCTCGCTCACTCACTTCGGACGAGCAAGCCCAGAACAAACGCACAGCGACAGCAGCCACTCTGTCCACCAATTTTCTCCCGGTGCTCACGTGTGGCTCTGGGTCCCATCGACACCACCCGGTCTGACCAGCAAGTTTATTTCCAAATACCACGGACCCTACCTAGTGCTCGAACAGACTTCTCCCGTGAATTACCTAGTTGAACCGCTAGCCGCTTTCACCGACCTTCGCCGCCGTGGGCGTGAGATTGTTCACGTCGACCGTTTGAAGCCTTACTACAATCCCGCATTCCTTTCGTCTCCTTGAGTCGCCAGGATGGCTCCTCTTTTCTGTGGGGGCCAGCAAAGGAGTTCAGATTAGGTGGGCATATCGCCGAGAAAGAGGAAGAGGAAGTGATTTTGCGGACCAGCTGACTGCAAGCTTGGCCACCCCCGCTCCGGTCCTGCTCGCTACCAGTGCCCACTACCAGTGCCTGGATCCCCGCTTAACAGTATGTTTTCATGACATGTGTTGAAAGTGCATATTTATAAAGTTTAATTGCCGCGACTAAACGTATAGCCCACCCTTAACGTGAATCTTTGACAGGCTCCCTTCGAATAATTATTGGCTTCGCTCCACCTCTAAAAGCTCTGAATAAGGGATATACACATTCTCTTGCAAAAGCGAACTTGTTCAATGTGAAAACTATAAACTTTCTTAGGTGAATTTTGCACTTAAACTGAGGGTTAGGATTTGCTGTTTGGTTGATTTAGTACTAAAAATAGTGGCGAAGAGTTTGTGAGCAACATTGTACCTCTGCACACCTGCACCTATTCATTTATCTGATGTAGCTTTCATGACTGATTTATGGGCATGGTAGCCGCCCGCTCTCTCGTAGGCAAATGACGGCTATGCCACGATGTCCACAGCGCATGTACCACTTGCGTAATAGCCGTCCAGCTAAGAGCGCTAAGTGGCTGAAAAAATTCTTGGGCGCAATTTCAACCACTAAACTGCGATGAAGCGAAATTCTCTATTGCGCAGTGATCCGTAGCCCTTTACAACGGCACCTCTTTCTTCTTTTTGCACTTCCACTTTCCTCCTTTTCCTCACGGCTCGGTTAAGTTGTCCGCGGTGAACGGTGACAGATAGTGCGCCTCTCCTTTCCTGTAAACCATTTGAAATGTCACTGACGCCAGCTCTACTGCGTCAACTTCTGTATGCCGTGTGGCACGGCGTTCGAAGAAGCGCCGAATAAAAGGCGCCGCAGGGACGCCTGGATCGTACGCCCGGTTTGGTAATCTTCGTATATGCGTGATTTTCCTGGTACTACCATGACCAGTCGGGACTTCATGACCTGATATGATGGCATCATGATGTTAGTTCCGGTAATTATACATGGCAGGATGTGATGTCATAATGAAATTACGACTTGTCATGACGGCACCTGATGCTACCATTATAGTCACAGTCATCTCTGTCATTATCATCATCCTTGTCATGAACTACCACTATCATTATCGATCACTATCTACTACTAACTATAGCTGCGGCGGTATCCACGGCAACCGCGCTATCATGATGCTAGATACGTAGAACTTAAAATACACTTCTCACTTGCCTGGCGTGGTTAGGACAGAATGAGTGACAGCTACAGCGTGACTGAAAGGACGACTGCATGAGCCATTGAAGGCTTTCGCCTTAAAACGTGATGCAGGGAGAGCATGAATGCTCCAATTTGATTGCAAGCGGGCAAAAAAATGCACTTTTGAGACGTGGATAAAATAAGAGAGGGCGAAACAGCGCCCTCTTTGATTTTGCCTTAAAAAAGAAGACATCCCGCCGTAAGAAAACATGCTATAGCTTCATCAGCTTTTTACTAAACAGATCCTTCCGTAGGAAAAGGAAACAATCCTCTTTGCAACTACTAACGAAAGCTGATGTCTTCTCACAAAAGAACTGCTTACAAACGAACTTCCCACAGAACTTCCCACAGAGAAAATTCAGAGTGAGTCCGGGGCACGATTTGCGACTTGTCTCACAATGGGAAATAGTTCCGGAGGCGAGTTCTTGGGTTTAATGGCCTATTTCGGGCCAAAGCCATGAAGGCGACACAATTTGTCCGGCAGCAGTATACTTCCGAACCTCTGGGCATTGTTGATAAAGGAGTGCCTTTTCGGTGAGTTCACAGAAAAAATAGCAGAGCTTGTACGGTCATAGAGCTTCTGCATTTCCGTCAGCCAGCGCAGAAAGCTAATGTCAATTCATCTTCCTGGGGAGTTGTCGAGGCGGTAACATTGAAAGTAGCAACAGTAGAAATGGGCTAGTTGGTAGTTCATGCTGGACGTTTGTTTTTGTGCCAAAATCTACACTGGCAACGAATGAGGAGTTTCGGGCGGCGGGAGCCACAGAATCGTTACCTAGAAAACGCCGCAGCTGGCGGACGCCGCGCGTCTACCGCGTCATCCGGCAGTCAAGAAGCAACCAGAAGAAGAGCATGTCTCGTCTTTAATGTAGCTAGAAGTAGCGAGTAGCGTATCTTAATTTTCCTTCTCTAGCGTGAGGATGATAGTGATGATGATAGGCTATTGCAGCGGCGCATTTGTGGCGAGCGTCTACTCAAAATATGTACTCAAACTATGTCGCACAACATTTAAAAATAATGAGCAGAGAGCCAGCTATTTCTCAGCATCGTCCGACATAAACATGTTTTTCAAAACCATTATCTATGCCATTTGCGTCATCCTCCGCAAGCATCACACATCAATCTTCGTGAACAAAGCAGTGGAGCCATATTTTGCTTCTCATGTTTTCAAGGCATGACAGTAAGTCTTAGAGAGGCGAAGGCACACAAAAAGCCACTTAAATTTTGGAAACAAACAGGTCGTTTTGTTTTTTTTTTTAGCGGAGGAAAAGGCAAAAACAAAACGAAAATCTCCATAAACAATGCGAAGGATTCTGACTTAGTATTAGCAGTTTAGACTTACTACGTTTTTGATATGCAAACCTCTACAACATGCCTTGACGGCAGAGTAGAGAGAAATTGCCATCTTTTGTACTTAGGGTTTAATGGAGTTGAACGCCTAAATCTGCATGGCTATGAGAGATGCCCCAGAGAAGAGCTAGAATAATTTCGATTACTAGATATTGGCACGCTGAGTCTTTGCCTTCGTTTTGTGCTGATCACGAGCGCGTGGCTCTTCTACGCGAAGAAATCGAAGTTCTCCCGTTGAGGCGCTGATCCTGATTAATTTGCGACTGCTCTTTGCACTGTGGTCGCCGGTAATTTCTGACAAGACTTTACTGCCAAACCATGTTCTTTAACGTGCACGAGATCCGACAGCACTCCGGCGCCTTGTGTATCGCATGCATTGAAACGCGGCCGCCGCGGGCAGATTCTAAACCGGGTCACCCGCCTTAGCAGCATGGAGACGAATACCTTTTTTATCAAGACACCTAATTTCAGACTTTTGTGCTGTGAGGAAGTGAGCTGAAGGCAGGTACCACGAATGTGCCAGGCTAAACACAACAAATGAGATTACCTATCTGGTGTGTTCGAAACAAAATATAGGAACGTGCTGCCACGAGTTTAAGAACGCGGCACTATAGAGCAAAACGACTTTTGCCCATCCAAGCTGCTTTATCCGCATGTAAGCCTTCTTGCGGAAAAATATTGTAGTTGCACTGGTGCTTTTCGAGAAGTCTATATTAAGCATATATGAAGTATGATCGCGCTGTCAGCTTATCAGTATACGAGATACCAGACAAAATATTCAACTTACACGTCTGCGCAGTATTGTAATGTGTACTCTCACAGAGTAAAATAACACAGTAAAAGTACATGACTGTCGATTACAGTTGTACACTGATTCAAACATTTCGAACATTTCGCCAGTGGCTTGATATCTCCAGGAACCTCCTGTATTTTAAAAGGCCGCTGGGGAATAATGCGTGTAGAATTCAAGTACTAATAATGAAGATATCAAGTAATGAAGATATCAAGAAATTGAAACAAATGACATGCATCAGGACTTTTTCTCAGTGTGGCTATGAATTGAAACAAATGAATCGATGATTTTCAGAGGTGAAGAAAAGCATTCACCTACTGCCTAAAAGAACGAATGGGGTTGTGTGTTTTCCACACCATTCACAGATACAAATTGAAGTTGAGACTATCGCAGCTCAGGCTTTTCAATCTTTTCAGTGCAGTTTTGCTCGACTCAAATTGCACGCAAGTGGTCATCATGTCGAAGAGGCGCTGAAAACCTAGTTCTGTCGGAGACTTTTGAGAAAAAGATTTGCAATGTAATGTCCGTGATGAGTAATAATAGAATGGCCATGGCTTCACCAAAATCATTATTCTAACGATCGATGGAAACGGTGAAGAATCGCAATACTCCGTTTCTTGCCGTGTATACTGCTTATCGGGTACGCAAAGGGACTGAGACGCAAGTAAGCGATAAGGTAGTGGAGTTAGTCCCGGAAAACACTAGCAACATGCAAGCAGCTACCGATGGTACTATTAGATTTTGCCCAAATGAAGCCCTTCCGATAGCTTGCTCACGACATAAATTTGCTAATGAATAATTTCTTGAATTTAGTCATTATGTGATGTTGATAATTTACGTGAATAACTCCTGGCTATTCTAAATCTGTCTTTCTTTTTTTTTTCCAAAATCTAAATTTCTCATGAAAGAAACTTAAAATAAAGGAATTTTTTTCAGGCCACTCACAATTTCCGGATTGTTCGCCTCCTTAGACGCACTAACTAGTAGCCTCAGGAAGTGGGGTGCAACAATTTGCCTACGATACTGAAGCATCATCATCCCTCTGACCATATCCCAGCTCCTTCAGTTACCCTCCATATAAAAAGCACTAGTGCCAGGTCGATGAAAATGATTTCTGCGAATTCCATAATCTCATCTGCCCACCTTATTTTATTCCGGTCCCTGCGACGCTACATTCAAATGTGCGAAGACTCAAAGCATTGACCATTGGTTTGCTTTAACGTTGTAAGGAAAGCTTTGTTGGTATGCAGAGAAGCAGACTTCAAGGCCCAATTTTATCACTTATCTGTAAAAACATCTCTTGGCAAGGCGCCATACAATTACATCCTTCCATTTTCCGTTTGCGGGAGACAGGCAGTAACCTTCAGACAGCAGCTTTTTACTGCGAAGTGCGCTATAAAATTTTTATTCTATTCGCAACGCGAGTTTTAAGACGCCCTACACTCCCTCACAGCCTTCCAGAAGCACTGCAATAAAGACCTCAGTTTACACGTAGCTTTAGATCAACATGCAGTTGGCAAAAGCTCACTGCAATGGGAAAATAAATATTTGCATTCATTTAAAGGCTCGTTGGGCCCATTATAAATCTAAGAAATATTTCAGCGCTATTACATATTTCTATAGAACAAGAGAAGTGTTTAATCAAGACACAAGCACAGGCTGTCGAATCTTTTGTATTGTGACAATGCATACATCTTTTTTAATGTCGCATAGTGGTGACGATGCCGATGGCTACAAGTGCGCAGACTGGAGATGCACTTTCATTAACACTTTGTTGGGCTGATTTGGGCCCACGCAAGAATTAAGCAATCGGAGGAGGCGATAGCAACAAGTGTGCTCACCGGTCGCCGACCTACGAACGCCTGTTGCAGTCAGCAGTTCTCAATTTAATATCGACGCAGGAACATGGAGAAAAGCCAGCTAAGCGATAGTGGAAAAGTCTGGAATAACACGGAATAAGTTATGCTCGCCTGAAATCATTGAAGACTAATTTCGGCGCAAATAATTAAGCTGCGTTTCACCACATCAAGCATGAACAAACAATGAAAAGAAAATTGTTCTGTTCTCTACAGTCAGACTGATAAGGCCGCATTCTGGCTGCTGTTAAAAACATCCAAATAATGATTTCAAATTTTCAGGCAATAAGATGAGACACAGGGCTGAAAAGAATGAGAATGACACAATCTGCGGTGGAAACTATCAACATCTAAACATTCTTGCAGGTAAAATAAAGGAAAAAAATATCAAAATAAGAAAGCAGCGATGACTGCAATTTTGCTCGCTTCTTAAAAATCGAAATAACGGCTTTAGTGGCTACTTGGTGCTGCTTAATACCCAGAAATGTGGCGCAACAAACAAAAACACAAGCGAAGAGAGGAGTGGTGAAGAGGAAGTGTGTTCAGATCCATATTACAGTTGGTAGTGTGCTCGTGTGTTGTGTCTCTTCGCTTGTGTTTGTGCTTGTTGCGCCACATTTCTGGGTATTAAAAGTCGAACTTGGCCGCAAATAAGCAGGTAGAAGGGGGGGGGGGGGGGGGGGGGGGGGTGCTAACGGCATTATTTTGGCAGCCGGTTTAATTTGGCTTGATTTTGGGGTTTAACATCCCAAAGCGACTCAGGCTATGAGAGACGACTTACGGAAGGACTCCGGACGTTTCCACCAGCTGGGGTTCTTACGTGCACTCACATCGCACAGCACACGGTCGTCTACTTTTAGCATCCACCAAAAAGTGGCTGCATCCTTAGGCATAGTAGTCGTGCGCCCTAAGAACTGCACCACCCCGGCGGGTTTTTGGCTGTCAGGGCTTTAGCTTAACACCTTCATTTCTCTTTACTTCTGATTACAAGTTCTAACGATGGCAACAGTTGTCCTTTCTTTTTTTAGAATTTTATATCTGCTTTGTCGCTTCTTGTTCGCTCGCATGTCCTTCGATACTGGTGGTATTCACCCCAACAGCATGTCTCCATTGTTAATTCAGCTCATCGCCCTGTGAAATGTGTATGCATTCGGTCAATAAAAAATAAATTTGAGTAAGTGCTTTTGTGTCCTCGGTAACTTTTACACTCTGCGTGGCTGTATGTAATAGCGCTGTTATATTTCGCAAAAAAAGACTAAAGAAGCATTTATAACAGAGAAATTCGAAAATATATATCTACACGCGTGCAATGCTATCCCCAAAAATAGATCTGACTCTTAGCGGTTACTGCAATTTCGGCAAAACATTTTAACAAACGGTTATTCCTGCATAAGAGCTGGATAAGCGAGCTTTTTGGACCAAGAAGAGATGACTGCGGACTTAGTGAAACCTGCTGATATCAGGTGTGACGTTCTCAGCCCAACCATGTTTATTACTCAGTGAAGGCATTAGATTTTGTCAGTTTGTCCTTCCACATGTTTGCAGGCCGAAATGCTTGCTTTTTCGAGTTGTAGATATGTATATAATATATCCTTTGGAGTGGCTCATCAAATGGTCAAAATTACCTACTTACGGACAGTCTTTGTCAAAAGTATACGGCCCAACAGGTTGGCTTCTAAGCTCTGTAATGTGGCTGCTGGGAGCAACACTGGAGTATGATTGTAAGCTAAAGGAAAATGACGGCAAAATTTGTCATCTACGAGATTTCAAAGGCTTGAGATGCTTTACGAGCCTTGTTACTGGGATGAGAATAAAAGTCTTTGGACAGTATACTTTTGCCAAAGACTGTACGTGCTTTGCAGAGGACGAGATCATCCTTCAACATGCATTTTCTGTGTTCTACGCAACTGATGAGAGGGATAATTTATTCTTGTAGAGCCGGGTGGCGGATAATCTGGCGCTTTGTTAGAAAGTCCGCTAAATTTCAGCACTGAGAATTGTTGCTCCCCTGCATTGCATGGTATAAAGCAAGGTTGTGTTCTAATATTACCAGATACGCATGCAGTCCTGCTCATTGTTCATAGACCGCTTTAATTGAAGGCGGCACATTTTTAGAAGCTCATCACAAAATGTCTATCGATAATCGTTTACAAGGCTTGCGAAGAGGACAGCGCGTTCTACTTTGCCTTAATACACTTCACTCTGATGAGTGGAGGTTTACTATATGTGTGTCCACAACCAGCGTGGGCTGGGGAGTTTTAGTCGAGTACAAAATAAAAAAAAATACATTTTCGGAGAAAGCAGGCGAAGGCTTAAGAGAAAACTCGGCGATCGCCGTCAGTAGTAGCTAGTGTGACGATAATATCTCAGCTACATATTGATTTCTTCCTTTTGTGATACGCCTGCAAGTGAATGCAAGCACCCTGCTTAAGTGATTTAGCAATTTAGAACGAAATAATTTTTCATGATCAAACCGTGATTGTGCAGTGTCATTAGAGAACTCGTGCTGGCGTACATCAGTATGCACTGTGTATGTTTGATGGGCCTGTGCAGCCGTTCGTGCACACTTTCGCGTGCGCGCAAGTTTCTCTTTTCAAGAAGCGAAGTGGGTGGAATTGGATGAATATTTCTGGAGATTCTGAGCGGGATAACTTTTATCGACCACAGATCCAGTGCACCTACAGCTTTGGATGATATATGAAGCTTTCGTATGCCAGACGGGCTCTGCAATTACCCCAAACTGTACCCTACGTCTCGTACTTAAGGTCCTATTAGAAAATATGGGGGCCCGAAATATGCCGGGGAATACAATGTAGCAGTCTTCGATGCGTGCACCTGCAGGCAGCGCACTTCTCGACTTCTGCTGAGCACGGTTGCGCGGCTGCACGGCTGCATGATAGAGTAAGGAATCTATGCTTCAGTTCCTTCTGGTGACAGGGTGATCATGAAGCCTATGACAATATTTAGAATTACCGTTTGGATTGACACTGGATTATTGCATTGATTCATATGCACTAAAGGTTTCTTTTTTCTGAGAGTGGCGACGGTCTGGCATTGACGAAAGATTGAGGTGCTCCACCCAAAGGAGAGCATGCTTTGCGACTCCTTTTCAGGAGTCAATACAACCTTCGAACAATACTAACAGCTTCAGTAGGCTTCGAGTAGGTGGCGCTTTCAGATGTTTCGCTCCAGAAAGTCGAAATATTTTGCTGTAGCTCAACATGTAAGCAACCTATTTCACTGTATTGGTGGGCATGAGGACGCGGTTCTGACCGGTGCAGCCAAGCTCAGGTAGTAAATAGAGGGTTTAGGTTGGTCAGTCATCACTCGAATGAGTACAATTTCTCTGAGGAACATGACTAGTTCGCCGTAGTATGAGGGGCGAAATCGTCAGTCACAGCTTTACACAGATAACTATGACACGAGCGGCAATACTACAGTTTTAGTAACGCGGTAATTAGAACCTCAATACTGAAATTTTGCCACAGTACACCTCGACATTTGTATTAGTTTTTAAAGGACTTAGGGCATCACTCTAGTTGCTACGGACTCAAAATCATGGCAAACATTGAAATGAGATTGGATATTTTGCTGATGCTTCCACAAAATGAAAGCGTCAACAATGACTATAGATGCGCAAAAGCAGAAGGTACTTGGACAATGCATTCATTTTTATGTCATGGCAGCCAGCTGCTCATTACGGCAAAATTGTCTCTGTATTCACCTAAGGTAAGACATGCTTTAAATACATTTTCTTGCCAATATATTCACATTGTATGCGGAAGAAGCGTCCGCATGGTTTTAAATGGGTAGATGATCAATTTTAACAGAGAGCCGCATTTCTTGCAGGCCTCCTCATGGTGGCATAAAGATCTCCTGGCTCTTAAGTTTAGTAGACCTCGGCCTTAGAGGAAGATCGCTAAGTTGAATATCGAAATTTTTATATTTCAGGAAATATTCATGCAGACGAGTTAACGAAGGAGCGCGGAATATAGCCTCACGCAGAGAGTGCCGCAGGGCAGCATGCTAAGCCTTCGACTGTGATGGCGAACTCGTCACGGACGCTGCCTTCTGGCTTACACTGTTCACTATAGGTCGATGATACCTGCGTTTGTGTCTCTGGCAAGATTACAAACTACATTCAGTATACATCGCAAGCTGGCATAGATGAGAACCCCAGTGGCTTTTGAAAGGTGCCGAGGAAACCTGCATAGGTTGGCTTCCATTCCTTCCTGCCATTGAAGAAAGGAGAACACAGATGGATGGCAGGTCGCGAAAAGCCTAAGTTCAAGTAAACTGCATGTATAGATATAAACTGTCTGCAGTGAACAATAAAAAATTCGAGGCCTAATATAACATTTTTAGGGCTACTGGGGAGGACCGTAAATAACGTAGGGATGTTGCGGCTGGCAATGCTAATTCGTGCAGTACACATACCAATAAAAGTAGCTGTGTTGCCGTCCTCAACACGGATGGTAGATGAGGTAGCGGATGTGAGGACATTTTTGAAGCGTCGGGGGAGCGAGGAACTGATGACAGAAATGTGGGCGCAGTGTCAGATGCCATTGGCTAATTTTTAAACGAGAGATAGATAATGCTCGCTCACATCAAAAAAGCCGCTTTGCGTTTCACTCGAAAGAATCTGACCGAGTTCCGACCATTCCTTAAGATCAACCTATTTTCAGCGTCTATTAAGCAGTACCATTTTCTGGGTGTAGTTCTTGGCCGACGACGCTCATGGCTCTCATGCACTCCTAATATAAAATCTATCGAAGACCAAATGAACACTGTTGTGAACATGATTCGCAGGCTTTCACCTACGTCTTGGGCGATTCTTCGCCATCTCTGATCACATTTTACAAAGCATTCAATGTAAAAGAATTGTGTTATCATCACCGTTTTTAGACTTTCTGTCACGAACTGCAGAGCAACACCCGAAACGATTGTTAGCTATGGGTCACAGTGTGTATTTGGGAGTTCCTCAAGCAACCTCCAGCGTTCTGGTAATTTCTGAGGCCAGGCTGGCTTTGTTTGATCTATTACAGAAAACAGAGACCTGCATGCATATGTTCCGTCTGATAACCCATCATGAAAGGCACCCATTAGCTTCCGCACTTCATGAACGAGATGGACGTCATATATATCAAGTGTTTCAACAACACTATCACCTTCTTCCAAGTCATGAATTTTGGAAAGAGAATATCCCCCACGACCTTTAGTTACCCCTACAGTACAGTTATGTGTTGAAGGAAAAATTGGCTTTTTCGGCAGTTGTGCCAATCATTTAGAAAGTTGTCCTCATAAATGCTTTTAAAAAGCCGGCACTTACAATCAGCCATGACTTTTTTATTGGAATGGTAAGTGCCCGTTTCCTTGATGAGGAATCAGGGCTCTGGGCTTGGTTCTTCGCAGAGGGAGCTGTGTGCATCAAGGATGTAATTCAGGCAATCTCTGTCCAATCTTATTTTAGTTTTACTCAGTTAGAGCAGGCTTCCTTAGAAAAGCACACCCATCTTCAAAATCAGCTTCGTTACTCAGTTTTATGCGTACAGCGTGGGAAGTACTCGGCGAGCGAACCTTCATTTGATCATTTACGATGTGCAGATATTTGTTCTCGTGAATCGTTTTGTAATACCATTAGCATGCATTAGAGCCTGCGAACTGTTCTCAGGTATGTAAACCTCTGCTTATAAGTTTTCCTCCTATAGTACAAGCAGTAGCGTAACCAACGTCTTTATTGACGAACAATTATTAAAATTTGCACACAGTACAACTGAGCCGGAGGCCCATTAAACGCTATATTCTCAACCAGCCTTATGTGTTGGTTTGGTTTATGGGGTTTAACGTCCCGAAGCGGCTCAGGCTATGAGAGACGCCGTAGTGGAGGGCTCTGGAAATTTCGACCCTCTGGGGGTTTTTAGCCAGCACTGATATCGCACAGCACACGTGAGCCTAGCTTTTCGCCTCCATGTTAAAGCGGCCGTCGCAGCCAGGATTCGATTCCGCATCCTAGGGCGCAATAGCCGAGTGCCGTAGACACTGCGCTACCCCGGCGGCGCTCAGTCAGCCTTATAAATTTATATGTGGTGCGGTTGCATTTTTGCCAGCCTGTGTCCGCCCTACGAAGCAAGGAACTCGCAGAAACCTCCAGACCAATGCCCAGAAGATCGTACACCTCTGATGACAGTAAACATGGTTTGATAAACCTGCCCTGCGTCCTGTGTCTCATCGCGCACAAGTGTCGGAATCAACTTCGTCAAAAACTCAACAAATACAGAAAGTAGCAGGTGGGTATCACTGTCCATTCAACGTTAAGCAACAAAAGAAAAGTAATGCAACGATGCCTTATTTACGTTGATGTGATGTTGGCGAAGTACGTCGCATCAATGCTTTGGGCATACGCTGCACGAACTTTGGACACAAACTGCTGACCAACGTTTCTGACGATACATCTGGACAAAATTTGTAAATAATTTATTAACTTGAGAAGTTCTTATGTTGGCTTTTCATTAAAAGAATGGTCCGAGATCATATTTTTTATGCAGGATGTGTCGTGTGTTCTTACCAGAGGCTCACACAAATTTAGCCTCATATCTTTTGTGGTCTCATCTTTCAGTCCACCGCATCAAAATCAAAACCACTTTGCCTAATCATCGTACTTGCGTTAATGATGTAATGATGCATAATAATAACAAGTTATTATATTAGCGACTTCTAAGCAAAGTTAGACTACTGTGCCCAAGGACGCGGGATCGAATCCCTGTTCCGGCGGCTGCATTTCGATGGAGGCGAAACGGAGTGGCGTCCGTGTGCTGGGCGATGTCAGTGTGCGTTAAAGAACCTCAAGTGGTTGAAATTTCCGGAGTCCTCCACTACGGCGTCTCTCATAGACTTAGTCGATTTGGGACGTTAAACCCACAAACCACAAACCAACCATATAATCAAAGTTAAGGATCGGCATTTTGGTTACTTATGCTTCTTTTTCGACAGAGTATTGAATTGCTTTGGAAGAGAATGAAGGCAGGTTTTTTGTATGGTATATATTTGTAACAAATCAGCGAACAAATTTAGAAACCAAAATATGCCTATGAAGCTGAATCATCATCGTTAGCCGGACTATACCCACTGAAGTTCGAAGGTTTGTTCGATGTCACTCCAATCAACCCGGCGCATGCCATTCCACGAATGCAGTAGCACTGAAATGAAGTTGAAAGATGTAGCAAATGGCAACGCTCATGTCACAGAAGTCCTTTTACCATGGACTCTAATTTCCACAAAATGTTTGATGAAAAGCAGCGCCGACTAAAGTCCTAAGTATTCTTTGATCAACCAAAACTAATTTTCTCGAGGAAGAAGTACACATATGATCTTGTAAGAAGAAGCGTTAATAAGACGCTCCGCAAGATTGCCATCCAGAACTAGCTACTGAAACAATTTATTTTCTTTATTATGAACCGATTTTCGTACCCTGCACTGTGAAAAAGACCCCCTTGCCTTATTTATTACACTAGCGCTACTGATGTCATTATCGGATGTAAAACACACTTAGCGTAAAACTTGACATGTTATAACTTCAAGCTTAGAATTTGATTTCTATGAGCCAGAGTAAAAATAGATAAAATGGAGGGTGGCTACATGATTGCTGTTAAAATACATGCAATATAGACGTATCGCTAAATGTGACCTAGCACAAACTCGTGATTTACATAGTAAATTGCCTTGTTATAAGCTGGGTGCGTTCTGAGCATTCAGATTAATCAACAAAATTCGATGTTAAGGTCAGTGATATATTAACCTATGTTGTGATCAAGCACTCAAACTCGTCTATTATCAGGGTTTTAAAAATCGGCTCACCCTCTCTTTCAGTTGCTTTTTGTCAGCACAGATATTACGCTCATTTGAGTGTTTTTGTGCACTCCTTACAATTGGCGCTGCTCGTTTTTGTCCCCTAGTGCTTATTCCATTTGTATTTAATTTTTAAGAGACATTCTGCAATCTGCTCTTAAATGTGCTGGCCTGTATTTGTAGCCATCGTGCTCTTCACTGCACGTTTAAGTCAGGTCAGCTCTATACCCAGTGTAAACTGAAGATTGTTGACTCTGACCTTTAAACATTGTTGTGGTGCATACACACGACAGAGACAGGTAATGATAAGATGCTTACAGTGCTCTTTGTGTACTTTTGTTCTTTGTCCCTGTCGTGGGTTTGCGTTCCAATAATTTTTTGATGTCGAAGGTGTCTGTTGAAAGTAAAATGCACAAGCTCGTCGACATTTAAGCGCTGAACGCAGGTATAATCCAGGCAGTGGAGTCAAATTTGAGCTCATTCGAAGCAACACCTCCATGCTCCCATGGGCTTTTAAAAATTTGCTTCGGCTTTCGGCTACTGTGGGCACAAACCACGATTTTAAAAGAGCATCCACCTGCTCGCGCGTTTGCACAGACAGTGGACGAATCTGTACTGTTTTGTTAAAGATATGTAAACGGCACTAAGGGTCGAAAAATATGTTGTTATTCTTTCTAGGCAGTTTATCCCACTCAAAGCCTTTGTAATAATCAGAATCAATC
Source organism: Amblyomma maculatum (assembly GCF_055883805.1). Taxonomy (NCBI): domain Eukaryota; kingdom Metazoa; phylum Arthropoda; class Arachnida; order Ixodida; family Ixodidae; genus Amblyomma; species Amblyomma maculatum. The sequence continues at coordinate 34,975,053 of NC_139348.1, forward strand.
CAGTGAGATCTTGAAAATGTCGCATGCTAAACACGTTCTTAAATGATCTCGAGCTGGATTGAAGATACTGGCTCCTGTCTAAATCCATACGTTCAGAAGGGTTCGGGTCAATAATCTCAGGCGCACGCGCTCACGGGGTAGCTGGTATAAAAGTAGGTTCCTTCTGCTCCTTCTTTCGGCGCGCTTGTCAACCGGGGATTGCGGTTTATGCGTACACGCCTTAAAATTTTCTTCGTCACATAGATCGTCCGTGCTCTCCAGGTTGTTAGTGGTTTTCTTTTTTTTTTATCGGTTTATTTCACCAGTACAACTAGAGGGATCTCCGGAAAAAAAAATACTTCTGCTGCTTGACGGGGCCTGGAGAACCTTTACAGAGTGTTACACAAAGCAGTGGCATCGGCGTGTAACAGAATTACTACTGGAGAATGATGCATGTAAAAAACAGAGAAAAATACACACTACAGGATACATAAAAGAATACACCCAATAAATGCAATAATTTGATGTAAACTATGCTGGTTTTCGGGTCACCTACTACAAGAATTAGAAGTATGTGTAAAACCATGTAGAAAATTCACCCAGACATGCTGACTGTTCCCGTGTACAGATTAAACAGATGTACATTCATAACAAGAAAAATGGACATATCAAATAATACGACACAACTGAAACTTTATAGACAAATGCATAATATTTGCTATGTAAATAAGTGTGCACCTACAAGATCAGAAGCAAAAAAAAAAAAAACTGCTATAAAAACTGCTCTGCGGCGATACAATCTAGTTTAAGCGCTTTTTGATAGCTGTTAGCCGCCGCCGCTTTTATTAATATGGTGTACAGTTTTCACGAGTTCCCTGTACAGCGCGTGCTACGCACCCATTCACGCTCATATATATATATATATATATATATATATATATATATATATATATATATATATATATATATATATATATATATATATATATATATATATATATATAACTTAGATAATCGCCGCAGACTTCCGCAGCCGTCGGTTCCTGCAAGCGCTACAAAAAGTGTCGAGAGACATTTCCAGTTCCCTTCACGTGGAAAACCACCACAGCTATACTCTCAGAGTCGCGCAAGCACATCTGGTGCGACGTATTGAGGTGAAAGCGTCTAAGCTCAAAATCTCGCGTCGGTGAGATTTGTCTGCGAAATGTCACCGAGATTACGCGAGTGACAGTTACTATCTCTTTCCTTTCCTGCAAACCAAATATAGAACAACGGTGAACTTTGATGCGTTCACCGTTTGAAGGAGCGCGCGATACCGTATGCTGCAGCAACTCTCAGCCTTTCGCGTTTCTGAACTGCATTTTCTGCAGCACTCTTAGAATTTTTCTTCTGGTCAACAACAATACCATTCGCCACTTCGCTTCTGAAATGCTTTCAAGCCATGAGTGATTGATACCTAAAATAGGCTGGAGATTACTGAGGCAAGCGTTGTGGAATGCTAGTAATATATATTCTGTCCTCTTCATCAGATTAAGTATTTCTGATCGCGTTGTTTTGTTTAAGTATTTAATTAAATCTGCACTTTTAACGCATACCTGCGTGTTGAGAATTCAATTAAAAATAAATTGATGAAACAGTGATCGACGGGGTTTACTTATTCGGCGTTTCAACTAGTGAAACTTGGTTGGCCTCAATGGCCTCGTGAAACACACAGATATCAAAAACTATTTTATTGCCGTCTGCTCGCGAGGCACGTGTGCGCACAGTGCGAAGCACTCAGGTTGGAATACGATGAGCGGGGGAGGCTTGAAGCGATCAGAGGCCCCTCCGCCTATGGTTCTTCACCGATGCTTTATACGGGGCTAAAATCTACGCTCGGCCCGGCCCTTTCCGCAAACATGGGAAGCAAGTAGTGTAAAAGGATGTGGTTCCTCTGCGACGCGCTAAGGACCGAAGTAAAGGCGTGCAGGTTCAGGGGTTCATTGCATCGAGCCGGCCGCTTAGGAGATAGCGCCGCGTCGATGATCCTCTTTAGCCATATGTGGAATGTCCATATGCATTTATTTCTTTTCTTGTGTGCATGGTGTCCGCTTGGCAGCAGTTGGCTGAGTCATTTATGACATCAGGCTGACGTCATGTCTAAAACATTTCTTAGCTGCCTTGGGATGTAGTCTGCTTACAGTCTGCATATTGGAGTGGGCGATGGCCCGTTAATGGCCAACCTGGTACGCCACCGCGGGCAGAAAAATGATCGAGAAACCATGGCCGAAGAGATCGGCCTTAAGTGGTGCCCAAGGTGGGCACTGAGCGATACCCGACAGCCGCCAAACGTGGTAGATGGCCGATGATGATTCAGCCGAGTATCCATGGCCGACCATGTCGGCTGCCGACCTGAAGCCGATGGTCCGCAATTGGTCGCGAATGGGCCAATTTTGCCTGGACAACCTTTATTTCCACTGCAGACCTGAAGTTCCTCTCTAAAATGCCGACGTCACAGTTACGTGGCTGACCCTGTCACCGAGCAGAAGCACACGTGGACGCTCCAATCGCAGATATTCGAACATCCCGCACTTTTTGACGACACTGCATCCGCCTCACGCGCATTCCTGCAGCGCGCCTACGTACTTTATTGACAATAACCATGATACTGGGGCTAGTGTGAAGGCTAAATGCTTTACTGAGGGAAGCACAGAAAATCCAACCTAGTGAGAGATTAACCATTTTACTACTTGCGCCATCTTTTGTGGTATCACCGTACCATTGCCATACCAGCTAGATTTTCCAGTGACCACAGCCTGCTGCAGCTAAAATTGCGAACATTGGAGCGGAAATATACGTGCTACTCACTTGACTTTTATTTCTTATACTTAGTTTTTATACTGATAGAAATTATCATCCGCTGACAGTCGTAAAGCAATGCGTACACTGGAGACACCTGTGTTTTTGGAAACAATATTTGTGTGCTCGCCTCGAAAGCTGAAGGAACTGTGCGCGGTTATGTGGTTGGCTGAGACTATTTACTTCTTTGCTCTCCTTCGGATTCTCGCGTTACCACCACGACAATGCCGATGATGGCTTTTTTTGCCACCAGGTGTGCTTAAGGCTGGCGAGTTAAACATTTCCCAATATAAACCCCCTAATTTGGAAAGTTACTGTTATGCTTCGAAGGTACATTGGGTTGAGCTACAAGGAAGAGCAACAAGGCGACATCATCCTACTCGTGAAAAGACGTAAAAGTCAGTAGACAAGGCCAATCATCGCTAGGACATAACTGCTTTTTTACAAAGGTCATGTCATGTCGACACAGCGCTGGCTCTTGAAGCGAAAATGTCGACGCGACTACAATGGCGCCGCTAGTTTCGCTTAGCTCCTCTTTTATAAATTCATTAGCACGTACGGCTAATCACGCAACAAAAAACAGTAAATTGGAAGTCGCATTTGTAAATTGCGTGCACTATTCGCAATTGCATTGCTTGTTTGTTCCCGTAGCTTGGATCATAATTGCTAACACAAAATGGATATGCATATCACTTGAGAGTGAGCTGCAAAAATTACCCACATTTCGTTTCTCCGCATATTCGGGACCCGGTGAGGATCCCACTTCGCCTATATTACATGCCAGGGCACTAAGAGACAAAACAGCAGTGTATCATAGAACAGTAGCTAAAATAAGGGGAGATATTTGGAAAAGTGAGCATGAAAAAATAAAAACACTTAGGCAATCTTTAAAACAGTAATAAATCTAATTGGCAACATGGCAATACAAAGCTCATATACTTTTCACGGCTAAATAGAATATATAGCGAAAAGCTCGAGGCCAAATTAATGCATGATGACACGGTATATCTTGTTTTATATTCGTCGCTTGCTTCATTTTCCTTATCTGTTGTGAGAGCTGTAGTATAAAATGCGGCGCATTTTCTCTGCAATCGCGTTCAAGACGAAGCCTGAATAACTCGACAAACTCCGAGATAATGCGTGTCCTACGGGTCTGTCTTGCGATATTCGTTGCATTTGCGGCACTAGTATGTGAAAAAGGTGTGCTTGCAGGTATGTTTGAGTTTTTCGAGCTGCCATTTATTAGGGAAGCGGAGTCCGTTTTGTGACATAGCCGATCCTCTCTACTCATGCTCCAATTCGTTGCTGCCTTTCACAACTTGATACCTTGTCGTCTTTCGTCTAATCTCTTCTCACTTCCGCGCCGATCAACTTTATCTCTATACCTTGTGAAGTATGCTAGTGAAGTTCATATTGTAACGTCGACTTGCGTCGTCTTCGGCCGTCGAGTGACCACTCCACTGGATACAATGCTGCCCGTATACACCGACGACGAAGATGAGCTTGACCTGGACATCGCTAGTTTTACCCAGCGTGCGGAAGAAGCACGGCAGCTGGCAAGGCAGCGCATATACCTACAACAGCAACTAGACGCTGACCGTTACAACAAGGGACGGCGCTTCGCTGCCTACGAGCCTGGAGACTATGTCTGGATTTGGACGCCCGTTCGTCATCGTGGGCTGTCTGAAAAATTGCTGCGCCGGTACTTCGGCCCATATCGTGTCCTCCGCCGCCTCAGCGACGTTACTTACGAAGTTGAATCCGCGACCCAAGATCCCGCAAGCCGCAGACGACGCAAGTTCACTGATGTTGTACACGTCGTCCGGATGAAACCCTACCACGATCGCCCCGCTGACTATTCTTGAGACTGATGGTGCCCCGTTTTGTGTTGTGGTATCCCACACCAACCTAGCATAACATCTGTCAGCTCATCGCATCAAGCAGCATTTGCAGCATCGAGGCGATGCTGCCAAGAAGGGGGGCAATGACACATGCCATTCATAGACGACGAAGATTTCAACCGGCGATTCGGAGAAGACGACGAAGCGAAACAGTGCTCCGCTTTCGTGCTGCCCTGACTGGCTGTTGGTGTCCTTCGGTGTCAGAGTGCCAGAGCGCCTTCTGTGTAACGTTACGTTACAATATTATCATATGATTATATATTATAAGATCATATTGAGGATTTCGACGGCAAATCACCGGGTCCGGATGGTCTGAGTGCTGTCTTCTACAAGTAGTTCAAGAATGACATGGCTATAGCCTTACAAACGGTATTCTCAGAATGCTTTGAGTGCACGGCTCTGCCGCTGTCGTTCGCCCATGCCCACACAATTTTAATACCCAAAGCAAGGATGAAGTTAACCTGCGTAATGTTGCAGGATATAGGCCCATCACGTTGACAAATATCAATAACAAATTTCTCATGAAGGTGTTCTCAAGAAGACTCCAATCAGTAATTAAGGATTTAGTCTGGCCCCATCAGACGTGCGGGATCAAGGACCTGACTATATATACAAATATTCATGTCGCTAGAAGTGCATTAGAACTTTGTGACAGTAATTTCCTCGGGTTTACCATGCTTCAGATTATCAAAGGCCTTCGCCAAATCAGAGCGCCGCACGAATTGCTTTTCCTTTTGATGAAGCATGTAGGTTAGGGCTCCATCATATGCGAAGGAATCAAACTGGCTTATATTAATTGCACCACAAACCTGATCATAAATTTGAGTTACCGGGACGTATAAAAGTTCTCTCTTCTGTTCGTGAAGGTTGCCCCCTTTCACCGTTGCTCTTCGCGTTATTTTTTTTCTTTTTTTTTTTTTGGGGGGGGGGGGGCGAGCCACTGTGTCGACAGGTTTCGCCGAGCGATGAGGTAAGGGGCTTGGGCCTACAGGCATGCGATGTCCGAGTACTGGCCTACGCAGAAATTGTAGGCTTTTATTTTTCTTTTTGCACGGGACAGGGAACGCATCGCAGCGATACTAAAAATAACATAACAATACTGTTACAAAAGCGGCAGCATGCTGAATTTATCTAAGTGTGTGGAATTGTTGTGGCATGGCTCGTGAGATAAGACACCAGCCGTTTTTGAGAAAGTCGAATGGTCTACCACACCGAACACTTATCTCGGAGTGTCACTTGACTGCTATCGAGAAAGCTGTTCGACCTAGACCAAAAAGGAAGTTGAGGTGAAAGAGTTGACTCGGTGGCGTGGCCGCAACTTGTCGGTATTCACACGGGCTGCAGTCTGTAATGTTTTTCTTGTTGCGAAAATTTGCGCATATTTTACAAGTCCTACATTGTATGCGGGGGAAATTCCGAAAATTTCATCTGCATTTTTGCAACTTTCGTGTGGGGAGGCAATTGGGAGCAAACGTCCTGAACAAGGATCTTTCGAAGAGTAGGGGACCTTGACCTTTGTCTTTGTATTTAAGGCAGATTGTGCTGCGCTTCATGTTTTTGCGCGAACAGCGACATCCCTTTCTTCATTATTTTGTCCAGTACATGCTGTCCAACGCCTTACCGGATTTAACCGTCTCATTAAGTGATGGCGTGTCAGTATATCCGAGAGGTGATAGCTGCTTATCGTTTTCTTGCCACGCGTTTCACTCGGTAGTATTTGCACACGGTAAAGGAAAAGCGCCTAACGTTGGACCTTATGGACATGGTCTTGCCAGACCCCATATACCGACCTATTTTCAAAGATACAGCTGGTCAAGATGTGTTGAATAGGGTGAGAAAAATGTGGGTCATGCCAGCAACCAAGACATTCTTCCATCTACACACTGGTATCCTACCTGCTAAAACTTGGTTATACGAAAAAGCTATTTATGTACCATTGGGGACAAATTGTATCCTGTGTAACAAAGCGGAAACATTTGAACACATTTTCATAGATTGTAATAACGCTATCTTTTTTGGGGGCATGTTACAGAGTACCATTAAGGAGAAGCTTCCTCTTACACCGCAAAGTATAAAGTTCTTTCCCCTTCACAACATTGAAGTACCATACGATGCCATATTCTTGTTGGGACTCAGTCTGTATGGCTGCTTGCTATGTATTATCGACATTGTGACCTTGGAGCGAGATCTGTGTATGAATACTTTGTTGAGAGTATTGTAAAAATCCTCGATGTTTTGAAAGATGCAGACTGTGGCGCTGAAACAGAGTTGGTGCTTAGGAAGCTAGCACAAATAAAACGATTCCATTTTTCACGGCCGGCAAACTGTCTGGCAACATGTAGATATATATGTGCTGTATATTTTGTAACTATGTACATTTCGCAATCAAGAAAAAAACGTCCTATCTGGGGTTTTAGGACACCAGTGTTCTAAACCGTGTTAGGCGAATGTGCATTCAGGTAGCCACAAAACCGTTCTTTTTCAGACTACACACAGCGACGCTGCCTGTCAAGGCATTTCTTCATGATAAGGAAATGTTTGTGCCTGGACGGTGAATTGCCGTTTGAGCAGCGGGCCCGATCGAAGTGAACATTGCTTTATTATCTGTCGAGATGCTATGTTCTTTTTGGACATTCTACAACGAACTCTTAAGTTCGTTGTAGTTCGTTGTAGAGCCACTAAGATCGTCCAAATCGGTGTTTCGTGAGCAGTTTGCTTTGGTGAGCAGGTATAGGCTGCTCGCGAAGAACCTCCAAACTGGCTGCCGTACCTTGATGCATATGTGCGCCTCCCTGAATTTTGATGTTTCGATGGTGGTGCAGTGTCGAGTTAGGGATATGGCGGGCTCGTAATAAGCAGCCCGGTAACTTCAAACATGAAAACATTTGAGCAATTGAAGATTTTCTTTTTTACCGAAGTTCTCCCATGCAATGAAGGAAACAAAAGTGGCAGAGGTGCAGTGGTTAGCGTAGTGGGCTGACGTGCAGTAGGTTCCTGGCTCGACCCCGGCGTGGACGATGCTTTTATTTCTCACCTACGTAATTTTATACAAATGAACTTTTTTTTAGCCTCCATCCGCATTTTTCTCAAAACGAAGGCCACCGATCACGTTCTACCCTCCCTATACCCTACAACTGCTAAAATCCGGTATGAATAGGTATCATATGTATGGTTCTTTCAATAGGCAGGGCTAAAACTGAAACCAGAATAATGCCACTTTGTCTACGAGGAGCTGCTATTCCTGGGCTATATTGTAAGCAAAGAAGGAGTTCTCCCACACTCGCTGAAAACAATTTCGATCGCCCAATTTCCACAGCCTGCGCAGATGTCTTGGGCTATGCGCTTACCACCGGCGATTTGTCAAGAGCTTTTCTCAAATCGCCTAACTGTTGACTCAACTTACAAAGGCTGGCGTACTTTTCAAATGTGATGCGCCACAAGCGGAAGCTTTCAATGAACTTAAGCGCCGCTTATTGACTGCTCCTGTGCTCGGGCACTCTGAAGAAAACGCCGAGACAAATACACACCGACGAAAGCAGCGTTGGCCAAGGCGCAGTTCTCGTTCAGAGAACTGAAGGACAACAAACGGCTATCGCGTACGCCAGCCGTTCGCTGTCTAAAGCCGAATCGAATTATTCGACGACTGAGAAAGAGTGCCGAGAACGACCGAGAAAGAGTGAAGGAATGCTTGGCCATTGTTTGGACGCTTCAGAAATTTCGGCCATATTTGTACGAGTGCCCATTCGATGTTATTATGGTCTACCAAACTTTATGCTGGTTGTCTTCACTGAAAGACCCCACCGGCCGTCTAGCACGTTGGTCGCTTAGACTACAAGAGTATGATATCCGAGTAACCCATCGCACAGGGAGCAAGAACTCAGGCGCAGACTTCTCGTGCGCGCCGCCTGACGTTCCGTTGTCTCCTGCCTCCAGCTCCGCCTTGTCTTCCTTGTTCATCGACAACACGCCTTCGGAACAGCGCAAAGACCAGTGGCTAACATCACTAACAGTCTTCTCCCAAACTCACCACTTTCGTCGGCCCCTCCTTCCCTTCGTCGTCAAGCGCAGAATTTCGCCCTTCGCGACCAGACGTCTCCTCTATCGACGCAACTATATGCCAGATGGTCATACGTTGCTGCTTGTGGTACCTCGCCCGCTGCGTAGTGATTTCTGCGAATCTTATCATTACGATCCCCAGTGTGGCCATGTGACTGTATTCAAGACTTGTGAACGGCTGCGACATCGCTTTCACTGGGGGGTATGTATACAACAATGCAAACACGGGGGCCAGTTGATTGATCATTCTGTGGAATACTACGCTACTTGATAGACAGAGAGAAATGGAAGACGACACACGAATGAAGCGCACATACCTACTGACGAAGGTATGTACACCTTCGTCAGTAGGTATGTGCGCTCGTGCATTGATTGCCAGCGTCGCAAGCCTTCTCCACCCATCGACCGGCTCCACTACAGCCTCTGCCGTGCACAGAACAACCATTTTATAGTGTCGGCATCGCTTTGTATGGACCTCTCACGTACACACCATTAGGGAATAGTTGAATCGTCATGGCCCTCGATCACCTTCCTCGCTACGTGCTAACAGCAGCATTTCAAGCCGCCACCGCACCCAATATCGCGTACTTTCTTCACTAGTTCATTCTGTCATTCGAATGTCAAACCATCCACCGTTCAGCCAGCGCTTACAACCCTCAAACCAACGGCATCACAGAGCGCTTCAATTGTATACCGGGTGACATGTTTTTAAAGCACATCTCCGATCACTCTGATTGGGAAAACATTATCCCATTGGTAACATATGCCTAAAACACCGCTGTTCAAGCAGCTACCTATGGCCGTAACTTTGTCTCTACTCGGCACCACCCTCCCCTACTGTCCTGACATCTATACCTTGCTTCCAGCAGCTGCCAGGCACGCTGAATAATGCCGCCAGCTCGCTCGTTCGCTTACTTCGGAAGAGCAAGGCCACAAGCAAGCGCACAGCGACAGCAGTCGCTCCCACAAAGTCTTTCCCGGTGCTGACGTATGACTCTGGGTCCCTTCACACCACCTAGTATGTCAGGAAAGTTTATCGCCAAGTAACACGGACACAATCTTGTAATACAACAGACTTCTGTCAATTACTTAGTTGAACCGCTAACCGCTTCCACCGACCTTCGCCGCCGTGGGCGTGAGATATTTCACGTCGACCGTTTGAAGCCCTATTATGATCCTGCTATCCTTTCGTCTCCTTGAGGCCACGATGGCTCCTCTATTCTGTGCGGCCAGACTGCAAAACACAAGTTACGTAGTGAAGACATTATGAGGATAGATGGCTGAGAGAAAGAAAGAGGAAGTGCTTTTAAGGACTAGCTGTCTACAAGCTAACCTGCCACCACTCCGGTTCTGACCGCTACCAGTACCTGAACTCCCGCTTAACAGAAAAAATATTTGTCATTTGTGAAGCTGAATTATCGACAAGAAAAAAAATGTAGAAAAATATTTCTGCATAAAACGCATCATAACTAAACTGCTTTAATAACAATGTCGGGCCGTTCGTTGTGAAATGAACCTTAGGCCATCAAAAGTGAACTTGACACAGTGGCATGCACAGTATTGTTACGCTGCTCATATGAACGACCAAATTTATTGTTTGTGACATGTGGCATTTTTTTAGTATAATGTCACTGTACAAGTCACAATACTCACGTGAGTACGCGTTGACTGGCCTTCACTGCGGCGCAACGTTTTATCCACATTTGTCAATCCGATGCAGAAGAACTGAAAAAACTGTTCCCATCCATCGTCAGCCTTGGCCAGAAGAATTGTTTCTGTTCCTAGAAGCAACTGCAAGGGAGAAAATACTCCGTTTGCATTTTTTAGTAGCTAGTGATTTTGCAAACAAGGCTGTTAATATAAATTAACATCTCGCGAAAACGTACGAAATACGAATCGGCTAACTCCCCATCTCCGAAATGCTATAAAGCTTCAAAAACGAAATTAAACAAGTGGGGAGCTTAAATACCAAGTATAACCTGATACTATCAGTATATCTAATCGTGGCAATTCTTACTAGTCATTCGCTACCACCTCCTCATCATGCGATATGGACACCGAAAATGACTTTCTTTTCTTTCTTTTATTTATTTTCAAAGGAGACGTCATTATATAAGACGCTCAAGTATCTTTAGCCACATGCTAGTCGTGGATCTCACAATTGATAGAAGTATATCTACTGACGGCTCAGGAAGAAAACAAAATACGTATTTACCTGTGCGGAATGAAACAACTACAATTCAAAACAATATTATACAAACGAAATCCCTATTACAAGACAAAAATAAGGCAAGGGAAAAAAAGGTGATTTTATATTCAGATTGCTACGCCACAGGTAGAGTATGCAAATAGTCACTTTATTCAGGCGCTTCTGTATGGAGTAAAAAATTATTCGGTGTTCTAAATATTCCTTTCTAACACGATTGCTTTAGACCACATCCTGTGGAAAATCCGATGTCGTAATCGTTGCCATCGTTGTGCGTGAATGATTATGGACATGAGTCTGGCTGGTGGTAGCTATCAGCTGTTATGGCCGAGCACTGATTGGTTTGTCGGGTAGTGCGACTTAACTAGACAATATGACAAAGTTTGGAGTTGCTGTCAACTCTGGTGCTGATTTGAAGTGGGAAGTATAGAGTACGAATCAACTTTCCAGTGCTCTTGAATTCCCAGTCAGGCACGCTATAGAGCTGGATTGGATGTTGGGTCATCGGTCCATCACGAGCCTACTCACCCCTTTTCTACTCTAGTAACAACGAAAAGACACGTGGTGACGTTTTTTCTACTATAGCACCAACTGCCATCCATTCTCTTACCACCACTTGAATTTCCTCTCCCTCTCGGCAACATTAGCTCTGTGCGGCCTACAGTTAACAGGAACACAGCTAGGTATCAGTTGTTACACGGCCGCTCTATTGAGGCGCTTCCATTGAGTGGCCATAGTTCTGGTCAGCTCCAGATGTTTATCGACCCTAGTTCCGCCATATTGGAAAAAAGTATTCCTTTTAATCATTCTTCACTCATAATCATTTCTACTAGCCCATCACTGTATTCCTTTCAAACTTAAACATGGTACAGTCATTTTGTTCCATTTAGGTCGTCATCTCCTGGTAGTCCAAATATACATTTTTTTCCTGCAGGCATTGACTTTCGTTTATGTTCACTTCTTTAGGTTTCGATTATAATGCGTGTTATTTCATCCTTACAAACCTCTAACCACGTGATATGTGTCTTATTGTAGCGATATGAAAAGCGTCTTTTTTCAGTACCCGTTGTCAGCTCGCACTACGTATCGTCTTTGTCCAGTTTGTTCGGTACAGGATTTAGCGAGTCGAAAGCAGCATGAATAACCACAATGCTATGTCGATTATCAATGACGACTTACATTGTCTGGCGACAGCAAAAGTGCACTATGCATTAATGTACTGTGCTTTCCTGTAAAAGTGTTCTGTGTGTTAGACTGCACTAACTACTGCCTCCAGTTTCCACTGAGTGAGGAATCTGTGACAAGGAAGTGTGTGACACCCAACAAAAACGGTGATTATGAGGCCGCGCACCACGAAACACAGACAGGAAGGGGGACAAGCGATCCCCCTTCCTGATGTCTTTCATGGTGCACTGCCTCATAATCAATGGCATACCAACTAACCCAATTATCCACTTTATTGAATAAAAACAAGCAGTTTGAACATAATGTTCGGGCATAAAAATAGCTTGCATTAATTAAACTACTTATGAGCAATGTTCTAAGGCCTCTGTAGAATACTGTACTGTTGTGTTACATCGATGCATTACTGATTCCAGTCAGCGACTTTGCAAATATGATGTTTCGATTGAAACTAGTTCTCGATGCTTTGCAAGGAGTTGGACTAGCAATCAAGTTGCCGCAATTTGTTTTTCTAATTAGCTCGTAATCCTGAACAACGAAGTAACGTTCATGGTGTAAGCAGCTGTTCTCACATTTCTCAGGCAGTTCATGCGACGTTGTCCACATAAAGTAAAGCCATTTAACTCCTCCAGAAAATGGATGCAAGCTTTGCAAGGAATGCCGAGTAGCGGTGGGCAGTCGAGCTACACCTACAGAAAAGCTGGATGCGCCAACTGTGCTGAAGTTGTATGACGCCAAAGCGTCGACTGAGCACCACACAGATGCAAGTATAAATGCCTGGCGGCACTGGTACTTAAATAGAATCAAGCAAGACTGTGGCACTTGATTTTTTATGGCTGATGCTGAAAAGAAATAACATATAATTAAACTTGAATAAAGGTTGCAAGGGGAGTATGGAGACTTCGTCCATTTCTATTGGGTGTTGCAAGTACTCTCGTTCTTGACTGGCTGGCACCTGCGTGTTGAAATGACCAAGGTATGCATACAGCCAAAAGCAAGATTTTTAGACTTGCGTTAGCAATCGAGGTATTAAGTGAAGGAAACGGCAGGACAGGAAGTGGCTCACATACATTACTTCAGCTGATGATGTACGTTCTTCATGAGACATTTGATTGATTGTTCTCAATCACAGTCCAAAAAGCCTCCACCTGAAAATCCCACCAATGAGCTTTGGGGATAAACTATAAGTCATTTTGTTGTCTTCCCCTGCCTGGCCAGAATTGCAGTCAAGAAATCTACAAAGGATAGGCCAAATCAAAGAAGAGCTCAATTCAAGGTGTTTGTTATTGATCAAACTGTGCTTTAGATCGAATTAGATGGACAACTTCTCTTCGTATCTACAACAATTATGCGCAAAAACTACGTGTAAATCCATGATATACAGTGACGTTTTAGCAACAATTTAACCGTGCCCTGAATCAAGAAACTCTATTGGTTATCCAGTATGAAAAGCTATATGCGTCAGCGCAATCAAAAATAATTCCAATTATGTTTTTCAAGGTGCCTAGTGAAAAGACATTTGGACATTTAAATTCAGTACTGTCAGAAAAGAACTTTCAGGCGGTTCAAATAGGCCGTCTTGGTCCGTTTGCAAGGAATTCGAAAAGGAATGTATGGGTTTTGGTGACTAGGTTATCCGCCCACATTTCTAATATACCTAGTGAGTGAGGCATTCAAATTAAATATAATATTGTTGACAGAGTTTTATTGCAGGATTTGGCGTCAAGGATGACATCATTGCAATTCGCGGGCCACGCTTCCGTTCTCGTAGTTTAGAGGCATTTTGCAAAGATGATGGTGTAACGCATACGGTTGCCATCCTCTAAGAGCTGCTAATGAGGAGCGAGAAAACTTACCTCTCAAGTCTAGCGCTGTTGTCATGATTCAATATCACCATGCACATAAGGACCGGGGTTAGCAGAATGAGGGCATACAATTACCAACAAGCGTTAGCCGTTTTAGGCCTCTTCATGGTTACCGGCAAAAATCCAAGATAGCATGCTCGGATAACTGGGCACTACGGAAATGAAGATTTCACTTGTCTAGGATCAAGCTTTCAATTCAGAATAAGAGACCAAGAAATAGTGTGACAAGCATCTTTTCGCAGCAAATAATTTAGTGTTGGGGATGTTGTGTTTATGCCTTGAATGCCTGGGCTTCCTGGGAACCCGACTAGTAAGTACAAAATGTTCGGAGCTTCACTCAGTGTAAATGAGGAGCTCCTGACTGATGTTTGCCAAGTGAATGGGATGACGAGAAAGACACGAGTCTATTCTACAACCACCCATGTCACAAAGTTGAAGAGGGTGGGAGGGACTTCTCTGCAGTCTTCTGATGAAGGGAGAAACGACGAAGAAAGTCTTCAAAGACGCTCCACCAGAATACGCCCAATGTACCAGTATCGGTACATTTATGTGCTCTGAACCGAGGCAGTTCATTTGTAAGGAGGAACCCAGAGTTGTCAAAATAGAAAACAAAGCAAGACCGGCTGCTTGCCGTGGAACACGGGAAAAGGAAAAGAGAAATAGAGGATAAGGAAAGGAGAAAGAAGGAACACGGAAAGATGGAAATTAGACGTGCGACTTGTGCTGGCATGGAGCTGTTTTAGCACTCGCAGTTATTAATGTGACGTTTGTTTAAAAGCCTCTTGGCATGACACTGAGAAACCCAACAGACTAGAAATTTTTGGGGAGCTCAATAAAATGGAAAATAGATAAAGCGCTTTTCACGAATTATTACATGATATGTGGGGGATCTTAAGCAACGATGACAGATGGCAACCTTCCATGACACGCGTTTAGATTTTGCATCTTTTCAGATAATTCGTGCACCCTTCCCTAGAAGTGAGGGTTACGCGAGGTCATGCAGCTGGTGATATGTAAAGCAACAAAAGCATTCCATACTTTTTTTCTGTACAGAATTCTAGCAGCTAATGTGAGAATTTTATCCGCCAACCTCTCAATCAGCGACCAAATGACCTTAAAAGTAAACATTGTGTCTGTTATCTTTAATTCAGCCTGACATCTCTCGCGGTAAAGGTCCCGGTCTGCGGAATATTAGCTGTCATTGGATTACGAGCAATAAAATTAGGTGCGGTTTAGCTTGTGGTTAAGCCTGAAGTTACGCGAGAGCAATCTGTATGGCTACGCTTAGGTTCGGCTTGAAAGTAAAGGCATGGCTTTTACATATAGTATAGTTTACTCTATGGTTTTAGCTTTATTTATGCTATAGGGGAATCATTTCACGTATGAGCACCCCTTGCCTCTCGTCGTTGACCATTCTCGTTTGAGTGTAGAAGACTTCTGGTGGTATGACATCGTCACTACACCGCCGTCACAACGTTCGAACGAGCGAACATTCTGTCCAAGCAACTCGCCTTCTTGTTCTTTTTCTTTTCCTTTTTCGGCTCAAAGTCAGTGCGACCACGGCCAAGGTGCGACCACAACGAAAGTGGGATCAAGACGAAGAGGCTGGCGTAGTGCACCTCTCGCTACAAAATCGAGGACATGCCTGTGGTAGGGTTTAGGTGGCAAGTGACACGGCACTGCGTTGTCGATTTTGTGACGCCACGAGACTACATGAATTGGCCGCGTTGGCAGGAGCTCGGAAACTCGGGCATCCTCTTTTAGTTGGGAGTGCGAGAGCGGAATGCAGCTCTCTAGGACACGAGTTCCTATTTAGAAACGCTTCCCCTGAACCACGAAAGCAGATTCGCGTGGCTAGGTTAATAACTTCGCTTTATCATATACTTTGTGATATTCTTGTAGCTTAAATCTGTGTACTACTAAGCTTGTGGGCTACAACGGAAGCACAAATTAAACTTAGGGATTAGGCAAGTGCCATAGTCAGAGGGGAGCCCTAACCGCTGTTGAGACATAAGCTTACAGGTGGACATTCGTGTTCCCTCATCCTTCTGAGTGCCGAGATGCTAATACTGCGACAGCTTCGTAAAGGACCAGCTTTATGCTGTTGTCCTAATTTTATATTGTTTTGTCTCCCTAAACTTGTCATTATATGCTGGTTTTGTATGTTCGTGAAACTAGACCATGAAGAAATACCGAAGGAAGGAAGGAAGGAAGGAAGGAAGGAAGGAAGGAAGGAAGGAAGGAAGGAAGGAAGGAAGGAAGGAAGGAAGGAAGGAAGGAAGGAAGGAAGGAAGGAAGGAAGGAAGGAAGGAAGGAAGGAAGGAAGGAAGGAAGGAAGGAAGGAAGGAAGGAAGGAAGGAAGGAAGGAAGGAAGGAAGGAAGGAAGGAAGGAAGGAAGGAAGGAAGGAAGGAAGGAAGGAAGGAAGGAAGGAAGGAAGGAAGGAAGGAAGGAAGGAAGGAAGGAAGGAAGGAAGGAAGGAAGGAAGGAAGGAAGGAAGGAAGGAAGGAAGGAAGGAAGGAAGGAAGGAAGGAAGGAAGGAAGGAAGGAAGGAAGGAAGGAAGGAAGGAAGGAAGGAAGGAAGGAAGGAAGGAAGGAAGGAAGGAAGGAAGGAAGGAAGGAAGGAAGGAAGGAAGGAAGGAAGGAAGGAAGGAAGGAAGGAAGGAAGGAAGGAAGGAAGGAAGGAAGGAAGGAAGGAAGGAAGGAAGGAAGGAAGGAAGGAAGGAAGGAAGGAAGGAAGGAAGGAAGGAAGGAAGGAAGGAAGGAAGGAAGGAAGGAAGGAAGGAAGGAAGGAAGGAAGGAAGGAAGGAAGGAAGGAAGGAAGGAAGGAAGGAAGGAAGGAAGGAAGGAAGGAAGGAAGGAAGGAAGGAAGGAAGGAAGGAAGGAAGGAAGGAAGGAAGGAAGGAAGGAAGGAAGGAAGGAAGGAAGGAAGGAAGGAAGTTTATTTCAATTATGGGAACATACTTTAGAGTGAAGGCAAAAGGCATACAAGCCTGACGAGTCCCATCCCCCTTAGTGCCCCTGGCGCAGTAACATAGCGTAACATGTGCAACAGTAATAAAACATGTGAAAGGAGCACACACGAATTACAAAGACAAATTACCATAGGCACATGAAAATATGATAACAGAAGTTTAAAAGACACTTTTAACATACATTAGAGATGTTTTCACCAGTGTAAGTTTATGAGGGTTCTGCTGAAAGCATGTCTGCAAATTTTTTTCCATAATAAGCGCTCATTTCTATATTTATAGATGAGATCTTTTATTCCTTTGGTGAAATTAAGAAGAACTGTTATCTGGTACAGCGTAGCTTGAGAGCCATAATGTTTTTCTTATTCTGGGTGGTCTGACAGAATAATTTCTTATCGGTAGTCTGGTAATAAGAGCGAGTTGGCGGGCTAGTAGGTTTTGCATATTTAAGGAACAGCGCAAAGGACGGGACACAGTGATACAAGAAAGCACAAACACAACGCGCCTTGTGTTTGTGCTTTCTTGTGTCTCTGTGTCCCGTCCTTTGCGCTGTTCCTTAAATAAGGTAGTCTGGTGTTGGACAGTGTGTATGATGTGTGGAAGTGTTCCTCTGTAAAACAAGTGGTGAGCACGACTGGCAAGCCGCAGTGTAATTAGTTTATAAATATTTAATATATTTAAGCTACCCCAATGTGGAACTGTGGTCTCTATATATGGAATACCAGAGATGACTGATTGCTTTTTTATTGTAATAGAAAGAGTGATTTCAAATTTGTGTCAGATGTGCTACCCCAAACCACAAGGCACTTATGAAGATGAGATTATACAAGCGCATAGTTGTTTTTTTAACCAGGTGGGAAGAATAGACCTAAATTTATTGATGATACCAATGGATCGTGCGAATTTCAACCGCACAAAGTTTATGTGGTCATTCAACAACAACTTTTCATTAAAAATGACTCCGAGGAAGCACACAGATTCAGCACGTTGGATGACATTATTTCGAAAGATAATACTTCGTTTCATGTCTGTGACTTTGTTTTTGGGTTTCAGTTCAGTCGTTCAGTCGCGTCCGACTCTTCGTGACCCTATGGACCATGTCACGCCACGCTTTCCGGTCTCTCACTATCTTCCTAACATCACATAACTTCATCTGCAGTGCCTCAAGGATGCCATCTAACCATCGCGTTCGCTGCCTACCCCTTCTCCGGCGACCCTCAACCTTTCCCAACATCAAATCTTTCTCCAGCGACTCCTCTATTCTCATCAGATGACCAAAGTAGCTGAGCTTTAACTTTAGAATTTGACCCTAGAATGAGCAGTCAGGGTTTATGGTCGACAACATCGACTGATTTGATCTTCTGGCAGTCCAAGGAACTCTCAAGAGTCTTCGCCAGCACCACAATTCAAACGCGTCAATTCTTCGGCGGTCAGCCTTTTTCACAGTCCAACTCTCGCATCCATACATCACAACTGGAAAGACCATAGCACGAGTTATACGGATCTTGGTTGGCAGACTAATGTCTCTGCTCTTTACTAGGCGGTCAAGGCTAACCATTGCTCTCTTTCCCAGAAGCAGGCGTCTCCTAATTTCATGACTGCAGTCTCCTTCCGAGGTAATCTTGGAGCCCAAGAAGAGAAAATCTGTCACAGCTTCCACTTCTTGTCCATTGATGCTCCAGGACTTGATAAGGTTTAAAGGTTACAAACTTTGTTTTGTTTACGTTTAACTCTAATCTATTAACATTTCACCAAAAAGAGAGCTCGTCCAGCCAAAGACTGCATTTCTTAACTATAGTTTCAATATGCTCCCCACTTAAAACACGTTTATGTCGTCGGCATATAGAATTATTTCAGGAGTGTTGGGTATGTTAATAATGTCACTCATATGCATCAAGAAGAAGAGTGACCCAAGAATGGAACCCTGCGGTACGCCAGTACGTATTAGGCCGTATTCCGAAGGAACACCATTAACAATAGTACATTGCTGTCTTGATTTTAGATAGCTAGAAATTATATGGAGGGGGGTACCACGTACTCCCTAAAACTGAAGTTTGCAAGTAATAAGTTGTGATGAACTCAATCAAATGCTTTCCTGAAGTCAAAGAACAAGCCGAGCGTAACCAATTTATTTTCAATAATATTCAGTAATGTGTCCTTTATATTTAATAAAGCAGACTGTTGATTTTTCTTTCTGAAAGCCATGCTGCAAATTTGTAATGATAGAGTATTTATCAACACATTTTTACCAAGCGAGTGTTAATAACTTCTTCAGCAACTTTCGCAAACACAGACAGGACAGATATTGGACGATAGTTGTTGGGATGATTTTGAGAACCTCCTTTGTGTATGACTGATATTCTTGCAATTTTCAGCTGTTGTGAGAAAATACCTTCTTTGAGCATTAAGTCACAAATATGTGACAAAGCGGGAGCTATTATTGTGCAAACTGCCATCACCGTTTGGGCTTTAATGCTATCTACTCCTGCAGCTGAGTTATCTTTCAAGTGCATGATATACTGCGCGATTTCTGATGCTGTTGTGGGGCTCAAATAAATTTTACGCTCTTGATAGTTGGTGAAAAAAGTTAACGGGTGGGGGTGGTGTGTTGTGAATTCGAACTATCGCCTACTGTCAGAAAGTGCTCATTGAACCTGTTCGAAAGTGCAAGACCTTTGTAGCTACGACCGCCGACAAGAATCTTATGGGGCACTGTTGTAGGTTTCCTGCTCAGTAAATTATTGTTCTTCAGATTTGTTCCGAGTGGCGATTGTTGTAAAAGGCCCTCTCGTAATATTCTTGGTTTGCTTTCTTAAGGTCAAAGTTCAGTTTGTTTCGTATTTTTTTAAACGTGTGTAGAACGGTTATGTCCTTGTTTTCTAAAATGCGGGAAAAGAGCTTATTTTTATGTAATATTCGTTTCTACAGTTCTTTCTTTATCCAAAGCCTTCTTAAATTTTACGTGGTTAACAAGTGGGAACGCTGCGCTGTACAATTTCTTCACCTTTAGTGATAAAAATATTGTAGGATTTATTAGTCATTTTCGTTGTATATACTTCTGACCAGTCGTCCTCAAATACAAGAGTGTGAAATATATAATTGTTTCAGCATTGATATTTCTACACTTGTTAGTGTGACTTACACCGGTAGTTTTTTTACGGTGAAGTAAAAGGATAAAAAAAGGAAGATGATCACTGAGGTCTCATGCAAAGAAACCAGAACGCACTTCAGGCTGAGGAAAATCTGTGAAACACAAATCAATAGTTGTTTGAGTACTTTGCGTTAAACGCGTGAGCACATTAATAACATTTATGCAACTGTAACTAAGCATCAGTTAAGGTAAAGTTCTAGCAGCAATACTGTCCCTTTCAGCATCAATATTAAAATCTCCTAGGGCAACAATGAACTTGCTCACCAACACCAGATCTTGTAGTGTAAATTTTCAATGTACGTCAAGAAGTTTTTTAAACTGCCTGATGGTGGCCAATACACCAACATAATTGTGATACCACACGAGTCCACGACCAGAATTTGAACATTTTTTCAATAAAGCCTGAAGTATCCCTTGCCTAAAATACAATGATACGCCACCTCATTTTTTGTTCTTTTTATAAAGCGAGACTTCAGAGTAGTCATCTATATTAACTATGTCTAAGCTGTTGGTGAACCAAGTTTCAGAAAAGGCTAAAACATCAAATTTGCTTTCAAGAAGATTTATGTATGTAGAGACCTCATTAACTTTGTTCCTTATAGACTCCGAGAATTAAGGCAAAACATGGAATAGAGTTCATCTTTTGAAGCAACCGGTTGTAAAAGTATTTTAAAATCATCGACACTATAATATATTTTATTGAAAGGGAGGCTTTAATGGCACATTTCCATTCTGTTCAGGAATCGAGGATTTACTTTAAACAAGTATCTTACTCAACTACTTCATTCTGAGTGGCATCAGTGGCGAGAGATAGTTGGCGTATCTTAGATAATTCAGCTTCACTAGTGATGCGCAATGCCAGACCACCGGGAGCCCTTTGAACAAACACTCTGCCGTCGTATTGTTATGAGAACTAATATCCCATCTCTTGAGCGCCTGTGCATGCCAACCAAAGCAGGCGCTTGTTCTGCGGTGTCAGATTATCATACAAGCTCACTTCGGGGCTTTTTTTGCGTCACATTATCATACAAGCCTACTCCTGAGCCAGTTCTCCGCTTTTGCTTTGCTTTTTCTTTCCAATTTTTGTTCGTTTTCCGCGAGGCAAAACGAATCAAAACCGGTCGCCCATGCTCACTATTTGATTGAAGGCGATGCAGGCCGTCCAGGTCTCCTTCCTTCCTTGAAGGAACACCAATGGTTGTTGCCAACTCATTCACTTTGGCAATTAAGTTCTCATTTTCTGGAAATTCAACACCATGAATGTCCAGGTTATTTCTCCGACCATATTGTTCTAGGTTATTGAGTTGTTCTTTGAGGCGCGAAACTTTTTTTTCTCTGGGTTGATTTTCCCACGCGCTCAATGCGAGCCGCTGTTGGAATTAGCCTGATCTTGCTTTGTCAGTCTATCCAGAACCTCATCATATTCGTCTGACATGTGCTGTATGGAAGCTTGGAGACCGCGCACTATTTCTTTTATTTCCAGTAGAGAGTCGAACTTTTCCACCAAGGGCATTATGATACGCAATTTTTCATGCATGGCCTTGACTTCGGTGGTAAAGTCCTGTTCGCGCGCTGAAGTCTGCCCAGTGGGAATGTGGCCGCTGCGTTCGTTTCCAGTTGTGCCTGTTCGGCACTTCCATTGACTTATACTGCCATCCCTTATTTTGGCCTTGTGAGCTTTCATTATTAACCCTGAACAATTACCGATGTTATAGCTGTTATCCATTTCAACTTAGTGACATTTGGCAGCAGCAGCAAGCATGCGAAACAAAACATAAAAGGCACCAAAAAGAGTAGAACCGTGACCTGAGACTCGTGCTCACTGTGTTGTTGCTGCTGCCAAGGTTCAAAGAACACCTTGGGTGGCTACAGGAAAACATCTTGGCAGATGGCGCTCACAGTAGTTCGCAGTCAGGCACGTCAGCAGTGCGGTTATCGGTTTTGTGATGACACGAGCTGATGCGTTGACGAAAATGCTGCGGAAAGTTTAAAGAGCAGACTATCGATGAGGGCTTGAAATACGTAATTGACAAGGGCAGTACTCTAAGGTAGCTGCTCCAAGGTATCTGCTCCAAGGCGACGGGGACCAAGTAAAAGACGGCTGCGTCCAGTACCTGAAGAACAGTGGAACCGTGACCTGAGAATCGTGTTCGCTGAGTCGGTTCATCGCAAGGTGCTCGTGTGCTGTGCAATGTCAGTGCACGTTAAAGAACCCAAAGTGGTCGAAATTTCCGGAGTCCTCCACTACAGCGTCTCTCACAGCCTGAGTCGCTTTGGGACGTTAAACCCCACAAACCAACCAACCTTCTTTCCTTCTTTTCACAATATATTGCGACGTCTTGCGGACAAATCGCGCGAGCGCATCTCGTACAATCTCGCAAACGCCAGAGGTGCCCTGGTTACACAACAAAAAGTGCCTGTTGTAAATGTTTAGAGCGCAGTGATGGCGTAGAAATAGCACAGCGCCCTCGTTTGTAATAGGACTGTGGTTTGCATCCCAGGGCCGGCCAACTCTCCACCGGATTGCAAAAATAAATCCTCGTGGCTATGGAATCCCACAAATCGGTCTGGAATGCGACCTGATCACGATGAACAACACCGCAAATACACTCCATCACCAGAACAGGATTTGGCCACAGCATCCTAATGAATAATCTAATAAACCCCCGTCCCTCAGCCCAAGAGAATGTAGAACACCTCACCACGGCGGTGATCAGACCTGTGATGCAGCGAAGGGTGCAAGACTGATCAATTGGCGGCGAAGTTGGTTCATAATGCTCACAAAGATGGAACCAACGATGAAAGGCGCAGGGCAAGAAGAGCAGGTACCCGCAATATACCGCTTGACTAACAGCTGATCTTTTACGAAAAATAAAAAGAAATAACAAATGAATATTTTCTCTACAGGGAACTGCTCCTACGAAAAAGAAAGAAGGTGACAAAAAAAAACGAAATTCTTTTTGGCTATTATAGCTGATGGAACTCATGCACGTTAGCTCATAGTTTGTTCTAGCCGCTCACAAGGCTGAGCTATGTACACGAAAGGGGTCCGCTGGCATCATGCTCTTACATGAGAATTTCTTGTAATTTAAGACTACTTTCTGCAAAGACCTTTCTTCTGTGACAATCGTCTTAAACGGGTAATCTAGCTTATGTGTCTGCAGTAAAGAACATGCGCATGGCATCCTGGTCCCTATTACTACTATTTTTCACGACGCTCCGAATTTAGCCGATTGAGAAGGCTCAATGCTTTGCATGGTTGTAAGTCTGGCTTCCTCAAGTTTTTCATAGTCTCGTTCGCTTTTAACTTCCACTAAGAAGGAAGAACCACAAACCCACCTTTGCCTGCTTGCAGAAGCTTTAGACAGTCCTATTCGAAGTGCATGGTTGAGTAATAGGCGCCGATCTTTGCCTCCATAATGTAGTCCAATCCATAGCACCATTAATATAAATTTATGAATTAGTATTAACGAATAAAAATATTATAAGCTGGATCAAAGTACCCCAAAATAAGGAGCGAGATGAGGGAACGACGCAAGGTGGTAAACGCGTCGTCGCAGACACCTAGCCGACTACATTGATCGGGAATTCGCCGCGCAGAAGGTCCTTTCATAGTTGACGGCTTGGGGAACTCAGCGAAGGCATGACGTTCAGCAGGATCAGAAAGCACGCCGTTCATTGAGACGGCGTTGCCTGAAATCGTGAATTTGCGGGCATCCAAGTGACACTCTTCAGTTCAGGTTGTAGCCCGGCTTAGTTAAGCATTTCAACAAGCTGTGCAAGCAGAGACGGTTGGTCTCAAAATTAGAAGAGGAGAAAATGTCATCTAATTAGCACAGATACGTTTTCTGCTTCAGACGATGTAAATCAAATTTCTCTTGCGACTCGAAAGTGGCCGGTGCATTATTAAGTTCGAAGGGCATGACGTTGATTAGTAGTAGCCACCAGGTCTCCCAAAAGCAGTTCTGGGGTGGCCCGCAAGCGCCAGGTAAGCTCCGAATATCCCGACCGTAAAACTAAAGAAAAGAGAATTCAGCTCATTGTAAGCAGCCGAGGGCGTCATCAGTGCGACGCCGCGGCTAAACGCCTGTGTGCAAGATGTTAAGGCGTCGATAATCTACGCGAAACTGTATACAGCCATCATGTTCCTTCCACAAAATGACAGGCGAGGCCCCCGGACTACTAGAAGATTGAATTACAGCCCGCTAGAGCATCCGCTTGATCATCAATAATGTCCTTCGGCCGCCAGCATGTAGCATGGGCGTTGACGCAGCGCTTCTGGGTACCGATGTCGATCTCACAGCTCATAGCAGACGTATGGCCCAGTCGGATTCAGAAATATCTAACGTGAACCGATACCTGTTCAGTAAGTGAAGAAGATGGACACGTTGATGTGGGGTGGTGCGGCCCGGGTTCGGGGGCCTAGGCTTCACCACAGTGGAACCATCAGGAGTCGAGATGACTGAGCAGAAGCAGCCAGGGAGGAGAGGCAAAGAGAGTTTTATACAATTTTTTACATGGTGGGATATTTACAGGTCAAGAGAGGAAACGGAGCTCTCTGTGGAGACAATTTCAACCGCTTAAATACAGTCTGTTGTCCCCACTTCCCTAGCTGGGGAAGCAATAAGGTTCAATCGGCACAGTACAATCACTGAGGCACAAGAGATCGCTGGAGGTGTCGCCCACTGTGAGGATGGTGCTCGAACCTCCTCTCACATCTTTCGGTGGTGAGGGCAAACTTCTCTATGTCGATGACGATCTTTTGCTGCTGGTGGAGATTCTGCACCAAGCCAAAACATCCCGCGAAGTCGCCCGCTCGCGGCGGTCATTTCACCCGCGTAATTCCAAGGAGGTCACCCGCTTGCCTCGAGAATTCGGCGAGGGGGGTCAGTGATGCACGGCGACGCGCCTCTTGCCCATTCAGCACAAGGATAGGTTCCCTGCTGTCACCGCCGTGGCGCCAAGGGGATTGAGGCCCGAAAGGCAGCTCGTCTCTATCCCGAAGGAGGGGAGGCGGGAAGGGTTCGTCGCCGCAGCTGGAAACAAAGGTCACTCAGCCGCCGTCGCCCCCGCCTCGCTGCCCTTGGCGGCAGTCACTCGCCGGCGTCCAGGTTTCCCGCTGTCGCCGCTGTGGTCGACAAGGGGGTTAATACCCGAAAGGCAGCCCGTCTCCGTCCCAAAGGGCGGGAAGGGTTGGCCACCGCAACCGGAAACAAAGCGTCACTCCGCTGTCGTCGCCGCCGCTTCGCTGCCTTTGGCGACGGTCGCTCGCCGGCGTCCCCTAGGTGCGCCTCCATTTTCAGCTGCTCGAGTCCGCGCATATTAGCCGGAACCCCGGTCACAACAGGGGCCAGACTTGCGTCGGCGGAACCAGAAAAGCCTTCGGCTGCAGCGGGAGCAGTAGGCACAGAGTAAAAGACTGAGCAGGAAGAGAGCCGGGGAGGTCAATGCAATGGTAACGAAAGATAACGTATTGATTAGCTGGACATAGTGTAGGCACTCACAAGGGAGAAAGGAGCAAAATATCAGAAAAAGGTTTGGTTTGGTTTACGGGGTTAACGTTCTAAATTGACAGGCTATGAGACATCTGATAACGTATTGATTAGCTGGACATAGTGTAGGCACTCACAAGGGAGAAAGGAGCAAAATATCAGAAAAAGGTTTGGTTTGGTTTACGGGGTTAACGTTCTAAATTGACAGGCTATGAGACATCTTAGTGGAGGGCTGCGGAATTTTCGACCACGTGTGGTTTAGCGTGCACTGACAACACACAGTACACGGGAGCCTACCTCTTCGCCTCCATCGAAAAGCGGCAGCCGCGGCTGGGATCCAATTCCGCATCCTTGGGCACAGTAGTCGAGAGCCCTAACCACTCTACTACCATGGCGGGGAGGATCATAAAATGTTTGAAGACCTGAATCATGCTGCAGCCCTCTTGGACAGTGAGCACAGCGGATGGTAAAAGCAGGCCGTGGCGCGATAAGAAAACGTAGGGGGGGGGGGGGGGCAATCACACTGGGCGCCAGATGAAGTCCTCGCCTTCAAAATACGGGCCCATGAGCCATGGTCTCGCGCAACGAGTGAAAAATCCTGTCTCCTAAAAACACTGGTTTATTCCGGATTGTTGTGGGCGCCACTGACAACAGCATCCCAAGCGGCAAGCTAACCAGGCGGACCGCCAGAAGACCCCGGCATGGGCGACCGCGCCAAGCAGAGCGAAATCGGGCGCCATTACCAGATGTAGAAATAAACAGTTTTGATTGTTATACCGGCTACGTCTACCACATGGAGGCAGCGGCGGGATAACCAACGCTGCATGACACCCAGAACGACAGCGAGCCCAACGTAAGCGGCCGCAGCGTCATGCCAGACGCAGCGCGAACGAAGAGCTCGCGAGCGGCACTCCGAGAATGACGTTCAACCCGCTCGCCGTGGACAAAGCTCGATTTCCGCAAGCCCGAAGATTGGACATGATGGCACCGCAGGTGGGAACGTTACCGACTCATCTCCGGTCTGGCAGGACAGGATGAGACGACGCAAATCAACACATTACTCTACGCCATGGGCGAAGAAGCGGAGGACGTGCTCGCTGCTTTGAAACTGACAGACGAACAGATGGCATCATACTTCGCCGTGGTGAGTGCTTTTGAAAAGGATTTTCTACCTCGAAAAAATATCATCTATGAGAGAGCGCGATTTAACTCTCGGAAACAAGAGCAGCATGAAAACGTCGACGCATTTGCGACTGAACTGTTCAAGATGGCCGAAATATTCGATTACGGAACTCTCAAAGACGAACTGATTCGGGACAGGCTCGTGGTCGGCTTGCGATACGTAAAGCTCAGTGAGAGCCTGCAGCTAGACGCAGAACTCACTCTCGAAAAAGCAATCACAGCTGCCCGCAATTAAGAAAGCGTGAAACTTCAACACAAGGAAATTCGCTCCATCGAACAGCCAGCTCTCGACAAGGGAGAAGTTCGCGGCCAGACAAACGTCAAAACTAGCCGGAACGAAGTGAAGGTGCCCTTCAAGTCGCGCCCTCAACGTGCACACAAGATGGGAGACGAACTCTGCAAGTGGTGTGGTGGTGTGCGTAACCACACGAAGACACAGTGTCCCGCGATAGACAAGACGTGCAACCAGTGGGGGAAAAAGGCCACTACGCCCGCGTCTGCATGTCTAAGCCGAAGGACGAGGCCTCGAGCATCCGACAACGACCAAAAGATCTCGGAGAGCTATATCTAGGCGAAATCAAAGTGGGAGTGAACACGCTGTGGAGGATTACTGCTACCGTAAACAACTTGCCTTTTACCATCAAGGTCGACACAGGCGCGGATGTGACTGCAATCGCACACAACCAGTACGACAGAACCGTCATGGGACCCATCAAGTCAACGCAACAGCTGTTGATAGGTCCAGGCCAGACAGCAATAGCCACTGTAGGCTACATCGATGCAACAGTCACCTGGTGCAACACTGAAGTCCAAGAAGCAGTCTTCATCATCAAAGGATTAAAAGAACCGCTGCTCAGTCGACCAGCTATAGAATCACTTGGGATTCTACAGCGCCCTCTTGAGCTAGAAGAAACCCTCGCACAATCAACAGATGTCCCCAATTTCTTGGCGTCATACCCAAAGCTAACGTCTGGCCTTGGAGTCATGAAGACTGAATACCGCATCAAAGTCAAAAAGGATGCTGAGCCAAACACAGTCAGTTATCCTAGGCGCGTGCCTCTTCCACCGCTTCCACTTGTGAAGAAAGAACTAGAAAGGATGGAAGACTTGGGAGTCGTCCAGAAGATCGACCGAGCAACCGAGTGGTGTTTTCCAAGGTTGTCGCACGAAAAAAGAACAATGAGCTGCGCATCTGCGTGGACTATGGTCAACTCAACCAACAAATAATACGCCAACGTGTGCTCATACCTACGGTGGACGAGTGTCTTGCAAAATTAGCAGGTCCAACAGTTTTCAGCCGCCTAGATGCACGAGCAGGGTACTGGCAGGTGCCACTGTCCAAGGACTCCCGCGAATACACAACCTTCATCACACCAGTTGGCAGGTTCCAGTTCCAGAGGCTTCCCTTCGGAATCTCCACAGCGCCAGAGTTTTACCAACAAAAAATAATCCGTGTGCTCGAAGGACTTGATGGTGTGAGTTGTCTACAAGATGACATCTTTGTCTCAGGGAAGAGATAACACAACACCAACCTACTGCTGGTGCTGAGGAAGCTGGAAGATGCAGACCCTCAACATCGACAAGTGCTCCTTTCGACAAACAGAAGTAACATTCTTAGGACACGTCGTAAACTCAACAGGAGTCAGCGCCGACCCGGAAAGGGTCAAGGCCATAGTCCAGCTCGACCCACCACGTGATGTGTCAGAAGTCAGGTCTTTGTTGGGCGCTGCAAACCACCTAGCGAAATTTCTTCCAGAGCTATCAGACTTTACGAAGCCTCTCATAGACTTGCTCCACCAAGACGCCGACTGGCACTTGGGCCCCGCTCAGCAGCAGAGTTTTGACAAACTCAAGCAAGCTTTAAGCAGGAAGCCGATTCTTACTCACTACGATGCTCAGTCGCCTCACAGTGTCTGTGGATGCTTCTTCATACGGTCTTGGGACAGTACTTCTACAGCAGTTGCACGAAAAGCTCCTACCTGTGGCATATGCATCACGCTCCCTTACGGATACAGAACAAAGATATGCCCAAATCGAAAAGGAGGCACTGGCAATCACATGGGCTTGCGAACATTTCCGCAAATACCTGCTGGGATCAACCTTTCACGTGTAAACTGACCACAAGCCGTTAATACCACTGCTGATGACTAACCGACTGGACGAGCTGAGTCCTCGCCTTCAATGTTTCAGGATGCTCCCTTTGGAGTACGACTACACCATGTCCCACACTCACGGCAAAAAGCTGCATACAGCTTAACTTTGTCCCGGAAGTCATCTAGGAAACCAGCAAACAAAGAACTCTCGAGTGTGCAGTGCGCGAATTTGAAGAATTAGCACTTGAACAGCTCCCTGCTTCAAACCAAATGCTGGACAGAATCAGGACAAGCATCCAGTCAGACGAAACACTTTACAGGGTGGCTACTTTGTGCACTACATCATGGCCAACTGTGCATAGGCTGTCACCTGACCTGAAAAGGTACGTCGAGGTGGCTAATTTCGCTTGTTGATGGTCTGCTATTCAGAGGCGACAGAATAATCATCCCGCCAGACATCAGAGCAGAGGTTCCGGAAAAACTCCATGCAGGCCACTTGGGTACAACGAGGTACCGAGCGAGGGCAAGAGAATGAATATGGTGGCCAGGCATAGGCAAGCACATTGAAGACTACGTGGAAAAGTGTCCAACTTGCAGAGAGCACAGAAAGCCAGAAACAGAACCCCTGCTTCTAACCCCATTGCCAGCACACCCTTGGGACACAGTCGGCATGGATCTCTTCACCATCATCATCAGCAGCAGCAGCCTGATTATACCCACTGCAGGGCGAAGGCCTCTCCCATATTTCTCCACTTAACCCGGTTTTGTGCTAGCTGCATCCACTTGACCCCTGCGAACTTCTTAATCTCATTCGCCCACCTAACTTTCTGCCGCCCCCTGCTACGCTTTCCTTCCCTTGGAATCCAGTTTGTTACCCTCAGCGACCATCGGTTATCCTCTCTTCGTACTACATGTCCTGCCCATGTCCATTTCTTCCTCGTAATTTCTACTAGAATGTCGGTAACTTGAGTTATTTCTCTGACCCACTCTACACTCTTTCTATCTCTTAATCTTACCCCTACCATTTTTCGTTCCATAGCCCTCTGGGTTGTCCTCAACTTAAGTAGAACTCTCTTGGTTAGCCTCCACGTTTCAGCCCCATAGGTGAGTACAGGCAAGATGCACCTGTTGTATACTTTCCTCTTGAGCGATACCGGTAAGCTAATAGTCATAATCTGCGAGTGCTTGCCAAATGCGCTCCATCCCAATCTTATTCTTCTTGTTATTTCCTTTTCATGGTCCGGATTTGCGGTTACTACCTGTCCTAAGTAGACATATTGTAGCATGCGTTGACGACAAAGAAGCGCAGAAGTGTGAGAGGAAGAAGTGTGCTAACCTCGAGCCTGAACTCTGACGCTGTTTGTAGAACCTTTGCCACGCCTTGGACCTCGGGCGCAACTGTAAAGGTCGCTGTTTACGCGACATCTGGTGGAGCTGCCGGGTACGATTTTCATGAGCCGGACGTCCCCTACAAGCCCAGGACGCACCCCTAAGGTGGAGACCCCAGTACACCAGAGCAGCCGCCGACTGCAAGGTCTGCCTCCCGAGTTTGGTCCTCTCCCTGACCACAGACCAACAAGGAGCGTTTCTCTCAGCGCGATGAATCCCCCGGTATTGACAACTCCTGTCCTGCTCAACCACCAGCGGGATCCACCACATTTCCACGGCCTGCCACATGAGGATGCTGAAGACTGGCTGGAGCAGTTCGACCGGGTGGCTGCCTTCAACGCCTGGAACGCTGACTCGAAGCTTCGCCATGTCTACTTCGCACTGGAGGATTCTGCTAGGACATGGTTCGAAAATCAAGAAGCCGGACTCCGAACGTGGGATACATTCAAGGCAGAATTCTTGCGTATGTTTACCAACACGCTTCGCAAGGAAAAAGCGCAGTTGCTTTTAAATAGCCGTATACAACATCCGAATGAAACTGTTACGGCCTACGCCGAAGAGATGAAGCGACTCTTTCGACGCGCGGACCCAACCATGTCGGAAGAGAAAAAAGTGCGCTTTTTGATGCAAGGTGTTAAAGAGCAGTTATTTGCAGGCCTGGTGCGAAGTCCACCAACAACTGTCGCCGAATTCATAAGTGAGGCGTCTACCATCGAGAAGGCACTTGACATGCGCGCCCGGCAATACCAGCGCACTACAGTGTCTATGAACGCCGCGAGTGCAGGTGAAGCCGGACAGTTTTCGTCAGAATCGCTGCGTGATACGATCCGGGCGATAGTCCGGGAAGAGGTGGCCAAATACCTGCGGATTCCTCCACAGCCACAGGTTGCCACAGTTTCCGATATCATCCGTGAGGAAGTACAACAGGCGCTGGGTGTTCCCGCACCCGTCACCGTGCACGCACCCGTCACCGGGCCCGCACCCGTCGCCGCGCCTGAACCCGTCGTAGCTACACCGCTGCCCCAGACCCTGAGCTACTCCGCGGTCACCAGCCGCTACCTGCCGCCTTCGACAGCATCCTACGAGCCTCGCGCACCGGTCGCCCATGTGTCTTCACGGCCGAGCGTACGCCGCCGAAGGACCGATATCTGGCGAACGCCCGATCACCAACCGTTGTGCTACCATTGCGGCGAAGCTGGACACCTGTGTCGCCGCTGCCCCTACAGGGAACTCGGCCTCCGTGGGTTTTCTTTTGATGCCCGTCGTCCGTTGCCTGGTCAGCAGCCACGCGAAATCGCAGAATACATTTCGCGTTCCAACACAGGCCCAAGCCGCCTCCGATCGCCGTCGCCTCGCCGTTACAGCTCTCCTGGACGCCAGGAGCAACTCCAAAGTCCCCATAGGGGAAACTAGATGCAGCAGCCTCTGGAGGTGCGGCTGCTACAGTGCGAAAATTTCAAGATCCTCCACAGACCCACGACAGTTCTTCACTGCAAACTACAGTTCGTTACATACGGCCACCAGCAGAATCGACGCCGCTACGAAACTCCGCTGATCCTCAACGTAACCACGACGCCGACAGTCGCCCCACCACTCCTTCAGAGCATCGAAGTCGAGACCGAACCCCACGAAGCTGTCGCCGCCCGACACAACAAACTGCCGACCT
The DNA here is from genome assembly GCF_055883805.1 of Amblyomma maculatum. NCBI lineage: Eukaryota > Metazoa > Arthropoda > Arachnida > Ixodida > Ixodidae > Amblyomma > Amblyomma maculatum. Next base: position 35,007,023 of record NC_139348.1, read on the forward strand.
GCAGATCTCCGTTGATGGCGTAGACGTCACTGCTCTAGTCGACACTGGCGCTGATTATTCAATTCTAAGTGCACACTTCGCCAAAGCTCTCAGAAAGGTCACAACATCATGGGGTGGCCCGCAAATACGCACAGCTGGCGGACATTTAATTATGCCCACGGGAGTGTGCACGTCGAGGATCACTGTACAAGGGCAAACTTTTCTGGCGACGTTCATCGTATTGGCTCAGTGTTCCCGTGACGTCATCCTCGGTATGGACTTTTTAACCGAAAATGGCGCCATTATCGATCTGCAGAATAAGTCCGTGAGATTTTCAGTTGAGAATGCTATCGAATCCAACAGCCTGCTCCCCGCTGCACTCCACATTATTGATGATCATGTTAGTGTGCCCCCACGTTCAAGCATTATGGTCTCCGTGGGTTCCCTCCCAATCCAAGATACAGAAGGCGTCGTCGAGACAAAACAGAAACTGCTTATTGAAAGAGGCATCGCCGTTGCCAGGGCAGTTGTTTTTGTTGAAAATGGCAAAGTTGATGTTCTTCTCACGAACTTCAGCAATGAACATCAACATCTGAACAGAGGGACAACCGTCGCATATCTCGACGCCATAACTGACACTAGTTATGAATGCAATTTCACCAGCGCTTCAGCAACAGAACCCTCCGACAACACTGAACCTCTGTACGATATAAACCCGGCCTTACCTCGAAAGTATCGAGAGAAACTACGGCACCTCCTCCGTCGCTACTCTAATGCATTTGCCAAATCATCACGCGTCGGTCGAACCCACCTTGCGAAGCACCGCGTCATTACAGACGAAACTGTTCGACCACTCCGCCAGTCGCCTTATCGAGTTTCCCCTAAAGAACGTACTGCCATCCGAGACCAAGTGAAGGAAATGCTCGATAACGATGTCATTCGCCCTTCCCGCAGCCCCTGGGCTGCACCTGTGGTACTTGTGAAGAAAAAAGATGGCACACTTCGTTTCTGCGTAGACTATCGCCGACTGAACAAAGTTACGAAAAAAGATGTTTACCCTTTGCCCAGAATAGATGACGCCTTAGATCGTCTGTGCAACACAAGATACTTCTCCTCCATGGATCTCAAGTCTGGATACTGGCAGATAGAGGTCGATGAAAGGGACCGCGAAAAGACTGCTTTCATTACACCTGACGGGCTATACGAATTCCAAGTCATGCCCTTCGGCCTTTGCTCCGCGCCCGCAACCTTTCAGAGACTCATGGACAGCGTTCTTGGAGATCTGAAGTGGACGACATGTCTTGTATACTTGGACGACGTAATTGTGTTTGCCCCGAATTTCGAGGAGCACCTCCGTCGCCTAGACGCAGTACTAGACGCCATCCAAACGTCGGGCCTCACTCTGAAAGCCGAAAAATGCCATTTTGCTTATGAAGAGCTGAAGTTTTCGGGCCATGTCGTGAACCAAGCGGGAGTTCTGCCGGATCCTGAAAAAACAGTTGCCATCGCCAATTTTCCGACGCCGCGGGACCAGAAAGAGGTGCGACGCTTTCTTGGACTATGTGCATATTATCAACGTTTCGTGAAAAACTTTCCTAAAATAGCCGCCCCCCTTACACTTCTTACTAAGGCTGATATGCCGTTCACATGGGGCGACCAGCAAATGGACGCATTTCAGGAGCTTCAACGTCGCCTGCAGTCACCTCCAGTTCTAGCACATTTCGATGAAACCGCAGACACCGAACTCCACACGGATGCAAGCAATGTCGGTTTGGGCGCTGTCCTAGTACAGATACGGAACAGTGAACAACGTGTGATCGCCTACGCTAGTCGGGCTTTGTCTAGGGCTGAGACAAACTACTCTGCCACTGAAAAGGAATGCCTGGCCATCGTGTGGTCTATTTCGAAGTTTCGACCATACCTGTACGGCAGACCCTTCAAAGTGGTGACCGACCATCACGCGCTTTGTTGGCTGACAAGCCTTAAAGATCCTTCTGCACGTCTCGCCAGGTGGAGCCTACAACTTCAAGAATACGACATCACTGTAACCTACAAGTCAGGTCGTAAGCATTTAGACGCTGACTGCCTGTCTCGTGCTCCTGTACAACCAGCTTCGGACGCCTCAGGTGACGACGACGCATTTCTGAGTGCAATTAGTTCAGACAATTTTGCCGATGCCCAACGGAATGATCCCGAACTTCGCCAGGTAATCGACTTTCTTCAAGGTGCCGGCAGCATGGTCCCTAGCCCTTTCCGTCGTACTTTGTCTTCTCTGTGTCTCCGTGATGGCGTTCTCGTCAAGAAGAATTTTACAGCCAACAGTCGCCAATACCTCCTCGTTGTACCAGCAAGCTTAAGGGATGAGATTTTTCAAGCCTGCCACGACGAACCCACATCCGGCCACCTGGGAGTCACTCGGACGATATCTAGAATTAAAGAACGGTATTACTGGCCTCGTTTGCCAAGCGATGTAACGCATTATGTTCGAAGTTGCCGTGACTGCCAACGTCGAAAGGTTCCGCCTCTGAGGCCAGCCGGTCTTTTAAAGCCCATTACGCCACCGTCCAGACCATTCCAGCTAATAGGGATGGACTTGCTCGGACCGTTCCCTACTTCCACCTGTGGGAACAGGTGTATTATAGTAGCTACTGACTACCTGACTCGCTACGCAGAAACCGCTGCTCTTCCTTGTGCTACCGCTTTTGAAGTTGCGAAATTTTTCGTTCTTCAAATTGTCCTGAGACATGGCGCACCAGAAGTACTCATTACTGACAGAGGAGCTGCATTTTCTGCAGAGCTCATCCAGCATATCCTTGTTCTTAGTCGCACCAATCATCGTCGCACGACTGCATACCACCCGCAAACAAACGGCCTGACAGAACGTTTGAACAAGACCATTGCCGATATGTTGTCAATGTATGTGGACGTCCATCACAAGACATGGGACGAAGTATTGCCGTACGTAACATTTGCATACAATACCGCCGTTCAGGAAACTACCAGCATGACTCCATTCAGCCTAGTTTACGGCCGACAAGTGACGACCACGCTCGACGCCATGCTGCCCCACATAGACGAAGGTCCAAATGATGATGTCGCCTCTTTTCTACAGCGTGCCGAAGAGGCCCGTCAACTTGCACGGGTGCGAATACAGCAGCAGCAAGGCCGAGATGCACAACGCTACAACCTGCGGCGGCGGACTGCAGACTATCTGCCAGGTGACCTTGTCTGGGTTTGGTACCCCATTCGACGACGCGGACTTAGCGAAAAACTCTTGCGCCGTTATTTCGGCCCCTACCGCGTTCTTCGACGCGTCAGTGAACTGGACTATGAAGTCGTTCCGCACGAGGAACCAGAGCCCCGGCGTCCCAAGCGTTCTGAAGTGGTCCACGTGGTCCGCTTGAAGCCTTTTCATGCCAGATAGCGGCCCCTTTTACTCTGTCCCTCTTTCAATATCGCATCGGGACGATGCTCTTCGCACGGGGGGGCTAATGTAGCATGCGTTGACGACAAAGAAGCGCAGAAGTGTGAGAGGAAGAAGTGTGCTAACCTCGAGCCTGAACTCTGACGCTGTTTGTAGAACCTTTGCCACGCCTTGGACCTCGGGCGCAACTGTAAAGGTCGCTGTTTACGCGACAATATTCGCCTACTACTTCCAGTATTTCGCTACTTAATGTAAACTGCTGTTCCTTCCCGAGGCTGTTGAACATTACCTTAGTCTTCTGCGTATTGATTTTCAAGCCTACCTTTCTACTTTTCCTGTCTAGGTCATCAATCATTACTTGCAGTTCATCCCCCGAGTTCCTTAGCAAGGCAATGTCACGCTGGAGGGGAGGGGATCTCTTCACGCTGGAGGGGAAAGAGTATGTTGTAGTAGTAGACTACTACTCCCGATTTTTCGAGCTAGAACAGCTGCCGAGGACAGCTACAAAAAACATAGCCCTAGTCTTGGAGCCAATATTTGCACGGTACGGTGTTCCACGGACAATACGCACAGACAACGAGCCGCAATTCACTTCCACAGAGTTCAAAGGACTAGTGCATCACTAGGGAGCCACACACACAACCTCAAGCCCTTACTACCCGCAGAGCAACGGTATGGCTGAGAGGGCTGTGCAGACAGCAAAGCAGCTTTTAAGGAAGTCTTCCAACATGCACGAAGCGCTGCTTGCCTACAGGACCACACCCAGCGTGGAAGGGTTTTCACCAGGAGAACTCTTAATGGGTCGTCGTCTGAACACCACAGTACCAACCACTTCGAAGCTGCTAGCCCGGAAGTGGGACGACAGCGAATTCAGACAAAATAATGAAGCCTACAGAGCTCGTGCAAAACGATCATACGACACCCGGCACAAGGTACGGAGCCGAGAGCGCTTGCCACCAGGCACAGCGGTGCGCATCCTTACTGGAGCTGCATCACACGGCGTGGTAACACAGCAAACATCAGAACCCAGGTCCTACGTTGTACAAACCGACAGAGGACAAGCACGACGTGCAGCAAGACACCTGCAACTGTTGCAGGACACGAGCACCACAAGAAGTGGACGTGTTTGTAAGCGAACAGAACGCCTGGACCTGTGAGATCAGACCTTTTAAGAAAGGGGGGTGTTGTGGGCGCCACTGACGACAGCGCCCAAAGCGGCAAGCTAACCAGGCGGACCGCCGGGAGACCCCGGCATTGGCGACCGCGCCAAGCAGAGCGAAAACGTGCGCCATTACCAGATGTAGAAATAAACAGTTTTGCTTGTTATACCGGATACGTCTACCACACGGATAAACATAAAAGCACTGAATAAAAAAAACATCAGGCGCTCCTGCGCTGAGAACATGCTGTTCATGCGCGCGACAATAGAACACCGAAGCGGGAAAGATGTCACGGCTTTACCGCGGCGAGACAGAACACACTGCAGAGCGAACAGGGCGAGCAATAGGGCCAAAGCGCTATCGGCGGCACAAGAAACATTGCTCCTAGCGTGACAGCAACTCACGCGAAACGCCTAGGCATTTCTGCAGGCGATCCTTCCATCTTCGTGTCGCCGGGCTTCTTTCCGTCGTCCGTGCACACCCCGCTGGCCCATGATGCTCACTGCCTGCCCTGCGCTGGCCTCCCCGCCGGGGCAATAAGGCCTCAAGCCTTCCTTCCGACGCGCTTATCTACGCGCTTATCGTCTTTCGTCGCTAAAATCCCGTATGATTATCTGATCGCTCATGCACACGATCGCGCTGCCCGCGCAATCACAATACAAAAAAAAACAGTGATGTTTAGCTCGTTCGTCGCCAATCTTCGGAGGGGCTGAAGCCTCTCCAAACGTGGTCATTCGGCAGTGAAGAAGCAGAAGACGATAATCTGATGATGGTCAGGAGGAGATATATATTTACAGAAGCAAAATAGTATACATAGGCAAAGTTACAGCAACAAGTCACACAGACAACTGTAACTTAAAAGAAAATGAAGACTCTCACACAGAGAAGTCACCTTACAGGCCCTTACTTTTCTACCGAGCGTTTCGGTTAAAGCCTAGGGGGTGTAAATACGTGCTAAGCACGGAGCCTCAATCTTGACTGTCGAACATGGTCCGAGGACCGCTTTTTGATACCAGACATCAACAAAGACCCAAGGGCGGTCACCTTAGGTGATCCGCCCCGAAAATGAAGCAGCCAATCAAATTATTTAAAAACATGCCACAACCCCAGTGGGTTGGGAACAATCTCGGACCCAGGTCCTTAATTACGTCAAATAAAAATACAACATTCAAAACACACACTCTTTCCACTCGCCGGTCCCCAAACCCTCTCACACGGCGTTGTCTTTCCTTCCCCTCCCCGGCGTGTTTGCGACGCGACCTTGCAGCTGACGCCTTCCTGGAAGAAACGCCGCGGGGGATCTGGGGACTAGGCCGCCCAGCCGTCCCGTTCGAGAAAAGGGGGAAAGGGGGGGGGGGGGGGGCAGCACCGTCCCAGAGAACTGTAGCGTCGCCGTTGCTCGCACCCGATGAGCCGCTGCATGGGGGCTAAGTGCCGCGCCTATTGTCGCCTTCTACAGGGCGTTTAGTGAGCGCTTGGGGCACGGCGAACGGCTTCGCTAGCGGGCTCTCTCTGCATCGATGTCTGGCGACACAGCGGGAAGCCGCCGGGCTGAGTCGCTGCTTGGGAGGCCAAGGTTCGCTCCTATTGTCGCCTTCTGCGGGACGTTTAGTGAGCGCTTGTGGCAGTGCAAAACGGCTTCATTATCGTGGTCTCTCTGCCCCGATGTTTCGCGACCCAGCGGGAGAGATCGCTGGGCGAGCCGGCCGTACAGTGTTTCGTAGAAGCGTGCTGCTGTTGTTCCCTGCCGATAAGGGCGCGTCTGCCGTCGTTTCCTCGCGACGCCTTTGGGGCAAATGGACGAAACAAACCAGGCCTCCCGCGAGCCGCGGCTAGCACCCGAGTAGAGGGGAGAAAAGGAGAAAAAAAAACGCTGGCTCCTTGACCTCGACGCGCGGAGGTTCGACCGCCAGCTTGACTCCACGCGCGAGTCGCTTTTCAGTGCGGCCTTACAAACACCTAAAGGGGCTGCGGAGCCCCACAAGGTGCAGATAGGCAAGAAACAGGTAAGAGGAGAGATCAGCATGGAGGGACTTCGCCATTGGCAGCCACAGTCAGCTTGCTAGCGCAGGAAGCAAATCATTCATCCATGCAGCGCTGCACGGGAGAAGCTCTAATGTTGCGCGAGAGCAGTTCATGACCGCATCATAAACTGAGAGGAAGTCCCAACCTAAAATGATGCCATGGGAGCATGACGAGAGAAAACGACAAGTTCTACGGTATATAATGAGCCGTTCATGACGACTCTGACTGTGCAAGCGGCCATATACAATACACGCTTGTCATCAGCGGTGAACAGCGAAAGGTGAGGTAAAAGCGTTGCCATTTTTCGTAACGTGCGGCGCAGTTTCTCACACGTCACAGGCACAGCAGTGCCAGTATCGACAAGGGCCATGACAGTTAGGCCCTTCACAACATCAACTACATCGCGGAGACGAGACGATACCTTACATTGGTCGACGCATTCTCAGTTCTTGCCTCACAAACTACGTTAACTAGTTTTTCTGGGGCATAATAGGATAGCGACGCAGCAGTGTACCGAGCAACGGCACGGTGATGAAGACTGACGGCGAGCAGACGGTTGGTGCCAGAGGTATCAAGGCCGTCGACCTAAGATAGACATGGCAGGATTTCAGGAGGCGCGCAGATGTAGAGCAGTGGCCCTGTGCGGTGGCGGCGACAGTGATGCACCACACGCATAACAAAACGGGGGGTTGTCATGGCTCATGAGTGCGCCAAGAGTCATGACGAAGAGGGTTCGCCGCGTGGCAGCGAAGGAGGCTGGCTGTGGTGCGGGGCTGAGCGATTAAACGTGACAATCAGGGGTCTCCTGGCTGTTTTTCTGCGTCATGGCTTTTCCCGCCGCTTATGTCGGGTTACTCGCTCGTACGAAGCAAGCCAAACCTCCACAAAGTGATCATCGCGTTCTTTGAAAGTGACCGCGTCTTCCTGTCTGACAACGCCGGGGCAAAAGACGGGCGTAAGTGAGAAAGCAGATGTTTGCCTCGCGTCAGTGTTCATAGTTGATTCAATGTTTAGGCTTCGGAGCTTCAGAAATCAAGACGAAGGTTCCACCGCGCACGCTGCAATAAGTTGTAATAGCGTTTGTGCTCAGAGAAGGTAGGCCAGGGAAGACCAGGTAAAGCTAGAAGTCCCAGCTTTGCCGTCAAAGCATTGATTTCGCGCCTTGCACTCGCGGTGTGACTGCAAGTCAGCAGTGTCCGTCTTCCTTTCTACAAAAATAATATTACGTGGGTGGTTATTATCAAGAGTTTTGTTGGGCGCTAAAAACTGCATCAAAAATCCACGAAACTACCGACTTACCTCCAACATGTTTTTCACTTTTGCTTGCACCATTTGATCACTTCGTGGCTCTACCATTGAGGATATGTCTGAAAATGGCAAGCATATTCAAAGCATAAGAAACCCGAAGTGGAATACTTGCTGCTTTTAAGCCCATATATAATTTTGTGACACACAAGATTATGCACAAAGTAATTATAAACTAACCATCCTCATTGAGAATCACGCATGAGAATGTCAGAATTGTAACGTCAAAGTGGTTCCTAAGTGGAGCCCAGTACCGTATTATTCCTCGATGAGGCAGTAAATACAATGCAGGAAGTAATTCACAGTAAATTTCAGACAGAACAAAGTATGGTCCTGGAAACCTCAATGTAAAATAGGTTGTAACAATTCTAGACAAATCAAGCGGCTTCTGAAAGCTCTAGACAAAAGGCTGCCTTAAAATGTTTTAGAGCAAAGAAATATATCAGCTTTTCTATGGTGGTATACCTTACAAAGCATGATCCATATCCTGGACGAAATACGAAGAGCGGTAGGTCTTAAAATTGGTGGTTATTGAAACATATTTAACGTTCCGCACTGTGCGAGGGCCGCAGCAGTTCACAGTAGGTAGCGATGCTCTTGAAGTAGAAGCATAGTCCAACACACGATTCAGACTGACCAACGCACATAGCGCTAACTTCCATCAATGGTCTATTTCGCAAACAAAAAGTCATTTTTTATAATGACGTATCACAATTTCACCATCACAGCATGCGTTAGCAGAGCTTCCCGGCCAGATACGCGAGCTCCTTCGGCAACAGCGCGAAAGCAGTACTACTAACGCAAGCTCTTGTGAAACGCAACTAGAAAAAACAGGCCATTACGCCAAACACCCTACCATGATTTGCAGAAAGAACGTAGGCAATTCGAGGTCAAATGAAGGAAATGTTTTGTGATGACGTTATTCTGTCATCAAATAGTCCCTGGGCGTCGCCCTGTTGTTCTTGTGAGAAAGATGGCGCTCTCTAATTCTGCGTCGATTACCAGCACTTCCTCAAAGTGACGAAGAACGGTGTCTACCCCTCCCTCGTATCGAGGACACGCTTAATTGGCTCTGCAACACCAAGCACTTCATATCCGTGGACCTAAAGAACGATTACTGGCAAATAGAGATCGATGAGGGAACTCGAGAGAAGACCTCATTCATCTCCCTGACGGCCACTTCGAGTTTAAGGTGATGACATTTGTCCTCTTTTTACGGATTACGAAAAAGCATTTGACTCAGTTGAAACCTCGGCGGTGATGCAGGCATTGCGAAATCAGGGGGTAGACGAGCCGTACGTGAAAGGTGCTGGAAGATATACAATATATACAGTGGCTGCACAGCAATCATAGTTCTACATAAAGAAAGTAACAAAATTCCCATAAAGAAAGGTGTTAGGCAAGGAGACACAATCTCCCCAGTACTATTCACAGCTTGCTTAGAGGAAGTATTCAGAGACTTGGAATGGGAGCAGTGAGGGATAAGGGTAGATGGAGAATACCTCAGTAATCTGCGATTTGCTGATGACATTGCCTTGCTAAGCAACTCGGGGGATGACCTGCAAATAATGATTGATGACCTAGACAGGAAAAGTAGAAAGGTAGGCTTGAAAATCAATATGCAGAAGACTAAGGTAATGTTCAACAGCCTCGGGAAGGAACAGCAGTTTACATTAGGTAGCGAAATACTGAAAGTAGTAGGCGAATATGTCTACATAGGACAGGTAGTAACCGCAGATCCGGACCACGAAAAGGAAATAACAAGAAGAATACGATTGGGATGGAGCGCATTTGGCAAGCACTCGCAGATTATGACTAGCAGCTACCGGTATCGCTCAAGAGGAAAGTATACAACAGTTGCATCTTGCCTGTACTCGCCTATGGGGCTGAAACGTGGAGACTAACCAAGAGAGTTCTACTTAAGTTGAGGACAACTCAGAGGGCTATGGAACGAAAAATGGTAGGGGTAACATTAAGAGATAGAAAGCGTGCAGAGTGGGTCAGAGAAATAACTCAAGTTACCGACATTCTAGTAGAAATTAAGAAGAAATGGACATGGGCAGGACATGTAGAGCATAGAGAGGATAACCGATGGTCGCTGAGGGTAACAAACTGGATTCCAAGGGAAGGAAAGCGTAGCAGGGGGCGGTGAGATTAGGAAGTTCTCAGGGGTCAAGTGGATGCAGCTAGCACAGAAATGGGTTAAGTGGAGAAATATGGGAGAGGCCTTCGCATTGCAGTGGGTATAATCAGGCTGATGATGATGATGATTTGTCCTCTGCTCCGCACCAGCGATGTTCCAGCGAGTAATGGATAATGTGGGAAGTGGTAAAATTGGCAGGTAAACATGGATGACGTCATTATCTTTTCATTATATTTTGAAGATCACCTGCAGTGGCATAAGGCAAGGCTGGACATAATCAAGACTTGCGGACACCCTAAGGTATGAAAACTGTCTCTGCCTGCCAAGAGGAGCTGTTTTTGGCCACATAATTACCAAAGACGGCCTAAACACTGACCTGCAGAAAGCAGCCGCCATCGCACAGTTCCCATAACCAAAAGACAAGAAAAATGTTCGCAGATTCCCTGGACTGGGTGCACAGTAGGATCGTGGCCATCTTCTCACGCATCTCCAAACCACTGGCGTTAATGACAAAGGGAGACAAGCGATTCAAGAGGGAGCCACAGAGGCCCAAGCGTTCAAGAAATTTCAGCATTGATTACACTTCCTGCCAGTAGAATTTATGTTGTCCGTTCCTTTTCGGAAGGTTCTTTAAACCCTTCCTGTTACGTAGTTCGGCGTAGAGAAGACCAGGAGGCGTACTTGAAGGTGATGTTGGTAGAGCATATATTTACAGCATGACATATATATATACAGAATAAAACTGGAACATGAAATGAATTTACAAAAAACAACACTGTGCGCTACTTTACTCTTCGGCCTAACTGGTTAGAGCCTAAGCAGAACAGCCACGTTACATGCCTACGCATGGAGCCTCAGCTCAGACTGGACTGAACTCTCTTGGATCACGTCTCATTTTACATATTCACAAAACAAAGAAATAGGGGCAGTCATTTTCAGAGGCCAGCCCCACACATCAACTGTCCAATAGGAAATACGGTATATGGGCACAGCCCCATGGGTTGGCCTCAGCCAACACAGGGACCCGCAATACAAATTACAACAAAGCACGGCGAAACTCTTTCCCTGGTGAGGGTGTCGAACCCTCTCCTCTCGCGAGACTTTCGTCCCACTTGTCTCCCGCACACCGCCGTCCCATCTACGCTGCCGCTGCTGGCTAAATCCTTTCCACCGTGCATTGCCCTGCGCCACCCGTGTTTACCACTACGAGCAACGACATGGAAAGGGGAAGAACAACCAGCCGCCATGCTGAAGGCCTGGCGCCGGATTAAAGGGGAGCTTCTGGCTTGCCCGCTCTGAGAACAATAACCGAGTCAAATTCTGAGTGCTTCTTCGGGCGCTCTTTGTCGCATCTGCAGACAGGATAAACGAGACTGCCTTTCGCACTGCTCAGTTGCAGTGTAAAAAAAAAAAAGGCTTAAAGGTCATTTGGGTGCTCGCTACTGGCCAGTACGAAGGTAGTCATACATGCGTGCACCCGGCAGCACGTTCCGCTGCGCCTGTCCCCATGAGTGACCTTCGGGCTAAAACGGTCCCGCAAATCCGGCGCCGACGGTCCGGCCGGCTTTCCCCACACGCGGCACGCTTGTAGAAGGGGGACCGCGTCCACAATACAAGGAGCAAACAGGCGGGTGGCGGCAGCATGCAGAGACTCGCCCCTACAAGTGATTATCCTCGGGCGCGGCCCTACACGCCCCTCCTAAGAGTATAACCGAGCTTGCTATCAGCTCGTTCGTACTAACTACTTCACAAGGGACGCACTACCTTCGCGGCAGCAATGTCATTCCTGCTGGGACGCCAATGTCTATAGGTCACCGCGACACACAGAGAAAAACTCATAAACGGAAATAAGCAAATCAGAAAGCACAACATTGGTGCATACTGTTGTCCAGGTCTGCTAAGCAGTCAGCAATATCACTCTGCAGGGAGTCCACATTCATGTACACAGGTGTACACATGAAGTCATATTGTTCATCGCGGCTGGCAAGTTCGCGCACACAACACTGACGACAACAGCTGAATATAAGCGTGCAGGACTCTCTTCTAGGGTTCCGACGTATCACACACACCTCGCCACGCACCGCATCGGCTGAGTGGGAACGTTCACGCCTGTCTAGGCTGGCATGGTGGCGCCGCTAGTACTGAGTCTCAGGTCAGTCTGAGGAGCCATGGATAGCGCATCTGCATTTCCATTCCCGATGACTTTTCTGTGTTTCACCGTTAGGTTGCAACGGTGGAGCGCCAGCTCCCACGTATCCAATTTTCCCCGTGTGAAGTGCACGTCGTTAGGCGGTTGTCAGGTTCGACATTGGCCTCAGCGCCCAAGAGCCCATACTCGAGTTTCTTTAAAGCGCAAATATTAGCGAACGCGTCGCTCTCCTTGGTCGACCACCTCGCCCTAGTCGCGCCGAAGCGATGACTTGCCAACACTATAGGCCTTTCATAGCCCTTTTCCGTCATCTGCGCCAAGCAAGTCCCAACAGCTGTTGCTGATGCATTAGTGAGCAGCCAGTATGACTCGGGAGGTTGCGGAGTGCACAACGCCACTGCTCTGCAGAGCGAGTCCTTCGGTTGTTTTAACGCGCGCTGCGCATAATCCGAACATGGGATCAAGTTGGAGACTCCTCGCTCTGTCAGTGCCGTTATTGGGCCAGCTATTTCAGTATGCTCAGGTACATTCTCCCCTGCATTTCTCAAGCTTTCTTTGTCGACCCGCACTGTTTGAAACGTATCACGCTGGCTAGACAATGAAACTGCATCTTCTCTCTCACTTGAATCAGTTTCCTCTCGTGGATTGTCGCTTTCAGTGCCTCGCTTACCTCGCATATCAGTGCCTCAGAATTCTGATTTCATACAGTTGACACTTCTGTAACCGGCCGACCACTGACTTGAGTACTCGTATTTGTGCGCGCCGCCTCACTGCTCTCATTTAGCAGTTGCCAGTCCTCTAACGACAGCAAACAGTTAACCTCATCGGTCAGTTCATCCGTAAGGGCACATACTATGCCTATTTTTTTATCTGCAACTGTTCCTGGCTTAGATATTCTGATAGGAATCGTCGCCAACTACGCCTGAATTGAGCTGCCGAAAGCCGACATTAGCTTCACTGTCCCTGATGGTTGCGTCAGCTCATGTGGTAGTATGCTCTCTCGTATTACGGTTATTTCACTACCTGTATCAAGAACTGCCTCTGTGCGAAAGTCTCCGTACACCAAGTCTACAAACTGAAGTTTTGATGAGGCTGCCTTCGAACTTTGGATCGGCACTTCAACTCTAGCAGTTAAACCCGTAATTTCGTTAACCACTGTATTTTTTACCTCTGTCTGATCGACCAGCGCGACCTTCTGCACCCTCTGCCCGTGCCCATTTTCTTGTTTCAGGCGCGGTTCACTTCCTGTTGCTTGCGGGCAATTCCTAGCAATGGGCCCCTGCCCATGGCGTAGGTGGCATTTTACTACGCGCTTGTCAGCATTAATCTGTTTTTAGCTCACTTGCTGTACTGGCATCGTAACCTGCTTTGTAGCCCGGCCTTTACCTTTTGCCTGCTCAAAGATTTGTAGTCTTTGATAGCTCTTTAGGCTTCAGCCAACTGTCTCTTTCGCGAAGGCGCACATATTCGATGCCTTCTGAGCTGAGACCTGCCTTTATTCGATCAGACACCATTAAGTCAGAAAACCTCTCTAGCCTGGATGTAGTATGCTAGGTACGTTTTCACGCGTGATGCTAACTGAGTCCATGTCCCCTCCTTCCTTTTTTCTGCTTTTTCAAATCTTTCCAGGTACTCAGTTGGGGTGAGTTTTAGCTCAGTTATAGCCGCTGCTTTCACAGCCTTATAGTCTGTGCATTCCGCTCCATCGAGGTTACAAAGCAAGTACCGGACTCGCTATGTCAGTGCCGGCATATTATTAAATGCACTCTGTTACTGTACGACACACTGAAAGTGACGAACAACTTCTCTACCTCATCAAACCACAGTGACACATCAATGGCGCATGGCATTTTCTAGACTTTCAGGACTTTCGCACACTGTGTTATTGAATCTGAGCCTATACTTCGCTCATCACTCCGTCCCGACCCAAGCGGTGACAGTCGACCACTCGACAGCCCAAGCTCCATCTGCTTTAAGGCTAGTCATTCCCGAGATTCAGTTTCACGCATTCGTAGCTCCATTTGCGTCTTTAACTCCATACGACGAATAGCCATCCTCTCCGTCTCCGCTCCTGTCGCGTCTAGTGACAACGCCTGCTTCTGGTCGCCGGCCCTACACCGCCCCCTGATCCTTGTACATTCGATGAAAACGCCGGCACAGATGCTCATACCAACGCAAACAGCCTCAGTCTAGACGTCATCCATGTTTCAGGAAAGAGATTAGGTTGAAAACGCAATCTGCGCTAGCCGATTCCTCTCGAAATTCGAACTACTTTACTCGACGACCAATAAAGGAATGTCCTGCACTATGTGCAAGTTCCAAGTTTCTCCCGTACCTATACGGTTGGCCATTCATGGAAGTGAGTGACCACCACACGCAATGCTGGAACGCGTTTGAAAGATGCTTCCTGCCGTCTTACTCAATGGAGCCTGCGTCTTCAAAAACTGGGCATCAATGTGGTCTACAATTCTGGCCGCAAGTTTCAACGCAGGCTGCTTATCATGAGCCATCAGCGACATGCCGCCGGAAGAAGACGCCGACACCTTCTCGGGACCGGTAAGCGGCAGCAGTTTCGTATAACGTCAGCGCTCAGATCTTGAATTAAAAAATTACCTGGAAGGAGAGATTCCTCATTCCCTGCAGTGTTCAAGAATCAGTTGTCCTTCGTCTGGCATGATGCCGTCCTTATGAAGACGAGCTGCTCACGCAACAAAAACGCACGTCATCTTGTGTCTCAAAAAGTTCATTCACTTCATTATATTCCGATGGGAACTTCGGCTGCCATTCCAAAGTATGGCTTCTCAGGTTTCCAAGCACGTTGCGTAGACTCCTAAAGAACTATTATTGGTCGCGGTGAGCCGCCTACGTTGAGCATTACGTGACAACGCGCTGTGAGCATCAGCAATGTCCACTCAGTCCCATATCAGCCGCGACCAAGCCCTTTGCACATATTGAGATGATCCTCCTCGGCCTCTTATCAAATTCATAAACGTGCAACAAGCGGGTCTCGCGGTGTTACTCGTTACACTGAAGAAAATTCCCTGCCAACTATTACTGCTGCGGAAGCCCGAACGTTTTCGTCGAACAGATAAAATTAAGGCACGGCTCATCAGAAGATTTCATCATATACAGAGCCAAAAATGTTTATGGTCGAGCGCCTCTACAAAACGATTGCGGACGTGAGTACCATGTATACATACAACCGACTGCAAAATAAGTCGGGGCACGCGACAGGTGGCACAGATCAGATAACACTGCAGTGCCGTGCTGTCTAAAGTTGCACTTCTGGTTTGATATACTAGTGCGCATGCGCTCCCTTTCATTCTCGCAACCTTGTTTTTTCCCTGGCTTGCAGCGTGCAAGCTATTTACTTACCGTGTTTGGCGCCAGGTATCGCTTTGTTCGTTTCCTACGCCACTCACATAGATCAGCAGGAGCATGACTAAGGGCGAAAGCGCGTTGCTTGTTTGGCCCTGATAAGAGAGAATTCACATAGCTGTGAGAATTCTCTGCTCGTTTTTTTTTAACATTGATGTAGCCTCCGAATCGAGCGGACGCGAATTATATCGAAAATATGTAAGTGGATATGAAGTCATGCTTGTCCACAAAAAAACCTGTCTGGGGCAACACCGGAGACGCTGTGGAACGCCAGTCGTGAATATTTGGAAGTTCCTATAGATATCTTAGCAAAACTACAAGCCGGGCTTGTTGGTTCATGGTTATTAAAAGTATTTGCAGCGCTAAAGGACGACCCAGAGAACAAGAAGCACAGGACGGCGCTACACTTTCAACAATACTTCATTTCATGCAAACACACAGAATATATGCAGCAGGTGATGGAAGATTAGCAGAAGAGCAGGAAGATTATAGCTCGTCTAAAGATAACGTCTATCACCTGGGGCCGAATTACGGGACTCGCTCTAACGTTTTACAGCGTGACGTCAAAATGGCGACGCCGTGACGCCTGGGCGAGACGACAACGCGTGACGAAAATCGGAATCAACCAATTATCGCCAGGGTGCCACCCCGGGCCGCTTATTTTCACGACAAGAGATTCATTCGCACGTCAAGGAGCCGTTTGCTAACTTTTTTATCGATAGCGCATGTGAATAAATTAACTAAGGCTTTATTTTTTCATGAAGCCGAATTTCAAGTTCAACGTCATCAAAGAAATTATAAAGTAGCTACAGTTTTGCAAATGAACGCTCTCGTGGGCAGCTTCTTTTGCCGCGAGGGCACGCTGGCAGAAGTAAACAAACCATGAAAATGGCGCTTTTCAGCAACACAGCTGATTCCACTGAAGTCAAGGTACTGTGTGATGGTCCTAAATGCGCGGAGAAATCATATCGAAAGCAGTGCAATCGGGGCTTTGTTTATGTTTCGTTAAGAAACAGAAACAAAAGAAAGATCGACCGCGGAGCACAGGCAAAATAAACTTTTATGTCTCCACGAACGTCTCACACACAAATGCTTCAGTTAAAACGAACACGGAGAAAAACAACACGGTTGAGCGTACACTACCAACCTCGCTCGTTTTCATTCGTTTTGTGCTGATGTCGCCTTCGCCTCCGCCTTTCGCTTTGGGTGCACTGTGGAGCCCAACCATCCTTCAGCGCCAACTTTGCAGCAGTTAGGTTCAGCAATTTGACGCACGCACTTGCTCACCGTCAGTTATAAGAGGCCGACTACTTGCGGCGACTTGAAATCCTCCGGAGGCAAAAAAAAAAAAAAGGATCGAAGAACGCATGACAGCCGCACCGACAGAGCAGTCGACTCTGAGCTTCATCACAGTTCATCGGCGCATTCTTCGAACCACCATTCCGCTTTCGCATTTTCAAGTCGAAATAGGCGTCGGAACAACTCGCCGAACAAGTAGAACGCATTCTCGCACACCGCCCTTCGTCGTTGCTTGCGCCGGCGTTGCCGCTTCAGCGCCGCAGCCATCCCTCCACCGCGGACTCCGCCGCCATTTTCGCTCTAAACATGCTCTACAACATTGTAGACCGTCTCATCGCGCTCTACAAAAATAGTCTAAAACCACGGGCATAATTAGGTGCGCGACGTCACCTGTTTTTTCGCCTCCGCGACGCAATCGCAGCATCCCGCGACGCAACTTTTCAAGGTGGCGACGGCGACCAATTAGGAGCGGGCGTTTTAGAGCGCTCTCAAATATAGATCGGCCTGTAATACGGCCCCTGCTGCATATATTCTGTGTGTTTGCATGAATTAAAGTCTTGTTGAAAGTGTAGCGCAGTCCTGGGTTTCTTTTTCTCTGTGTCGTCCTTTAACGCTGCAAATCCTTTTAATAATCCTTCAAGGTAACCTGGAATATGCGGTCGTGCTAAGCTAGGAGGATGCCGGGAATATGTCACAGACCATTTCCGCAGCCGATCACTTCACCGGCTACTAAATGTACGGGGGACACTGAAGACACAGCATCGATGCCATTTTTTTGTGTCGGTCATCGACTCATCGCTGCGTTTGCTTTTGTTCTTTCATGTCCAACCTATGAACACGCCGACACCCGCAAGCGTTATTTTTCCCTCGTCTACTAGCTTGTTATATTTAATGTGTGAGTGGCCTTGCTGACTTCGTCTCATCTGATGTTAAATCGACCTTTTCTGCTCAATTACTTTTTGTTGTCGGTGCGCTCGTTCTTATATTTTACACATACGATATATACACATGCGATATTTCAACATCACACGATATCATTGAATCAAAAATATAATCGAAGGAACGGTAAAAAAAATGTATGCGGGGCCAGTTTGTCACGAAGGCACATAAGATGTGCTATCAATTTAATCA
Organism: Amblyomma maculatum; assembly: GCF_055883805.1. Taxonomy (NCBI): domain Eukaryota; kingdom Metazoa; phylum Arthropoda; class Arachnida; order Ixodida; family Ixodidae; genus Amblyomma; species Amblyomma maculatum. The sequence continues at coordinate 35,025,016 of NC_139348.1, forward strand.
GGGAAAATTGAGCTGCGCACGCTTCGCCCTCGCCGGACCCCGCCGCGAACTGCGCGCATGGCGTAGTGAATCAACAAAGCGGCCTCTGGCGCCAAGTGCCCCATCCAATCAGCTCGTACTCTGGAAGCGAAGAAAAAGACCCTTCTGCGAGAATGAAATGAGCCGCAAGAGCATTGCTGTGTTACGAAACCAGGAGTGCAACGTCAGGAGGCGCGGCGATGCAGTTTTATCTGATCTTTGCAGACTGTCCTGTGCCCCGACTTATTCTGCTGCTGCCGGTTGTACGTTGTCGCTGAGCTAAACACAAGCTGCGGGCCGCCCTCCTGCTCTACGAGCTCTTCAGCTATAACACAGCCATCCAGGAGACAACGACGTCAACACATACAACACATACAACTTTCGGCGCAACGCTGCCGCACGTCAGAGACGAGAATAATTTAAGACATCGGCACCTACCTTCAGCGCATGAGGAAGTCCGACGTCTGGCCCGGCTGCACTCAAAGACTAGCTACGCACCGATACCTTCGATTGTTAGGCTGTGCTGCTGAGGCTGATATGGACTGTTCTTTGCTGTAGAGTGTTTTTCTTCTGTGTTGTTTCGTTCTCACTGCAGATGAGTGAAAACTGAGTTGACGTGCTATCCGACCTGGCTAGGTCTATAGGTGAAAAAGGCGCCAAGCGCCATAAAGGAGCTGTGAAAATTTCTGCTCGATATGACAAGCAAAATTGTGAATGTAATTTCAGAGTTTAAAAAAGAAGTAAGCAGTGTGACTTTGGCAAGCAATTCGGTGAGGTTAGAACCTGAATCGGTGACAAAAGTAAGAGCTTCATTAATGAGCACTTTGAGGAGTTCAAAGTCAAAGTCAAGAATTTTCGCGAAGTAATCACTCAAATGAAAAGCCGCACCACTGAAGGCGAACAGGAAACGTGCAAGTTAGATAAGGAATTCAAAGAAACCAAGAAGCAACACACTTAATTGAAACACTGTAGTAGAAGAAACAACCTTGGGGTGAAGTGTGTCCCAAGTAGTGAAAAATAGGACCTTAGAAAGATAACAGTCACGAGTGCATCATCTCTGCATGTTATCCTCCGTCCCGAGGATATTGATGCAATTCATCGGATCCAGACTAAAGGAAAGGGTCCAAAAACATTGTGACAAAAGTAAACTGTAGAACTGTGCGGGACGAAATGCTCCGTGCAGGAAAGAACAATAGGCTTTTAGCATCCAACATTGGTTTTGAAAATCATGTTCTGTGCCCAGACAACCGGACTTTACTCGGAAAAGCAATGAAAACCAAACGGGAAATGGACTGGAAGTTTGCATGAGCTTCAGAAGGCAAGATTTTAATGTGTAAGCTTGAAAATTGAAAAATCATATCACTTGCGAAGACTTCACCAAAATAATATAAAATCAGTTTTTCAGGTCCCACACCTCTATATCATAATATTGATATGATGTACAGAACTAGGGATGTAGACGAACCATGCATAAACAGAGACTTACCAGTATTTCATTGCAACACACGCAGCGTTAGAACATGAATCTGCTTACTGCATTTTTATAACTACACAAGAGCTCATTTCACGTTATCTAAATAAAGAGCGCGTATTGTTGCCAGGCTACTCAATGGAATCACGTCCACGTGACTCGCCTTATCGTGGCGGCGGTGTTGGTCTTTTTATAAAAGGTGCACTCATTTATAAGTTGCACTCCGCCACGATCTCGTCCCCTGATACTGAATCGCTCTTTGTACAACTGGAAGGGCGAAACATAGTAGGCGTGCTCTATCGCTCTCCAAATTCAAAACTTGTAGCCTTTTATCACCAGTCCGAGACAATACTTTCAGAGCTCGAAAAAAATAACGCTCCGGTAATAATCGCACGGGATTTTAACATCAATGGTAAGCACGATAACAATAAGGATATGTATTTATTGGAATCTTTTAAATTTCGAAAACTAATATCTCAGCCAACACGTGTAACAGAAACAACAGCAACAATTATTGATCACGCAATTACCAATATTGATAAAGGCATTTTAGATGGTGTCTACACGAACCCTATCTCAGATCACCTTCCAATTTTTGTTACTGTTGACAGTGTTTGAAATACCCAGCGTTGCACTACCAAAACTCTGACTAAAACTGACTATGATTTGCTGCGCACACTCATTACATTGCCAGACTTTGAAACCATTTACGACAATGATGTTAATGCTGAATTTCGTGGTTTAGTTATTATTCTGTGTTCACTGGTAACTAAGAGCACCCCGAAAATTCGACCGCATTCACATTCAGTTCCTATTTGCCCTTGCATGACGAAGAATACTTTAGACATCTTGAAGCAAAAAGACAACTCGTACCAAAAGTGGATACATAATACGGATAATGAATACGTAGGGGGTGTGTTTATTCAGTCCACGCAGAGGGATTCAGCTGCTCAGGATGAATTCGCAGCGGAGCGTCAGGCGTATCGTATCACGAAGACAACGACCAACTTCTTCGTCCTCGAGAGCGCCAGCACGCGATGCATGTCAGTGGCAATTGCTACTGACAACAATGCTGCAGATAACCAGCGCATGCGTAGATAGTCCCTCTTTCCTTCTTCCCCTCCTTTCTTTCCTTCTCTATATATTTCCGAGCCGGAAATAAAGCGTCGTCTTTTCGCTCTGTGAATCTGCCTGGTTTTCATCGCGTAGCTGCCGGCCTTCGGCGGGTAGAACGCAACAGTGGCGACGAGGATTCTGCTGCAGCAAGGAAACCAGCAATACGCCCAAGCACGATAGTCACGCAGAAGGAACCCACCGCCAAGGATCAGCCATGGCACACAGGCTACCGGAATTCGAAGACGAAAAAGATAAGTGGCAGCCGTACCTTGTCAAGGTTCAAGCTTATTTCGAAGCGAATGATCTGATAGACGATGCTAAGAAAAGAGCCCTGCTGGTAGCGGCGCTTGGAACAAGGACAATAGAAATTTTGAACGCGAAGATAGCACCGCGAAAGCCTAACGACCTTGCCTACAAAGAAGTTGTGGAGACGCTAAGCAGCTACTACGACCCGGTACCGAATGAAATCTCTGAAAGTTTCAAGTTCTTCCATCGCTGACAGAAGAAGGGGAATCTGTACATGCATTCATTGTGGCAATACGGCAGATGGCACACAATTGCAATTTTGGAACGATGCTAGACAGAATGATAAGGGACCGTATTGTGTGTGGTGTCAGATCCAAGAATCTGCAGAAGCAGCTGTTAGCGAAGAAAAATCTGAATCTCGAAGAAGCCGAGGCTCTTGCCCTCGCCGCAGAGAACTCTGAACGCGATTCGCAAGGGATTGTTACTGACCAAGAACACGCGAGATTGCTAAAGCTCTCTGGCCAATACGAATCGCGTACGAAGTCACAGGGCGTGCAACAATGCAAATGTTGCGGTAAGCATGGTCATAATACAAAGGCTTGTCGACTAATCAAGCGCAAATGTTTTAAGTGTGCACGGCCAGGGCATTTAGCGCGAATGTGTGCAGCAAATGAGACAAACAGGACGCTAGCACTAACAGCACAGACTCCAGAAACCGAAAAGACTGATAGTAGCGCGTCCCAAATCTAGTCCTTGACCACCACGCGCTCTCTTATACCCTCCATCAGAAAATCGTTTGCATGGAATGGCATCGAAATAATGATGGATATTGATACCGGCTCCACTGTTTGCGTCATTCCCAAAAGCATTTACCAAGTGCACTCCCATCAATGGCCGCAGCTGCAAAAGTCGGAAGTACAGCTTTCATGCTATCTCGGAAAGTTGCCACTCCTCGGTACACTGACCATGCCATTTTCCTATGAAGGTACCACAGTACAATGCAGTCTGAAGGTTTTAGACTGCAATGGCCCCAGTCTTTGCGGTTGGGACCTGCTGAAAAAATTGACAGACGAACGCATTCAGGTGCTGACCATGTATTCGAAGCCTTCCGTATCAAAGCAAGCCAGGGAGGACGTGCCGATGCTGCTCCTGCAAAACTGCGACCTGTTCACTGAAGGCGCTGGTCTCATGAAAGGTCCGCCAGCCCGACTGCACATCAAGGCCGGAGCAAACCCCAAGTTCTTTAAGGCAAGGAAAATTCCTTTTGCACTTCGTGATAAAGTGTCTAAAGAGCTTGACAGATTAGTCTCGGCTGGCATAATATCACCAGTTCCTCATTCTGAATGGGCAACGCCCATCGTGCCAGTCTTGAAGAAGGACGGAACAGTGCGCATTTGCGGGGACTTTAAGATTACACTAAACCCTGTGTGCGAGGTTGAGCAGTACCCCTTGCCTGTCATAGACGACATTTTTGCAAATCTATGTGGAGGAAAAAAATTCAGTACTTTAGACCTTCGCGATGCTTACAATCAGGTTGAGCTAGATGAAGACTCGCGGAAATTAGCAGTGATAAACACACACAAGGGGCTCTTTTGCTACAACAGGTTACCGTTTGGCATCGCTTCAGCGCCAGCGATATTCCAACGAAAGATTGAATCGGTGCTGCAAGAACTAAAAGGGACTCAGGCTTATCTAGACGATGTCCTGGTAGCCGAGAGCAGCGATGCTGATAATGCAAATCTGCAAGCGGTGCTACAGCGTTTCCGCGAGAACGGTATCAAACTTTGTTATGACAAGTGCAAGTTTGGCGAACAATCGGTGACGTATCTTGATCATCGTATTGATGTTGAAGGGCTACACCCCCTCGAGAAGCACGTGGATGCAATCAGGCTAGCCTCTTTACCGCGAAATGTTGCCGAGTTGCGATCCTTTGTGGGAATGGTTACATTTTACAAGTTTTTGCCAAATCTTTCCACTATGCTTGCACCCCTGTACAGCCTTCTTGAAAAAGGTGCAAAATGGGTTTGGCACGAAAAAGAAGACGCGGCATTTAAGAAGGCCAAGGATGCTTTGTGTTCAGCCCCAGTGCTAACGTACTTTAATCCGCAGCTGGAGTTGATGTTGGAATGCGATGCTTCACCTTACGGTGTCGATGCTGCCCTTTTCCACCGAATAAATGAAGACAGGCCAATTGGCTTCCGATTACGGACGCTCACCTCAGCTGAGAGAAACTACTCTCAAATTGAGCGAGAGGCTTTAGCCCTGGTGTTTGGCGTGACACGGTTTAGCGATTACCTGTTGGGCCGGGAGTTCACGCTTGTAACGGACCACCGCCCCTTATTAGGTCTACTCCGACAGGATCGTCAAACTTCTGTCATGGCTGCCGCCCGAATTCAGCGCTGGGCGCTTTTGCTAGGGGCATACAAGTAGAAGCTCATTTGTAAACCTGGAAAACAGATACTAATTTCTGACGCTCTAAGCCGTTTGCCTCAATCGCTGCAGGAGCCGCAAGCGGAAACAGAAGATCTGTCGGAAATGGTGCTTATAATCGACGAATGGGACCAACCAGCGGTCTCCCACCAAGAGATTCAAGCGCTCACAGCAGCTGACGGGCTTTTGAAAGAGATATGCAGGTACGTGACTAACGGATGGCCCTCCGTCGTAGAAGGTGACAGCAGGGAAGTGGCGGAATTCCGGAAAAGGAGACATGAGCTGTCTGTGGAGAAGGGGCTGTTGTACTGGGGGCATCGTGTGGTGATACCAAGTGCGGCGCGTGAGAAACAGTTGACAATGCTACACGAGTCTCATCAGGGTGCGTCAACCATGAAGACAAGGGCGAGGGCTAAGTTTTGGTGGCCCGGTTTAGATCAAGGTATTTGTAGATTGTCGAAGCTGTGTGCAGGCTTTGCCCATGCCCCCTAGGAATCATGTCAGCTGGCCGATTTAAAGAGAGATGTGGTCACGGCTGCATGCAGACTATGCAGGGCCTATTGGAAACAAAATGTTGTTGGTAATTGTCGATGCACACAGCAATTGGATAGAAGCCATTCCAGTATCTCGAGCAACCACTAAAGCCACTGCCGATTGCATGAGAACCTTGTTTAGCAGGTTTGGATTGCCCCGCACCATAGTTACCGACAACGGTACACCCTTTACTGGGTTAGAGTTTGCGGTGTTCCTACAGAAAAATGGAATCGAGCATATTCGTACCCCGCCTTATCACCCCCAGAGCAATGGTCTTGCGGAACGGGCCGTAAGAATAGTCATGGAGGGCTTGAAGAAAATGCCGGGCGTGGAGTTGACAACTGCTCTGGCGAGAATTCTTTGTAACTACAGAAATTCGCCAAAAGCTTCAGGCTCTACTCCGTCCGAACTTCTTCTGGGATACAGTTTGCGTACAAAATTAGATGTGTTTCCCTCCCAGGAACTACGAAATGCCCAAGCATTCAGAGACTGATTCCGCCAGTTGGTACTTCACCCCGGGAGACGCAGTCTGCGTGCGCAACTACGGCGTAGGAGAAAAGTGGACACCAGGCAAAGTGAAATCGACGAGTGGTGCCCATCTAGTCACTGTGGCTACTGAGGACGGAGTCGTTCGACGTCATGTCGACCAGATCCAAAAACGCTCATCAGACACCGACGGAAGTAGAGAAGTATCAAGTCCTGCAGAATCGCCTCCTGCGACCTTAGGGGCCCCGACAGACGAGGCTCGCGACCTTCCCGAAGGGCCTGTTCCTGAGCTACGCCGGTCCACAAGAACTAGAAAGCCAGTGGAGCGCTATGGCTATTAGGGGAAGGAAATGCTGCTAACAATGCTGCAGATAACCAGCGCATGCGTAGATAGTCCCTCTTTCCTTCTTACCCTCCTTTCTTTCCTTCTCTATAAATTTCCGAGCCGGAAATAAAGCGTCGTCTTTTCGCTCTGTGAATCTGCCTGGTTTTCATCGCGTAGCTGCCGGCCTTTGGCCGGTAGATCGCAACAGCAATAACGATGAAGATTACCACACTACAAATATTATTTGTTGGAATTCAAGCTACACCATAAACATCAGTATCATTGCTGAGGGCGTGCAAGAAAGTATTTTATTCAAGTCGTGTTAAGCAAGTGCAAGGCAATAATAAGCGACTGTGTAGTATAGTAAATGAAGCAACTCTAAACACTCGTAAATAAGCTATCCCGCCACCGGAACTCAACAAATCTGTGGTAGAGAAATGTAATCACTATTTCACGACTATAGGACCATCCCTAGCCAAACTGCTTCCTGGTCCGCGTAATGAACTCAGATTGCCATATTTCGTCCCTGAAACGTTTGTTTTACACGAAGTAAACATTGAAGAAATACAGTCCATAATTGCTGGCATGCCTGTTAATAAATCACCTGGCCTTGATGGCATCACAGCGAGGCTTATTAAAGAACATTTTGACATTCTATGTCGACTGTTTAATCACTCATTTCAGTCCTCAGTGTACCGATCATCATTGAAGACGGCGAGGATAGTACCAATTATTCAAGGATGGGGATATCTCAAACCCATCTAACTACAGGCCTATCTCGATTATTTCAGTCATAAATACTATTTTTGAAAACATTGTCGCTTATAGATACAAAATTTTCATTGATAAATATTATCTAGTGTGCCCTCAGCAACATGGTTTCCGTTCACACTACTCGACATCCTCCACCGTTTTATGTTTCGCTTAGAAAATAAATATGGCAATACAAGATAATAGGCTTGTTGCAGTTATCTTTTTTTGGCCTGAAAAAGGCTTTCGACACTGTTGCTCATACTATATTGCTGAATAAAGTAGGGTGCTATGGCATTCGAGGTAAGACATTTAAATTATTATCCAGTTACATTGGTAGCAGATGGCTGAGTCTTCAAGCCTATTGATAACTACAGTGGTTCCGCAGAGATCTGTGCGCGGGTCAATATTGTTCACTTCATATATAAATGACCTGTCTTCAAGCACCGAATCTGCTGAAATCCTTATGTACGCAGATGATACGTGTATTATAAGCACGGCTGATAATCTGGCGGAATTCGAGAGTCGCACCAATAATGAAATTGAAAAACTGGCAGCCTGGTTACATCCAGTAAGTTACCTGTTAACGCGAAAAAGACTAAATATATCATATTCCAACCTTGGCAAAAAACGTGCATTCCGTCAATAATTGCGAGCTGCAACAGACATGCGCATTTAAATACTTGGGCATTATATTTGACAAGAACTTGCACTGGCGTGAGCATATACGTTCTGTCTGCTCACGTCTAGCTGCCAGATGCTCCGCATTGCGGGAGTACTTCCGCATTCCGGGAGTACTTCGATACAAGTATTTTCGCGGATCCTCTATTCCGCACTCCTTTAATCCCACTCTACGTATTGTGCTTGGGGTTTCACCTATAAGACTTACTTAAACTCGATCTTAACCATTCAAAAGCGGGCTTTAAGAATTATCAGCTTTTCTAAGTATACTGATCCCTCAAAACCATCATTCGAAAAGCTTCCGATTTTGTCATTTTAACTTTTGCGCGATAAAAACATGCATGGTTCAATGCGTACATAATTTCGTAAGGTATATCTGTCCTTTTCATGCCTGTCAGTTTCACGTCTCCGATCGTATAAAGAGAAATTTATATCTAGGAAACTTCAATTTACCCCTGATAACAACATCTATGCGCAACGATTATTGGAATTTGTGGTTACTAAAGTTTGGAATGGGTTGCTGCTTCACATAAAACAACAATCTCATTTTTCTAAACATCGTAAGCATTACTACTCAACAAAGAACTCAACTGGGTTTACATCAAGTGTTTATTTTCAAAATTGTAGATTCTTCTGCATTACTATTCACAAGGTTCTCTACACAACTGTTAATCTTCCACGGCGCTCGACTACTGTTCCCAAGGACGCGGGATCGAATCCCGGCCTCGGCGGCCGCTTTTCGATGGAGGCGAAAAGCAAGGCGCCCGTGTGCTGTGCGATGTCAGTGCACGTTAAAGAACCCCAGGTGGTCGAAATTTCCGGAGTCCTCCACTACGGCGTCTCTCATAGCCTGAGTTGCTTTGAGACGTTAAACCCCACTAAACTAAACTAAACTAAACTAAACTATTTTTATGTTTTCCATGAAGTATTCTTTACCTAAACTGCACTTTTTTTAGCAGTGTCATTGGCACAGTGTACTGCACAAGTGTCATACTTGCAGACTGAATATATATTGATGTATTTGCATATACATTTATTTTATGTAACTTTGACTCGTGACAAGCACGTTCATTCCGTTCTTATTGATTTAATTAAGTGTAAACTTTTATTGAACATCGTGCCTGTTGAATACGTTTCTATACAATCGGACCTCAACTGGCCTCTAGCTAATGGTCCGAAAAGTGTTTGTGCATTTTTCTGAGAACTCTGAATAAAATGAATAAATCAATCAATCAGTCAACTAAAGGTAGGGTCCCACCGTGGAAACAGTTGGTCAAATGTGATCGGCAACAGTGTGTTCGCGTAGTGTTGCCGACCCTGTCACATCACTTCAACACGAACATTCGTTCTCACCTGCGGAATCCGATTCCAAGTTTGTAGAGATCTCTTCATATGATCTATCCCTGTGTTTACGCTGAAGATGCATTGGACACACCACGAGGGTGGCATCTCACGGATCATCTCAACAGTGCGCGCTTTTGGATAAAAACCGACAGCGGTTGTTTAGCAGTAGCAAGAGCTGCCATGGCAATACGCCCACTTTCCTGCCAAAACCAGCGCGGAGTCGTTGCTGGCTGTCGCGCCAAGTTCAAGCTACGAGACCAGCCGCCGCTGGTCAAACCATGGAAGACGCGACCAATCCTACATACCCATAAGATAGACACGTGGTGTCAAAGAAGCAAGGATCTTTTGGAACGCCACACTCGTGAGGATGCGCGCTAATTTGCACACAAGAATAGGACAGTGATCAAATGGTAACCCCGCAGTCTTCCACCGTTTGTGTCAGCGACACCATTCACGCTTTCTTGCGCGACACCGCACCGTAGCACGCAACAAAGTTATTAAAGGAAACATTTTTCAAATATTGTTTGCAAGCACGGAGAGCATTAAAGCGATCAGTCAACGTAAAGTGCATGCTTTCTTGGTTGTGTTGTTGCTGAAAGCTTCACTCGGCTGATGAACAAGGCAAAACACTGTTGAAAAACGTATTTTAGGTTTATTTTTCGTTGCCCAAGTCTTTCGTACCGAGGCAGCACCTGAAAAATTTTATATTTTGTTTGCCAGCTGTTTGTGGTGTGACGCAAGCTCTTTGGAAACAAGCTGGTTTGAAAAGATATTTACGGCTTGCTGGCGATCGTGTCTAGATAATTTCGCTGTTGTGTTCGCGAATTGTGACTCAGCCTTAATACGCGCGCTAAAGGCCCTTCAATTTCTAAAGCTCTAATGTTTATGTTTACGCTTTTGTGCTTATTTTGAGCAACCGCGACAGTCTTTTTTAAGTGGGAGTAATGCCATGGACAATTGTAATCTCCATGTGTTACTGTCACCAGCCGAGGCCTTAACACTTTGCTGGTAACGCGCGAAAATACGTAACGGCGGGAAGATTTTGTGCTCTTTATGCGCGCGGAGAGTCGCCGGGACGCCGCTTTGTCCCTTTGAGGCGCAAGAGATTTACTTCGGATGAGCACAGTCGAGCGTGACTGCTTGCACATTGCTCCAGATTGTTCTATTTTCCTTTGGCTCATTTGTCTGTATGTCTCTATGCCGACTTTAAATTGAGTGTTGCCGGATGCAACAGGCATTTGTAGTTTGACGACCAGCGAGCACTTTTGCTGCTTTCGGTGACAGCGAGTTGCTTAGTACCTTACGGCGCAAGTCGGCCCAATAAAGAACTGATCATAGCGCTACACCTGTCAGTTTGATTCCTACAGACTTGTCGCCACCACGTTACACTATTTATTTATTTATTTATTTATTTATTTATTTATTTATTTATTTATTTATTTATTTATTTATTTATTTATTTATTTATTTATTTATTTATTTATTTATTTATTTATTTATTTATTTATTTATTTATTTATTATCCTCAGGGTCCAACGGCATTATTGAGGTGAGTGGAGATATTCAAGAGATCAGTATATGCAGCAATGATAAAGAGATGAAAACACATAGAAATAGCCGCAAATAAAGACGGCAATATGCTCAGAATGCAGTGGGGATATATTAAAGCGCCCTTTTGGGGAGTAAAAGGCAAATATTGTCATAGTCACAAGAATACAAACATTCAACGGGAGAAATTTCTTTGCGAAATTCATTTTAATTTACCCTACAAACGATATTGTGAGGAACCTGATTCTAGGTGGCACAATTTCTAGGTATGAATGAATTATGAAAACATTTTGTGTCACAAATGGAACCCCAACTTCATAGCTGCGATTAATGCGGGCCGATATGTAATGTGGTCTTGTCAGTTATTTGTCTTCCAGAAAGCTGTTGTGGTAAATTTTATGAAAAAGGCATAATGACGCTACTGACCTGCGGTGAGGTAGAAGTAGGAGGGAAAAACTTGATTTCATGGCAGTTACACTACTTTTTTGGTGATTAAAAAGTATAAAATGACAGGCGGGGAGCGATTCTGCGCTGCTTTCAAATCGGAAACAAATGAATCAATGCCGGTGCTTCAAACAGATACTAAATATTCGAATTTCAGCACATCGAAGTTTTATAAAGTAACAATTTGTTGGTTTGTGGGGTTTAACGTCCCAAAGCGACTCAGGCTATGAGAGACGCTATAAAGCAACAATTCTTATGAAGTGAATGAACGAGACAAAGTTCTGCGAAAATACCCAAGCATGCGCTTGACGTTATTTATATATGGACACAAGCTATAGTCGACGACGAAGCGGAGACAATCAGTGGCTAGTTGGCGTAGACGATGAAGTGGTTGCTGGTTGGCGCAGACAACGAAGTTGGTTGCCTGGAACCGCGCATAGACCGCTGCTCGGACCGCTCTCGGGCTTCGGCAGTCTTCTAGGCTCAAGGCGCTGCCTGGACGTTTGGCGCAATGCCCGTTACGGTCTGGTGGAGGTGTTGGGTACGCTTTCCTACGCTTACACGCTTCACGACGGATCTGACTCCGGTCCACCAGCGACTCAGTCGCCGGCCTCCGCGGACAGTCGCCTGAGGTTGGGCCCCCTTCCTCCCCTACGAGGATCACGCAGCCACAACTCTCGAGCCACCTGGACATGGCCACTGATCCCAGGCTCTCAGCTCCGATCCATTGCCACCCGCCGCGAACACCACCATCTTTTCGCGGCGACGTCTTCGAAGACGCTGAGGATTGGCTGGCTACCTTCGAGCGAGTGGCTCGGTACAACGGCTGAAGTGACGAGTGAAAGCTCAATAATGTTTACTTCGCCCTAGAAGAGTCTGCGCGTACGTGGTTCGAAAACCACGAGGGCGCTCTTACCACCTGGCAAGCATTTTGCCGTGAATTTCTGACCACTCTCCCTAACGCCGACAGCCGCGAAAAAGCTGAAGCTGCACTTCAGTCCAGAAACCAGCGGCCAAATGAAAGTGTGCTCATGTACTGTGAAGACATGACCAGTCTTTTCCAGCGCGCAGACTCCAATATGAAGGAGGAGAAGAAGCTTCTTCACCTCATGCGTGGAGTTAAGCAGGAGCTGTTTGCGGGCCTCGTTCGCAGTCCACCGCGTACCGTTGCGCAATTCCTCGCGGAGGCAACGACCGTGGAAACGACGCTCCAACAACGGGCCCGGCAGTACAACCGAGATGTCAGCAGCCTGGCCCCAGATGTTTTTTCGTCGTGCCATGGAGGCGGTGCGGACGCCTTACGTGACCTCATTCGGTCGGTTGTTCGAGAGGAACTCCAACGTTTCCGTCTGACTCAGAGTGCGCCAAAGACATCACTGACCGAAGTCGTCAGAGATGAAGTACGCCAGGCTGCTCGTGAATTCCCGGTCACCGACGTAATGCCCACACACACATCCGTTGTTCGTCAGACAGCTGCCTACGATCCTGTCGCTACCATGCCTCCACGGGTCGACGACAAACGAACGTACGCGTTCGTTGCACGTCAGACAGCTGCCTGTGATCCTATTGACCCGACACCGGTGGTTAGCCACATCAGTCCGTATGACGCATCGGCTCAAGCTGTGGTGCCTGTTCCACGCCCTCGCAAGTCGAACGTGTGGCGTACGCGGGACCGCAGACCAATCTGCTACCACTGCGGGGAGGCCGGTCAGCTTTACCGTGCATGCCCGTATCGCCGAGTGGGACTTCGCGGCGTCGGACCCGATGCGCCCTGTCCACGGAACGGCGAACGGCCGCTCGAAATTGTAGCTCAACCGTTGGCCCGTCAGAGGCTTGGGAGATACAGGCGCTATGACTCAGGATCGTCATCTCCGCTGCGGTACCATTCCCAAAGCCCTCGCAGAGACGTCAGCAATACTGAGAACTAATTCCAGCGGTCTACGGAGGCAAGGCCGCTGCTGTCGGAAAAATTGAAGATCCTCCGCCGCCGATACTCCGATACGCTGATTTCTCACAGGGGCAGGGTAGCGACAGCATCCGACGCGCTACTTCTGATTTGTGCGTGACACTTGACGAAACTGACACGATCGCTTTACTTGACACCTGTGCAGACTGTTCAGTTATGAGCCACGCCCTCGCCCAGGAATTCAGCAACGTTTTGACGCCATGGTTGGGCCCTAGCATTCGTAGGGCTGGAGATCACCTCATTAACCCGGCCGGAAGGTGCACAGCCCGAACTAGCATCTGCGGTTCCATCTACGTCGAGGAATTCGTTGTCTTGCGCAAATGTTCGAGAGATTTGATTCTGGGGCTCGACTTTCTGCAGGTAAACGGTGCTGTGATCGACCTACACGAGGTACGAGTCACATTCTCGACTAAACGGGCAGTGGCACGCTTCGACACCCGCGATCCCTGTAATCATGATCTGCGTATTGTGGAGGATGATGTCACGGTGCCACCACAATGCAATGTCGTAATGCGCGTGCAGAATGATCTATTTCATTACTTTGAGGGTATGGCGGAGGGTCATATCCCGCTGCTGCTTGAAAGGGGTCACATTGTTGCCCGAGGTCTCGTCCACCTACGGGATGGCTGCACTACCGTTCTGCTCACCAACTTTTCGAACGAATTTCAGCACCTCGTCAAAGGCACGGTGATCTCATTCCTCCAAGACGTCACGGGGTGTCCACATTTGTGCACCGTGGAAGAAGCCCTTCAAAACGACACTGGACCTCGTCACGTTCCGGTTCCGCCAACTGTCGAAATAAACACCGAGTTATCGCCGGCTCAGAAGGATCTGCTTTCGGCTGTCTTGGCAGATTTTGCAGACTGCTTCGCAACGTCTTCCAAAGTGGGCCGAACGCCGGTCGCCAAGCACCGTATAATAACAGACGAGACCACGCGCCCCGTATGCCAACGCCCATTCCGCGTTTCTCCAACTGAACAAGCAGCATTCAGAGACAGGTCACCGAAATGCTTTCCGACGATGTCATTCAGCCGTCTACAAGCCCGTGGGCTTCGCCGGTTGTTCTCGTCAGAAAGAAGGACAACACTCTGCAGTTCTGTGTCGATTACAGAAAACTTAATCTCGTCACTAAAAAGGACGTTTACCCACTTCCCCGCATAGACGACGCACTCGATCGACTGCGAGATGCCCGATACTTCTCGTCGCTAGACCTAAAACGTGGGGACTGGCAAATAGAAGTGGATGAGAGAGACCGGGAGAAGACCGCTTTCGTGACACTCGATGGCTTGTATGAGTTTAAGGTGCTACCGTTCGGCCTATTTTCGGCACCGGCCACGTTCCAACGCATGATGGACACCGTTCTGTCTGGTTTGAAGTGGAGGTCGTGTTTGGTTTACCTGGACAATGTCGTCATATTTTCGATACCTTCGACCAACACCTAGAAAGGTTACTCCTTGTGTTAAAAGCTCTCCGAGACGCCAACCTGACAATCAAACCGGAGAAATGTCACTTCGGCTTTGAGGAACCTCGCTTCCTTGGTCACGTGGTCAGCGCAAAAGGTGTTCGCCCGGACCCTGAAAAGACAGCTGCCGTTTCTGGTTTTCCGCACCCTACTGACAAGAAAGCTGTTCGACGGTTCTTAGGTTCGCGCTCCTATTACAGACACTTTGTACGAGACATTTCGCACATCGCAGAACCGCTAACCCACTGACTCGAGATGACACGCCGTTCCTGTGGGGAAGTGAACAAGAGGCCGCTTTCCTTGAGCTTCGCAGTCGCCTACAGAACCCCCAATACTAGGCCATTTTGACGAAAATGCCGCAGCTGACGTTCACACTGATGCCAGCAACGTTGGGGTTGGTGCAATACTGATTCAGTGACAAGACGGTGCAGAACGGGTCATCGCTTACGCGAGCCGAACACTTACCCGCTCCGAAACCAACTATTCAACAACTAAGAAAGAAAGTCTGGCGGTAATATGGGCCCTCACCAAGTTCCGACCATACCTCTACAGCGACCTTCCCGCGTTATAAGCGACCACCATTCATTATGCTGGCTCGCGAGCCTCAGAGACCCTTCAGGACGATTGGCTAGATGGAGCCTTAGATTACAAGAGTATGACGTAACAGTCGTATACAAATCAGGACGGAAGCATCAGGATGCTGACTGTCGCGCTCGCCCATCGCCATATGTCCAAAAAAAACGGCCGATGATTTTCCCTTTCTGGGGGCTATTAGTACAACCCAAATGGCGCAGCTGCAGAGAATGGACCCAGAGTTAGCGTCTGCAGGGCGTCGACGCCCGTATTCCCCGTGTTTTTCATCGTGGACTTCAAACGTTCACTCTGCGGGGTAACGTGCTCTACGAGCGAAATTTTGCTAACAGTGAAGAGACGTTTCTCCTTGTTTTGCCTTCCGAGTTGCGCCGAGATATATTGAGTGCCTGTCATGATGAACCCAGTAATATGCGTTGTGGGGCTAGTTGGTTCATACTTAGATAGGTCTCCCTTGTCTTTTTGTGTCGTCTTTTTGTGCGCATAAAACCTATCTAATTATGATCAACCCACCACCGACCACCTGGGGGTGAGCCGTACACTTGCACGAATTCATCAAAAGTATTATTGGTCCAGGTTACTCCCATCGGTGCGGACCTATGTACGCTCATGTCGTGACTGCCAACGTCGGAAGTCTCCGTCATTGAAACCCGCTGGATTTCTTCAGCCTATTGCTCTGCCGAAGACCCCTTTTCATCAAGTGTGCATGGATCTTCTCGGTCCTTTTCCAAAGTCCTCGTCTGGCAACCGTTGGGTAGTCGTCACGATAGACTACCTAACACGGTACGCAGAGACGCGTCCCTTGTTAAAGGTGCTGCAGCCGAAGTTGCTCAATTTTTCGTTCATAACATTGTCCTACGTCATGGTGACCCCGCCGTGGTAATCACTGACCGTGGAACAGCTTTTACGGCTCGCCTAATCCGGTTGGTCATGACTCTGAGTCACACTAGTCATCGACGTGTGACGGTGTATCACCCTCAGACAACGGGCTGATGGAGCGCCTCAATCGCACCCTCACCGAAATGATTTCTATGTATGTGGACGCAGAACATCGCACCTGGGACGCGATTTTGCCCTATATACCTTTCGCGTACAATACCGCTACTCGAGAGACGACGCGACTGACCCCGTTCCAACTTGTTTTCGGTCGCCAAGTGAGTACGCCGTTGGATGCCATGATGCCAGTTGGTCCTTCTTGCTACTCTGACGCCGAACTTGACGCCGACGTCTTTGTTCAGCGTGCTGAAGAAGCGCGGAAACTAGCACGCCTCAGAATACGCCGACAACAGGCGAATGACGCTGTCCGGTATAACCTCAGCCGAAGAATCGTCACTTACGAGCCGGGCGACTTCGTCTGGGTGTGGACACCTGTTCGTCATCGCGGCCTATCTGAAAAGTTACTACGCCGATACTTCGGCCCTTACGAGATTGTTCGCTGTATCAGTGACGTCACCTACGCCGTTGTTCCCGTAGCTTCAGCTCCATCCCGAAGGCCACAGCGTCCTGAAGTCGTGCACGTTGTTCGGCTGAAACCCTATCATGATCGTGCATGACTGAACTTTTCGTCAACGCCGCTGGGTCCTTGTGACACTTTTGTGCACCCTTTCGCTAACTTCTTCCTAGTAGCACCGCGTTGCATCGAGTCGATGCTACAGAGGAGGGGGGCAGTGAAACAAACTATAGTCGACGACGAAGCGGAGACAATCAGTGGCTAGTTGGCGTAGACGATGAAGTTGTTGCTGATTGGCGTAGACGACGAAGTTGGTTGCCTGGAACCGCGCTCAGACCGCTGCTCGGACCACTCCCGGACTTCGGCAGTCGTCTAGGCTCAGGGCGTTGCCTGGACGTTTTGCGCAATACCCGTTACAATATAGTATCGATTCTTTGTACTAATGTGTATCTTGAATAAGCAAACATCTCTTTTTTCGGCGATTGACACCTGCTCTGCGCATATCATCTCACTGTATCTTAACATGGCTGTCACCTCAAATTCATGTAACTAAATCTTACAAGGATTAAATAACCAGCCTGGAGGTTATGTTGTCCTCACTACTTCAATAAAATATCCTGTTATCATGCGTGCATGCTAATAGCGTGTTGGAAAATGTCCGGGGATAAGCTGCAATTAACCGTAGGAGAATATTAATTGGAGCATGCTACCGCCGTTGTATTTACTTTGTTTCGTTAGTGAATCTCACTGTGAAGAGCACAAAATAAACGTAACATATATATGCACCGGATTCGCTGTTTTTTAACTGTAGAACCTCACTTTTCCAATAGAGTTTCAGATGCAAAGCCTCTATCAGAAGCCAGTGAGTTTTTAGATGTGTGCTCTACTTTCTCGCTTAGCCAATTAGCAAATCTACCAGAATCTATGTTAGCGCCCCCGGCAACCTGGGTTTCTCCCACATCGAGCTGACACTGCCTTCTCATAGGCTATTTAGCTAACATAAGTGATCATGCACGTGCTGCTAAATTTCTTTATTAGAACTGCCAGTCCTCAAATTGTGGAAAAGAAAGTCACACTCGATTGCTAAAAGCAACTTTAGATTAATAAAGTAATGAATTTTCAGTATTCACTGCAAACATATTTGCACACTTTGTAATCTCCCTGTTGAAACCATAACTGGGATATGCTAACGAGCAAAGTTCACGAAATTACAAATGGGCTCTGTTGTTTATGTTTCTAGACCTTAACCTCCCAAAGCAACTGAGGCTATGAGGTACACTATGGTGGAGGGCTCCGGAAACATCGACCACCTGGGGATTGTGACATGCACTGACGCAGTACATCGGCGCCTCGCTTTCGCAGCTGACTAAAGGCGGCCGCGGCGCAGCCGGGGTCAAAGTTTTTCCAACGACATCGGCAGTCGATCACCCTAAGCATGAGAAACCTCAGTGGGGCAGCTAAGAAATACGTTCGAAGCCACGTCTTCATTTCTAGTCCTCAAGGCCTGTGGTACATCGCCCATATAGGCGCCTAACCTAGAGGGGAAAAGAAAAACGCCGATACCATATCGCTAAGCTATCACCAAGTAACACTCGTGAGGCGCATATCAGCCCGCTAATAATGCTTAAGTACTGCATGTAAACACGCACTCCCAAATAAAAAAAATGCAACGGTTCAACGCTGCAGAACCAAATATTCAACGAAAGCATTAGCTGCGGGTGACCGAGCGTTCTTCTTCTTCTTGTTCTCTTTTTCTTCTTCCTCAGCCCACATATAAAGCCCCGCTTCAACCAACCAATATGAACGTGCTTTAGTGGCCTATAGGGTTAACGTGAATGCCAGGGTCGTAGCAGGCTGATTCTGACATAACTGTCCCATCTGAAACGAGAGACCCAAGTTGGCAGCTCCTGCCAGCTTGGAGTCGTCTACAGGGGTCGTCTAAAGGTCAAAGGTCAACGGTGGTCACCGCCATTCTACGCTGAAGGCTCAAACTGCGAGCAGTATTGCTTTCGCAATAAAAATGTTCGGCGCATCATCCACCCAGCTAGTTAGGAAACTATTACCTTGAATGAAGTGTCAGGGAGCCGTATTCGTAAATATTTAAGAAAGCTTTACAGAGAACGTGACGGACACATCAAACAGTAACCTTCCCGCGGCCCACCAGCCTAATAACAGAACTGTGCCACCAATACCGTCTGATCCATCCGATCTCGCTGAACTTATTCATGTCTTAACATTTCATATTCCACCCGGTTCTGACTGTCTTGGGGTTATTTTTTTAAATGAAGTTACTTGCAGGTCCTCAGTACTTGTCGAACTTTACCCACAAACAACCGTTGACCCTCTTGTTCCAATACAATGTAATATGGGGAAAGACCATGTTCCCCTGTAAAATATTGGAACATGCAATTTTACTTTGTTATCTTCCTCGAGTGTAGTGCGTTTTTCAAACCCACAGAGCATGATTTTCGAAATTCACTATCCAGTGGAGTTCTTTACCTGCTTCACTAAAGACCTTCACCGCATTTTATATTGCGTATTGGAGGCTGACTGTATTTTCCTTGATTATTCTATAGCATTCGGCAAGACATGTAGGCGCTCATTATTTTTAAACCTAACCCAACTGAACATTGACTGTAGTCGGATACAACTCAAATGAAAAGCTCGAAGGATGCGCTTCAGTCAGTGGCGTTGACTGACCGTCATGACGTCACTGTGGATCTGATTAAGCCGTACTGAGCCCTTCTTCAGCTGCTCGCCCTGACTTGTCCCGCTAGCAGGCCCAGGGGGATTATCCAAGACATCATGAGTATCGATCGACCGACGGGTATCTTCCATATATAACGTTCTGACATTATTTGACTACTAGTTGCTGACCACAGCTCCTTTCTTATTTATAGCTATCCTTTCGGTGATGTTTATTCATGTCTACTGCAAGAGCAAGTGCTGGAACCACTTTTGATTCTTGTTAACATCAGTGAACTTCAATACCGACGCGGACCAGGATTGTGATTTCAGCCCAGCTTGCAAATTTAAATAAATATGTGAATATTATAGATCCGCGCACCAAACTCTTCCCACTCCGTGCGAAGGGCTGGGGAAAGCTAACGAGCGGATGCTCCTGCGCCTGCTCACCAATATAATGTTGTGCCCGTCTACTCTTCAACATTTTGATTCACAATTCGACGGGCTGTGCTCGCACTGTGGGGAGGTGTCTGACACCTACCACATGGTGTGGGCCTGCCAGAAAAACTCGTCCTTGCCGCCTATCCCCAACCCCACCCGAGAGAACTGGGAGGCGACCCTGTCCGCGGCTGCTGCATCCTAGAGGCCCAAAAAGCCTTAACGCAGCGCGCCCGGGCTGCTGCAAACGCCAATGGAGTGCCTGTCTAGGCATATCACCTAGTGTCTATGCCTCTCTGTACATATAATAAATAATTTCACCACCACCACCAGCAGCCAGCTTGGCTTTATAGAGTATTCAGAATTAGGACTTCATTTTAACCACAATCAGGTGTGCTGGGCTTTTGAGTCTCAGGCCAACGAACCTCTTCTAGCATTTGGTTCAGCACACTCAAAGGTTGTTAAGTGCAGCGTCACCAATTCATGTTTTAACCATTCACTCAAAAAATTCTGCAATCACAAGCTGGAAGATAGCTTTTTAAACCAGACACGCTGACTAGCGCAAGCTTGATAACCGCTGACGATCTTACCCTCAGTGGTCGAGGCCTTGTTTTGCAACAAAAGAGAAAAGAATATGTCACAAGAATAAGTAGGTCCCGGTGATTCCCTACGCGTCAGAGATTTCTTCTAACATGAAGAAAATAAGAGGACGAGTTTTTATAGACGTTGTTTTTCAGCTTCGTATCGCTTGTCAACTCTATGCAAGCGCGTTAATAAAATGGGTCATAGGCATGTGGGATGCACCATACATCGTCGCACCCGGTTCGTTTCATATGCTGAAGGCGTCGTATATTCGAATGTCTTGCGGCCATGCCTACGTAGGCTAAATTGGCAGATGCCTCAAAAAAAGATTGTTCGAGCACAACTGCAATGTGACACAGTTAATGTCAGGACATCTGGACATTCACTACCGTGACTATAAGAACCAACATGAGAGTGCCGCGCAGGTGCAATGACAAGACAACACGAACAGTCATTGAAGCCGCAAACATCGCAGATCTTAAAGAGCCCTGTGTCAGCACTCCTTGGATAACCCTTGTAGAAAAAGAATTGGAAAAGATTGGCAGTAGGCAGTAGCGAAGAGCAGTCAAACGATGTGCCAGTGACGAGGGATGAGGTTAAGAAAGGGTAAAAAAAATTTGAAAAGGGGAAAGCAGATGGGGAGGATCAGGTATACCTACAGATACGTTGAAGAATGAGACGGGTATCGGGCTAAGAAAACTGGCCACCCTGTATACGCAATGCCTGGTGACATCGACGATACCGGAATTATGGAGGAACGCTAATATTATCTTAATTCATAAAAAGGGGACACTACGCACTTGAAAAATTGCAGACAAATCAGCTTATTATTCGTTACGTACTAGGTATTTAATGAGGTAATCGCTAACAGAATCGGGAATACCTTAGGGTTCACTCAAGCAAAGGATCAAACAACTTTTAGAAAAGGGTACTTTACTATAGAACATATTTATTCCTTCAACCAGGCGATAGAAAAATGCTGGGAATATAACCAGCCCTTATACATAGCATTCATTGATTACCAAAAAGCATTTGACTCGGCAGTCATGCAGGCATTGCGAAATCAGAGTGTAAACGAGCCGTATGTGGTAGTACTGGAAGATATCTATAGTGGCGGAACAGCAACCGTAGTTCTGCATAAAGAAAGTAACAAAATTCCCATAAAAGAGATGTTAGGCAAGGAGACACAATCTCCTCAGTACTATTCACAGCTTGCTTAGAGGAGGTATTCAGAGACTTGTAATGGGAGCAGTTACGGATAAAGATAGATGCAGAGTACCTCCGCAATCTGCGATT
Organism: Amblyomma maculatum; assembly: GCF_055883805.1. Taxonomy (NCBI): domain Eukaryota; kingdom Metazoa; phylum Arthropoda; class Arachnida; order Ixodida; family Ixodidae; genus Amblyomma; species Amblyomma maculatum. The sequence goes on from NC_139348.1 coordinate 35,046,879, forward strand.
CGCTGATGACATTGCTTGCTAAGTAACCCAGGGGACAAACTGCAAAGAATGATTGATGACCTAGACAGGAAACGCGGAGAGGTAGGCTTGAAAATCAATATATAGAAGGTTTCGGTACTGTTTAATAACCACAGGAAGTAACAGAAATTTGCAGTCGGTAGCAAAACACTCGAAATCGTGGGCGAATATGTCTACTTAGGACCGGCAGTAACCGCTGATCCAGGTCATGAAAAGGAAATAACTAGGAGAATATAAGATAGGGATGGAGCGCATTTGGAAAGTACTCGCAGATTATTACTTGTAGCTTACCGGTATCGCTCAAGAGGTAAGTATATAATAGTTGCATCTTACCTGTACTTACCTATGGGGCTGAAACGTGGAGGCTAACGAAAAGTTTTCTACTTAAGCTGAGGACAACACAGAAAGATAGTGAACGCAAAATGGCAGGTATAACGTTAGGAGATAGGAAGCGGGCAGAGTAAGTTCGAGAAATAACTCGAGGTAATGGTATTCTAAAGGAAATCAAGAAAAGATGGACATGGGCATGGCATGTAGTGCGAGGAGAGAACAATCAATGGTCGCTTATGCTAACAAATTTCATTTCAAGGGAAGGAAAGCGTAGCAGGGGGAGGCAGGAAGTTAGGTGGGTGGAGGAGTTTAAGAAGTTCGCAGGGGTGAAGTGGATGCAGCCTACCTAGGACCGGATTATTTGCAGAAATATGGGAGACACCTTTGCCCTGTAGTGGGTGTAGTCTGGCTGATTATGATTAGGACAATGACGATAATAATGATAGTTGAAGTGTATGTATGTATATGTGATGCTGCCACTCTGCTGAAATAAGACTGTGGACCCGTGAAGATGTCCAATGACAACTTTTTTGCTACAATCCGCCATATGTATTTGACGGCAAATAAACAATTTCATTTCATTTTATAGCTGGATAATCTTGCTTTTTCTGCCTGATTTCTGGTCAATATTATTGTTTATTGAGCTTTGTTGCTCCTTTTGTATTACTGATTTTGCTGTATATTGTCAAGGGACAGCAACGAAGACAAAATGCTGTGCTCGTGTGTGGGTGGAACGTTTTCAAAACGTAAACGACGAAGAGTGAGAAAGAGAGAGAGAGAGAGAGAGTGTGTGTGTGTGTGTGTGTGTGTGTGTGTGTGTGTGTGTGTGTGTGTGTGTGTGTGTGTGTGTGTGTGTGTGTGTGTGTGTGTGTGTGTGTGTGTGTGTGTGTGTGTGTGTGTGTGTGTGTGTGTGTGTGTGTGTGTGTGTGTGTGTGTGTGTGTGTGTGTGTGTGTGTGTGTGTGTGTGTGTGTGTGTGTGTGTGTGTGTGTGTGTGTGTGTGCGTGCGCGTGTGCGTGTGCGTGTGTGTGTGTGTGGCTCGTGCTAGGCGCCGCTGGCCTGAAGTTGTTCGTCAGCTACCCCTCCGTAATTACCTATAAAATACATTCACTCTTTGTGTGCGTGCATCTATGTTACCATATTTACTTAGGTGTCTGGAAAATAATTTTTTAGTTCTTAGTCTGCGGCGCATATGTCTTGTCTTACCTTTCTCGTCCTTATCTAGCCTGTGGTGTTCTTCCATGGCTTCCCTTCCACTGTATCTTGTAACATTCGCCCACTTACTGCACCGACTATGTTTTTCGAGAAGCAATATGTTGATTTACCTCACCGTTTTAAACATAAACTCTCGCACATATTTTGATGTGTGGGCAATAATGTTTTATAATGCTGTCCAATTATGCGAGTATCAATACGCGCTAAATCTTAGCCTACGTATTTCCTAAATAAAGTTCCCATAAAAGCGGCCGCTACATATAAGTACCCGGGCGCCCACATCTCTGCCGGCATAACTTGTAGGCGCTATTTTGAGTAAACTACGAACTATGGTCACCTTATGTAGGGTTATGTACGTCGAAAGTTTTCTATAAATTATATGGTAAGAGCGCGTTTATTGTTGGCACTCAAAGGGATCGAACTTCGCAGGCGGATCTTGCAGCGGAGCTTCTGACGTAGCCAGCGCCTACAGGGCGATAAACTTCGTCTTCAGGCACAGCAAAGCGCCATGCATGCCGTTGGCGAAAGCGATTTCGGTTAGCGCACTATAATAGAAATTGTTTGTTTAAAAAACATTAATATGTTCTAAACAGAAATACGTCAGTGCCATAAAAAACTAATCACTGGAGCACGTCCAGAATAATGCGGCTCTTTTTATCTTTTTCAACCACGTTGCAAGTGACCCAAGCACGAACGCTATCGCTTATCTTGCAATCTTAACCAACCGCGGCAAGGTAAGCCGTGTGAGACTTTTTCGCGAAATATGCCACTGTACCGCTCAAAGTGGTGCGTGTCAACTACATTCATCCCCGTCGCAAATTTATAGGCAAGCGCCTAAAATACATCAATATTTACGTTCTAGCATCATGCATTGTGTGAATGGAATCACATTCCCGTAGAGTTTTTCGACATCAGTTATAACCAGAATTTTTGAGCTGGACAAGCTAGGAGTTAACTGGAGGATAAGATGATTGCATAAAATTCATTGCACTCGTTTCTCTATTTCTTCATCGGCACTGGGAGTTAAAAAATTATATTTCTTGACAGAAAAGATGACATTTCTTAATATCCTAATTTTACATTAAGGGCGTGCACAATTATTCTTAAAGATGCGACAAAAAGCAAGTTTCTCCTAGTTTCAAATTTTATTGCGTACAGAGAACATTCATTTCAGTGCTAAAAAAAAAACATGCGGTATTTTTGGTTTTTTGTTTCATTCTGTAAAATATGACCGAAGAACTGCAATGACTAGTGCAAGAAAAAAATGTATTATGAACAGTATGTAAAATTGACATGCATTAAATACTTTTCTGGAGAACTTCAATTACTGATGAATCGGTGCACGCTCTGCAATGTTCTTGCAATGGTAAATAAAAATTATACGCATTTAATGTTGACGGATGTGCTATGTGTTATATAAATTCATAATATTCGTCGTGCTACGTCAAGAACTACACTATTGCATTTTTTTTCTCTGCTTGTTATTGACAGCGTGCACACATGCTACGGCAGCAGTGGGACGAAATGATTTTATCCGCCAAAATCAGTATAGGAGAACCTTTATCTCATTGACATGAGAGGGTGTATGGTTAAAGAAAACTGAAGACGATTGAGAGCCTAGTCTTGATTCGTTGGCTTTGCTATGACCTGGAATCAGTAAAGCAAGGTAACTCACGTGTACTTTCACACTGCATGAGGAATGTGGTAAATAAGACAAGGAAGTATCGGGAGGTTTTCATTGCCATTTGCCTTTTTTTCTCCATGCGCCTGAAAGTGGCGTGACTGAATTATTTGGCGCCTAAAACTTGACAAAAACGCCTTCCCGACACAGAATACAAGCTCAACTCAGAAAATATATTTGAAAATAATTTACTGTTTGTATTTAAAGCGACGATACCACTAACACTAGGGTTGCCAAGACCGTGTTTTTGAAACTAACAAAATTGCACAGAGACTCTAAACTGTACCGCCACACATTCATGATGTTCTCGCTCACGTGTGCTATACACAAGGCTAAATGTTTAGAACTTTCACTTCACGGAATAACCAGTGCCCCAGATCAGTGCCCCAGATCAGATCGGGCATGTAATGCAAGCCCAAGATGTGTGTATATACTCACCACTGGAAGGTACAAGGCAAGTTATTGATGTGAAAGGATGCGTAATCGATTCGCAAAGAGCGAGACTCGTCACTTGTTTCTGAGCTGGATTTCGCTTGCCTTATAAAACGGAAGGAAACATGTTTCATAAAACGGTGGCATCGCTCTGTTTCTTTATGGAGGTACGAAGTGAGTGATGAGCCGTAAATATTTCAGCGTTAAACTCTAAAGCAAGAAGTTGAAAAGGCCATAATAGTGGCGAAAATTTGAAAAAAAAAAAAAAAAACATGCTGCCTAATCAATGGCATGCCAAGCTTATCCCACTTTGGAATGAACGCATTCTGTTCAATATTTTCAGGCTATTCATATAGAAAGAGCCAGACGAAGATTGTTGTCAGCAGAGGAAAAATAAACCATAATGCTCTCTTTTCTTTACGTCCCTTTAGGTTCCCACGTAGCGGCAGAAACGATTCAGCATGCACATGTTTACTTGAAACCCCCTCCTGTTCTCGGAGTCTCGAAGCGTTATTATGCGTTCTTGTTGTGACTGTTCGACATGACGTCTGTTGTTTTGTTTTATACCGCGTATGTGCCTTCTTACGACAAAGCATCGACGCTTCATGTCGACGGCATTTGTCCCGACGACTGTTGGCCTCAATATTCCCAAAGTGCTGATGTTGAACATAGTTGTTGTTGCGAATGAAATATGATGGTGCGAAAGAATTTTGTTATTTTCGGTGCTAGTCTACGTAAAGATGAGGTCCCTACGAACTAGAAACTCGCAAAGGTTGTCCCTGTCTACAAACTGGTAATGCGCGCCCTGCGTACGTTACTAACTACTGGCCAGCTAGATTTTTTTTATTTCTGTTCTGTAAGTAAAGTTATGAAAAACTCCATTTTTAAACATATCGCCACATGCTTGGAAGTTAAGATCTCTTTTTCTGAAGCTCAACACAAATTTCCTCGTAGGTTATCGACGATGACACATTTATTACATCATACTAAAGATTTCTTCTCAGCCTTCGACAAAGCAAGACATATAGATGCTATATTTTTGGATTTTGAAAGAGCCTTTGATGTGAACATTTAGTACAGCTCGAGCACGTCTTAAGCAATGAATAAATTTTGCAGTGGCTTGACTAAAAGTTGTCGCACCGTCTGGATCGTTCACATATTTAGTTTAAGTTCTCCGATCACTCCAGTATTTTCAGGGGTGCCACTAGGCTCATTTCTCTGGCAACTTCTTTATTTTATATACTTAAACAACCTTAAGATTGACTCTGCTGTGAATGCGCGTTGTTTTCATTTTTTTTTCTTGCTGGTGCTGAAAGCCCAAATATGCGAATTCGGATTCGTGTGTCAATTTCGGATAACTAGAGATGATGGACGAGCTCCCAGAGCCGCTCGAGCTCGTAAAAGATGAGCTCGCGTCTAAAGGGCACGGATCAGTGTATCGGGCGAATTTGGCAAACGAGGCAGCCGTCAACGAATGGCTGGAAGCCTACAGCGTCGAAACCAACACGTCTTGGATCGTGCAAAAGGTTCAAAAGGATGGAGCAAGATACGTACATTGCCGATCAGCCCGTATTGGTCTTAGCAGTATATTTCAATCATTGTCAAATAATTAATAGTCGGCTAGTGCTATATGTGGTTTGGATTTTAGTCAATTTAATAAAAAGCGGAGCTACACTTCTCGCTTATACTGGAGTTGAAAGTACAGGAGCGCAATATTGTCACGTAGTGGTGACGAGGTCGACGACACAGATGAAGGGGGTCGATGATTGCGCTAAAGAAACTCTTTATTTGGGCTGACTTGCGCCCGCAAAAGAAATAAGCAACTTGGAGGCGGCGAAAGCAACAAACGTGCTCGTCGATCGTCGAACAAAGAATGCCCGTCACACTCGGCAACGCTCAATTTAAAGGCTGCACAGAACAATCTAGATAACGTCGCAAACAGCTACCAGCACGGGCTGGAACATTGTGGAAAGACACCCGAGTGGCCGGAACCTTCGAGACAGATCTCGGTGCATCTTGCGCTACAACAAAACTGATAAAGGTGTGACTCGCGACATCGAGCATTAACAAACAAAGAATACAGAACTGATACGCGGTCCAGAATCAGAGTGATAAGCATGTATGCCGGCGGCTGTTAAAAAACAACAAATACTGTTTTGAAGGATTCGCGGCATTACTCCCCCCTTAAAAAAACATCGCCTCGATGTTCCAAAACAAAGAAACTTAAACATAAACACTGCAAAGTTTAAACACCACAGATTCTTTAACGCGCGTAATATGGCTTCAGTCGTACAACATGTACAATTTCTGGGCGTGCGCGTCGCCGTTGTAATGCTGACGTTCCGTCGGGAATGACTTCATAGTCCAGTGGTCCGACGCGGCGAAGGATTTTGTATGGCCCAAAGTATCGACGCAACAACTTTTCACTTAATCCGCGACGGCGAATTGGTGTCCAAACCCACACTTGGTCTCCTGGATTGTACTCTGCGTGGCGTCGTCGTAAATTGTATCGTCGGCTGTCGGTGCGCTGTTGGTCTTTAATACGCAGCCGTGCGAGTCGTCGGGCTTCCTCTGCACGCTGCAGGTAGGCGGCGAGGTCAAGGTTGTCTTCGCTGGTTACGTGCGGCAGCATTGCGTCGAGCGTCGTCGTGGGCTCCCTGCCGTACACAAGCTTAAACGGGGTCGCTCTGGTCGTCTCCTGGACTGCCGTGTTATACGCGAAGATCACGTACGGCAAGATGGCGTCCCAGGTCTTGTGTTCACCGTCGACGTACATAGCGATCATGTCCGCGATAGTTTTGTTCAGGCGCTCCGTAAGGCCGTTGGTCTGGGGATGGTACGCAGTTGTTCGTCGACGGCTTGTGTGACTGTATTCCAGGATGGCTTGCGTCAACTCTGCCGTAAACGCCGTTCCCCTGTCCGTGATGAGCACTTCTGGGGCGCCGTGTCGCAAGAGAATTTGTTCGACAAAAAATTTGGCGACTTCTGCCGCGGTACCATTTGGTAGTGCTCTTGCTTCGGCGTAACGGGTAAGGTAGTCAGTGGCCACGATGATCCACTTGTTACCCATAGACGAAGATGGAAAGGGGCCAAGGAGATCCATCCCAATTTGATGAAAGGGCAGGATTGGGGGCGGAATCGGGTTTAGTAGTCCTGCTGGTCTGATCAGCGGCGTCTTGCGTCGTTGGCACTCACGACACGTCTTCACGTAGTGGGCAACTTCGGCAGGCAGTCGCGGCCAGTAATACTTCTCCTGGATTCGACGCAACGTGCGCGCAAATCCGAGGTGGCCTGCTGTGGGCTCATCGTGCAACGCCTGCAGAATTTATTGCCGAAGGGTTTTAGGCACTACAAGAAGCTGCGCAGTCTTGTTGGTTGCAAAGTTCTTCTTTACTAGGAGGCCATTGCTTAACGCGGTCTTTCCTTCTAAGTAATCGGCTAGCGCTTTCAGCTCAGGGTCTGATCGCTGTTGTTCTGCGAAACTGCTGGCGCTTACCGGTCCCAAAAAGGCGTCGTCGTCATCGTCCTTCGGGGGGGAATCGACGGGAGCGCGGGATAAGCAGGCTGCGTCGGAATGCTTCCGGCCCGACTTATAGACTACAGTCATGTCAAATTCTTGAAGTCGTAGGCTCCATCTGGCAAGGCGGCCGGAAGGATCTTTCAAACTAGCCAGCCAGCAGAGCGCGTGATGGTCGCTTACCACCTTGAATGGTCGGCCGTATAGGTATGAACGAAACTTAGAAGTGGCCCAGATGATTGCAAGGCACTCCTTCTCGGTCGTCGAGTAATTGACTTCGGCTTTTGAGAGGGACCTGCTAGCGTAAGCGATTACTTTCTCCTGTCCGGCACCCTTCTGGATGAGAACGGCTCCTAGGCCCACACTGCTCGCGTCGGTGTGAATTTCGGTCTCGGCGTTTTCATCAAAGTGGCCAAGTACAGGAGGGCATTGCAGGCGGCGCTTAAGTTCGTCGAAGGCTTCTCCTTGCGGCGCTTCCCATTTAAAAGGTACGTCAGCCTTTGTAAGCTGCGTCAACGGTTCGGCGATCCGCGAAAAGTTTCTGACAAATCGTCGATAATAAGCACACAGCCCAAGGAATCGGCGCACAGCTTTCTTGTCGGCAGGTGGTGGGAATTGTGCGATTGCAGCTGTTTTCTCTGGGTCTGGGCGAATACCATCCTTGCTAACGATGTGACCTAGGAACCGGAGTTCTTCGTAGGCGAAGTGACACTTCTCTGCTTTTAGCGTCAGTCCCGATGACTTGATTGCTTCCAGCACTGTCTGTAGTCATTTTAAGTGGTCTTCAAAGTTTGACGAGAAGACAACAACGTCGTCTAAATATACCAAACAAATTTGCCACTTCAAGCCTGCCAGGACTGTGTCCATTACTCGTTAAAATGTGGCTGGTGCGGAGCAGAGGCCAAATGGCATCACCTTGAACTCAAAAAGACCGTCCGGTGTGATGAATGCGGTCTTCTCGCGATCTCTTTCGTCGACCTCAATTTGCCAATATCCGCTTTTCAGGTCCATCGATGAGAAGTACCTTGCATTGCAGAGCCGGTCGAAAGTGTCGTCGATGCGGGGAAGCGGGTAGACATCCTTCCTCGTTATGCTATTCAAGCGGCGGTAATCAACGCAGAAGCGAAGTGTGCCGTCTTTCTTCTTCACCAAAACGACTGGTGCCGCCCAGGGGCTGTTCGATGGCTGGATTACGTCATCACGCAGCATTTCCTCAACTTGATCGCGAATGGCCTGGCGTTCTCGCGGCGATACACGATAAGGGCTTTGGCGCAGAGGTCGGGCGTGTTCGTCCGTTATTATGCGGTGCTTGGCAAGTGGTGTTTGTCGTACCTTCGATGACGATGAGAAGCACTCCCCGTAGCTTCGAAGCAGACTGAGAATCTGGTCTTTCCTGTTGTGGGTCAATGCCGGGTTGATGTCAAATGTGGGCTGACGGAATAGGTCCGGTGCGTCTTCCAGCGTTTGGTCGTGAAGGGCGAATACATCTTTGAGGTCCGCTAATTCGTCGAGAAATATGCGAATTCGGCTGTCTGGCTGATGCCATGCTACCAAATCGTGTATGGGACCACAAATAAATTCCGACAAAGGCTGCTGCGCGAACAGGACTTAATCCTCGAGAAAGTGGTCGACTTGTATTAGACGAGTTATCGACCAAGCACAGTAAGCTGTGGAACGAACTAGAGAAAGCAATTCACTACGTTAACGAAGGCTCCAGGAAACGGGGGACGCAGCCACTATGACAAGTTTGCCTATGTACACAAGGAACCAGCTTGCCCGGCAGCAGGTAAAGAGTGCTGCAAATGCAAAAATGAGGTCATTTTGCAGCGTGCTGCATACGATCAACCAACCACGAAGTTCATTAGGAGCAAACTCAGGATGAATTTGACGTTCTGGAGGTAGGCAGCCACAACGCGAGAGCCACGGCTGAGTGGCTCGCACCAGCGAAGGTGGGAGGTATTGACGTTGAGTTCAAAATTGATACCACGACACAAACGAACCTTTTTTCCATTGTACTGTTCGGAACTAATGGGGAAGAAAGCGTAGCTTTGGAAGAGATAGACAATTTTGCACAGCTACAATGGAGGGGTAATTGCGCATGTTGGTAAAACGAAGTTGTCAGTGACCTGCAATTGAAAGGAACAGCTTCTCGTGTTCTTCATCGAAAAAAAAATCCCGTAGTCCCATCCTGGGTCTTCGTGCCAGTGAGGTCATTAAATTTGTCAACCGCGTTTCTGCAATCACCTGCGACGATGTAGTGTCGGAGTATCCGGAGGTATTCCGTGGTCTGTGATGCATTAAACAAGCGCGCAACATGCTCCTAAAAGATGGAGACACCCCTACAGTGCAAACAGCTCGTCGGATCCCACAGGCACTGCAACGACCACTTCAGCCGGAGCTCGAGGCCAAAACAATCAAAATGGTGAAGGAGCCAACGGACTGGGTGAGTACCTTGCGCATTGCTTTAAACAAGGATAGTCAACTTAGGATTTGCCTAGACCCCAGGGCTGTAAATAAGTGGGTGAAACAAGAACATTATCAGCCGCCTAAACGTGAGGATATGGAGGATGAGCTGGCTGCTGCTCAATGGTTCTCAACTCTGAATGCTAACTCATGTTTCCATCAGATCCCATTGGACTCGAAAACTGCAAGAAAAATTCTGGAGGGCACTTTGGACCTTAGCATTTTATTTTAAATGCGGTCGGGACCGGCCGCCGAAGTCGTATTGAGGCGATTGAGTTCTGCTCAGACCTCCGCATGAGTGATTGGAGCGTCGAGGCCAGGATTGTCCGCGTTCTGACAAAAGTGGAAGCTGGTTATTGGTTCTGGCATCATCTCTCCAAGAAACCGTGGCACGCCACAAGGCTTCGTACTTTCGCCGATGTTTTTAACGTTGCACTGATAGGCCTGCCCAAGCTACTCGCCGACATCCCCCCCCCCCCCCCTGCATCACAGCATTTATGCCGACGACCTCACAATTTGGATCACGCGCGGCAGTGACGGCCAGATTGAAGAGACTCTCCAGACCGCTATTGAGCGGATCAGAGGTTATCTCAGTACAGTTGGCCTCACCTGCTCGGCTACAAAGTCAGAGTATATCATATCATCATCCCGTCTCCGGGACGACGCCCTCCAAAGATACTTCCTGACATCAACCTCCAGGTGCAAGGCAACTCGATTCCTCACACAGATCACAACAGGAATTTGGGCTTACACCTACAGGCCGGCAGCAACAGCACCACGCTCCAACGCATCGACCAGTCGGTGGTACAGATCGATTGCCTCTTTAAGCGAGTCTCCAACAAGCATCGTGGCATGCAAGAGTCCAACCTCCTACGCCTCGTTCAAGCTTTCATCTGCTCCTGCATCACCTACTCTACACCCTACCTCACTCATGGCGAAAGCGAACGGCTGGAGGCGTCACTTCAAAAAGCGTACAAGACGGCCCTGTGTCTTCCCATATCTACAGCTACCCATAAGCTCATGGCTCTCGGAATCTCCAATACCGTGAGCGAATTGATCAAAGCAACCCCCACCGCCCAATACGAGCGGCTCTCACTCGCACACGCCGGCTGAGCGGTACTGCAGCAATTTGGAATATCCCCACCGAGAGCGGCCTCAAGTTATGCTGAACTTACCCCGGAATATCCCCTAAATCTCCATGTCCCTCCCATTCCCAAACGAATGTATCCGGAACCAGGGACTCCGGAACCGGGGGTGGGAGGCGGGTGGGGGTGGGGGGGGGCGGTCGCTTCCCCCAACTTTTATGCCGAGGGGCGGCGCCCCCCCCCCCCACCTTCCACTGTTCGCAATAAAATCACTTTTATGAGCGCTCAAATTCTAAGACGTTAAAATGTAGGCTGTGTTGTAAATGAGCTAGCATGGACTGCCACCCTTTTGAAAACTTTTTCTTTCCGTGAACTAAATTAATACTCTAGAAAAAACAAGTATTGAATGACTGACCACATTTGATGGTTGATTGATTGAATGTCCTTTATTGAATGGGAAGGCTCATGGCCATGGCCATGGATGGGGGTAAAGGGAAGTAGACAGAATTTTCATTGTTTAGGTTGTTACTCAAATCATATTGATCTAACCAGGCCACTAAGCCAGCCATACTTGGCTAATATCATCTGTGTGTTAGCATCATTTTCTAGAAGGGAACGGTAGTTCAGGCGGTAGGGTTCGATCTCGGAGCGTCCAATAGAAAAAGCAGGGTAATCCCAGAGTAGATGAGATATGCCGCCGCGCGTTAGAGTCGTACGGTGGGGGCACGTAATCATTTCCTCTATATACTGACGCCAGCGGACCATAATACGTGGCGTGTAAGTCGCATGGGCGATGAGCTCATTCAAAAAGACTTCTTGACTTCGGATGAGGTGGGTTTTTCGCGTAAAAGGTGGGTCTGGTGTGGCCACCTGCATGCGATGCTGACTAAGGCTACGAAGACTGGTCCGAGTATAGTGCATAAGGGCAAGAGAAGGGGTGTGTTGGCCGCCCAAGGTCGAGTAAGGATGGGGCAAGGGGGTGGGGAAGTAAATGTGGACATCCCACCTGCCAAGGAAGCCGCGGCGCGTGCCGCCGCATTGCCCCTGATTCGTCCGAGTGACCTGGGGTCCACTGAATAACGACAGCTCTTGTCGCGAGTTGGTGGCGTTTAAGGAGGCGCTGTATGGCCGTAGCAGCTAGTTGCATCTTGCGAACCCGGAGTAGCGATTTCCTTGAAAGCTTCATAGGAGTCAGTAAGAATACGTATTGAACCAGGTTCGGTGCAAGGCACTCCTGACAAGGCTCCCCAAATCGCGAGGAGTTCAATGAAGAGGGGTACCTTGAGGTAGGTGGCAGGCATAAGCTCTTGAAAGGGAAGGGTTGTCATCGCATACCCAGCCCATAGATGCAAATTCGCTTGTAATCGAAGCGTCGGTGTTTATGTCAGTCGTATCGGGGATTCACTCTTGTCGATGATTGGCAGCGAGGAGCTCCCGGAGAATGACAAAATCGCGGTTTATAGGTCGGCGATGGAGGAGTGCGACTACTGGCATCTCCCAAGGGGGAAGAGATGCATATAAGGCTGGTGTTTTGTCGTTATGGTGTTCATCCTAGGCCAACAGGCGACGCCCTTGGACAGTGTTCTCTAGACGTATTCTATGACGCGTCTGTGACTCGGAAACGATGGTAGCGAGCGGTGGAAGAGCAGCCAAACGCTCAAGTTCGGCTATAGGAGTATGCTTAGGTAGACCGGTAATAGTGCGTAGTGTTGTGCAATGAAGTCGTTCGACCTTAGCGAAATCAGTCTTCGACAGTTGGAGGACGGGTGTGCCATAGAGGATTTTGCCGACCGCCGCTGCTCCGGCCATCGCACGACAGGCATGTTGCCGCGCACCGCCGTGCCGGCTGGACAGGCGACGAATAGTATGTAGCAGTGCTGGCCAAAGGAGTTGTAGCTGAGGAACCCATTTCTGGGGACTGTTGCAGCTTGAGATGGGCAGGCCAAGAATGCGGATTTGCCCATTTGAAAAGGTGATGGTGTTGCCTCCGATGTGAAGATGGGTCTGCATACTGGGGTTGGTTTTATGTTTTCCGTGAATACTAATCAATTCTGTTTTATGTGGTGCGAGTTCGAGGCCCCAAGAACCAGGGGATTGAAACAGGCCGTGCGCGAACTTGTTTAACTCAAGTGTATATTTCATTTTGAGCGGTTGATTTCTGCTCTAAAATAAAGTACTTTTACTACTACTATTACTATATTGTTCGCGAGTATACTTCTTTGAACAAAGGTTTTTTTTTTATATTTCATTTCAAATTAAAGCCCTTTTTCATTTCTTTGCCCAAGTTTCGTTCGCTGGCGTGAAAATTGGCAGATTGTAAAAAGAGGGCACCCTTGAGGCAACATAACAATTTCTTCTCGCAAAGAATCTGAAGGCAAGTTGTTGGGACCCTTAAAGGGCCACTGTTCAGGGTATGACGTTTTAAGCAAAGGAGCTCAATGCTTCTATAGGGAACCCAACCTCAAGTTTGGCTGCGCGACTGCAGCGCGCGCTCCTCCGCAAGGGGCAAAATTTTGAAGCATTGGTTGGGCGCGGCGCTGATGCGGCGCTCGACCGAACGTGTTCTGGCGGCTTCGTGTGCTGCTCGCGTCGCTCGCGTTACCTCTGCTCGCGCCGGCTCGCCGCCGTGGCTTCGCAGGCATGCAAACAGGTGTCACAGCTGAGTTTAAAACATGGCTGGAGTGATTCCGCGGCGCTCGAAACGTGGGGAAGTGTATTGTTGTGTTGCTGGCTGTCGCAACAGCTCGCCTGTAGACTTTCGTGTCTTTGCGGCTTCTGCACGCGGAAGCAGCTCGCGTTCTTTGTCGCTCGCGTTGCTGAAACCTGCTTTCGCGCCCCCTGACCACAGTCTACTCGCTTTGCGTGCGCTTGCATTTCCGTGCTGAAAGAAAGCTGACTTGCGCGCGCGCGCTTCTGCTTCTACTTTTCAAACTCGCGCTTAGACGAATTGGTGTTTGAAGCAAATGTGCAGCATTTGCACGCTTCGATGTGGTTTAAGAAAATAGCCGACAGCAGTGGCTATTTTCCCAGCACAAATGTCAAAAAGGGAGAGCTGTTAGTCAGCCATGTGCATTCTGTTGAGCAGATTATAGAAGATAAGCTGTTATCGTGAAGGCTAAGTGTGCATCGTAGGTCAGCGACCACATCGCGTACGACGGGGGATTTGGGGTACGTATTATGCCCATTTCATTAAGGCCCAGATTGAAAGGCGCATGCAACCATTCCATGCGCTGTTTGCTTTAATTTCTGAAGACCTTGCAGATGTAATCTAGTTGGTGCCTATGAACTTAATAAAAGATACGTGGGTTCGTTCGCACCTTAGGCGCGCTTTTCGGTATATGCCGATATGTTAATTTTGATGCTGATTGTCGTGCAATTGCATACTCAGAACATTTTATACGTAGCTTCCACCTGAATAGAATGTACAAAGAAACATCAACCCTTCTGCTGCAAACAAAATATTTTCGCGCTTTAATTTTCGTGAATTGCATTCAGCTCCTAAAAACTGGTCCCGCAATTGATCGAGCAATTTCCATTCCACAGAGTAAATGAGACAGTTCTGATCTAGAAAAACAAACTTTTCCTGCGTGGTTATTACTTCATTGTTCTTATAGCTTTTACATTGGTATATAACTGTTTTATTCAATCACTCGCCCCGCCGCGGTGGCTCACGCGTTAGAGACTGTTGGTCATGGCGACGCGGGTTTGATCCCGGCCGTCGCTCGCTGGAGGCGAACTGCAAGGAGGTCTTTAGAAATATACGTTAACCACGGAAGGGAGGGGGGTTGGTGAAATTTTTACAGGTCTCCAATACAGCGCCCCTCGTAGCCTTGTCGCGCTGAGGTGTACGTTAAACACTACAGACTAAACGAACATGTTCACTCAATTGTATCCTTGCTTACAGGTCATTTTGTATACCCTGCCTTGGAGCTTCAGTGTCTGCTTTCTAAAGAAGAAACAATTTGCGTCTGAGCATGAGTTGGCAGGCAGCATATCCTTGTTCTCTTTTGTTAGTTTTGCACTTTATGTCGTGGGTTCGAAATGAACCAAACGGCTCGTCTCTGTTATGTGACATTTTTCTTTGCAACTAGCATGTACATGGCCTGAAAAGCGCCAGCTTGCGATTTCCCGTGCTAAGTGTACCTGCAAGGCAGGGATTCAGGGGCGCTGCAAGCATGTTACTGCTGTGTGCTGTTTTATAAACTCCCACGAAGATGAGTCCTGCACAAGCCAGGCGCAACAATGGGGCAAACCCAGCGGCAAACGTCCGAAGCCCTCTTGAGAGAGCATCTAAGCCTTAATGAAATGGGTATAATAAAAATGTAATACTTGCCTCAAATCCCACGTCATACACGATGTGTTCGCTGACCTGCGACACACAATTAGCCTTCACAATAACAGTGTTGTCTTCTACAATCTGCTCAACAGAATGCACATGGCTGACTAACAGCTCTCCCTTTTTGGCGTTTGCGCTGCGACCACCGCTGTCGGCTATTTTCTGAAAACCCTATCGAAGCGTGTACATTGCTTCGCACTCGCTTCAAACACCACTTCGTCCAAGCGTGAGTCTGAAAAGTGGAAGCAGGAGCGCGCGCGCGCAAGACAGCTTTCTTTCAGCACGGAAATCCAAGCGGGCGCAAAGCGAGTAGACTGCGGTCAGGCAGCTTTCAACAACGCGAGCGACAAAGAACGCGAGCTGCTTCCGCGTGCAGAAGCAGCTGAGACACGAAAGTCAACAGGCGAGCTGTTGCGACAGCCCGCAACACAACAATACACTTCCCCACATTTCGAGTGCCGCGGAATCACTCCAGCCATGTTTTAAACTCAGCTGTGACACAGGTGTCACAGCTGTGACACCTGTTTGCATGCCTGCGAAGCCACGGCGGCGGGCCGCCGCGAGCAGAGGTAACGCGAGCGACGCGGGCAGCACACGAAGCCGCCAGAACACGTTCGGTCAAGCACCGCATCAGCGCCGCGCCCAACCAATGTTTCAGAATTTTGCCGCTTGCGGAGGAGCGCGCACTGCAGTCGCGCAGCCAAACTTGAGGTTGGGTTCCCTATTCACTCTGCCCGACCGATTACATCGTGTTGGCCGGAGAGGGCGCTGTTCACTGGCGCCCGCAGCGCCACCCTGCGATGCTTGGGTCCCCTATTGTGTACCGGAGATAGTCTGTGCAAAATGCTACAGTGACACGCGCTCTTCAAAGCAACGAAAATACAAATCAACGCTCTCTCATGCTCTCCTTCTGGAAGCCAGCTTCCCCGTTCCCTGCGCTGGCCTGTCGAGCCGCAGCTATGACGTATTTGTCGAAAACGACGTCCATTTGTCCGTCTCGTTGTCTGAGGGTGAAGGATCGGGGTCTATCGCTCGCTGCGCGCTATTCCCTCGCCACGGCTGGACTGAATCCAGCGACGCGCGCTTCCTAGCCCGTTTTTTTTTTTTTTTCGCGCATGCGGAGTGGTACGCCCTAAAGCCCCTGGGGCTTTAGTACGCCCCCACCTTCCGCCAGACGCAAAGGAGGAAGGGGAATTTATTTTGCGGAGGCTAGACGACCGGGCAGGAGAGCGAAAAACCTTTGCGAGGGAACGGGAGGAGAGAAACACGACAGAATCGGGTGATTGCTGTTGCTGTAACTGCGTTATTAGTTACTCTTTAAAAAAATTGCGGCCTTGCGTTCTGGGGGCGAAATCTCACAGTTACCGGGGAACTGGAAGAAAATATTTTCAACTGGAGGGTGGACAGTGGGTCTTTAAACAACCTTTTGTTGGCTCCCTAAAGTTATGTATTCTCTTAAACCAGCTTTTTGATTGCTTGAACTTGAACCATGTTCGTAATTTTGAGTGATTATAGTAACGAGTATTTTGAAAGTATGAAGGGCGATACTGTTTTAGAAAGCAGTATTTGCGAACAATTCATGACCTCATTTTTCTTTAGGGGTAAAACATGCTTTCAAATTGCGTAAACTAAATTTACAAAGTAAATTTGCGGCTACATTCATTAAAATTTAGGATAAAATGATAAAATAACAATAAAACAAAATTAAAATATAAAATAAAATCAAAATTACCTTAAACATAACCATTATGACCGGACAAAATTTGCCCCCCCCCCCCTCAAAAATGTTCCGGAGTCCCTGCCCGGACCTCCACGGCGAGAAACGGAACGACCGTGCACATTATTTCGAGAAACGCTTCAGCGGAAGTCCAGACGTCACGTATACGGACGCCTCTTACCATGCCTCCAAGCCAGCCATGGTGGCGGTAGCTCTCGCCCCTCACCGCAGCTGGTATACAGCCTGCAGCATTCGCAATGCAGGAACAGCCTTCGCTGCTGAGGAGGTTGCCATTACGCTAGCGCTAGCCGACCCTAATACCAAAATATTCATCAGTGATTCTCAACAGGCTATCCGCCACTACAATGCTGCCAACTCGGCAGCTGAGTTGGCAAGCCTTACAGCTGCTTTTATACTGCTCAATAGATGGCGCAGTTAGCGACCACAGTTGCCCGGCGGCCATACAGGAACAAGCCATATTCATCCGAGCATGACACCTTTCTCTCCTTTTCCTGGAGAGAACACAAGTATTTGCACATAGTCGAAAAGGTACCACTTCTTAGGCAGGCGCGTTCATTGAGGATAACGTCGCACTTCTGGGGACTTGCTTGGTTGGATTGCTGCTGGTGTGCCCACGGCTTGTGACGGTTCCGTTTCTTCCTGCGTCGCAATCTGCTGATGAGGTCTCTCTCGAATGCTTGTCTCTGAAGCTACTGATTCATCAGACTGGTTGACGACGTCAAAAAGTACGAGAGACTTCAGCGACTAATGTAGTGAAAGGCGAAAGCCCGAGTGCCGCATTCTGCTACGCAACTGGCACGAATTAGTAATCAGGAAATTTATAAGTTAATTACCTATTATAATTAGGTAGGTAATTGTTTGTAGGTGTAAATAATTATTCATGAATAGCTAAGTATTAAGTTACCTAATTAGTCATTACTTGGTCATTATTTATTTATTAATGAGTACTTGATCACTGATTGACATAAGGCCATATAAGGCATGCATTGGCGCATACTGTGGTGGTGCTCTGTGATTGGTCGAGACCTCTATGACATCATCCCTCCTCGTTTGGTCTTTACGTGGCCCCATTTACAATAAAATGTTTCTGCTGCCGGTCTAAAAATTACAACTTCTTGACCATCGGCGCATGCTGCCTGCTCTCACGACTTGCAACTAATGTTCTGGATGCCTATGCGCACTATATTGTGCACTGCATCCATTTTAACATGTGGAATTTCACAGCGCTGGCAAATTTAGTGGCGCCGGCACTTCGGTCATGCTCTGCTACCGTGGACGTAATTTTCGCTGAACACGGAGCTGTAGCACAAACCATGGAGGAAAAAAGTGCGACGAAGCTTCAAAACTGACAAGCGCAGCAGCGAGGACACTATTTTGCTGGTAACTGAATCTTATTTGTATGTAAACACGTCGGGAAGCGTTGCGATGACCGAGGGCTCGGTTTATTTATACACAGTGCAAGAAGGAGCGCGAAAGCTTGAGAAACATGTAAAGTATTGTGCATTACAAGCACTCTGTTTTTTTTTTTCTTCCTTTATGGGCCCATCGCTCGGTAAATTACTCTCTTCATCGTTTTATTTATTTCGGCTGTGGCCGTCATTGCGAGTACGCTGTTGCCATGTTGGCCATTGAGGGATGCGACGCCGCGGACCGCGCCGGCTCGCTAGCTATCACGGAGTCTCCGCTTACGTCATAGTGTGCGTCACTCAACTTCGACTACGTAGTCGGAGGGCACAGTTTGAATTCGACCGGCGGAAACAAGAAAAAACCTCAACTTCTTATCGCAATATCTAAGCAATTATTCGCATTTTTGCTGCCGGATATGCCGCAACAGTGTCACCAAATGTAGTTTATTAGATTTTCATAGCATCTTTGGATGTCTTTAGTGTCCCTTTAACCTATTTAGTTATAAGGGAGCTGGCCAGTGAACTAGGATTTTTAACGATGTGTTGTGAAGCAGATGAACACGATGAGGTAGCACCAGAAGCCTTTCTCGCAGGTTATGTTGCGAGGACATATCAGAAAAAGGTACGAAGGTTTTATATGTATATATATATATATATATATATATATATATATATATATATATACAAGTATACAATTTGTTCTAAATTTTGCCGCGCTAGTCTGAGCGGCCTTGCAAGCAAAGGAGCCTGTGCGTGCAACATTTGTTTATACTCTTGAGACTGTTTGAGCCGATGCGATAAACTGAAAAGCCATGTTGCACAGAAAATCCGGCGCCCGCTCTGTCGGCGGAAAGTCGGAAAAATACCTCTCTGGTAAGAGGCGCATTAGTTGATGATATGGCCAGACACCTTTGGCGCAATGAGAACACATGACATGTTTAATGTAGCAGGAGCTGCCAAACCAGAGAGAGTCAATAAGATATAAGGGTGAAATGGGAATTATTGAATGTGGGACCCTTAGATCCCAAGTCAGGCACACTATACTCCTATAGGGCACATTCGTATACGGCTTCGGTAAAGAGGGGCTTTATATAGCTATGTGTAGGGTGCTATTTCATATAAAGCGGTGGCTTAAGGCTGCATTCTAATGACATGAGACAGAGGCAGCAATTACGGGATACGGTGAATAAACAGGTAGCAAAGTGAAGTACTCCAACGAGGCTCTGCAAGGAGACTTAAGAACCACAAGTTTTGTTTATCACTACAAGATTGTTGCTTAATTTATGCGATATTTGGTAATAGTTTTGAGGCGACATCTCAGTCGTGCGAGAGCCTGTTGCAGGAAATATGAGTCAACTGGACCAGTTACAGGTTAATGAAAACCAAGAGCAAAGGATGCTTGATTTGCACCGCAAAGGAAGTAATCAAGGTTTGTCAGCTTACAAGCACCTCATTAACAGGATGATGAAGTTTGAAGAGGTCCGGCGAAGTATCAAGCTATGTAAACTCTCGATTTCATCATTGTTTTCTCACTGTACACAGTATCTGCAGCTAATCTATGAAAACAATGATCGTGCTCATGCTGAGGCGCTATACAAGATATCGTTAAGTTGCTGCACCCACTGATGGCGAGCTGGGCTGGAAATGTCAACTCAAGTGGAGCGACGTTTATGGCTATGACATAAACCTCTCTCAAGAAAGGTTTTCCGTCTGCGATTGGTATTTTTCTTCCTTTTTTTGTCTGGCCATTTAATTAGCGCACTCGGCTGCTCGCTGAATCTGAGCTGCAGTTGCGCTCTGAAGCGTGAACATTAATAAAGATAGTAATAAAAGCTTTCGGCGCATATACGTAGCACCTTGAGGCAGACCGGCTCTATGAAGCGCGCTTACTTTGTCCGGTCATGCAAAATGCGGGAAGCCATGATGGATAGCGTTTCGATGTGCAAAGTTTAAGGTCTCCAACTGAGTCGAAGATACCAGGTTATCACCTAGATTTAACCTAATAAACATCTTCATATTTCCACCGTAACATTTGTCAGAATGAGATAGAAAGGTTGCTTACATGTCGCATTTTCACAGTGGTTGCTCATAGTAGGACATTTTTTTATTGGATAGCGCTGGCAGCTTAGAACAGGTTTATATCAATTTATGTATAAAAGCTGTATGCAGGAATTAGTAATGGTATGAAAATGACACATGGAATTAGCGACATACTTAATGAAATGGTTATGCATTAGGCTACTATCGCAGCTGAACAGCTTCGAATTGTTCATAGCCGGGTGACATTTTCATGTGACAAACAACTTGATCCGAATGCAACATCACGGTAATGCGAGCTCTCCAATCGAGTGGCCTTGAACCACCGTCACATTAGGTTTTTCAGAGTACACTCTAGTATACATCCCTACCGAGCAAGCGCTAAGTGCGGACATGGTCACACTAGACAGCACAGTATATACTAATTCGTGTTGCCAAATTGTGGGAAGCGGAGCTCTTATATGCTTAAAATAAACGGCTTCTACCACGCCGACGCCTCCCTCAAAGCACAGCCAGGCGCAGCTCTCCGCGCGCGGCTGTCCCCGAACGGTGGCGCCGCGGCGGTGGCGATGGGAAGTAGGCGCCTCCCGCCGGTTTCGGGCGGCGTAGCTTGTGCCGCACCTAGTGCGCTTCCATCGAGCGGCCGTGGTATGTTGATGTATCTCGCAGATTATTGTTCGTGTTTTGCGTTATGTTGCCTGACTTGTTTGAATGTAAAATGTCAGCGCCTGTCATGTGTACCTCTTACGACCTCACCTGAATGTAGCAAACGGTATCATGCTGCAGAAACCTTTGCAGTGCAAAACATTTGCTAGGCTCAACGCTGTTGAAATGAATGTGGAGCGAAAGCTTTTGCTATAGGCGACTGAGCGTTACATCGAACACAACCCGCATTCAGTTGAACACATCAAATTTCCCCGGCGTTCTGTAGTCTTGCCGCAATGGTGCAATGGTTAGGGAACTCGACTGCTGAACCTTAGTACATATGCAAGATCGAATTCCGACTACGACGGTTACTTTTCTATGGAAGCAAAAATCAAAGAGCCCGAGTGTTATGCAATGTCAGTGCATGATAAAGAACCCCAGGAGGTCGAAATTTCCAGAATTCCACTATGGTAATAGGCCGAGTCACTTTGGGATGTTAAACCCCGTAAACCAGACCTAACCTATATTGCACTTCAAGAAATAATGTTTTCTTGCTTATGGGTTATGAACTGTGGAAAATATATAGGCTTGCTCTTCCAGCTACATATGCTAAACTTTATCAGGTTGTGGGTTTGGTTGTTTTTTTTTTTTGCCTCGTAATCAATCAAGTTTCAGTTATAAAATATTATTGTTTCTTCGATGATCAGCGCTACAAATTAGAAAGTATAAAAACTCCCTTATTCTTTCCTTGGTTTCAGTAACTGCTAGCTTTTTTCATGTCTATAACTTTTTACTATTCTTTCTGGCAACCATTGATAAAATATGCATGAATATGTGTGAAAAGGATGCTTCACTCCTTTCTCATCTTCCTGTCACATCTGGATACATCAACAGTGTGCATTGATCTTTTATGTTCCACTAATTCCTATACCCCATTTCGAAGCCATTTGCCGCACTGCCAAGGGCAGGGCGACTTGGCCCAATCCTGGGACCTCTCATCTCCGCACACTATAACAGATATGTGTGCTCCTACTGTTGACCCCATCAATTGGGGGGAGGGGGGGTTGAGGTGAGGCATGTATGAACACTATTTCCTATTATAGTGCATAGGATCCTAAATGGCACAGGTCACCCTTGCTTTTCACAGGGCTGCTAACAGCTTCTGAAAGAGAGTATCAGTTTGTGAATGAAGCATTTTGCTTAATACCTGCTACAGAATAAAACTGCCGTCTTGAAAGTGTTTAGCCTTACTATCCCTGACTGCAAATCATAGTGCTCAATTTTGCCTTCTGCACTTTGCATTCAGGTTTATGGTGATAATGACTATATGCACTGCAAATACTTGTCCTAACCTGACAGGCATGGAGATGCATTTATGATTAGAGGCAAGTTTACAGAAATATTGAGTTGCGCATCTCTAATATTGTTTGTAATAAAGTATGTTGAGCATACTTATTTACTTAGCCTTTCGATAACAGTGCAGTGCTTTGGCATATTTTTGTTTTGTTTTTCAGAAAATCGTCCCAATTTTGACTACACGTCCTGCCGTAAGAATACTGTTGCCCCGATGTTGTGCTGTCAGGACCAGATTGAAAACTTCTTGAAGGCTGGAAGCAGCATTAATTTCATTGATAAAATTGCCATCAATGTGATGCTTTGTACTTTGTGGCCATTAATTGCTTTGTAGGGGCATGCATCTCACATACTTTGGGGCGCATGCCCAATTTCAAGCATTTCATGGACTCGTTATAAGTGCATGGTGTCTGCCAGATTTATTCATTACCTGCAGTAATCATAGATTACTTCGTCTAAGTAGAGGAGGCATCATTTCCGAATGTACTTAATAGATACGCCAACGGATATCCGGCGCGGATCTCCGTAGGTTATTCAAATAACTATTTTTGTACATCCGTCAGAGATCCGTGGGAGGTCCGTCGGACGTCCGCGGATCTCCGATGGATATCCGTATGTCTAGAACCGGAGGTACGTTGAACGTCCGATGTACGTCCGGCGGTTGACTGGGATCCTACACCCTCGCCCTCGTCTCTAGGCCTGCTGCCTGAGGGGTGTTAGAGATTAGCTTCGCCTCGGATGCTGGTCGGGATTTTTTGTTCCTCGGCCCGTCGGAAACAATCCTTGCTGAGTCTCGGGGTACAAGCTGCACAGCAGACTCCCAGGTTTTTTCGTTATTAATGCGTAAGCATTAAGTGGGTATGTTTTCACGGTCGTGTCACCAGAAGTTTGTCGGCAGGACTACGTTCAAACTAAACAAGTGATAAGACAATCAATGGTTGCACTAGATAAGGGATGAAAAAATCTCGCCGAGAGGAAAAAATTTTGTGGTTGCGGAGTATCTAGTTAATTAAGTAAAGTATGGCGGGTTTGGAGCCGTCTAAGGTGGCACTCCTCAGATCTGTCGCGACCTTTGGCGGGACCCGGGAGTGCCCTCCTGCAGAGGCGTAAGTAATTTGTAATGTCCGCATAAGTTATGAGCGGGATTGATATGGTTGCCTCGGTAGAACCGAAGGATTGGGTGGAACCCCGGGGGAAGAACGCTCGGGCAGCCGCGTGGGCGGTCTCGTTCCCCTCCACCCCCTAGTGACCGGGCACCCATATAACCTGTTTTTTACTAGTAGCCGAATCTGAATTTTTCGCATGTGCCAATAATATTCTGCGGGCGAGTGGCGCTATCCTACCCCGCATGTAATTTCGGCAGGCCTATTGCGAGTCCGACATTATGTTGGCTGCGTCGCAGTGGGTGGCGGCCAGAGCAATCGCCACTTCCTCAAACATTAGCGCGTAGTTAGTTTTTACTGAGAGCCCGTTCACCTGCCTTCCTTCGTGCACAACAGCAATGGTGCAGATACCATCATCGGTGGGACCCACTGCATCCACGTAATATGTGCCTGTCTTGCTGCTGTAGTTATTTTGTATAAATTTTGCCCTGGCTTCACACCCCCCCCTTCCTGATTATACTCCCAATTCATGTTTTTGGGGAGCGGCTCAACCGTCAAAGTATTTTTCCACACTTCCGGGATGTCCACTCTGTTTTCTGTGGTGGGGAGAAGCCCTAGATTGAGGTCTCGGAGGACTTGCCTGCCGGTGCTGGTCACCGACAGCCTAGCAATTTGGCTTGTTCTGTGTGCCTCAATCAGCTCCCCTATTGTATTATGGATCCCAAGTTGGAGCAGGCGCTCAGTAGACGCTCTGGCCGGGAGTCATAGAGCCTTTTATTGCCGCTGCCCGAATAATCGAGTCGAGCGTGCCACGGTCGCTCTTCCTCAGCTTGAAGTAGGGCGCCACGTACACCACACGACTAACGATGAACGCCTGAACCAGGCGAACGGTTTCTTTTTCAAGACGTCCACCGTGCTTGCCGGATATCCTGCTAATCATCCTACTAATTTGTTCGCAGGTGGGCTTCGATTTTTTCAGGGCTGTGGCATTGTTACCCCGGTTATCAATTTGCAATCCCAATACCCGAAGTGTGCTCACCTCTGGTATCGGAATGCCGTTTACGTAAATGTGTATGTATTGTTCTGGGTCTTTATGCTTTGCAATGGTGCAAAAGTTCCGATTTATTCGGAGTGCACTCTAGACCACATTCCCGAGCGTAGTTTTCTACTACCGAGGCGGCCTCTTGGAGGGCCTCCTCCATCTGCCCTAGATTGCCCCGGGGCGTATTGACAAACCATATCCCGTAGGAGCACTCGAGCAGACGACGCTCTGACGCGCAAGCACGTGACACAACGTCACTTCCGCGAGTAGCAGCGACGCTATTTCTCCCTAGCGCCTTGTGACGAGACTACTCATGGTTTCAGTTTCGTTTCACGCCTTATATATATATATATATATATATATATATATATATATATATATATATATATATATATATATATATATATATATATATATATATATATATTGTGAGCCTTCCGTGGATGTTCTTTAATTTGTACATGCCATGATCTTCCTCTTTCATTTGTACCTACCATCATCATCGTCCTGCGGCGCCGGCTCCGGCACGCGCCTGGGTTTTCTCACCGGTATAAAACGCTAGACAAGGCATCGCTGGCCTTGCCGTCACGACCTTGCCGTCTCAACCTAGCCTTCTTTCACAAGTGGTGGAGGTCGAATTCGATCCCCTTGCTGCCTCTCGCTGGAGCTGCGTTCCGGTCGGCGTTTGGCAACTACCACCATAATCATGTCCACCGAGAGCAATCCCGACCCGGCCGGACCCTCTACCTCAGCTTCACCGATGCCTCCGACTCTGCCCACACGTCAACGCGACCCACCGCTGTTCGCTGGTCGTCGTGACGAAGACGTGGATGACTGGCTTGACACATATAAACGCTGCAGTGCCTATAACCGGTGGGACGATGCTTTAAAATTCATCAACGTTTCGTTCTATCTAATTGAGGTCGCCAGAAACTGGTTCATTAATCGCGAACCCCATACTACTAACTGGACCACTTTCAAACACCAATTCCGACAATACTTCGCCGACCCGGCAGTTCGGACTGAGATCGCGAGAAACAAGCTCGCTTCCCGCCTTCAAGGTCCCGATGAATCATATGCGTCTTACATAGAGGCTGTTCTTGCACTTTGTCGGCGCATTAGTCCCATTATGACGGAACCCGAACGTGTGCACCACGTCTTAAAAGGGATCAATGCTATGGCATATCACACCTTAGTTGCCCAGAATCCTTCAAGCGTTGATTCAATTATTACGACCTGTCAACGCCTCGACCAGCTGCAGTCCTCCCGATTACAGCCCGGCTTCGCAACTGGTCCGACCTCTGCTGACCTTCATCTGCGGGCAATGGTTCGAGCAATCATCCGCGAGGAGCTTCAAGCCCTCAATCCTTTCTGTCGACATGGGTGCGATCATTCTTCCGCACCTCCTAATGACGCCGTTCTCCGTAACATGATTAAAGAAGAGTTAGCTACCATCAGCCGCCCTATGACATCCGAACCTTCTGCATCCGTCCAGCGCCGACCTACGCGCACGTCGCTGCATCCCCCCTTCTTTGGTTCCCCCGCCCCAACCAGCACCAACATACAACCACGTCAATGCAATAGCGATGGCTCAACCTACACAACCCAATTACGCACCTTGGCGTCCCCCCCGACCAGTCTGCTATTACTGTGGTATTAGAGGACATATATCCCGCTTCTGTCGTCGCCGCCTTCAGAACGAGCGCCGTGGTTACGACACCTTCGAATGCAACATGCCTTCAACCTCATATTATCAACGCCGGTCTGTTCTAAGCCCGCCTCGACGATCCTCCCCACCTCCAGTAGCTTCCTCTGAGCCTCGTGGGAACCATGTATCCCGACGCCGGTCCACATCCCCATACCGCCGCTCAGTTTCCCCTCTCCGCCCCGCAACCGCTCTGCCTGTCCGCCATCCGCAAAGCTAAGTGTTGCAGTTTCCGGAGGTCAAACTGCACTCTGCAAACTTACTGAAAGTCCTCCTGATCGCCCGTATAACGTGGTTGCTGTTATCGCTGAAGGTTTACTGGTTCAAGCTTTGATTGATACAGGGGCTGCAATTTCTGTCATTCACGCTAATTTGTGCTACCGTTTGCGAAAAGTGACAACCCCATATGATGGGCCTGAACTCCGTGGAGCCAATGACGTCCCTTTGCGCCCTTCAGCGAAGTGCACCGTACGAGTTGTTATCGACGGCATCCGCTATCATGTGCAGTTTGCTGTGCTCTCACCTTGTGCGCATCTCATGATTTTCGGATGGGATTTTTTGTCAACCGCTTCAGCGTTAATTTCTTGTGGTGACCGTGTTATCCATATGACAGACAGCGAAATCTCATCTTACTTTTCTGAACGACATCATCCCCTCGTTGCCGCCGCTGATACTGTTTTGCCTCCTCAGTGCGAAAAACTGCTTAGTGTTGTTTCTGACCACATCACTGACGGGGACGCACTCATAGCACCATCATATAGTCATCTTCCACGCGGCATCGCCTTCCCGTCAAGTCTTGTCCGGTTCCACAACGGCTCAGCGACAGTACTGGCCACTAACACTTCACGTGAGTCCCTCGTGCTCCCAAAAGGAACTTCTCTGCATTGCATGGTGGATGTTCAACCTTTTTCCCTGATGGTGCTCACCGCCCCTCCGCCTCAGCAACGTGTTTCCTCAGACGTCTCTCTTTCTGTTCTCGCCAAGACTATTAATCCTAAACTCCCGCCGAACCAACGCCAAGAACTGCTGACATTGCTTCGACACCACCAAGCCATTTTTGATGCCACTTCCACACCTCTGGGACGGACTAGTGTTGCGCACCATCGCATCATTACTGAAGGTACTCTATCATTCGCCGACGGCCTTATCGGGTTTCCCTCTCTGAACGAAAAGTAATTGAAGAAAATGTAAATGACATGCTCCATCGCAATATAATTCGTCCTTCAACAAGCCCATGGTCCTCCCCAGTAGTGCTAGTTAAAAAAAAAGGACGGCTCGGTACGCTTTTGTGTTGATTACCGTGCACTCAACAAAATTACCCGCAAAGATGTATATCCAATGCCGCGAACTGATGACGCCCTTGACTCCCTCCAAGGCTCCGAATATTTCTCGACCTTGGACCTTCGCTCAGGTTATTGGCAAATACCTATGCACGAAGACGAAAAGAAAAAACCGCTTTCGCAACATCCGATGGCCTTTACGAATTTAATGTTATGCCTTTCGGACTTTGTAACGCACCAGCGACATTTGAAAGAATGATCGACACTGTACTTCGTGGTTAAAAATGGAGAACCTGTTTGTGTTACTTGGACGACATTGTTATCTTTTCGGCAACCTTTAATGACCATCTCACGCGCCTGAATGAAGTCCGCACCTGTCTCGCTTCGGCAGGCCTTCAGCTCAACACCAAGAAGTGCCACTTTGCACAGAAGGAAATTAGAATATTGGGACTTCTGGTCAGCCATGACGGCATTCGCCCAGATCCTGAAAAAAATAATCGCGGTCTTGAACTTTGCTCGTCCACAACGGACTACAGATTTGCGCAGTTTCCTCGGCCTCGCGTCCTATTTCCGGCGTCTTATAAGGCATTTTGCAACTATTGCTGCACCACTTCATGAGCTACTAAAAGCACGCAGCCCTTTCGTGTGGACTGAGCAGTGCGAAACTGCTTTTAATGACTTCAAGCACGCCCTCACATCAGATCCTGTTCTTAGCCACTTCCGTGACAGCGCTCCAACTATCCTGCACACCGATGCCAGTGGTCACGGTCTTGGCGCTGTACTTCTGCAGCGTGATGCAACATCGCGTGAGAAAGTGATTGCCTTTGCCAGTCGGACTCTCACTCCAGCTGAGAAAAACTACACCATTACCGAGCAGGAGTGTCTTGCTGTCGTCTGGGCTGTCCAAAAATTTCGCCCTTACCTATACGGTCGGCACTTCACAGTTGTGACCGACCACCATGCTCTTTGCTGGTTGTCTTCACTCAAAAATTTGACAGGCCGAATTGGCCGCTGGATTCTACGCCTGCAAGAATACCATTTCGACGTCACTTATAAATCTGGTCGCCAACACCAAGACGCCGACGCTCTCTCTCGCTGTCCCCTTTCGGAATCCACTTGCTGCTTTTCTTCCCAATTCATTTCCACCTTTGATTAGAGCCGACCATCTCTTTGCCCGACGTATATCACAACCGTTTGTTTTGACGGCTCTGAGAACAAGCACAGCGAACTACCGGTTACTCTCCATTTTTCCTCGTTTACGGCCGTCCTCCCACTACAATTCTCGACGCTTCCTTCTCTACGCCCGACTACTCCACATCAGTACCTACCCATTTTTTATCTCGTGTGGCCAGATGCCGTCATCTTGCCCGCCTCAACACGGCAGCGTGTCAGGAAGTCCGCAAGACTCGCTATGATTCTACACATCGAGTGGTCTCTTTTCGTCCTGGTGACGAAGTACTGCTTTACACACCATTGCGCATCCCTGGCCTTAGTGACAAATTCCACCACCGCTACGTAGGTCCCTATGAGGTCATAAGCCAAACTTCCCCAGTGAACTACAAAGTGACGCCTGTTGATCCCCCAGCTGATCGACGCCACCGTGGAACTGAAATTGTTCATGTGTCTCGCCTGAAACCGTTTGTGCTCCGCGATACATCGGTTAGGTAGGAGCGGCCAGGCTGGCCGCTTCCGACCCCTCGGGCAGATTGTGTGAGCCTTCCGTGGATGTTCTTTAATTTGTACATGCCATGATCTTCCTCTTTCATTTGTACATACCATCATCATCGTCCCGCGGCGCCGGCTCCGGCACGCGCCTGGGTTTTGTCACCGGATTAAAACGCTAGACAACGCATCGCTGGCCTTGCCGTCACGACCTTGCCGTCTCAACCTAGCCTTCTTTCACAATATATATATATATATATATATATATATATATATATATATATATATATATATATATATATATATATATATATATATATATATATATATAGACATGGATTGCTTGTTACTAATGGGCCAGAGTTAAATTCAAACAGGATGTCACACAACTTTCCCGATTATCTATTTTATTCCAACAGTTTCGGACGGTGGACCGCCCTTCTTCAAGGTAGAATTGAGAATGGAGAATAAGTCCGCACATTAAGCCACTGTTAGGAGAGGGAGAAGGAATTCTCGCTCTCCGTCTTTGGAGAAGCAAACATTACTGAATAGATAGAAAGGGCGAAAAGCTCCAGTTGGTTATTGGCTGGTAATGCAACAAAGACGGAGAGAGAAAAAACAAGGGGGGGGGGGGGGAGGGAGAGAGAAAGGGGCAAAAAGAGAAAGTGGAGAGCCGACGAATGTTACATACGCGCCGTGCTTCCACGAAGACGACACTAAAAGCAAGCCAAGTCTCTCTCAAAGGAGGCCAGAAATTGAGCAAAGGTTCAGAATAACATAAAAAAAAAATAAAGAAAACTGAAAAACAGACAACGCGAGCATGCACACCAGGACGGCCCGCTCCCCAGCGGTGCAGGTGTTCGAGAAACCGTTGGGATAAGAGTTATGTGTTCTAGACGGAGTTGTTCCACACCGCGACACGCCAGCGATCGGAGCCAGGGCGGCGCGCCGCCGCGGCGACGAAAGAGCCATCGGCCAGACGCGCTCTCCCGAAACCCGAAACCCAATGCCGCAGCCGGGCATTCGCGTCAAGTGCTTCCCACGAGCGTGTCCTAAGTGAAGACGTTTGTTGCGGGATAGAAAATCGACCAGAGGGGGGAGGCCAAGTAGCTAAATAACGAACAGTATAGTTTGCGTGAGAAGGAAGAAATTCTCAGGAGCGGGCAAAGGGGGGGAGATAAAGGCCTTGTCTATTAGTTATGTAGGCTTTTTAGAAAGACAAAGTTGCCCAATGTTTCATTAATTCCATGGGTTAGAGTCTGAAATTTGTGTATGAAGTACGGTTCTCTTTGTTCTCTTTGTCGATCTGTTTGGAAGCCTGATTGAAGGAGAATGACCCGAATGTTTTCGAAAGTGTGGTTTGGAAGGCACAGGTGCTTAGAAAAAGGGAGATTTAGCAGTGTGTGAACGTGGGCCCTGCGGTTATTGAAACGAAACCTGAATGGTGTTTCGGTCTGGCCGACGTATTCCATTCCGCACACACCGCAGCTTAGCATGTATACCACATTAGCACTGTTGCAGTTCAAGGATTCTTTGATCTTAAAGGTGAAATCAGAGAAGTTGCCCTTTACAATATTTGTCGTCTGCACATGATTGCAAACTTTACAGCGTGGTTTTCCGCACGGTTTATACATCCGGGGTTAGGGTTAGTATTGGCGGTCGTTTTAGATTTAACTAACATGTCCTTTAGGTTTCTAGAGCGCCGATACACTGTTCTCGGTGGCTGTTTGAAAATGGAAGACAAGTGACTGCTTTGCTGGATTATATTGAAATGTTTCGAGATGATATTATTAACCCGTGGCATGTTTGAGGAATGTGTAAGAACGAGGTTTGTTGGCCTGTCGTTCTGCTGTGATTTTTCAAAATTGATTATTTCATTTCTGTCTAAGCCTCGAGCTTTCCCAATAGCATCATCAACAATGAAGGGGGGGGGGGGGGTATTCCTTTTGCAGAAGATTTGTTTTTAGTTGCTCCGCATGGCGGTCAAAGTCATCTAGCTCAGAGCAAATCCGTCGGAATCTATGGACCTGTGAGTAGGGTATGCTAGTTTTACAGTAGTGTGGGTGGCTGCTTTTAAAATGTAGGTACTGCTGGCGGTCGGTAGGTTTCCGGTATAGGGTAGTCTTAAGAACGTTGCCTTTACTGTGTATTGTAACGTCTAAGAAGTTAATTAAGGACTTAGAAAAGCTGTGAGTGAACGATATGGATGGGTGAAATGAATTGTAATTTTGTATAAATGTTAACAGGCTGGCTTAGTCGTGGGGCCAAATGAGGAAAATATCGTCAAGAAAACGTTTATAGAGGAGGGGTTTCAGAGACTGAGTGTCCAGGAATTGCTTCTCGAGGGCCGCCATGAATATATTGGCATAGGCCGGTGCCACCTTGGTTCCCATCGCCGTACCGTTAACCTGAAGGTAGTGTCTTCCCTCAAATTCGAAGTTATTGTGATTAAGCACCAGGCTAAGAATAGTGGAGAGGGTTTCCTTATCCAGGTTCACCGAGGGGTCCGTCTTAAGGTATGCATCCACTGCCGCGCGTATGCCGTCTGAATGGGGGATATTCGTGTACAGGGATGTTACGTCCATTGTGACTAAAAAGCTTTCCGTCGGAATTTCGAGGTTGGACACGACCCTGAGGAAATGATTTGCGTCCTTAATGTAGGCAGGGATAGTTGGTATAATGTCCTTAAATAGGAAGTCAAGGACTGCGGAAATATTTTCGGTGAGTGTACTGTTACTTGACACAATTGGGCGGCCGGGACGGTTGTGTTTGTGAATTTCTGGCAATTTCTAGCTTCCTTCGAGAGAGACTTGTCTTGCTTGTAGTGTCGTCTTCGTGGAAGCACGGCGCGTATGTAACATTCGTCGGCTCTCCACTTTCTCTTTTTGCCCTTTTCTCTCCCCCCCCCCCCACCCATTTTTTTTTTCTCTCTTTCTCCGTCTTTGTTGCATCACCAGCCAATAATCAACTGGAGCTTTTCGCCCTTTCTATCTATTAAGTAATGTTTGCTTCTCCAAAGACGGAGAGCGAGAATTCCTTCTCCCTCTCCTAACAGTGGCATAATGTGCGGACTTATTCTCCATTCTCAATTCTACCTTGAAGAAGGACGGTCCACCGTCCGAAACTGTTGGAGTAAAATAGATAATCGGGAAAGTTGTGTGACATCTTGTTTATATATATATATATATATATATATATATATATATATATATATATATATATATATATATATATATATATATACGTTTTTTTCCGCTGATGTTTGTCAAAGGTACTCATGTTTCGGTGTCGTTTTCGCGCAGCGCCCGTATTTTCGGACGGCTGTAGGCTGAAGTTAACGTAAAAATAACGAAAATTGCCGTCCGCTAAAAGTTCAGGCAAGGTTAATGTTCGGGCGTGCCTTATGACGAGACTACTCGTGGTTTCAGTTTCGTTTCGCAAAGGGCTCGCATTTACGTTTTTTCCCCACTGGTCTTAGTCAAAGGTACGCATGTTTCGGTGTCGTTTTCGCGCAGGATTCGTATTTCCACATGGCTGTCAGCTGAAGTTCACGTAAAAGTCACGCAAATTGCCGTCGGCTAAAAGTTCGGTCACGCGATCAAGTTAATTCCGGTCCAGTGACCACTGCGCGGGCTGTGTGCTCTGGTGTTCTGTAAACGTCGGTCAATTACCGGTCACGTGTCACGTTAATTTCAGTCCAGTGGTCACTTGCGCGGCTGTTCTTGTTCTGATATGTTCTGGAATCGTCGCTCGGCTCGGCTACACCCCGAAGTTTGCACTTCTCCCCATCCGCATAGCTCCGCGCAGTCCGTCCGGTGCTTCTGGGTTGTACGCACGTGCACTTGGCTCATCTGTTGCGCGCTGCGCTAACCAGGGTGGTTTTGTGCTTGGCGAACTTGTGTGTCAATTGCGGATAACTAGAGATGATGGACGAGCTCCCAGAGCCGCTCGAGGTCGTAAAAGATGAGCTCGCGTCAAAAGGGCACAAATCAGTGTATCGTGCGAACCTGGCAAACGAGGCAGCCGTCAACGAATGGCTGGAAGCCTACAGCGTCGAAACCAACACATCTTGGATCGTGCAAAAGGTTCAAAAGGATGGAGCAAGATACGTACATTGCCGATCAGCCCGTATTGGTCTTAGCAGTATATTTCAATCATTCTCAAATAATTTATACTCGGCTAGTGCTATATGTGGGTTGGATTTTAGTCAATTTAATAAAAAGCGGAGCTACACTTCTCGCTTATACTGGAGTCGAAAGTACACGAGTGCAATATATTAGGCGATAGTTTCCATGCAGACCTATGCAGTTAGCTGGCAAGCGCGAGAGAAGAGACTTTTGAAGGAAGTCATCACCTCGAAGCTAAATGACTAATTATAGAAATGATGACACAAAGTGCTAGTCACATGCCGTCAATCTGATAACTTTCCCTTGTAAACGTTCGTAAAATAAGTTTACAAAAAAAAAAATCTTAGCCAAAGAACTTATACTCAGTGAACATCCAGTGAATATCTGCTGCAAATGTTAATAATATATCATTATAGTATACATTATAATGTCCGCGTTGAAGAGAGTAGAAAGTGAACATGTACCGAATACCGACATATGCCCACACATCTCTTGATGAGCTATTAAATGATATTCTGTACATATGTAGCCAACATCCTTTTAGAGGTTGTGAGCTGTGTAGTAAGAGTACAGCACTTTATGATAAGAGCAATCAGAGCAATTGCTGAAAAATGCCAAGGAAGATCATTGTTTATTGAAGGTAAAAATTTCCTACTGGTTTCTTGCTGGGATCCTACTAGCTCCAGTAGTACTGGTTTATTAACACATTCCCCATAGCCACTGGAATCGGTAGCGGCTGGGTCTCTCTGCAGAAGGTCGGTTGGTGCATTGGTTCTGGTGGGCCTGTTGACCTATGAAAATCTTGGTGCAGCAGCTGCCTAGGGCCGCACTATCAAAAAGAAGACAAGGGCAAAGGTTTCATAAGTATGAATCATACTTTATTATTTTCCATGTCTACAAAAGTTCTGCAATCTGCATGGACACTTTTGTCGTGCTGTCTGGTACTGCTGCAGGTGTTCCAGCTTCAATCAGATGTTGCAATGAAGTTAGCTGCACAGAAATATTTTTTCAGAAAAACATGCTAGCAACACCACACTACTTTAATTTAAATATCAACAATTTGGAAAGCAGCCATTCAAGAACAATGCGTTTAGATTACGTTTGGGTACTTGCATCGCCAAGGGCTTGGATTATTTCCAACCAAAGCCATCATCTCAGCTTTTAGACATTAGTTGATGGCATGGTATCCTGTCAATTTAACAGTCAACACCATTCCATATGTGACACACCAAAAATTGTTAGTGCTGTGCTTTGCATGCCTATACAGCTGCTTACAGTGCGATCAATCATGTTTCTGTCTAGTTTGAGCTTTTTCAGAATCAGTGCGTGGCGAGCCTGTGTACGCACTTGGACCACAATATGAGAGAGAAAGTGTGTGCAATGACAACTGGTGCATGTGGAGAACATGCACTTCATGTGTTATACGTCGACTATGCGAGACGAGTGCAATCCACAGTGTGCGTGGTCTCCTCTAAACTCGAACCAATTCACTCCACTACAACATTGTCATCAACCATTTGTATCCTCGTTCTCCTTTTATTTCCCTTTTCTCCCTTCTCTAGTGTGGAGCAGCACGCTAGGGTCATATTGCTGCTGGCCGAACTCTCCACCTTTCTTTTCATTGAATTATTTTCATCGCTACCTTGCTTATTCACTGTGCTTTGGGCCTCCTTGCAAACACAACTGTGGCTATTTGCAATTCAAAGTAGGTTCTTTGATGGCTGCATGGCTGCCCAGTGTCATTTGTTGAACTGAAGTCACATCTGCCACTTTTTCTTGCCAAAAAGTTGAAGGCATTTGCCAGTAAAACACTCCTTCTGCATAAATGGTTTATGATGTATTGCGTGCCGTGCATTTACTAAACAGCATGCATTATTTCACCTAAATTTAGAAGCAGTGCATTTCAGTTTTGTTTAGTATAGTGTGCCAAATTGACTTAGGCTCTGCAGGATTCTGTAGTGTAGGTCTCCGGATTATTTTTGACCAATTATTTTTTTTAACATGCACTGAAATCACACAGTAAATGGGTGCCTCACATTTTTCTCCATCAAAACATGATCACTATGGCTGGGATCGAACTCAGGTTCCTCAAATTTAAATGCCTAAAACTGGTTGTTTCATACTATTTCCTAGACGACTTTAATCGGGGTAGCCTTGTAGTACCTAATTTACTATGAACACACTTGTGGCACATATTGATGACATTAACAAGCGTTTCGTGAAATGTTGGATTGCTAGCTGACCAGTGTGCAAACCATAGGGGAGTGATGTCAAAATACTCTGGTTCTCCCCTCTCCAAGTGTTGCTATAATTTGTGAGCTTAATCCTTTAATTTTGTAGCAATGCTTCCTTCTTCAAAAAGATTGGTAGGCATAATATAGTGCAAGTACAACATGTCACCTAATTCAGAAGCTTTTGAAGCGGCTGTAAGATAGTTTGGAATTAAAGTTAGCCAAGGTCACTTTGAGATGTAAGGAATAAACAGTTGTTGTGAAAGTCAGCACTTATTTATTTGACTCAATATTGAAATGCACCATCCTGCGTAAGCATGTTATGAGGTGCCCACGACTTCAAAAATACACTCTTGTTTCTTCTTGCCATGACACTTGAGCAGAATACCAATCATATACATAAATAGCTACAAAAAACAAATTACACAGCATGCTATGCCACTGCCTCTGCTTAACAGGTGCAGTTAAGTTAGCTACTGCGCTCAACAAATGCCTATTCAACGCAGTGTTCTCAAACAAGCTTGAGTACTTTAAGAGGGTGGAAATTCTGGCTGGTTGGTGCACGATCTGTGGATAAAACAGCGCTAACACGAGACGAAGCAGACGAAACAGCATCGTGTCCCCTCTGCTTCGTCTCGTGTCAGCGCTGTGTTTAGCCACAGAAGCGTGAGCACTTGGTTATCCCACTACTTTCAGAATCAATAGTTTGACGTCGCCAGATTATGGGCTTCAGAAAAGGGCGGTTGCCGCTATGAACAGGGCTCCGCAATTATGAGTGCGTTCACAAAACGAGAGCATGTTTTCATTTCAAGGATTATTACCGCTAATTTCAGAAAACTGGTTCGCTGTCCCAGTATGTTGCCATATAGAAACATTTCCGTATTTAAATGCCGGAAACGGGAAAAACAAAATTGCAAATGGCTGCTCACAAGGTAGCATAAAATGAGAGACGGCCTTTGAGATGTAATTTAGCATCGGTAGTAG
The DNA here is from genome assembly GCF_055883805.1 of Amblyomma maculatum. Lineage (NCBI taxonomy): Eukaryota > Metazoa > Arthropoda > Arachnida > Ixodida > Ixodidae > Amblyomma > Amblyomma maculatum. The sequence goes on from NC_139348.1 coordinate 35,083,267, forward strand.
TCTACATACGCCCTTGGGTAGGCCAGTAGCTTTAGCATCTGTCAGTCGTATTAATCGTTGTGGTCGTCGTGTCTGCGTTGAGATAATTTGGTCACAGAATAAAACTCCGGTGAAACTTAACAAACTGATTTAATGGCTACATATGAAAGAAACTGTACACAAATTCAAACTGACGACCGTTTCGTTCGGCGTCTTGCAAGCCACTGTCTTTCGACGACGGTTGGCCGTGTTCCTCTCTCCAGGCCTTCCCTTCTTTCCATTTTTTTTAGGGGGGCCCCACGCTTGCGTGGGCCCTTGGAGCCTGGCAGTCGCGGCGCTCGTTCGGCGGTGTCGGTAACAGAGGAATCCTCCTCAATCACTCCTCGCGTCCCCGGTGCTGGTCCGCAGCCCCCTCGTAAGCTCGGATTTCAGGGCAGGCGGGCGTCCGAGTCTTGTTAGGCCCATCGCTGTGTCCTCAACGACGCCAGTGGATCGGGACGCTTTGAGGGGCGACGAGCCGTTGGTCGACTGGCCGGCAGTGGCAAGAAGCAGCCGTGCCATTTCCGAAAAGGGCACTGCGGCGCGTAAACATACACACACACACACAAGCGCGCACAAACACACACACCCGCGAGTGGCCGCTTGGCCGGCGATCAGGGGAACAAAACAGCCGTCTCCTGACACGTCCTTCTGATCTGGTTTTTGTCCGTTTTTGTCCCCGACACATTCCCCCCCGAAATGACGAAGTCATTTGTTAGTCGGAGAGTTCCAGAGGGTAGAGCAACTGAATTGGACGGCGAAGTCTGGTCCCCCCTGGCAGTCGGACTTCAAAAGCTCTTGTTCGGTTGTCTCTTCCCGTGAATGCCCTTTCAATTATTCCCAGCTTCCACATTTGCCGCGGCTGTAGGGCTTCTTTCAGGAGGACCACGTCTCCAATTTTAACTTGCTTTCCCCGTTGAGCTCCTTTGGAATGGGTCAGCTGTAGCTCCTTTAAGTACTCAGTGCACCAGCGTCTCCAGAACCCTTGCAATGCTTTGCTGCGAGTTGAAATCATTTGTCGCAGGTGGTTACAGGACAGGGCAGAGATTTCCTTTCTATGCAGCTCCGGAAGAGAGGTAAGCCGTCTTCCGGTAAGAAACATAGCGGGACAGAGCGGTTCAGGTTCGTTCGGCTCTGTGTAAACATGAGTCAGTGGTCGGGAGTTCAGCACCGCTTCCACTTCAGCCAGCGTAGTTGACATTTCCTCGAACGTCAAGTAGCTCGTTCCTAGCGTCTTCTTTAAAGCTTGCTTCGTTAGTCCGACAAGACGCTCGTAGAAGCCGCCCCACCATGGTCCGCGTTCCACAATAAATTTCCATTGAACCCGCGAGTTCATAAGGTGATCTTGTACCGGGTCACCTCGCATCACATCCCAGAGGCAGCCCAAATCCCTGTTGACCTTCTTGAACGTGAGGGCATTATCACTGTAGATGGTGCTCGGGAGTCCTCGTCTGGCAGCGAACCGGCGAAACGCGAGCAGAAACGAGCCTGCCGACATGCCGGCAACCAGCTCCAGATGGATGGCTCGAGTCACCGCGCAGGTGAACAGCGCTACATAGCACTTCGTAGGCGAGAGCCCCTTGACGACAAGTGGTCCGGCAAAGTCGACGCCCGTCACCTGAAAGGGTTGGGCTTCTGTTATGCGGTCTGTTGGCAGCGGTGCTGTTACTTCGTTTGCCGGCTGTACGTTGAACCGCTGGCACGTTATGCATTCTTTTACAATTCTTTTCACCAGCTGCCTTGCTCCGATCACGTGATATCTTTCTCTGAGCTGCGTAAGCGTGTGGCGTATCCCTCCGTGCAACACTTTGAGGTGGCAGTAGTGGGCGAGCAGCTTCGCTAGGTGGCTTCCCTTTGGTATGACGACAGGATGTTTGGAGTCATAGCTCAAGTGGCTCCGTTGTAGCCGTCCGTCAATCCTCAGAACTCCGTTTTCGTCCACCACAAGAGAAGCATTTCTGAGCGGAGAGTCGTTGGGCACCGCTTTCTGATTTCGAATGCTGTGCAGTTCCTTTGAAAAGCCTTCTCTCTGCTCATTCCGTATCCAAAATAGTTCGGCCCGATCTAGCTCTTCGGGGGTGAGGGGTCCGGCTTCATCGCTTCGTCGTCTTGCCTTAAAGATGAAACGAAGCACCCAAGCCGTGACTCTGATCAGTCTCGTGAAAGAGCTGTAGCTGCTAACGTTCATTAATGCAGGCGCGGTCACCTGAGATGTCATGGCCGGCAGTGCCTTGGTTGGCTGCCTGCTCTCTAATTCCTTGTCCGTGAAGGTTGCCTGCACCAGTCCATTTGGCCACTCGCTTTCATGTGCGCAGAGCCACTTGGGTCCCGTCCACCATATCTCACTAGTCGCAAGGCGGGAAACTGTGACGCCACGCGTCAGGAGATCCGCAGGGTTCTCTTTCCCCGGGCAGTGCCTCCATTCATAGCATCCGGTGCTTCGCTGTATCTCACGGACGCGATTTCGCACAAACTGCTGCCAGCGCTCAGTGTCACCTCGAATCCAATGGAGAGCGATCGCGGAATCGGTCCAAAGAGTAACGCAATCAGGGTGCTTCCCGAGAGTCTTTACTATGTAGCTGCACAATCGAGTTGCAAGCAAACATGCCATCAACTCCAGCCTTGCTAGCGTGAGTTCTTTAAGTGGAGCCACCCTCGATTTGCTCATTACAATCGTTGAAGTTAGGCCGTCTTCCGAAGCAATGGTGAGGTAGGCGACTGCCCCATAGGCCGCGGGACTGGCGTCTGCGAAGATGTGCAGGTGCGTTTTTGTAGCCGGCCCACTGAAGTCCGCTCCGTAGTACCTTGGTACCTGTATCTCGGGAAGATGTTTCAATTCACAATACCAGGTTTTCCAGCCTTCAGCTATGTCGTTTGGTAGGGCATCGTCCCATTCGACGTTCTGGCGCCACAGCTGCTGAAACAGGATCTTAGCCCGTACGATAAAGGGTGACAGCCATCCCAGTGGGTCATAGATCCGTGCGGTAGTTTGCAGCATGGAACGTTTGGTGTCTGTCTCCATTGTTTTGGAGCTTGCGACACATGGCGCAAATGTCAGGCGGTCGGTAATGGGGTCCCAGGTCAGTCCCAGCACTTTCAGCACCCCTGAGAGGAATCCTAGAGACTTATTTTCGCTGCCGTCTTGCCCAAATAGCCGGCGTAGCCTCTCGTTATTCGACGACCACTTGTGCAACTTCATCGAGGCGGAGTGGAAGATCGCGTTGGCTTCGTTGTAGAGCTTCAGAGCCGCCTCTTCGTCATCTGCACCGGTTAGCAGGTCGTCTACATAAAGGCTTTGCTGTAGCTGGCTGGCAGTGTGGGGAAACTCTTCCTCGCAAGCTTTCAAGTGGTGCTGAAGGGTAGCGGAGAGCAGAAACGGGCTTGCGGTGGTTCCAAACGGTACTCGCTTCATGCGCCACGCTTCAATGGGAGGCAACGAAGTACCGGCCTGAGGAGTCTCTCGGAACCAAAAAAATCGCAGAGCGTCTCTGTCTTGCTCTCGCACTCCAATTTGCAGAAAGGCCTGCTCAATGTCCGCGACAAGCGCTACTCGATACTTGCGAAAATTGAGCAAAAGCCCGACGAGGTCTGCCGTTAAGTTGGGTCCTGTTTCAAGGTTGTCATTAAGGCTCCTTATACTTTTAGCGTGGGAAGAAGCGTCAAATACAACTCTCAATTTTCTGGAATCACGGAGCACTGCTTGATGAGGCATGTGGTAAACGCAGTGGTTGCGGTCGGCCTTTTCTTCTACCTGTTCTGCCATGTCTAGAATGCCGTACTGCCTGATCACCGCGTCGTATTCTTCGAGAAGGTCAGGAGCTCTTTTGAGTCGGTTCGCCAATTGATTGAGGCGCTTCAGAGCAATTTCTCGGTTATCCTCGAGCGAAATCTCGGATTTCCAAGGCAATGCAACCTCATAGCGGTTACCGACTCGCTTGATGTTGTCCTCAAAGAACTCTAAAGCTTGACAGATTTCGTCGTTCTCCTCGACCTCCTTTACTCCAATCGATTCCAAATCCCAGAATTTGGTCAGAATATCTGTCGTCTGCCTCTCGATTACAGATGTTCGTAGTGTCACGGTTTGGAAGCAGTGGGTCTGCTCGGCATCGTCCTCAATGGGCCCTTGAACAGTCCAGCCCGCTGATGTTTCCACTGCTCTCAGTCGGTTTTCTAATTTGACCGATCTACCTGTGGTAAGGTCCCATATGTGGTCAGATCCGATAAGCAGATCAACACATTCTGTCCCGTTGTTGTTTGAGAATTCGGCCGGTTCGTAACCAAGGGACTTTAGTCGTTTCATTATTCTCTCTGGTGGTGAGGGAATAGGTTGATCGCAGATGGTATCTGTTTCCAGTACTTCGAGTTCCCGATCGTCTCCGCGGTTAGTCTTTAGTGTAACCTTTACTCTTCGGAACTCGCGTTCGGCTTGGTGGCCTCCGAACACCCCGACGGTCAACCTCTCATGCCCGAGAAGCGTACATCCCAGTTTCCGCGAGGTGTCAGCTGTGATGTAGGAGCGCTGACTTCCCCCGTCGAACAGAACTCGTACCTGAGCCTTACCAGCCTCTCCACTACATAATGCAGTTGCGGTCTGCAGCAAAACGGTTTTTTTGGAAGTAGAGCCGTTTCCCGTCGTAGTAGTTTCGAGGCTTACTTGCGCGTTCGTTACGGTGCGGTTCGGCTCAGGTGGCCTGTTTCCGGTGTACGAAGGGTCGCACATCGTGCTGGCATGCATCTTGCGACATTTGTTGCACTGCAAGCTTACGCGGCATGCTCGGGACTGGTGTCCAGCTTTAGTGCACTTGAAGCATCGGCCGGACGACCGCAGAAGTTGTTTCTTCTCTTCCTAAGATTTTGCGGCGTCACAGCTCTGCGTTTTGTGCTCGTTGGAACCGCAGAAAAAGCAGGTCAATGGGGTAGCGTTTTGATGTAGCATCGCAGCCGATCGGACATGCCTGTCATGCGTTTTCCCATGCAGCCTCAAATTGCCTTTAAGTTCTTCTCTAGGTTGCTGCTTGAGGTCCATGCATTGTAATGCATTTAAATTCTCCCGACTTTCGACTTCTACTCTCAGAAAGGAGAGTAGCTTTAAAAGGGAAGAAACCGTACCTTGGCCGCTTTCGTTAGTTGCGTGTGACGACGCATCGGTGAGGGAGCTCTGTTCGCAGGCGAGGCTGTCGGTGTCGACGACGCACTTTCGGCTAAAGTCCAACAGGATGTCACGTGGCATCGCTCTTTGCACGATCGGAATTAGCATCGAGCTGTAGGACTCCAGCTTTTGTCCGAGCGTCTCGAGGCCTTTGATGTGTGCCGCCAAGGTATCGTAGAGACGGCGAAGACCACGGATATCGTCTGATGAGCGCACGGGCTTCAAGTCGATCAGCCTCTTGAGATGTTCCTGAACAAGAAGCTCCTCGTTGCCAAACCGTTTCTTGAGCAGCTGGATGGCATCGTTGTAGCACCTTGCGGTCAGTGGAAGACCCGCGAGTGCCGCTGCCGCGTCGCCCGTGACTGATGCTCGCAGGTAGTGAAATCTGTCGATGTCAGACAAATCTTCGTTTTTATCGACTACCTGCTCGAACACTTCCCAAAAGGGTTGCCAGTCAGAGCGCCGTCCTGTGAATTTCAGTAGGTCGATCTTCGGCAGCTTCACTCTTGTCTTCCCAGATGTGGTCGTTTGGGGGGCTGGCGTGGTCGTTTGAGTGGCTGGCATGGCCGTTTGACTGATGATGCCACTACCCGCCGATTCCACGGCAGCCTGCGTTGATAACGGACCACTATCAACTTGAAGCTTTAGTCCAGCGAGGCAGGTTATGATCCGGTCTTGATATTCAAATACTTGCTCGTAGTCGTTTTCTGCGTCATCTTCCGGTACCAATGGTTCAATTTCCGTGTTGACAGTATCAAGTTGTTGCTCCAGCTTGCTGAGTCTGGCATGTAGCAATGTAGCTTCAGTAGTTGTTAGTGACGTTTGCCGCTCGTTGAATTCGTTGATGACCCTTGTAACTTGCGAGCGCAAAACCTTCCGTTTCTTTAAAAGGCGTTCCATTTTCTTCGAAATTAATTAGCCAATAAGTAAGCTCACCGGATCGATGACATCGGTAGTTGTGACCAATCGTTGCCGAGACGTCCCTGGCGTGGATGCGTTGACGTGAGCGTTGAAAGAAAGCGTTGAGCTCACAAATCCACGGCAGATCGAGTCCCGGGTTTCGGCACCAAACTTTTTGTCAGTCGTATTAATCGTTGTGGTCGTCGTGTCTGCGTTGAGATAATTTGGTCACCGAATACAACTCCGGTGAAACTTAACAAACTGATTTAATGGCTACATATGAAAGAAACTGTACACAAATTCAAACTGACGACCGTTTCGTTCGGCGTCTTGCAAGCCACTGTCTTTCGACCACGGTTGGCCGTGTTCCTCTCTCCAGGCCTTCCCTTCTTTCCCTTTTTTTTAGGGGGCCCCACGCTTGCGTGGGCCCTTGGAGCCTGGCAGTCGCGGCGCTCGTTCGGCGGTGTCGGTAACAGAGGAATCCTCCTCACTCACTCCTCGCGTCCCCGGTGCTGGACCGCAGCCCCATCGTAAGCTCGGATTTCAGGGCAGGCGGGCGTCCGAGTCTTGTTAGGCCCATCGCTGTGTCCTCAACGACGCCAGTGGATCGGGACGCTTTGAGGGGCGACGAGCCGTTGGTCGACTGGCCGGCAGTGGCAAGAAGCAGCCGTGCCATTTCCGAAAAGGGCACTGCGGCGCGTAAACATACACACACACACAAGCACCACGTAACCACGTTTCTTTTTCTCTCCCCCCCCCCTTTTTACCCCCCATATTCCAGCGGTGCTTATCCAAACATTGCAGTGCTACTAACCAAGGCGGCACTTTCAGCGACTAGTGGCTCCAAGGCGAGCATCCAACGGCGCTGCGCAGCTTGCTTGGAATGGACGCACTTGTAAGTACATCCAGCACCAGCACAGTCGGCATCCAGACAGCAAAAGTTCAGCAGTCATGGCTTCACAAAATCGCTTGCTGTCAGACTCAAACACCAGACTTCGAGATGACGGCCAAGACACTTGATTCGAACTGCAAGCATCACAGTATCCAGCATCCAAAGGCACGAATTGGGCCACTGCGTTTATAAAGCCTCGAAACTGCGGCGGCAACACCCCTTAAGCCACAGGCACTACCACTAAGCCATGGTAGAAGGTGGTAGAAGGATACGCGCTTGTCTGGCTAACCAACGCCCCAACGCCACCGTGCGCGAAGCGTTGAAGTGGTTTAACGGCGCGCGCGTGTGCGCCGCCTTCTTTCTTTGGAGTAAAAAAAAAATAAATAGAAACAAGCAAAACACAACTTAAAGCAAGTGACGTCGAGTCACGTGCTTGCGCGTCAGCGCGTCGTCTGCTCGAGTGCTCCTACGGGATAGACGGGATAGATGCCGATGAGGTGACGTCATGGCTCCGCCCATAAGATAGCGGAGTGTAAAGAATCTCTCCCGATGGTAATGTTGTCCACATAGATGGCGTGGCGTACGCCACCGACATAAGGCTCCTCTATTTTATAGAGGAGCTTTACACCGACATCGTTAAGCCTCTCTGGGAGGCCTATGAGGGCAACGTTAAAGAGCAGCGGAGAGAGAACAGCTCCTTGAGGCGTTCCTCGGGTTCCCATATCGATGGGTCCGAATTTTTCATTGCCCAATCTGATATAAGATTTCCGATTTTCTAAGAAGTTTTTTATGTAGCTAAATGTTTTCTCGCAGCAATTGGTGGCGTTTAAATTTTTCAGAATTCTACTGTGTTTAACGTTGTTAAAGGCCCCTTTCAGATCCAGGGCCAAAATAGCCCTGTCTCCTGAACTCCCGAAAGGGCCCCATTGGAAACCAATGGGGACCCATTGATTTCCAATGGGGACCCATGAAGACCCGTTGAAACCAGCTGATCCCCGTTGATCCCAGTTGCATTCCCCATTGAAGATTTTCACCAGGGAGAGTTTGATCATTGAGGTTGGCCAGAAGACCGACCGTTATCTGGTCGTCTCCCGGTGTCGTTCCTCGCCTCATACTCATTATTGGGGTGTTAATTTCCGGGACGGTGAATTCTGCATCTAATTTTGGGTTTTTATCTCCAGTGTATGTTCTAAATTCGTTATCTTCGTCTACGGTCGTACATAAGTATCTCTTTTTTAGTTTGTCAGCGAGCTGTTCGTCCGTGCTTTTGAAGTTTTAGGTGCCCTTTTAAGTTCCTGCTCTGTCAGCCTTTTTGATTTATTAGGTTCAATCAGGCACCTGAGAAGGCTCCATGTACTTTTCGTGCTGAGGGTGCCTCGGAGGAAATCTCATCTGGATATCCAGTTGGTTTTTGCTACAGGCCACACGTATGTTTCCGCCTCCTTGGTTATCTGGGCAATTTTAATTTTAAGCTTCCATCTCTTAGTAAGAGATCTCCTGGCTTCCCACAAGTGTAGGTTGTCTACTGCCGGGGTTGCGCATGAAACGGTTCTTGGTTTGAATTAGCGATTTAGCCCAATCCTCATATTTTGATGCGTCGATCGCACCGAGTGCTGGGATTGCCACTTCCCTGAGCTTTGTCCAATCGATGACGCAAGCTGCTCCCCTCTTTTGGCGAATTTTGTTTGAATCTAATTCAATCTTTAAGATGCAGTGATCGCTCCCGAGAGTGAATTCTTCTGTATATTGTGCCATTCGTAAATTTTAGCGTTCCGGACTAGCGAAAGGTCCGGGCACGTGTCTTGGGAGACGCTATTCTCTATTCTAGTAGGGTACAGCGGAACCGTGAGAGTGGTTAGTGCCGCGTCGACTATGGCCGCGGCTAATTTCCTGCCTTTTGCGTCCTCCTTATGGTTTCCCCATTGGTAGCTGTGCGCGTTAAAGTCCCCAACCACCACTATAAAGGCGATCCGCTGGCTATACGCGTCGCCTTGAGGAAGATTTCGTCAAAAGTGGCTTGGCGTTGTTGCGGCCTTCTATAAATATTTAGGATAAACGCAATTTTGCTGGACCGTTTGTTTAATTGGTAGGAGTTGAATAAATGTATGATCAATTTCTTCTCTTAACTCCAAATCTATTGTCACGGCGGTGCACTCTTTGTGCACGAGAATGAAGGTGGATGGATTCGTTTGGACCTGAGTTTCGCTTCTGTACCTACATCTAGCAAAGCAATTATTTCTGGCGTTATGTATAACGGTTCTGTAAGGCCGCAGTGAAAAGCGACTCGCACGTGGAGTCGCGCTGGCGGTCGATCCCTCCACTCGCCGAGGCAAAGGAGCGAGCGCTGTTGTTTTTTTTTTTTTTCTCCTTGTCACCCCTTTTCTTGGGCGCGGGCTCGCGGGGCGCGCGGGAGGCCTGGTTTGTTTCATCCTTTCGCCCCGAAGCGTCACCAAGACACGAACGCAGCCAGGATCAACAGTGGCACGCTTCTGCGAACCAGCTTACGGCCAGCAGAGGGCGACAATAGGCGCGACACCTGCCCCCCCCCCCCCCCTTCCGAAGTAAGCAATCAGCCCAGCGTTCTCCCGCTGTGCCCGAGACATTCCGAGCGACGGCGACTGTACACTGCTCTGGGACAGTGCCCCTCTCCCCCTTTTCCTCGAACGGGACGGCTGAGTGACCTCGTCTCGAGATCCCCCGCGGCGCTTCTTTCACAAAGGCTACAGCTGCAAGGTCGCGTCGCAAACACGCTGAGGAGGGGAGACAAAGACAGGCGCCGTGTGAGAGGGTTTGGGGACCGGCGGGTGGAAAGAGTGTGTGTTTTGAATGTTGTATTTTTATTTGAAGTAATTAGGGACCTGGGTGAGATTATTCCCAACCCACGGGGGTAGTGGCGTGTTTTTCAATAATTTGATTGGCTGCTTTATTTTCGGGGCGGATCACCGAAGGTGACCGCCCTCGGGCCTTTGTTGATGTGTGTCATCAAAAAGCGGTCCTCGGACCATGTTTGTCAGTCAAGTTTGAGGCTCCGTGCTTAGCACGTATTTACAGTCCCTAGGCTTTAACCGAGATGCTCGGTAGAAAAGTAAGGGCTTGTAGTGACTTCTCTGTGTGAGAGTCTATTTTGTCTTAAGTTGCAGTTGTCTGTGTGACTTGTTACTGTAACTGTTTGCCAATGTAAATAATATTTTTCGTCTGTAAATATATATCTCCTCCTGACCATCATCAGATCATCGTCTACTGTTCTCGTCCACTAGTTCACTGCATTCGAAGCCAGCATAACATCACTGGCGCAGTACGACAGGATTCGGCACCCTACCACAAAGAAGCAAGCAACAAGGCCTCGGGCAGCAGCAGCGGCACTCAAAGGACGGCTGATGCTACCTGCCGAGGACGACCAGCCAAGGCGTGACTCCCGGGCTGTGTGGTACTACCCGCAGCGACGCTGGTGACGGGTGAGTGGGATTTCTCGCGTCTGGTCGAGGTTGGCTTGGCTTGTGCTAGGGAAAGTGAGGTACTAGGCAGTAAGGACGCCAGATATGACTGAAAGCAAGGCTTACGCATATCCCCTGATGGAGGTAGAGCGTCTGGTAATTCGGCAACTTGAATTGGATTTTGAGCGAAAAAAACGGGAAATTCTAAGAGAGGAAGAGAGATTGATGAGAGCGCTCATGCGTGAGCATGCCGGCGGCGGAAAGGCTAAAACTGCGTCCGAAGCAACGGAGCAGCGACAGTTAGACCTTGGCCCCGTGGCAGAAAGCACTAGTGCAGTTGAGGGCTGCCCCTCCCGGTATTCGACGAATACAGATAGCCTGGACGAGCGAAGCGTTGCTAGCTCAGGGCAGAGAGCGGCGGAAACTGCTAGTGCAGCCCCACAGGCGCAGCTAGAGGAGCTAGCGTTAGGCGGCGAAACGAACTGCCCGAGCAGTTTCGTGGGCGCGGATAGAAATTCGCGAAGATGCTGACGACCCCTTGGCAGTATCAGCTATGGCTGAGTCTGGTGAGTCCGTTCGAAAAGATCTCGACACGGAGCTAATCCAAATGAACGGGGACCAGCAGAAGTTACCATCTGAAGAAGGCTTAGCATATCGCTCGGTGCGGGATAGTGACAGTCAGCCGTCGGAGCCCGACAGCAGCGGCGCGGATCCCGCGCATAGAAATTTCGCTTCCGAAGTGCGAGCTGATCAGCCGACGGAGACGGAGTGCGCCCCGTGTGTGGATCTACGCGCAACAGGTGTCGAGGCTGAGCTTACGGTGAGGGCGCCCGCTCCATTTGATACAGAGGGCGCAGTAACGGATTCTGGCCAGCTTGATATCTCTGATCAGGTGAGCGTACACGCTCAACTACAGCACAGTAGTAGCAGGGAGTACGCAGGTGGGCCTCTCAACATTCGTGTAGGCACGACAGCAGTACGCGGCCACAGAAAGTCGAGGCCGTCGAAGGTAAGGCGCGACGACGTTTCTGTTTTGGGAAGCAGTCTCCCAATGACAGTGAGTGCAAGGATCTCTAGTGCTGGCGCCGCGAGAGGCGGCAACGATGTGCAGCGGGCGCTAAAGGCCACTGCTACACGACAACGCGGGCGCCGAGGTGCGCACGAGATCTATAGTGTTCCGGCGTATAGCAGCAGGAGCGTGCCAAACTCACTTCGCCAGCGCAGGAAACTGCATGGGCTAGCCTCGTCATTGGAGCCCCCGCACAAATCTTGCGCAAAGTACAGGGACGAAGAAAGCCTCACATTCCAATTTTGTATCTGGTTGTTTGGCATAGCCATGCTGGCCTCACCAGGCGTGAGGGTTCCTGCTTACCCAACGGGTGGCGTGCACGGAACTGTTTGGCGGCACTAAAAAGTGGTGTAACGACAGTGCATGGCGGAGCGGGAACTGTGCATTGGCGTGAGTGTTCCCGCCACCCGCCGTGTTTCGTGATGTGAACGGTGGAGTGCGCGTGAACTTTACGTGAGGACATCCAATTGCTCGCGCGCGGGACCTTCACGAACACTGTCCGGTCCGCCGATGCGAATGTGTGATTTGTTTTGTGTTATACCCATCTTGTGTCGCGAGTTTCATTTGGTGTTCCATTCACGTGCGAAGTGTCTTACATGTTTTGTTTTCTTCGCGGGTTGTTGCGGCCTTTCTTGTATTAGGCTGAAATGACCGGATTCCAAGCTCATTTACCCTCTTGGGAGGGGCGTGTAAGGCCGCAGTGAAAAGCGACTCGCACGTGGAGTCGCGCTGGCGGTCGATCCCCCCACGTGCCGAGGCAAAGGAGTGAGCGCTGTTGTTTTTTTTTTTCCTCCTTGTCACCCCTTTTCTTGGGCGCGGGCTCGCGGGGGCGCGCGGGAGGCCTGGTTTGTTTCATCCTTTGGCCCCGAAGCGTCGCCAAGACACGAACGCAGCCGGCATCAACAGTGGCACGCTTCTGCGAACCAGCTTACGGCCAGCAGAGGGCGACAATAGGCGCGACACCTGCCCCCCCCCCCCCCCCCCCCCCCGAAGTAGGCAATCAGCCCAGCGTTCTCCCCGCTGTGCCCGAGACATTCCGAGCGACGGCGACTGTACACTGCTCTGGGACAGTGCCCCTCGCCCCCTTTTCCTCGAACGGGACGGCTGAGTGACCTCGTCTCGAGATCCCCCGCGGCGTTTCTTTCACAAAGGCTACAGCTGCAAGGTCGCGTCGCAAACACGCTGACGAGGGGAGGCAAAGACAGGCGCCGTGTGAGAGGGTTTGGGGACTACGTCCTGCTAGAGATTTTACCCAAAAGAAAAGGCGATAAGAGTCTCTTTGCTCTTAATGTATACTCTTCTCCAAAAGATAAGGGAGTGGGCTTGCCAGACCTCCTGATAAAGACGCAACGGCTAGCGGCTAGGTCTCAACTCATCGTGGTGGGGGATTTCAATGCGCCTCATCCGGAGTGGGGCTACATCCGAGCCAGCCCGAAGGGAAATAAACTTTGGCAGGTTGCCCAGGACCTGCGATGGACGATCTTGAACAACCCGCTAGATCATACAAGGATAGGCAACAGCGTGAGCATAGACACCTCTCCAGACCTCACATTTGTGAATGGTATCAGGGATGCAAAGTGGGTAAACACGGGACAGCCACTGGGAAGTGATCACTATATCCTTTCCACGATATTTAGTGCTGCTAAGCACAAAGACAAGGTGAAAGGAACTCGAGTGACGGACTGGGACCGATTTCGGGAAGTCAGGAATGATACAGTGACCGGGGAAATCGAGGACTTAGGAGCCTGGGTTGAGGCACTCAAGCAGGCCGTGAAGAGTACCACAAAAGAGGTTCCAGCGGAGGAGGAGGGCTCTACGGCTGATTCCAGATTGTTACACATGTGGGAAGCACATGCGAGTCTCCTTCGGAGGTGGAAGAAACATAGGCATAATGGTGTGCTCCGTAGAAAGATGGCCAAGTTAGAACGAGAAATCGAAACGTACACATTGGAGTTGCAGTGCAAACAGTGGGGGCAGATTTGTGACCGGATGAATGGGCAATTCGGATGCAAAAAAACATGGCAGTTGTTGAGGCACCTTTTAGACCCGACGGCAACCAAATCTGCGCAGAAGGGGCAAATGGCTAGGTTAGTGCATCGGTATCAAGGCACGACTGGGGAGTTTATACATGAACTCCGAAGACGTTACATAAACACAGAGGCGGGCGGTTGCTTGCCGGATTACTCGGGAGAGGAAAACCTTGAATTAGATGCAGACTTTACGGTGGCGGAGGTGGAGTTTGCAATGGGTCAGCTTCGTACCACGTCAGCAGCGGGTCCGGACGGGGTTACTAATAAGATGCTGAGGAACCTGGATTTCAAGTCAGTAGGGGCACTCACGAATTTGATGAATAAATTTTGGGTGGCCGGGGAGATTCCGCCAGAGTGGAAGCATGCTAGGATTACATTTATTCCTAAAGCAGGGAAGAAGCTCTGCATTGAGAATCTGCGTCCCATCTCGCTAACGTCGTGTTTAGCCAAATTGATGGAGCATGTGGTCCTGAACAGGCTTCAGGGTTATGTAGAGGACAAGGAGTTGATACCTGAAACAATGATTGGTTTCAGGGCTAATTTATCAACGCAGGACGTCATGATACAACTAAAAAAAGACGTTGTTGATCCTGGGTACGGCACGGGCACCAAGGCTATCTTGGGGCTCGACCTAACTAAGGCCTTTGACAATGTTACCCATGAGGCAATATTGAGGAACCTATCGGACATAAGACCGGGGGGTAGAACCTTCCGGTACATCAGATCGTTTCTGGAGGGTAGGACTGCGGAGATTATAGTCGGAGAAATGAAATCGGATCCCTTCCCATTGGGGGGCAGAGGGACACCGCAAGGGTCGGTATTATCGCCGTTCCTATTTAATCTCGCATTGATCAAGATACCACCCAGGCTGCAAGGGATATCGGGACTTAAACATACATTTTATGCGGATGACATTACTCTTTGGGTAACAAGAGGCAGTGACGCACATTTGCAAGAAACTCTACAGCACGCGGTGGATATTGTTGAGGAGCTAGCAGGGGAAGCAGGACTCTCGTGCTCTCAGCCCAAGTCCGAGCTTTTTGTGCTGAGGGACAAGCCAAGAGGGATACATGCGAGACACTATGTGCCGCCACCGCCTTTAGAGGTCAAAGTGGGGGGCGTACCGGTCGCTGAGGTTCAAACGATCAGGATCCTGGGTATGTATCTGCAGACTAACAGAAAAAATAGCGAGTCCTTGAAAAGGCTTAAAAATACGGTCAATGCTACCGTGAGGTTAATCAGGAGAATCGCTAATCGTAAGAGAGGTGTTAAGGAAAAAGACTTGTGTAAGCTGGTGCAGGCGTTTGTGCTCAGTAGAATAGTGTATGCGACGCCTTATTTGAAGTTGGACGCGACGGAAACAGGCAAGGTGGAGGCTATGATTAGGCAGGCATATAAAGCGGCCCTTGGGTTGCCTCACAATGCGTCTACCGAAAGGCTGCTGGGATTAGGGGTGCACAACACCCTAGAAGAACTACGGGAGGCGCACTTGGTGATGCAGCTCGGTAGGCTTTCAAAAACAAAAGCAGGAAGGGACATATTGGAAAGGATCGGCATTGGAGTTGATGCTCCAGCTGGTGACACTAAAATTCAGATTAGGCGGGAAATGCACAAGGGCTTGTACATAAAACCTTTGCCCAAGAACATGCATCCAATACATCACGAGGACCGCAGGAAGGCAAGAGCCAAAGCTTTACATGTTAAGTACGGGAAGTACAACGGGGCAGTCTATGTAGATGTCGCCGAGTATAGGGACAAGGACGCATTTGCAATTGCGGTGGTGGACGGGCGGGGACGCTTGATCGCCTCCGGATCAGTCAAAACCCGCTCCCCAGAAACTGCAGAGGAAGCGGCGATAGCACTAGCTATTACTAGTAGTAATGCTGACTTGATCTTCAGCGATTCCAAAACAGCCATCCGAAATTTGGCGAGGGGCAGAATATCTGTCACAGCGGCGCGATTGCTGAATCGGGCCACGGGGCGAGGGACTACGGAGGCGGAAATTGTCTGGGTACCAGCACACTCTGGGAATCCTGGGAACGAGACGGCTCACATGAATGCTCGAGGTTTCGTCAGCCGAGTAGGTGAGCCGGACGTTCCGGGAAGGTCCACGAGAGATGGGCTGGTATCCTTTCATGACATTACTAATCATTTCAAACTTGAGCGGAGGATTTACCCACCCCCGGACAAGCAATTGGTGAAGGCGCAGGAATGCGTCTGGCGACGATTGCAGACTAGATGTTTCTTAAACCCATACGTGTTGAGCAAAATCTACCCGGACATTCAGCCGGAGTGCAAATGGTGTCAGGAATTGGCAACCTATGACCACATATTATGGAGCTGTAGCATAGCACCGCCACCGGCGGATATTATGCGTGATCCTTCCCTCGAGCAGTGGGAGGCCGTGTTGGCCAGCTCAGACCCGGTCGTCCAGACCAGGGCCGTGGAGTGGGCCACCCAGGTCGCCGTCAGCCATGGGTTGATGGCCATCTAACACGGAACCATCCATACATGCTCTCTGACGAAAATAAAGTTTTTCCATCCATCCATCCATGGGGACCGGCGGGTGGAAAGAGTGTGTGTTTTGAATGTTGTATTTTTATTTGAATTAGGGACCTGGGTCCGAGATTATTCCCAACCCAGGGGGGTTGTGGCATGTTTTTGAATAATTTGATTGGCTGCTTTATTTTCGGGGTGGATCACCGAAGGTGACCGCCCTCGGGCCTTTGTTGATGTGTGTCATCAAAAAGCGGTCCTCGGACCATGTTTGTCAGTCAAGTTTGAGGCTCCGTGCTTAGCACGTATTTACAGTCCCTAGGCTTTAACCGAGATGCTCGGTAGAAAAGTAAGGGCTTGTAGTGACTTCTCTGTGTGAGAGTCTATTTTGTCTTAAGTTGCAGTTGTCTGTGTGACTTGTTACTGTAACTGTTTGCCAATGTAAATAATATTTTTCGTCTGTAAATATATATCTCCTCCTGACCATCATCAGATCATCGTCTACTGTTCTCGTCTTCTGCTTGTGTACCTGCCGAACAACGAACATAAGATCACTGGTTATATGTATTGTTGTAGCGTTTCTCTTTTTCTCTTAAATCCCCTGCAATTCCATTGTATGATTTGTAATTTTTGTTTGTCGCGTTTAGCCATGTTGAATGAGTACTATGTGGACGGTGCTTTGTGGCCATCCCCCTCTTGAGGTTCCTTGCTGCTGTTTTTCCCCGATATTTTAATCATTTTGCTCGAGGGCCTTCCGCCATTTCCTGCAACTTCCTGTCAATTTTGATTTCGTACGACTGGAGCTTGTAGAGAATTGGTTCAACCGAGGCTTGAATGCTCTTTGTGACTGCCTCCTGAATGTATTGTTCTATATTTAATTTTATTTCCCCAAATTTCTCCCAATTTACGCTCGATCTTTTGTTCCAGATTTTGTTCGATCTGAATTATACGCGCTTCGATCTTTTGTTCTAAGCTTTGCTCAATTTGAGCCATCCTCTCTTCAAATTTCTGCTCCAGTCTCGCTTTTAGTTCCTTATTGTCCTCTCTAACGATTTCTCTAACCTCCTGCTCAGTTAGAAAGCCAAATTTGTTGTCGTTCGCCTAACTTATTTTGCGCTGGCGAGGTGGAAAGGTTCGGACATTCCTTTTCCATCTCAGGCTTGGATGGTACCTAATTGGTTCAAGGATGCGAAAGGCGCAGTACATGTGACACTCATTCTGTGGACACCTGAAACCATGCCGTATGGTAAGGTGGGAGACACAGTGTAGAGAAATAGGTGGGGGTGGCAGTTCCTGGCCCTACGGGGCTAGGACGCGCTTGCGGCGGGGGCTAGCCAGCCACTGATTTTTATCTGTTGTAGGCCGTCATTGCACCTGCCACCGCTTCGCTGGTGGTGGACGACAGGCTGTTGTTGCGGCGCGCGTCTTTCTCTCCCTCTTCTTTTTTCTTCCTTGTCTATTATTTTCTTGTCTTCACGAGGCAGCGGAGTTGGCTCAGTTACAGAGCCAGTAGCAGGTCCGTGCAGAGAGAGCAGAACTTTTTATTTATTCCAGCGGATGAAGAGGCTCCGGCCCTCCGTCGCTTGGGATGGATGGCGGGTGCCCCGCCTCAGACGCAGGCCGACAGACGTTGTTGGTCGGCGGCGTCCCAGGCCAGCTGGATGGCGGCTAGCTGGAGCCCAGGGTCCGAGCAGCGCAGCATGGTCTCCCAGAGTTGCGACTTTTGCATCTGCATCCGTGAAGGCAGCGCGATCCTGGAGACACCAATAATTTCCAGGTACGCTCAATTTTCGGCCATTTAGAGCAAATCTGCGCATAACCACGTAGCGGATGAGCTAAGCCTAACGGCTGCGGCTCCCCCGCCGCTGGTTGCGGAGACGCCCGCTGGCCACCCAATCAACATGGCTCAGCACGAACAAGGCGGCTACGACCCCACGACTCTGTCGTGGTCGTCTATCCCTAAGCCAGCCAGAGGACGGCCAATCCACCATTACGGCGGAACAAGCTGCCCTTTTTCAAGTCGTCGAGAACCGGCGACTTCGCCGGCAAAACGCACGAGGAGCGGCCAAGTCAGACTCCTCTGAACAACGCAGACACGGGAGACGCTCGCTCTCCGTCTTCGAAAACTCAACAAAATCATCCCCACTCTCCAAGTGGACGCCGAAACCAACCGTCAGGATGAATTCTGACGACTACGTGATCGTGATCAAGCCAAGTACTACGGTCGACCTCAAGACAGCGTTTCAACAGGGGGAGCTCGGCGCTGCCATTTCTCAATACATTGGTAGGCAGCACATGAACGCCATCACAATGTCTCCCAATTGGGAACAAAACATCGTCTGTGGCACGCAGAACGCCGAGGTAGTTCAGAAGCTGCTCACGGACTTCAAAGTTAACACCAGCAAAGGACCGCTTCCGCTTCACGGACACCTCAAGCTCACCGGTGATGTGTGTCGCGGAGTGATTACTGTGCACAACCTAGAAACCAGTGACTCTTTGAAACATAGTGTGCAGTGGCGTGGTGGAGAACTCGTCCATGTGCGCAAGCTGGGGAACTCCAACGTAGCTATGCTCACTTTCGCGGGACGTAACGTTCCGCGGCACGTACACTACAACGCAGAACTGACTCCCGTAAGGGGTTACAAGAAGACAGTGCCAGCGTGCTACCGTTGTTGCACCCTGGGTCACTGGGCGGACAGTTGTCCCACTCCAGTGAATGAAAGATGCGGACTTTGTGGCCAAAACGTGGGGGCTGGTACTGAGGGGATGGCCCCCCACGAATGCAATCCAGTGTGTATAATCTGCGGGGGACCGCACCTCACCAGCTCCCGCGAATGCACGGGGAAATTCATCAGGCTTCAACAGCCAAGGCCCAAGACATCAGGGCCCCCCGCCAAACAGAAACGCCAACAGGAGACGCAAAACCGCGGCGGAACGCCACCAAATAGCAAGACAGCGGGATATCAACGCCACCACCCGGAGACGCGTGAGTGAGTGAAAAACTATTAAGTATATTTAAGGGAGGGGGATGTGTAGGTGGGGTCCCTAGTCCGGGACTCCAGCGGCTGCCGCTGCTACCAGCGCACGTGTCACGATGGCCCGTTGGGCCTCTAGTCCAGAGCTGGATAGGGCAGCCTCCCACCCCTCAATTGTTGGCAGTGCATTCTGGAGGATTGTGTGGGCAGGTCCACACCATGTGGTGCAGGCCTGCCTTTTCCCCGCAATATTTGCATTTGGGGTCGCAGAACCCGGGGTGTATTTTAAACGGGCTGGTGTGTTATAGGTACCTGTCTGTAGGCGTTGCCATCTAACTTCCTCCGCTTTGGAGAGCCCCTTGGCTGGGGGTGGATATTTTCTGCGAGAGAGTCTGCAGTGCTGTAACCTCTCCGCATACGTCGCCAGAGGGCCGGGATAGGGCGGTGTGGAGGATGGAGGGGTCGAGTCCCGGGGGAGGAGAGCTCGGGCAGCGGCATGGGCGCACTCGTTCCCTTCCACGCCTTGATGTCCCGGTGTCCAGACGAGGCATTTGTCTTGTTCGGGGTGTCCATAATTTTTCAATATTCTGGCAGCCTGGGGACATATCCGCCCTTTGATGTAGTTGCGGTAGGCAGCCATAGAGTCTGTTATTATATAGGCACAGGTGGTATGCGTGGCGGCTAAAGCAATGGCCACCTCCTCCGCCATTTCTATATTGTCATCGCAGATGGTGAGGGCATCAACCAGTTGTTGTTGGTGAATCACAACCGCTACCGTGTACCCCGCTTCTGACTTTGCTGCGTCTACGTAGTAGGATTCAGTGTCCGTCCCGTACTTTTCCTGGATGTATTTGGCCCGCGTCTTCCGGCGCCCTTGGTGGAACAGAGGATGCATATTGCGGGGTAGGGGATTGGCTATGAACGAGTCTGACCACCCGGGCGGTATAGCCTGTTTTTGTACGAGACCTTGCGGGCTAGTCAGGTTAAGGTCCATAAGAACGGTATGGCCCGTGCGGGTTGCTGCTAGTCGATTTATCTGGGTGGCGCGTTGGGCGGCAAGGAGTTCTTCGGCTGTATTGTGCACCCCTAATTGCAAAAGACGTTCTGTGGAAGTGCTTTGGGGCAGGCCCAGCGCCTTTTTAACTGCGTTTCGTATAATGACGTCGATTTGCTTATAGTCTCCCGTTTTGAGGTGTAGATACGGTGTCGAATACACAATTCTATTAATGATGAATGCTTGAACCAGGCGCAGGGTGTCTTGTTCGAGCATACCCCTGTCGTTGGTAGTGACCCTGGCTATCATACGCGCAACCTGCAGACTGGTGTTTTTGAGCCGAGTGAGGGCGTACACATTTCTGCCCTTGTCGTTGATGTAAAGCCCTAGAACCCTGATGGTGTCCTTCTGTGGTATTGGGTTTCCATTGAGGTTGACTTCAACAGTGGGTCTGCGTTGGCGGGAGCTGTGTAGTACCAGCAACTCCGACTTTTCGGGGGAGCAAGTAAGGCCGCAGTTAGCGGCGTAGGCTTGCACGATGGTTACGGCCTCTTGAAGGCGGTCTTCGATTTCCGCGGTAGAATAGGCCGTGGTCCAAATAGTGATGTCATCCGCGTAGAAGGCGTACCGTAGATGCGATACCTGATTTAGCTGTGCTGGGAGTTTGATTAAAGCTATATTGAAAAGTAAGGGTGATAGAACAGCACCCTGTGGCGTGCCACGTGTGCCTAGCTGTATTTGGCTGGGTTCTGCCAGACCGAGGTCGGCGTAGACGGTACGACCGTGAAGGAAATCTTTAACATATGCATAGGTCCTTGCACCACAATTGATGTGGCTCATATTTTCCAAAATAGAGTGGTGCTTTACGTTATCAAACGCCCCCTTGAGGTCAAGAGCGAGAATTGTCCTGAAGAAAGGCTTGTTAGGGGGATTTATGACTTCTATAAGCTGCAGGAGTATATCTTGGGTGGATAGGCCAGGCCGGAATCCGAACATG
This sequence comes from Amblyomma maculatum, assembly GCF_055883805.1. Lineage (NCBI taxonomy): Eukaryota > Metazoa > Arthropoda > Arachnida > Ixodida > Ixodidae > Amblyomma > Amblyomma maculatum. Next base: position 35,104,221 of record NC_139348.1, read on the forward strand.
GTGTGTGGGTACAAGTCGTTTTCTTCAAGATATCGGGTGAGCCTGATGTGTACCGCCTTCTCCATAACTTTCCCTACGCAGGAGGTGAGAGAGATGGGCCGTAGATTGTTAATATTTATGGGTTTGCCCGGTTGGGGATGAAGTGCACCTCCGCAGTCTTCCACTCGTTTGGCAACCGGCCCATGCGCCAACAGTTGTTAATGTAATTCGCGAGCTGCGTGAGGGCTGCGTCGTGGAGATTGGCGAGGAGTCCCACCGTGATCTTGTCTTTCCCAGGAGCTGTGCCTCTGCGCATGGCTAGGATGGCGGCATTTATTTGACGGTGAATTCTGCATCTAGTTTCTCGTTGGGCTGCCCATTATATGGAGGGAGGGGATCCGTGTCGACTGTGGTGAAAAAGTACTTTTGTTTGATGGTTTGTACGAGATCTATATTGGAGCCGCGGTAACCATGTAGAGCCCTAGCAAGGTTCTTGCGTTGGTCGCTTTTGGAGTTGTTTGGGTCAATGAGGCATCTGAGTAAACTCCAAGTTTGTTTCGAGCTAAGGTTACCACTCAGGGAATCACATCTTGTCAGCCAATTTGATTGAGCAAGGTTCCATGCATAGTCCTCTACAGCTTGCGTTAGGGTTGCGATGCGGCGTTTGAGCGTTCTGTTGTGGCGCTGGTGGCGCCAACGTTTCACCAGGCCCCTGCGGGCGTCCCACAGGTGCAGGAGATGGGAGTCAATAGCAGGCCGGTCTAAAGATGTTTTCAGGGTTCGGGTGTACTTAGAGGACAGGTGCCTAAGGTCCGATGCCCAGGAAGCGTAATCAGTGATATCTGGGTGATCAAGGTCAGCTTGCTCTTTTCGAAACGCCGTCCAATCAGTGATTTTGGCAGTACCGCGCATATGTCGATGCGTTTTGCTTGCAAGATGGATGATCAGAATGGAATGGTCACTGCCTAAAGTTTCCAATGTGTTTTCCCATAGGCAAGCTTTACATCCGTGGGTTAGTGTGAGATCGGTGCTGGTGTCACGCGTGACACTGTTGCCAAGTCGAGTAGGTTGGGTCCGGTCGTTCAGCATGGTAAGCATGAGGTTTGATATGGTGTCTGCTAGGATGCGGCCTTTCTTGTTTACTTTCGGGTAGCCCCAGGATGGGTGTTGCGCATTGAAATCGCCCAAAATAAGAAGCGGAGCTCCTCGGGCGACAGTGAGTGCCTTTGTGAACACCCTGGCGCAAGGAAAGGCAATTTGGGTGGGTTTACTGTAAATGTTGAGAATGTAGGTGCCCGTACCGTTGCGGTGTCTAGGTAGGATTTGTACAAAGTCGTACACTACATCATCTTCTTCTTATAGATCTAAAGCAAGTGCAGTATAATCCTTGTGAACCATAATGCAAGTTGCCTGAGTGCGTTGGTGTGTGGAGTAATTAATGAGTTTTGCGGAGTTGTTAACCTCCTGTAAAGCGATGACATCTGGTTGGTTTGGGAGAGAATCAATGTATTGTTGGAGTGAGGCTCTCTTACGGCGGAAGCTGCGGCAGTTCCACTGTAGGACGCTTAAGTTGTGGGTGGTTGCTGTACGGGCGGTAGGCATGGTACAGGTGGAGAAGACTCTTCGGTAATGGAACGCATAGGTTCGAGGGTGGGTTCGAGGCAGGATTCCAAGTCTTCGTCCGCGACAGCATGTCGGCGACGGAAGCCTTTCAATCGTGGGGAGGCAGACCGCATGAGTTCCGCCACCTGTTGTTGTAGGCGCGCTATCTTTGCGTCGTGAACTCGTTGGTTTTGAAACATAGGTTCTAGTAAGAGCTTAATTTCTTCCCTCATCTGTGGCACGACTGGTTGCATAGCCTCCTGAATCATCTGCCGCGTATTTTGAAAAAGTTCTGTCCTTAGGTTATCTATAGCCTGGGTTACCCACGTTTTAATTTCGGTATACTGCTCGGGTTCCCCTGTGGCTTCAGATCGGATGGTAGGGGGGTTGGGTGCGAGTGGAGAGGCGCTAGTGTCAGTGGAGGGTAGGGGGTTGGTTTGCGTGGGTGATGTGCTGTTTTGGGGTTGAGATAGGAGCTGTTTTAACCGGCGGTTTTCGGCTTCGAGCGTGTTGAGCTTATCTTGCATTTTGGAGCTTATCTTGCATTTTGGTTTGTGCCAACAACTGAGGGGAAGTAATCGCTACCTTAGCCCAGCTCACCTTTTGTGCGGAGCCGTCTCGCTTGTCTTCTCCTTGACTGCCGCCTCGCCGCCCAGGTGAAGTGCTGGAACGCCGGGAGTTTGCAGAGCCTCCGCTGGACGACCGCAGTCGCTGATGTTTATGTGGCTCATGGTGCTGCAAGCGTTGTCTGTCCCTGGATGAGCGGGTGCTGGTTTGGTCGGTGCCAGATCGGGGGGGTTGGTGTCCGATATTTAAGTTTGCATTTGTTTGAGTTGGTGAGGTGATCGCCTCCGCAGGTGAAACAGGTAACTGTGCACTCATGGCCAGAAGATGGGTTCTGAACACCACAGGAGGGGCAGCATGACGCGTCCGGATGAGGACAGACGTCTTGGCGATAGCCTACCTGGCCGTATTTCAGGCACGTCGGTGTGGTTTTCTTGTATAGCCGGACCGGGGTCGCTTGCTGGTAGAAGATGTGTCGGGGTAATTTGTGCCCGTCAAATGTGAGGGCTACCATGACTGTTTTCCCAAGGCGGCGAACGCCGATGACCGCAGCTTGTGGAGAGTAAATGGCTTGCATGATTTCGTCTTCCGTGGTTTCCAAGTCGACAGGAATGACTCCTCTACATGTCGCATCTTGAGGCTTGAGGTATGCAGTCACCGCGTACAGATTACCTCCGACCCTAATGTGCTTGATGTTCAAGAGCTTGCGGACAGCTTCGTGGTTGCGTGCTCCTATGACGATGAGATTCTGGTTCCGTTCGGGCCAGATGCTCAGTAAGCGCGCCTGCGGCTGAATTCCAGTAGCTTCATGAAGCGCGTGGCTGATTTTTCCGCTGTTCTTGAATTGGCTTAGATCGAGGGTATCCTTGGGTTTTATAATTACGACCGCTTCGCCCTTGCTGATCTCTGCCTGTGTTGAAGGACGCCAGCGGGGCGGCCGCGTCCGTGGTGAACTGTCTGTCGTTGCAGAGCCGGACGCTTCCTGACCTTTTGGCGCTGCGACGTGGCATTGGCTGGAACGCACTTGGGTCCATATCTCTTTCTGCCTTTCGAGTAGCGTCTCCGTGTAGGCGTTAAATTTTGGAGAATCGCTCACCTGGATTGTGGAAGTTTGCATTGCGTCGGGGTCGTATCCCGTGACGGTAGCCATCTTGATGTAGGTGGTAGCATACGCCTGGATCTGGGGCCGAAGCCCGCGCTCAGGTGGTTAGGCCTAGCTGCAGGCCACTGCTGAGTTTCGGGGTTCAGAATTTACGGGAAGCGAGCCCACCTGGTCAGGAAGGTAGTCGTGGCGTCCCAGAAGTCCCGGAGACGCGGAGTTCCCAGCTCCAAAGCCTCCTCCTGGCGGCGCCGCCTGCAAACAATCCAAGGTAGGCAGCTGGGCAAGGGTCGCCTCCTCTTCTTCTTCCCCTCCCCCCCCCCCTCACCAGCACCGCCGAGACGCAGGTACTTAAACGCGAGCTCGCCCTTTTGCGAGCTCAAAACGAAAAACTAGCCAGTGAGCTTAACTCGCTGAAAAATAAAATCACTACGCCACCCTCCTCTAGCGACGAGGAAGAAAACATGACAGACAGGGAGATTGCTAATAATATGGAGAGTCGCTTCGGAACCCTGGAGACTCGGGTCACCGCGATTGAAACGCAGTTGGCTGATCTTCCCAAAATTATCCATGACGCAATCGCGCGTCAGCTGGACAGTGTCATCACACAGGTGACACAAGCTGTAACTCACATTATCCAAAAATGGATACAGGAAACTCCTCGCGTTCTTAAATGCATGGGTGCAATGAGGGACGTTAACCGACCTTCAAAATTTAACAGAGTCATTCCCGATGAGTCTGACCTTTCTGAAGACTCCTGCATGTCTGCGCCGGGCACTAGCGGACTGGGAGGTCTTAACAACGTAATCCCGCCCTCCGCATCCGAACATGGCCCCCAGCCCTAAGTCGAGAGCCAGAACAACTCAGCCGCTTACACTAACGCAGCGGAATTGCAGAGGTCTCAAGAACAGCAAGAAGCGGGATGAACTCGGCCTCTACCTTGAGACCTCTGAATTTCTCGTTGCCGCGGTTGCCCTTCAGGAACCCGACGCAGGCGTCAAACTCACAAACTACACTACATTTCAGAACAACCCGCAGACATGTATACTTGTTCACAAGCAATATACTGCACAGGAAGTCACACTCCCCACAACACCACCGTTCGCGTACACGATGGTGTCAGTACTGCCCCTAAGGCGGTCTGACCCACCTGTACACATTCTAAACATTTATTGTCCCCCGAAACTTAAAAATGTTACGTTAAGCGAAATTTTCACGCAAGCTATGCAGGTAGCGGGAAAGGACCCACTTCTGATTGTCGGTGATTTTAATGCTCACAGCAGGCTCTGCAGGGGTATCCCCGGGAGAACACACGTAGGAGGAAGCTTGCGGAACTTCTCTCTACACTCGGACTCACCCTCCACACCGACCCCACCAACCCAACACGTGTAGGAAATTCGATTCAATGCGACACTTGCCCGGATCTCACATTTACACGCAACATACGCCATGCCGACTGGCTGAACACAGAGGAAACTCTTGGTAGTGATCACTGTATAATCTACACAGCCATCTACACGCGTCCACTGAAGCGCCCACAAACACAAGCTTGTGTCCCGAACTGGACAAAATTCCGCACCTCTCTGTCTATCGTAGACCCCCTCCAGTCGGGATATGACACCTGGTACAAATCACTCACGTCTGCACAGAAACAACACGAAAGGCAGATACAGCTCACGGAAACGCAAACGGACGTAGACAACCACCTCCTACATCTTTGGGAGGCCCGTCGCAGCCTCACCAAAAGATGGAAAAAACAGAAACATAACAAACGCCTCAAAAAACGCATCCTCGAACTCACACATCAAGCCGCGGAATATGCTGTTCAGCTAGCCGACACTAACAGACAGGTGCAACACGGCTGCGCGCCAGATGTCTGGTCGTAATACGTGGCGCCTATTCCGCGCGCTCATCAATCCAACACAAACTCGCACGGAAACCCAACGCCACTTACATAAAGTCATGCACAACTCCACAGGAACGACAACACAGCTAGCGCACACACTCAGGGACCGATACCTGTGCACCACCAAGGACCCCCGGGTGGTCGCTTACTCGTATGAAGGCAGAGAACACGGAGCTGGACGCTCCGTTCCAGCTCCACGATTTTCGGGCGGCCTTAAGCAAGATGAAATGCGGCACTGCACCCGGGCGCCACAAGGTTACGGTCAAGCTCCTGGCCAACCATCCCGATGCAGCATATGTCGTGCTTCTCAAATACATCAATAGTATTTGGGACGGAGACACTCCTCTCCCTCTCGATTGGAAGTCGGCTCTCGTCACCTTTATCCCGAAAACCGGCAAACATATTGATGTGGAGAACCTTCGCCCCATCTCTCTCACTTCTTGTGTCGGCAAGCTAATGGAGGCAATGGTGCGCGACACTCTCCGAATTTCTCGAAGCACAGCACATTTTCGCGGACACCATGTTCGGTTTCCGCCCTCAAAAATCAGCTCAGGATATACTCCTTCAGCTCCACCACGACATACTAGATCCTGTCGAATGGCCCCATAATGACAAGGTGGTCCTGGCCTTGGACCTTAAAGGCGCATTTGACAATGTGAAGCACGAAGTAATCCTCGATCACCTCAGTCACACCAACTGTGGTAACAAAACATTCAATTACATAAAACAATTCCTTACAGACCGCCAAGCCTATATACGCATACAAGATGCGGAACACGGACCATACACCATCGGCTCGAGGGGAACACCTCAAGGCGCTGTCTTGTCTCCCCTCCTCTTCAATTTAGCCATGCTTCATCTTCCCTCCAAATTGGCTTCTCTTCTCGGGATACATCACGCACTTTACGCGGATGATATCACAATCTGGGCCACGCAAGGTAACCTGGGCCACATGGAGTCCTGCCTGCAGGCAGCGGCGACCGTAGTCGACGACTACGCGACCTACTGCGGACTACAGTGCACCCCAGCTAAATCTGAATTTGTGCACGTACGTCCATCCCCTCGAGACACAACTCAGCTTCGCATCAGTCTCCCCTCGGGACCGATCCGGGAGGCCAAAGAGATCCTCGTCCTTGGCCTCTTCATCGGGGCGGATTACAAAGCAAGGATGCACTGCGGCTTGCCCATGCTTTTGTAACGAGCAGAGTCCTCTACTCGACACCCTACTTGTACCTACGTAAACACGATGAGGATCAATTGGAGGCCATCCACCGGAAAGTCATCAAGCGGGCTCTCGACCTTCCGGTCAGCACGTCCAACCAGAGACTTCTGGCTCTGGGCGTGGTGAACACCTTCCGGGAGCTACGGGAAGCCCACTTACTAAGCCAATACACGCGTCTTACACAGACCGCGTCCGGTCGCCGCCTCTTGGAGCGGCTACATATCAAACACGATTACCACATTGAGGAAAGGGTGAGAGTGCCAGAACTCTGGAGACGCGCCCTCCGGGTCCGACCCCTTCCCCGCAACATGTCCAAAGAAGACCATAACTGTCGTCGCCAGGCGCGCGCGGAAGCGTTGGAGAGATACTATGACCACCAGCAACACGTGTATTATGTGGATGTTGCCGACCCTTACCATGGGGGGTGGTATACGGCTGTAGTCGTACACAACACAAACACGGTGAACGGGCTAACTTTCAAAGCCTACAGCACAACTCACGCGGAGGAGATTGCTATCGCTCTGGCTCTCAGTATTCCCAATTCGAAACACATCATCACCGACTCGCGAGGGGCCTGTCGGAATTATAAGCTGGGATGGGCTCCCCCGCTTGCCCAGCGTATACTGCAATCTAGCTGCCGATACATAGACCCAGCTCCGCATAATCTCATTTGGGCACCCGCCCTAGCAAAAAAGACCAATAGGGAGCGTTATTGGCTATATAATAATCGGTGTTGGTTCTGTAGGTATTCTATGTGTTGTATCTGCATTTCTATGGTACTTATGCAGAGACTCATAAATCTTATAGACTGGTACATATTTGTCCTATAGGCAATAGTATTGGTTTCATAGGTTTATCTGTGGGTTGTATAAGAAAAGTATCAGACCAGTGCAGAAGCCCATACATCTTATATGCTGATACATGCTTGTCTTATAGACCACTACATATTGGTTCATGTGTCTGATACATCAGTATGCCTTTGTTTATGGGTCGTACATGCAGGATCAGTCAGTTGGAGATTTTAGGTCTTTTTCATTGTTTTCTTTTCCATCTCGGACACATTCCCAAAACTCACGCATTCATCCCGTTTATTGAGTGTTGCCGTAATGTACAATATTAGCCGCAATAACAATTGAGAACGCCGCGACACAAAATATTCTCACTTAATTCTGCGCGAGGTCTCAACAAACTACGTACGGCTGGAGCCGCAAGACGCGCGTCCAAGCAACTGCAACCGCCGCCGAAGCGAGAGGAGTCGACATCGAGCACGCGACGAGTACGGCTCGAGCTGCCGCCGCGGTAGCGCGATGCCGGCGGTTCTTCCCAGCGGAGAGATAGGTTTCCTTTCTCTCACTCCTACTCCCACGCAGTGTTGCCAACTCAAAAATAAAAAACCCGCAACAGGAACTCCCAAAACCCGCTAAAAACCGCTAAATGTATTTTTTGTGCCAAAAAGTTCATTTTTGTGCATTTTATTCAGTTTGCAAACAAATATAACTAACATATAAAAAGAAAGAACGCACTTTTTTTTCCGACTAAAAACCGTTTACTATATTATTTATCGACTAGAGGCTACATACATGATAATATACGTTAAAGTTCTAAAAACTATTCTTTTTTTTTAAGTTTCTGAAAGAGAAAGTACTGACTAGACACTGCTGAGTCCTGCCTGACTGCAGGCACAATCACAGAAAGATGGTTCATCTGCAAGCGACTGACTACTCGTACTGCTGGTACCAGGTACAGGTGGGCTTCCTGCGCTTTTGGCAGCGTACGCCTCCATCGTGCCGATCTTTTGAACTACATTTGGTGGCAGTTCGTAGTATGAGCAGCATTTACCCTGCAGGTTCGAGGATTAGGTTCAAAAGTGCCGCAGAAATCGAGTCATGGTGTGTTCCAATGTTCCCCACTGTAGCATAGCGGCATCCCAGCGACGTCATGCGCTCACATGGTGACGTTTTCTCGCAGATGCGACTAGAATTTTAAGACACGTTTACGGTTCAGAAATAAAATCTATAGAACTACCAAAAACCACCAAAAAATCGCCAGAAAGGCTTAAAAACCGCTAAAAATTCGCCTCCCGCAGTACAAGACTTTCGCCCGCTAAATAATGTAAAAACCCGCTAAATTTAGCCGGAAAACCGCTAAACTGGCAACACTGCAGTCCCGCGCAAGTGTTCCCGTGCTGGCGTGTTGGCTGGCCTCTCTCATCCTCCTTTCCACATCTTCTCTGGGCGCGCATGCGCAGCTCCGTAGAGGCATTGGCGCTGGCGCGATCGCTGATCGGGCTGGTGGCAGTTCGGTCGGTGCCCTGTGTTTATACGTTTTCGCCGTTTTTCGGGGTGCTTTTCGAGGATATCAACGTTCCAGCGCACGTTCAGCTTTTGATAGGTGCGTGTGCATCACTTGCAACTTCGGGCTGACATTTATACATCGTCAGTGTATGATGTGGCTTTGCGTTGCAGAATGCCGTTGCCTGCACGCCAACAAAGGAATTTGAATCGCGCGGTGTGATATAACGCAGCGCCGAGTTTGAAAGTTGTCGGCACAATTTCTTGGAAGTATTGATGTAAATTTTTAGCGTTAATCTGTTTTTGAATGTCGTGCGCACTGTGTTCAAGTGGCAGAACCTGTGGTGAGGCGCAAGACGGAATGTTGGTTCAGCAGCTACCTCAGCGTTCAACAATGGCGGCACGTCCCCTATCTGCCTCCGCATGAATACGCGCGCAATCGCGGTTGCCGGTATATATGTGCGCCGATTTTTTGAAGTGGTGGTGGTGTCGCGCTCTTTAAATCGCTTATTTTTCAAGCTGTACCGCAATTTTTTATTTCTTTCAGGTGCCTTAGTATTGGAGAGACTACATCCTCGGGCCGAAGTCCGCAATCTTGGAATCGAGGGCTACCTGGATGCAGTGAATGTTTGGATTATGTGCCAGTATGCGTTGCCGCTGTCATTGCGGAATAAAATGTATATACATGCACCTGCTGCGTAACTCATCCCTAGAAAGTAGAACATAGCTGCCCTCTCCCGTCAGGTGTCCGGAGAGGTAAACACACGCAGGTACTCGATGAGACCAATATTCCATAGGGCCTACAAAACCAATAGGAAGCCTACTGGTTTTGTAGGTCTATCAGATTATTGACAGCTATGGGTGTACTAGCATTACAGACCTATCTGTTTTACCAGATACCATAGGACCAATAAAACCATAACCTATACGACCAGTAAACAATTGACCTATAAAACCAATACTCCAGCAGACCTGTAAAACCAATAGGCTAGGATACCCATACGACCAATACTCTGGCAGACTGATAAAACAAATATCAATAATCTGATAGGCTATTAGTTCTCTATTGGATTTTTTTGCTAGGGCGGTCACCAGGGGAAACGAACAGGCTGCCCGCGCACTCTCTCCCCGGGCTATCTCCTTGTCCTTGGAAGCTTACTCCCAATCAGACAATCTGGCCCTTACATTACTACAAGGAGGAGCATAGGCGCTACCCGGCCCCTTGTAAGGGACTGGATCGCGCTGACGAGCGCGATCCGGCGGCAGGCAGGCAGGCAGGCAGGCAGGCAGGCAGGCAGGCAGGCAGGCAGGCAGGCAGGCAGGCAGGCAGGCAGGCAGGCAGGCAGGCAGGCAGGCAGGCAGGCAGGCAGGCAGGCAGGCAGGCAGGCAGGCAGGCAGGCAGGCAGGCAGGCAGGCAGGCAGGCAGGCAGGCAGGCAGGCAGGCAGGCAGGCAGGCAGGCAGGCAGGCAGGCAGGCAGGCAGGCAGGCAGGCAGGCAGGCAGGCAGGCAGGCAGGCAGGCAGGCAGGCAGGCAGGCAGGCAGGCAGGCAGGCAGGCAGGCAGGCAGGCAGGCAGGCAGGCAGGCAGGCAGGCAGGCAGGCAGGCAGGCAGGCAGGCAGGCAGGCAGGCAGGCAGGCAGGCAGGCAGGCAGGCAGGCAGGCAGGCAGGCAGGCAGGCAGGCAGGCAGGCAGGCAGGCAGGCAGGCAGGCAGGCAGGCAGGCAGGCAGGCAGGCAGGCAGGCAGGCAGGCAGGCAGGCAGGCAGGCAGGCAGGCAGGCAGGCAGGCAGGCAGGCAGGCAGGCAGGCAGGCAGGCAGGCAGGCAGGCAGGCAGGCAGGCAGGCAGGCAGGCAGGCAGGCAGGCAGGCAGGCAGGCAGGCAGGCAGGCAGGCAGGCAGGCAGGCAGGCAGGCAGGCAGGCAGGCAGGCAGGCAGGCAGGCAGGCAGGCAGGCAGGCAGGCAGGCAGGCAGGCAGGCAGGCAGGCAGGCAGGCAGGCAGGCAGGCAGGCAGGCAGGCAGGCAGGCAGGCAGGCAGGCAGGCAGGCAGGCAGGCAGGCAGGCAGGCAGGCAGGCAGGCAGGCAGGCAGGCAGGCAGGCAGGCAGGCAGGCAGGCAGGCAGGCAGGCAGGCAGGCAGGCAGGCAGGCAGGCAGGCAGGCAGGCAGGCAGGCAGGCAGGCAGGCAGGCAGGCAGGCAGGCAGGCAGGCAGGCAGGCAGGCAGGCAGGCAGGCAGGCAGGCAGGCAGGCAGGCAGGCAGGCAGGCAGGCAGGCAGGCAGGCAGGCAGGCAGGCAGGCAGGCAGGCAGGCAGGCAGGCAGGCAGGCAGGCAGGCAGGCAGGCAGGCAGGCAGGCAGGCAGGCAGGCAGGCAGGCAGGCAGGCAGGCAGGCAGGCAGGCAGGCAGGCAGGCAGGCAGGCAGGCAGGCAGGCAGGCAGGCAGGCAGGCAGGCAGGCAGGCAGGCAGGCAGGCGGGCAGGCGGGCAGGCGGGCAGGCGGGCAGGCAGGCAGGCAGGCAGGCAGGCAGTAGGATCCTACAGCCACGGATAGAGTGTGCCAAATCTTACACAGGAATTCTGGAGCATTATAGACTCAGTAGACGGGTGGCTGCTTCGCCATCCCATTGCAGGCAGGCCGTCGCCTGGCGTCGCCTTCAGACTGGGACATTCCCACACCCACTCCTGGTGAGCCATATGCTCCCAGGAGAAAAATCTGAATTCTGTGCAAACCGTGACTCGAGAGGGACCCTCGAACACATCCTCTGGGACTGCCCCTTTTCTCCCGGGAGGGGTCTAAATATGACGCCGCAACTCTGGGAGACCATGCTGCGCTGCTCGGAACCTGGGCTCCAGCTAGCCGCCATGCAGCTGGCCTGGGACGCCCCGCCGGCCAACAACAACCTGCCTGCCTGCCTGCCTGCCTGCCTGCCTGCCTGCCTGCCTGCCTGCCTGCCTGCCTGCCTGCCTGTCTGCCTGCCTGCCTGCCTGCCTGCCTGCCTGCCTGCCTGCCTGCCTGCCTGCCTGCCTGCCTGCCTGCCTGCCTGCCTGCCTGCCTGCCTGCCTGCCTGCCTGCCTGCCTGCCTGCCTGCCTGCCTGCCTGCCTGCCTGCCTGCCTGCCTGCCTGCCTGCCTGCCTGCCTGCCTGCCTGCCTGCCTGCCTGCCTGCCTGCCTGCCTGCCTGCCTGCCTGCCTGCACAGCCAGCCAGCCAGCCAGCCAGCCAGGCAGGCAGGCAGGCAGGTTGTTGTTGGCCGGCGGGGCGTCCCAGGCCAGCTGCATGGCGGCTAGCTGGAGCCCAGGTTCCGAGCAGCGCAGCATGGTCTCCCAGAGTTGCGGCGTCATATTTAGACCCCTCCCGGGAGAAAAGGGACAGTCCCAGAGGATGTGTTCGAGGGTCCCTCTCGAGTCACGGTTTGCACAGAATTCAGATTTTTCTCCTGGGAGCATATGGCTCACCAGGAGTGGGTGTGGGAATGTCCCAGTCTGAAGGCGACGCCAGGCGACGGCCTGCCTGCAATGCAGGGTAGGGGATGGCGAAGCAGCCACCCGTCTACTGAGTCTATAATGCTCCAGAATTCCTGTGTAAGATTTGGCACACTCTATGCTCCGTGGCTGTAGGATCCTACAGCCGCAACAACAACAACAACAACAAATAGGTGCCGCGGCGGAAAGCAACGAATTTCCACCACTAGGAGATCTAACATGCACTGGCAACGGTAGGGTGGCTGCTCCTGGCCCTACAAGGCTGGGACTGATGGGTCACTGCCGCTTGCGGCGGGGGCTAGCCTGCCACCGAATTTTTATCTGTTGTGGGCCGTCATTGCACTCGCTACCGTTTCGGTGGTCGACGATGGCTATTGTGGCGCACGTCTTTCCCTTTTCTTTTTCTATCTTCTATATATTTTCTCTTGTGTGCGCACGAGGCAGCGGAGGTGGCTCAGCTACAGAGCCAGTAGCAGGCCCGTGTTTTTCTTTTTTTTTCCTTCAGTCGCAACAACACTGACAATGTACTGCACATATGCCTCTTCATTTCGCCTCCATCCAAATGCAGCCGCCGGCGGCCCGCTTCGAACCAGGGTACTCCGGAAAAGTAGTGGTTGTCTAACGGATTGGTGTATAGGAAGTAAAGGAGCAGTAGTGTCACTTTCTCCGTGGAAACTTGAATCGCACTGTAGACGTAATTTCCAAGCCTAATCTGACCTTCAGCGCTGTGTGCTAGAAGTGAAAAATTACCGATAATGGATTGTTTTATAATAAGGAAAGGCGCAGTATGTGTCGACAGCGGCATAGAGATTATTTACAAGCCTGGCTTGACCTTAAAATGACCGCTAAGAGAGAATGCTTTTTAGAGAGGGAAGTTGAAGTCAGCAAAGCAAAGCGCAAAAAATGACAAAGGACGAGATGAGGATGGGACAAGCACCATGATGGTTAACCGACAGAGGGAAGCCACCAAGCAGGGCTCTAAGGGTCGGAGGGAGGATACTGGATCGGATGCAGAAGGGAAAAGCACGAGCTTGGTCCTCAGCATTGGCGGCAAGTGAAACAAGGGAACAATAATCCAGAGAACAAAGTAAACAGGCCCAATGTACTAGAAATGCACTTCAGAAGGGAAAATGTTTGGGCGTGTTGGATCCTCCCTCCAGCCCTTAAAGCCCTGCTTGGTGGCTTCCCTCCGTTGGTTAACCATGGTGGTTCTGTCCTGTCCTCATCTTGTCCTTTGTCGTTTTTTGCGCTTTGCTTTGTTGAACCAAAACGCCCAAACATTTTCCTTTCGGAAGTTGAAGTATCTGTCACACTTCGTGAACATCTCAACCACGCTGTTGAGGTCAATTCCAAGCACCATTTGTCATTCAGCTCTGTATGCAGGAAGTGGAGCTTTGGTCCAAAAGTACTACACAATGTAGATTAAGAAACCAGGAGGCTTTTCTAAAGCCTTCTATGGACGCGCCCCTCTACATGCCGTCCAGCAGGAACTTCTGCTCCGATGCGGGCCTCCAGGTCGACCGCCAGATGAGGACGCCTTGATACTAGGTCTACGTACATTACCGGCCATTACTATATTTTGTTAAAGAATCTAGCCTGTACCTCTATTTGTGAGCACATGCTGTAAGGAATGCTATCGTAATAAAAAAAGGTCTTGGCCGTTAACCTTTGATGATTCTTATGACAGGTGATAGTGGCAAGGAACACTACTGGGCACAATTCTTGGTCAGTTCTTTCTCTGATGTCACAAAATGTCATGGGTGAAATGGCAAGCTATGCCAACTTAGGCTTCACTACTGAGTTGGGAGGATTGGATCAGAATTCAGCCTTAAGGGATGCTCAAAGCACAGTTAGATATGCTGTCCTCTGACTACACAGGCATGTTCATACAGATTGTTTAGGAGGCTTTATATATATGCAGCACGTGGCACGTTTCGTAGTATCATGGTCGTTCTTACGAGCACGAACGCTCATCTGACACGGTCAGACATTGGTCGGCAGTTTCTGTGATGTCATTGTAAAGTTACCGGTCTTCATGGTTGTTTACATTAAACATGGTTGTAAAACAGCAGTGACGTGACGTCTCTTTTTCAACCGTTCCCTCATGTGATGAGCCAGGTGAACTAAGTCTCCTTTGAACCAACGTTACTTTGCAGAGGTTTACCAACGTTAAATCTCTGCAATCTTTTTCCATTTCGCATAACATGGGAGGAATATTTTGTATATCTCCCGGATACAGCCCTCTAGCCATGGGTTCATATTGTGCAAATTGTTTCATTTTACTTTCAGGTGGTCTAACTGGAGGCAAAGCGCAGAATTCAAGGTTTTTTTTTACTGCAAGATTTCTTACAACTTTAGTGAACTGCTTATTTAGTGAAAGCAACGCGGCGCTAGCTTTTCAAGCCCTCAGTGTGGCACCATGTGCCGTATGCTCTGCGGCGCAGTCGTGCCGTTGCCTAGCAACTGTCACATGGTATAGACCGTTTTATCATGGGCGCTGCCATTTTGTGTATGTGGCGTCATCTAGCGGCCAAGTTGAGAACAATCGCCATCCGCGGAACAGATGACAAGTAACGCACATTGGAATTTCAGAGCTTTTGCATGCAAATCTTTGCTTTTTGAAGGTACTTGGCTGAAATAAAAAAGGCTTTTCAGCAGCACCCAAGCCATTTGGTGTGAAGTGACCAAAATTAATGCTTCTGATCGGGTCTGTTGAAGGCTGCAACCTGATTACAATTGTGTGTAACTTTTAAGTGGCACAGAGAGGTGGTGGTGCACCACTGACCGCGAGGGCGGTGAAGCAAGGAAGGTAGGGAAGCTTTCGACTCTACTTTTTATCCTTTTATGATTTCTAGAGATGGACTCCCTAAACTATTAGAGCATTGAAAGGAAGCGAATGTAGCCGTTTCATGTCATCTTTAGCAGCAACGCTAATTGCACTACATTTGTTGGGGCAGCCGATCATTCATATACTCTTTACTCCAGGAGTTCCCACGATCTATTATCTATTTCGGATCCATTTACTCTGCCTAGGCTACTTTTGTTGGGTGACAAAGACGGGATGTTCAAGCGTCCACTCCCATGCAATCGGATTTCAGTATTGCCTACATGACTCAACCACCGGTTTGCCGGTATGTGCGGGAAGTGGCGATGACTTGCCGAAGGCGGGAGCTGCTATCCTGCAATTTCTTTGACTGGGCGCTAGCTGCGTTTGTCTGGCGCTGCCGTCTTGCTGACATCGAGATTAAATAGAAAATTGACAATTGATACTTATGGAAGAATGACCTTAAATTATGTCCCATAATGACCTCATCGAAGTTGCTTTTATCAACAATTGTCATCGCGAGATTTGCTTCCATAAATCACTCCTATTCCTATGACCACATTCCCATTCATTATCGGCAGCAAAAGCTTACGAGATGCTTATTTAAATATATATATTGTAGGGGTGTGTTTATTCGGTGAACCCAGATGATTCCAGCCGCTCAGGCGAGACTCGCAGCGAAGCGTCAGGCGTGGCGAAAGAGCAAGGCAGCGAACAACTTCTTCGTCCTTGAGAGCGGCAGCACGCGACGCATGTCAGTGGTTATATCGATGAAGATTACCACACTACAGTTTCCCCCCGGGCAGAGAAGGAGCCATCCTGGCGACTCATGGTGCCGAAAGGACAGACGGATCGTAGTAGGGCTTGATTCGGTCCACATGAACTATTTCGCGTCCACGGCGACGCAAGTCCGCAGATGGCGTAACGGGCTCAACTACGTAGTTCACAGGAGATGTTTTTTGAAGGACTCGGTATGGACCGTGATACCGAGCAAGAAGCTTCTTTGACAGGCCGGCGGTTGTGGCAGGAACCCAGAGCCACACCAGAGAGTTGGGCGCATATGAAGGCGCCTCACCAGTGTCACGATGGTGTTTTTGTTGCCACTGATTTTCCTTTGTGAGCGAACGAGCGAGCTGACGGCATTCTTCTGCATACTGGGCGGCGTCCGAGAGTGGCGTCGATTCAGAAACATCAGGGCGGTAGGGAAAAAGCGCGTCCATTGTGCAGGTTGGCTCGCGCCCGTAAAGAAGAAAAAAGGGAGAGAATCCAGTGGTGGTCTGTATCGCAGTGTTGTACGCGTAGGTTACGAAGGGAAGAACGTGGTCCCAGTTGGAATGAGCGTCGTTGACGTACATGGCCAGCATGTCACTCAGAGTACGGTTGAAGCGTTCTGTCAGGCCATTCGTCTGAGGGTGGTAAGAAGTAGCGGTGCGATGAATGATGCGACATTCTTTCAGTAGGGCATCGAGAGCGTCGCACAAGAAAACGCGTCCGCGGTCACTGAGCAGTTCTTTCGGAGTCCCGTGGCGAAGAATCAAGTTGTTGAGAATGAACAAAGCAACGTCTCTTGCAGAGGCAGAGGGTAACGGTGATGTTTCAGTGTAGCGAGTCAGATGGTCTACTGCCACAATAATCCACCGGTTTCCAGCAGGAGTAGTCGGAAGAGGGCCATAGAGATCTATGCCAACGCGGTCAAACGGACGAGCAGGGCAGGGTAACGGCTGCAACGAAACAGAGGACTTCTGAGGAGTTTTTCGGCGTTGACAAGATTCGCAAGCGCGCACGAAATGTCTTACGAAGCGGTACATTCCACGCCAGTAAAATCGGAGACGTAGGCGCGTGTAGGTTTTCAATACGCCACCGTGAGCACATTGTGGGTCACCATGGTACGCAGCACAAATGTCGGCGCGGAGATGACGCGGGATGACTAGAAGCCACTTCCGTCCATCAAGCAAATAATTGCGGCGATAGAGAAGACCGTCACGAATGGAGAAGTGGTGGGCTTGGCGGACGAGCGCTTTGGATGAATGACCGGGAGTAGAACTTGAGAGAAAATCCAAAAGTGAATTGATCCAGGGGTCATTCCGCTGCTCGGTAGCCATGTCGATAGTTGTAAGAGTCGACAAATCGTAGGCACAGACGTGGTCAGACGAATTATCTCTAGGCAATGGCGAGCGG
Source organism: Amblyomma maculatum (assembly GCF_055883805.1). NCBI lineage: Eukaryota > Metazoa > Arthropoda > Arachnida > Ixodida > Ixodidae > Amblyomma > Amblyomma maculatum. Next base: position 35,121,352 of record NC_139348.1, read on the forward strand.
GAAAGAGCATCCGCGTCCGTATGCTTCAGGCCTGATCGATAAATGACATGAATGTCAAACTCCTGGAGACGAAGAGCCCAGCGAGCAAGGCGACCGGATGGGTCTTTCAGAGAAGCAAGCCAGCACAAAGCGTGGTGATCGGTCACAACGTAAAACGGTCGACCGTACACATAAGGACGAAATTTTCCGATAGCCCAAATAATGGCCAAACATTCCCTTTCTGTGACTGAATAATTAGATTCTGCCTTTGTCAATGTTCGGCTGGCGTATGCCACAACATACTCGCTGTAACCAGGCTTACGTTGGGTAAGGACGGCACCAAGCCCAATACCGCTGGCATCAGTGTGGATCTCCGTAGGCGCAGTCGGATCAAAGTGGCGTAGAATGGGCGGCGAAACCAAAAGGCGGCGTAAAGTGTCGAAGGCTTTATCGCAGGCTGGAGTCCAGGCGGAAAGGTCGGAGCTGCCGGCAAGGAGCTGGGTCAGAGGAGCGATGATAGAGGCGAAGTTCAAGATGAAACGTCGAAAGTAGGAGCAGAGGCCGATAAAGCTCCGAAGCTGCTTCAGGGAGGTTGGCTTCGGGAACTCTGCAACTGCGCGAAGTTTGGTGGGGTCGGGAAGAATGCCGTCCTTAGAAACTACGTGGCCTAAAATTGTGAGTTTTCGAGCGGCAAAGTGGCACTTCTTCAAATTCAGCTGAAGCCCAGCGCCGGCGAGACACGTGAGGACATCCTTTAGGCGGAGAAGGTGAGAAGAAAAGTCGGCAGAAAAAACTACGATGTCGTCCAGATAACAAAGACAGGTCTGCCACTTGAGTCCACGAAGAACAGTGTCCATCAGGCGCTCGAAAGTAGCAGGGGCATTGCAGAGGCCAAAGGGCATAACGTTGAACTCGTATAATCCATCCGGTGTGATAAAGGCAGTTTTCGAGCGGTCATTATCAGCCATCGGTACCTGCCAGTAGCCGGAGCGCAAATCCAAAGAGGAGAAATACTCGGCTCCCTGTAAACAGTCCAAGGCGTCGTCGATTCGCGGCAAAGGATAGACATCTTTGCGCGTGATTTTGTTAAGCCTACGGTAATCGACGCAAAACCGGATGGAACCATCTTTCTTGGTGACCAAAACAACCGGAGAAGCCCATGGACTGTTAGATGGCTGTATGACGCCCCGGCGAAGCATGTCGTCCACGTTGTCAGCAATGACTTGGCGCTCAGAGGCCGACACGCGATAAGGACGCTGTCGTAAAGGTGCGTTTGTACCAGTGTCGATTGCGTGCGTAACGACAGACGTGCGACCCAGAGCAGTGTGAGGAAGGTCGAAGGCAGAAGTGAAGTTCTGTAGAAGAGCAGCGAGTTGATCGCGTTGTGCGGGTGGGAGATCTGCGTCAATAGCTTGTTGAAGAACATCGGGTGGTGTCGAAGCGGTCGCTGTATCGCAAGAGCTGAGCACATTAACGTCTAATGAAGTAGGCGTTGCAGGAAGAGTATTTACAAGCGCGGGATCAAGTTCTTCAATACGACCGAGACACTCGCCGCGTAGCAGGACGGACGGGCACGAAAATGGATTTGAGACGTACATTGCACTAAAGCCATCTTCGAACTTGAGGACCGCAAATGGAAGCAGGAGGCAGGGATGGCGTGAAGCGGCGTCGGAAGGTGTGAAGAAGACAGTCGAACTAATAACGCTTTCACAGGAGAGTGGAACGAGGGCAGCAGAAAATGGAGGAATGTCTGTGTCACTGGCGACGAGGAGTTTTGCAGGCCGGGTAGGGACGTCACACAAGACGGTATCACAAAGAGGTAAAAAGGAAACTTCCGCGCGGGCGCAGTCAATAACGGCATGATGAGTGGAAAGGAAATCGTAGCCAAGGATGATGTCGTGTGAGCAGCGAGACAGTACAATAAACTCGATGGTGTATAAGACGTCTTCGATGAGAACACGGGCCGTGCACGCCGCTGAGGGATGAATGCGCTGTGATGAGGCGGTGCGAAGCGAAAAGTCGGAAAGTGCGGTGGTCACCTTACGAAGACGACGGCAAAGAGCTTCACTGATGACTGATACGGCAGCGCCCGTGTCGACTAGAGCGAGTACTGCGACGCCGTCGACAAACACTTGAATTACGTTAGTGGGAGAACACCGAGGACTTGAAGAGTTCGAACCAAGCGCAGTTCTTGCCCCGGGAACTGCGACTGTTAGTTTCCCTCAATGGTGCCGGTAGAACGTCGGAGTGGGGACGGGGAACGGCGACGAGGGGAAGGTGATCGGCGAGTTGTGTACGTTTGATTGTCACGAGATACAAATTCGGAACTGGGCGGATTTCTCGGCGAGGGCTGGTCTGTATTGTAGGAGTAGTTCCATAGTTCAGGTCGAGAAGGTGGAAGGCGTTGGCGGCAAAGGCGTGCGACATGGCCCGGCAGCCCGCAAGAGTAGCAGATTGGTCGGTTGTCCGCGGTACGCCAAGGGTTCGTAGGGCGTTGGCGTACCCTTGGAATAGGGACATGGAATGCAGACCCAGGCAAAGGCGAAGGAAGGTTGGAAGGAGCGGCCTGGTAGGAAAGAGATGCTGATGGCATGAGCGGCCTGGCCGCAACTTGGGCGTAAGTCAGTGGTGCCGTTACTTGCGCTGGCACGGGGCTGGGCGGCAGCACAGGGCTGGGCGGGAGCATGGAGCTGGGCGGAAGGACGTCAGCGATGTGATCTTGAACGGCACGCCGTATGGTAGGGGCCAAAGACGGAGCCATGTCAGGAACAAGGCGGCCACTATCCTGTAACTGAGGGACCAGCGATAGCTGGCGGGCGACCTCTTCTCGAACGAAGGCTTTGATTTGCTGAAGTAAAGGGCTGTCCTCTGATGGGGTAGAACCGCCCAGCGCAAGTGTAGAGATGGCGTCGTCTCTAACACCGGACCGCCGGGTAGAAGCGCGCTTCTTACGAAGCACGTCGTAGCTCTGGCAAAGCTTGATCACGTCACTCACCGTGGCAGGATTTTTTACCCAGAGCATTTGGCACGCGTCGTCAGAGATGCCTTTCATGATGTTCTCGATCTTATCCGCTTCAGTCATTAGCGGATCGACACGCTTGCATAGGTCCACGATGTCCTCTATATAACTAGTGAACGACTCATCGACTTGCTGAGTGCGCTCACGCAAGCGTTGTTCTGCCCGGAGCTTGCGAACTGCAGGGCGGCCGAACACTTCTGCAAAATTCTTTTTAAATGCAGACCAAGATGGCAGGTCTGCCTCATGGTTGCGAAACCAGAGGTTCGCCACGTCAGTCAGATAAAAGATTACATTGCTTAGCTTGATAGCGTCGTCCCATCTGTTGTAGCTACTGACGCGCTCATATGCCGCCAACCAATCGTCGACGTCCTGGTCGGCTGTGCCACTAAAGAAGCACGGATCACGCTGCCGTAGAGCTCCAGAACACAGCACGGTGGTTGGGAGGGGCGACGATGTCGTGGCAGTGTCGTCCGGCATGCTGGAAGCAGAGGGTAACGTGCGGCTTCTTAGTTCCAGGGTGGACGGGAACGTACCCAGCAGCACCTGCACCAATTGTAGGGGTGTGTTTATTCGGTGAACCCAGATGATTCCAGCCGCTCAGGCGAGACTCGCAGCGAAGCGTCAGGCGTGGCGAAAGAGCAAGGCAGCGAACAACTTCTTCGTCCTTGAGAGCGGCAGCACGCGACGCATGTCAGTGGTTATATCGATGAAGATTACCACACTACAATATATATATATTGTGATGTTCTTTCACTGCATAAGTTGGGAGCCAATTTATTAGGTATCGTTGTCTTCAAGTGGAACATGTTCTTTCATACTTCCATCAACCTCGGGTTACTGAATCGAAATAGTTTTTCTTTCCCTGGCGGCCTCTGGTAAATATTTGGCGTAAGAAATATTACCCGCTTGTTGCCCAAAGGCTGCCGTTGTTGCACTGATATACAGTTTTTCCCGCCCCTTTTCTAGAAACACAGTGTTCGGAAGTCACACTAAAGGCTGCAAAGGCGAAACATTTTCGCTTCGAGCTTGAAATTTTGAGGCTGCAATAGTCTTCGCCCGATTGAAAGAGTTGTAATTGGAACAGCGTAGAGCAACACACGCGCATACCACTGCTGTTAATATTTTATATTATTTTAATCATTTCCTTTTATTGTCATTTTCTTGTTAATGCGAGCAACAGAGTAAAGAAAAAGGTTTTGCTAACCGCGACACCTCATAGCAGCAAGAATGTGGCCGGCGGAAATGAAACTATCAGGGAAAGGAAGGAAAGAACGGGGGGGGGGGGGGGGGGGAGAAAGAACAGACCGGGATGGGGTATGTAAAAAGCGTATAAAATGCGAAAAAGGGATCAAAGATAGCGCATCGCTCTCATTAGTTAACCAGCTTAGACACTCTTCTGCTATTCAAGACACTTTGTGTGCAAAAGACTGCACAGCGCGCATGCTTTCTCCGTAGAATGTCCTGGCGCCCCCGCTGCTATTACCGCGTCCCCACATACCAGAGAGGAGGCACGGCGCTGCGCGCGTCTGGTACGAGGCTATTTTCCTCCTCGTCACGAAAACGGTCTATAGACCGCGAGCTAAACCGAGCCTGGCTAGAAGTTCGTGCCGTCAGTGTGGCACGGCGGCTGTATGTGCGTCGCTCCATTCGATAATCACGTGATGCAATGAGGTAGACAGCAGAAACGCTGGCAGTAGAGGGATGAAGCATGAGGCTACGCTCGTTACAGAAAGGAGGAGGAGAGTAGCGGCACCCCAGCTGTGCACGCGCCAGCGTGGAGAGCTGACCAAGTGGAGCAGGAAAACGCCTGCCTGCCTTGCATGCGCCGACATGATAATGGATTCTCAATAGAACGTCGGTGAACTTTGATGCGTTCAACGGAACAATTGTTGGGTTGATGCAAGTCACATGCAGCCATAGCTTTCGCTCCACATTCGATTCAGCAGCGTTGAACCCTTCTAATGTTTTTTTACTCGATTTAGACTGGCTGCATGGGATCTTGACTAGTCCATTTGGATGCAATGTGTAATTGTAAAAAATCAAATGGTTACAAATTCTCCCCCACCGCTGCATGGCCCACTGCTATCCACTGGCCCTATATACTCCACCTAGAGGCAGGCGGGCGGGCGGGCGGTTAGGCAGGCAGGCAAGCAGAGGCAGAGGCAGGCGGGCGGTTAGGCAGGCAGGCAGGCAGACGCAGGCAGAGGCAGGCGGGCGGGCGGGCGGTTAGGCAGGCAGGCAGGCAGAGGCAGGCAGAGGCAGGCGGGCGGTTAGGAAGGCAGGCAGGCAGAGGCAGAGGCAGGCAGAGGCAGGCGGGCGGTTAGGCAGGCAGGCAGGCAGAGGCAGGCGGGCGGGCGGGCGGTTAGGCAGGCAGGCAGGCAGAGGCAGGCGGGCGGGCGGGCGGTTAGGCAGGCAGGCAGGCGGGCGGTTAGGAAGGCAGGCAGGCAGAGGCAGAGGCAGGCAGAGGCAGGCGGGCGGTTAGGCAGGCAGGCAGGCAGAGGCAGGCGGGCGGGCGGGCGGTTAGGCAGGCAGGCAGGCAGAGGCAGGCGGGCGGGCGGGCGGTTAGGCAGGCAGGCAGAGGCAGAGGCAGGCGGGCGGGCGGGCGGTTAGGCAGGCAGGCAGGCAGAGGCAGGCGGGCGGGCGGGCGGTTAGGCAGGCAGGCAGGCAGAGGCAGAGGCAGGCGGGCGGGCGGGCGGTTAGGCAAGCAGAGGCAGGCGGGCGGGCGGGCGGGCGGTTAGGCAGGCAGGCAGGCAGAGGCAGGCGGGCGGGCGGGCGGTTAGGCAGGCAGAGGCAGGCGGGCGGGCGGGCGGCTAGGCAGGCAGAGGCAGGCGGGCGGGCGGGCGGTTAGGCAGGCAGAGGCAGGCGGGCGGGCGGGCGGTTAGGCAGGCAGAGGCAGGCAGAGGCAGGCGGGCGGGCGGGCGGTTAGGCAGGCAGAGGCAGGCGGGCGGGCGGTTAGGCAGGCAGAGGCAGGCGGGCGGGCGGGCGGAGGCAGGCAGAGGCAGAGGCAGGCAGAGGCAGAAGCAGGCAGAGGCAGAGGCAGAGACAGGCAGAGGCAGAGACAGGCAGAGACAGAGGCAGGCAGAGGCAGAGGCAGGTAGAGGCAGAGGCAGAGGCAGGCAGGCAGGCAGAGGCAGAGGCAGGCAGAGGCACAGGCAGGCAGAGGCAGAGGCACAGGCAGGCAGAGGCACAGGCAGGCAGATGCAGAGGCAGGCAGAGGCAGAGGCAGGCAGAGGCAGAGGCAGGCAGAGGCAGAGACAGAGGCAGGCAGGCAGGCAGGCAGGCAGGCAGGCAGGTAGGGCAGGCAAGCAGGCAGGCAGGCAGGCAGGCAGGCAGGTAGTTGGGTAGGTAGGTAGGTGTGTTGCCGTGTAGAGTCCGTGCGGTGTTGGCCGAATTCATCTCTCCATTCAGATCAACTTTTTCAACTGGGGTGCTTTAACTGTAAGGCAATCATTTGACAGCTCCGATAACCCAACGATTTCATGCTGAATGGCTCCCACTTGAACACAGCTGACGAAACTATGCTGATGCAGCAACCCAAACCTGGACACCATCCTAAACCCATTTGTGTAGATAGCAGCACCCCCCTTTTGATGGAAATTGTGCAGCTCTGTCAGTGTGCAGTAATCCTGAATAAAAGCCTTGTCAAGATCAGAATCTTGGCAGCCACAATTTGAGCTATTGCTACAATCTGCCTCAACTTCCAAGACTTACTGTTTTCATGCTCCTCAAGTGCTACATGTGTCCCTCCTGAGCAAATATGCATAATGTTCAAATAGTCACTTCCTGTGGTTAAGCAGTCCAAGTGGCGCTGCAGCAGCAGCATGTTGAAGCAGTGACACACAATAGACTAAAGGACAGCATCCCTGCCAGCAATTTCATCCGGTGCAGTAGGAAATGCACTACAAAGGTCCTCGGGCCTACGTGGGTCACAGGTCACCCCCCTTTTACCTAGAGGTGTTTTTGGCGATCAGAAAGAGTTGTTTTAGATGCAGTTTTTCAAAAATAACCCATGATAAAGAGAGTGTCTGTCAGGGAAATGTGCTGGTTGTCAATTGTATTTCCATATTAAACCCTGGTTTCGATAACCCTCGTTTCAAAGGCACCTGAATGCATAGCTGCTCATTTCCTACATTCACCGTCGTGGTGTCATGCTTGTCGAGCAGATATATTCTCATGACAATCCACAAGCTTGACCTCAGCTCAGCCAAAAAACAGTCTTGGCCAAAGCAAAGAAAGCACGAACACACCTATCCCTCATATCAACTGAAGCAAGAAAACCCAGAACACAAATGTTTGTGTACCTACACATACAAGCCTAAATAACCACACTTCCATGAAGTACACGTCAAAACATTAAAGCTTACTGTGCTAGGTTTTTGATACAGCACAATAACCAGCACAATAGATAAAAAGCAAAAGCTTACCTAAGTACAACAGACCTTAGTAACACGTCTCAGGAGAGAGCACACAGGTCACTAAAATGACACAAGCTGCACATAGACTCACACATTCCCATTATTTTGCAACATGTATTCTGTCAATGTTGCACATTTGCCCCAATTATTGACACCACAATGCACTGAATATTTCATCAATTTATTTACCATTGGTGTATACAGCTGCTCATGACGGTTTACACAAGAAGAATAGAGACCACTCATCAAGAAGGCACCTTTTGTATTAGGGAGAACATAGCCAGCGCTTCTATGTACATATGCGCGGTTACAACGTATTCTTGATTACCAGCGGCTTCCCCCATGGTTTGGCTACACACAGCTACTATTGGGCATGTATCCATTTTGTAAAAATATCTTACACGTAAAATACTCTCTGCCCAAACACTTCAGGCTACTGCAGCGCATGCACCCATGAACATCGCACATACCTACGGATAGAACAAGCTGTCAGGCTAGTTGATGTTGCATTGCATTGGTCAACAGTGCTTAGACACACAAAATAAGCGTTTGTGTCGACAATTTTTCTGTTCTGACATCATGTGTGAAAGTTCTGTTGACCAATATGATGCAAATATACGTGCCGCCATTTCTTGTTCCTCACTGCTCTGATTTGTGAATGATTTATGCGCTGGTATTCGAAAGGTGCCATTTGTTCACAACTTGTCTCTCAATCAATGCACATCGGAAAGGGGGAACAATCGAAACAAGGAAGGCAGTTCGAGGTAGCTCTTGTACCTGAAGTGACGCCAACTACTTGCATAATTAAAATACGTCAGTTATAAATATTGCTACAACAAAAACCAAAGACTCGCACAAGCAGTTCAAGAATGCACCAAAATGCTGTCTCTTAGCTGCAAGAAAGGACATGGTTGCTAGATTCACAAGGAAATTCGTCAGATTTCACAGCCTGCTTCAGTTAACACCACCTATGATCAGCTATAATAGTACCAAAAACAGGAGTGCAGTACACTGCGTACTTGCACTAGGATGCTGTGAGGTGCTGTAAATCTCATCATTGACTGCAATGTGACAAGCATTTGTGAATATATATATATATATATATATATAGACAGCACCGCAAGTTCCTGAAAGCATTTTACAAGCCCAACAGATGCAACAAAAAGAAAGCAAGATCAGCTCATATTGGAAAAACCATAATGCAATCAGTGCAAGGTTGAATAAGAGGAGCACATGAAAACCAAGAAGTCACATAAATCAATCTAATGCCAACTTCTCGGTGGCCCTGGATTAAGTTGCTCACTGTATAACAACAAATCTACCCGCGCCATTGAAATGGAGGTCTGGATGCTGTGAAGAAATATGAGCACAAAACCCAGTACATGATTTGGAAGACTTGAGGGATGGTTGAAATAAAACAGCATCACAGTCACAAGGTTGAAGGTGCTCACTACATACAAAAAGGAAAAAAAAAATGTTAGCTCCGAGGTAATGACCGACTCAGAACTACAAGAAGGAGAAGTATTGAGAAGAATGCTGCTTGGACACTCTATATATGAATGTATATAGTGGGTCACCAAAGTGGCACACCGCGTCAAACAACACACGCCACTCATGGTCAGAAGGATCAACTTTTGATCCCGGCTAATGGAATGAAAGATTGTTGCACCAACACATAAGAGTCCGTTTCCTACTCTTGCATCGTTTCCAACCCTAAATCAGCTTGCAGGCAGGCTAGTCAGTAAAACACAGATGCTCTCCAAGTTCAATGACACAACGTGGCTATCTTAGAGGCATGTTTGACAGACACGTGAGAGATAACTTTAAAGCAAACCTGCCATAATGACATGCCTACAGACTGTGGGAATGTGCTACAGGCAGTCATGTTGGTAGCTGGTGAATTAAAACAGAAATCTTCCCCATAGCATTTTGCAAAAGTTAGGCTTAAGAATGAAATACTGCAAATATCAGCAGATAAATCATTCTCCTGGAATTACCACGGGTCTGTGTCTTTGTTAACAAAGTGCCTAAAGAAAGTCTTGCAGAATTCTAGAAGGTCAAGATCCGTCCCAGAGAAGGTAGCACCCGAGCTTGTAGAATCTGGAAAGAAAGAAAAAATATTACTGCTGGAAAGCTGTTGCTACAATATGAAGTAACACATCTTTGGGTACATAGTGTGTCTGTTTCAAACAAGCTCACATTCTATTAACTATTGTCAAAATGTTCTCCAACAAGATTATGCCATATCAAAGTCGTATCAATGCATTTAAGTTCTCATTCTTTCCACAAACTATTGCAGAATGGAATGTGCTTCTGGATGAGACAGTGTGTGCACCCAATTTTTCATGTGTCATAGGAAACATTACATGAATCTGTTTCAGACGATTCTTCCACTGCACTGTTATATGCATGCGTAAAACATTTTCTAATCAGATATTTCACACTTTGTATTAAATGCACTGTTATCTCCTTTAGTTATAATAGAAGTGCATTGTCTTTTAGTGGCAAAACTAATTTCTTGCCCCTGTTTACATTCTTTTCTTTTCAATGTTCGTGTTTGTAATTAACCTCTCTACGATAATGCCCAATGGCTGCTGCAGGTATTTGTAATACACTTATAAAAATAAACAGGAGCCCGGTTCAATGCACTGCACTTCTCCGATACAGTTCGCCTTGGTGAAGTGTATTGGAGTGATTGAACTGGCAGAGTGTATTGAAAGGTAGTCCGAAATGTATTAACTGTAACATCCCAGAGACAGTCCAGCATGTGACTTCAAGTGATTTCAATACACTAAAGCGAGGAAGGTCCTTGAAATTACTCTCAGAGTTAAACATTTGCCCTCCCCCTACGGAAGCTGATGCCTCTCTCTACGAAGATGCACTGATGGCTTACTTGCAGTAAAGGCTGTTTTCATGTTTTTTACATGAAATAGGGCCATATTCCCCACTTGTGACACACGTTTGCACTGCAGTGTGGATCATGCATGTGCATATGAGCTTGTGCCGAGACATGTTCTTGTGTTCTGTGGGCTTCCTCGCAATTGGTGCCTAGTGTGCGTGCATATGCGTTTGTGCCAGAATGAGCATGCAGAGCTCTTCTCGGCGACTGTGTGCAGTGTGCAATGACAAGTGGTGTGTGTGAAAGATCTGCTGCATGTTCTACATGATGATTCCACGCAAGACGAGTGCCGCACGGCTCAGTGTGTGTGTGAAGTCTCTCCTATTATTCGGGCCATCGGAAGTAATTTACTGAAGCATGACATCACGAGTCCTCGTCTGCACCTTAACTCCAAACTTGCTTCCCCTTTATCCATTCCCCACTTTCATAAAATTACTTGTTAACAGTGTATCCACAAGCATTAGCTCAATATGAAAGGGAGCAACCACAAGGGAGCTTGCACAAAAACATGAAATTATTCATTACTCCTCCAGTAAAGTGAAAAATTACTTTTGGGTAATTTTGGGTAACGAACAGAAATCTGTGCTTTGCACGAGTTGTCTGTGCATGTGCAAAATGATGCAAAATGTGCACATGATGGAACCAATCTGTATGGCATAGCCCCTCCCATAGCAAACGCATGAAAAGCGGCCAAAATGGCATTGCCACTGCCATGTCTTCATGTGAACTGAGAGCGATGATGAAAACTTCATGAAGAGTTAAGCAACATTAAAGGCTCTCAAGTGTGTATTGTTCGGCAAAGCAACACAAAGTATGCAGCAGTGTACGAGCTACTTGCTCCAGCCCTGTCTTGTTTTCTAGTTCTGTTTTTTATCGCATACTAGCCCAGAATATGCATTCATTAAGTAGCTGTCCTGCGTTCTTCTACTGTTCGAGTGTCTGCTACAGATGACTGTCCATTTTGTTTCCTATTCCCAGTCAGCTTTCTGTGGCTCTGCAGCCCTCTGTCCCTATGACACGGGCAGTGGGGTTGTTCAGTGTTTGATTTTGGGGTGTGGTGATGGGAAGGGTCAAGAAGCTGTAGAGATGCTAGTGCTGAAGTAGGTGAATCCCCACTGGAGATGGACAGTCTCATCTTTCTCCCTTTCTTGTGAAGTCTTGGCAGCAGAGTCCCAGGGTGCTATTCAGGAGTATATACAGCTCCCACATGATGTGAGAGATAACTTCCTCTCTCATGAAGATGTTACAAAACAAAAAAAAACATTCTTGTAGCACATAAATATTGGGTAATTATTTATTGACTGCTCAAGCTCTGTTCCCTTTCATATTGCATGACCCTGTAGAGGCTAATGAACATTCTCCTCAACATGCACATGATATTTTATTCTACATCAAGATAAATTAGCAGGCTTCAGAAATACTGCATTATTCTGCCAAAAAGGCAAAAGACCCTTAAAAGCCCGATGGGATGTTGAGGAATAGCAGCCATCCAGTGCATGAGGAGCAATGTGCTCATAGTAGTTCCTGGCCACCTCACCTTTGTCTTGACGACCTCGCCATCGACGGTGATGGTGCTGTCGGTGAAGGCCTCCAGGCGGAAAGCACGCACGGGGATGAGGCGCACAAACGGAAGGTCCACATGCTCTCCGGCCTCCTGTGCCTTGAAGTAGCTCAGCACTTGGATGCGCGACGCATCACCACGGATGAGCAGCAGCCAGGCAATGCCGTCGTCCAGGCGTGACTCGGGTGCGATGAACAGGTTGGTGCCCAGGTGGCTGACCATGCTTGAGTAGCAGATGATGAAGCGACCCTCCTCCACCGTCCAGTCATCTGGCACTGGATCCGTCAGAGCTGGGAAGCCATCTGGTGGTGACAGCACAGGCTCCTGTCAGGGTGCGGAAGGCTGTGCTTTAATTCACGGACAGCATCATGCAGAAAAGCTGTTTGTATGCAAACGAAGAAAAAGAAACAATCACCCAGTGGCACTCAGCAAGAGTTGAAAGACAGCAGCAGTGCCCTAGAAGTGCCTCTGCTCTACAGAAAAACAAAGTGCTACTACAGTCAACGCACGCACAAAAAAAGAATTACTACAGTAAAGCTTATAGCAGCTTAGCACATCAGTATAGCAGCTTAGCGCATCAATCAGCATGAGCTGATAGAGAGCCACGCACATAGTTCTCCTGCAACAGTGATGGCAAAATGATCACTCACGTCGCTACTAACTGGCCGTATACATCAGGGGCAATTTTGTGACTAGCTTTTGGCTAAGCTGCAAGGAATCACCATGTGAATGCTGTAAATGAGACTCTGCTGTTTTGCGTGCATCCCGTTGGGTACCTTCAAGTGGCGCCATAAATTAGCGATAGATGTAGCGTTGACAAAAACACATTTTTGTGGCCATTTATAAAGCCCCTCCCCCACAATCGAAGCTCTCAGTCTGGGAGAAGAGGTGCACTAGCCGAGCGGGAGAAGTCACGCGTTTCCATTCTGCTGCCTTTCAAAGTCTTGTTACGCGACCCATCCGCAGAGGGGGGAGAATGCAAAGCGTGAATACCTCAGGGGCACTATCAATGCCGTTTCAGTCGATAAGGGTGCTTTTTTATTTACGTTTTTTTTTTTTTTGCTATGGCTTCACTTTCTCTAGCGTCACTGTTTCTCCGAGGAGACCACCTTAAACATTAAAAGATGCAGTTTCGCACTGTAGAGCAGGAACCAACTGACCAGAATTGTTTTTCTTCAGCATTATGCGCCAAGTTTAAGCTTCTTAAGTAAGCACTGTGCCCCTCCAGCTACAAATAACCTGTTAAAAGTCATGCTGAGAGCAACTGCATAGTATTAGAACGTGACACTGTGAAAATGCATTGCGCACTGGAAAAAGTTTTGAAAGAGCTTTACCTCAGCATGGTTAGGCTTTAACACTGCACCATGCATAATGTACAATCATACGCGAAGCCAAAAGCAACATCAGTAGCTTCACAGCATGAGCCACTCGGTCCGCAACTAAATTCTTCTTGATATGCCTTATGTTCTTCGCAAATACAGCCGCCGACCAATTTTTTGAACGACTGCACAATAAAAACATCGCTTTGTTTACTGAGCGGCTTAAAAAAATCCGGTCAATCTGTTTCTGCATCAATGTCCTCGTTTTCACAGCTGGTCTCCTCTCCGGCGTGACGGTGAGAAAAACCGTGCAACGATCTGAGCGGTGCGATATTCAAACAGAAAGAGGTGCGGGACATGAAACCGTGGACAGGCAGGGGCCCACGGCACAGGCCGCCTGATTTCAGGGAGTAAGAAGTCTATTAACTCACCATTGCTAGTGATGCCTGCTATTGAGAGTACCCTAATCACATAATAAAGCCACCCCTCCACATTGGCGCTAACAATTTGCAAAACAAGAAAAAACTTATAGTCGCTAGCACATCCCTCCATTTCGCCCAGCTCATCCGGTTGTGCAAGCCTGATTTTCAGTATGTTCGCTTTATTAAACCGCAGTTGAGATGGGCATCGCCCACTGCCACAAAATCATTAGAACGCATGATAGCAGCAAATGCATTTTGAAGTGAATGATGCTAAAAGCCGCCATCATGATTGCGGCTGACCGCGTGCTTCCGTTGATGACTGATGGGTGGAAGGATGGAGGACTCAAGCAAAAAAAAAGATCTCAATTTCTTCCATCGTAATGAACCCTCCCCTCAAACTGACACCAATTTTTCTTCAAAAAAGTGAGTTTATTATGCCAATGAATACATAGGGTGTGTGAAATGCATGCAACGTGGGCTCGAAGTTGCAAAAAAACAAAATGGCCGCACTTTTGCGATGGTTTTTCATTGGTTTCGAGCTGCGAAACCAAGGCCGAAAATCTAATGAGGAAAGTTTCCATCCTCTGAAATTTTGGTTGGCATTATACACTGACTCTATGGAGTTCATAAATGGTGCAATGCCAGAGTCCGAATAATCAGGCAGGTTCGGAAAGCAAGGCGTCTGAAAAGTCGGTCAGCAACTGTACTGGGTACAGCAGAGCTCTTTGCTCTCATCTTTCTCAGCTCCAAAGTTTTAGAGGTCAAATAATGTTGCTGTGAGCACAGCTGATGATTCAGTCTTCAGGAAATTCAGAGGCCCACTGAAGCATCGTGTTCCGAAAAGCAACCGATGCACGTAAATATAGTAGAAGAAATCAGCAATGGCCTCCATACCACACAGGTGGCATGTGTGCTGCATAAGTGGTGCTCGAGGACATGTTGAGCAGCTGAGCATCTTCCGAGGTTGACGTGAGGTTCAGTAAACGGAAACTAGCACATTTACGACTGCCTGGGATATTGTGCCAGATGGCCTCACTGCCCTTGGAATGCATTTCGGGCTTTCCTGCAGTCAGCTCAGCTTTGCAAGTAGCAGTGAAATGTGGCCTTGGCCACATGCTAACACAATTTTCTCGATAGGTGCCAAAGTTCAAAAACATTTGTTGCGCTAAGCTAGGCTTTGCGCATCAATCAGCATGATGCTGACTGGCACTTGCTGCCAAAATGTGTGGAGTGGTAGAAAGTTCTACGCATCTGGGCCCATAGCATAGACGGCGGACTTTGCTCTCTCTCCCTGCTTTCTCCTAAAGCAATAACAGAGCAGTCCGAAAAGTTGTCGGCACCAGTGGCATGAAACAGCTGCTCAAACGTGCCTGCATGGTCTTTCTTTGGGACAGACTTGTGCAAGAATTGAAGTTGATGAAGAGTGCGATGCACAGCGAAAGAAAGTGATTGTTTAGCACGTGCGATGCCAGGCTTAGTTGCCCAATTCACCATCCTGGGAAACTGATGTGTTCACTTGGCTGTGAGTTACAAACACTTCTGCAGCCATATGCTATTTTTATGTCAGCATTCGCTTGATTTATTATACGCCTATTACACATGGCGCGTGATGTCACACTGTGCCGAGAGCAGGGATGCTTCAGTGTCTCAGTGGTTCAGACCAGACATTCACTGGCACGCAAGTTTTCATTCTGTGCGTTAGTGAAAATGCGAGAATATTCGTGTGAACAGATAGCAGCCAATTGCTCTGTTTAGCTTTAATTCAGTGCTTTCTTTTGGGCCACAACTGCAGAAGAGTGTGTAGGAGAGAACCAGAAGTTGATGCGTTTATACCGTGGCGCATGCACAGAACACAACATTCCGCACCGGCAAATGTCATGGGGGCTTCATTGCCGCAGCATCTCAATGAATTCCCCTCAAGAGCCCCCTTAAAACATAAAAAGATGAATCACTGACCAAAATGCATTATGAATTTATTGTGGTAATAAAAGGTCTTGCTTCACAGTGTAGGGACATAACATTCCAAGGTAAAAAAAAAATGATTTTTCATTTTGATTTTAGCATTACAAATTGCATGAAACAAACTGAAGTTACCTCTTGCATAAAGTGCTGTCATCAGTAGTTAAATATAATACCGTGTGAACACATCTTGGAAAAATATAAGTAAATTTCTTAAGTGTGCAGTGTTCTTTTCTTTCTTCCAGCAGTGGTCGTCATGTTTTACTATATTTTGCACTTAGTACTCCCAGGCACTCTTGAAAAAAAAAGGAACATGCATTTCACATAGCCTATAATGTGCTTTTATCTGCCACTAAATGGCCCCATAGTGTTTTGAATTCCCTGGATGAAGTGGTGACCTACTACAACTTTCATCGACGACTAGTACGTTCCTGTGCCACAACAGCCTTGAGTGTGGAAACTTAACTGGCCACTACTTTACGCTAAAAGTGTAACTGTAAAATTGTAAAACCGTCTTGGAGGAGAGATTTATACTAGTTTTCAGTCATCCCTTTTCTTGGTGTCCAGCTGTAATCGTGGTTGCTGCACATAGTTACTAGCACAGGCTTTCATAGAAATGAGTGTATGCACCAATCGAAAAATTTTTGGTAAAGCTTTTCTGTTGCATTCCTAATAAAACTGTAATGAAATTGATCAGTTTAGGTAGCGAGCTTTCCACTGCATTGAAAAAATTGGATTCAAGCTACAGAGTGTCTTGTCTCTTTGAAAGACGCAGCTCCTGCTGAGCTAGAAAGCACCAACTAGCCAAGAGTGGAGTTGGCCTGTGTTGGTAGGTGACAAAAACACATCTTCTGGGCCCATATTCTAACTTTCGTGTTAATTTCGACCTCATATCTGATAGGTGGAAACACTGGATCTGAACGTGACAGTGCACATTCATTTGAATACCTTCCAGTGCTTATGTCAATCACATTAGGGTGAAAACAGTGAAAAACAATACAAACTCGGAATACGGAACCTCTGCCATAGGAAAGAGAAACTTCATAGTTTGCACAATGTCAGAAAAATGCCTATGAAATTCCTCTTGCCTATGGCAGATAGATTACAGTCCTCTCATAACGAAACAGCTACTGTCCTTGAAAATGGCACTTTTGTAAGATAGGAACCTTAAAAAACAAAATAGTTAAACCCCGTTACAACAGACACTCAAGGGAACCCAAAAAGGTGTCTCTTGTAACCAAAAATTCCTATCAACTCGTATGTGTGACAGTTTTGATTCCCTTATCTAAATTCTGTTCTGTATCTGTGTCTTGTTTTGTTGCACTATGTCAGGAACCAAGAAGGAGTGCCTCCTTATAACTGGGAAGTCAAAATGTCCTTATTATTTAAGCCACTGTCATCACATTCCTGTGTGACAAACAACAGGGACATCTTGACTCCTCAGTAAAGAAGAGGCACTCCTTCTTGGTTCCTGACATATTGCAACAAAACAGGATGCTGATATGGAACAGAATTAAGGGAATCTAAACTGCCACACACATGAGTTGATATGAGTCAGCTGCATTGCATGAGTGTACCTGGGTTAATTGTGTCTCTTATAAATAGTGAAAAAATTACTTTAGGACCTGTAAAAGTTGCCCTTAGTAACAGAGTGTCTCTTGCAACCATGTCTCTTGTATACAATGTTGTTAACATGGCAAACATAGGAAAACCAACCAAACCATTTTTAACTGTCTCTTATAACAGAGTGTCTCTTGTAACCATGTCTCTTGTAATGAGATTTTACGTGTTGCAGTCCGCATTCATTTTACCAAGGAAACAGTGGTGACATGAAAAATATTTTCCCTTGGATTGCTACACTACACTACACTACAACTAGGCTACACTACACAGAGCACTTTTCATTTTTGGCATGACGAGTGTGAATTGTGTGGCAGGATCAACGTGGCCATAAGGGGACAATTAATCAATTTTTATCAAGACAGAAAATTGCCACAGTAGTATCCTTTTCATTAAGCACGCATCTCGAATAGTTTCAGGCTGCAACCAAAATGTGCTCAGACTGTGTAAATATTCCGGCAATAAACAGAAGGATTACGAGGCCACTGCAGAACCTGCACTAGAGAAATGTGAAAGCCCGAGCGCCACTTAGCGTCATTATGCGGGCTCAAAACATGGTGAGGAGGTGGGGGAGTTGCTGGTTTCGTTGGGTTCCACATGATGACGCTGCCACATGATGGTGCTACCACATGAATTCACTGCACAAGAACCGTGGAGGAAATTGACAGGAAACGCATGCTAATTGAACTTAAAATGAAAACCGGACAAAGGATTAAACACAAGAAAGAAGTGAACAGGACTGCGCCCGCCCTGTCCACTTCCTCCTTGTGTTTCATCCTCTGCGTGGTTTTCGTTCTATGTTCATGTATTATTCTTCATCTGCTGCTTTTATAAGCGTAAGTGAATTAAATTACCATAATGTACTCTCCTCGTATGCTACTGGCTCAATTTGAACGTCTGTAATTGGCATGTTCATAATTACTTATGTACACCTCACTACAGAACTCAAAGATACATTTCTAAGAAGTCCATGGCTTCACTAGACGACAAGACGTGCCTATATTCATGTTCAAACTTTGTGGCATGGTGGAAGCGTCCCTGTTTCGAATGCCCAGGTTCAGTTCCCACCCACCCTAGGCCTAAGTTTTTTTTTAATTCACTGACAGATTGAGCAGACACCCTCTGCGGACGACACCACTCATGAGCTGTTAAATGCTTTTGCTATTAAGAAGCTGGTCTGCTCTATACAGTACCTGCTGCTTGGGCCCTGGTGCACGCTCGACAGTGGAGTCAGCCACCAGCTCCAACTCAGGTGGCAACTCCTCGCCCGTAGGCTGTTCGGCCGACCCTGGGACAGCACAGACCGTGGCATTCTCCAAGCTACAGCCATTTACTCCTTCAGGAGGCGTCACATACTCTTTCGAGTGACCCTCCGGAGCACTTTCAGACCTGCAGTGGAACAAAGGGAGTGAAAAAAGATGCGTGAACAAAAGCAAGAACTTGGACAAGAATTGCAGGTCAATACATTTGCGAATTGCTGTGCATCAAAGTAGCGCAGGGTTGAGATTAGCCATTTTGGAGGGCTACACATTAATATTGTATTTATTTGCAATGCCCTTTGATAAAAAAAAATCATAGGGGCGAGCGTAACATAACTGCAGTGCCAAATCCATTGGCACATAAACGACTCTCCTTGTTTATACGAGGCAAGTTGAATTTTTGCAGCTATACAGTAACACACATAAGATATTGGTATGTTCAACGTAGAAACACCATAATTGTCATGAAAAAAAGAGATCCCCTTTGAGGTGATCACATAAACACGGCGTGCACAGACACAGGTGCCGCTTAAAGCCATTATCAAGAGTGGAAGCAGGCTCGAGCATTTTGGAGCAGCTTTGAGAGCAGTAGTAAAGTCACTTTGGAGCAGCTTTAGAGCAACGAAACGAGTTTTGAAGCTTTTGAATTATGTTTTGGAGCATGCTTTCAAGGTAAAACGCCTTTGATAATTGCAGCTTTCTTTTTCTGAAGTAAAAAATTTCCAATCTGATTCCTTTTTATGCAAGCTCAATGCCTTTCCAATTTCGCACTCATCTCTGACATGACAAACGGCCAAAGCATGTAAAGATATATAACATAACACAGGCAGACCTTAGCAAAAACTTGGAACAGACTAGCAGCAAACGTAACACTTGATGGTGCGCTTCATTACTAAACATCTAGTCTGACCTAATGCGTTTACCTATTTTGACTTGATAGATTCAAATCTTTTAGACCACAATAATGTGCCTTGAAAAGCTTGACGCTAGTGCCGCTCCCGTGCTTTTTGCCTACCAAGGGAGTGCAGACTACAGTACGACCTCGATCGTCTTGTCCATTTGTAAATATGGTGGAGGTCGACAAGGGTGGAAGCAGGCTTGAGCATTTCGGAACTTTGGGATATAGATAGATGGCATTGAAGGGTAGCCTTTCCATCCTACAGCTTTTTTTACTTCGCTGCCTACTGCGTGTAGTTCATCATTCTTTGTTTCAGCAATGCTGGGGCTTATTTTTAATATTTTGGCAATAGACCTTGTATGCCTTTCTAACACTCTTGAGAAGCTTCCTATTGATCGACAGCTTTGGCGTGCCAACCCATAACACTTGAAGTTTGGTTTTGTCTGCCATAGGCCTGGCAAGCTTATCATTGACAAAAAGGCTCGATGGTGAAGTACCTGCTTGTTTTCACCACAGAAGCATTAGAATAACTCGTGCAGTTTTTGCAGTTGGACAAGTTTCCTTTCTAATGGCTCACAGTAGTTTGCGCTACCTGCTTCGCTTGCTGACCTCGCTTCTCTCCATCGGCGATTCAAAAGGCTACGTCACATGCACATGCGAGGTGCTACGTTACATGCACAGTGCATTTTTTTTAGCAATTGTCTCCAATCGTCAGTGGCTCATACTAAAATTGCTTGCGAACAAATATTTATTATGCTCCATGCTTTCTTCCCTTACAAAAATTTCATTTATGTTAAGCCCAGTGCAAGATGCTTATATCTTCGCCCCTGGTGCTGTGATATTGTTCCCATGTTCTGCTAAATTTGATGGGAGAACATCAAGGCAGCCAGTTTGGAGCAGTTTTGGAGCAATATTGCATTTTGGAGCAGGATGGAGCAGGGAAAGCAGTTTGGAGCAGAATGAAGCAACAGGAGCAGCACTTCCACCCCTGCATTATACTACCTGTTCCAGGCACTGCATCCACACTTATGGATGAGACCTAAACATTAGCGAATGCTTCATATATGCAAAGCAAACTGTTCTCAAATGTGGATGTGCTTGAATCTTAAAAACAGGTGTACAGCTACAGTGAAACATCGTTTAACAAACAGTTAAAGAAATGGAAAATAGTTCGCTCTATTCATAGTTCGTAATATAAAATTCCACAGAAAATACATGCAAGAGCAGCAAAATTCAATCAGAGAAGGCAAAGCAACTCTGAGGGTGCCTACTTGGGTCACGTCCATTTATTTACGCGCAAAGAACTGCGTTATCGCGGCCTGCTTTTTTGTGTTGATCGCGTTCCATATTACGCCCTGTTCCACAGTTTGCAAACACTCCACAAGGGCAAACCCACTGCTTCGAATAGCACTGCAGTGGCGGTGCAGTAAATTCGATGCAGCAAGCGCTTCTTGTGAAGTCGGAATGTTCTCATCGTCTGCAGGGTCAGCCTGAGCTTCATCTGCGGGATGTTCAGAAATTTCTACAGCGATTTCGGCATCCGTCAGTACAGCCGTGGTCGCCGCGATGTCGTCGCCGCCTACAAAGTCCTATACCAAGGCCGCTCAATGAAGGCCGTGCCTATACAGTCATCGTTGCGGGCACATCACCAACCAAACGCGAAAACTCGTTCCAGGCTCATCGAGCTCGCAAAGCTCTGCCTCTGCTTCGTCGGAATCGTCCCCATCATCACTTGACGCACGGGCCTCTGCTGGAACAAAACCTGCGTGCCGAACGCAGTTGGCAATCGTTTTGCCTTTTACACTGTCCCATGCCGCTTTAATGCTCCCAGCAAGTCGATCTTCAAGTCCTGCATCATAAGAAACTTCACGAGAAGAGTGCCAATCAGTCTCCTCTTGTAAACTGCCTTGAAGGCCCTGATTTTATCTTGAGCTTGGTCTTTAACGTCAGTGCTGTTTTTTTTTTCACGTTCGCCACCATCACAGCACTACGCACACCCGTGCACCACGCTCGACACGACGACCAACGCAGCCTCCGCCGAACGCTACGACGGCCACACCGCGACGCCACTGCTAACACTAAAACCAAAAAACGTGAAAGACTCAAAAACCAAAAAGGTAAAAGCAACATTCGATCGCGCCGCTGCTGAAGTGGTGCTGTCAGCGATTGTGAGATGCGAACAATTTCTTATGGCCTCCGAGATCACTTCCGCACGCACAAACAGGCACGCGGGGGTGATCTTGGAGGCCATAAATTTCTTAGGCTGTCAACTCCCAATGCCGTCGTGGCATCTGTGGCGTTGTCAACGCCTGCAAAGTAGTCCTGCATGTTTGCTGCGTCGCACAACACACATGTAGTGTAACAAAGCCTACCTCGTGCCATTAAAGTGAGGTGGTGCTTGGCGTTGCGAACTTCGTAATATCAGTTTCATGCCGAACCGCGTTCGCTATGGAAAGTTAAAAATACATGTGTTTGACAAAAATATTTCGGAAGAGTTCGATATATTCAATAATTCATTATATGCATGTTCGTTATATTGAGGTTTTATTGTATATCAGGCCACATAAGCAAAATAAAGACAGAATTTTCTTTCTTTTTTAAATACAAGCCTAGTTCTACTTATGTTGAGAACAACGCAGAGGGCTATGGAACAAAAAAATGGAAGGGGTAACAATAAGAGATAGGAAGCGTGCAGATTGAGTCAGAGAAATAACTCAAGCTACTGATATTCTAGTGGAAATCAAGAAGAAATGGGCATAGGCAGGACATGTAGTGTGAAGAGAGGATAACCGATGGTTGCTTAAGGTAACAAACTGGATTCCAAGGGAAGGAAAGCGTAGCAGGGGGCGACAGAAAGTAAGGTGGGCGGATGAGGTTAAGAAGTTTGCAGGGGTCAAGTGGATGCAGCTAGCACAGGACCGGATTAATTGGAGAAATATGGGAGAGGCCTTCGCCTTGCAGTGGGTATACATTCAGGCTGATGATGATGTATAAACTCTGGTAAATTATAGCATGGCTACAGCGAGTGCATAACTTCATTTGCTTCTTTTATAAGCGTAAGTGCATTAAATTGCACTAATTATTCCATATGACCGAACCCCTTACAAGGAGATTTTACAAAAAGGATATGTGAAGACCCACTAGAAATTGCAAATACAGCAACCAACGAAAAACTCAGACTCGCGATTTTCTAGACATGCTTGATTATTTGAACTTTTTTGTGACACCACTACACGCACCATAACACTTATGTACATGAGCACCTGAAATTTCGAATGCACCGCTGCTAATTACTCGATTTTTCGGACTTTGCTCGTCCTGCCCACTTTTGGGAATGCTTGACAACAGGAACAGTAGGGACTATGAGGTGAAGCATGTTTGAAACGCTGTGGTTCAACAAACCTGCAGTGGTAGGTTTGCTATCACATATATAGCTCGTAGAAGCTTGCGCACTCGCTCGCAACGTGCCGATGGCAGCAAAGCCAATGACCATTGCATTCCTACCGTCACTTGTGTAAACATTAGACGGCGATACAGTCAAGCATCATAATGGGCACAAAGACTACCGTTCCACCATAGAGGCAATCAGAAGTTATACAAAGTGACTTCTTCTATACTCGCGGAGAAGTTTTTCTGGCTATGGAGCCAAGGCTACAGAGGCAGAGCTTTCGTCATGGTGTTGATACACCATGTAGTTCTGCCATATCAAGCCTCAGGTACGGTTTCGGTTTCAGTTCCGCCTTTGCTTGGAATAGTGGCTTCCGAGCCTCCAACGAGGCAGAAATGTCTTTCTTTATGTTATTTAAGGTCTAAGCGAACATATATTTGTGGTTAATGAATATCACGCGCAACATACGTTGCCGAATTACACAAGCGAACAGAAATCAACAGGTAGACGCCACAGCAGTAGCAGCAGACATACACTTCGGGAGATTCCCGGCAGATGGCGCAGGCATCCCGTTAGCACAGTGTCTTGTACCGATTTTAAAATGCGCTACACTAACGTTGTACTGGCACATATTGTAGTACAACCTTGATGTAACAACAACATAGGGAGTTCTATAATTATATAACATTCCAGAGCAGGATTTGCATAATTTATTAAGTACTTATTCTGCTGTGCAGTGAGCTGATGTATTTTGGCTCTGTAGCTTTGGCTGCATAGGCGCAAAAACTTGTCCAGGGGTATACAAATTTTGATTTTTCAGACGTATTCGTAGCCCCCCTATAGAGACTGAAAAATCGGTCATCAACCAGCTCGTAATGTTTGAAGAAGGCTGAAATTTCTCTCGCGAATTTGCTGCATAATGTTGATTGGAATGAAATGGCACCTTCCCGGGTAATAGCATCACGAGGCCTTGCACCAATTGGTACAATTACACTAGTGACACGTCTCGTGTAGAGTGATGGACGGAGTTGATGCATACTTGTCACCTGGACAGTATCATTTCCGCTTGAGAGGTTTGGCTAGTCATGTTTATGCAGTAACACTGCTTCATCCGAGATAATTCATCACACACATGCAAGCCCTACAATGAAAATGACAAGAACCACTGTTCTGTTGTATTCTATGAATGTAGTGATCACAACAATAGTTGTTTATGGCAACAATCCACAGAAACAGGATGGTAATTTTGTCACTTTTCACTGGTGGAAGCAAGAGTGCCAACCTTACGTTTGTTAAGTGCTCTGTTGCATGGAATGGCACTAGGATAAAAAGTGTATATATATATAGTTCATTGATCTAGACATTCATCATATCACACAGCAAACGACACTGTAGGTGGCACCTCAAAACTCACCTACATATATATACCTTGACATCTCATTTACACAAGATTGATTATCTGAAACGTACCATAAGGCTTGCTTCATCGCATGTAAAGCTGTTAGCCGTATTAACCTTAATACGCTCGAAACTTCAGTATGCCTGCTCAGTCTGGGACCCGTAACAAACTAAACTCACAAACACTCTCAAACCAATCCAAATAGAGTGGTACATTTTGCATTTTCAGAATGTTCATATCATACAAGCATTATGTCATTTAAAAATAAACCTAACCTTCCCAGTCTTGAAGCAAACTCTGCCTTTTTCATAGATTCTATCATTCACACCTGAATTGTACAGTGATCATCCCTGGGCTTCGTCACTCCATCCTTATAAACCATCCAGAAGATATCCATTCCTTTTCAGCATCTACATCTGTACACCTTAAGTCTATTTTTTCAAACAGCCAAAGACTGAACAGTTTACCTGCCGAAGCTGTGATTCATCGCGAATATAGGCACTTCAAATCATTCACTAAAGAAATAATATTCACCTCTAGTTAGGCCACCCCTCATGTAATGCCTCTTGTGGACCTTTGAAGTACAGTTGAACCCCACCTATAGTAAACAGAAACTGAAGTCCCAGTTCATCTTTCATAGACAACTATACATTTTTTCCCCTTTTTATAGTAAAGACATTTTTGGTAAAAATAGGTTAAAGTGCGCCTTGCTGCGGCGACGACTTCCCACGAAAATGTCATCACCGCACACGGTTACTTTGAATCGCGAGACAATATTAAAGAAACAGAGGTTTATTTTATATGGTTTACCACCAGGCTCAGTAGTGCAAAGGAGAAGCAAACTTTACGTAAGCTTTGAAGCCGTGAGAGAAAGCACACTGCGCGCAGGAAAAAAAAGTAAAGCTGTCTACAAACATGGAAAGAAGGCGGTGCGGTTAATTTAGAAAGTAAAGGAGAGTTAAAGTGCAGCGAGAAAGAGGGAAGAAAAAAACGGCCAAACATTCGCAACAGTGTGCTGCGCACAGCCCGAGGCAGCGGTGGCAAGAAGTGGAGGTGCAGCATGTGTCGTTACTCATCCATTGCCTTTTAAAGTACAGGAACAGTGGTAGATGACACCAAGCTCATGCAAGGCTTTGGTTTTCACATGAAATAAAATTTAGCTTAGAGTTTTTTGCTTTTTTTTCATTAGGTAACAAGATGTGCTCGGCATGTAGCCGCTTAATTAGCAGACAGCATTTTCGGGGCCATGTCATCGCCAGCAGCAGTAAAGATTTTTGCCAGTCCCAGTGACTTTACGACAAAGGGATTCTACTGTACTAATAAATAAATTAAATAGTTTGCTCAATTTATTACACTGAGCATTTCAATAGCTATATAGACGTGATAAAGAGTTTTAGCATGCACTTCTTGCCACCATGATATAGTCGCATAGGGACCAACACAGATGTGCATAACAGCAGGTGCATTTCAGTAACTGGTCCTCTCAGGCCATGTGCAAAAAGTAATCTCAAAGGGTAGTGGCCTCACATCAAAACCCTTCCGTTGCTCAGGTGCGAGAAGCTCGTTAACAGACAGCTGCCGAGTAAAATGATAAGGGAAGAGGAGGAGAGCACAGTGCAACAAGCTCTCAGCTTCTCAACTGCTCAATGTTTTTTGCCAGACATATAAAACACCTGGCAGATAAGCTACCCCACCTGTGAAACTTTCTGCTATTTCCATTCTGCCCGCTGCAGAGCCCACTGAGGTCTACGCCTGATGACTGGTGTCGCGTCGGCATGCCCGAAGACGTGCCATTTCGTGAAGTGGATACCAGTCGCGGAATGATGCCTTTGCTGTCCTTGCCCAGCATGTCAGTGGCTGGCAGGTATGATATCCGGCCGTGGTATGTCCGCAGGTCTGCATGATAGGCATGTGCGGGAACACAGACATGAACATACTCAAAACATCTATGCAGACATTCACAGCCTCGCAAGTAGTGGCATGCAAGTTGCACTACTCAAAGATGTTTCCTTCAAAGTGCCACTCACATAGTACATCCAGTTGCTGTACAGTGCACAAAAGCTGTGCATTGTATCTTCCAAGCTGAACCCCAAACCAAGTTGTACACTCCTTGGCCAAATGATTTCTTGTCATTTCATCTCTATAGTTCATTTCCCATTAGGTGAGAAAAATATGATCGAAGAAGTGAGAAAAAATTACTAAAACATAGAAAAGATTTTCACGGAACTAAAATGAAGCTACATACATGCAGCTGCCAGAGCTTACAGTCCAGCTGCTCCTTTGGCAGTCAGTGCAAAGAGTGCTGAGTATATCAAGACACTGGGCAGTGTAAGATACCAACGCTAATGTGTTCGCGACACAAATAGGCAACTTATCTTACCAGACTGCGTTAATGCTTGAGCAAATGACAATGGACTCAGTCGTATATATTAGCAAACCTTGACACTGCTCCTTATTCATTGTGACTGAATACACTAGAACCTCGCTGACACATCCTCGGCTGATAAGATTTCCCTGTCTGTACGTTCAAAATAACAGACAGTAAAAATCTCCAACTGAGTCACACAGTGAGTCACACATCCTGCCAAACTTCTGCCGCACTAAAGACAACATAAATCCAAACTGAATTTTAGAATATAATTGGCGTCATAAATTGTGCCGAAAATGGTAATCTACATTTTTATAAAAATGAATGTGTGTAATAATGTCTATGTACCCAATTTGACAGGTACATTTTTCAACATCATGCAGTTCGTATCATACGTGATAAATTTGTGCCTGAATGTTACAAAAACGTATCAAGAGGATTTTACTGCAACCCACCTTGACTAACTATCAAAACATAGACATACTATGTGTTTCCCTGCACTTTCTCAATTTTTGTTTGAAATGCTGTGCTTGTTCTAAAGTTGTTAAGTACTGAAACCTGCTGCTTGGCTACATCGTGAAAGTGATTCACTTTTTTTGTTTAGCAAAAGCACCTAGGCCCTTAGGAAGTTGCTAATTTGGGCTCATTCAATAAGTGCAACAGAATAGCGTACCCAGACATCAATAACAAAAAATTATGCATGCCTTAAAAAACGTAAGCATATGTATGATAAAAATAAGTACTTGATGCCTTCCTGAAAGCCTCAAATAGTTCATACACTACAGCACACTTAAAGATTAGAACTCTCAACTTGTGCATTCAGTTTTCTTGTTGGTTCATCTCGAATCCTTTCTTGGTTATAGGAATTATTTGCACTGCATGTCCAATTACTCTAGCAGCAGCCATTTACAACAAGGAGCAGCCAAAGGAAATTAGCGAAGGAGCTATACTGACTGAAGACCCTCCAGAAGGCCCAAAGTGTGAAACGAATCTCGCCGATGGCACGCAGCTTCTCAGACTCTATGTCGATGTCGGCCATGATGCCCCAGCCGACGGTCAGGAAGGAGTACAGAGGTCCCGCCGGTGTCTCCACCTTCATTAGGTCCAGTGGCGCCACACGACCCTTGGCGATGCCCAGCGTTGAAGCCAGGATCGGGTCGTTAACATAGGGCTCACTACAACACCCCCAAGAGCGGAAGAAAAAGAAAAAATAACATGTTATGCTTTGCAAGGCTCTTTCAAAGAGGAGCGATACATATGATGTAATTCTTTCCATGACACTCGATACAAATCTTGTGCCAGTTATGGCCCATTTTCAAAATAAGAAGAGTTGTCAATGACGTAATTCATTCTGTGACACTCAAAACAATTCTTGTGGCACTGGTCATATGATGCAGACTTATGGCAAAAGTCATCTTTCACTTGTGCATTGGTCTAGCCACAATCCTCTTGACAAAAAGCTCGAAGGCCAATGCAATATTAGAGACTGCGAGACTAACAGAAATAAAGCTGGGGTGAAATGGAAATTGAATCGGGTAATCTTGGGTATGAAGTGTGACATGCTCACCCCAGGCCATCGAGGCACGCTCCTTCAACTCTGGTAAAAGGCGACTGAGTGTCTTGTGGTGAATAAAAAATGCTGGCGATATACAGTGCTGTGCGTTGACAATACACAGTTGTCGACATCGTTAACCAATAAACTGTTTATCCGAGGATCCATTCTTGAGGGTGTGAGAAGGAGTTCCTTCCACAGGGCCATGTTTATTTATTTTTATACACAACTACAGTCTCGTACTTGTTTTTAGGTCAACATGGCACTAAGGGTGTTGTTTTTCTTTTTACACAGTATATTCTCCCTATATTCTTAATTTTTTTGCTGCA
The DNA here is from genome assembly GCF_055883805.1 of Amblyomma maculatum. Classification (NCBI taxonomy): domain Eukaryota; kingdom Metazoa; phylum Arthropoda; class Arachnida; order Ixodida; family Ixodidae; genus Amblyomma; species Amblyomma maculatum. Next base: position 35,149,738 of record NC_139348.1, read on the forward strand.
ATGCCTACCTCCCAAGCCTGTTTGGTCAATACACCGTGCTCAAGCATTTCTTTTCCAGTCTAGCTTCATATGTCCAGTTTGAATGTCCGTGTATTGTGCCACCCTTTCAAATACATATGTTGGTTGGTTTGTTTGTGGGGTTTAACTTCCCAAAGCGACTCAGGCTATGAGAGACGCCGTAGTGGAGGACTCCGGAAATTTCGACCATCTGGGGTTCTTTAACGTGCACTGACATCGCACAGCACACGGACGCCACTCCGTTTCGCCTCCATCAAAATGCAGCCGCCGAGGCCGGGATTCAATCCCGCTTCCTTGGGCACAGTAGTCTTAACCACTGCGCCACCCCAGTGGGGCCAAATACATATGTGTAAGTAATACCTCTGTCACACGAGCAGATTTAATGTCATTCGAATCGAATGTCATTCTGTTTCTTTCGGTGCTACACGGTAAAATATAATGTCATTGGCAAATGGTAGCAATTACGATCAGCTACAAAAAATGCTGCACTTAAGGAGCATCAGTGCGCATAAAAGGCGTTTGAAATCACTGTGTAACATTTTAAAGCTCATCAAAACATTTCTGTACGATAATTCAAGCGAAAAACATTACCTTTGGCTGTGCTGTAGCACTTTAGCCATAAAAATCCAAGCCAAGTATCGAGTCACCCAGAAATCCGAAATATGTAAATAAGCAATATGGCTGAACACAGCGGAGCGCGGATACACAGTGCGGAGACGCACGGAGACACGTAGAGCATGCAATTGGCGTCCAAACTGTAAGGCGCTCAGTCAAAACTTTAAATAGTTCCGATATAAACATACGGGGAGATTCGGTTACCAAGGAACACAGAGCCCAAAATGATCGTGAGTCGCTGCCATTACTGGACCACTGCTGTGATCGAGAGTAATGCCGTTCCGCGAGAGTCTGCAGTGCTAATAATTTTACACCTAAATTAACAGGTTTTAAAACAAAACTTTAGAAATATAATTTTTAAATTTCAATGTGCGCAGAATATGTTGTTGCTTTACTTGTTTCTGCTGCATATCTGGCGTCAAGAGTACACATTCGGTTCGCGATCGAATGCGAATGAGTTCCCCAAACTCATTCGATGAAGAATGTCATTCGAACCTAATGACATTAAATTTTCTCGTGTAGCAAGGGAATAATGACATTAGATGCTAATGTCATTCGATACGAATGACACTAAATTTGCTCGTGTGACAGGGGTATAAGCTGGTTCTAAACAAACAATATAAACCATGCCTATCAGCTAGTGAAAACCAGCTTCCTACAGTAGCCTCTCAGCATTCATAATCACTTCCACCCTACCCTCACCACAAGAAGGGCTAGACCATAAAAGCCTCCTGACAAGTATGAACTTCATCCTAGATGGCAGTTCACAAAATTGAAGGTCTGCCCTGTACGCAATGTTGCCAGTACCGCTCTCACTGCTGCAGTTAATGCAGTTAAGGCCTTCATCACCCACCATATCTCAGTCTTGCTACACCACCAATCAACTTTTGGCTCGATGGCAATGCCTACTTTTGGATCCTGGTATTTTTCTATGTATAGGCCAAGTCTCGCAAGCACAAAGAGTTTCCTTTGAGTCACTAATAGCACAGTGGCACGACAGCTGACGTACATATGTGCGCTGAACTTTTGGTTTGTTTACCAGCAAAGGTAACCTCCACTAAACTCCCTCTCATCAAGCACTTTTTCTTCCAAGCTGGAGGTGAGAAAGTAAGGGTGATGGATGCCTGGTGAAACTCCTGTCAGTGATAGCATCACTCCAGAGCTGATAGTGAGGGGAGAAAGCAATAAAAGCCATTGCTCCCGGTTCTTTTTCTATTCTCTCTCTCTCTGACACAGTATGTCTCTATTTCCGCCCATTACTTCTCCTCCCTCTCCTTTCTGTAATCATCACCCATCTCCATGCTGTATTCTTTCATTGGTGACATTATTTGGACTTCATTTATACATTAGCTCTGTGAGTGCTCCATATAATGGTTCATACCGTAGTATGTATAGACAACCACCTTTCTCATTTAGCTATTGCCCCAGGGCAAAAGCTGTCTTTTGCAGCATTGCCCCAAAGGATTCCGGGCTTTTTCCTGAGCAGCATAAGAGTGGACAGTTGTCAACAGTACAACCATTGCACAGGTGAGAGTTCTGTCTCTGGCAGCAGCAGTTTGACTAAGACAAAGGATCACTGCAGCAGTACCTCGCTTCGCCGCTCGCCAACGGCGCTCCACTTCTAGTGATGTTATTTCTGCTGCCCCTCCAGTTCAGCGTGAGTGGCCCATCACGCATGCTGGCTGCAGTATCAGTAGCTGCAGGTGAGAGCTTTTCATGGGCATTCTGCGCTTGTTGAGCCACTTATTTCTCAACTCTTCCCACACCCACACGCTTCTCGCAGCGCTTGGCAACAAAAAGAATGAGCCCATGCATGCATGTCTCAGACTGACAGTGCCAGGCACTTCATACTATTTCCAACTGCCTTGCGATCGTGGCCTCCTCACCCGGCGGCGTGGCTGATGGTACGGGCAAGGCCGTTGCCCGACCCTCCAGGGATGATGCCGATGGGGATCTTGACAGCCAACTCCCAGTCGGGCCGCTCCATGAGGCCATTGTACACCTGTGCAATGAAGATGGGTGCGTGAGGGGAGGTCTTAGAACCTGCAGGCACCAGTGAAAGCTCAGTGTACAATCCTCAAGATCAGTCAGCGAAAGAAGACAGCAAATGATGCTCCCAAAGATGCACCACTTAAAGCTACCTAACCAAGCAGTGAGCTGTATTCTCGACAAAGTATTCTTCATCCCAAAATCCTAACCACACACTGCCTTTCTACAGCGTATGAGCGCACCAAGACAGCAATATACAGGGGGAAAAAAGGGGGGAGGAGGAGCTCCCGTGAACACCACTTTTCATGAAAAAGGGCTAAGCTGGGTGTATACAGCTTCTTATATTTTGCCTACAGCATTTTACTCTCAAAGCTATAAAGAATAATTTAAGAGTGCATAAGGAACTCATTGGTTCACAGCCACAACACCACAAAGTTATCAGGTAACATTTTTAATCAACTCTACCCATCACTGTTTCCGGTAGCTGCTTATTTAGTGTTCCTTGCATGCATGCTCAAAGGGCACCAAGCAGAAATGGAACACAGCTCTTACAAAGTAAACAGAGATAAATTTTTATTCAGAGCAGGCAAGTCCCTGCCCCAGGTAGGGAACTCCTCTCTCTAGGAGGCCATAGACCCTAGCCAACTCAATGTCCAGTTAACCGGACTAGGCTTGCCATTAAGGCTGAGGCTTTTTAGCTGGGTCTCCCAATGCTCTTTGGCTGTCTCTAATGCTTGTCGTGAAAGTTGTTCGCAAAAGAACCGTTGTGCACGCAGGGAATTCGACTACCGCCCACGCTCTTTCGGACACTCGGGTAGTCTAATTTATGACCTCCTGGCCTCTTCGAGGAAGATGCTGCTTGACCTCCTGGGTCGCGCCAGGCGCACGCCGTTCCTGGAAGGCCCCGCGCAACGCCGGGGCCTCGAGTGGAGAGAAAAGAGGGGTCTTCAGGGCGAGGACGGGGGGGAGCAGGGACAATGAAGAAGGCGGAAGTTGGACACAGTGGCGAGGAGTCACTAATGCGAAATGGACGCATTTGAAAGAGCTCCCTTTTCTATTACCCAGTAAATTCAGTTGTTCGTTCATTCGTTTGCTTTTCTTCCTAACGACAAAGTATTAACGAAACAGACATAACAGAATAAGTCGGTGCCGAAACCCGGGAAGAAAGCGAAGAGAAGAAATTTAGATCAACGAACCATGGATATTCGCCTCATTACGGTTTTTCATCGCAACGGACAAGAAGTCTACCGAACGCTGCAGCATGAAGTCGTCTCATCTCTTGGTTATCTGAATTTCTGTGATTCACAGCGACGCTGGTTCAACGATGGAGCACCTCTTCAAAAAACGAAAGGTACTGCGCACTCAAGTCACCAAAGTTATCAATTGGAATGCCTTGAGCGACTCGATGAGCTAACACAGAGCGATGCTAATGTCATGCACGCTCGACTAACATCTCTTCATGCTGAGCTAAACGCTGTGAACAGTCAGCTCGAGGAGTCGCTGGATGATGAGCAGGCCGGAGTACAAACAAGTTTTTGAGTATAACGATTGAATCATAACCGTCTTGGCCAAGCTGCAACAGCGTATCTCAAACCCGAATGGAAGCTCATCGACTCAGCGGGAGAATAACGCCGCCTAAACAACGACAACCTCGAAGCTTAGGGTCAAGCTGCCAAAACTGGAGCTCATAAAATTCACCGGACGGCGTCATGACTGGCAGGCCTTCTGGGAGGTGTTCGAACAAGTTATCGACAAAAACGAAGAACTTTCATCTGTCGAAAAATTCCACTACCTAAACGCATCTGTCACCGGGGACGCTGCCACTGCACTTGCCGGACTTCCATCGATGGCATGATGCTACAGCGACGCCGTAGAGCTCCTCAAGAAAGCTTTGGAAATGAAGAGCTCCTAATCCAAGAGCACATGAAGAAGCTTATTAACGTCCAGTCAGTTCGCTCCTCAGACGATGTATGCGGACTTCACCGCCTCTACGACACCCTGGCTGCATACATCAAAGGCTTGGAGACACTGGGCCAAAAGCAGGACTCCTATACCATGCTTCTCATGCCGATTTACAACGAGCACTGCCAACGGACATCTTACTCGACTACAGCCGCAAATGTGTCATCGAGACAACTAGTTCCATCGGCGGGAACGACGAATCAATCGACGGCACTTCGGAAAGCTCTAACGCAAGTGACAAAGGTACGGTGACGTCCTTTCATGACTCATTTCTTTCCTCAAAATTGAAGTCGAGAGTCGAGAAAATTTGGCTGCCTTAAAAAGCATGGATTTGGCCAAAAACTCTAAAGAAATCAGAAAAGATCAACCGAAACCACCTTGGAAATCTCATCAGCCTTTGCCAACCGCAGCAACCTTGCATCAAAACGCAACCAATGAAAGTTGCTTCTTTTGTAATGCCGAGGAGCATCTGACACAGGAATGCGATGCCCAAAAAAGCTTGGAGGAAAAGAAACGACTTCTACAAGCGGCAGGGAGATGTTTCAAATGCACGCGAAGAGGGCATCGATCAAGTCATTGTAATGTGCACCTAAAATGCATGAAGTGCGGGAAGAAACATGCGACTGCTATTTGTGATCCGTCTTATGCGTTAGCGCACAAAGGGGAAGCCACTCGCGGAGTGACCAACGCGAAGTTGCACCAGGAACAGAATCCGCTCCCGCAAAAACTGTCTTGCTTCAAACGGCATCAGCTAATTGCGGTGGCCTAAAAGCCTGGGCGAGTCCTTTTCGACGGCATCTGAAGCATCGAAAAGACTGGGATGCAAATTTCTTGATGAAGAAATGCTAACCGACGGAGTCTTTGGCAGTCACCAAGAAGAAAGAGTGTTCAGGAGAGTATTGGTCGAAGTTAAAACTAAAAAAGAAAAAACATGCAAACTAGAGGTTCTGGAAACAGACGTCATTTGCGATCAGCATATCCCAAAACCACCCGTGGAATTGATGGACAGGCTGAAGATCCGATAGATGGCAGCAATTTTGCATAAGGTCTATAAGATGTCCTGTGATATATGACTTGACATAGCCTAAATTTAAAGTGTTAATCACAATTATCTAATTAGTGGTGATTAACTACCATTAACTAAACTAAAGTTCAAATGTTAATCATCTTTAACTAGTTAATAGTTCTTAACTAAATTGGCAATTAATGTAGCGCAAACGTGCTCTGTATAAGCTGTCCAATGATTATGACTTGATGCTAGTCTGAAGTTAGACTTTTAATCATAGTTAATTAAATAACGGCAATTAACAAATACCGGCAATCAGAGTATTGGAATTGTGCTAAATATAAGCTATCCTATGATATATGGCTTGGCGTTGTAGCCTAAAGTTCAAGTGATAGTCACAATTATCTAATTAATTGTGATTAACTAAAATTTACTAATGGAGAGTTCAAATGTTAATCGCAATTAACTAGTAAACAGTTCTTAACTAAACCGGCAAAAAGTGTAGTGCAAACATCTGTATAAGCTATCTAATGATATATGACGATTCTATGGTCAGAAGTTCAATTTTTAATCACAGTTAATTAACGAATGACAAGTAATTAACAATTGCAAATAGTCAAGCGCAATTATAGTCGACGGAAGGTATCCAACGATATATTATTTAATATTGTAGCGCAAAGTTCATTTCTAGTCACAATTAACTAATTAACTATTGTACCTACAATAATTTTATTGCTATTATACTCGACATAAGCTTTCAATTTATATAGCAGTTGAAGTATATTAGTTAGAATAAAACACAACTACAGTGGCCGTGGACACTTTATCTATACATTAGGTACAGGATGCTCATAAACCAAGTAATGATACACATTGAAACAATGCGTCAGCTATCGATATTTTCTACTAAGGAATGTCATTTTGGTTTAATTACCAAGCTGTGATCCCCACAAAAATCCACGTAATATTCATAATCAGTTACCTCGGCCAATTTCGCCTCTTAGCTCACCTTGGTTCTACATATATACAAAGCGTGCCACTCCTAAGCTGGGGACCAAAATGGCGGCCCACCAAGCTTGACGGCCGTTTTTGGCCAAAATCGGCAACCCGGGCAGGAGATGTCACCATCCTAAGCCGGGCGCCGCGACGAAACTCATTGTTCGGCGAAGTGGTCCGTTGTGGCGCATCTGGATACACCTTGGCACCAGCAGTGCTACTGCGCTGCTGTTAGGGCAACCCAATTGCTATGTACGGCAGTGAGAGCGGCCTGCTTCGAGTAGTGTGAGAGAGGTCGACTTACAGCGTGCAGATCGGCAGCATGGCAAGCAACGAGCAACAGATTGAAGAACCGTGAAGACACAGCTACACTCCCATCCCTCCTAGCTCCCCAATTACCCAAACAGCGACCGAGAGCCAACCCTTCATTCAAATAAAGGCTTCATTCATTCATTCATTCATTCATTCATTTCAGGGACACGCGCATGCACGCACGCTAGCGCGAGGAGAAAAACACTACTCCCATTTATTAGTACTCTTTTACTTTATTGTATATTTTAAATATGTCAATATAAGATCTAATTAAAAATAATTTAATTTTGTATTTAATTTTACTGCTTCATATGCACATAAAGCTGACATAAATGGCAACTTTAATTTAATCACATCTTTTTCTAAAATACAAAATTCTGTTTTCTCACTTTCAACTTGAATCTGTGAGAAAATTGAATGCTCGCTTACAAATTAAAAGGACAGGCTACCTGCATGCATCGTTACACAGAAAATGTTATATTTACAGAGAAAACTTAGTAATAAAGTTAAAAATGCACGCTGACAAAACTTGCCCAGAACGTTCCCTCATCCCAGCACTCGCGCACCGCACCCACATTTCTGTCGCTCGTTCGTGCACACTGTGCCGCCCTGGGTGGGCATTCAGAATTTGAGTCGTTTTCTCCTGGAGCCATGTGATTGGCGAAAACATTCGGAACTGGATGCACGTTCGGTTGCCACCACTTCCGGTTACGGCAAGGCCGCACCCGGAGAAAACGACGAAAACTTCGAATAAGGACCCTGATTCCTTCCAGAGCACGGTCTGAAGTCATGCACATAAAAAATACCCTAAGCATACAAAATGTACAGAAGCAACCCACAAACACGCGTGCAGAGACAGTCTTTTGCAAAGACTTCACTGCCAATAATTGCTCGGGGGCACTCGGTTCCGCGCTTCGGCCGCCTTTGAAGATGGGACACGGACACGGGACCCAGAAAACATGCCGTCCGATTTACAAATGGCCCTCCGAGGTGTTGCAGGGGTCAAGATGCCCGACTATACTGTGCCCGCCGGGTACTCCGGAGTACCCGGGTTCGATCCCGACCGCCGGCGGCTGCGTTTCGACTGAGGCGAAACGAGGAGTAGTCAGTGTGCTATGCGATGTCAGTGCACGTTAAAGATCCTCGGGTGGTCGAAATTACTCCGGAGCCCTCCACTACGGCACCCTTTCTCTCTTTCCGCTTTCACTCCCACCTACGGCACCGTGAGGTGTCCGCAGAAAAAAAAGTGTGACAACTATACTGCGCCTTTCGCTTCGTGTGAACCAATTATAATATCTATACAAAAAGAAACAAATATAGACACGAACGAAAAAAGGAAAGAGTACTCGCTTAAAGATCTGTTCGGAAACTAAGAAACGTAATATTTCACTTTAAATTAGGCTGGGATCGGTCACAGCTAACAGCCAAAGAGCCATCCACAGTTACGCGTTCGGCTCCACCAACGGCTCATAGAATTATTGGCCAAAGCGCGCCTAAGAAGCGCGACGTACTGAACTGCGATACGCGCATATATGGTGAGACAGCCGAAGGGAAGACTCACCTCGTAGAGCAGCCCATCGCCGGAGATGATGAGAATGCCGCTCCACTGCTTCAGGTTCAGGCCTTTGATGAAGTCCCGCGCGTGGTTCTGGCGTTCTGCGAACAAGGGTCATGACCTTGAGCACGAATCCGACTTTGCCTTCGTCTGTGTGGTGTCAGCTGAGAACAGTTCTTGTCCGTTATTTTTTTATTCTTTCAAGTAGTTTTAACTCTAGACTCTTGGTTCGATTAGCGCCCCATAGCACTCGATGTGAAAGTAGAAATTAATTTCATTCATAAGCGAACTGAAGATTCCTTTTTCGTATTCCCCACATTACTCCGCCTATTTAGACGTCTCACCGGTGACGAGCAGCAGGTGCGAGATGTCGGCCTCGGCCAGGATGGGCCGCACCCTGTGGAGGAAGATCTCGAGGCTCCGGCCGGGCCCGCTCTTGGGGTTCACGATGACCAGGTAATGCCTCTGGGCAGGCAGCTCCTGGGGAATCACCGCAGCCCCATCTGTGTATAACCAAGGGAAAAAGAGGGGCATCACTACACGTGCCCGCCTGTAAGAGAATTAATTGCGATGCTATGCGTGGTGATCATGCTCGGTAAGGGCATGTAAGGTGAAGTGTTTCTAATGCACAGAGGATTTGTTTGGTTTTATTTGGTTTGTGGCGTTCAACATCCCAAAAGCGACTCAGGAGAGCCGCCATAGTGGAGGTCTCTACAACCACCATCCCTCAACGTGCACTGACTATAGAGCCATCACGGCGGGGCAACGTAACCGCGTAGGCACGAATTCGAGCAAGAAGAGAATGCGAACAGAGGTGAGAATTTTCTCTCTGTTCCCACTCCGTACTCATTCCCGCAGCACACGCACATTCGACTCAGCCCTTCAAACAGAGCCTTTTCCATCGACAGCAGATGTACCGATTGTTCATAATACTGCGTTCAAGCTCCTAAAGCCCTCAAGTCTTTACAACGGTACATCAGATATAAATACCTAATGTAGCAGTTTATGCCAGTACTGTTTGCGGAAAATGAGCGTCGCGCTCAATTCTTCCCACCTGGCAGAAATTCTTACACTGAGCAACACACACGTTGGGCGATGTGTGTGTGTGTGTGTGTGTGTGTGTGTGTGTGTGTGTGTGTGTGTGTGTGTGTGTGTGTGTGTGTGTGTGTGTGTGTGTGTGTGTGTGTGTGTGTGTGTGTGTGTGTGTGTGTGTGTGTGTGTGTGTGTGTGTGTGTGTGTGTGTGTGTGTGTGTGTGTGTGTGTGTGTGTGTGTGTGTGTGTGTGTGTGTGTGTGTGTGTGTGTGTGTGTGTGTGTGTGTGTGTGTGTGTGTGTGTGTGTGTGTGTGTGTGTGTGTGTGTGTGTGTGTGTGTGTGTGTGTGTGTGTGTGTGTGTGTGTGTGTGTGTGTGTGTGTGTGTGTGTGTGTGTGTGTGTGTGTGTGTGTGTGTGTGTGTGTGTGTGTGTGTGTGTGTGTGTGTGTGTGTGTGTGTGTGTGTGTGTGTGTGTGTGTGTGTGTGTGTGTGTGTGTGTGTGTGTGTGTGTGTGTGTGTGTGTGTGTGTGTGTGTGTGTGTGTGTGTGTGTGTGTGTGTGTGTGTGTGTGTGTGTGTGTGTGTGTGTGTGTGTGTGTGTGTGTGTGTGTGTGTGTGTGTGTGTGTGTGTGTGTGTGTGTGTGTGTGTGTGTGTGTGTGTGTGTGTGTGTGTGTGTGTGTGTGTGTGTGTGTGTGTGTGTGTGTGTGTGTGTGTGTGTGTGTGTGTGTGTGTGTGTGTGTGTGTGTGTGTGTGTGGTTCAATAACGTGGAGCGTGTATTGTAAAAGGAAAGAAAGGGGCGCGCACAATTAGCAAATGCATTCAGACCCAAGGAAGCTCGGCGCCAGCTGATGAACAGTTACGAAAGGCGACTAAATTCCCTCTTAATTCCACGGTTCAAGGCCATCCGCGTATACGAAGCGGCCGACACGACGAGCTTACCTCTTATCACGGGGAGGAAGAAAATTTACATACGCGCATGCGACGTAAAACACTCTGCACGTGACGCCATATAAAACGACGTCCCGGCTGCAATTTAAGTATACGAACAAAATACGAATCAGCACCAATCACGGTTTGACGAGAAGCCTCGCCACGCAATCAGCTTCAGCGGCAAAATCTTCATACCGGCAAATTTGGTGGTCGGGAGGAAAATAGCGCTATCCGGCCTCCACGCCTGGTCGAGTATGCAGGCTACGGAGGGAAAAACCACTTCGCGAGATCGCTATCCCGTCCGCGTGTAGTGTCAAACAAAAACACCAAATACCGGTCGGTAACTGAAAGCACAAGGTACTATTTTTACACACAGCCAACCGATGGATCGGTCGAAATCGAACAGCGATCGCGCGGCAACCCGGCGACAAGTATCGAGCTCGCGTGCGGCGGTGCGAATCGGGCGACCAGTGCGCCCTGCACCATGCGCTGAGGCACTACACAAGGACATCAGCGAAAGGAAAAGAAAAAACGAGAGCGCTGGTTCCGCGTACAGGGCGGTTGAGCAATCCGATTATTTTCTTTGTTTTTCGAAAAAAAAAAAAAAACAAAAAAAAAAACGAGCGATGCCCAAAAGCCATTTCCCCACTGGTTTATTTATTTATTTATTTATTTATTTATTTATTTATTTATTTATTTATTTATTTATTTACTTATTCATCATGGGGTATTACATGCGGAAATTAAAGAATGAAAAGGCTAACTTTGGCCCCTATCGAATCAACTCATTTCAACTAATGGACATTTAGGTACTTAAGTTACACAGCGCATTTCATGCCGAAACTCTAGAGGTGGTAGCATTCATAACCTATACATTCCGCTGGCGGAAATCGTCGATTATACATACAAGCTGCCGTTGCAAACTTTCTCGCCGGAGTGGAGCGGCTGTTGCGCATGTAAATGTTTGGTCTGCAATTCCGATGAACTGCTTCCCGTTCACTTTCGCCAATCGAGAAGACGTAATAAAGAACAGCTGCGTCACGTTAGGAGGAAGCGTTCTGCGCCAGCAGTCACTCGCATATGGGTCGGTAATTATCCGCGACGAGTTGGCATTTTAGGAGAACGCACCTGAGGTACCCACTTAAGTTGAGCACAACACAGAGAGCTACGGAACGGAAAATGGTAACTGTAACAGCAAGAGATAGAAGCGTGCAGAGTAGGTCAGTGAAATGACTCTATTTAATGACATTGTAGTAGAAATCAAGAAGAAGAAATGGGCATGGGCAGGACATATAGTGCGAAGAGAGGAAAACCGACGATCGCTAAGGGTAACCAATTGGATTCCAAGGGATGGAAAGCATAGCAGGGGGTGGCAGAAAATTAGGTGGGCGGATGAGGTTAAGAAGTTTGCAGGGATCAAGTGGATGCAGCTAGCGTAGGACCGGGTCAATTGGGAGAATATGGGAGAGGCCTTTATCCTGCAGTGGGCGCAGTCGGGCTGATGATGATGATGATCTGGAAGCGTGGTCATACAACAGCATTGTGTCATCGAAGTGTCAGAATCGAAACAGTGTCAGAATACGAAATGCAATGATTGGAAAGCTTTTTAATTAGACGACTTCATTACTCAAGAGATAGGGGAGACAATTACCGGCTCATTTGTGTCCGCTGCATTGTCGCATAAATGCATACAAACCCGAAAACAGCTATAGCTTTCGTGCAGTATACTCATTCCTAGAATCATTATCTGTTTATTTAGAATTGTACCTATTATTTCTTGTTAGCATTGTATTGCAAGTTTTTCTCTGCACGTCATATATTCTTACAGCTGCCAAAGTTACCAGCGAATTTTATTCCTTTTGTCATAGGAGGCCCCCCGGACAGTGTATACTTGGAACATCTTCCTGTAATACTGATTATTCCATGTAAATGTATCTCACAGCGAAAATAAAGATGACGATGATCACCATCATCACCATCATTACCAGCCGCACTATACCCACTGCAGGGCACAATATCCCCCTAATTAACCCGGTCCTAAGCCAGTTGCGGCCATCTAATTCACATCCGCCCACCTAACCTTCTTCCGACCCCTGCTACGCTTTCCTTTCCTTGAAATCCAATTTGTTACCCTAAGCGACAATCAGTAATCCTCGCTTCGCATTACATGTCCTGTCTATTCTTGATTTCAACTAGAATCTCGGGATCTATATGAAACTGTTACAAGCCTCGGTTTGATTTGCGGGGTTTTACGTCCAAAAGCGTTTCAAAGCTATGGGGACGACGTAGTGCAGGGCTCCGGTAACTTCGACCACCTGGAGTTCTTTAACGTGCACACACGGGTGCTTAGCTTTTCATCTCCATCGAAAAGCGGCCGCCAGAGCCGAGATTCGATCCCGCATCCTTGGGCACAAAAGTCGAGCGCCCTAACCAGTGCACAGCACGGCGGGGCAAAATCATAGCCTAACACTCTGGCTATGAGCGTCACGGCAAGCTTCGAAAGCGGCGATGTGAAAGTTCCTTGCAGTAGACACCGCCGACAATCAACTATACGCGCCGGAAACAAAGCATGCGGTACATAGTGCACGCACGTTCCCTTTATGCCGCAGCCAATAAATGGGTTTGTTCAGATAACGGTACTCCAGGTCCCATGACCATTTTTTTGTCTTCAAATAAGTTTTTGTATATGGTGGGCACATATCTCGACACAAAGAAGTGAATCTTACTTTTGCAAGATACGGCGTAGTTTTGTCGGGAAAAAATCTGTTACTAGAGGTAGAAAATGCTGCTTTTGACACGTCAAAAAGTTGCAAGTTTAGATACCTCTTGCTTCCGCACTAAAATTTTGTCATGTTTTTACTCACTACATCTAAGCAACTTTTACTTTTTGCAGCAACTTTTAGACATACTTAAAAAAGGGAATTGCGCTAAAAAAAGATACGGACGAGGAGAGGACATGGACGGGCGCCTGTCCATGTCCTCTCCTCGTCCGTGTCTTTTTTTAGCGCAATTCCCTTTTTTAAGTATGTATGACCGACTAGCCCAAAACGTGCTCTCTTAAACTTTTAGACATCCGTTTTGTTGCTGCAGTTGATTTAGTAAAACATCGTAAACATTGCTTCAGGAGCGGCGCGCTGTAAAAATGTTAATTTTCAACCTTACATACTGGCATGCCTTAAACTTTTTCTATTCTGCGGGTTACGTTCTTAATTGCACACAAAATTTGGTGCTCTAAATAGTTAGGTGTGCTATGCACAAGGCTTCAAAATCACCCAACATTTGAAAACAGCACAAAAAGCCCACCTTCGATTTCAAATTAAAAAAAGAAGCATCTTCTATTTTTATTAAACCCCTCTCAAGAATCCTCCTCAGAAATATTACGGAGTGAAAGAGTGTTGCATTATGTTGTTTAAAGTTATGAAAATAAATAGAAAACTGAGCGCCTGCTCTGAAAATTGCCAATATTCAGACCTACATTTCGGGACTCAACGAAGTGTTGCAACTGACATCTTCGTATGTTTTGTCCAGGCCCTGTTCTTTATTGCTGGAAAAATGTGAAGCTCTAGGGTTGCCTACTTTTCTCCGTATTGTTTTGAAATCAGCCAAAATTTAGGAATATCAAAAAATGGACAACTGTAATTCGAATTTAAAAAACTATCCAAACTTCGATCGAGATCAACTAAAACAATCCTGTAAACAAAAAATATAAAAGTAAGTATAAGACTGAACACATTTTTTTATTCAACAGAAGTACTTACGGCTTCCCCTTAAATGGCCACTGTCCAGGGAAGGCCCTTTTAAGCAAAGGAGCCCAGTGTTTCGATCAGGTACCTGAGATAGTCTGTGCAAAATGCTACAGTGACACGCGCGCCGCAAGGCATCGAAAATGCAATTCAAAGCTCTCATGCTCTCCTTCGGGAAGCCAGCTTCCCCGTTTCCTGCGCTGGCCCGTCGAGCCACAGTAATTACGTATTTGTCGAGAACGACGTCCATTGGTCCGTCTCGCTGTCTGAAGGTGAAGAATGGGTGTCTATCGCTCGCTGCGCGCTTTTACCTCGCCACGGCCAGACAGAATCCAGCTGCGCGCGCTCCCTCGGCCGTTTTTTTTTTTTCTTTTTTTTTTTTTTTTTTTTTTTTTTGCGCTCGCGGAGAGCCACGCCCCACCTCCCGCCAAACGCGGAGGAGGAAGGGGAATTTGTATTGCGGAGGCTAGACGACCTCGGGCAGGAGAGTGAAAAACCTTTGCGAGGGAACGGAAGGAGAGAAGCATGACAGAATCGGGTGATTGCGGTGGCTGTAACTGCGTTATTAGTTACTCTTTTCAAAAACATTTTGCGGCCTTGCGTTCCAGGGGCGAAGTCTCACAGTCACCGGGGAAGAAAATATTTTAGACCGGAGGGTGGACAGTGGGCCTTTAAGGAGTAGGCGTCAAACTTTGGACTTCGTATTTGCTGAGTTTAGTTACATTTTATCTTATGCAACATCCAAAGCATGTCAATGTTTATAAAGTAGTTTTTTTGCTTGTTGACAGGATTGAAGATAGAATGGAATAAATTCGCTGTTTCTGGCAATTTCATGGGAGAACACAAGTGACAGTTGAACATTTTTCTCTATCCTGTGTTTTTCTTATTATTATTTCGAGGTGCAATGACATTCAATCTAGTTCTTAAATATATTTCATTCCGACGACCTCCGGCGCTGCATGATTATGCACAAACACAATACACACACAAGAAAATTAAACCAAAACGTTAATATGATGCGCTCCTATACCAACTGCCTGTTATTTCATTTCTCGGTTATGAAAAAAACTGACAATACTCTATTCTTGAAGATCATTTTTTTTTTCTAATACGCACGAAAGTACAATCATAAGCAAAGCGATTTACAGCATAATAGTCTTGGTGTAATTTTGCACGAATGAGCCGAGATGACAAGTATTCTTGTCGATAGAGCTATCTAGCACACTGACGCACGCACGCACGCACGCAGGTGACATTTTACTGTTTACAGATGCTGTTCTTAAAACTGATATACCGAAGCGGTCTGTGCAGTTGGCTTGTAAAGTAAGGCGGACATTACGGAGTAACGAATTGCGTTTGCTTTTTTTAGGAGCCAGTATATTTCGCAATCGAAGGGCATCAACATCTCAAGCGAGTCCTGTTCGCAAATTTTCTTAATTCTTAATACTCTGCGCAGCAACGGCATTTTATAAACGTGCAGTGTGTGAAAGCAATCTCAATGAGCGAACAGAAGTGTACCTATTTTTGACGTTTGATCCACACTGCAGATAGGCAAAAGCAGCCTTTATTTTTGCGACATAATATCTGTCCTTTAAAAATTCCAGTCGAATACTTAATTATTACTCTAATTATTCAGCTATACGGTATACCCACCTGCGCAGACCGCACCGACGTATCTTTTCTTCCTTAGAAAACAAATCTGTTAACAGCAATAAAATCGCCCTGTATATAGGTCATGTTCAGAACACAGTTGACTCAGTCCAAATTAGCTTGAGAGGTCACGAATTCGAGTTTAGATCATTATCAGACTCGGAGATTTTGTTGCACGCTCGTCAAGCGAGAACAGCCGTAATTAGAGGCCAATACTCTCTCAAAGGGGCGTTTTTTTCTCTCTCTCGGCAGGCAGGAAGCGTCAGTATACGATGGCAGTACCGATTTCCTGACCCACGCTTACAAAACAAAAAATCGCGGGGCAGCTGCTGATGTCAACTAAAAGCTTCGTGGTTTTCCGCCTAACGGATGCGACACTCGCTTCAAATGTTACTGTTTCCTGCTTCCGGTTAGCTGTAACATCCATACAAGGATTATGGATGCAATCATGAAGAATTGAAAAAAGAAGGAATGGATTTCCGCTGCATCTGAGACCGAGTCAGCTGTCGTCAGGTGTGAAACCCGATGCCTCCTCCACCGGTTTGTTTTATGTCCGGGACGTGAGGCGCTCGAAAGCCCTTGCGGATGAGGAGTGCTGAAATTCGAAACCCCCACCGCCGCAGTCACGAGAGTATTCGAGGGCAGCAATCGACACCGGCCACTTTGACTACATAACGGTCAAAGCGCTACGAGCCAGCCACGAAAGCCCAGTCACCGCGGAGCGGACGTCATACAAGCACGCGCGGATGAGTCTCTACCCGGCGGTGTCAGTTGGCTAGCGACGGGAGAGGGTGAATGAAACGCGAAAGTATTTCACGAATCGCGCTACGTTTACACGTACCTCCAAGCTCAATTAACTTACGTAATCTCGCTCCTCACCCCTACTTTCCCTTTACCAAAAAAGAATTGCTAGCTCGCGAGTGTAACCATGCACACCTGCCGAGACCCGCTCGTAGTGTTACCGTGTGCACTGCCGTCGGCCGCCTAAAATGTACATGCGCAGATGGCATTCGAGGGTTAAGAGCTTCCTAGTGCGCCCCTGCCGACTAGCAGTACGCACTATCAACTCACGATAACGCTAAGCTAAAGATACTGGAGTGCTGTCGCCCAACGCTGCCCACTTCGCAATTCCAAGTCCCTTTGACTTTGGACGGACTTCAGCCACGCAAGAACTCTTAGTGCACTGCGTATGACAGCTTACGACTTAATGGGAAAATATACAAAATGTTTAGCTTCACGTGGTTGCTGCCAGTCTTTATAGCCACAGTGCAACCCATCTTCTCAAGACTCACTGGAAAAAACTTCTATGTGCTGCCCGATGCAACAGCGCATCAGGAACTCTACGCGTACAAAACTGTTTCCGAAAAATTCACTGCTGTCTCTTGTCACAGCTAATTTGCAACGTCGAGACAAAAAAAAAAATGACTAAATGCAATATTGTTACGGCTGGAAAACGATTAGGACGAAGTGGCGCGCTCGTTTCTGTAAGCTGAAGAAAAATGCGTCGAACGCTGGGTCATCACTGCCTGACTCCTTGGCTGTCTCTCAATGTATACATCTTTCATCCCCTTTTGTACATATTTTGTATATGTATATATTTCTCCATGTTACAATATTATGCCAAAATTTAAAAATCGTGGGCGATTCACAAATGCCGTAGAATCTTCAGGTTGAAGTTGCGTAATTACTAGTGCAACAAGATTATGCAACGTGTATTAAACGATTTTAAAAGCTGAGGCAGAGAATAGATGGACAAAGTTTAAAAAATATAAAAAAATGATTTTTTTAGTAGTCCTCAGAATTTGTCATTGTTCGCTGTTTTCTTGAAATTAGTGCGATCGTATCTGTATTGAAACGTTATATAGACATAAACTTTAGCTGTTTGATAGATAACTATGCTGAGAACATAGTGTCGAATTATTGCTGCTCTGCCATACACCTTTTTTGAAACAAAGCCCTGCAAAGTAGGTAAAATTTCGTCTCCTGGGCCGATTTTGAGAAATTTTATAAACACATTACGCTACCCAGAAGCGCGAAAATAAAGTTAATACAAATAAAGACGTGCTTATATTTAGTCGGATAATTTTCAGCTACTGAACGTTAACATGTTTTGTGTAATTCATAACCAAAGTTGGCCAAAACAGCAAAGAAGATAAACGCAAATAAACGCACCTTTTCGTCATTATTAATTTTGTGTGCCTCGAAAAATTTTTTTACAGCAATACCAGTTAGAGATGTCTTCTTTCCCGTCATCGCGCAACAATATATAAAATTTTGAAATAAATATGAGGTCGGCCGACCACCCTTTGTAAACACCCAAGAGAACTTCAACAGCGGACTACTTTCTGTCAATGAGTCATTGTATGTGGCGGTTCTCCTGACTTTAGTAGAATCCGACTACAGTGTGCTCGGTTAGCTGGGCCAGCCCATCACGGTAGCTCTTTCGATAGATTGGATGAGTACGAACAATTGCTGCCGGAGAGCGGGCCGTCGCTGGCGGCGTCCTTGCTGGCCCGCTGCCACAGGACGGGCGAGTCGGTCGCGATAGGCAGCTCGGTGGTGGCGGCGCTGCGGTCGCTGGGTGGCTCCAGCACCTTCTCCACGGGGAACGAGCCCGACTCAGGGCTCAACGGAGTCGAGCTCGGCTCGGCAACCTGCGACTGCGAATGCACCATGTGCGCGGATAATAACCACCGACCTTCTCGCCGAAGCCACGGTAGAACTGATGGCGTTACTGCATTCGAAATCGTATTTTAGGCAGTGCCGAACGTGTTCAGTGTACAGCAGTGGAGAAAACTATTTCTGCGCGGTCAAGCGAAGAGGGCAACGAAAAGCGTGCTGGCCTGCTTTACTTACTGGAACAAAATTCCTGGTGTCTGACTGGAGAGGCAGTTCCGAAATAATTTCTTCCTACGAGTCAGCACACAAACATTTGTCCATGACTGTATATAAATGGCTCTAAACTATGGGTTCGGCCCTGCCTCGTGGGCCTATATCCCTGAACTAAAAAAACAAGAGTTTCGTTGTTTCGTCTCTCAGCGTTAATCAATGTATATCGATTCTTTGTGATACGAAGTCCGCTTCAGTGTTCACAAAATCTTGTCAACGCTAAATCCAGCAGCTATTTCATCTCTCATCATGCGCATACATGTTCTCAGCTATTGATCTCGTCGAGCTTAAAGAAGACCCGACACTGAATTTTCAGTTGCATGTCCTCTGCTTTCTAATGATTCGTAAAAGTTTAGTACAGAGTAATTATACCACTTCGCAGAGGTAAATAATTTGTAGTCGTAATTCTTTCATGTGCTTCGGTTTCGGACGGAAAGCCGAGTGACAAGCTGCGGCGTCGTACAGTTCACGTCGCTATGACTTAGTCGCCGCTATGTCGTTTTAATTCAGTACAACGCTAAAGCTAACCTGTATCGGAGGCCGGAATTACGAATAAAAAAGTAACGTCCAATCGCAGTTTTCTCTCTGCCTGTCGTGACTTAGCTGCGCCAAGAATTGGCATGTGTTGAGAAAAGCGAAAACAGGTGAGAGACGAAATTACAAATTAATTAGCGGTGGCAGGCAAATGCCAGGCAGTGGCGATCCATTTGTACTAATCAATGTCCTACGAATCATTTGGAACTAGAAAACATACAAACAAAACATTTCAGGGGACACTCAATTAACTTCTGCATTAAAGGGCATGGCGCGATCGCTAAATGCTCCGGTTCGCGGCTTCCTTTGCAGGTCCATAATCCACGTACCGCCATCAGCACGCTTAACAGGAACGCTTAGGGGCGCAGCTATGGATGCACATTTTCACCGCTCAGCGATAGCCGCTATAGGCCCGACACCATTTAACAGGATGGAATGTTGGGCTGGTTGGTGCACCGTTGACACGAGACGGAGAGGGGACAGCATCGTGTCCCCTCTCTTTCGTCTCGTGCTACCTGTGTGTTGAGCCAAAAACCCGACACCAAGCTGCGCGATGTGTCTGGTGTCAGCGGGTGCAGTTGGACCCAGCGGTCAACGCTGAGCCGCAAGTCCCAGCGTTCCTGTTAAGCGTGCTGGCGGCTGTATATTGGCGCCTCTATTACCTCGGCCACAAGCATCAGCACAGAGCTAGCATATTATGAGAAAGACCACCGGACATAGATTGTAAGCTTGCTTTAGCCAATATGTACGAACGTGACTGCGTGGCCTAGGGTAGCACGTTTGACCCTCGATTCAAGGGCTCCGGACGGCTCGATCGCCAACACAGACCTCCCATGGCTTGTGCTGGCAGCACCTGTCAAGTTGGCAGAGCAACCAGAACCTGGAAATGTCACCTGCCACCCTCCCCCCCCCCCTTACCCCTTTCCAGAAGCATATGACCGTGGTTGTTTACTCACAATGCTGACAATGCAAACGCCGGACTCCAGTGTTCATACCCTTTAAAATCACGCAGCAGCGCCTTGACGCACGCATAATTAAATCCGCTAGAATGTACACTTAAATATAAAAATTACCAATTAACTCATTCCGAAGCGTGCGAAATGTGGCCGTGATTCGGTCGCAGGTTCTTGCAGATTCATGTGGGAATCTGTAAAAATGATGAGGAGGAAGGCGAGGTTTCGGAAGCAGAACGCGCGGGTGAGACTGAGCGCCATGTTGGCACATCGACAGCCAGGGGCAGCCGCGGATTAAACACAGTGAGAGGCGGCCTGGTGTCTGCCCTGCTTCTATATTTTTGGTGCCGAAACCCAGGAGGGAGCTCCTCCATCGGTCCTTCCTGGAGGTTGCAAGAGGAACGCCAACGACCCTCCAGGAAGATACCAGGAGCTCCGTCAGCGAACCCCACCGGACAGAAACGAAGGGGCTTCACCGAGATACCATGAAACGCATCAAAAGGAAGCGCAAGATTCAACGAGATTTTCTGACTGAGGAAAGTGAACGTCTGAAATCGAACGAAGGAATTGTTATTAAGTTAAAAGTTTATCATGGCCGACTGAAAAACTGCAACGACGGCCTACGCTTGCCCAAAGAGAATTGATGCAGGTTTTTCAAGAAAACATTTTGGCAGATGTATTATCTGAACTAGGGTATGAGAAAACTGCGACAAAAACAATGACGCTCCTTTGCCACCAAATCGAGGCCTTCAGGTGTCTGCTCCTGCTGCCGAGAGCCGATATGGTTTATTGGTTTGGTTTGGTTTGCGGGGTTTAACGTCCCAAAGCGACTCAGGCTATGAGAGACGCCGTAGTGGAGGACTCCGGAAATTTCAACCACCTGGGGTTCTTTAACGTGCACTGACATCGCACAGCACACGGGCGCCTTGCTTTTCGCCTCCATCGAAAAGCGGCCGCCGGGGCCGGGATCGATATGGTTTATGAAAGCACCAGTTAAGCTCCCTGCAGCATTAGCATCGTCCACGAAGCCGCCTTCACCGGAGCATTTCGCCGAACCAACTTAACCGCCGATTCTGTCATGGAGCTTAAAAAGACGCAAGATGAAAGCTGCACCGCGGTCACATCGAGGCCTGACATCCCTTTTTCCGAGTCAGCTCCAAAGGTATTTTCGGAGGAACCACAGTACACAGAGACATCACGTAGAGTCATTGATTTCAAGAGGACCCAGAGCGATGCCAGCAATGACGGAGGAGTGGCTGTCATACTGTGTGACATACCGTTGAAAGAAGCGTGTTGCAATCGGGGAGCGATCCAGACAGGGCTCTCTCGGAGTAAACGAAGCTTCGAGACAGTTAACGAACGTTGAAAGTCCAACAAAAGAAGATTGAGCGCAACATGTTGATTGTGCGACTGACAACATGCACATGGAGCGATCACCCAAATGAATCGACTTTATCGGCCCGGAGAGATGCATGATTCGGAAAGAGGACCTTAGGGTGAAGAAAATGATCTCACTCATGGCCCGGAGAAGCTATCAACAGAGAATGATGAAAGTGTACGCAGTGGCTGTAAACAAGACGGGAAAGGCAGCAAACAGTGTCCCTCGAAGAGCTCACAACTGCAACTTCTGGGGAGTAGATGCGAGAAGAAGAAGCCGCAGCAGTAATTCGAGCTGACCCGGCGTCCTCAGTAGACCCTAGGAAAGAGGCAGAGCTGCAAAACGAAGAGCTTGTTTCTGGTCTCATTAAACAAATGCAAGAGGTGTGTACTGTAACGCAGCGAGAACTTATGCAGCTCCCGTTGAGAGAAGAGAGATGCCCATCGAGAGCCCTGGGAAAATGGCGGCCGCTGTTTCACAAACACAGGAAGAAACAAAGGCCAGAGCGCAGGAAAAGGACGCGGTAAAAACCGAGTGTTGTGTCAAAGTGTTGTGCTAGATTGTGTGCGTGAGTACTGTCAGTGTTGACATCGAAGATGGGCGTCTAGAATTTCGAGCTGCGCTATGAACTTCTAGCGTTGAGATCACAGTTTTATTATTTTCCTCGCCGTAACGAAGCCGTAAGTCGAGCAGAATCTGCATGAAACTATCAGTGCTCTGGGAATCGAGACTCTCTACTCCATGAAACGCGGAGCAGCTGATTGGACTTTTTCACACGAAGTAGGACGTCACCTGGACGCAGAGCAAGTTGTGTCACAGCTGATACCAGAAAAGGTGGCGCTCTGGTTTCTGTTACCAGAACTGGAAACACTAACTTGTGCCAGGGTTCCACAAGCAAGAAGTGCTACAGGCAGCGGGAAAACTACCGATGTGCCACATTACATACTGGACTCCTACACCAACCAAGGGATTGATGTTGAGTGTTGTATTCTGGTCACTCATCCCGACAGCAAATCAATGCAGTCTGTTGGTGAGCATGCAGCACAGGAATGTTCGGAAGAACTTCGACAGAGTATAGGCTACAGTGCGCGATTCGGATCTGTGCTGCCACGTCTTATGGATCCATTTTGTCCTGCGCAATAGGGGTTCTGTTGCGAAAGTTGGAAGCCGACCTTCACGGAGTATTTTCATTGAGGGATTCAGGAGCGAGATGTCAACACCGACTCCATTATGGTGGTCACCAGAGACCATTGATGTGATACAGTTCCAGCTTCGAGCTCGTCTCACCTCAGGGCGCGGAGCATGCTGCAGATCCATGCAGGAATCTGCAAGAACGATGAGGAGGAAGCCGAAGTTTTGGAAGTGGGGCGCGCGGGAGAGACTGAGCGCCATGTTGGCACATCGATAGGGACAGCCGCGGATTAAAAGCAGTGAGAAGCGGCCTGCTGTCTGCCCTGCTGCTTCTATACAGGTTTTAGATTAAGCGGCATATTTCGAAAGCTGCCCGTCGCGTGTCCCCGGAACGATTCGCAGAAAGATTAACGCGTGAAGCACAGCGGTTGTTCTGACATCCATCAGCACTGCGGCTGCAAAAGATAGATTCCTAGAGCACTGTGGAATCTACACTGCAGAAATGCGCCAAGCCTAAGCGTTGCTGGTGCAACGGTGTGTCACGCTTGTTCTAATTATCATTATATATAATCCTAAATGGAAGCCATTATCATTGCTAATGTCATTATCACTAATTGAAGCGTCGTTGTCATTGCTACTATCATCAAGATAGACAAGGATAATTATGATGAGCGTTTTCACGATCCCGGGCGTGGCACAGTGATTGAAGACTGGGGATTCAAGGGATGGAGGCTCAATTCCCGTTGAGACAGAATTTATTTTTAACCATCTTCCTCGCGGTAGGCAAGCAGAATTGTGATGTGCGTTTTGGTTGTCATTTAATTGACAACTATAGTGGGACAGGAAGCTAGACACCGCGAGTATGAGCCGTTAAAGGCGTCCGCCTTTAAAAAAAAAATCGTTTTTTGCAGCGCATAGCCGGACAAGGACAAAGCACGGAGGAACACGTAGGATACACAGCCCGACAGCTCGTCCTCTTCAAGCCTTAAAAAACATTGCAAGAGGCGTATGTACTTTAGAATGTTCCCGTTTGACGAGGACCTAGAGGCTAAGCTGCGCGCGTGCTTAGATGTGTGCAATAAAAAAAAAGCGTACGGTTATTTTGTACTTTTTTCTGATAGACAACCAGACACATAGAGAAACGTTAGAAATGAAAAAGCAGACAGGCATCCTGAGAGCTGTGAAGAAAAATATCCATTTCGATATCCATCCTCTTTGTGTACACGACACAACAGCTGCTCTGTCTTCAGCTTGTCTTCCAATGAATGATCTTGCAAACAAGCGTAGTGATGCTGTGGAGTGCATGTTTTCTTTTTGCGCTCCGATTAAGTTCGGCGATGTGTGTGCAGGCTCTGTTTCGACGCCCCTTCCTCCGTGCAGTGCCAACATGCGCGCGCATGCGAAGTGCTGCAAAGTTCGAGGATCAGTGCACGGTATGAGCACAATAACTGTGGCGGAGTTCTTGAAATCTTTTACAGGAGGAGGAGGAAAAGCTTTATCAGTTCCAAAAACAAAAGGGCAGCTCGAGGTCGACGCTAGCTGAACACACACACACACACACACACACACACACACACACACACACACACACACACACACACACACACACACACACACACACACACACACACACACACACACACACACACACACACACACACACACACACACACAAACACACACAAACACACACACACACACATACACACACACATACACAAAAGTCAGTCAGTCGAAGCGATCGCCGTTCCATCCGTAACGACTGCGTCATAAGCTCGGAACTGAAGCAGCACGTAGAGCGTTTTGGTCAAAAGTTTTCGTACCACAGCGTTTGCTTCCGAGCCATCCGGTCGGTCTATTGCGGTAGATTCAGCAAATGAT
Organism: Amblyomma maculatum; assembly: GCF_055883805.1. Lineage (NCBI taxonomy): Eukaryota > Metazoa > Arthropoda > Arachnida > Ixodida > Ixodidae > Amblyomma > Amblyomma maculatum. The sequence goes on from NC_139348.1 coordinate 35,174,310, forward strand.
TGAAGGTTAACTGACGGCAACAAGGAGATCCGAGAAAGGGCGCCTCTCGCGCTACAATACTGCATGGCGATATGAGAGAAGAAATGTTTCCCTTTCGAACCTTTTGAGCTTCAGCAAGTCCCTACTTACATGATATATCTACTGAAGCACAAGACGCACTGGTCACATAGAAATTGATTTGGGAGCGATTTTTCAGCACAAATGATTTTAGAATTCCCAGCAACGTACAATTAATCACCCCCCCCCCCCCCCCAACCGCCCAACACACCACCACAACCCTTCCCCGAGACTACGGCATCGTTTGCTGGAAATTCGACAAAGTCATCGTTTGCTGACAACCATGAATGCGTTCGGCTCTGTGTATCAGACTCTGACCAAATAAAGCAACGATGGAAAGTTCCGTTTGCTGTAAGTACAGTCTTTGTCAAAAGTTTAGGGCCCGTTGTAGGGGGCAGGACCAAAAAGCTTCTACCCATCGGGAGACTTGGAATGCTGGGGATGCACTACGAACCGAACAGTGTGGCTCAAAAGAAACCTTCTTAGGATCCAAACGTTTGACAAAGACTGTATATCGCAAATGAGCCAAAAAAAAAAAAAAAAGCGAGCTTGGCCAGCCACCTGTCGGCTGCAGGATGAGGTGGTGGCATCGTGCGTGAGCGTGCGCGGGCCCCTTGCCACTCCGCTGGTCACGTTGTCCGCGGCACTGGAGGTGAACCAGTCCTCGCGCCAGAACAGCTTCCGCCTCTTGACAGGCGTGAGCGAGAAGGGCCGGAACACGCCACCGTCGCCCTTCTCCATCTATGCAACAGCGCCGTGTCACGAATGAAGCCGCCACGTAAAGACTACTTCGCACTACCGAGGATCGTAATCGACTATGTATTTTATTTACCTTACGGTCCGATATCACGGTTGACTTCACATAGAGAATGGCACAAAGATCTGCCACAAGCTATACCATCCTAACACACATTTTATCTCGGGGCTTTAGAGGTATGTACGCTCCATGCTGGGTTCAAGTCGCGCCAAAAACATGCTGCTGTGATGTTTCCGGCAAAGCAAGGAAGTTTGGAACACAGTGGAACAAGCGGTCATCGTGGTCGCACTATATCCCGGGCCACAGCTCCCAAACCGGCAATAAAACATCAGGATATTTCGTTCCCAGACCGCTTGCAAAAATGTTAAGCAACGCGTTAAGAATGAATAGTGCGGCGACAACGCGCGAGCAGCTGGCACTGCAGCGGAGAACTTACGTCGGCTTTGTCTTCATTGGGCCCCAATACGCCTCGACCCTAAAGGGCAGTAGTCAATTGAAAAGGAAAAAAGAAAGCAAGTACTCAGTTTATACAACACTATAACACACGGGACATCGTAAACATTCCGCTCAAGCGGAAACAATGCGCTGCGGAGACGGATCGAGCAATGTCAAGTGAAGCCGCATCCCGCAGAGTGAAAAACGATGTTATTCACAACGACAGTCCAATGACCTCAAACCCAGACTACGATAGGCAAAGTCTGCGCTTTCAGAGCCTTGAATAATAGCATCGGCCACGGAGTGAATTCTATTCATCTATATGTGCGTAAAGGTGAAACAAAGGTCGAAAAACAGTGGGCTGTCAATGTTTTTGTTTACTTCTTAAACATAGGCGATCGCAAGTAAGGATCTTTTCTGTCGGCTCAACATAACTTGTGACTGGACCTATAGTGTAGGTACGCACGCCGAGGGAAAAAAAATATGGCGGGAGGAGGAGGAGGGGAGGGGGGAGGGTGCAGTGCTTGAAAAAAAAAATCTACAAACTGTATGGTTTGATATGGTTTCGGGAATTTTCATACGAGCGCGACTACCTTAGAGGACACGCATCGCGCGTCTCCGCAGTCCCATATATACGACAGGCGAAGTTTGCTGCCTTAACAGCATAACGGTACACCAAACACTCACAGCGATTTCGTTGTTTCGAAGCCAGGAGGGAAGTTCGCTGTCTTCGGTGCCAGCTGGATGCAAAATGTGAAAGCCTGCATCAACCCAAGACGCGCAGAGCGCTGCCGTAAGCTACTGGAACGATTACGCTGCACAAGTTGAGGCTGGGACGTCGAAAAAGCTATAATTATACACACTGGCAGCAAAATGCCTAATAACGAAAGTGGCCACTTCTTAGACGTCGATACAATCGGGGCCGACATTCAAGAGCGTCGTAAAAGTGCGCAGTCGTGAATGTAAGCTAAATAGCGACAGGAAAGTGGCGCACGTTCATGTGATGCGAGTAAAATTAAGCGGAACACGTGATATTTTGACAACGCGGAATTGGCACGTGTCTGTGGCTGTTCCAAAACATGGATGCATACCCTGCCCGAAAGAGCTCTCTGCGGTAGCTAGCTCTGCGGGTACGGTACCATCAGAGGTAACATTTCGCGCATGCGCACTGCGAAGCTCGCGATTTTCCAGAGTATACATATGCACCCTTTCCGGCAAAAGCCGCTCTCATTTTCCGGAAAAAGAAAAAAAAAATGATAGCGATATAAGCTGCATTTTCGAATCGAATATACGGATGAGTCAGTCGCATCTGAGGAGTCCTCAAAGGGTTTTTTTTTTTTGTTGTTGTTGTTGTTTTTTTTTTGTTTTTTTTTTTAGAGCGTCGCGACTTATAACGCAGAAACGTCAGACCGGAAACTGAAGCCACCTTTCGCCAGAGCAGAGATGGGGCCCTATCGAGCCCGCGGCGTTCAGGCTGCGCGTTCCGTGCTCGTACTGAAGAGCGCTGGTAAGATATTGAAGTCGGTAGGTTGCACGTATACAGGTAGCACAGAAAAAGGTGCGGCAGGAACAGCAGTCTTGAAAATTGATACAAGGAAACAACAGCAAGGAGAAACAAAATGCACGTATCTCCATTGGCAGTCACTTTCGCTAGCAAACTACGTCAAGACAAGTTAGAGGCGCGGATCGATGAGGCAATGTGCTACTCTGCCGCCCCAAACGATAACCACGGATCCCTTGTCGATGCTGACGCCAGGACTTCCATCCGAGTGGCGGAAAGCAGCTTCGTTTCATTTTCATTCACTAGCAGTCGAATCGGCAGAAAAAGGTGAACAACAATGCCACGTGTGTTCGGGTGAAAAGATGATTTTTTTTTCAACAGATGATAATGGGAGGGTTATGTCGAGGATATGTTGGGGAAAGGCGTTCCAATCTTTAGCTGCACTTGGGGAGGCTGAAAAGGTAACAGTTCAGGCACGTGACGAAAAGCTTCAAGCATGTGGCTGCAGTGCGGACAGAGACGTATACGAGGGGCACGATTAAGTGATGAGAAACAGAAACTGCGGTACAGTGATAGAATAGCTATACGTTGGGAACAAAAAAAGGCAATAGCGACGATTTAGTTTTTAAAGCTGAAACAATGACGTCATAAAAAGAATGAACTAAGCGAGATTTTGGAGGTTGATCTGATGCGGGTTCTACATTGCAGATGCATATTTTAGTTTACGTCGAACGAGTGAACCCCCTCCCCCGCGTTGAAGAAAAAAGAAAATAATTTGTACTTTGGAACCCTTTGGCTAAAGGTGCATCTTGCGCCAAGAAAGCCACAGCCACCACCACCTTATCATCATCATCGTGCTCACGTGTCCTTTCAAGGGACAGTGTCCTTACAGCAGAGCGGTCCGCCAGGACTGTGCGCGCATGCAATACCTTCCCGTGCAATCAATGCACAAATGTATAGGGAGCCCCGATCGGAATTCGCTTTGTGAATCGAAACCATACTTGTTTTTCCTCAATGCGCTTTATGTGTAGACTGAAAACGCGAAAAAAAAAAATTTTTCCCCACCTCCGAACTGAAGAACTGCCACCGACAGTGTTATAAGGTGCGCCAGGCTCAACACGTGCCAGACGTGTGACAAAGGCGTTATATCGGCAGCAATAGCTTAAGCCGATATAAATTCGATGAAAAAAAAAAAACCCAAAGAAGCCTGCGATTATACGGAGGAAGAATTAGAAGGCGAACAGTGCTCTACCACTCGTAGGATTAAAAAAAATGTATTCCTAACCCACGGAGAGAACCGACTTGCATGTTCACTAACAAATATTACGTATAACATATTATGACTGATGAGAAAGAAGAGAGTGAAGGGCAGATAAAGAAATCCCAAAGATCTTCGCAGGTGATGAGAAAAAGAAAGGAGGAAAGAGGGTGTCCTTCTGCTCCCCTGTCATCAGCCAAAGCCGCCAAACGATAGGAAGGAGCACCACAGATAAAGTGGATCCGGCCGTGGACGCCTGGGTTTCTGCGCTATCTGAAAGGAACCCACAATCGACTCTTGCGAGAGTAGCAGTCTTTTTTTCGGTACACAGCGAGGAGTCACTTCACCGTCCTGCACCTCAAGAGCGGCAGGAAACGGTGTCACCCTTTCAGACGTGGCCATTTCGAAACTTTTTCTCTTCCTTGGAATGTGCTAGGAATTTTACGAAACGATGGGCTTCGTAGCACATCCCTCAGCGTTTCCATGCAGACAGACGCACAGCAGCGTCATTAGCCACCCCCCCCCCCTTTCCTTTTTTTTTTTTCTGCCTATTTCTGGCTTCATGTGCACCTCCGAAATTGTTGCTCCACAACATCTCGCGTGTTTGACAAATGCTATAGTATTTCAATATTGCAGCTTCCAACCACTGAGCTAGCAAGTTTCGAACACGCCAGCAGAACAACAAAATCTGATCATCCTTAGACGAAGAAAAAAAAAATGTTTTCAAACGCATAAGAAGTGCAATTGAAAGGGTTAAGTTTCAAATGCGGGACGTCCAAAAAAAAATAAAAAAAGAAAAGCTAACCGAAGGTGGTCCTTAGGCATAAGGCCAACATATAATGTAACGGTAGGAAGACGGCCGGGGAGACAATTTGCAAATCTGCGCGGAGGCATGGCACGACTGCCAATGGCTAAGGCCTTTTGTCCAACAGTAGACGTACTTACCGTGATTATCATTGTTCCACACGCCCACAGCAGCAGACAGCGAAGGCAAACGTCACGTAAAGGGGGGTCCCGCCATACGCCCCGAAAAATACCCAGCCAAAAAGTGAAAGGCGAAAATGAGAACAACGGTGTCACCAACCCAAGAATGCTACACACACACGCACACATGCAACAGGACTCACGGCAGGTACCCATACTTGCACGGCGCGTTGTGAGCAGTTAAATCCATCTAAAAGCTGGCGCATTAAAAACAGTGTTTTATTTATTTTATTTTTTTTTTTAAGGCGAGAGCCTTTATTGGCTCACGAGTGTGGACAGGATTTGTGCGTCGGCGGAGAGTGTCACACCGAGATTGTTGAGAAATGTTGAATTAATTGATAAGTAAAAGAATGATTGTATGCAGCAGATAGTGGCAAAATGTGTGTGTGTGCAAAATTTCGCTCGTGTGGAGTAAGTAAGCCAAAAAGTTGATTCGATGTGAAAATAGCCACAGACGTCGATATAGTGTGCAGACTTCAAAGCAGCCAAGGATGTCGAAATTGTACAAAAAAAAAAAAAAAACGTGCAAAAACGTTGCAAAGCTTTAATGGCCACTCCGTTACAACATCGAAAGTAGTAATTCAAGAGGAAAAAAGTAGTATAAGAGAGACAAAAGTAAAAACACTAAAAAAGAGAGAAAACAACCAAAGAGAACAAAGTAGCATGAGGAGCAAACAGAAAGAAAAAACAACAAGCAATTGAGTTCAAAGAGTCGCAGGAAAGGTTTTCGCCTTACTGCACCTACTGAGAAGATATTAGTTAATAATCGTGAACTTTCTGGTCAAGCTCTAGCTGATCACTTCAATCAAGTATTTATCGACAGCATAACGACGGATCATAGCCTCCCATTTTCACCCCCTGACATTAATAGCCCTATAAACAGTTTTGTTTGTCTCCCTGTCACAGAGGCAGAAGTCTCAAGAACATTCATGCAACTTAAGAATAGCCAAGCTCTTGACATAAATAATTTGCAAATCAAACCTGTAAAGTATGTATTACCGTCCATTGCTCCTGTTCTCACGCACATTTTCAATTTATTCATTGAGGATGGCGAGTTTCCTTACGAAATTAAAAAGTCTAGAGTAACCGTCATACACAAAGGCGGCGACAAAAATGACACTAAAAATTACAGACCAATATCTGTTATACCAATATACTCAAAAGGGTTCGAAAAAATTTTATCCGTAAGGTTGACAGAATTTTTTGACCAGATGAAGCTTTTTTCTGATGCCCAGTTTGGTTTTAGAAAGGGGCGCTCGACAGAGCATGCTCTGCTGATTCTCAAAGAGAAGATCTTGGAGAATATTGAAAATAAGTTGCTTACTCTTGGTCTATTTATTGACTTTTCCAAGGCATTTGATTCACTCAGTCATGATATCCTTTTATATAAATTATTTTTGTATGGAATTCGAGGAACACCTTTAAACCTTATCAGATCTTACCTTCGAGACAGAAGTCAGTGCGTACACTTGGGTAACAGACAGTCCTCTTTTTTACCCATTGCAACTGGAGTTCCACAGGGTAGTATTTTAGGGCCGTTTCTTTTTAATGTATATATTAATGACATTGTGACGACTGGGTTAGAGGGAAAATTTATTATTTATGCTGATGATAGTAGCATTCTTTTATCTGGCCCAGAAGAAAACAGTCTTGCAACACAATGTAACGACTTGCTCGAAAGATTGGTTTTCTGGTCAAAGAATAACCGATTGAAAATTAATCCGGCAAAAACAAAAGTAATTATTTTTCGGCCGAGAAATAAAGTAGTAAGCTTGGCTACCACTCTTCACTGTGATGGTGAAGAAATTTCAGTTGTAAAAGAACATAAGATTCTAGGAGTGACGTTTTCCGATTCATTAACATGGGACTCGCACATCACCAATATCTGCGCAAAACTCAGTAAAACAACCGGGGCCTTATCTCGCTGCCGCTCATTACTTCCAGTGCACACTAAACTTCAAATATATCAGGCGCTGTTCTTCTCATACATTAACTATTGCAGTTTGGTGTGGTTGACAACAACTAAAGGCAACACTAAGAAGGTCTACATGTTGCAAAAGAAGATTGTGCGCATTATAGCTAACATTGACTACTTCTCTTCAACTGAACAGTATTTTCCTCAATACAATATAGTCCCGATACAAAACATTTATGAATTTCGTATGCTGCGCTCATTTTATTTATCATCACCCGCTTTCAGGCAGTTCATTACGTCTATCGCATCCTTACAACATTATCAAAGCAATGCCTCTACACGCAGCACTGATGTTTGGCTGATTCCACGCTTCCGCACCAATTACAAACTACAGTCTTTGAAACATAATCTTCCACAAATTCTCAATAAGTATGATGAATTTAGCAGCCACAACCTCAACCGATTACGGCAGTATTTTTTATCCCATTAGATTTTAGTGGGTGATATTTCCTGCTATCATGATTTTTAGAAGCCGTTAATATGAAAATGTACTTGTTTCCTGTATGTTTCCCTTTAGAAGCACTATTTGTATTGCATCTTTAGATGTTTTTTTTTCTCTCTCTCTCGCATCTATTCTTTGAATGACGTCATTGCTGTTTTGTTGCAAACATGTATCTATTTTGTCCTATCATAGTTGATATTTTCACATGTACAAATCTGTACCATGAATTTTGTGTATTTTATTTTTCATTGTACTGTCCTATGCATGGTAGGCCACCATGCCCTGCCTTGTACATTCGGGTACCTGGGCCTTAACAAGCTGACATGACAGCTTTTAGCCCAGGTGACCCTTCAGAAGCTTTCTGAAAAAATAAAATTGAATTGAATAGAATTGAATAAGAGAGATCTAAGTGCATCTAACCATTTTTTTAACTCCTAACCATGCAGTAAGTCAGCGCCTGTGTGCGTCCTTCCCCGTTTCCTTGACCAACATTCAGAAAACGAGAGCAGGGGAGTGAAGCAATGGAGGAAATGTAATGTAGAATTCATACCACCAGGGATACGGGGGAGGTAATTCAAGAAGGGCAAGTACAGCCTTTGTCAAAAGTGTAGGGCCAGGTAAAGCCCGTGGGGTCTGCTTTTGAGCCGTGTAGGGGCACTGATTTAGCGTGGAGGTCCGTCCCACTGGAGAGGGTAGGACAAAAAATCTTACCATCGAGAGATTCGGAACACTGGACATGCATTACAAGCCGCACGAAGCGGCTCAGACGCAGACCCGCTGGGCTCTACAGTTTTAACAAAGACTGTACAAAGCGCCGCTGCTGCCCCTCGTACACATCTCCTCTCCTGTCCTGTGCGAACGTAGAGGGCCGTTTTGACCCGCGTTATCCTGTACCTGACTAGTGGCAACTGTACGTCGAGCCGAAGGCCAGCTGTGATACGGGAACGCATTTTGTAACCGCGCAACGTTTCCTAAGTGCATTATACAGCGCGGGTCACAATCTGGTTGTCCATATATAGAGACAGTAGAACTGATACGAGGGATTAATCTGTTCAAGACAGGCATTGCGCTCTAGCCAATACGCGACGGGGACCAGTGCTGTATTTCTTCCAGACCATGATAGCAGGCCGACAGCATCGAAAGCGCCCTGTGCAATGAAAGAGAGGAATAGGGAAAGGAGGAAACCGATAAAGACGCCCATCCATCATCCGCTGATAAATGCTATACAAAGCAATTTATTTCGGAGCAGAAATCAATTGTTCAAAATGAGCTTCGCCTTCCAAGCAGGCCGAGCCGATACTCTTCGCGAGGCGAATGCAGCCAGGTGTGCCATGAGAGGAGGGGGGATGAGGGAGGGGGTATAAAGAAGAATGGGCAACGCCAGGGCAGTTGAGGCAGTGTGCAAGATCCGCATAAAGCTCGGGGCTGTTGCGACACGACGGATCTGAGCCGAAACGGCACAGGATACAGTCTTGCTGATGATAGTTTGAGTTTTACGAAGGGTATACGAGCCTGGCAAACAGAGACGGGGGTGAGGAGCAGGGAGAATTACGAGCTCCTGCCTGAATTGTAGGTATAGAACTGCGATATGGCTTTCCCGATCAGAAGGACCTCGTCACACATCGATGGGATGGACTAGCGGATCGCCAACGGATTATATATCTCGTTTCCAGCAATCACTGAGTGTCCAGACATCCGACTTAATGTGACTATACGACATTTCAGATCAAAAATCGCCACATCTGGGTCAGAATGTATACTTTGGGGAATGGTTCGGTTTTCAAAGGCACAGAGGGCGGCTTGGGAGTCGGTGTATACAACGCATTGTTGGGTCGGGGAAAGGTGTGTGAATTCCTGGACAACATGCAATATCGAGAGAATCTCCATAGTAGTACTGTCCGGTGGGTATAAGCATGGACCACTGGCAGAAGAAAGCGTCAAAGGGAAACGGGAAATGTATGAGCTGTGTTTTAGTACCAATAGATCCGTGTACGGAGAATTTGGTGTATGCTACAGTAAAGTGTAACTTTATAGAAACGGAGTGTGTTGGGAACTGGGCCTGCCTGCCTCCAAAATGAAGAATTGTGGCCATGTTGTGGGGTGCGATACGGAGGTTGAATACTTATGGGTGTCCATGCAAGAACCTTTAGGGTAATAGGCACGGGATTGACATAAGCCTGAGAAAGGATCCATCTGCCATGCTGTGTGGTGAATAGACGAGAAAGCCGGCATCGTATAGACGCTGGGTAGAAGTTTGTATTGGAAATTGGACAGCTCGCTTTGTACAGGGTGTGTAGAACAGATCCCAACTCGTCTATCTGGGCTTGTGTAAGAGGGAGATATGGAACGCAGTATTTTGTTGAGAGCAAGGGCTCGAAAAATTCGACAGGCCCGAGCCTCACTGAGACAGCAGTGCCGTCCGATTACACGGCGGACAAGATGGGGGACCGTGTGACAGGTATAAACAACTTGATTGAGAGCCTGCATGTTTTTATGCGAATGGAATGCTATGCCCAGAATGCGACAACCTGAGGCTTCGGGGACGGGTCGTGAGTCCAGGGTAAGAGAGATAAGGCTGTTGTGCGTTTCAGACTTCTCTGGTGCGGAATGGCACTGAGTGCACACACAGCGGCGGTTCTGAGCACATCACGCACACACACACACGCAGTCGCCTTGACCTATAAAAGCATTCGGCACGAAAGCACCGGCGAGTGAGAATATAAAGCTGAGCTATAGCTGTTCGCTTTTTGACGCTCTATATATAGTTCGACCCGTTATGGCGGCCGACGTCTCCCCCTCCCGAGTCCTGCCCACCCGTCATGGCATGAAGCTGGATTAATGAAAACGCCACGGACCGGCCCCATTTCTCAGCTTTAGGCAGTAAAGCGAAATGTAAAAAAAAAAAAAAGAATAATAATAAAATTCAAGGCCTGCCTTGCCTGCTTTTGCACGCACTGGACGCAACCTGGCGCAGCGCATACCTGTCTATTAATAGCCTTGTCATACAACGACCAATAAATGCAAACTAAACGCTGTAGCGGCGGCCAATAGCGCCAGCCAATTCGCTCAAACGTCATGTAGGCTGCGCCGATAAGTGGTGATTGTCAAGGTGATTACTTTTTGCGTGGCAAAGTTGTTGACCTTACATAAATACTTGGAATGAATAACAGTGTCTTGTCAGAATTGTTATATTAACCTGCCATTTCTGCGTACAGTTCAAGCGCTCAGATTCTGGTACAACACATTCGGTATCAAGACGAATGTGAACAAGTTTCCCGCTTACAAATCAAGCAATTCAAATACATTTGCGCTTCACACGTTGCTAGCGAATGTAATTCTCCCAAATGACAATAAATTTATCACGTGTCACAGACACTGATGACGAGTAGTGCAGGCTTTAATTATAGTTCCAGTCACTGGTTCACGCCGACTGTTAGGCACTTTTACCTTAGCGCGTTTCTAGGCACACGAAAAAATAAAATAAACAAAAATGGCTGAGGCTTAGCTTGGTTAAGCCTGGTCAGATGCGAAGCATATTGATTGCTAAACTCGGCTTTCCATGCTTACACTTGGCTAAACTTTTCTTTCCTTGGTTACACGTGCTTTTACGTTGCTCGTATCAGTGGAGCATCGTTGTCGCCGAGCCGCATGCCGAGCACGCTCCTTGGCCAAACGTTCTTCCCGCTCTTCTGGGCTCCTGCACTCCCTGGAGGCATCGCCACCTTCTGTGAGGGTCTACTGGAGGCGAGCGCAATCGTCTCCCCTTTATATATAAACCTGCGCTATACCACGTGGTCCGCACAGCGTGCAACCGCAGCCGACGGCGCGAGCCGGTCCCCGTCTCTCCTCTGTCGTGACGTAAGCGTACCACGTGGTGTGACGTCACCATACCACGTGGTCCGCACGGCGTGCAACCGCAGCCGACGGCGCGAGCCGGTCCCCCGTCTCTCCTCTGTCGTGACGTCAGCGTATCACGTGGTGTGACGTAGCATTCCACATTCTTTGCACGGCGTGTAACCGTCACGAAGGGCTGTGGTTTACCTTTAGCAATATGCTTCGAATAATAGAGGGTCTCTTGGATGTCTCGCGAGAATAGCGAATGCCTACCTTTCCTCTCCTATAATTTCCCTCACATCGTTTACCCGCAATACGAGATCGCCGACGCCAGACATATAGGAAAGTCAAGGTCTGTCCTGGTGACCTTCACAGGCATCACGCAGGTGCCCAAAGGAATGCGGTTCGATTCGGGGCTTTACCGGTGCGAACCCTTTAGGAACAAGGTGGAAGCGTGCTTCAATTGCTGGAAGCCCGGACACCGCGCCGATGTCTGCATAAAGGAGAGAAAAAGCTTCTGCAGGAGGTGCGGAACGCAGCATCTACCGAAAGACCAACCCGACTGCACGCCAAGGTGCATTGTATGCAGAGGCCAACACCTCACGAGCTCTAGGAAGTGTGACCTCCGCTTCGAGCGACAGCCCAGCAGTGGACTATGAAACCTGGACACCGAGCCGGGGAACAAGACACCCCGATCTCGACCGGACCGACCAGCCTAAAGCCCGCATCGTGGACAAAGAAGGAATGAACGAAGCGTTCCCCCCGCTTCTAAGCCAAGGCACCTACGCACAGGTGAGCAGCACAGCCATTATGACGCCTTCCATTCCTCTGAGTGAGTGAGAGTGAGCGAGTGAGAGTGAGTGAGTGAGAGTGAGTGAGAGAGAGAGTGAGTGAGAGAGAGTGAGTGAGAGTGAGTGAGTGAGTGAGCGAGTAAGTGAGCGAGCGAGCGAGTGAGTGAGTGAACGTTATTAACTGCTAGAAGAAAAAACAACGTGCCGATGGTGGGAACCGGTTCCCACCATCGGCATTTTTCTTCTACTTTGTGTTTAATTATCTTTCCCCTAAACAGATTACATTACTATTTCTGTGATTATCCAAGTAAACAACAAAATAAAAAAAGACATGAAGTACCATCCCCAACGCTTTCCTTGGCCTCGCCGACTGTTGGCATCTTTCCTTCATGTATTATAACGAGCACCCTCATTTCCCTTTAATTGATCTGCTTGTAGCTTACGAGGGTCTCGGTTCTGGCAGACTTGAAGCCATAGGTGGCGTAAGAGGGTTCTAGCACAGCTTTCGCCCTCGCTCTTGATCACGGTCTACGTCACGCTGGCGGTAACAAAGGACGTTCCACGTCCGCCGCTATGGTTGAGGGTGGCGCTGGTGAACACTCTCAAGGTTCGTATACAGACAACATAAATAGCCAAGCAAGTAGCAGAGGGGACAGCGGCCGATGTAGCTCAGTTGGAAGAGCACCGGACGCGATATTCGGAGGTCGTGGGTTCGGTTCCCACCATCGGCACGTTGTTTTTCCATCTACTTTGTGTTTAATTATCTTTCCCCTAAACAGATTACATTACTATTTCTGTGATTATCCAAGTAAACAACAAAATAAAAAAAGACATGAAGTACCATCCCCAACGCTTTCCTTGGCCTCGCCGACTGTTGGCATCTTTCCTTCATGTATTATAACGAGCACCCTCATTTCCCCTTAATTGATCTGCTTGTAGCTTACGGGGGTCTCGGTTCTGGCAGACTTGAAGCCATAGGTGGCGTAAGAGGGTTCTAGCACAGCTTTCGCCCTCGCTCTTGATCACGTTCTACGTCACGCTGGCGGTAACAAAGGACGTTCCACGTCCGCCGCTATGGTTGAGGGTGGCGCTGGTGAACACTCTCAAGGTTCGTATACAGACAACATAAATAGCCAAGCAAGTAGCAGAGGGGACAGCGGCCGATGTAGCTCAGTTGGAAGAGCACCGGACGCGATATTCGGAGGTCGTGGGTTCGGTTCCCACCATCGGCACGTTGTTTTTCCATCTACTTTGTGTTTAATTATCTTTCCCCTAAACAGATTACATTACTATTTCTGTGATTATCCAAGTAAACAACAAAATAAAAAAAGACATGAAGTGCCATCCCCAACGCTTTCCTTGGCCTCGCCGACTGTTGGCTTCTTTCCTTTATGTATTATAACGAGCACCCTCATTTCCCCTTAATTGATCTGCTTATATATGTATATATATATATATATATATATATATATATATATATATATATATATATTCAAAGAGCAGGTTGGCCCTAAATGCAGAGTGTGGCATCGACGCCACTTTAAACTACATAACTTGGGGCTGCGTGGCCTATCCGCCACCCGCCGATTTGCTGCCCTGCTCGGAACCGGCCATCCAGGCTCGGGTCAGTCACTGAGTGTTCCGAAGAGATCGCCGACAGGACGCAACTGGCGGCCATCTGGCGCGGTGTCGTGACGCTGGGACTAAGTCGACCCGGCCTTCACTTGGTAGCGTGCAGAGACTCGGGGTTGATGAAGGATTGAATATTCGAAGTTGGAGAAATATGTACAAGCAGGTTTAATGGCACTTTGAGAAAACTTATTTACAAGATTATTTACAAGAAAAAGAAGGGTACATCAGCAAAATGGCAAGCGTTAAGAGTTCATAGCGAGAAGCGACTGGATGAGCCGTTTACCCAGGGCTCAGAGCGACATTTCGTGCTCTGCAACGTCCTTAAAACCCCCTATGTCCAGCCCCTCTCTGAAGATGCTGACCAACCAAATCCAGGGCACGCCCCTCAGATATCGGCATCCAATCGAACACATCACTGCACTGATGGTCTGAAGCACTGACTGGCCCGGCATTGTTTCGTTGAGCCTGGTGACTTGTTGGCGGGAAAAGCTTGGGAACGGCGAGGAGGTACATTTCTATTCTTCAGCCAAGAATCGATAGGCTGGTTCCGGCAAGTGGATTTACTTCTCAGAAACCCAAGTGCACGTGCGCGCCGCATACGCTCCCAGCATTGTCCGTTTTCGACAATTGCAAATCTTTCCTGCATTCCCGGGAAATCATTTAATGGCCGTATGCGTCATGCTCCTTTCTTGTCCTGCACGTCAGCGGACGTGTCACTCTGTCGTCTCCTTTGGACAGTAGGCATTCCTCACTGGACGATAAGGCTTCTCGACGGGAAGGGTGAACAATTGAACGAAAGCACCTCCGGCTATTTTCCGCAGGGGGACATTTCTTTGTGTTTTTCTAGACGTTCTCTTGACAGGGTCAATTTGGCATTTGCAGGGTGTCCACAAAGCAAAACAGGCTTACAAAACAGGATTCCTGGAAACAGGCTCACTTAGAGCCATTGTACCAACACCACATATGCCCACAGGCGAACAATAGAGCGCGCAAGTGCGGATGATGCACGGTCGTAACAGCGGCCAGCAATCAAACTGAACCTTTTAAAGCCGATGAAAATAAATGTTTTCCCATCGCCTCGGCGGCCGCTTTTCGGTGGAGGCGAAAAGCAAAGCGCCCGTGCTGTGCGATGTCAGTGCACGTTAATGAACCCCAGGTGGTCGAAATTTCCAGAGTCCTCCTCCACAACGGCGTCTCTCATAGCCTGAGTTGCTTTGGGACATTAAACCCCACAAAACAAACAAAACCATACATCCATTATCGGCGTTCGTTGCAGTGCTACATATAAGGAGGAGGAGGAAAAAACTTTATTTGCAGAAGAATTCGAGGCACGCAGGCCTCCTGGGTCTCCGCACGACCCCACTCACGATCTAAACGTTCATATTATGTTTATCCATGACGTACGCGGCCCGGCTGACGACGATCTTCTGCCTGGCCGGGTCCGCTGATCGCAGTGAGGTCTCCCAGTCCTCCCAGGTTCGGAGAGGCACCGGCCCGGCGGGGGGAGGAGACGCCGGGCAGGATGAAAGAATGTGGGTAAGAGTGGCCTTGGGGTGGGAGCACAAAGTGCATAGGGGGGATACCGGCTGAAATTTCGAAAGTAGCTGGTGTCGGTAGAGTTCGTGTCTGCAGACGACGCCAGATTGACTGTTCTCTGATAGTGAGGGATGGGTGGGGTGACGGATAGATGAGGCGCTCAGCGCGGGAGTTTGCGGTGAACTCAGCAAACGAGTGCATACGATCCTTCGAGAAATCCCCCATGAGGTCCGCCTGTGCCCGGTTTCTAGACCCTCGGGCTAAGGAGTCGGCAGCCTCGTTGCCGGGATTTCCCGAGTGCGCAGGCACCCAGATGAGCTCAATCCGTCGGGGGAGGTGGGAGGTGGGCATGTGCAGCAAGCGGTGCGCCGGAGGATGAACCCGGCCCCTGGCATAATTTAGAATGGCAGTTTTTGAATCAATGAGTATGTAACTGGCATCGGTGTATGCCAGAGCAATAGCTATAGCGGTCTCCTCGGCTTCTTCAGGGGTCGTGCCTGAAGGAAGCTCAATAGTTAAGGGGGAAATGTGGGGGTTGTGGTTTACAGGAAAGGAAAGGCGCAGTATCTGTAACGCTTTCTCCGGCAAGTGCGAGTTTGGACGGTACAACAGCATTACTCCTGTCGCGTGGCATTCCTTGGCGCGCGTTCAAGTGTGGGATTGCAGATGGAAGGGAACGTTGGAGAAGAACACATCTCGCGGAATCTAGCGCACAGCTCTCGCGCACGGAATTTTGTTCCATGAGCCTACGAAGGCTTTCGCCTTAATAAAGTCACAGCCTCCACGAAGACGACCGAAGAGTAGCTCCGTTTCTGTTTGCTGTTGTGTTTGCTTTGCTCCGGCAGAACTGCTGGTTTCGACTGCGCCGCCTGCCAGGCTCAAGTATATCGCTTTGGAGCTACTTTTTATCTTCCCTTGTTTCATCAATGCATATGCTGTTATGCTCCGAGGCAATAAATACGCCTGAATATAACAAAGAAAACACATCAGTAACAGGCTGCACATGAACGCTTCCTGACTGCACTGTAACGTGTTTCATGCGAATGACATAGGCCATATCCCATATCGCACCTGATGTCGCTTCTGAACGACTAGAGAAGGGAAATGCTGTTACATTAGATATGAGAGAGCAAATGAATCGCTTGTTCGGTAAGCCTCATGCCGCCTCCCGGTCCAGCATGGAGCAAACTCTGCAATCTATTCAAGAACTGTTGCACATCGCATTTTTACGCATCACAACAAGTCTAGGTCACCGTCCCGCTGATGATACGAAAACTGAAAGGGGGAAAAACGCAATAAACTTGAATATATAATTACTTGGAGAGACACAAAAATACTACATAAAAATTCACGATTACTGAAGTCTCACGCATCATTCCAGACATACCAAATATTACCGCAATTTTGTTTGCATATCCCTTTACTGATTAACATTTACAAAAAAGTGCAGAACCGAAAAAAAAAAACGTGGCGCGCCCCGGCTGCTCGACCTGTCCCCGCCCTAGGGAGCCCCGCGACAGTCACCTGCCGCCGCAGATCAATGGCGAGGCACGGACGGCCGACAGCGGCAGTTAAATGGGTCACACAATAGGCACTGATCGTCGGCGCCACAACACAAAGGGAGCCTGTTGGTGCGCTGCAGGTGTGTTTCGCAACTCACGATGGACGAAACGCCACGTCGATGGGCCGCTCGTCACGCCACAGTCACCGCACTGCTACAAACAAGAGTCCGCATACAACAACACGCCCCCTCCCTATTACGGAAGAACACGGTTAGAATTAGCTACAAAAAGAAAGGGAGGGGGGGGGGGGGGGGAGGGGGTTATCAATACACGGCGCCTCGAAGGAGAAAGGCTGCTCCGCGCCTGGATGAAGAGGACGACCGGTCCAGATCGATACGTACGACAGAAGGAAGCGGGCGACGATGAAAGAATTGAATTGCAGTATCAGGAACAACAGTGCACTGCCTCTTTAGACAAAGACGGAACAAGCCTTTTCTGAAACGTTCCAGGTGTTGAGCATCCGCCGAATGAACAAAAAACTTAGGGAGGGTGAATGCATTTTTCGAGGACGTTGAACGTTAACCCGGCTTGCAAAAAAAAAAAAAGAAAAACAAAAGGGGGGGGGGGGGGGGGGTAGGTGCGGTAAAATAGAGGGCGAACTTTACGGAAGTGCAGGAAAGTGCACACAGATGTTACCGAAATTGGAAGAAAAAAAAAAGTAGGAAAACTGGAAACGTTATCCCAGCGATCGGCAACGAAACCAGCCTGACGTTGAGAACGGTACATCGGGCAGGTCACGCTGCGTTCTTAGACGAACGCTCATTCGTAACTTTCCAATTCTGAAGAAACCTGAACATGAATGACATGTGTGTCTGAGAGATGAAATCGCCTTTCAGCAATGCGCAAGTATAAACCTTGCGAAAAAAAGATAGAAAAAGTTGTGAATCTTTCTGCCAAGCTCTAAGTTTTAAAAACAAGGTAGAGATTTAATTTACGAAACACAAGATTTTACAATTTTACCTTATCAGCGGCTCGACACAAGTTTTACGGAAATGACTAAGCGTGAAATTAAGATTACAGTCCCCAACTCTGCAGGCAATCTGAGGAGACGGTTTTAGTATCGCTGCTTGCTCCTGAAATGGTACTGAAGTGCGGTTTTGGTCGGAATTTCATTCAAGAAAACGTCGACAATTACCAATGTTTCAGGCTTTAGGCTAGGCAGTCGACACGTCTCGAATGTTTTGAATTCCAGACTGCTACAATGCCCAGTGAGCGGAGTGAAACAAAGTAATCTCGGGAAGAAGAAGAAAAAAAAAAAAAACAACGACCTGCAGTTTATCTCAGCAACCGGTATACGTTCGTGCAGCGGGGACAGAGAGGACGCAGTTTCGGTGCACATTGCAAGTGTTGTTTACCGCACATGTATCTCCGTATAAAAAAAGGTCCACCTATCTGAGCTGTCCTGTTATCTGCTTGCTAGATATTTACATATGCACTACACCTACACTGGCACATCTGAGCCCAAGCTATGCACCGTGTGCCGTCAAATGCGAGCAAAGGAGCCCGATAATATGTTGCTCGAATTCCGCGGTCAGCTCAGTACAATGCCATCGGAGTCAAATTGCCAAAATAGTAACATAACTGATTCTCTTTGCAGCTTTTTATAATGTCTCTTCTAACAAGTTGGAAAATAATCAAATTTTACATGTAGCCAAGTGCGACTAGTCGCTATATATGCAATATGCTATTGGAGCTATCCGTCAAACTATAACGAGGTGCTATACCTATCGGAAGACCAAAAGTCTGCCACAGGTAATGTGGGCTATGAGATTATGTGGCGCTGTCTGGGCGCGAGTTTCGGTTTCGGCAACGCAAGGGCCCACCGCTAGAGCTCAGAGCAGCGGCGCAGAGAGCACAGCCTACTCCCCTGTAAACACACCCACGTGTCCCATCACGTGCACTCTTCAATAAACGAACGTACCAGACAGATTATACACAGGGGTCCCTCCTTATAAGGCACTCCAACTTAAGTGTTCCTGCTATGAATGCCTGTCCAAATCGGAGATATATTGTACAGTATTTCATCTGCACTTCTATTAACCTGAATAGACCCCTTTCATAAATGTTAGGTCGGCTTCACCTCTATGCTGCCTTCCCCACTAATGGCGGAACAGCAATGTAATAAAACATTATATTAAGGCCATAATTCATATGATTTATGCATCAGAACATATTCACATAATTGCCCTATTACCACTACATGCATCTGTGTAGAAGCAACATGCGATTTCAGGTCTATATTGCCGTTTTTCTGGCGGCCAGTGACGCCATGTTTGGGGAAAGAAGCAGCGTGAGAAAGCCAATTTTTGCAACGATTTTTGCAAGGGGTCCATTGAGCGACATATAACACTTCGTTTTATCACATTTAAGCACCCCCTCTTCCTT